>NC_141693.1:1105017779-1106217779 GCF_964263255.1 Lissotriton vulgaris
CAACCGCAGTAGCGGGGCCTGGCTCCAGTGATGAGCCAGGCCCGGCTAAGAATACTTCAAAGAAGCCATCGGTCGATCCTTCAAAATCGAAACCGAAACCTACAGAGCCGAAACCGAAACTGCTAAAAATAGTCATGGGATCGACGCCATCAAGCTCATCGACGCCAGTCAAGTCAAAGAGTGTTGACAGCCCTTCGGGGTCGCAAGGGGGCGCCGCCTCGAAGACCGGGGTGCCGAAGCCAGGCTCTACAGTCAAGCACGTCACCTCGGCGCAATTGGCGTCGACGTTGACGCCCAAGCATGGCGACAAGACCAAAACTCTCAAGGCCAAAAAGGCTGTTGAACCGAAGATTTCAGCGTTCAAACTGCTACTGAGCAAAGCTCTCGAGTCGAAGACCAAACCCGACCCAAAACAGCAGATTGCATCAACGCTCAAGGCCGTACATGTTACGCACTGTGAGTTCGAGTCGACGCAAGGAAACAAGTATGCTAGTGAGCCGCCGAAGCAACTCGGATCGAGCACTACGGCAAGCTCTAAAAAGGTTGGCTCGTCCACGGGTCACCCTCCAATTAAATACGGTCTGCCGCCAACCGCTTGACCCAAACATCTTGAGCAGCACAAAGTCACTGATACATCCAAAAGAGTGTCCGCGCCTTCGAGGTCCACTCCTAAAGGGGGTTATGTTCCAGGAACCCTCGTATGACAACCAGTCGAAGCTCTTCATCGACTCGGAATCTTGCAGGCTCACCATCCATAAACGGAAAATCGCACCAGAACATCCCTTGGAGGCGACAAAATCCCTCTTAAAAGGAAAAAAGACTCAACCACCTCACCAGTTCTCTTTGAACATGTTGAGAGTTATTCACAACACGTTGTATATTCTCCGGTCAAAGCGAGGAGGACGTGGGTGATGAATACGGTCAGATGGCATTCACTTATCCTACTGACACTGACCAAGACGGCCCTCAGCAATGGACTGATGCTGCAGACCCTGACGATCCACAAGCTGCACCGGACATTCAGTCTTACAATGTCAAAACCTCGCCTACTGAAGACACAGCGGCGTTTAACGCTTAAATAGAAAGGGCGGCCCTCAACCATGACGTGGAGATGCACGCAGAACCAGTGGAGGAAGATTTCCTATTTGATACTTTCTCCACCTCTGAAAAATCGGCAAAAACATTGCCTATGCTGAAAGGAGTCCTCAAACATGCTGCAGCCATTTTCAAAGAGCCCACAAAGGTAAGGGTTGTCAACCCAAGGATTGAAAAGAAGTATAGACCTGCGCCTGTGGACCCTACCTACATCAAGGGCCAGCTCCCATTGGACTCCCTCGTAGTGGCCAATGCTCGCAAGAGGGCAAACTCGCAAACTAGTGGTGATGCTCCTCCTCCGGACAAAGAATCAAAGATCTTGGAGGCTTCAGGGAAGCGGGTGGCAGCACAGGCTGCTAATGTTTGGAGGATTTCAAATACACAGGCCCTATTGGCTAGATACGATAGGGCTCACTACGACACATTAGAACAGCTGTTGCAACACCTGCCTGATGCTTACAAAGAGGGAGCAGAAATGATCATTCAGGAGGGGAAGTTAATTTCTAATGCATCCATCAAATGTGCACTGGATGCTGCAGACACGGCAGCTAGGGCCATTACCACTAGTGTAATGTTGAGACGTCACGCCTGGCTCCGCATCTCTGGTTTAAACCAGAAATTCAAACAACTTTGCTCAACCAGCCAGTTAACCAAGTTCAAGTTCAAGTTCAGTAATTTGTATAGCGCACTACTCACCCAGAGGGTCTCAAGGCGCTTGAGGGAGGTTGGGTGCATTACTTATCGAAAAGCCAGGTTTTGAGCTGCTTTCTGAAGGAGAAGGGATTCTGCGTAAGACGAAGGTGAGTGGGGAGAGAATTCCAAGTCTTGGCTGCTAAGTAGGAGAAGGACCTTCCTCCCATGGTGGATCTATGGATGCGCGGGACTGCGGCGAGGGCTTGATTGGATGAACGTAGTTGGCGGGTGGGTGTGTAGAAGGATAGTCGTGTGTTGAGGCATTCAGGTCCTAGGTCGTAGAGAGCCTTGTGTGCGTGGGTGAGGAGACGGAATGTGATTCTCTTGTGTACTGGGAGCCAGTGGAGGTCTTTCAGGTGGCCGGAAATGTGAGCATGACGGGGGATGTCCAGTATGAGTCTGGTTGAGGCGTTTTGGATGCGTTGGAGTTTTTTCTGTAGTTTGGCTGTGGTTCCAGCGTAAAGGGTATTTCCATGATCCAGTTGACTAGTGACCAGTGCGTGGGTGACTGTCTTTCTTGTTTCGGTGGGAATCCAGCAGAATATTTTTTTGAGCATGCGTAGGATGTTGAAGCATGAAGATGAGACGGAGTTGACTTGTCTGGTCATCGAGAGGGAGGAGTCTAGGATGAAGCCCAGGTTACGTGCGTGATCTGTAGGTATGGTTGCTGTACCCAGGGCCGGTGGCCACCATGAGTCATCCCAGGCAGAGGGGGGTGATCCTAAGATGAGGACTTCCGTTTTGTCCGAGTTTAGTTTTAAACAGTTGTTCTTTCGGTTTCTTCCTTTTTGGTCCCGATGTAGACACAACCATCAAAGATTAAGAAGGACACTGAGACGGCAAAATCCATGGGGGCTCTGCAGTCACAGCAGTTTCGGGGCAGTTCCTTGCGTCGCTCTGGTAATAGGGGAGCCTCTAGAGGACAAGCCTTGCAGCAAGCCCAGTACAACAAGGGGAGCACGCAAACCACCTATACAAAAATAACAGGGGTGGATATCGTGGGAACAGCACAAGGGCAGAGGACGTGGAAATAACAATGCCAGATCCTCCGCTCCCAACAAACAGTGACCCCTTGTCGCTGCCCCCCGACCATTGAACACCAGTCGGGGAAAGACTCCAGCAGTTCCTGCCGGTCTGGGAAGGCATTACCACAGACAGGTGGGTGAGACAACTTATCCAATACGGCTTTTGTCTAGAACTAACCTCCACTCCCCCCAACCTACCCCCAAGGCACCGTCCTATGTCCGCAGAGCACATGCACTTATTGCAGCAAGAAGTACTCTCCATGCTGCAAAAAGGGGCAATAGAACTTGTGCCTGTAAAAGATCAAGGTACAGGGGTGTACTTCTTAATCCCAAAAAAGGACGGTTCCCTGCGGCCCATTCTAGACCTCAGACCCCTCAACCAATACATTCTGTCAGAACACTTTCATATGTTAACCTTACAGCAGGTCTTGCCATTGCTCAGTCAGGGCGACTTCCTAGCAACCCTGGACCGCAAGGATGCATATTTCCACATTCCCATTCACCCAAGTCACAGGAAATATCTCAGGTTCACCATCAACAACCAGCATTACCAATTCAAGGTCCTGCCTTTCGGGGTCACCACTGCCCCCAGAGTGTTCACCAAGTGCTTGGCGACCGTGGCCACGCACCTTCGGAGACAGCACATCCATGTCTATCCCTACCTGGACGACTGGCTTGTTCAAGCAAAGTCAGCCCAGCAGTGTGCCAGCCACATGTCCAGCACAATTCACCTCCTACACAGTCAAGGATTATCACTAAACTACCAAAAGTCGCACCTTCAGCCCGCTCACGTGCAACAGTACCTAGGGGCAAAGATAAACACTCTGACAGCAACAGCGCAGCCAAACTCTGCCAGAGTCCTCAGCATGCAGCTGCTAATTCAAAAATTCAGGCCTCAACAATCGCTCCCAGCGCAAGTATTCATGCAGCTGATCGGTATGATGGCCTCCTGCATATTCATAGTCCCGCACGCGAGGCTACACATGCGTCCCCTTCAAGAATGCTTAGCACGACAGTGGAACCAGGCTCCTGGGCATCTGAAAGACCTAGTGTTGGTGACCGGTCGTGCATACAACTCTCTGCATTGGTGGAACACACAAAACCTGTGCAGGGGACGACCGTTCCACGAGCCTGTCCCACAAGTAATGCTGACAACGGACGCATCTCTCCAGGGCTGGGGGGCACATGTCCTCCATTACACTGTGCAAGGACTATGGACGGCTCAGCAGCAAAAGATGCATATCAATCTTTTGGAGCTGATGGCAATCTTCATGGCACTGAAAGCGTTCAAGTTGCACCTGTGCAACAAGGTTGTGTTGTTCCGGATGGACAACATGACTGCCATATATTACATACAGGAACAGGGAGGCACACACTCCCCGCAGCTATCTCACCTAGTCCAGAGCATATGGAAGTGGGCCATCCAAATGAACGTTTTCCTCTTGGCAGAACATCTCCCAGGCAAGGACAACCAGATGGCGGACCTGCTCAGCAGGCACAGTCATCAGATGCACGAGTGGGAGATTCACCCCTCAGTGCTCCAACCATATTTCCAGCAGTGGGGTCATCCAGAGATCGACCTCTTTGCCACGAAGGAGAACACAAAATGCCAAAACTTTGCCGCCAGGTTCCCACACCCGCAGTCTCAGGGCAATGCGATATGGATAAACTGGTCAGGCAGATTTGCGTACGCTTTTCCCCCAGCTCCGCTCATACCGCTAGTGGCGCGCAAACTGCGGCAGCACTCCATGACGCTCATCTTGGTTGCTCCAACGTGGGCAAGGCAGGCTTGGTATACCAGTTTCCTGGAACTTTCAGTGGTGCCTCACTAGCGGCTACGCCTCACGCTCAGAGCCATGGAGACATACAGCATCCAGATCTGCAACAGTTGAGCCTTGCGATTTGGCTCGTGAGGTCATAGAGTTTGACTACCTCAACTTGCCCCCTGACTGTATGAACATCATCAAAGAGGCAAGGCGACCTACAACTAGGGCGTGCTATGCAGCCAAATGGAAACGTTTTGTCATCTACTGTTCCAATAATGACATTAATCCGCTAGATGCGTCCACGCTAAACATCATATGTTACTTGCTGCATCTATATCGATGCAATCTAGCGTATAGTTCCATTAGGATACATTTGGCCGCCATAGCAGCTTATCTTCAAAACAGGCAGCTTCTTTCCCTCTTCAAAGTGCCCGCCATTAAAGCCTTCTTGGAAGGACTCAAAAGAGTGATCCCTCGCAGACACCCTCCTTCACCTGTCTGGAATCTAAACATCGTTCTCACCAGGCTCATGGGGCCATCCTTTGAGCCTCTTCATTCTTGTGAGATACAGTTTCTTACATGGAAAGTGGCTTTTCTGATAGCCATCACATCGCTACGAAGAGTTAGTGAGCTTCAAGCCCTAACAATTCAGGAGCCCTTCCTACAAATTCATGCGAATAGGGTAGTGCTGCGCACCAACCCCAAATTCATGCCTAAGGTGGTCTTGCAGTTCCACATTAATCAGACCATAGAACTGCCAGTTTTCTTTTTAAACCCAGATTCAGTGGCAGACCGGGCGCTGCACACCTTAGATGTTAAAAGAGCTCTCCTGTATTACATCGTCAGGACAAAAGACTTTAGAAAGACTAAACAACTGTTTGTTGCCTTCTCTCCACAACACAAAGGCAACCCTATTTCCAAATCAGGTATAGCCAGATGGATCGTTAACTGCATACAAATCTGTTATCAAAAAGCTAAACACACTTTAACAGTTCCCCCAAGAGCGCATTCCACACGCAAGCTAGGGGCATCCATGGCTTTCCTAGGTAACATTCCTCTAGAGGACATATGTAGAGCAGCCACATGGTCCACCATACATACATACATTTACCAAACACTACTGCGTGGATGTTCACTCCAAGCAGCAAGCCGCTGTAGGACAGGCTGTTCTCAGAACTCTCTTTCAGACTGCTGCAGCTGGCACTGGCAACCGCCGCTAGGGAGGTAACTGCTATTTATTCTATGCACAGATATGAATTCAGCAGCCCACATGCCTCGAACGGAATATGCTACTTACCAGTATGCATCTGTTCTTGGCATGTAGGGCTGCTGACATTCATATCGCCCTCCCTCCCCCCCGGTGCCTGTCGCAGCCGTAGCACTCAGAATCATTTTCAGGCATGGTCATCACTTTCAGTATTACACTCCACCTCTGCCACAATGGCGAAAAACAATCTGGGGATGGAGAGGATGCCCATGCGCACTGTAGTCCAGGGGAGGAGCCACCTATCTCATGATACTTCGAAGACTCTTCCAGGACAACAATGTGCAATCATCCGGACCCAACACTAGGCGGCGATCTATGCACAGATATGAATGTCAGCAGCCCTACATGCCAAGAACAGATGCATACTGGTAAGTAGCATATTCCTTCTGTAGTAGGGGATCTCTGTGTATAGTCATAATCTAGTTAATAGTCCCGCCCATGTGCGTGGACCCCGGCAATCAAAAATAATCTCTTAAGTTGTCAAATCATGCAGAAACTGCAAAGACACGTAAGAGAGAATTTAAAGACAAATGCAGTCTACATCCACAGGCTACACTGTTCAGTACTTCAACTAGAAATTCCACCAAACAACACCACACACAACACAGCCTGCCCAGTTTCTACCATGGAGAAACTTGCCTCTACCAGTAAAAGACTCTGGAATGATAGAGAGGAAGGCATGGACAGAAGAGCCCCATAGGCTGCCATTATGTGGCTTAAATAGGATACTGTACCTTTAAGAGAACTTTCCAGAACTTTCTCCCAGTATCCCAGAATGCACAGCAGGTCCCTTTTACTTTCAGTTCTTTTTTCCGGCTCCTGCTAACAGGAGCCTGGCATTGAGTTCTCCCTTTTTTCAAGGGTTTATTGGATTTTTTTGTCACTTTTTTGGATAAAAGTGTTTGAGTTTATATTCTTTGGTGCTTCTCTTCTCTCCTGTGTGTTTGTTCAGGCTTTTTAGGGCTCTAAAATGCCTGGTCTTTTCGACAAATGCCCAGCATGTGGAAGGGAGAAGACCAAGAGTGATCCACACGACGTCTGCATTGTCTGTCTCCCTGAAGCACATGTCCCTGAAGACTGTGACATCTGCCAGTAACTTTCAGCAAGGACCCTGAGGGACCGGCTGAAGATTAGGCTTCAAAGCCTTGAAGAGAGACGACTGCAGGTGGGTCTGGGCAGTCTGGGAAGGTTCCCTCTGCCTCTGCTGAGGCCTCTGGGGGGCTCCCCAGAGGCAGGAAGACCAGCAAACTTTCCCGGTCTCCGTCGGCGTCGATTGCATCGACGACGACGTCGAGAGGGTTGACGACGGTGTGTTCCCCATCTCCCCGGGGCTCCGGGTCGAGACGGCGTGAGGATTCGACGTCGAAGGGCCTGGATAGGCCGCCGTCGAGACCGCCGTCGACTTCATCATCATTGTCGTTGTTCAGCGTTGAGCTATCGACGTCGAAGAAGGAGCGACAGGCGTCGGCGCTCGCCATCGAGGCAACACCGCCGTTCGCCGTAGAGATGACTATCGGCGTCGAGGAGATCCTCGACGTCGAGAACCTCGAGAAGGAGGAGTCGACGCTCGTCGTCGAGACTGGAACGGTCGACGTCGCGGAGTCTGCGTTCGGCGTCGAGGAAGAAGAGGTCGACGTCGCAGAGGCGGCGTTCGGCGTCGAGGAAGAAGAGGTCGACATCGCGGAGGCGGCGTTCGACGCCAGAATCGCGGAGGCGACATTCGACGCCGGAAAAGCGATGCTCAGGGTCGAGGGAAGAGATCGGCGTCTAGGAGTCGTTCCAACTCTCCTTAACGGTGCAGGAGGAGTTCTGGCGCCAGAAGTCAGGCTGGATTTAGTGGAGGGCGCAGGAGAAAGCGATCGCCTGCTGGAGGGGCTGGGTCAAAGTCCCCTCCCCCTAAGAAGTCACCGGGCTTGGTGTACTCGGTGGTATATACACCACCTCGGCCTAAGTCGCCCCCTCCTCCTGTACCTAAGGAGGACCTTCCCACCAACCCTCCGCTTCCACCACTTCCACCCTCAGGACGACCACTACCACCACTTCCACCGTATGGGCCCACCCCTCGGTCGGAGATACCTCCTGTTCCTCCGCCAAGGTCGGCGTCACTACCTCCTATTCCTACACCACCTAAGGGGACTCCTAGAACAAGGCCCCAGGATGGACCAAGGAAGACACCCCCACGGAAACCTGCGGAGCGTCCACCTACCGGGAGGTCACGCTCTCGCTCCAGGAGGAAGGAGCGATCGCGCAACAGGTCGTCCACACGGTCGAGACGCCGCCATAGGAGGCACAGATCTCGCTCTCGCACGAGGTCCTCAGTGACTACTCTCCGACTTTGTCGGGATCGCCGGACACAAGGGTGTCTCCGGTTGATGACCTGGTGGCGTTTCATGATGTCCTACTGAGAGGCACTGCCAAATTGGGCATATCCTTGACGGTACCCACGCCTAAGACATCAGTCATTTTCGAGACACTGCACCAGAAACACATGTCTCGTCCACTACTACCTCTGGTGCCGGGCCTGGAGGAACCGGCCATGGACCTTTTCCTCAACCCTGCGGTGACTAAGGCGGCCCCATCGAGATTGCTGAAAAAATACCGGGCTCCTGACTCAGACCCGGCTTTTCTAAGGATGGTACCTCTTCCGGATTCTGTGATTGTGACGGCGGCCCGCAAGCAGCATGCCACCACCCCGTCATCCACAGTCCCCCCGGACAAAGAGTCCAGATGGATGGATTCAACTGGGAGGAAAGTATGTGGAACATCGGCGACCTCTATGAAGGCTGCGAGTGCCTGTTGGACAGGCCCCAGGAAGGGCTCGCTCCCTCCCCACATGACGGAGCCCGGACACCGGCTCTCCATGTGCCACCCACAGAAGCAACCTGCAACCTGTCCCCTACGGGACACCTGCCCTCGAACATCTCTGTGTCACTGGCCCGGGCCACCGTCAGCACCAGTGCCCGGGCCCATCCGCCATCTTGGACACTGCACCACGAGGCCGCGTGGCCTCAGCTCGACCCCAACCCTGGGCCTGGCCAGGCCCCGACATCCCGGCACCACCATCCACCCAGGAGGTGAACGGACCACTTGGCAGGTCAATGGGAGAGAGGAGTGTCGATGGCTCTCCCCCGCCAGGTGCCAATCGCCCCCAGCCTCCCCGGGCGCTGGCTCCACCCCCCTGCTGGGTGTCTGGACTCCCTCATCCCGGACCTCCCGACCTCCAAGCGCGAGGGTCCGGACATCAAAGGGCGCCAGACCTATAACTGGGGCAGCTCCAGAGCAGGAAGGCAGTTGTATCCTGGAGTCGAGAGACACCGTGAAGAACTCATCCTTGACGGACTGCTGGCGCTGCCGCAGCCCTGCCTTGTGAACTGTCGTCCTGCCTGCTGGCGCTGCCGCGGCCTTCTGCAACCTTCATCCTCGTAGGGACCTGCTGGCGCTGCCGCGGCCCTTTGCAACCTACGTCCTCATCGGGACCTGCTGGCGCTGCCGCGGACCCTTGCAACCACCATCTTCGTCGGGACCTGCTGGCGCTGCCGCGGCCCGTTGCTATCTACGACCTCCTCGGGACCTGCTGGCGCTGCCGCGGCCCGACCTTCCAGAACGCCGAGCTCGAGGATTGTGAGCTATCATCATTCCACCTCCATGCCAGATTGGTAACAAGACTGTCCCGCTACCCCCTTTCCCTGCCAGAGACTAGAATTGAGAGGATCCTCGTATCCTGATCTCACTGTACCGTCTTACCTTACTTCAAGAACTATATATAAAAAGCGTTAAACCTTATCTTTGTGTGGTGTCCGTCTGTGGGGGGGGAGTTACTTGTCTGTACGATCGCTAGGAGACGGCTCTCCCCAGAGGCCTCTCCCCTTGTCCTCGGCCGACCCTCCAGGTCCCGTCTAACAGTGCCACAGCTCTGTTGGGACGCTACGACCGCGCCCTCTGGGGCTCCCTCCAGCAGTTTGCGGAACACTTGCCTCGCGAGAAGCGGGAAGATTTCCAGGAAGTGCTAAACGAAAGGATGCTGGTAGCGAATCAAATTATCAGCGCTGCAGCAGATTCATCCCTCTTGGCGGCACATGGCTTTTGCCATGGGATTAACCAGTGACGACACGCCTGGCTCCGCCTTACGTCACTGAAACTAGATGTGATTGAAAGGGTGGCCAATCTTTCATTCTCTGGCGGAACCCTCTTTGGGAAACATGCGGATGACGAAATGGCCCACATGAAGGCGGAGGCAGAAACACTCACGGCTGTTGGTCTAGAGAAATCCAAAGAAGCGAAGAAATCGTACCGCCCGTTCCAACGGCGGTTCGGTGGGCAGGGCAGAGGACGTGGCCAAGTTTCGGGACAGTCGCAGAAACAACAACAGTTCCTTAAGCCGTTCCAGAAACTCCCGAAGGGCAGAAGAGGCCAACAGTCAGCACCAGTGACCAAAGGCCCGGCTGGGTCTAGGCCCTGAGCGCTTACTTCCCCCGGATCTGTTACCCACTCCAGTAGGGAGAAGCATTCAATTTTTTCTGGCAGAGTGGAGAAAAATTACTCAGGACAAGTGGGTGCTGAATATTGTTTGCAATGGATACAGTCTTCGGTTCACCAGCCCGCCTCCTGCGATTCCACCGGTCAGCTCGCAGTTTCAGCTGCGCGACCTCCAGGCGGAGGCAGATATCCTGTTAAGGAAAAGGGCGATAGAAGACGTACCTCTGTCTCAGAGAGGAAGAGATCTGTACTCCCGGTTCTTCCTGGTTCGCAAGAAGGAAAAGAACGAGTTCAGGCCCATTCTGGACTTGCGACAAGCAAACAGATGGATTTGCAGGGAAAAGTTTGGCATGCTGTCGTTGCATCAGATTTATCCTCAGTTGCAACAGGGAGACTGGCTATGTGCTATAGACCTACAGGATGCGTACTTCCATGTGCCCATTGCACACAAACACAGGAAGTTCCTGCGGTTTCAAGTCGGCGCCGATCATCATCAATACACAGTACTCCCATTCGGACTAAAGTCTGCGCCAAGAACATTCTCGAAGTGCATGGCGGTGGTAGCAGCACACCTGAGGATGAACAAGGTGTTTGTCTACCCGTACTTGGACGATTGGTTGATCAAGGCATCCTCCTTCTCGGAGGCTCGAGCACACTTCCAGAAGATGTGAATTCTCTTGAACAAGCTAGGGTTGCACATCAACATGTCCAAGTCTGTCCCGACTCGGGTCCAATGCATACAGTACTTGGGAGCCTCCATCAATACGCTGTCAGCAAGCGGGTCTCCTTCGGAAGAGCGACGATTATCACTCCTTCGGAAGGCTCAGGCTCTTATGACCACTCCATCTACAACAGTGAGGACAGTGTCTTCTCTACTGGGATCGATGGCTTCTTGTATCTTCCTGACGCCACACGCACGGCTGCACATGAGACCGCTGCAGGAGCGCTTGGAAGACCAGTGGGATCAGAGGAAAGGGTCTTGGGATGACAAGATACGGCTGTCTCTGCATGCTCTTCAGTCTCTGAAGTGGTGGTGTTCAGCGGAGAATCTCCTCAGGGGGTTCCTTTCCGCAAGGACATTCCCGCGCAGACTGTCGTGACGGATGCTTCTCTTTACGGGTGGGGAGCGCACTCCGGAAACCTACAGATTCAAGGAACGTGGTCCCCGATGGAGGCCACGTATCACATCAATTCCCTGGAACTCAGATCTGTTCACCTGGCACTGAAGGCCTTTCTTCCGTCCTTTCAGACCAACTCTCTGCTTGTACAGACGGACAATACCACCACGATGTATTACCTCAACAAGCAGGGGGGCTAGAGATCACGCACTCTATCACAGGAGGCGCAGACTATCTGGCACTGGCTTCTGGCCAGAGGACTGACGATAACGGCTACCCATCTGCCAGGTGTTCAGAATGTTCAGGCAGATGCACTGAGCAGACTGATTCAGGAAAACCACGAATGGGTCATAAACGACGAAGTACTAGGAGAAGTCTTCGCATGGTGGGGGCCACCGCCGAAAACAGCAAATGCCGAGACTTCCCCTCCAGGTACTACCAGCAGGGGACGCTGGGGAATGCGTTATGGATCAACTGGTCGAACAGCTTTCTGTACGCTTTTCCACCCATTCCCCTGATTCCGGCGGTACTCATCAAGCTGGCCCGGTCCAGGGCTCGGATAATACTCATTGCCCCGGAATGGCCCAGACAGTGGTGGTTCACGGACCTGCTTCACCGGTCTCTCCTTCCTTACATTCGGCTGCCGTGCAGGCCGGACCTTCTCACGAAGTTCGGGGGGCAGATGTTGAACCCCAACCTCTCGTCTTTGAGTTTGGCGGCATGGCTCCTGAGAGATACCTCCTGTTCCTCCGCCAAGGTCGGCAATATGACCATCTAAATCTGCCCGAGGATTGCATGGACATACTGAAGGAGTCTAAAAGACCTTCCACTCGGACTTCCTATGCTTACAAGTGGAAGAGGTTCTGTCTCTGGTGCCAATCTAAGAACTATGACCCGACGACGTGCAAGGAAGACGTCCTCCTTCCTTACCTTCTACATTTGGCGCAGTCTGGCCTTAATGTTCATTCCATTAAGGTTCATCTTGCTGCATTGACTGCCTACAGGAAATTCCCTTCACAGACTTCCTTCTTCCAGATCCCTGTGATCAAAGACTTTTTGGAAGGCTTGAAGAATGTGTTCCCTCCTGTCAGGCTTCCTTCGCCTTCATGGGAATTGAATGTGGTGCTGTCCAGATTGATGAAGGAGCCTTTTGAACCTATTCATAAGGCTTCGTTGCAGCACCTGTCCTGGAAGGCGGCGTTCCTCGTGGCCATTACATCGGCCCGCAGGGTGAGTGAAATTCAGGCGTTGTGTTGCCAAGAACCTTGTACTGTATTTCATGCTGCTAAGGTTGTTATGCATACTCACCCTAAATTTCTTCCCAAGGTTATTTCTGATTTTCTTGTCAACCAGACCATAACGTTGCCTATGTTTTTTCAGAATCCTTCATCTCCAGCGGAAATGTCTCTACATTCCCTGGATGTTAGGAGGGTGTTGAAATTTTATCTGGATAAAACCAAAGATATTCGTAGGTCAGACCAATTATTTGTCAATTATGGATCGGTCAGCACAGGTCTTGCTACCTCTAAGCAGTCCATCTCTAGGTGGATTGTGTCCTGCATACAGTTGTGTTACCAAAAAGCTAATAAGACCTTAGGGGGTAAACCTAAGGCTCATTCCACCAGGGGAAAAGCTGCCACAACCGCTTTACTCTCTAATGGTCCGATTGCAGAGATCTGCAAGGCGGCCACTTGGAAGTCGGTTCATACCGTTGCTAAGCATTACTGTCTGGACACTGATGCCAGGGCAGATGCTCAGGTTGGGCAGGCTTCGCTGCGGAATTTGTTCGCACAATAGTGGTGTTAATTTCTTTTCTCCACCGCCGCTTTGGTGCGGGGATGGGCTTGCCATTGTATTCACTAGATTATGACTATACACAGAGATCCCCTACTACAGAAGGAGTAGTTTCTGTCCTGTAACTCCAGTTCTGTAGTAGGGGTATCTCTGTTATAGTCATGAGCGCCCGCCCTCCTCCCCGGTGGAGATAATTATTCATGTAAGGAATCCTACAGGTCTGGCGTGCTACGCCTTCAAAAAGAACTGAAAGTAAAAGGGACCTGCTGTGCATTCTGGGATACTGGGAGAAAGTTCTGGAAAGTTCTCTTAAAGGCACAGTATCCTATTTAAGCTACATAATGGCAGCCTATGGAGCTTGTCTGTCCATTCCTCCTCTCTATCATTCCAGAGTCTTTTACTGGCAGAGGCAAGTTTCTCTATGGTAGAAACTGGGCAGGCTGTGTTGTGTGTGTGGTGGTGTTTGGTGGAATTTCTAGTTGAAGTACTGAACAGTGTAGCCTGTGGATATAGGCTGCATTTGTCTTTAAATTCTCTCTTAAGTGTCTTTGCAATTTCTGCATGATTTGACAATTTAAGAGATTATTTTTGATTGCCGGGGTCCACGCACATGGGCAGGACTATTCACTAGATTATGACTATAACAGAGATACTTTGAAAACAATTGAGAGAGCAAGGGATAGTGTCACTTGGGAAGTGACAAGAGATATCTCCTATTCCCCTGGTAGGAATATTTATGCAAACAAAAAGAAGGAGTATCCCCAGCGTCAGGTTTTTGAAGGAAAAAGCTTCCGGAGGGTGAATTGTTTGGCAAAAGAAAAAAGGAAAAAAGTCAACCTTTTTGATAGGAAACCCCTCACTCACCACCTAGTGGTGACTTGCTTCATCATCGGGGTCCACCCTGGTGACCTAGCGTCACCAGGATGTGCTTCGACACCTGGGTTACAGTGGAGCAGGTGTGACTGTTTGTGCAAAAAGAGGTGTTAAAAATTGTCCTGGTAGTCTTAAAAACAATCTTTATTACAAAGTAATCAGAACAATGTTTAAAAATTGTTGGCGAGATATACCTTGGTGAGTTACGGCCAAGGTATCTCTATATGTGTGTGGGTGGCTTGGTCAACATGTTTCTACCTTCAGGGCAGTAGCCCGGTATTCTTCAGGACCAAAAACAGGTGGATGGGGGGTGTGTGCCCCCTAAAAGGCACACCCTCACCTGATCCCCTGTGAACCAACTGGAAAAATTACCAGCGGTAGATGTGCTCTTTAAAATAAAGAGCAATGTCTGGTTGCAAAAAAAGACCTGTGGGGGGAAGTAAAAGAGTACCGGATTCAGTAGAATTTCTATACTTTCCTGTTACGTCGTGCAGTGTCTCTGTGAAATGGATAATCATGCCATGGGACGTGCCCTCCGAGTGATCCAGTATAGTGTTTAATACGGGTGGTTGGCAGGGAAGTATTATCCGAGTGTGCACTCTTGTCATAAGGTGCTTAAGTTTGTCATGCAGTACGTAATTATTGCCTTCATGGGGATATATACAAACATGCATTTCATTTCAAATGCATACATACTTAATTTAACATTCGTCTCATTCAACCATCTGTTGTGCCCAGTGAATTTCTATGGGCGTCTCTAGGTGGGTGTGGCAGGTAGTGACATGTCCTCGTATATCCAATGATACTAGGTAGTGCCCCGAATTATACTAGATTGTGCCACGATTTATATATTTTAACAGACAAGACACACAAACAAAAAACATGTAGGAGTGCACATAGGTTTCATGGTTCGAACATGGGGCTTACTTGTTTTAAGCCTTTTGATTACTTCAACGGGCAGGGGGTAGGGTCTTTTAACCACCAAACCTAGTTCAGAAAAGGCGCGAAAGGTATGAGTAAAAAGGGCGCAGGGTCCGTTAGGGATCGCAATAGTTGTCGGTTTTGGGTTCCATCTCATTAAGGAGCAACGCGGTGCATTTTACTTACAGTTGGCGGGAAATAAAGCGGCCATTCACCTACTCCTATCCTCCTCTGCTCGGCTAGTAGTGCCGTGTGGGAGTCCTTCCGTTAAATGAGAAAATCTCTTCCGGGAAGGGCGTGGTGCCGTGCGCCGGAGGGGGAGGGGTTACAGGGCGGTGCCTGATGACGCGGCGAACGCGTATGTTTGTAAACAGCGCGCGTCCCGTTTACTAACCATCCAAGGGGTGGTGCGGGGATATTGGATATTCATTAATAATGAATATTAGTATCTAGGTTTAAACATCAGAATCTGGTGACGCGGAAACACACAGATGTTAGTAAACATGAAGCGTGTTCCGGAGTGAAGTGTTTGGAATAGTTTTAAGCGCATGAAGAAGCGGCCCTAAGTAGTAGGTGCAGCTAGACGATACTCATTGATGATGAGTGTTAGTACCTAGGTTTAGTACCAGAATCTGGTGACGCGGAAACACGCAGATGTTAGTAAACATAAAGCGTGCACCGGAGTGGAGTGTTTAGAAAAGATTTAAGCGCATGAAGAAGGGGCCATTAGTAATGGGTGCAGCTAGATGATGCAAGTTTTTCAGAGGCAAGTGGTAGAAACATAATGCCTTTCATAAAGAGTAGTCGAATTGCCCCATTGTTAGCCGGAGGGGCTAGGTGGAGGAACAAAAAACTACAGTGGTGCAGCTTCTTATCGTGGGATATATGAGCTCAGTTAGTGGGTCATTTGAGCACACTGGCCCATGGGATATTGTCATTGAGTCCAACTTTGTGCGTGGAAAGTCTATAAATCCACCTCTGCTCTTTCTCATATAGGCGTGACTGTATGTTAGGACCCTGCTGTATTTGCTCAATGATAGTCCACCACATGTCGTTTGGGGTATGTCCCATTGTTAAGAAATGGTCCGTGAGTCTTGTGTTGTTTTTCTTGCACCTGATTGTACTACGATGTTCAGATATCCGTTGTTTTGCTTTACGAGTGGTCATTCCAATGTATGGTATATCACAGGAGCATTTGATCAGGTATACAACATTTTGGCTATTGCAGTTTGTGTGTGCCCTCTGTTCCCAAGTTTTGCCTTCCTCAAGGTTCAATGTTTTTGTGTTGGTGGTCAAATGGCAAACACTGCAATCCCCACATCTTGAATGTCCTGTAACACGTGGGAGCCCCCATATTTCTGTGATTGTGGGGTTGGTAATAGTCAAGGTGGGTTTGGGTCTGGTGTTCACCAAAGTGTCTTTTAGGCTGCGTGCCTTTTTGTAAGAAAATAGAGGTTTTTCCCATTTGTAGTTTCCTGTATGGAGTATGGACCAATGTTTCTTTATGCTTTTGCTCACCTGATTGGATACAACATTGTATGTCGTGACACAGGCTAGTGGAACCTCTTCCTCGTTTTTAGTTGTGTCTTCCAATAGAGCTTGTCGTGGCTGGTTACGAGCTCTTTTTTGGCATTTGTTGGTAATTTTCTTGGGATAGCCACGTGAGTGAAGTTTTTTTGTTAGGTCATCTGCCTGGCTCTTGTAATCCGTCAGTTTGCTGCAGTTCCTTCTGAGGCGGAGATACTGCCCATAGGGAAGGTTTTCCCGAAGGGGACGAGGATGGAAACTCTCGTATCTAAGCAGGTTGTTCTTCGCCGTCGGTTTGAAATGTGTTTTGGTTATTAGATTCTCATTTTCCCTTTGTATTTCGATGTCCAGAAAGACCATCTTGTTCCTGTCTATGCAGTGGGTGAATCGTAGGTTCCTGTCACGGGTGTTCAGCCACGTTATGAATTCCATAAGGGTTTCTTCTGAGCCTTGCCATATGGAGAAGACGTCATCTATGTATCGTCGCCAAAATTTTATGTGGCGGCCAAATGGGTTATCCTCTGTCAGGATGTATTTCAGTTCGAAGTCATATACGTAGAGCCCCGCCACACTAGGGGCAAAAACACTGCCCATAGATGTACCCCCTACTTGTAGGTACAGGGTACCCTCATACTCAAAGTAGTTCCTTTTTAAGGCCAGGGTGGCACATTGTATGACGAACTGTTTCGGTGTGTGATAGTTCCAGGTGGTATTTTCCAGGGTTCTTTCCAACACATTGATGGTGGCGTCTTGTGGGATGTTCGTGTAAAGGCTTTCGATGTCAAAGCTGAGGAGAATGTAGTCTTGTTCCATTTTGATGTCTTCCAACATTCTCAGTAAGCTTTTGGTGTCACGTAAGTACGTGGATGTTCCCTGTACAATCGGTTTCAGAAAGAAGTCACTGAATCTTGATAGTGGTTCAAGTAATGAGCCGATCCCCGAGACAATGGGTCTGCCTGGTGGGGGGATCTTGCCCTTGTGCATTTTAGGCACCACATAGAAGTAGGGAATCTTATTGTCGGTTTTACTCAGGTAATCTGCTTCTTGTTTTGAGATGTTGCCACGGGCTTCTGCTGTTTCCACCATATTGGTGATCTCAATTTTCAGGTCTTCAGTTGGGTCTCTGGGTAGTATTTTATAGTTTTTTGTGTCGCCTAGTAGGCGTCTGCATTCTGCATCGTAGTCATCCTTATTCATCACAACTAGTCCTCCGCCTTTATCCGCCGGTTTTATGATTATGGTTTCATCATTTCTCAGGTCAGATATGGCTTTGTTTTCAGCTCTGGTGTTGTTATGGAACTGGCCTTTTGCTTCCAATTTCTCCACATCATTAAATACTGCCTGTTCAAAAGTGTTAATCTCGACAGGGACCGAGTGCGGTGGAGGTATGAAGGTTGATCGTAACCTCAGACCTGTTTCATTGGGGGAGTCTGTCGGGCCATTATTGATGTTATCAATGGTAGGGTTCTTTTCGAAGAAGGCTTTCAATTTGAGTTTGCGAAAAAAGGAAGCCAACTCACAATGTAACTTGAATTTATCTAGGGATGCAGTTGGTACAAACCCTAGTCCCTTGTTAAGCACGTTTGTTTCCGTGATGGTTAGTGTGCGTGTTGATAAGTTCGTGACTAACTCCTCGCATTGCTGGGGCCGGCCTTGTTCGCTCCTGATTTGCTCCTGGTGATGCTGCCTGTATTGTCCTCTTCCTCCCAGTGGACGTTGTTGCCTCTTCTGTTGCGTCCCCTTCCGCGCCTGCCTCTGTTGTGAAAAGGAGGACGGAATTGGTCTTGTTGAAAAGGGAATTGCTGGAAGGGTGGTTGCCATCCATACATTTGGAAATGTGGAGGTATTTGGTATGGGTTTGGTGGAGGTTGTTGGTAGGGGTTCTGGGGGGGATAGTTGTATTGGGGCCATTGGTTGTTCCCTCTAAATCCACCTCTCTGTCCCCTTCTCGGGGTCCCATTACTGGATCCAGTGCTGCTATTTGAGCTGGAGGAATTACTTGCAGCGTCAGAGTCTTGATCTTGTGGGACCGAAATTTTATAGTCCGGGTCTGAATAAGGATAGACTTTCACAAAAGAGAATTTTTTCAGATCTTTTTGAAATTTCAGTGTTTTTTGTTGTAGTAGGTTGTCTTTGTATTCATTTACTTCTTTATTTAAGTCGTCCAATTTTTGTTTGTAGCCTTTGATGCTAGCTTTTATTTGGGTTTCTGTTACTTGAATCTCTATCTGGATTTTCTCAGACAGACGTATGGCAGTTTTTAGGATCAATATAATCCAGTCATGCGTGCAGTGCCACGCAATTAGGGCCCAATCTTTTCTAAATTCTGGATCATCCAAAAAGATGCGTGGCGCGTTGGTGACTAACAGGCCCTTTGGAGCTATACTATTGTTAACATACTCTTTCATGATGGTACCATGTAGTATGGTTCTGATCCGGTTCCGCTTCATTTCTGTCAGTTTTTCCCACTCAGATGTTTGAGAGATGGTGTTACTGATGTTGGCATCCGCAAAAACATTTAAGTCACTCATGATCGAGTCTATTTCTTCCGTAGAATAAGTTAAGCCTGTGTTCTCTGCCATGTTGTCTATGTACGCACTCCGTTATGCCAAATGTCAGTGTGATTTACTCTCACAGCTGTGCGCTGCCAAGAATTTGAAAACAATTGAGAGAGCAAGGGATAGTGTCACTTGGGAAGTGACAAGAGATATCTCCTATTCCCCTGGTAGGAATATTTATGCAAACAAAAAGAAGGAGTATCCCCAGCGTCAGGTTTTTGAAGGAAAAAGCTTCCGGAGGGTGAATTGTTTGGCAAAAGAAAAAAGGAAAAAAGTCAACCTTTTTGATAGGAAACCCCTCACTCACCACCTAGTGGTGACTTGCTTCATCATCGGGGTCCACCCTGGTGACCTAGCGTCACCAGGATGTGCTTCGACACCTGGGTTACAGTGGAGCAGGTGTGACTGTTTGTGCAAAAAGAGGTGTTAAAAATTGTCCTGGTAGTCTTAAAAACAATCTTTATTACAAAGTAATCAGAACAATGTTTAAAAATTGTTGGCGAGATATACCTTGGTGAGTTACGGCCAAGGTATCTCTATATGTGTGTGGGTGGCTTGGTCAACATGTTTCTACCTTCAGGGCAGTAGCCCGGTATTCTTCAGGACCAAAAACAGGTGGATGGGGGGTGTGTGCCCCCTAAAAGGCACACCCTCACCTGATCCCCTGTGAACCAACTGGAAAAATTACCAGCGGTAGATGTGCTCTTTAAAATAAAGAGCAATGTCTGGTTGCAAAAAAAGACCTGTGGGGGGAAGTAAAAGAGTACCGGATTCAGTAGAATTTCTATACTTTCCTGTTACGTCGTGCAGTGTCTCTGTGAAATGGATAATCATGCCATGGGACGTGCCCTCCGAGTGATCCAGTATAGTGTTTAATACGGGTGGTTGGCAGGGAAGTATTATCCGAGTGTGCACTCTTGTCATAAGGTGCTTAAGTTTGTCATGCAGTACGTAATTATTGCCTTCATGGGGATATATACAAACATGCATTTCATTTCAAATGCATACATACTTAATTTAACATTCGTCTCATTCAACCATCTGTTGTGCCCAGTGAATTTCTATGGGCGTCTCTAGGTGGGCGTGGCAGGTAGTGACATGTCCTCGTATATCCAATGATACTAGGTAGTGCCCCGAATTATACTAGATTGTGCCACGATTTATATATTTTAACAGACAAGACACACAAACAAAAAACATGTAGGAGTGCACATAGGTTTCATGGTTCGAACATGGGGCTTACTTGTTTTAAGCCTTTTGATTACTTCAACGGGCAGGGGGTAGGGTCTTTTAACCACCAAACCTAGTTCAGAAAAGGCGCGAAAGGTATGAGTAAAAAGGGCGCAGGGTCCGTTAGGGATCGCAATAGTTGTCGGTTTTGGGTTCCATCTCATTAAGGAGCAACGCGGTGCATTTTACTTACAGTTGGCGGGAAATAAAGCGGCCATTCACCTACTCCTATCCTCCTCTGCTCGGCTAGTAGTGCCGTGTGGGAGTCCTTCCGTTAAATGAGAAAATCTCTTCCGGGAAGGGCGTGGTGCCGTGCGCCGGAGGGGGAGGGGTTACAGGGCGGTGCCTGATGACGCGGCGAACGCGTATGTTTGTAAACAGCGCGCGTCCCGTTTACTAACCATCCAAGGGGTGGTGCGGGGATATTGGATATTCATTAATAATGAATATTAGTATCTAGGTTTAAACATCAGAATCTGGTGACGCGGAAACACACAGATGTTAGTAAACATGAAGCGTGTTCCGGAGTGAAGTGTTTGGAATAGTTTTAAGCGCATGAAGAAGCGGCCCTAAGTAGTAGGTGCAGCTAGACGATACTCATTGATGATGAGTGTTAGTACCTAGGTTTAGTACCAGAATCTGGTGACGCGGAAACACGCAGATGTTAGTAAACATAAAGCGTGCACCGGAGTGGAGTGTTTAGAAAAGTGTTTCCGCGTCACCAGATTCTGATGTTTAAACCTAGATACTAATATTCATTATTAATGAATATCCAATATCCCCGCACCACCCCTTGGATGGTTAGTAAACGGGACGCGCGCTGTTTACAAACATACGCGTTCGCCGCGTCATCAGGCACCGCCCTGTAACCCCTCCCCCTCCGGCGCACGGCACCACGCCCTTCCCGGAAGAGATTTTCTCATTTAACGGAAGGACTCCCACACGGCACTACTAGCCGAGCAGAGGAGGATAGGAGTAGGTGAATGGCCGCTTTATTTCCCGCCAACTGTAAGTAAAATGCACCGCGTTGCTCCTTAATGAGATGGAACCCAAAACCGACAACTATTGCGATCCCTAACGGACCCTGCGCCCTTTTTACTCATACCTTTCGCGCCTTTTCTGAACTAGGTTTGGTGGTTAAAAGACCCTACCCCCTGCCCGTTGAAGTAATCAAAAGGCTTAAAACAAGTAAGCCCCATGTTCGAACCATGAAACCTATGTGCACTCCTACATGTTTTTTGTTTGTGTGTCTTGTCTGTTAAAATATATAAATCGTGGCACAATCTAGTATAATTCGGGGCACTACCTAGTATCATTGGATATACGAGGACATGTCACTACCTGCCACGCCCACCTAGAGACGCCCATAGAAATTCACTGGGCACAACAGATGGTTGAATGAGACGAATGTTAAATTAAGTATGTATGCATTTGAAATGAAATGCATGTTTGTATATATCCCCATGAAGGCAATAATTACGTACTGCATGACAAACTTAAGCACCTTATGACAAGAGTGCACACTCGGATAATACTTCCCTGCCAACCACCCGTATTAAACACTATACTGGATCACTCGGAGGGCACGTCCCATGGCATGATTATCCATTTCACAGAGACACTGCACGACGTAACAGGAAAGTATAGAAATTCTACTGAATCCGGTACTCTTTTACTTCCCCCCACAGGTCTTTTTTTGCAACCAGACATTGCTCTTTATTTTAAAGAGCACATCTACCGCTGGTAATTTTTCCAGTTGGTTCACAGGGGATCAGGTGAGGGTGTGCCTTTTAGGGGGCACACACCCCCCATCCACCTGTTTTTGGTCCTGAAGAATACCGGGCTACTGCCCTGAAGGTAGAAACATGTTGACCAAGCCACCCACACACATATAGAGATACCTTGGCCGTAACTCACCAAGGTATATCTCGCCAACAATTTTTAAACATTGTTCTGATTACTTTGTAATAAAGATTGTTTTTAAGACTACCAGGACAATTTTTAACACCTCTTTTTGCACAAACAGTCACACCTGCTCCACTGTAACCCAGGTGTCGAAGCACATCCTGGTGACGCTAGGTCACCAGGGTGGACCCCGATGATGAAGCAAGTCACCACTAGGTGGTGAGTGAGGGGTTTCCTATCAAAAAGGTTGACTTTTTTCCTTTTTTCTTTTGCCAAACAATTCACCCTCCGGAAGCTTTTTCCTTCAAAAACCTGACGCTGGGGATACTCCTTCTTTTTGTTTGCATAAATATTCCTACCAGGGGAATAGGAGATATCTCTTGTCACTTCCCAAGTGACACTATCCCTTGCTCTCTCAATTGTTTTCAAATTCTTGGCAGCGCACAGCTGTGAGAGTAAATCACACTGACATTTGGCATAACGGAGTGCGTACATAGACAACATGGCAGAGAACACAGGCTTAACTTATTCTACGGAAGAAATAGACTCGATCATGAGTGACTTAAATGTTTTTGCGGATGCCAACATCAGTAACACCATCTCTCAAACATCTGAGTGGGAAAAACTGACAGAAATGAAGCGGAACCGGATCAGAACCATACTACATGGTACCATCATGAAAGAGTATGTTAACAATAGTATAGCTCCAAAGGGCCTGTTAGTCACCAACGCACCACGCATCTTTTTGGATGATCCAGAATTTAGAAAAGATTGGGCCCTAATTGCGTGGCACTGCACGCATGACTGGATTATATTGATCCTAAAAACTGCCATACGTCTGTCTGAGAAAATCCAGATAGAGATTCAAGTAACAGAAACCCAAATAAAAGCTAGCATCAAAGGCTACAAACAAAAATTGGACGACTTAAATAAAGAAGTAAATGAATACAAAGACAACCTACTACAACAAAAAACACTGAAATTTCAAAAAGATCTGAAAAAATTCTCTTTTGTGAAAGTCTATCCTTATTCAGACCCGGACTATAAAATTTCGGTCCCACAAGATCAAGACTCTGACGCTGCAAGTAATTCCTCCAGCTCAAATAGCAGCACTGGATCCAGTAATGGGACCCCGAGAAGGGGACAGAGAGGTGGATTTAGAGGGAACAACCAATGGCCCCAATACAACTATCCCCCCCAGAACCCCTACCAACAACCTCCACCAAACCCATACCAAATACCTCCACATTTCCAAATGTATGGATGGCAACCACCCTTCCAGCAATTCCCTTTTCAACAAGACCAATTCCGTCCTCCTTTTCACAACAGAGGCAGGCGCGGAAGGGGACGCAACAGAAGAGGCAACAACGTCCACTGGGAGGAAGAGGACAATACAGGCAGCATCACCAGGAGCAAATCAGGAGCGAACAAGGCCGGCCCCAGCAATGCGAGGAGTTAGTCACGAACTTATCAACACGCACACTAACCATCACGGAAACAAACGTGCTTAACAAGGGACTAGGGTTTGTACCAACTGCATCCCTAGATAAATTCAAGTTACATTGTGAGTTGGCTTCCTTTTTTCGCAAACTCAAATTGAAAGCCTTCTTCGAAAAGAACCCTACCATTGATAACATCAATAATGGCCCGACAGACTCCCCCAATGAAACAGGTCTGAGGTTACGATCAACCTTCATACCTCCACCGCACTCGGTCCCTGTCGAGATTAACACTTTTGAACAGGCAGTATTTAATGATGTGGAGAAATTGGAAGCAAAAGGCCAGTTCCATAACAACACCAGAGCTGAAAACAAAGCCATATCTGACCTGAGAAATGATGAAACCATAATCATAAAACCGGCGGATAAAGGCGGAGGACTAGTTGTGATGAATAAGGATGACTACGATGCAGAATGCAGACGCCTACTAGGCGACACAAAAAACTATAAAATACTACCCAGAGACCCAACTGAAGACCTGAAAATTGAGATCACCAATATGGTGGAAACAGCAGAAGCCCGTGGCAACATCTCAAAACAAGAAGCAGATTACCTGAGTAAAACCGACAATAAGATTCCCTACTTCTATGTGGTGCCTAAAATGCACAAGGGCAAGATCCCCCCACCAGGCAGACCCATTGTCTCGGGGATCGGCTCATTACTTGAACCACTATCAAGATTCAGTGACTTCTTTCTGAAACCGATTGTACAGGGAACATCCACGTACTTACGTGACACCAAAAGCTTACTGAGAATGTTGGAAGACATCAAAATGGAACAAGACTACATTCTCCTCAGCTTTGACATCGAAAGCCTTTACACGAACATCCCACAAGACGCCACCATCAATGTGTTGGAAAGAACCCTGGAAAATACCACCTGGAACTATCACACACCGAAACAGTTCGTCATACAATGTGCCACCCTGGCCTTAAAAAGGAACTACTTTGAGTATGAGGGTACCCTGTACCTACAAGTAGGGGGTACATCTATGGGCAGTGTTTTTGCCCCTAGTGTGGCGGGGCTCTACGTATATGACTTCGAACTGAAATACATCCTGACAGAGGATAACCCATTTGGCCGCCACATAAAATTTTGGCGACGATACATAGATGACGTCTTCTCCATATGGCAAGGCTCAGAAGAAACCCTTATGGAATTCATAACGTGGCTGAACACCCGTGACAGGAACCTACGATTCACCCACTGCATAGACAGGAACAAGATGGTCTTTCTGGACATCGAAATACAAAGGGAAAATGAGAATCTAATAACCAAAACACATTTCAAACCGACGGCGAAGAACAACCTGCTTAGATACGAGAGTTTCCATCCTCGTCCCCTTCGGGAAAACCTTCCCTATGGGCAGTATCTCCGCCTCAGAAGGAACTGCAGCAAACTGACGGATTACAAGAGCCAGGCAGATGACCTAACAAAAAAACTTCACTCACGTGGCTATCCCAAGAAAATTACCAACAAATGCCAAAAAAGAGCTCGTAACCAGCCACGACAAGCTCTATTGGAAGACACAACTAAAAACGAGGAAGAGGTTCCACTAGCCTGTGTCACGACATACAATGTTGTATCCAATCAGGTGAGCAAAAGCATAAAGAAACATTGGTCCATACTCCATACAGGAAACTACAAATGGGAAAAACCTCTATTTTCTTACAAAAAGGCACGCAGCCTAAAAGACACTTTGGTGAACACCAGACCCAAACCCACCTTGACTATTACCAACCCCACAATCACAGAAATATGGGGGCTCCCACGTGTTACAGGACATTCAAGATGTGGGGATTGCAGTGTTTGCCATTTGACCACCAACACAAAAACATTGAACCTTGAGGAAGGCAAAACTTGGGAACAGAGGGCACACACAAACTGCAATAGCCAAAATGTTGTATACCTGATCAAATGCTCCTGTGATATACCATACATTGGAATGACCACTCGTAAAGCAAAACAACGGATATCTGAACATCGTAGTACAATCAGGTGCAAGAAAAACAACACAAGACTCACGGACCATTTCTTAACAATGGGACATACCCCAAACGACATGTGGTGGACTATCATTGAGCAAATACAGCAGGGTCCTAACATACAGTCACGCCTATATGAGAAAGAGCAGAGGTGGATTTATAGACTTTCCACGCACAAAGTTGGACTCAATGACAATATCCCATGGGCCAGTGTGCTCAAATGACCCACTAACTGAGCTCATATATCCCACGATAAGAAGCTGCACCACTGTAGTTTTTTGTTCCTCCACCTAGCCCCTCCGGCTAACAATGGGGCAATTCGACTACTCTTTATGAAAGGCATTATGTTTCTACCACTTGCCTCTGAAAAACTTGCATCATCTAGCTGCACCCATTACTAATGGCCCCTTCTTCATGCGCTTAAATCTTTTCTAAACACTCCACTCCGGTGCACGCTTTATGTTTACTAACATCTGCGTGTTTCCGCGTCACCAGATTCTGGTACTAAACCTAGGTACTAACACTCATCATCAATGAGTATCGTCTAGCTGCACCTACTACTTAGGGCCGCTTCTTCATGCGCTTAAAACTATTCCAAACACTTCACTCCGGAACACGCTTCATGTTTACTAACATCTGTGTGTTTCCGCGTCACCAGATTCTGATGTTTAAACCTAGATACTAATATTCATTATTAATGAATATCCAATATCCCCGCACCACCCCTTGGATGGTTAGTAAACGGGACGCGCGCTGTTTACAAACATACGCGTTCGCCGCGTCATCAGGCACCGCCCTGTAACCCCTCCCCCTCCGGCGCACGGCACCACGCCCTTCCCGGAAGAGATTTTCTCATTTAACGGAAGGACTCCCACACGGCACTACTAGCCGAGCAGAGGAGGATAGGAGTAGGTGAATGGCCGCTTTATTTCCCGCCAACTGTAAGTAAAATGCACCGCGTTGCTCCTTAATGAGATGGAACCCAAAACCGACAACTATTGCGATCCCTAACGGACCCTGCGCCCTTTTTACTCATACCTTTCGCGCCTTTTCTGAACTAGGTTTGGTGGTTAAAAGACCCTACCCCCTGCCCGTTGAAGTAATCAAAAGGCTTAAAACAAGTAAGCCCCATGTTCGAACCATGAAACCTATGTGCACTCCTACATGTTTTTTGTTTGTGTGTCTTGTCTGTTAAAATATATAAATCGTGGCACAATCTAGTATAATTCGGGGCACTACCTAGTATCATTGGATATACGAGGACATGTCACTACCTGCCACGCCCACCTAGAGACGCCCATAGAAATTCACTGGGCACAACAGATGGTTGAATGAGACGAATGTTAAATTAAGTATGTATGCATTTGAAATGAAATGCATGTTTGTATATATCCCCATGAAGGCAATAATTACGTACTGCATGACAAACTTAAGCACCTTATGACAAGAGTGCACACTCGGATAATACTTCCCTGCCAACCACCCGTATTAAACACTATACTGGATCACTCGGAGGGCACGTCCCATGGCATGATTATCCATTTCACAGAGACACTGCACGACGTAACAGGAAAGTATAGAAATTCTACTGAATCCGGTACTCTTTTACTTCCCCCCACAGGTCTTTTTTTGCAACCAGACATTGCTCTTTATTTTAAAGAGCACATCTACCGCTGGTAATTTTTCCAGTTGGTTCACAGGGGATCAGGTGAGGGTGTGCCTTTTAGGGGGCACACACCCCCCATCCACCTGTTTTTGGTCCTGAAGAATACCGGGCTACTGCCCTGAAGGTAGAAACATGTTGACCAAGCCACCCACACACATATAGAGATACCTTGGCCGTAACTCACCAAGGTATATCTCGCCAACAATTTTTAAACATTGTTCTGATTACTTTGTAATAAAGATTGTTTTTAAGACTACCAGGACAATTTTTAACACCTCTTTTTGCACAAACAGTCACACCTGCTCCACTGTAACCCAGGTGTCGAAGCACATCCTGGTGACGCTAGGTCACCAGGGTGGACCCCGATGATGAAGCAAGTCACCACTAGGTGGTGAGTGAGGGGTTTCCTATCAAAAAGGTTGACTTTTTTCCTTTTTTCTTTTGCCAAACAATTCACCCTCCGGAAGCTTTTTCCTTCAAAAACCTGACGCTGGGGATACTCCTTCTTTTTGTTTGCATATATAACAGAGATACCCCTACTACAGAACTGGAGTTACAGGACAGAAACTACTCTCTCTCTCTCTCTCTCTCTCTCTATATATATATATATATATATATATATATATATATATATATATATATATATATATATATATATTCACTGAAAAAACCATAGGTTATACACCATATATAGTTAGGAATTTGCATTTACAAAACCTTGAAAATTCACTGAAAAAACCATAGGTTATAGACCATATATAGTTAGGGATTAGCATTTATACATATTTTAACTTTACAGAAACATACAGTCACTGGGTGATGTCATCAGTGATGTCATCAGTGATGTCATTTGAGATGTCATCAGTGATGTCATCAGTGATGTCACTGACCATGTCATGAATGATGTAATATGTAACATCATTAGCAGTGGATTGCGGGTGCGCGATATATAGTTAGTGCAACTAACTATATATGGAATTTCAATGGTTTTGTGCGAGTAAAATAAGGTTTTGTAAATGCTAATCCCTAACTATATATGGTCTATAACCTATGGTTTTTTCAGTGAATTTTCAAGGTTTTGTAAATGCAAATTCCTAACTATATATGGTCTATAACCTATGGTTTTTTCAGTGAATTTCATTGGTTTTTTAAAAGCTAATATCTATAGCTGTAAAATATATTCTTTATTACGTGACGTATCCCGTAGCCCGTGAGACGCCTCATGATGCATCGCATAACCGTGACGTATCGTCTCTGCAGCGCAAACAAAACCCGTAATGTAAGCGCGCCAGAGCACGCTTAAATATATATATATATTTTTTTTTAACCTTAATTAGACAAAATCCACACGTGCACATATCACAAACGGTCCAAAAACACAATATGTCGGACTCCCGTTACGCTGCCGGTTAGCTGCCCGGTTAATGTACCGGGAAGCCCCTCTACCGCGAAAAATCGCAATTTTTTTTTCTTTTTCCCCGCGGGGAACTTTAATAGCCCCCTCATCAATCCTAGGGGTTCAGGAGGGGTCTACCTTACCCCTTTCCTTCATTTACACTTTTTTTTTCCACCTCTTGTCTCTCGATCCCACCGAGAGACAAGATGGCGGCCGCTCCAGACTGTTTACAATGTTAACAGACAATCAGCTTCTCCTCAGACTCCTGTTACGCTGCTGGTTAGCTGCCTGGTTAGCTGCCCGGTTCGCGTACCGGGACGGGCCTCTACGGCGAAAAATCGCATTTTTCTTTTTTGCCCCGCGTGGCTCTATAATATCCCCCTCATCAATCCTAGGGGGTCAGAAGGGGTCTACCTTGCCCCCTTTCCTTCATTTCCCCCTTTGTTTTGGCCTCCTCTTGTCTCTCGATCCTACCGAGAGACAAGATGGCGGCCGCTCCGGACTGTTTACAATGTTGACAGCCAATCAGCTACTCCTCAGACTCCCGTTACACTGCCGGTTAGCTGCCCGGTTCGCGTACCAAGACGCGTCTCTACGGCGAAAAAATCGGATTTAAAAAAAAAAAAAAATTTGCCCCGTGTGGCTCTATAATATCCCCCTCATCAATCCTAGGGGGTCAGAAGGGGTCTCCCTTGCCCCCTTTCCTTCATTTCCTCCTTTCTTTTGGCCTCATCTTGTCTCTCGATCCTACCAAGAGACAAGATGGCGGCCGCTCCGGACTGTTTAGAATGTTGACAGACACCGGAGAGCCAATCAGCTTCGCTTCGCAAAGTTCCGTTACGCGAAAAGTACGCGAACCGGAGCGCTGCCTGGAGCGCTGTCACAGATATATATCTTATTTTGAACGTTAATTTCTCAAAATCCACTGGAGCACATATATTGAGACCTAGCAAGGGCACATCGGGCTAACAGTCCCTACAATTTTGCCAAGTTTCGTGTAAATCCATTCAGCCGTTCGAGCTAAAAGTGAGGCCAACCGCCCTATGGAAAAATGAATGGGAAAAACGCGTTTTGGGACCCC
Source organism: Lissotriton vulgaris (assembly GCF_964263255.1). Taxonomy (NCBI): domain Eukaryota; kingdom Metazoa; phylum Chordata; class Amphibia; order Caudata; family Salamandridae; genus Lissotriton; species Lissotriton vulgaris. The sequence goes on from NC_141693.1 coordinate 1,105,047,655, forward strand.
CCTTTTTTCTCGGCCCCCCCTTAACGAACCCCCCCCAAATTTTCAGGGGCTGCTCAGAAACAAAATGTGCCATTTTCCTGAACATTTCAGCCAATTCCGTCTACAAACGCCAAAGTTATTAGACATAGAATTTTCAAAAATCCCATAGAGAAAAAATCCTAACTATATATACCTTCTGGCTATTGCCAGTAGGTAATATGTGTGTGTGTATATATATATATATTCACTGAAAAAACCATAGGTTTCACACCAGTTATAGTTATCTGGAAATTTTACTGACATAAAACCATTGAAATTCCCATGTTCTAGTTAGTTGGACTCACTATAACTTGCACGTGCAATGCACTGCTGATGACGTCACATATTACATCACTCATGACATGGTCAGTGACATCACTCATGACATCACTGATGACAACATCCAGTGAATGTGTGTCTTTCTGAAAAATAAATATTAGTGAGTAATGTTTAAATATTTAAATATATGTATTAGTGTTTCACTTTGTGTATAAGTGGCTGCATGGGTTGGTGAGTAGCTACATGTGTATGTATATGGGTTATTAGATGTTTTTCTTAGTATCAGTACGAGTGTCTATATGGTTTGGTGGGGGTATTACTTAGCACATAGATGCATGAGTGACTGACTCTCTGTTTGTATGTGTTTTGAACACCGCATATGTGCAGGACTGTATGGGTGGATGAGTGTGTATATGTGTATGTTAGTGAGTGAATGACTGTCTCACTAGTGTCTTTATCAGTAACTACATATGTTTTAATCTAGTATATGTGAATATTGATGTATATAAGTGAGTATATGTGAGTAAGAGATTGTAAGAGTTCCTGTTTAAATAAGTATGTGTTTCTATAAGTGATTGTTTAAGAGAATACATGTTTAAATTTCAATAGAAGTAAGGTGGTAGTGTATGTATAGCTCTATATGCAAATAAATGGATGTTCAATAGTTTATTTGCATGTGAGTATGTGTGTGAGTAACTTTTGGATGGCTGTCTGTGTGTAACAGGATATATAGGTGTATCACTACATATGATGAGTGAGTATATGTATGAGTGACTATATAGAACTGTTTGTGAATGAGTAGATGTGTATATAGATGGTGGAATTACTGAATTGGTTGTTGTAACTGATATGGGTATCTCCATTAAAAAAAAAATGTAGTTTCTATTTTTGAATATGTGTTTCAAGGGTTACATTACAGTGAAAGGAGGTCTGTCACTCTGTCACAAGGATGGTGTCATCAGTGATGTCATGAGTGATGTCACTGACCATGTCATGAGTGTTGTAATATGTGACGTCATCAGCAGTGCATTGCACGCGCAAGTTATAGTGAGTCCAACTAACTATAACGTGGGAATTTCAATAGTTTTATGTCAGTAAAATTTCCAGCTAACTATAAATGGTGTGAAACCTATGGTTTTTTCAGTGAATTTAATAGGTTTTTTAAATGCTAATTCCGAACTATAACTGGTGTGAAACCTATGGTTCTTTCAGTGAATTTCATAGGTTTTTTAATAGCAAATCTCTTTCGGTATGAAATGTAATATTTTTTATAATGAATTTCATATTGTACATTTTTGTAATACTATTTTTTTATGTATATATATATATATATATATATATATATTTTTTTTTTTATTTTTTTTGCCCCGGAGCGCTCCCGGGGCGCGTACTGATGCGCTTACCGGTAAGTGCAGTTTTGCCGCGCCCCGGTTCGCGTACCGGTGAGCGCCCCGTTCGCGCTATTGCCGCGAATGTGTGTTATGACGCACGGCGGAAGCGCTGGAGCACATACGATCGCGCTACATAAGCGCCCCAGGGCGCGCCTGACGCGCTTACGCTACGCGCCCCGGGCGCGTAGCGTAAGCGCGTCAGGTCGTGTGACCTGAAAATAACACTTTTCATTGGTTCAGAACACTTTTGGTTTCCAAATGATGAAAGCCCGGGTCATGTAACCTGAAAATAACACTTTTCATTTGTTCAGAACAGTTTTGTTTTCCAAATGATGAAAGCCCCCACCTTTTTTCCTCATTCTCACTTTGTTGTTTGAGTGAGGAAGACCTGCTTCTATTAGAGAAATGACTACAGTAGCAGCAGCAGCTGGAGCATCTGCAACACCACCACCACCACCACCAAGAGGACCACCACAACATCACATTGGTGGTCAAGAAGAAGAAGAGGAGGAGGAGGAGAGGAGGAGAGGAGAAGAGGAGGAGGGGAGGAGGGGAGGAGGGGAGGAGGGGAGGAGGTGGCTGCCAGAAGACAATACCCATACAGGCCAAGGAAGCACATAGTATGGGAGTTTTTTTCTATCCCAGAGGGCAAGAAGAAAGTCAATGCGCCCAAAGTGACTTGCCAAATCTGTGGCATTGAACTGTCAAGGGGGAACCCTAACAAAAAATATTCTTTTGGTAATAATAACATGATTAGGCACATGCAGCGCAAGCATCTGAACAACTATGCTGCTGCAGAGGTGAGAGAACTGGCCAGCAACCCTCCCCAATCTACACCCAGCACCTCCAAACGAAAACGACCCACTCCATCGGGACCAGAGATAAGGGAGACGATCCCTTGCATACAACCACGGTTTGGTGAATTCAGGATCACATGTATTTTTTGTGGTAAGACCATCTCCTGTGGTGAGCAGAGCATAAAGCTCATCCTCCTTGCTGGTGTCAACCACAATTGCCCCAAAAAACCCTAATTTGTTCCTGATTTTTTTTTTCTCCAGTTCAGACATTTTCAATTCCCTGTTTTTTGTTTCTCCCCATAAAAATAACAAAAAAATATAAAATAGTTCATAAAAGCCAAAAAAAGTACAAAATGTTCAAAAAACATAAAAAAAATATAAACCACAAAAAGAAGAAAAAAAACCGTTCTTTTTAGAACTACCTCCAATTTATAAAAAAAGGCTACATTTTTTAAAAACTCTATCATTCTTTTTTCCCCATGGAATGCTTCCCGGTACGCTCCGCGGTGCGCTACCAGGCGCTCCCACCGCGCAAATAAAAAAAAATAATTTCATTTTGCCCCGCGGGGCCCTTTTATAGCCCCCACATCAAACCTAGGGGGTCAGGGGGGTCTATTCTGCCCCCTTATGGTCATTTCCCCCTTTGTTTTTGCCACCTCTTGTGTTTCGATCCTACCGAGACACAAGATGGCGGCCGCTCCGGACTATTTGGAATGTTGACAGACACCCGAGAGCCAATCAGCTTTTTGCACGCGAACTCGCGTAGCGCGCAGGTTAGCGCCCCGGTGCGCGTACCGCTTATAGATATATATATTTATTTGAACCTAAATTACTCAAAATCCACAGGAGCACATATCTTGAGACATAGCAAAGGCACATCGGGCTACCAGTCCCTACAATTTTGCCAAGTTTGGTGGAAATCCATTCAGCTGTTCGGGCTAAAAGTGAAGTCAACCGCCCTATGGAAATTAACATGGGGAGAACACGTTTTGGGACCCCCCTTTTATCTCGGCCCCCGCTTGACGAATCCCCCCAAACTTTCAGGGAAGGACCGGAGCGCCGCGAGGCAAATTTGAGGAAATTTTCAGACAGATTCCTCAACTGGCGCCAAAGTTATTCACAATAGAATGTTGAGATTTTGCATTGAAAATAATCCTAACTATAACTACCTACTGGCGACCGCAAAGTTTTCCCAACTTGCAGAAACAGATACGGGCCCAAAATCGGTGCAAAAGTTAAATCTTTATTTTGTGCTGGGTTTCAAAAAATCGCCATGACGCGTTTCACCCTTCACATGTGTGTGTGTATGTATATATTTCCTACTGGCGGTCGCCAGTAGGTAGTTATAGTTAGGATTATTTTCTATAGGGAAGCCGCAACATTCTATTGGGAATAACTTTGGCGTCGATTGAGGGATCTGCCTGAACATTTCCTGAAATTTGCCTCGCTGCGCTCCTCTCCTTCTCTGAAAGCTTGGGGGGGATTCGTCAAGCGGGGGCCGAGATAAAAGGGGGGTCCCAAAACGTGTTTTCCCCATGTTAATTTCCATAGGGCGGTTGGACTCACTTTTAGCCCGAACGGCTGAATAGATTTCCACCAAACTTGGCAAAATTGTAGGAACTGGTAGCCCGATGTGCCTTTGCTATGTCTCAAGATATGTGCTCCAGTGGATTTTGAGTAATTTAGGTTAAAAAAAAAAATATATATATCTATAAGCTCACCCCGGTACGCGCACCGGGGCACGTACCAGCCCGCTACGCGAGTTTGCGAGCAGAAAGCTGATTGACTCCCGGGTGTCTGTCAACATTCCAAACAGTCCGGAGCAGCCGCCATCTTGTGTCTCGACAGGATCGAGACACAAGAGGTGGCAAAAACAAAGGGGGAAATGAACAAAAGGGGGCAGGGTAGACCCCCCCGACCCCCTAGGTTTGATTTGGGAGCCATAAAAGGGCCCCGCGGGGCATAAAAAATTATTCTTTTTTCGATTTACGCGGGGGGAGTGCCCGGTACGCGCACCGGGGAGCGTACCATGGGGAAAAAAGAATGACAGATTTTTAAAAAAATTTAGCATTTTTTTATAAATTGGAGGTAGTTCTAAAAAGAACTGTTTTTTTATTCTTTTTGTTATTTTATATTTTTTTATTGCTTTTGGAACATTTTTTACTTTTTTTGGCTTTTATGAACAATTTTAAATTTTTTTTGTTATTTTTATAGGGACAAACAAAAAACAGGGAATTGTAAGCGGCTCAACTGGAGCAAAAAAAATCAGGAAAAAATTAAGGTTTTTTTGGGCACTTGTGGTGGTCACCAGCACAGTTGATGAGTTTAATGCTTTGCTCACCATAGGAAATTGTCCTTCCACAAAATTTGCAAACAATTTTGAAATCTCCAAACTGGGTTTGGATGTTTGGGACCATCTCCCTTGTCTCTGGAACCCATAGAGTGGAGTGCTTACTTTGGGAGGTGCTGGGAGAAGATTGGGGAGGGTTTCTGGTCAGTTCTCTGACCTCTGCCGCAGCATAGTTGTCTGGGTACTTTTTGGCAGGGTTCCCCCTGGAAAGTACAGTGCCACAGATCATACAAGTAACCTTTGGCGCATTAACTTTTTTGAGGCCCTTGGGATTTTGAAAAACTCCCAGACTATGTGCTCCTTTGGCTTATAGGTGGTAGTATCTTCAGGCAGGTACCGCCTCGCCTCCTCCTCTTCCTCCTCCTCCTCTTCTTCTTCTTCTCCACCACTGTGGTGTTGTGGTGGTCCTTGTGGTGGTGGTTGAGATGCTCCTGCTACTGCTGCTACTGTAGCCATTTCTCAGTACAAATAGGTACAAATAGGTCTGAAAACAGGTCTTCCTCACTAAAAGTACAAAGTGAGAATCAGGAAAAAAGGTGGGGGCTTTCATTATTTGGAAAACAAAACTGTCCTGAACCTATGAAAAGTGTTATTTTCAGGTCACATGACCGGGGCTTTCATCATTTGGAAACCAAAACTGTCTTGAACCAATGAAAAGTGTTATTTTCAGGTCACATGAACCGACGCGCTTACGCTACGCGCCCCGGGGCGCGCACTGGGGGGATTAATTAGCACGATCGTATGCGCTCGAGTGCTTCCGGGTACGCTTACGCCGTGCGTATCACGCGGACGCGGCTACGCGATACGTCACGATGATGTTTTCGTTCACGGAAATAGCGCAAGCGGGACGCTCACCGGTACGAGCACCGGGAGCGCTCCAGGGCAAACAAAAAAAGAAAAAAACATTAACAATATACAAATAAAAAATAGCATTACATAAATATACAATATAGGATTCATTATAAAAAATATTACATTTCATAGCTATAGAAATTTGATATTAAAAAACCTTTGAAATTCACTGAAAAAAACCATAGGGTTCACACCAGTTATAGTTAGGAATTAGCATTTAAAAAACCTATTAAGTTCACTGAAAAAACCATAGGTTTCACACAAGTTATAGTTAGGAATTAGCATTTAAAAAACCTATTAAATTCACTGAAAAAACCATAGGTTTCACACCAGTTATAGTTGGCTGGAAATTTTACTGACATAAAACCATTGAAATTCCCACGTTATAGTTAGTTGGACTCACTATAACTTGCGCGCCTGCAATGCACTGCTGATGACGTCACATATTACTCATGACATGGTCAGTGACATCACTTATGACATCACTGATGACACCATCCTTGTGACAGAGTGACAGACCTCCTTTCAGTGTAATGTAACCCTTGAAACACATATTCAAAAATAGAAATTAACATTTTCAAAAAAATGGAGATACCCATACCAGTTACAACAACCAATTCAGTAATTCCAACATCTATATACACATCCACTCATTCACCAACAGTTCTATATAGTCACTCATACATATACTCACTCATCATATGTAGTGATACACCTATACATCCTGTTACACACCGACAGTCATCCAAAAGTTACTCACACGCATACTCACACATGCAAATAAACTATTGAACATCCATTTATTTGCATATACAACTATACACACACTACCACCTTACTTCTAAGGAAACTTACACATACTTACTCTCTTAAACAATCACTTATAGAATTGTAATTTAATTTATATTTATATAGCGCATGTTAGACCTGGCGTCATAGGCTCGAGTCTCTCCTCCATTTTTTCTGTTTGCCTCCACTGTTTTACGATGTTTTTGCTGGATAATGCTTTGGGCACTGTGCCACTGCTGATCAGTGCCACAGTGCAAGTGCTCCCTATGTTAAATTACTGTATTGATTGAATTCCATGTTTGGCTTATTTGGTTTACTATCAGTCCCTAGTCTAGTGCACCAGGAGTGCCAGGGCTTGTAAATACAAATGCTGCTCGTGGGCTTGCAGCACGTGTTGTGCCACCCACAAGAGCGGCCTCGTAAAAGTATGTCTGAAGGTCTGCCATTGTGAGACCCACGTGCAGTTTGGTACTGTCACGCTGACTGCGCAAGAACACCTACTTGCCAGTCCCTAAACCTTCCTTAAACTTCATGTTAGTCACCCCTATGGTAGACCCACGGGCAGGGTGCATTGTAAGTATAAGGTAGGACAAGCCTGACCAAGTCGGCATGTCCTAATAGTGAATTACAGCCATTTTCGTTTTTCACTATTGCGAGGCAACCTGCTCTCCATTAGTTAGAATGGGCCGCCAGGATTATTAATGCTATGATCCTAGCTGGCTCGGGGAGCATGGTGCAATGTCGAGTTTGGTATCCCTGAACTCGGGGTTTAATAACGCATCCGTTTGGGTGGATGGTTTTTGGACTCTTGAGTTTGAAAATAGCACTTTTAGAAAGTGTCTACTTTCTTGTCTAACCATTTCTGGTTTCTGCTGGTTTTGCGTGTGTGTGTGACAGGAGCTGGGTGGCTCCAGAGGTCTGAATGAGTCAGTGTGGGATGAGTGGGACATTTGCGTTGAGAGTAGGGGGAGAGTAGTTGCTGATAGCCTGCCCTGCCTGATACAATGCTGGCTCCACCTCCTGCCAAGCGACTGATGGCTCTGTGCCTGCCATGGACGATCCTAGCCCCACCTCCTACCAGGAGGCCGATAGCTCTGCTCCTGCCAGTGACAATGCTGGCTCCACCTCCTGCTGGGCGTCTAAGGACCCAGCCCTGCTCAGTGAATAGGCCAGGTGCCTCTGCCTGGCTCCACCCACAACAGACCCAGGATGTTGGGAAATTCCCCTGCATGGACAAAGGGATCAAAGCCAAAAAGGGGTATAAGAGAAGGACCCCTGAACCAAGACTTTAGATCACTTCTGACAAGGAACCCTGAAACCAAGGACAAGAAGCCTGCTGATCTAAGGACTTGCCTACCCCTTCTGCCAGTGTGCTGTTTGCTGGGGGGAATCCTGCAGTGCTTCTTTATTTTTGCCAAGGAACCAGGGGAGAGGAACTGTGTGTGTACTCTCACGCTTTGCTAAGAAAATCTCCAAGGACTGGAAGAGTGCCAGTCTCCTGCTGAAGTCACAGGGCTAAAGAACTTCATCTGTGAAAGTGCTATTTGCTGGAACCTGTGAATCCAGCACCTCTGAAAGAAACCAGCAACCTCGACGCTGACGGACGTCACCGAATCCAGCTCGACATCGTGAGTAACGGCTCCAGTGTCCCGCTTCCTCGCCGCCGGCCGCCGGGCCTGATCGACGCCAGCAGCAACGCCAGTGAGTAGTGAGTTCGGCTCTGGCTCCAAAGAACCTCGTGTCTGCACCGCTGCTGATCGCATCGACTTTGTGCCCTCTCGATGCTGTGAGCGCTGCTCACTCTTGCAACAGCATCATCGACATCTACTGAGGCCTGATTGACACTGAAGACGCGACACCGGATTGCTCGACGCCGCTGATCATCGTGTGCTTCATTTTCCTAAGGTACTGTGTTGTTGGGGGTCCGTGTGACTCCGGGCTCGACGTAGCGCTCCTCGTGGTAAACCTTTGGATTAACTTTGACTCGACGTCGTGTAACTCCCGTGTGGGTTACATTGTTGCCAAGAACTGTGTTCTAAAGAAGAAGAGTTGCTTTTGATACTAAAGACTTTGTGCTAAGAAGAAACTACGCTTGAACTATTATTTTTCCTTCCAAGAGTATTTATTAAGACTGTGGTATATTTTTGTCGTTATTTGGTCTTGTGCTTAGCCTTATATAAAAATCCTTATTTTTATAATACTACTGTGTCGTGTCCATTTGTTGTGTATTCACTTTATTACTGTATGTGGTCATAAATACTTAACACACAGCCTCTGAGATAAGCCTGTCTGCTCTGCCAAGCTACCAAGGGGGTGAGCAGGGGTTATCAAAGGGTGTGATCCCCTTGCCCTGACTAGAAAAGGTGTGTCCCTATTTGTCAGAAGTGCATACCTCTGCCAACTAGAGACAGCCGGTTCTAACAGCGCATTATCACCAACGGTCTCTAAGCTCTTGCTTTGGGAACCCGTCCTGGTTTTCCCCTGTGAGATAACCTGTGCTGGGCACCCCCAAGGTGAAAGCCAGGAATCCCGCCGCGGGGGCCATAGTGGAGATTAAGCAAGCTATTGCCCGGAGTTGCAGAGTGTGAACCCGTGATTCGAAGGCCGAAGGAGGCCGAAATGCATTTGTCAAACAGCTGAAATAAAGGAAGTTTCCGATGTTCACCATGGTGCTTCTGCTCTTTCTTGGTAAGGAGAACTGCGGATGTATATGTGTGTGTGTATATATATATGTATATATATATATATATATGTGTATATATATGTGTATATATATATATATATGTGTGTGTATATATATATATATATGTATATATATATATATGTATGTGTGTGTATATATATATGTATGTATATATATATATATGTATGTGTGTGTATAGCTTTCTCTCCATTAAGGGGCAGGTCAATGCAGTAGTCTTCTGCTTCCAGATCCTCTGCATGTGCGCCTTGAGAGGTACTATGACCTGAGAATACTTTGGCAGCCTGCTCAGCAACCCCAAATATTCGATGCCTAATCTCTACTGACAATGGATAATGATCCAGAAACACATGTATAGAGATGGCCAGTACAACTTCGTAATTACTCAAGACAATCCTGCAAGCACACACACTTGGTGAACTGCATTGACCACAATGCTCAGGGGCGACCCGCTGGGAGGTGAAGCAGTGTGATCCCACATTGGTTTCCTGTTTAAAAGGCTCCCTCAAGCCGGTTGAGCTGACGAGCTCGTGGAGAGGCACCTGCGTGCCTTGAGAGGTACTGGGACCTGAGAATACTTTGGCAGCCTTCTCAGCAACCCCAAATATTTGATGCCTAATCTCTACTGACGACGGATAATGATCCAGAAACACTTGTATAGAGATGGCCAGTACAACTTTGTAATTATTCGAGACAATCCTGCAAGCACACACGCTTGGTGAACTGCATTGACCACTGTGGCGGCATGGAATGAACTACGCGAAAACTAGGTCTAGGTAGGTACGGTTTTATTTTTTTTGGACCCGCTTATTAAGGCTGGTAAGTTTTTCTGATGCAAACTTGGCGGGATCCGTGGTGGCGGTAGGGTCTCAAGTTCCACAACCAGACAGGTCTTCCCAGGTTTCCTGGTCAATTCAGGGGAGGAATGAAAGCAAAAAGAAATAATAAAGGAAAAAAAGCAGTCAGTGGGCTGGTATCTGAGCACCACCAAATGTCAGTGCCGGGGGTGAGGGAGACGCCTTTATCACGTGTGTATTTTAGTGCGTTACAACGGTCGAGGGGCAGGGAGTGAGTGAAGTGCCGGTGAAACAAGGAAAGGAGGGAGGGATACGGGAGGGGTACGCGGGAACCGCTTGACACTGAGCATAAAGCTCCGACTGACGCTTAAGGGTGTCCCCGCCTCCCCACCCAGCCCGAGAGCTGGTCCCGTACCTGAAGAAGCCACGCGCCTCCAGGAGCCTTGCTGGGGTATGAGTGGGAACGTTGGCCTCCTGGCACTGGCTCCGCCGAAAGCGAGTCTCCGACCGTCTGCTGCTCCTCACTGCCTTCGGGTTGATTCTTCCTGGAACTCGTAACCGCCGTTGCTCCTCTGTTCTCCTCCTTTACATTGGTGACGTTGCACACCTTGTTGTGTTCTTCCTGCACTTTATCCAATTGGTCTTCCTGTGACGTTCAAAGGGGGCGTGGCTTCATCACAGTAGAAAGTTGTTAGAACTGGCTATTTCTGGTAGGCTAAGGCTGACGCCAAAGCCAGGCAGAAACCACCAATCTAGTCAGGGCAAGGAAGTCACACGCCAAGATAACCCCTGCTCACCCCCTTGGTAGCTTGGCACGAGCAGTCTAGGCTAAACTCGAAGGCAATGTGTAAAGCGTTTGCGTCAGCGCACAACAGCAACAACATACTAGGCACACCACAAAAGAGACTCCACACAAGGTTATTATAAAAATACCTTTTGTATTGTAAAAGCACATCAGATAAGATCACACATATACATGGTGCCAATTGGCACGGGCAGTATTCACATGGGATTATTCACAAGACAGGGCCACAAGGGCCACTGTCACAATCAGCACTTTAGTAGTAATGAAATACTATCAGAACTTAGACTAAAAGAGTATAAAATCACTCTAGCACAAAGTAACAGTTATGAATCACATCCAGTAACTACTGGGAACAGGTAAGTACACACTACGCAACCCTAAACACCTTATGAGCATGTCACGCAGGGAACCAGGACCTCACTAGGACCACCTGTACTAGAAAGAACAACCACCTAAGGATGAAATCCACTTAGGGGTATAACTCAGAACACACTACCCATGATGCATGAATATACATTCAGAGGAGTAGTAAAGAAAGAAAACACATGATGTATAGACCTACACATTCAGCGGTGTTAAGGACAGAGCACATGATGTAATCACAATACATTCAGGGGTGCAGCGCAAGAAGACACATGATGACTAAACATTCAGAGGTGCAGCGCATGAAAAGAAAGACACATAATGCATCAAACATTCAGAGGTGTCAAGAGTAAAGCAATAGCGCAAAAATCACATGAGGCCTAAAAACCTTCAGAGGTGCAGGAATAACACATGATGCAAAAGATCACATTCAGAGGTGCAATAACCATACCATTGCACAAACTCACATAAGCCACCACCTGTGGCAGTCCCTAGGCCAATGGCCTTGTTGGGGCTCAGACGCCCTGAGTCTCAGTGTCAGGGTTGCGCTGCCATGCAGCGCCAGTCTTAGTACAAAAAGCCTAAACGTAGCAGGTGCCCACTAAGTGCTGGGCACCTGGAGGACAATAAAACTGCGCCAGGGCCCTCACTGGCCCTTAGGCGCCAACTGCGCCACTGCTGGAGCCACACAGGCTCTGGGCATAGCACATGCCCCAGACGTTGGAGCCACAGAGGCTCTAAAGCAATGATGCCAACCGTTGGAGCCACACAGGCTCTTAAAACAATGATGCCCCCATGAGCCTCACCGGACTCTAGCCCTCACACTCAGGGCCAGGAGGGGACGAGCACCGAAAATATGCCCCGAAGCCCCCCCTTCTTGCATATGGCCCTCTCTGGAGCCAAACGGGCTCTACACACCGTTGGGGCGGCCTGCTGCCATCCGGGGCCGCCCTGCAGCAGTGCCTCTAAACCGGCACCCACACGAAGAAATGCGGACCCTCAAGAGCCCCTCGCGGGCTCTGTGCTCACGGTGGGGCGACCCACTGCCATTCGGGGCCGCCCTTCCTTGGTGCCTCGACCGGCACCACGAGAACTCATCTGCTCCCTCGCGGAGCAGCAACTTCACAGAGCCCCCCCAGCCCTCGGGACTCACCGGGCTGTTCTCGGCGGGGGCTCTTCTCGGCAGGCCGCCCTCGCGCTCCTCCTCCTCTTCTCCCCGGGCCCGGCGGTGATCCTCTATCGGCACCCGGGCTGCGGAGGCGGGACTTCTGCTGGCGGCGGGGCAGCTCCGGTCTCCCTCTGCACACGGGAGACCGGCAACGACGACCTAGAGCTTCCCCCAGGCAGGGGGAAGCGGGAACAGCCCTCTCCCGGCCGCCATGCGTCTCGGCGCCTTCTTCCTCGTGCCCCGGACTCGGGGGCGGACCAGCCAATCGCGTCGCGGCCCTCCGGTCGAGCCCCTTCAGTACCCGGGAGTCAGCCAATGACAGAGCGGCTCCCGGGACAGTCAGGCAATGACGCTCCGCTACTTCGGCCAATCACGGCCCACCATGCTGATGACGCTGCGCCGCACGGGCCAATCCCGTCGCGGCGTTAGTGAGGGGGCTCGGCTCCCTCCACCAATGGGAGCGCGGTGGCTTCGTTCTTCGCCGTGTCAGCTCCGATCAGGATGGCGCTTCACGGGGAGGTTCAGGGCACTTCCACGGGGGTTACTGACCCCGGGCTGCGACGGTGACACGGCCAAGAATCCTCAGCGCGTCCAGCGCTATAAGCAAGCAGGAAGGCGCTCCTAAGCGCTAGAAAGTCCAGCGAAAGCGCTCTCAAGCGCTTGGGGGAAATGAAGCGCTCCAAAGTGCTAGACAGCAGGCAGAGCGCTCCCAGGCGCTCAAGGCGAAGCACAGCGCCTCCAGGCGCTAGAAACCAACTCCAGCGCTCTCCACAGGAAAAGGCAGCTTCTTCATGCTGCCAAGGTCCCAGAGCTTCCCCAGGGGCAAAGCCAAGTCCTCCCTTCAGCCCAGGCAGGGCAGAAGGGTCCCCCAGGAGTCCAGGAATCCAGGCACCCAGGGGCTGGGCAGGGCCCACCCCTGGTAGATCCAAGTCAGCCACAAGAGCTAGAACAAGAACAAGTTGGAGGGAGACACAGCTCCTTCTTATACCCAGGAATGCCTTTGAAGTACTTCGTGCAAGGGACCCCGAGTACTGGAATATTTCTGGCTTTCGTCTTCCTGACAGCTTCAGGGCCAGAGGTGACAGTGGGCTGTCAGGATGGAGAGCCAGCAGGGTGGGCGGCAGGCACAGCCCGGCACCACCAGACGCTCTTTCCTCCCATCCCTGACAGCAGAGGGGCCTTTCATCCATGGCTGACTCAGACCCCCTCCTCTGGGGCCTTGCAGACCCTGCAGACCCTGTCCTACTCAAACCGGACAGTCCATCCACCAGCAGGTCCAGGCACTCCTGGGCAGACTCACCAGCCAATCACACGCCAGAACCAACTTACACAAATATACCAACTTCCAAAAGTAGTACTTCCAGACTAGGCACAGTCATGCTGCATACATCATTTTGCAGCATTCATTCTCACGAGTTGATACATACCAAACTCGACCCCTGCACTCCCCACACAACAGGAACTACCACGGGCATACATATTCCCCATTCATTCCTATGGGAGGGCAGGTCACTCACCCTTCATACAGAGAGCTCCAGCACTTTACACTGTACCACAGTGAAAAAAGTGCGCAGAGGCCTAGAATCACCAACACCAGGTTCCAGAAACAGGCTAGGAAAAAGCAAAAAGTCTAGGGGTGAACCTGCCCAAAGGGCCTGGTCCAACAAAAGTCCAATAAAAGGAACACGATTCTTTTTCTTTGGCTGTGTTACGATCTACTTCCCTGGACCAGTCATCCTGTTGGGGATCAAAGAGAGAGGGTGACGAGGGTGAAACTGCCCACCAGTCAGTATCGCTGTATTGTGACCCGGGGTGCAGGTCTGTCCAGTCACAACCACATTGGGAGGTGAAGCAGTGTGATCCCACATTGGTTTCATGTTTTGTAAGATTTTTAGATGGATCTCCATCAACACCAGTAAAACAGTGACCCAAGCCCTCATCACTAGCCGACTGGATTACAGAAACATTCTCAATGCCGGAACAATCTTCCATCTCCTCAGACGACCACAGACTGCACAGAACATCTTAGCCAGACTCCTCCTTGACCTCCCCAAACAGACGAGCCTCACTCTCCATCTCAGAAGCCTCCACTGGCTCCCTGTCCAGAAGAGATGCCATTTCAAGCTAATAACCCAATACTACAAGGCACTCCACAACACCAAACCCTCCTAGATCAGCCACCACCTGACCTTCCTCCAGCCAACCAGACATATCTGATCTGCCTCTCTTGCCCTTGCACACATCCCCTGCATCCGGCAGAGCCGCTGCAGCGGTCGTTCTTTCGCCTACCTCACCCCCAACCCCTGGAATGACCTCCCGCTCCAATTCTGAACCTTCTCCCTCACTCGCCGACTGCAGGAAGGGACTTGACCTGGCTCTTTGACTTGGACTCTCCATCCCTCAGAGCCTGGATACTTCAGTCCTATCCACATGGAACAAAATCATACTTTTGTCAGTGAGGCCAATTCCCAAGCCCATAGCCCCTGTGATAGCAGCTAGACACATAAAGTGCTCTCACTACCATCATTGTAAATTAGGTTCACAGCCTGCATTTCTTTTTTCTCTCTATTATAGTAATGCGAAGCCATGCAAACAGAACTGTGTGATATTGTTCATAAGACCGTTGAAGCAGAGTTTTTGTGTGCATAGTTACCCCTTGCATGGACAAGTACCCACAGCATTAAGCTGCTTGTTTTCGTCCATGCAAACACCAGAGCAAATACAATTTATGTAGATCTCCAAGGCACTAATGTTAGAAAAAGCACAAATGCTGTTTACACCCTTTTTAAGGTTTTTCACAGCCCTTATGTCATGAAAAATAAGAGGGGGTGCTTTGGGTCAGTCTACTTGATCTGGAATTGTGTTTTTACGCTTTGTTGAGTGGAAATAATTGATTCTCAGGCACTGAGACTATCTGGTTTAGCAGAGTAACTTGTTCAGTACATGAAGTAATCTCTCTAGAATCCACTGTATATCACTGCTAACAGGCCTCCGATGCATAACAACCCTCAGCAGCTGTTGTCCGCTTGTGCGGTAGTATGGAATGGTGTGCATTTGCACCCTCTGCCCCAGGCATCACTCACCTCCTGAACTTTGCAAGTTTTTGTAGGGTGTGTCTTGTTTCACATGTTTGGATGCAGGATCGGATACTGGGGCAGTCATGTCTCTTACATCTGGAGGCTGATGGTTGCTTGCTCACCTGCTCATCTTTGCCCTAGAGACATAATAAACTTGCCACCATTTTAACATGCCTGCTACACTTATTATACAACGTCTTGCTCCATGCCTCAGTCCAGGGCTTTAAGTGGGCAAGGTCTGACCAGTACTCTGCACCGGCAGTTCTTAAAAGTAGGTGCTGAGGCGGGTCTCTATCGAACTCTCCCTTTTTGCCCTGTGTTGTACTCTCAGAATGTCATTTTATTATGTGCTCTAAATGATGTTGATTAGTTGTACTCCTTCCCAGTACTTTTCCACTTTGTCATTGTAGCTGTGTGTTCTGAGAATGTTTAGATTCAAGTAGATTTAGTTGTTTAGACAGTTACAGCTGGGCTTGGATGGATGGACCTGCCAGCTGTGTATCCTATAACAAACGTACAACTTATCCTCATTCTGGCGTGATTATTACTAAATTCTTGGCGATGAGTTGGCCACACAGTAGAACCCTCAGCGTGGATCATACACAGTGTTACCAGCACGTCGTGGTTACACAACCGTGGCCGGCTCACACTGCGTTGAGGATTGCCTGCCTTTGGTCGTTGTTCATTCAAAAGGCACAAGTGCTCAAGAGCCGCCTGCTCGAGGATTTTCGTTGATTTGCTGCGTTACTTAACACGAGTTGGATTTCCTCGCCATGGCACAGTGACTGAGTTCAGCATTTTTTTGCAATATTGGACATTGATGTTCTGAGCGGATTGCTTTGCTGCACTTCGGAGGATTGTGGCACCCGGAGGTTTGTTGTCTTTGTTTTGGACGTTTCTCACGCTGCCGTCTCCTGCCTCACTGCTCCGAGGCCGAGCAACCTCAACATCAGCGCATGCACCCACTCACCCTGCCATTGCCCTGCATGCTCACCGCGTCCATAGTTACTGATGCTGCAGCTCGTTTTTGGGAAATCGTACAACAAGCTTTAATGTTTCCTGCTCAGGCTGTGAGTATTGTGAGTTCCGGTGATTCGCACACCCGTTTTCACATATTATACAGATATTTATTTATATTTCTTACTTGGATCTCAGGGATTCATACACTTTTCTCAACTGGCAATCACAGTAATTCACACACTTTAACAACTGTGTTTCTCCTTACAATACTGATTAACTACTGTACAAATTATTTAACTTGTGCAGTTCAGTTGATATAGTTTTTGTTATGTTTACAATTTTACCTGCTCATATTTGTTTGTTTGTTTTCTCTCGCTGAAAAACTTTACTTTCTACCTTACATGGTGTACATATTTATTTGGTGTATATATTTATATATCAATCTGTGTGGTAAGGTACATTCTTATTATTAGATTACTTTCTAACATTGATCAACATGTGTACTATGCAAGCAGTCACTCCTCCCCCAACATACCTAGACTACCATGGGGAACCATCAGTTAAATGGGAAATATGGTTTGATGCTTTCAAAACCTATTTAGGTGCATTGGTGTCTTAAGATTTGGTGCTGAATGAAAGAAAGGTTTATTACTTCATTCTTTAGGGTAGGTCCATTTTCAAACATTTACCTGATATATTGCACGATGGAGACGAGTGTTGATGAATACCAAGAAACTGTACTGAAACTTAAAGCCGGGTTTGATAAACAACCCAGTCTTATGGTTCTACGACATAAGTTCTTCAAAAGGAAAAGAAATGAAGGAGAAGACGTAGACGCATATCTGTCTGTTTTACGGACATTGGCATCAGTCTGTATTTTTTAAAACTTCACTCATCAACTCATCAGGGACCAATTTGTTTGTCAGTGCAAGGATAAGCAAATTAGACAAAAACTGCTTGCGATGGGTGATCCGTCTTTTGATGAGACCATCAAAGTAGCCAAAAACATCAAAATATCACACGTCTCATTGAAAGAACTTGATGACCAGCCCTGTGAGAATGTAAATGTGGTTGTGGGAACTAGTAAGTTGAAACCAAGATTTGCCAAAAATAATAGTTCCACTGGCGCAAAGGGTAGAGTAGACAATGGTTAACCCAATATTATGCGTCTTTGATGTGGAAACTCTTCCCCACCACAAAGGTGGTAGATGTCCTGTGTCTAATGTCATGTGCAACTTCTGCATAAAATGGGACATTTTACAAAGGTGTGTCTTAAAAGAAAATTCCCCCCAAAAAACATTGTGTGTATAGTAGAGTCTGATGATGAGTCTGATTCAGAAGTCGTTTCTGTGATCAGGGACTTGGGGAATTTCTCCCAAAGCATGATAGATGAGCCAGTTGTAGGGCATCCTTCTTCCTGTGTTGACCCCATAGTTTAAACGAGTGGTGGATACAAGGTACTCAATCTATTGGTGGATTCTAGGGCTAGGATCACCATGATAACCCAGAAAATATTTGTTGAGATATGGGTTGACAGGGAATAGAAGCCACCTGATCGGTCTTCTGTCTTTTATGAGGGGCTCAAGATAGATCTTCTGGGCTTCACGTTGCTGTCAAGGGACTCTAGATTCTTGGATGGTTCCATCAAGGAATATTTGGAATGGTATTTAGACCAGGTCCTAAAGAGCAAGTGTTGTTAGTTACGTGTGAAGAGGAAGGTGTGAAATGGAAAAAGGATTTTTCTTCTGTTTTCAGTGATAAGCTTGGCAAGATTTCCGGTTTCAAACCAGATTATTGTTAAAGATGGTGCCATCTCAGTTGAGCACAAGCTTAGAGGTGTTCCCTTCAGTGTGAGGAAAGATCTCAATAAAGAACTCAAGAGTTTAAGCAGCAAGGGCATCATTGAACTTAATGAATCACCTTTGTGGTTAACTTCCTTGGTGGTTGCTCGCAAGAGGTGTTGGCAGTTGCAAGTTTGTTTGGTCCTGAGGTCACTCAACAAAGAAATCTGGATTGACTTGCACCCCTTGCCTAAAATCAATGACATGTTTGCATGTGTTAAATGTGCCCAAGTGTTTTTCAAGCTTGAGCTGGCCAGCGCCTATTACCAGATAGAATTACATCCTGACTCGCACTCCCTTACAGCTTTTGTGTCTCCCAATGGGATGTTTCAATATCACCGACTGCCCTTCGTTTGGCATCCGCTGCTTAATTTTTTCAAAGGGTGATGCAGAATCTGTTGAAGGGGTGCTTGGTTTTTAAGATGTGTTGATCTATGCCAAAGATAATGTGTCACATGATGTGGTTTTTCGCTAAGTATTCAGCATATTTGGGGAAAAAAGGCGTGGTTCTCAAGACTGAAAAATTTAGATTTTTATGTAAAGAAATAGAGTATCTTGGTCGTTTGATATCACAGGAGGGTATAAGACCTAGCTAAGGAAACATTGTAGCCATTTTTAATGCCTCTGTACCTAAAGACAAGACTGGTGGTAAGTCTTTACTAGGTCTGTGTGAATATTACTCGAGATTTGTTCCCAATTTCACCACGGTTGTTCGTCCAATCAGTAATTAACTCAAGAAGGGAATTAAATTTGAGTGGTCAAAGTAATGTAATGATGCTTTTGAAAGTGTTAAATCTACCTTAAAAAACAGTGAGGCTCTCCAACCCTTTGATCCTGACTCACCATGCTGCATCACTGTTGATGCCAGCCAGGTGGGTAGGAGCGAACAGAGAACACTGTAGCCTTTAGGTCAAGGGTGTTAAGGAGTGCAGAGATCCATACTCTTATAGAGAAGGAATTGCTGGCTTGTTTGTGGTCAATAGAGAAGTATCGCCAGTATGAATGGGGCAGATGGTTTGTTACTTACTGACCATAAACAATTCGTTTCCATTCTGTGTTCCAGCACTACTAAATGTTGCACCCCTAGAGTAATGAGTATGGTTAACAAGTTATTACAGTACCAATTTGATGTGTCTCACATATCAGGGGGAAAAACGGAAGGGCAGATTTTTTTCTCGTTTTCTTCAAGACAAAGATGAGGGTGTGGAGATAGATTTCAAGGAATTATATGATGAGGATGCAAAAGATTGTTTTGTGACTTCTATGGATATTCCTGTTCTTAATGTGGGCTCTGAAAAAGACTGGTTGAGGGCCCTGAGAGAAGATTCCCTTCTTCGACAAGTGTTTGAGTTGGTTAGGTAAGGTTAGCCTAGAGAAAAGGTGTTGTCTTCCCTTTTACAACCATACTGCAAGGTCAATCTGAGATTTCCCTAGAGGATGGTATACTAATATGTTGTGATAAGCTCATGCCACCTAATTCTATCAGAAAAATCATGATCAAGAAAGCTCATGAAAGGCATGTGGATGCAACTCTCACAAAACGCTGCATTCATGAGAATTTTTGGTGGCCCACTATGGATGTGGATATCACTGATTTGGTGCGAGATTGTGGTGTGTGTGGTGCAGCTGAGAAAAGTTTTAAACTAGTGACGCCACACTTGTTGCCTGTTGAGTGCCCCTCTGGTCCATGGGTCAAATTGGGAATTTAAGTGATGAGCACATTTGAATTTTTACCGGCTGGGTGTAGATATATTTTGGTCCTCATGGACTATGAAGCCAAATGGCCAGGAATAAAAATGGTCCGAGAAGCAAACACAGCAAGTGTAGTTGCATTTCTGAGTGAGAAGTGCATGAGAGAGGGGTTTCCTGAGTTCCCTATTTCAGATAATGAAACTCAGTTCATCAGCAATGAGATTGAGGCATCTCTAGTTTTGTGTGGGGGTGAGGCATTTAAAGAGTTCTTTATATCACCCACATGGAAATGGTCAGGTGGAAAGAATTAATGGTGTGGTGGGTGAGTGTATTAGATGGGCTGTGGCTGGCAACCATGATGTTGTAAAATATTTGCTGCGGTTTATTAGGACCATACCACATTCCACTTCCAAAGTATCACCATTTGAGCTCTTAAGAGGAGGCAGGGAAAATACTAGTTTCAGGCCCGGGTGGACAAGTTGATGGCTCAAATCAGAGTCTAATGTTGTGAAACTTATGGATATTGTCAAGGAGAATACACAACTGTCCCAAAATAAGCATAGAAGTTGGTATGACAAAAAAAGGAGTTAAAATGGTTTCTTGGGAAGTGGGGGTTGTTGTTCGCTTCAAGTCTCCTGTTCATGTCAGGAAAGGGAAAGGTAAATACGGTGCTCCCACCAAGGTAGTAAAGATTGATAGTAATGCTATTCAAGTGGAGGGTGGCCATTGTTGGAATCTTTCCAAAATTGTCAAAGTGAGCACCAATAACTACTAGGAGTGGGCGGAATTTGGTTAGTCGTGCAACACAAAGCTCCGCGAAACGGTGAAAAATCTCTGCAAGCACACAAAATCTCCACGAACACCGGAATTGCTTGTTCCGCCTGTTCGCGATGCTTTTTTCCTGTTCGCAAACGCTGTTTGCAAGCTCGGGGGGGTGGGGGGGGGGGGAAATATCTTGCGAACATGCATTTTGAAAGCGCAAACAAGCAAAAAAATCAGCGACGCAGCGGATCGCTGACATTTTGGCAATTCTGCGTTCTCCGCAGAATGCAAAATTTCCCAAATTCCACAAGCGGAACGGAATTTACCACCCAGGCCCAATAAATACCCAAGTGGGAGTTCATCTGATGACGGAGCGGATGGTCAGATGTCTGGTATACCCAGGATGGGAGAGCGTAGGAGACGATTCCGTGAGTGATTTCAGATTTTCTCTTTAACTGTATTTTTTTTGCTTCGTTTTTTTCAGTTCTTTATTATGCAGAAGAAGGGAAGGTATGTTGTACTTTTAGAATGTTATTTTATGATGGGCTCTGAATGATGTCGATTAGTTCTATTCCTTCCCAATACAGTTCCACTTTGTCATTGTAGCTGTTTGAATGTTTAGATTCAAGTAGATTTAGTTGTTTGGACAGTTACAGCTGGACTAAGTGATGGATGGACCTGCCAGCTGGGTAGCCTATAACAAAGCTTACAACTTAACCTGATTCTGGTGTGATTACTACACCCTGACCATGAAAAACTTAATTCGTACCTCTGCAGCAGTACCATCCTTCACTGCCTTTGATATAACTTTAAAGAGACTCGTTATAGTTCTTTCACAGTCCCACATTTCAGAACTGAAGCCTTTTCAATACGTTATACTATGAAGGCATGGCTGTTGCCTATTTATCTTATGCAACTAACAACCATTGACCAAGCCAATGGTACTGACTAGTTGTAAGTGTAATGTTACTAGCTGTATCATATATCTGGGTGTAATGACAGAAATAGCCAAATCCAAGTGGGGCGGCACACTAAGCTAAGCATAGATTTTCAGTTTATGTGCTTTTAAGCCACGCCCCTTGCAGAGACCCTCCAGTTTTTTAATCCCACTTAAAGCCCTGTGTCAGTCCTTCCTTTTTTGCCAACCTAGACAACTAAAGCTCTAATTTCAGCCTAGGGATAGGCATATTTGTTTTCCTTCTCCTTGAATTGCAAAGTTTCCTGTCACATGATTGAAAGGGGATTTGCAGCTCTGCATGCCAGTCTAATTTAACATCTAATTGATAAGTTTAGTATATACATGAATAATTGAAAGTTTGACGAGGCCTTCTATATTGTAGTCCCAACTATTCAGTGGGTACTTCTGGTTTTCAGTCTTTTCTACTAGAAGGCTCAGTGAAATGGGGTTGCCCATAACTCACACAGCGGGCCACTTAAAAGGGCGGCCACCTTAGTGCCACTTAGGCACACCATCACCCCCTCTACTCTTTGGACCCTGGGGAGGAGTCCCGCAGCCTGATTCACGGGCAATGTCATTTCCGGAGCACAGCGGGTGGAGGCAAGGTATTTATACCTGCCCCGCCTTTCGAGCACCCTCTTTGCTGCTGGACATGCCTTCTCGTCGGTTGTCTTGTGTCGTTTGTGCGTCGATCCCCTGGCCTGGTCGCTTTAGAGGTTGACGGTGAGTCGTTCTGTGTTGGCCCCCATGCCGCAACCCCCTCCTACTCCCACCCTCTCCCGTACTCAGGGCGATTGATGGGGATAGGGTGAGTAGCACAGACGCGCGCTTGATTGGCACGTTGGGGCACTTTTGAGACGAAAAGCCTGATGGGGATTTGGCACGCGGTGCACTGCATGTGGACACAACGCGGTGCTGGTGTTTGAAGAGTGGGGCTTCAGGACACAAGGTATGCCCTGGGCATGTTACGCTGTCTTGTGGGAGGGGATGATGCCGTTGGGGCATGGTGGGAACTTCTTATGAGCACCGCATGCGTCATCTCAACTGGCACTTTCCGCGAGCATACATTTGAAGAAGTCTGTGCGTAGCACGTGCCCAAACATGCATTCGCTTGGTTTAAATTCCATCTGGTAGCGAGAGATTGCATTACCCTGTCGTGCAAGCGGCAGATGTGCGTGTGTGTAGACGTGCCCGGCAAAAAATCTTCATACACGGGCATATGGTGGGAGTTGGGCGGGTTGTCCACGGGTTGGTGGACCGGGCCGTTGATCCCTCGCTCCAACCTCCTCCTCCCCAGCGCACCCAGGTCAATTTTCACCTCTGCTGGGCTCGCAGTGCCTCCTGGGGGCGAGGAGGACAGTGTGCGCGACCTTCTCCAGAGCCATTGGCGTGCCTGCAGTTTGTGGGTGTGGAGCAGTTGCAGTCAGTCGTATTCCCTCAGTTGCCATGAGGCTGTAGGTAGGGAGCGCTTCTTGTCTCAATTTGGGTCATGAGCGTGTGGCATAATTAACACAGCTGCTGACTTTAGTCCAGTGGTGCCGGGTTCGAACCTCGTTGTAGGGCTAAGGAGCGGCCAGGACTGCTCTCTGTCTGGGCGTTATGAGAATGCATCAAAGGGGCTTCGCTTACACATGCGGCGTGGCCCAGGAGCTGTGATGGAGGTCGCTGCGGGCCTGGGGTATGGATTTGCAGGCCCACGCTCACCACGATTATGGGTGATTGGGTTTCGTTGGTGTGGCTTGGAGGCTGTGCTGTTGGTCGTGGAGGTGTGGGTCAGAGTGCCCATGCCTGTGGCCATTTTTGGGAGGGCCGTCTGGGCTCATGGGCAGTGCTTTCAGGGCTGGTTTCCTCGCCCAAGGCTGGGATAAGGGTTCTGGCCCCAGGGGTGGTGGCGGGGTCTTCGTTTATTGCGCAGAAGTCTTGCTGCGCATGCCGATCCTACCGGTTGGTGTATCCCGGTTATGGTGCCGCAGGAGTCCGGGGCCGGCGTGGGTCTCCAGGCCTACGCTTTTTAATGTTTGCACAGGAGGAGCGTCTTTACCGGGACCCTCCCTCACCTCTCAAACCCCACCACGTAACAGGCGGGGGTCGGTGTTGAGAGGCTACATATAGAGTAAAAAATTGAGGCGAGGTCCTTTAACAGTCCTGTTTCTCTGGGTGAAGGGGGGCAAGCTTATTGGGATCACCAGCATCTCACCGGCTGTGGGTGTGAAGCCCCATTTGATACTGAAAG
Source organism: Lissotriton vulgaris (assembly GCF_964263255.1). NCBI lineage: Eukaryota > Metazoa > Chordata > Amphibia > Caudata > Salamandridae > Lissotriton > Lissotriton vulgaris. The sequence continues at coordinate 1,105,071,488 of NC_141693.1, forward strand.
GTCACCCTCGTGCGTTGTATCCTGAGGCTTGTCTTATTTATAAGAAAAACTCTATTGGCGGCAAGAGTGCATGGTGCTGGCCGCTCCCCACACATCACACCGTAATAGGAGGAGGCATGCCGTTGCTCTGTGTCGGATGGCGAAGGCCTCTATTTTCACTGCAGCACTTCAGCTGTCATTATACAATAAAACTAATACATTTGCGGGTTCAGATGACTGTGGGTGGCACTGCCACCTTTTCACCACTGCACATCTCGTCAGTATGGCCCGAACTCATCATGCAGGGCAGCAGATGCACTGAGGAGGGCTAGGGTGATAATAGGCATGGGCACAAAGAAGAGCACAAACACTTGTAAAACAAACTACACAAATCCGAATGGGATAAGAACAAAAACGGATGAACTAGAGTAATAATGCAAGAAAGTTGTAGTTTTGTGGATTGTTGTGACGGGATGAAATTTTAAAGTGACACATTATCGATCTTGCACAGTCTCAGCTGAAGCATGTTCAAGATTCTTACAACGAAGCCATAGTTGTTGCTTATTTACTCTATGCAACTGTCACCTATTGACAAAGTCAACAGTTCTTGCTTGTAGGTGTAGTGCTACTTTTGTAGTATATAACTGGGGGCACTGACAGAAGCAGCAAATTACCAGTCAGGGGCACTCTAAGCTAAGCACACATTTTCAGCTTATGTGTTTTAAGCCACGTCCATAATGCATCGACCACTCCTCTTGGAGAGTCTGCCTCTTGTGCACTGTGCTGCATGAGGGCCAAAACCGAAGTGACCGATGCCTTTGTGTGAGGCAACCGTTGCCCAGTGCTCCACCACCTGCTGAGCGTGCCCTCCCATTCTAGAACTGTGATAGAGATAGATAATTAATCACACACAAAAGAAAGCTATACAGGGGGCGGTGTTTTCTGTGGGAAATTGTCCAGCAGTGGCCCACGTGCAGCATGCGTGCACGAGTAACACTGCAACAACGTTGTAGGTGGTGTTTTTTGTGTGACTGTGATGTAACCTCTAAGAAACACGTTGTAGACCTTGCACGGTCTCATCACTCATCATTTCAACACTGATGCATTTTCAATAGTCTTACTAGGAAGCCAGAGATGTTGCTTATTTACCATATGCAAATATCTTCATTGACAGAGTCAATAGTCCTAGCTGGTGAAAAGTCCAATGTTGCTGGTTGATTAAATAGTTAGATACAAGGCCAGAAGAGGCAGAACTATGCGTCACACTATGCCAAGCAAAGATTTCAGCTTGTATGTTTTAATGCAATGCCAGAGGGTGGCTCGACCAAGTACCTTCAAGCGTACAGATGGCAAATTTGATAAAGGTGCAGGATAATTGTTGCTTAAAGGTCCACCTTGGGGCAGTCAAACAGGAACCTCTTGTACAATAGATAGTTAGGTGTTTTAATTGATAGTTTGTTCAGTTAGGAGGGATGATTGGCCTATTTCTGACAGGCCCTGGACTATTCTTCGACTTGAACTGGGTCATGTCCAGCTTATTGAGCTGGGTTGGGCGAGTTGTACAGAGATGAACATATTTGTTTTAATCAATACTTTGTTTCAATTAGAAGGGATGATTTGTCTAATTCAGATATGCCCCCCTTACAATTATTATTCTACTTGTAACTTGTTCAGGTCCTGCTTGTCCAAGTGGGCTGGGGGCGAGTTACCCAATAGCTGTTATACAGCAGGGACAGTTCGGATGGCTCGTGGATCAAGGGATGCTTGGCCCGCTCGCAAGTGCAGGTCATTTCTCCACGGGTTTAGACTTGCAGGATACCATGCGTTTGGTTCAACTGACTAGGGTGATGCAATGGAATTGTTGCAGGCATGCACCGAGAGATGTTTTTTTTCGAACCTGGTTGAGTATCAGGTCAAGGATTGGCTGCAATACACTTGGGTGCTGGAGATGGTCAGTTTGATGGCATGCCTTTTTAGATGTTTGTGGCAAGCTCGCACGTTTTGTGGTTCAGCTCGCCATGGCAACATCTTTAATATAACAGCTGGACGGACTTGTTCCTTAATATAGTTAACAGAGCAACATCATTGTGGCCAGGTGGGCCCAGCGCGAAAGTCGTAAGGAGTTCTCACATTGTGGGTCAGGTTTTGGGATCAGGACAGGTGGATGGACTGTTTTAGACCTTTATTTGAATCAAGTAACACTATGATTGAATGAGTGATTTAAAGAGCGCCGAAGTTAACTACTCCTTTTCTCGCATGGGCAAAAGGGCTGCAGAGGATGGGAGAAGTGGCAAAGAACATATCTGGGGTGGGTTAAGTCTGTTAAATTCATGGGGGTACTGCGAGGTGTGTGAAATTGTGCTTAGGAAACCCAGAGGGAGCATGAGTGATTAGTTGGATGTAGGTCCACAGCAATCCACCACTTCCCCTCTAGCACTGGTAGTAACTGGGCTGCATCCATGACCTGCAACCCTGAGGCATGGTCTTTCACACCTGCAGTCAAGGGCCCTGTCCAAGTCCAGGTTTCAAGCCACAGAAGTAAGGGCAGGGGCACCTTTAATTGATCACCTGACTGCAGCACATTCACCCAAATTCCATGCAGCAGGCTTGGAATACAATTTCAACTGTCTGTTGAGCTACAGCTGGCGGTTCATTTGGGGGGGGGAGGGGGCGCTCCATAAAAGTGTGTATCATGTTGGCCTAGAAGGCAAAAGTCCCTATGGGCATAGGAGTGGCACCTGGGTCCTCCATTTTCCGACTCTTCTAGGTTCCCCCCCTTAAGGCGACATATGGCTTCATGCTTTAAATACGGAGGTTTTGGAGCCGGGGGAAGCAGATTTTGCGGCATGTTAGCATATCTCAAAGGTGTATCTGTGGGTTTAATGTGTGTATATCGCTGGTCTCTTGGCTGTTTAGAGCCATTCTCATTTGGCACAACGCTGGTATCTTGTGTTCGCCAGCCGCCCCACCTCTGAGACATGTAGAGGTATAGCCATGGTAAATTTTGCCCTTATTATGGTTCTTATGACCAAAGCAGTGTGTTGTATCTTTTCAAGGGGAAGAGCTATATGTTAGGTACCGAATTGCTTCCAACGTAGCACATTAAGGTGGGCGGGGAAAATTTTCAAGTTGCAACTGGGAGATTCCTCCATTAATGTCAGCAACCGCCTGCATTGCTTGTAGTTGACCTCCCTTGGAAGTCTGGGGGCAAACACTACAGATTAGCTAAACAGGCAATATTCCTGTAGGAAAGGAGGGATGGATATCAAGGTCATCAGATAGTTGAGCCTTTACAAATCATAGTAGGATAGTCACCAACGTGGGACTGGCAATTGGGTATGCCTTGCCAGGACATTGACACACCCCTCCTACGAACTGGAGCCTCTATAAAGGACAAATGCTGGAAACAGACTGGGAGACGTTTGGCTCAAAAACAGTCTTCACCAAGCTGCAGTGCGTCATGTTTGCCAGGTGTCTTTGAGTGACAGGCAAGTGCATTAGGGTAGCTTTATTAAGTAGTAACGTTTCTTGCAGTGAGGCAGAGGGGTCCTAGCAGACCCACAAAAGGTGGGCAACGGCAAAACATGCAACTGGGAACCTTAGATTCCAACATTATTGTTGGTTTAATAATATGCAAAACTCTGGCCATGCGGGGTCAGCTGATCAGTAGGTAGTATGCATCTTGGATCGGACTGCAGTGAAGCAAGCCTGGTGTGCTGCTTAAGTTGTCACTCCCAAAGGGTGCTGTGACTGCATCTGTGTGCACAATACGAACATTCCCTCAACCCAGATTTAACACCATTAAGGTGTTCGCCATGGTTTAGCAATCAAAAAAGCTATGCAAATGTCTGGTCACATTCAGCAAAGTATTTACACCCTGGAACCAAGGGCATGTTACAGATTCCGTCAGTTAAGCAAAAAATTCCCCACCCTGATAGCAGCTAGGCTGGTTGTGGCAACTGTCATCTGTCATGTTTCCAAAGCTGGGAAACACTGGGTTAGAGCACATAGGGTCACATATACCAAAACACATTGGGCATTCCCAATTCCAAGACAGGGCAGGTATCTTTACATTGTGTTCTCCACCTAGCCACCAGCCCATAAGCTTTTCCTTCCGGTCTGCATTATGGTAATCCTTTAACAGAAGTATAGAACGGGATGACATGCGCCAGGGTGCGGACATTTAGCTGGAAACACAGCAGATAAAGACTGCTGTCATACGAGGGTGCTTGCAGGCAAGGAAGCCATGCAATGTAGCAGAGCCTAACTGTACAGACCCATCCCCTCCCCCCTCCGATTGCCCTATGCTGTTAGGGTAGTGGGATTTGCAATGTTACAGGTGTTATATTCACCCATACAGGGGCAGAATGGTACATTGCAGGAACTGGTATAATAGAGTGGGGGCCAGACCTATAGAAGAGGTGCACCGGTAAAAATGAGAGCATGGGCATAAGATAAAAATCTCACAGCGGCCATTCAGCCAGGTGGGTTATGTAAGTTTGTTATGCCAGAAAGTGTGCTGTGGCTCCAGTAGCGTCAACGAATATGGGTTTGCAGCACAATTGCTGACAATTCCAGAGAACACACTGCACTCCAATCTAAGTAGGTTAAGGTAATTATGCTCATATAATTCTTCCATATCTTCACAATCCAAAAGCATTGGCATTTTTTGCGGCACCTGGGATACCTACAACGAAAGCTGGCGATGGGCCATATATGCTGTTTGGGGTCACCAGCATGGAAACACAACATCTGTAGATCGCAGTCAGACATGGGTGGTGCAGGCAAGAAGGACATGAGATGTAGCATAATCTTTGGAGTCCCCTTAGGGGAACTCAGGACCCACCCCTCTTTGATTAGATCAGAGCAGAACTCAACCACCTCAGATGCGTACTACTCAACACCCGCTCCGTCCACAAGCACGCCATCGAACTCTGGGACCTACTCGACTCCACCTCCCCATACGTCACCTTCCTAACACAGACCTGGATGAACCTGTCCTCGGCTCCCGACATCCCCATAGCCATCCCTGATGGCTACAAGATCACCAGAAGGGACCGCACCAACAGACCAGGAGGAGGAATCGCCATCGTCTACAGAAACAACCTCAGAGTCTCAACCTACACAGCAGACACCTCCAGCACCGCCGAACACCTGCACTTCCAGATCCACACGGACACCAACACCACCCTCAGAGGAAAACTCATTTACAGACCCCCTGGGATCCGGCCACAGTTCATCAAAGCCATCTTCGACATAGTCAGCACGCACGCTCTTGCTTCCACAGGCTCCATCCTCCTCGGAGATCTGAACTTCCACCTCAAGAACGCCAACAACAGCAGCTCCGTCGCTCTGCTCTATAATCACGCCAACCTCTGATTCAAACAGCTCATCACAACCCCCACCCCCACCGCCGAACAGATGCTCGATCCATCCTCTCTGCCAGAAACCATGTCTCCTTCAGCCACACCACCAAACTTCACTTCACTGTCCATTGCTGCGTCCACTTCACCTTCAAATAACCCACCTCACAACACCACCTGCAACAGATTTCCTACCGCAGCTGGAACAAGATTACTGAAGACCAGGTCATCACCACCCTTGCCTGAGTCCCACCAACCGCCCGCAACCTCAGGCAATGGGTTGACAACTGCGCCAACACTCTTGCCCACCGACAGAAAGGCCCGCTGGTTTACCCCGACCGCCAGGAATCCAAGCTGACTTGCCGAAGGCTTGAGAAAAATTGGTGCCGCGAACAGACACCGGACAACCACACAGACTTAAAGAACCCCACCCGCAAGCACCACCAACTCTTCGGTTCCATGAAAAGGTCCTCCTTCAAGGAACACATCAACAACAATGCACACAACAGCAAAGAGCTCTTCGACATCGGGAAGGAACTCTCCAACCCCAGCTCCAGCTCCTACATCCTGTTGTCGCAAGACCTTTGCGACTCCCTAGCCACCTTCTTTTACCGCAAGATCCGAGACATCCAGGACAGCTTCAATACCCTGACCCTCCCTACAGCCACCGACACCACAGACTCACTGCCGAGCCCCCCTAGCCTCACCAACCACCTGATCTCCTGGACCCATGTCAACGACGACACCATCAAGACCATGAACACCATCCACTCCGGCTCACCATCGGACCCCTGCCCTTACGACATCTTCAACACAGCTAACCTCATCATCGCACCCAAACTCCAGAAGATCATCAATAGCTCCTTCGAGACTGACACCTTCCCGGAAAGCTGGAAGCACGCAGAGATCAGCGCCCTACTCAAAAAAAACCTCAGCGAACTCAAAGGACCTCAAGAACATCAGACCCATCTCCCTGCTTCCATTCGAGGCGAAAGTCATCGAAAAGATTCAAAACCAACCTCCACGAAGGAATGAAGGCCGTCGCCAACTAGATGCAGAACAGCCGCCTGAAACTTAACTCAGACAAGACAGAGGTCCTCATCCTCTGCTCCACCCCCTACGCCTGGCACGACTCCTGGTGGCCAGCTACCCTGGGAGCTGCACCCACACCCTCGAACCACACATGCAACCTCGGGTTTATCCTGTATTCCTCGCTCTCAATGACCCAGCAAGTCAACGCAGTCTCCTCCTCCTGCTTCAACACCCTCCACATGCTCCGCAAGATCTACAGATGGATCCCCACCATAAACAGAAGGACAGTCACCTAGGCTCTCGTTAGCAGCAGACTGGACTATACCAACACCCTCTATGCAGGAACCACTGCCAAACTCCAGAAAAGACTCCCAACACATACAGAACGCCTCCGCACGCCTCATCCTCGACATACTCCGGCACTCGCACATCACCGCCCACCTGAAAGACCTGCACTGGATCCTAATCAACAAGATGATCACATTCAAGCTTCTCAACCATGCTCACAAAGCACTCCACAATTCAGGACCAGCATACCTCAACAAACGCCTCACCTTCTACACCCCGAACCGCGAGCTTCGCTCCGCCGAACACGCCCTTGCCACCGTCCCACACATCCACAGGACTTCCACCGGCAGCAGATCCTTCACCTAGCTCGCCCCCAAGACATGGAACACCCTCCCCACCCAGCTGCGAAAGACCCAGGACCTGCTGACCTTCAGGAGACTTCTCAAGACCTGGCTGTTCGCACAGTAGCTGTACTCCCCCCCCCCCCTCTTCAGCGCCTTGATGAGATCCTCACAGGTGATTAGTAAGCTCTACAAATCGTTGATTGATTGATTAGATCCACCTCTGTCTCGTTAGGTGGGGAGGTCCACCAGGCGTTCTAGGAAAGCATGACAATCATTGCTGGGGCACCAGTTCGTGATCACTTTGAGGACTCAAGTTGGGACTCTGCAAGGTGGGGGTGGGGTGAGCAATGGCTATCTACCCCTAAAAGGTAAATGCACATCTTGCACACTGGGCTCAACTAATTGTAGCACACATGACTGTGGTATCCACGTAGAGCAGTAATTATGTATGCTCTTGGGGTCCCATCTCCTGTTGTTACTGCGCTCCCGTACAATTGGAGGTCAGCAGGCTGAGATGAGGGTATTGGCTGGCCCGAACAATACCTTGCAGGGTATACAAGGCTGTGGTTAATGAAGAGGAAGTAGTTTCTAACTTCCGGGGAGGCCATGGCCAGCAATGTGCAAGCCCACCAAGGAGGATGGCTTGGTTCTACTCACATTCTTATCTAATAGAAGGGCTTGGCAATTTAGGCATGGCCTCTTTTGTGCAAACTCCACACAGTATCCCGATCGGGACGGGGCACACCTATCAGAGGTCCATAGGGAAGTGGTCCAACTAGAAGGACGGTAACGGCAGGTTGCAGGAGGTAATAGAGCCTGCAATAACATGAAGGGTAATACAGCTGTGGTTAAGAAAAGAACAGTAGTTACCCCTCCCGAGGAGGCCATCTCATTCCGACAGAAAGGAAATTAAAGCCATGGATAAGCCCAGCAAGCTGGAGGGCATGGTTCAACTCAAACTCAATTTAAAATATGAAGGGCTAGGAGAATTAGGCGTGGCCATTTTCGTATAACACACATGGTCCCCCGATAGGTACGGGGCAGCACCTGTCAGAGATAGCCAAGGGGATGGTCTACCTAGAAGGACTAAAGGTTATCAAGGAGGATGACTGGGTGCACCTTTCAAAGGTGGGCAGGGATCTGTTCTTATTGGACATTAGCGAGGTGCTGGAAACAGCATGTTGCAAGTGAAGGAAACGGCAGGCCTTGGTGGGGAGCTCTGGAGGTGACGGTGGCCACTTCGAGGGCTTTGGGGGAGTTACACGGTGACCCAGAGGTGGAAGGGTACCTCTTCAGGAGCACAATAGGGGTGCCTGTGCCAAACCCCGGGAGTCTTTACGGCACAACCCTGGAAAAAGAATTGTCGGTGCCACGCTAGTCCTTCCGGCGGTTGGAAGCCTGAGCAACAGGGGGCTTGCCTTGCAACGCTTCGGCCTAAAAGGGCGTGAGTAAAGTGGTGAACCAGTGGTTCACAGTATTCAAGGGGGGAATGCCCTCATAACTGGTAGCATTGATTGGATTGACCATGGTGCAATTTGCTCTTCAGGCGGGCAGTCCAGCGAGAGTCCGTCACCGATGCCTGCGTTGGATTGCCCATAAATTAACCCACCATGTTGCATACTTCTGAATGGAATAAAACCTGCAACAATCTTTTCCCAACAAAGAATTGTGTTGTGTATTTATTTATTCCATTGTGCATGTTAACTCTGCAAAGGGTGGGGAGTGTTGTCTATATAGGCAATATGCGGCTGCTCACTGCTCACGCAGTGAGCCACCTAAAATGGCGGCCAACATAGTGCCACTTAGGCACACCATCACCCCCTCTAGTCTTGGGACCCTGGGGAGGAGTCCCGCAGCCCGATGCGTGGGCCGCGCTGTTTCCAGAGCACAGAGGATTGGGGAAGGTATTTATACCTGGCCCTGCCTTTCGGGCACCCTCTTTGCTGCCGGACACGCCGTCTCCTGCCCTACCGCATACCCGGCATGTTGGCTGGGGGGCATGGTTAGGTAGGACTATTTAATGTTTTTGTTTGTGTTGCAGGTGGAGTTACAGGGCGATCCAGAGGTGGAAGGGTACAGAAGGGTACCTCTCAAGGAGCACAATAGGGGAGCCTGTGCCAAACCCCAGGAGTCTTTACGGCAGGACCATGGAGAAAGAATCATTGGCGCCATGCTAGACCTTCGGGCGGTTGAAAGTCTGAGCAACCGGGGGCTTACCTTTCAACGTTCCACCCTAAAAAGGGCGTGAGTAAAGTAGTTCACCAGTGGTTTATGATATTCAAGGGGAGAATTCCCTCATAACTTGTAGCACTGATTTTATTGCCCACTGTGCAATTTGGCTCTTCAGGCGGCAGGACAGCGTAGGTCGGTCACCGCTGCCTGCCCTTGGATCGTCCTTAAGTTAACCCATCATGGTACATACTTTTGTATGGAATAAACCTGCAGAAATCTTTTCCCAACAAAGAACTGTGTTGTGTATTTATTTATTCCATTGCTCATGCTCACTCTGCAAAGGGTGGGGAGTGTTGCCTCTATAGGCACTATGGCCTGTCACTTAGACAGTTGATTTGATGAATGTGCTAGGGGTTGGCTGGCCTTCCTGGGCACTTTCTACTTTATGGCAGCTTGCCCTCTGCTGAAGATGGCAGCTGCATGCAAATGTTCACTGGAAAACAGAGCCCAGAAGTTAAGTGAAGCCATGCGGAGAAACAACACCAAGATCACAAGATTAATCGGATTCCGCACAGCCCCGAAACAGTGTCCACATAATAAAAGCTATCCTGTTCTTCCACACCCCCACCGAGCAGCGGCTGTCCCGAGTGCTAGGAGTATGATGTTACTAAAGAACTCTCTTCTCAACCTGGTACAAAGCCTCGAGCCTCTGCACAGCACCATAAATGCGGCATACTAGGTATTGACACTGACAGTTGAGCAGAAATGTGTATGGATCACACACCTGGATGCATGAGCGGAATACAATCACTCAGCGCTATCGTCCACATGCAGGAAGAGGAGAATGACGCAAAAAAGCGGTACACAGGAGGAATAGGGTCGGAAAAAATTATTCGTTTTTTTCTATCAGTCTTTATGGAATGCTTACAAAATTCAATTGCTTCCAGAGTATCCAGGGAAAAATTGGAGTCGGTGCTCAACAGTCACCGATACATTTGGAAAGTACTTGTGACGGAATATTGACGAGAAAGGCTTGCCAAAGTTTGCCGTTTAGCCTCACGCCTTAATCTCCATCTGATCAGGCATACTTAAGATTAGTTTTATTTCGTAGGGACTCGACCTCCTTCATTGAAGGCCAAAATGCTGTCGACAGTGCATCGGCTGAAAAAGATTTCTTTTGTTAATTAAACTTTTACGAACTGTTATCTTCGGTTATCTGGACATTCAGCAAAATTATTACATTCCTTTTGCTGTTTTTTCATTTTCTTCTGATCCATGCACTGCGTCATTCACTCAAGTTTGTTTTGCATGCTGTTGGTTCACCATGCACACTGAGCGCGTACCTTTTTATGTCTCGCCTAAGCCAGCGCATGTGCTGCTCTGCAAGACATTTAGTAACTGGATTTTCAAAGTGCTACAAAAGGCTTTACCCGGCCACCAGCGTGTCGGTACGCGCACAGCTGCCATCTGTCTTTTGTAATGGCTCATTAAACCTTACAATGCTCCTCCACCCCCTCTCTCTCTATGCTTTCACTACCCTCTCCCTTCTCCCCCTCCCTTTTAGCTTCAGTTTCCTTTTCATTCTCCTCCACCCCCTCTCTTTCTGCTCTCACTCCCTCCTCCCTTCTGCCCCTCCATCTTGGTCAGCTTCATTTTCCTTCATGATTTTGTGCTTAAAGTGTTACATTTTCTTATTGTTAAATAGAGTGCGCACATTTTGCATTTTAAAATCATGTGCTCATTGCAGTGTCATGACGTCCTCTTTTTATAATTCCTTTTGTGCTTAAAGAGTTTTGTTTTCTTAACTGTTAAATAGAGTGCGCGTATTTTGCATTTTAAAATCATGTGCTCATTGCAGTGCCAGGACGTACTCTTATAATTAATAATGCTTTTGTGATTAAAGTGTTCCATTTTCTTATTCGTAAAGAAATAGAGTGCGTGCATTTAGCATGCCAAACCTGTACTTACATACTACGTTACTAAAAAAACGCATCTCTTACACATTAAATCCAAAGCATTGGATCATGGCTAGAAGTCATAAATGAATAGAAGTCATTCAGTGCACGCTTCCACCAGGCACACACACACCACCAGTCGTCAGTGCACACTTCCACCAGGCATACACACCACCAGCCGTCAGTGCATGCTTTCACCAGGCACACACACCGCCGTCCGTGCATGCTTCCACAAGGCATACACAACACCGCCAGCCATCAGTGCACGCTTCCACCAGGCGCACACCACCAGCCATCAGTGCATGCTTCCACCTGGCACATACACCATCAGCCGTCAGTGCATGCTTCTACCAGGAATACACACCACCAGCGGTCGGTGCACGCTACCACCAGGCACACACCACCAGCCGTCAGTGCACGCTACCACCAGGCACACATCACCAGCCATCAGTGCATGCTTCCACCAGGCACACACACCACCAGCCATTGGTGCACGCTTCCACCAGGCACACACACTACCAGCCATCAGTGCACGATTCCACCAGGCACACACACCATCAGCCGTGAGTGCACGCTTCCACCAGGCAAATACACCACCAGCCGTCAGTGCACGCTTCCACCAGGCACACACCACCAGCTGTCAGTGCACGCTTTCACCAGGCACACACCACCAGCCGTCAGTGCATGTTTCCACCAGGCACACACCACCAGCCGTCAGTGCACGCTTCCACCAGGCACACACACACCACCAGTAATCAATGCACGCTTCCACCAGGAACACACCACCAGCTGCCAGTGCACGCTTTCACCAGGCACACATACCAACAGCCATCAGTGCACGCTTCCACCAGGCACACATCACTAGCCGTCCGTGCACGCTTCAACCAGGCATACACACCACCAGCCGTCAGTTCATGCTTCCACCAGGCATATACACCACCAGCCGTCAGTGCACGCTTCCACCAAGCACACACCACCAGCTGTCAGTGCACGCTTCCACCAGGCACATACACCACCAGCCGTCAGTGCACGCTTCCACCAGGCACACACCACCAGCTGTCAGTGCACGCTTTCACCAGGCACACACCACCAGCCGTCAGTGCACGCTTCCACCAGGCACACACACCACCAGTTATCAATGCACGCTTCCACCAGGAACACACCACCAGCTGCCAGTGCACGCTTTCACCAGGCACACACACCAACAGCCATCAGTGCACGCTTCCACCAGGCACACACCACTAGCCGTCCGTGCACGCTTCCACCAGGCATACACACCACCAGCCGTCAGTTCATGCTTCCACCAGGCACATACACCACCAGCCGTCAGTGCACGCTTCCACCAAGCACACACCACCAGCTGTCAGTGCACGCTTTCACCAGGCACACACCACCAGCCGTCAGTGCACGCTTCCACCAGGCACACACACCACCAGCCGTCAGTGCACGCTTCCACCAGGCACACACACCACCAGCCATCAGTGCATGCTTCCAGCAGGCACACACACCACCAGCCGCCAGTGCACGCTTCCACCATGCAAACACACAGCCAGCCGTCAATGCACGCTTCCACCAGGCCTACACACTACCAGTCATCGGTGCACGCTTCAACCAGGCATACACACCACCAGCCGTTAGTTCACGCTTTCACTAGGCACACATACCCCCAGCGCATGCTTCCACCGGGTACACACACACCACCAGCCGTCAGTGCATGCTTCCACCAGGCACACACACCACCAGCCGTCAGTGCATGCTTCCACCAGGCACACACACCACAAGCCGTCAGTGCATGCTTTCACAGGCACACACACCACCAGCCATCCGTGCACGCTTCGACCAGGCAAACACACCACCAGCCGTCCGTGCACACTTCGACCAGGCAAACACACCACCAGCTGTCAGTGCATGCTTCCACCAGGCGCACACACCACCAGCCTTCAGTGCACCCTTCCACCTGACATACACACCACCAGCCATCAGTGCAGGATTCCACCAGGCGCACCCACCACCAGCCATCAGTGCACGATTCCACCAGGCGCACACACCACCAGCCATCCATGCACGATTCCACCAGGCGCACCCACCACCAGCAATCAGTGCAGGATTCCACCAGGCGCACACACCACCAGCCTTCAGTGCACCCTTCCACCTGACATACACACCACCAGCCATCAGTGCACGATTCCACCAGGTGCACCCACCACCAGCCATCAGTGCACGATTCCACCAGGTGCACCCACCACCGGCCGTCAGTGCACGATTCCACCAGGCACACACACCACCAGCCGTCAGTGCACGATTCCACCAGGCACACATACCACCAGCCGTCAGTGCACGTTTCCACCAGGCACACACTTCACCAGCCGTGAGTGTGCGCTTCCACCAGGCACACACATCACCAGCCGTGAGTGTACCCTTCCACCAGGCACACACACCATCAGCTGTGAGTGCACGCTTCCACCAGGCACATACACCACCAGCCGTCAGTGCACGCTTCCACCAGGCACACACCACCAGCTGTCAGTGCACGCTTTCACCAGGCACACACCACCAGCCGTCAGTGCACGTTTCCACCAGGCACACACCACCAGCCGTCAGTGCACGCTTCCACCAGGCACACACACACCACCAGTTATCCATGCACGCTTCCACCAGGAACACACCACCAGCTGCCAGTGCACGCTTTCACCAGGCACACATACCAACAGCCATCAGTGCACGCTTCCACCAGGCACACACCACCAGCCGTCAGTTCATGCTTCCACCAGGCACATACACCACCAGCCGTCAGTGCACGCTTCCACCAAGCACACACCACCAGCTGTCAGTGCACGCTTCCACCAGGCACATACACCACCAGCCGTCAGTGTACGCTTCCACCAGGCACACACCACCAGCTGTCAGTGCACGCTTTCACCAGGCACACACCACCAGCCGTCAGTGCACGCTTCCACCAGGCACACACACCACCAGTTATCAATGCACGCTTCCACCAGGAACACACCACCAGCTGCCAGTGCACGCTTTCACCAGGCACACACACCAACAGCCATCAGTGCACGCTTCCACCAGGCACACACCACTAGCCGTCCGTGCACGCTTCCACCAGGCATACACACCACCAGCCGTCAGTTCATGCTTCCACCAGGCACATACACCACCAGCCGTCAGTGCACGCTTCCACCAAGCACACACCACCAGCTGTCAGTGCACGCTTTCACCAGGCACACACCACCAGCCGTCAGTGCACGCTTCCACCAGGCACACACACCACCAGCCGTCAGTGCACGCTTCCACCAGGCACACACACCACCAGCCATCAGTGCATGCTTCCAGCAGGCACACACACCACCAGCCGCCAGTGCACGCTTCCACCATGCAAACACACAGCCAGCCGTCAATGCACGCTTCCACCAGGCCTACACACTACCAGCCATCGGTGCACGCTTCAACCAGGCATACACACCACCAGCCGTTAGTTCACGCTTTCACTAGGCACACATACCCCCAGCGCATGCTTCCACCGGGTACACACACACCACCAGCCGTCAGTGCATGCTTCCACCAGGCACACACACCACCAGCCGTCAGTGCATGCTTCCACCAGGCACACACACACCACCAGTTATCAATGCACGCTTCCACCAGGAACACACCACCAGCTGCCAGTGCACGCTTTCACCAGGCACACATACCAACAGCCATCAGTGCACGCTTCCACCAGGCACACACCACTAGCCGTCCGTGCACGCTTCAACCAGGCATACACACCACCAGCCGTCAGTTCATGCTTCCACCAGGCACATACACCACCAGCCGTCAGTGCACGCTTCCACCAAGCACACACCACCAGCTGTCAGTGCACGCTTCCACCAGGCACATACACCACCAGCCGTCAGTGCACGCTTCCACCAGGCACACACCACCAGCTGTCAGTGCACGCTTTCACCAGGCACACACCACCAGCCGTCAGTGCACGCTTCCACCAGGCACACACACCACCAGTTATCAATGCACGCTTCCACCAGGAACACACCACCAGCTGCCAGTGCACGCTTTCACCAGGCACACACACCAACAGCCATCAGTGCACGCTTCCACCAGGCACACACCACTAGCCGTCCGTGCACGCTTCCACCAGGCATACACACCACCAGCCGTCAGTTCATGCTTCCACCAGGCACATACACCACCAGCCGTCAGTGCACGCTTCCACCAAGCACACACCACCAGCTGTCAGTGCACGCTTTCACCAGGCACACACCACCAGCCGTCAGTGCACGCTTCCACCAGGCACACACACCACCAGCTGTCAGTGCACGCTTCCACCAGGCACACACACCACCAGCCATCAGTGCATGCTTCCAGCAGGCACACACACCACCAGCCGCCAGTGCACGCTTCCACCATGCAAACACACAGCCAGCCGTCAATGCACGCTTCCACCAGGCCTACACACTACCAGCCATCGGTGCACGCTTCAACCAGGCATACACACCACCAGCCGTTAGTTCACGCTTTCACTAGGCACACATACCCCCAGCGCATGCTTCCACCGGGTACACACACACCACCAGCCGTCAGTGCATGCTTCCACCAGGCACACACACCACCAGCCGTCAGTGCATGCTTCCACCAGGCACACACACCACCAGCCGTCAGTGCATGCTTTCACAGGCACACACACCACCAGCCATCCGTGCACGCTTCGACCAGGCAAACACACCACCAGCCGTCCGTGCACACTTCCACCAGGCAAACACACCACCAGCTGTCAGTGCATGCTTCCACCAGGCGCACACACCACCAGCCTTCAGTGCACCCTTCCACCTGACATACACACCACCAGCCATCAGTGCAGGATTCCACCAGGCGCACCCACCACCAGCCATCAGTGCACGATTCCACCAGGCGCACACACCACCAGCCATCCATGCACGATTCCACCAGGCGCACCCACCACCAGCAATCAGTGCAGGATTCCACCAGGCGCACACACCACCAGCCTTCAGTGCACCCTTCCACCTGACATACACACCACCAGCCATCAGTGCACGATTCCACCAGGCGCACCCACCACCAGCCATCAGTGCACGATTCCACCAGGCGCACCCACCACTGGCCGTCAGTGCACGATTCCACCAGGCACACACACCACCAGCCATCAGTGCACGATTCCACCAGGCACACATACCACCAGCCGTCAGTGCACGTTTCCACCAGGCACACACTTCACCAGCCGTGAGTGTACGCTTCCACCAGGCACACACATCACCAGCCGTGAGTGTACCCTTCCACCAGGCACACACACCATCAGCTGTGAGTGCACTCTTCCACCAGGCACATACACCACCAGCCGTCAGTGCACGCTTCCACCAGGCACACACCACCAGCCATCAGTGAACGCTTTCACCAGGCACACACACCACCAGCCGTCAGTGCAAGTTTCCACCAGGCACACACACCACCAGCTGTCAGTACACGCTTCCACCAGGCATACACTCCCCCAGCCGTCAGTGCACGCTTTCACCAGGCACACCCACTATAAGTTCTCAAGCGCACGCTTTCACTGGGCACACCCCCCCCAGCCGTCAGTGCATTCTTCCACCAGGCACACACACACACACACACACACACCACCAGCCGTCAGTGCACTCTTCCACCAGGCACACACACCACCAGCCGTCTGTGCACGCTTCCACCAGGCACACACACCACCAGCCGTCTGTGCACGCTTTCACCAGGCACACACACCACCAGCCATCAGTGCACGCTTCCACCACGCAAACACACCACCAGCCGCCAGTGCACGATTCCACCAGGCGCACACACCACCAGGCTTCAGTGCACGCTTCCACCAGGCACACAAACCACCAGCCGTCAGTGTACGCTTCCACCAGGCACACACACCACCAGGGCACGCTTCCACCAGGCACACACACCATCAGCCTTCAGTGCACCCTTCCACCTGACATACACACCAGCAGCTATCAGTGCATGATTCCACCAGGCACACACACCACCAGCCATCAGTGCACGCTTCCACCAGACACACACCACCAGCCGTCAGTGCATGCTTTTACCAGGCACACACACACACACACTACCAGCCATCAGTGCAACAGGCAGGCTCTTCTCAGAGTTTCTTGGTAAATATGTGTTCGATGCCTGGGAGGGAGTGGGCGAGTTTCCTTAAACCATGCTGAGTATGCAGGTGCAGTGCATGAACTCCTGTGTGAGTGAGTCACGCTGCCTGGGGCTCACTCACTCCACACTTGTAAATTGCGCCTGCATCAGGCATTTTCTCATTTGCAAAGTTTGGCGCATGCGTACAGCTAGGCAGCCCCCAGCCCCCAAACCCCCGGTAATGACTGCTTCCTACAACCAGAATGGAAACAACATTCAGAGCTATGAAAACAAGTTCTTTTGATGCACAGAACTGTTAACAAAAACCATGTCCAGCTATTGTAGATCTGGCAACTTAAACAAAACAGCAACAAAAAACAAACTAGCATTGGCATAGCCAATAGGTCTCGCTTTTTGAACAGTATAAGTATTTAGTTATGCAGCAGAATATCCTTGGTGCAACGACATCAACTGTTGCATGGCTAAACACTTATAAGGTCCCAAATGCGAGACCTATTGGCTATGCCAATGCTTGTTTGTATATGTAGGTGCAGCTAATGAAGAATACAAAGACTGTAATTCTAATGAATTTTCGCCACATCTTAGTTCAGTGACTTGTTACATATAACAATACATTCCTATAAGCATTGTACGATTGATGTCTTTACATAAAGGAAAGCTATTTGGACACTGATGTGAATACATGATTTATATCCATGTCCTATTGGGTTTATGGGTAACTCCTGTTGCATGTATTGAGGAAAAAGACACAAGCATTGGCATAACAAATAGGTCTGGCCTTGGCTGCCAGGCTTTTGTGAATTATGGTTTTGTTTTGTCAGGGTTTTTCCAAAACCCTTTGTTTGGGAAGCTGCTGGGCCCTCAGCAGTTTAAAGGGCCACGAGAAATATTTTGTTCTCAAAATGCACACATTGCCATAGTGCTCCCTGGCACTGTAGGGAGCTACTTTGTGTGTTGATGTGCGGCTGCTTCTGAAACAAAAGCAAGTTGAAACTCATAAAGAAGTCAGCCAATGGTTGAAGTGGAATGCCACATTGCCCCTTAATGCATGCTGGAATGAGTGGAACAAAAATGTAAATGGCACAACCACAGATTAATGGATGAGGTCTGGCTAAAACCCCTATAACTATGTTATACATATAATTTTAGTAAAATGAAAAGGGCATGTCTAACATAGACTCCAAAAACCCCAATCAGTCTAGCATTGACTGCCAGCCTCTTGCCTTGAAGGTAAGAAAGAATTTGGAAGGCAAAAAGAAAGGCTTATGCAAGAAAGTACGAGATAGACGAAAGAAAGAGAAAGACCAGGAAGAAAAGAGGCAGGCGAGAAAGAAGGGGTAAAGCAACAGAAACAAAGAAGTTGGCAACGAAATAAAGAAATAGAAAAAGATGAAGACAAAGCAGGAAGGCAACAAAAAAGAAAATAAGGTTAGAATTAAAGTGAGGGGAAGGAAAGGAGCGAGGAAGAAGGCAAGAACGATAAAAGTAAAAGAAGACAAGAAAGAAAGGGGAAGGAAATAAGGAAAGAATTATAGAAAGGGAAAAGGAGAAGGAAGGCAAAACAGAAAGGGAGAGAAAGGCAAGATAGAAAGAGGAAGGCAAAAAAGAACGAGGCAGACCAAAATGGTGAAGCATTGTTCCTATTAGATATGGCTCAAGTGTCACAACTTCTTTGGCACTATTGGTAAAACCCTGAAGTTTCAAAACTCTCCCATCTAACAAAAGCAACTCCATCCCTTAGAGAAACCATCTCCATGTTCACCCATAATGCTTAGAGTGAATGCCAATGCACAGGCCTAATAAAGAAAGACCATTCTCCGAGATCAGCATAATACCGATGCTTCCACTTGCTCTCCCTCAGTTTCCGTTTTTACTCCACTACCATGCCATTCTCCATGTAGGATTTTGGCTTGCTTGGGGGTCTTAGCATAATAATTTTATCATCCTCAATTGCTCTTAGTTTAGCCGCAAACAATATCATCATACTTGCTCCCATGAAGAGGAACCCTTATTTAACCCTTTCCAGCTTTCTTTCTTTAACTGCCACTGCTTGCATTAGAGAAATGAACACCCAGGAGGCGCTACACAATTTCTTCTGCGTCAGGCTCAAACGTACCTTCCAAACAACATCATCCTAGAGTTAGGCAATTATTGGATGTCCCACCCCCGCTGTTTTTAGACCTGTCTTGCTCTGGGCTAACAAGATGGCACTCTGATTGCGAGTTGGATGCCCTCCTGCAAAAAGACAACGGGAATCTGAGATTCCAGTTGCCAGCTGTTCAGTGAAGATCCCCTGTGTTTTTTTTATCCTCTCACAAGTATGGACTTCAATTTCTGAATCCCTTTCATTTCAAAGTCTAGCTTCCAGGATTTGACCTGCTGTTTTATTGTGCTGGCCTCAGAGGACTTAATTGACCTGCAATAGGCTATAAAGGACATTCTGTATATATTGTGTATTGTATTTATGTCACAAACATCTTTACTTTGTCCCCCACCTACCTACTCACTAACACTCCCCCATGTTTCCCGCCTTTCCGACACCATGCGAGCACTGTGAACTGATTTAAAGCTACAAATGTTTGTAAATTAACAAACTAAGGCCCATTAATGCTTTGATTAACAATCACATCTAATGCAGCTGTTACATTGGTGAATGAAACCTAAGATTCTGATTTTCCTTTTTGCTCCATCAGTGGTGAACTGCATTTTCTGCTTCCTGTCTTTTTGATTTTTTTTAAATATTTGACTACCCCGACCAATTGTTTAAACGTACTGCATTACTGACCCAGGCCGAGTTGTTGTTACTTTGGTATAACCCCGTAAAAACTCAACACCCTCAGAGGTATATCCTCCTTTCCAGTTTTTAACTTGCTGCATTCTACTTATTTAAGTTGGAATCTGTCACTGCTGTAGTTCTCTATGCCTTTAGAAAAATTGCCAGTATAACCTGTTAAAAAGTTCATGTGGGCGAGAGTTGGTAGAAAGGGGCCATCTCTGGCTCTCTGAGAGGGTCTTCTCATTGTGTCCTCTGCTTTTATTTGTGGCCTGTTCACCTCCTAAGTGTTATTGTAGTCCTGGTGGCATTGTAAACACCTGTAGTATTTTCTGTAGGGAGCTCCCTCTGCAAAAAACAGTAGGGTAGAAATACATGTGTCTTAGGTGATGCTGTAAAAGGATATCAGAGAGTAGGTGAGCAAACTACCTCTGCAATGCGGGTGGGTCAGCAGCCATTTGTGTTGTCTCAGTTGTACGGGTGTAGGACAACTGATAGCTAGTCTCCCCCAGAATACAGGACTACCTCAGCACCCCTGACCTCCCATTCGACCCCAAACTGGCAGACCCCTGTGGCTGGATGGATCCTCCTAGCCTCTGTGGTTGAGTTCATCCAGCTCACCTAGAAGTCTATTGGCACGATGTTCTGCGACTGTGCTCTTGGCACCCATTGACCTGCCTTTTTCACAAATATATTAAATACACACAAATGGGAATCAAAAGCAATAATACCCGCACAAGTCCTAAATTCCCTTCTCAATGGCTAAGAAACAAAAAAAAGGTGCATACACGGGCTGGAGGCACAATTCCCTATACCCCCAAAGGTTTAGGAAACTAGTCAAAACCAGCTTACCCAAATGTAAACATATAGGATAGCCCAGCACACTTTGTACACACAATATAGCCATTTGAATAATCAAAAAATGCAGAATTATTTCACAGACGAGTCGATGTCAGGTAGCGTGTGACTTTGACGAGGACCGTTGCTACTGGAATTCTACTATTCGGGACATTGTTTCCACTAAAAAAGAAAGAGAGGAAAAGAAAAAAGATATGTATCAAAATCTATTTGGAATATCAAACTATGGGGAAGCGTGCAAACTGACTCGAATGGAAATTACCCAATTCTAATACATGAGGAACTGTCATACCAGACTTCTTTCTATATTTACCACAAGCCCTGAAGAAGTCCCTAGATGGGACGAAATGTGTTGGCGGTTTCAAAAGTTTTTATGATGAAAAATAAAGGATGAACTGGAACATAACATCGACTCGTCTGTGAAATAATTCTGCATTTTTTGATTATTCAAATTACTATATTATGTGTACAAAGTGTGCTGAGCTATCCTATTTACCTGCCTTTTTCACCACTGGGACCAGAGCTAGTCTTCCTTCAGATTTATGAAACTGTAAGGGTCAAGCTGGTGGTTTTTCTAAGGCCCAGACAGCCCCACCAGGGCTTCCTCCTACATGCTGAAATGCCTGCTAGCTATGGGCACTCTTACATCAGCATGCTGCTCACACTGCTGCCTTTGCAGCCGGTTAAATGTGCAAATGTGTCCCCGACACCTTTATCCCGCAGAAAGAGCAGCTTTCTTTCTAGTGTTAAGGGGAGCCTGCCTCACCTGTTTTTCATGTTTCCATTTCTTAGCATGTTACAAAGCAACCATGGAGTCCTAATGGGAGCTCGAAACGTCTATACTGAAGTCTGACAAGTTTTCGTTCAACTGTTTACAAGGCCCATCTTGTTATCTTCTGATGTAATAGTTTCTCATTGTATAAACAAAGGCACATCTTGTCTGAAATGTCAGTTAGGTGGCAGGACGTGAATTGAGTTTGGATCCGTTATTCGAAACTAGGTTGATGAAGAGAATAACCATACTGTAGGAGTTACAGGGGGAATTTGGTGAGGTCGTCCCCCTTTCAAACAAATAACAATAGAAGGCCTCACCTTGATTACTCCTGTCCTAAACCGACACAATCCCAGGGTTTTCTAACAATTTGTCTCTTAATCCCCCTAGTGTGTTAATTAACACTACTGTGATTGGTCACGGTGCATTTTTACTCTAAAACATCATAACAGGTCTAACTTCACTTGTAAAAAATATAGTGAACAAAAAGAGAGTATCTCGTGGTAGCTGCACCCGAGGGGGTTGCTGGTTGATAATTGCCAGTTTACCCACTTCTCATCATTGGCCACTCTCTTTTTGTTCTGTGTGAAAAAAGAAAGTGTTCCCTTTTGAAACAATAATTGTGTAGTGAAGAGATAGTGAACACAACCAATGTACCCACTATTTAAAAAAGTGTGTATGTGCTTAAAGAACCCCAGTGAAAATAGTTCTCACTTTTAAAACCTGGTAAGGCTTGCTGGCCCTCCAATTTTATTACAATGCTGCAAGCCCTCCCAATTAAAAATGGTTACCAATATACCATAATTATTTTTTCATTGCCAACATGTTTTGTTGCTAAATTTTCTCGCAACTTCATCAGGGCTAGTAGGGGTTCTATATTCTCAATCTTCACTCTCACATGTTCCCAAGACCTGATGGTTGCCAAGATACTGCATACCTACAACCATCAATGCGCTGGACCCAGTGTCAAAAGATCACGTGTCCTCTGAGTGGCTATTCAGTATCTTGCCCCCGTGCTGAGTCCCTCTGGGGTGTATACACTTTTTTAAATAGTGGGTACATTGGTTGTATTCACTATCGCTTCACTACACAATTATTGTTTGAAAAGGGAACACTTTTTTCACACACAACAAAAAGAGAGAGGCCAATGATGAGAAGTGGGCAAACTGGCAATTATCAGCCAGCAACCCCCTCGGGTGCAGCTACCGTGAGGTACTCTCTTTTTGTTCACTATATTTTTTACTAGTGAAGTTAGACCTGTTATGACGTTTTTAGAGTAAAAAATGCACTGTGACCAATCATAGTAGTGTTAATTAACACACTAGGGGGATTAAGAGACAAATTGTAAGAAAACCCTGGGATTATGTCTGTTTAGGACAGGTGTAACCAAGGTGAGGCCTTCTATTGTTGTTATATGATGAAGAGAATAAACAAGTCTGAGCTAAACTTGCAGGCGTAGGCTTACGAAACAGACTTTTAGTTTTTACTTACCATTCCAGGAATTCCAGGCATTGAACAGTTAGCATGGATGGTCAAAGGCCCCACACAGCTCCACAAGCCTCCTTCCTATACTTATTTCATAAAAACGCTGTTGCTTTTAGGAGATTTCATAGGAGAATATTGTGCGACATGGCTGACTTTTGCATATTGGGCATCCAGGACTATATTCAAGGTTGATTACTGTGTGGATGGGAACTTGTTTGAGAGGTTGTTGACCATGTAGATTTGTTTTTAATTACACAATCCTAAATGTTTCAGCCACTTAATCTGTTTAAGCTGATTCTAAAATCTTCTTGTATGCCTTGTGGTCTGATTCTTATTGGCCCAGCCTAGACTGAAGGCAAGTCAACACCTTGTTGGTTTTCGGGCATTGACGATTAATACACTATTTATCAAGAGATCACTGTCTTTTCATCGGTATATTCTAACTTGGACATTTTTAATGTGTGCTGCACTAAGACAATATGTCTCTGGGGCGCAGATCACTCAGGTCTTTCCTCCAGACTTTCCAGTTCTTAGAACCCTTTGAGACCCCATTCCTACATGCATCTGAGCATGCTTGAACGTCATGTGTCTCAGAAGAGACTGACCGTCAGTGTTGTAGGCCTTTCTGAGGGTTCTTCATGTTTACAGTGTGCTGTTTTCCCAGGGCTAGTTCCCCTGCTACTGACTTTTAATCAAGTATTTTCGTTTTGGCTTCTTCTCCTAAGTTTGTTTTGTCTAAGACTTAGAACAGCCCCGCAAGTTTATTTCTATGTGTGCAAGAAACTGGTCTCCGCCTTTCTCTGACTGTCCTCCTCCACTGTAGTAATGTAGGACGGGCCCAGAGTTGTCATGAGGTCATGTGGCTTCAGTTACAGTCCAAATTCCTTCTCCATCTGAAGACGTTCACTCCTCACAATCCGAGCTCTGTGTAGTTAGGCCTTTTGGGGCTCAAATGATTTTGGGATTGGGAGGATGTACTTAATGGATGCAGTTGACTGTAGGGGACAAGTGGATGTAAGTGACAAGACACGTGTTTTGAAAATATGGAAACTGTGTTGCTTTTATTACCATTATAGGGGTGACTACACCGAAGTCCATGGCTCACCACTAAGAGTATAATATGCCCAATCTAGGGGTTAGCCATTTACATTTTTAGAAGGCACTCTGGTGGCCCTAAACTATTTTCAATTCTTCTGCTTGACATTTAATTTACATACTAGAGTGAGGGCCTGATTAAAAGTTTGGCAGGCTTGGAGTGGGCCGACGAACCAACACCCGCTCCAAGACGGCCAAACCTGTAGTCAGTCTGCCCTTCGAATTACGAGTTGTGATCCTGCGGGCGGCCCCACTGTGGTGCCTTTCTAAGGCTCATAGAAGAGCTTTACAAAGGCACCGCAGTATGAGCGCCGCAGCGTGCTCCTGCATGGGCAGAAATGCACAATTTTGTGGATTTCTCTCAGCAAAAATACAGGAGTGCACAACATGCATCTGTAGGGCCCCCTTAGTTTCCTCACCGCCACCCTTTTCAAGGCGGGCCTACATCCCTGAAAAGGGTTGCAGTGAGAAAACTCGTAATATGCTTGGCGGTGCCGCAGCGGTACTGCCAGCATATCACAGCCACACATTGATGTGCCACTGCCGCAGGATCAGCGATCCCCGGCGGTTGATGCAGTCCCACCGCCTTGGCTAGTTGACAGACACAATGGGTTCGGCGGTCCCATGGACCAATGAACTCTTAATTAAGAACTAAGACATTTGCCATCAAAAACCCTAAAAGAAATAGAGAAGGTGAGCAGTAAGGGGAGTAAGGCTGGCAGATAATGAAAGTATTTAAGCTTATTTGAAAGAGAACTAGTGAGCAGCAACATTGAACCTTAAAAAAAAGGCCTCAAAATCTGAGGGGCCCTGAATGAACATATGGCAACAATAATATCTTTATGGTAAAGAGGACCCATAGGGTGGAACGTATGATGTACCAGGCACACAATCCAGCGCCAATCAGGGATCGATAATCAATCATAACACAAAACACAGGCCCATACACATTTACTCGATCTCATGCAAAATCCCTGAATGTGCTGTGATTCTAGTTTGACAAAAAATCAGTTGTTTATAATACAGACCTGTATCTAATATTCTACCTACATAACTGAGCCTGTATATCAACGCCTTTCCTCTGGTCGATGGACCTTAAGTTGAGAAGTTGATGGTAATAATAGGTTCTATCTATCTATCAATCATATATCTATCTATCTAAATAATCACAAACTCAATGTAAGGTTAACAATTTTTATCAACAAATAATGTGAAGATAAAAGGCTCAACATGTACAGGTTTGCAAAGCAAACAAAGCAGCAATCACAGAGAGAGAACATTATCAATGCAAAACTGTGTCAAACTCATACCAAAATTATTAAATGCAAATGAAGGAGTGGATAGGCGAAGAGACAGTAGTTTCAGAAACAATTACATATGCTAATTATTATGCAAAGTACGGATCAATTAGCTATACTAACCGAAGGAATATTAAAGAAATACCACCCCCTGGCCACGGAGATAGCAGAGATCCACTGAGACCGATTCAGGGAACAAAGATTAATCAGGATACTGGATACAGGACAGGAACAGGAAACCGGTAGGTTTCGATCAGCAAACTGATGGACAGCGACGATCTCCCTCTATACTCTAGAAAAGCCTTCACCCACACCGCGCTAGACACACTCCCTAGGGTACCTCAATTATACCCTAAAACCTACATGTCCAACCCACACTTGTTGAAACATTTACAGAAACCCAGTCTCTCATTGGCTGATTTGGGGGTTGTTCTATCACACCACCATAGTCCCGTTCATAATTTTCATAGCGTTCTTTGTTAGACACTTTTCTCATTACGTTAGCCACGTCTCTTGAATACACATTTCCTCCAGCAAGTAACATGTTGCAAGTCTCTACACTTTCATTATTAATCTCTGCTGCTTTCTGCGGTAGAAGTTTGTACACTTCCACTTGTTTCTCAAGGTCATCCTTCCGTTACTTGGCAGACATACAATATTCTTTGAAGGTTATCAGCCTTTGCCTTCCCCATTCTCTCTCCGAGCTCGATTTTCAGCTTATTCATTTGTATTTATTTCTTTAACCCTCAACTTGCATGCAGAAATGTAGGCCCATGCTTGCTTCACTATAATGAGCAAGTCACATACATTATTAATTTCACAAACTGTATGTCTCACTGTTTACCACCCACCATTGCACTATCCCACGTTATATTCCTAGCAAAAGCATTAATGTGCAAAAGCAGCATTATTTTTATTTTATTCAAAAGCAGAACGCAAATGCTGCCTAGTCTTTCATGCATTAGTTCTCGCATTAGTGCACACATGCACAAAGCATTTCCCCATATTTTTCGTGTTTTTGCACGTTATTTTCACAGCGCACTGTTAGTAAATATTACTGAGAACTTCATCCGAACAGGTTTTATATTCTCAAAACACTGCTCTATCAATTCCCCCCTTTGATGCCATTTTTGAGCCATCACAAAAATAACCATCATACCAATTGCCACCTTTATTTTCATTTATAGCTCTGTACTTCTTTCTCTCTTCATCATTCTCTCATCTAGACCTTTCATCATTTCATAATCATTTCATCGTCATTTCATCTCATGTCCTCTAACTCTATCTCATCTCTCTTTCTCTTTCTGGCTCTACGTTTGTTGTTTTACTCTGTCATCTCCTTCTTTCCATATCTACACTTGCATCATTTATATGCCATTATTATTGACAATGTCACTACAGCTATTGAAATAATTGGTATTAATATTTTCCCTAATAAGCTGCTCCCAATTGTAGAAAACCATTTACCTACAGAGGAGAAACTCTTACCAAGTCTCTCCAAACACTAACAACCTCTAGTTGGGTCAAATATTCATGTATCTTTGTAATGTTTTTAACATACCCCTCAAGACTTTTACTTTTATCAGGAATATAAGTACAGCAGTGTTGAATTTTCAACATGCCACATACGCCGCCCTCTTTTACCAATAAAATATCAAGGGCAAGTCGATTTTGCAAAACCATTGATCTAATTGCAACCATTTCAGTATCAATCATCAAGAATCCACCAGCGGTCTCTGTTGATAAAAGATCAACCACTGTAGACAATTTTTGAATTTTATGCAAATTCAGAATGACTCCAACTGAAGGTATCAGTGCACCAAAAATATCACCTATTTTTTCTGAAAAACTTGTTCCCTTTTTACGTATTAGTCCATGCTTTATTTAACTGATTTTATTATTTCTACCAATGTGATATACCTTGGGGAAAAAATACCAAAATAACAACAACCTTACCAATGTGCAGGCACTTTTACCACACACATAATAAACTCCTGGAGAAACGGGATCAGTACCTCCTTTCAATCCCCATCCACCAGTTATTAAAAATGTATGCTCACATTCGCCAGTACCAATGAAATCATAAGTCAGTTTTTAGTCTAAGCAAACCAAGTTTCCCTTTATGATACCAATCCCTGACCCTTTTTATAATTTCCTTCTCTGAAAGCCCATGGTGGTACATGTGACTTCTGTTCAGCAGCTTTTCTTTGAAAATCCTGTCTTCTATCTTCTACCATGTTAATGAAATCCTTTTCTTCCGTCTTCAAACTACAGGTAAGATTATTTCTATGAGCATATACTATATCCGGTGTCTGAGTAATATGGAAAAAGTTTCCCATGTATTCTGCATTTCTGTTACTATACCCCTTATTCATGTCTTTTCTAATCGAAATTTCAGAAAATACTAAATCCATTTTTGAATAATAATACTGTAACTTCCCCGTCACATAAAACAGACTTGTAAATACACTACTACACAACACCCCATACATTAAAGGTAAGTGATGGTAAGTCACTCCTGAAACAGACAAAGGTAATTGCATGCACACTTAACAAGCTCGCACATCCATTGTGTAAACATACTCATACAGTAATTTTGTAAAGACATTTAACGAGAAATCATTAATCGATTTATCATGATGATAAATACTTTTGTCTATCTGTTCTATATTAGTATTAGGTGTTTCTTTAGTAACAAAATTCACTCTTTCACTTATAAGTATTATTTTTGTTATTAGTTACCATTAGAACAGGCACAATGACAGTTAACAATAATCACATCAACATTAGTAGTAGGACACTACGTAAGCAAGCTTTAATACTTATACGTTTTAGACTAGGTTTTTGATATCCAGCCACTGAAGCTTTTACCATTTTGTATACTATAAAAATATCAAAACTAAAAATCTAGGAAAAATTATAATAACACTCAAAAACCCACCAAATTAGTGTATCCTACACTTCAAAGCTTTCTTCTTTACCCCCTCCTTTTTTAAAACATTTTTCAAGGTCTTCTTAAAGTCTTCTTCAAATCTTCTTGATCTTTCAATTTTATTTTGACTGGAGTTGTTGCACCTTAACTTTTCGCAGTCCTTTTTAAGGAGATCTCAATTTGCTTTCATCAACTTGCACAGTACCAATACCAGCTTCCCTCTTTACTTGATCGGTGCTTTCAATTTCTTCCAATATTACATGTGTCCATTCTGGAGCTGTGTATCTCTTGCTCGGAGTTCTCATTCTCTTTGTTTTTTGCACTAATTCTTTCTCTGATTTTTCTTGTTCAGTTTGACTTGAAACTTCATTTATTTGTTCTGGTTTTCTCTTCTCAAAAGTGTATTTCAGTCTTTTCACTCCATTTGGCCTATTGTTTCCCTTTTTCGCTCTTTTAGCTTGAACCTCTTCTTCACCTTCTGTTTCTTGTTTACAAGTTCTTTTCTTTAGCCCTTCTCTCAAATGTACTTGTTCTTTATTTTCAGTAACTTTATCTTCTTCTCGCTCAGTCTTACGAGACCCAGTAGCTGGTGCCCACTCTACTTGGCTTTTTCATCACTCACATGCTACTCATAATCTGTCACTCTAGATTCTTTAGCTTCACAACCTCTAGCTTCTGGATCCTTATTTTCATGACCAGTTGATGCTCACCTTCTCCAAGTGGACTTAGGACGCTCCTTGTATGACTTGCATGAATCCAATTTGGCAAGCCACCACACTTCACTGCTGTCGTCACCAGTATAATCTGGTATGGTCCATACCATCTGGGTTCTAAACAAGACTTCATCATGTGTTTCTTGACAAGAACCCACTGTCGTGGACTCAAATCATGAGCTGAATCCGGTTGTGTTGTGGTTGCAATTTCTCCAACCTGAAGAGACACAGAACGCACCAGATCAGCCAATCCTTTGCAATAATCAAGCACTAGATCATCAGAAATATTCATCAGTTGGTTTGCTGGTTCAATCTCTTGTCTCATTGCTCTTCCCATCAGCGCTTCATGAGGACTCAATCCAGTTTTTTATGAGGAATGCTTTTGAGACTCATCAATACCAAGGGTAACGTGTCAGGCCACTTCAGTGTTGTGGATGCACATACTTTTCCCAATCTAGACTTTATAGTGCCATTGATTTGCTCAACCACTCCAGATGTTTCTGGTCGATAGGCACAATGCAGCCTTTGCTCAATTTGTAATGCTGTACAAATCATCCATATTATCTTATTGTTAAAATGGGACCCCTATCTGTTTCTAAAGTGACTGAAAATCCAAACCTTGCTATTAATTCTCTCAAAAGTAATTTTGCAACTGTAAGACTGTCATTCCTTCTTGTTGGATAGGCCTCTACCCAACGAGAAAGCAAACAAACAAATAACACATATTTTAGTTCATTACATGGGGTAAGCTCAATGAAATTGAGCTAAAGCCTCGTAAATGGTCCTGCTGCTTTTCCAATTCGTCCCCAACTAACAACTGTTTTTCTGCCTGGATTTTGCTGATGACCTATAATACACCTTTGGCATAGACTCTCTGCAATGACTCTGAATTTAATGTTATACCATGACTGCTTTAAGAGCGTGATCATTGCATTTCTTCCAACATGTGCAATTCCATGGTATACCCTTGCCATCTGAGAAAGTAAATGATCTGGTAAAACTGGTCTTTCATCTGTTTACACCCATACTTTATCCTCTGCTCTCCTTTCGCAGCCTGATTTTGTCCAAAGTTCTTTTTCTTCGTCACCTGCCTCTTCTTGCAACTGCCTAATTTCATCCCAACTTTCCAAGGAGGAAAACATAAAGTGGCAATTAGTAGTTTTCTTCTCCACCCCTCTGTTGATGGCAATTGAATTTTCTGCAAAGAAACGTGCTACTTGATCAGTGTATCTGTTACCATTTGTCACATAATCATTTCCTGATTTATGTGCAGACCATTTGACCACCGCAATCTTTTTGGGCAATTGCAAAGCATCCAATAACTCTTTCACATTTTATCTGCTCCTCATCGGAGACCGTGAAGAATTCAGAAATCTCCTTTGTATCCATAACTGGCCAAAATCGTGAACCACCCCAAAATCATACTGACTGTCAGTAAATATGGTTACTCTCAGATTTTTTGCCAATTTTACATGTTCTAATCAGAGCTATTAGTTCAGCAAGTTGTGCAGAATTTACCCCTTTTAGACAGGATGCTTCTAGAACTGCAGCCACTGTGCATACTGCATTGGCAGAACTCAATACACCTCTTTTATTTCTCAGACATGATCCATCAACAAACATTACACTATCTGATTCCTCTATCGGTGTATCCTTAATGTCTGGCCTAAGTTTTGTTCACAAATATGTCACATCCAAGCAATCATGATCCGCTTCATCTTTCACAAAATGGACTAGGCAACAGGGTTGCTGGATTCATTGCCCTGCATCTCACCAAATCTCACTGCCATGTTTGAACTGGGGTGGCTTGGTGAGCAAAATAACGATGGATTAAACCCAGATCTGTGACTGGGGGTAAATGTTTTGACATTGGGCGACATTGGGCAACATTCCGTCCATCATCATGTTTGTTTTGCTGTGCATCTCACCAGTCACATTCTCAGCACCCAATATTACTCTTTCATAACTAGTCAGCCGACTATAGGTCACGTGCTGAGTTCGGGTTCTTGTTAATAGGTTCTCAACAGAGTGTGGCACATATACCTTGACTGGATGTCCCATCAGAATCGCTTCACTCTGTTCCAGACTCACACAAGTCGCAGCCACTGCCTTCAAACAACCTGGTAATGCTACAGCCACTGAATCCAAAGTAGCAAAAAAATATGCCACTGGACGTCGTGCCATTCCATGTCTCTGAGTTAAAACTGAAAGTGCCCATCCATCTCTCTCACAGCAGTACAACGCAAAATCCTTTTTTTTAATTATTTGTCAAAAAGAGATAGATCAAGATATTCTGATACACAATTCCTGAAAGTGGTAGCAGGAGAAAAGTAAAAAAAAAAAAAAAAGCAACATAATTAGGCTGTCCGGAATTCGGTTTAAACCGACTCTGCCCGACAGTACCCTACCGGATGTAAACCAGCTCACCCCGTTTAAACCGAGTGTCACTGATTTTCATAGTTGTTGCACCCTTTGGCCACTTGATGGAGCCAAAGCATTGCAGACCAAACTGCAAAGCTACACTCCGCATTCACCAGGATCCTCTCAAACCAGGGTGTTGGAATAGGTATGAGGTGGAATGAAGGCCCGACATCTCTTGTTTTTTACATATGCTGTGACATCCTGTCCACTGTAAGGCACTCGCATCTCCCTCCTTTAGTTTTAAATGTTTGCAGACATCCACTCTTTTCTGTTTATAGACAAACTCTCAGTTTCTGCCATAACCTCTTTGTCTGGAACCACACGGAATTACCATTTTTATTTAACAGTAGCCATGTCAATAGATCGTAGAGAGACTTATGCTTATTCCCTCAAGTAACACCAGCTAAGGCAATTAGACATTTGATGTGCATGCCAGGCGCGGAATACCCATTCATCTTAACGGACTTCAGCCCCCCCCCCCCCTCCGTCGTCCTCGTCTTCAGCCGGGCTGCCAAGGTTCAGATGATGGATTTACATGCACTAACATAATTGAAGTATGCACACCGTTCTTCATCTGTTTCATTTGTATTAAGGCTCCACGGGTAGCTTTATTATTATGGGAAACTTTTGCATCCCAAAATTTCATTTTAGTGATCACTTCAGAGAGGCCCCCCGGAGCCAGCCAGCCTCTGAAGGTTTCAGCAACCCGCCCTTTTGTTTTTTTTTGCAACAGGGTGGCACTGAGGTAATATCCTTGCTTGTAGGCAAGGATTTCACCTAAGCATGGTTGATGGGCTGTGCAGCATGGGGTGGGAGTGTGAAGATGTGCTCAGCAGGGGATATGACACCAGCAGGAATTCCTTTACAAAGGAAAAGCGTCACCTGCACTAATCATCCCTTCTCCCTGTTGTGCACATCATCCCACGCCCTGCCATGAGGGGCTGTTGTTCAAGGGCTAAAGGGCGGTGCCCCTCCCCCGTTGTGGCTTTTCTATTGAACCAGTTATTCAAATACATTTTTAAAATAAACCATTTTGTTGAGACTTACTCCCAGTGAAATTCATGCACTTTCACAAGGGCATTTGCCACTGTGCCTTTGTGAGCATGTCTGACGCTGTATACAGCGGGGCTGACAGGGCTTGCCCATGCTCAGCCTTATGTCTTCTCAGAACTTCACTCGGCTGCTATTTCTTGACCCGTTCTTATCTCCTCACATGTCGGTTGTGATCAGCAAGCTTTACTGACCATACCCCATTCTATGACAAAATGGGAAAGAGTGGGTTTAAGAAGCATGCTACTGGAAGTCTGTACATACTTTATAGTCACATTTTATTAGGAGTATGTGACATTTTCTCATCTCCTCTCTCATCCCTCCCCCCCCATCTCTAAGTGGTGGTGTTGGTTTCAGTAATTTATCATGGCTAGTGATGTTTGTTTTATTTCGTCTGCAGATTAATGACTACGTGTGATGTATCATATTAAACACATATTAAACAATCTGCAGGTTAAATAATACAAACATTAACAAAGACTCTGTATAGCTTTTAATCACTGAAACTGCTGGATACTCGACGGTGAGGCTGTGTGTGTTTGTGGGAATGGATGAGACCATGATTGCAGGAGTTGACATGTTGAGAAAATGTGGGTTGCTGGGTGTACGAGTGAGTGAATGACAGTGGATAGTGTAATGTGGATGAGTGAATGGGTAGGTGACAGAGGGCAGTGGTTGACTGAATTGTTGAATGCAGGTGGATGAGTTGTGAATGAAAGTAAGTGAGTAGTGCGGTTCAATCGTATGGTGCAATTCTATGTTTGTATTTGAGCCTCAAAACAATTTTCTATCACTAGCTGCCACTACTCCCTGCCCCAAGAGTTGTGTTATGAGACTCTTGGGGCATTGGGTTTAGTTTAGTGACTGACTTTTCAAGTGAGGCCCTGTCTGCCCTGGGCGTTTTGGACACAGCATTTTGAGGAACACCTCAATTGAATTTTTATCAGGAGCCGTCATTACTTGTATCCAGTCTGTGTCTTTGGAGCGTCGTTAGATTCGGTGCTCGTCATTTTGATGTTGGGAGAACAAAAGGATAAGTGATTGAACTGGAATCAAGTTTGTGATGTGGAGGCTACTACACGAGATCGATGCAGCACACGCTCTACCCGCAGAGCTGCACCAGAGGAGGAGACACATTACAATGGTACTTTGAGGTTAGAGGACTGTGTCAAGAGCCCCGCACGGGCGTCCTGTGGGTACTGTACGGGCATTCTTTGTGTGACCGCCACAAGTAAGTCTCAGGTTTACACGCATGATCAGTTTCCTGACTTAACACAGTGAATGGGGGCTGCCAATGAGTGCTTCCCATTGCCTCCTATGGCTCCTTCATTGGTTGGAAGTGGTTGTTGGGGGGAAGAGGGGCTATTTTTGTGCATAAGCACAACTATAGCACCTAGTAGGTTAGTAGCAATAATAAAAGCAAAGCTTTCCATAAACACCAGTAAAACACTGTTTCAGTTGTTTTGTATGGCACAAAAATGAGTAACCACTAAAAAGCAGTTTTTTGAGGCATTGAAATCACTGGAAAACACACCACCAGAATTTACCAAAAATAGAAACTGAAAACAGGAAAGCCTAAACATAATTTACAATACAGAAATTCATAACAGGTTATCAGTACTTTACAAATATGCATAGATAGGCCAAGTAATAGAAAACGAAAAAAGAGGCAGACTATATATACATATTTGTTCACCAAGAGCCAGTACCCTATGTATCCTCTAAACAGCCCCATATAGAATCACATTTTTGCAGAGCACGTATCCCCATAGCTCAAGCTAGAGCCTTCTCTCTTTCACCAATTTCTCTCACTATTGCCCACCACTCAGCTACTGAGGGGGGCTTAGGTGAGATTCAGACTCCAGCTATTGCAAGTCGGGCTGCTACTTACATTATTGCAATTATAAATTTGTAACCTCAGCTATCCTCTTTATAGCCCAACATCCTCTCTGCTATCAAAAAAGTATATTTGCACCCTAGTCATCGCTTGACAACAAATTACATTTTCTGCCTAAATAATCCTAATTCAGGACACATAACAAAGATGTGGACCAAATCGGCTGCACATCGCCCATATTTGGAGCACTTACAATGCGCTCCTCCAAGTGTCCCCCCTTGTACACCCCCACCTCGGGACCATCTAGCTATCTTCGCTGGTGTATGATAAAGGGCGGAGATCGCCGGCACTGTTGCAGTCATAAACTAACCGAATGCACCGATCGTTCTATAAAATCAAATGCCAACTTGAACCCTTCTAGAGTGACATTTATCCCCAGAGTCTCACTCCATCTTACTGCAGTTTTTCACAGCCATCCACTCGAAACTGACAGAGGGATTGGTACATCATGCTTATTGCTGCCTTCCGATTCTGAGCATGCAAACACTCCCATATCACTAAGCTAGATACATTTCGCAGTGCAATTCATCTTGTAAAATAATCACTAAACTGGAGGTATTTAAAAAAACATCCACTGACGGATAGCAAATTTAAGCTGTAAGTTCTCAAATGATCTAAAACCACTACTATCAAATAGTTGACACAAATACTGAATGTCATACTTTGCCCACTTCTGACCCTGAGAGTCCTGAAATATCCCAGGCAACATTGGGTTGCCCCAGAGGAGGAGTTTATCATATATGAGAGGACCTAGCCATAATGCCCTGCCAGATGTGTACACAGTCCCTGATGGCCTTAAACCATACCTGTTTAAAATAGTTAAGGGTCATTGATTCTATATAAGAACATAAGGCTCTCAGGGCCAAGAACGAGCCAATGCCAAAAATCCAATTTATCTGGACTCAAGAGACTGCGCAAATGGCCGAAAAATCCTTTGCTTTATCTGGCATTCCCAATGCAGGTGCTCGACAGATATCTTTCATGCTTTCATCATCCAACTCAATCGGATCAGTCACATCTTTGTCTGTCAACCTCTGTAGAGGTTTTGCAATCAGTGAAAAACCACGGATCCACTGCTTGCAGTTTGCAACCATTCCCAAGAACATTCAAACTTCATTTTGAGTGTTAGGAAGACTCATTTGCTGAATCATACTGCTCCATTCCGGTGTCACTTTCCTGACTCCCTTCTCTATTTTGTGTCCCAAATGTTGGACCTCCTGTCTACAAAATTGTAATTTTGCTGGTGACACTTTGTGCCCACCTTCTGCCAAATGGTTCAGTAAAGCAATTGTATCTGTCACACATGCCTTTTGTGTTTTTGATGCTGCCAGTAGGTCATCAATATACTGAATCAGAACTAATTTTTCAAAATTTGATTAAAAATCAAAGGACTCTCTGTGTACCCTCGAGGAACTCGGCACCATGCCAAAACACGGTCTCCGAACCGGAAAGCAAATAAATACTGGCTATCCGGATGTAAAGGAATGGTGAAAAATGCTTGACATAGATCAATTACTGTGTACCATTCTGCATCACAGGGAATTTGATAAAGGATCACTGCTGACTTTGGCACTATTGGACAACAGGGCACCACAATCTTATTAATCCTGCGTAAATCTTGCACTATTCTTGTATTTTGACTATTATGGGCATTAAAATCCAAGTGGAAAATATAGGACTGCTTAGTATTTCTCCTAAAAATACCCGGCTCAATCATTGGGGCAATCACAGTAGTAACTCCTGCTGTTATTTCAGGACTCATCTTGTACTGAGGTGTGTTTGGATATGTTGCACCCGGTTTCACCGTAACCCATATAGGATCCACACCTTTCATCAAACCAATTTATTTTCCTGTAAAGTCTCATACATCAGACCTTACTGCATTTCTCAACTCCACAGGCAAATCTTTTTCAGTAAAAAGTGAAAACTATTCATCCACTTCTGTCCCTTGCTTTGCTAACATCATTGTAAACGCAACATCCTCATCTGGTGTTTGCAAAGCAATATCATCTGGTACAATAAATGGTGCAGTTCATTTAACAAAGCAAATCTCTCCCTAAAAGATTCACCGGACTCGTATCACATACCACAAACCAATGGATGTCTCTGAATCTTCCAATATGAACGTCTATTGGCTTTGAGATTGGAGTTTTAATATACTTATTGGAGACTCCTACAACTTGGATAGCTTCTCCTGAGAGCGGTAGGTTTGGAATTTCTGCTGGTCTTACAGTAGAACTGGTAGCACCAGTGTCCACTAGGAATGTAATATTACCCCACTTTTCCATCAACAAAACAACCTGACTGATATACCTCTAGAGATGCGCCAAGCAAGCACTCATCCACCCCCCTCAGGCACCATCACTGAGATGAGTCTAAATCACTTTCATTGCACTGCAACAAGTATTGCGAAACCATTTGCACATTTTGACTCTTACCAACGTGTTCTCCTGCGTGAAATCCAGTGTTCGCATTGTATCTCTGTACTTGAGCATTCACATTATTTGGCATAGGAGCTTGTGGCACCTGTAACTGTGAAGTAACTACCTGCTGCTGCTGTTGTTGATTCACAACCACCTCATTCTGCATCTGTGGATTGTCATTTTCATTTACCCCATTATTCTTCGGAACAGATCTACATGCGTTCTTCCGTATGCATGGAAAGGATATTTCTTTTTCATCTCATCTTTATTCATTTTACCTCTACCACCACTGGATACTTGACCATTCTGATTCTGACCTTTCATCTGATAATCTCTATTTGTTCTGCCACCTTCATTGTGCCCACATCATTTTCTCCTTTAACTTTTTGTATCAACTCAATGTCATCACAACAATATTTAACATACCTCAGAATCTCATCAACTCTTTTGCTCTGCCAACTAATCAAATGTTGCTGAATCATGTAGCTAATTTCTGGTTTCAATCCAAACACAAAACAATACACAAAATGTCCCATATCTTTATCTCCGATATTCTCAAAACCACTGCACTGTTTGAACACCTGTAATAACCTTTCATAGTAAGCATGTACCGACTCTTTTGGTTCTTGTGTTGTCCTGTCTATTTTAACCCAATCCTTTTACTTTGGGGAAATTGTACTCTTTAGGAAAGTTATTACCTGATTATATTTTCTCATCACCTCATCTGAAGGTGCACCTGTTTTCGTATCTCTAGGATATTCTTTTTTGGGCCAATCAATAGTAATCTTACACTCAGTCCACAAATCAGCTGGAACGACAATCTCAAACAAATCATCTAGATCCTTTCACAAAACCTTTGAAACTTTCACAAACCTCTCTACTTGTTTGTACAATTCCACCGGTTTTCCCCTTAGTCTAGGAAAGTCATTAGGAAAGGATAATATATCCTGTCTCGACAAAGGAACATATCCACCACCTGGAACTTCTCTCATCAGACACACTATTTCAACTTGTCCTGTCCCCCTCAATGGAAATAAAGACCTATTTTTGTTAGTAATCATTTCTTCTTTCTTTTTCGCTCATCTACCTTTCCACCGTTATATATCTCCCCATTTCTTCAAGATGCTCATCAACTCTTTTATTTGCAATCTTTTGCCAGATGCATTCAAACTCTCCAAGTCCTTTTCAGTAAAATCCAGTCTATACATTTTCTGTAACACCCTTGACTTTTCTATGTCTACTCCATATTCACAAGTAGCCTCTGCCAATTTCTCATTAAGATTTCTTGCTCTCCAAGAAATGTTTTTGATCTATCTGTCTGGACTTATTGTACCAATAATCATTTCTTCCAAATCCACTCTGTTTACTCACATCTATACTCTGTGGTTGAGGTTTTTGCTTTTCCATCCCCCTTATCCAGTCATCTAACTCATCTGGCGAAGGACCCATTGAATTCCCTGACGGTGGAGTGTCATTCTGCACTATTCTCCTCGGATCAATTTGCAGACCTCTCTTTGGGTTTTCAGTTATCAACTCACAAACTGGAAGATCAATCAATGAAGTACTTGTTTCAGCTTGTACAGCCTGATCAGCTACCATTACCACCTTGTTCCTGACACTATTCTTTGGGACTGTTGATGCATGTATTCTCAATATATTCTGTTTTTCTCCATACAATGGAACTATGGGACCAATTGTTACTGGCACTGTTAATGCTTCCACATTCAGACTCAATTGATTAATTTAACACCTCTCTCGCCTTATTCAACATATCAATTTCACTCTCTTGCACTACTCTAATAATCACTGGGACTTGTGGAACCTGTAAAATTAGTGGGGTTCCCATTAATGGTGCATTTGGAGCTATTTCACTTGAGTTTTCCTGACACGGTGGAGGTCTTTTAGTCAAAATGTCATCTAACAATTCATCATCAGATTCACTCGGGTCCAAATGTAATCCTAATGTCTCTACATTTTTCTCTTTACTTTTGCATCCAGTCGATTCCTCAGCAACTAAAACTGGGTACAAACAATCTGCTTTTACAGCTCTCCTCCATCTTTTCATTTGATCCATCCTGCCCCAGCATACCTAGATATCATATTCCTGTATCTATTTCCATTCCTGTATTTCTCTCGTTTGTATGCCTCATGTTCCTATTTCTCGAACGCTTCATACTGTGTAGGTCTAGGATTTAGTTTTAGGGAGTTCATTCGCCCTCAAATTCTCCAAAAACCTTACATTAAATGTACATTGCTCTGGGAAAGCCAAAACACCATCATCTTCTGTGTATCCCACCCAATTCTCCAACCATGTACACGTATGGTAACCACGTTCCAACATCATAAAAGAAGCAGGCATTCTTGGAGGTGGAATAGGAATTTCCTCTCTAGTTACTATTGGTTTCTCTTTCCTGAAAAAAGCTTTTTATTCTATAAATCATCTACATTTTTCAGACTCTTTGGCTAAAATATATTTCAGTAAACAACAAAACTATTTGTACGTCTGCTTATTCTATTTGATAGCGGTCGTCCAATACCTGCTCGACTCACACCATCCAACCAATCAGAGCACTACTACGTAAAAAAAAGTAAAAGTAAGTAAGCTTTATTCGATTTTTCAAATAAAATCATAAAAGCACTACAGAGAAAATTTATATATACAACAATTAAAATCTCATATACGTGATTGATACAAATAGGCGCTTACTTTAACATTTAAAAACACAATCATTTTGAAAACAGAATAAAACACCATATTTGCAAAAGATTCAATATTAACAGTCAGCAGTGTGTCAAGGGGTGAAATATTTTACCACAAAGATTTTCTGTACCTTATTACCAATTTTAAAAAACATGAGACGGCAAAAATAACATGGTCATCTTCTAGCTTTAAAATTTTTTGGAAAGCTGGTCTGCATTTTCGTAGCCCCCATCTTTTTAAAAACGGCTTCAGAAATTGTTGTCTGGGGTTTGTGTAAAATTTGCAGAAAAACATTATGTGTATATTTGATTGCACCGCTATGTTGTCACATGGGCAAATCAATTTGTTAGATGACCAATCGTTGATGTTAGGTAAGGCAACCATGCGAAAGAAAGTCCCCAGGCGAAGGCGGGACAAAAGCATTCGGGGGTATGGGCTGGGTACCACAGCCAGGTAGGTTTGCAAACCTTCATTGGGGGTAATTTCCTGATAATTTAAAACTGTGTGTCTTGATTTTTCATGGGTCCATCTAACAGTTTCTAGGTGGGTGGTTATCATTTTTCAAAGTACTCTGGGTGACCCATATCAGTAAATATTGATCTTACATACGATAACCATCTAACGTTGGCAACCCCATCTAAGGCCAAACAATCTTCAATTAGATCTCTATTAAACCTAGCTTCATGTGTAACCCACACTTTATGCCAGAGTAGGATTGGGGACATCTTAATGATGTCACTAAGATATTTAACTCCTACCTCGATGTGTGACATGTACGTAGAGGTACTTTTGGCCACTCCCAAAAGATAGCAAATAAATTGTTTTTCACAACCCTGCAGGGAGTGGTCTTTCTCAATACCCCATAAGCCCGCCCCATAGGTAGCTGTTGAGACGCATTTAGCCCGATAGAGCTGGATCATCTCTTTAATAGGCTTACCACCAATTCCATCAGAAAAAAGCGCAAGGCGCCTATAGTACGGCTATACGCCAGCTTTCTAGCTGCTATCGCAGCCTGCCAGCGGCACCGTCTGTCAAACAGAACTCCTAGATAACAAAATTTGTCAGTAATTGCAATTTTTTGTTTATCTAGAAATATAGTGCAAGGGGCTCTATTAAGCTTTCGAGTACATGGCATGGTAAATGTTTTCGAGATGTTAACTCTGAGGCCTCTGTCCCTCATATAACATGCAAAGTTGGTTACTGCCCTTTGTAAGCCGACTTGGGTCTGGGACATTATGGCCGCATTGTCG
This sequence comes from Lissotriton vulgaris, assembly GCF_964263255.1. NCBI lineage: Eukaryota > Metazoa > Chordata > Amphibia > Caudata > Salamandridae > Lissotriton > Lissotriton vulgaris. The sequence goes on from NC_141693.1 coordinate 1,105,112,439, forward strand.
GCATACAGTAAAATTGGAACGGGTAAGCCTTTGACAGTAGGGTAGTCATTTGGTAGGAGAGAAAGGTGCTTTCCAATTGAATTTATATAATAGGTAAAAAGCCGCGAGGCCAGGATGCAGCCTTGTCTCACCCCTCTGGAAATCGAGAATTTCTCAGTACATTCCCCCTGTTTGCCAAACCTCACTCTTGCCCCTGCATCTTTATAGAGCTCTTTAATGAAAATGATAATGCGATTGTCAATACCCAGTTCACCCAGTGTGACCCAGAGTAGTAAGTGGTCAACGCAGTCAAACGCAGAGCTTAGATCGATAAAAGTTATAAAAAGGGCTCCGCTCTTGACCTGGGTATACTTAGAAATAAGGAGGGACAGGTTTAAACACTGTTCAATGGTCCCTATACCTTTTCTAAACCCATACTGTAAATGGGACACAACATTATGATCTTCCTCCCAGAGTTGTATTCTTTTTAGGATAATTCTTCCTGCCACTTTCATTAGGCCGTCCAATAAGGATATTGGCCTATAACAGGTAGGGTCGTCCCTGCTACCCTTTTTAAATATAGGGACCACGATAGCATCCGTCCAGGTTTCGATGAACCCGCTTTGGTTTCCCTTATTTAAAACATTTGTGAGCAGGGGGGCCCAAAAATCCGGTTCTGCTTTGTAAACATCTACCAGGGTACAGTCCGGTCCAGCAGCTTTGCCTGATGCGCTTTCCCTAATGGCATCGTGAACTTCTTCTATAGTAAAGAATAAGTCTATGGGAAATGGGTGGGATGGGGGGTGATCAAGGCCACTGTTGTCTACTCTTTTTTCTGTTATTGGACACTCTCCTAATGCTGATATGGTGTCACCAGCCATTGTGTGGTTATACAATTGTCTAAAATGGGTTAGCCATCTTTCGCCAGTTATGGCTAGGTCCATTGTATTACCACTTTCCCTTGGTTGATATAAAGTTTTTACCGCCCTCCAGAAGAGAGAACTACGTAATCTGTACCTCGGCAAATACCAATGCAGCTCACGACAGTCAACCAATCACAGCTCTCTTAGCGCTCGCTATCTGATCAATGCCAGCGCAGCTTTTTTACGACTTCAGTATTATTCCTTCTACTGACCCTCCCTTTACAAAATATTACGACAATATATTTTCTGGGGTTTTCTTAACTAATTCTTGTTCATAACAGCACAAAACAATACTACCTCGTCTGTTCCTCTAATTAAAGAGATAGTCTCCACTTCAAAGAGAAATTCTATCAGTTCAAGTAAAATAACCGGCGCTATTCTACACCCAAACAAGCTACAGGAGGACTTGGTACTCCTCTAGGGATACTAGCCAAAGTTTCGGAAGAGGACTTTCTCATGGAAAGAGGTCTTGGTACTCCTTTGGGGATGTAAGGCTAGAGTTTTGGAAGTGGACACTTCACTATTAAACACAAAAATCTACTCTCACATGAATAGTCCCTAATATAACACCAACAGCCTTTCGCCGTTTAGTATTATGACAACAGACAAAGTACTTCTCCAGTGTGATACCTTAGCAACACTATTCTTCTGCCTAATTCAGGCTTAAATAAAATTCTCCCGGAATCTCAGGTAACTCCTTACCCGCATGTCTAGACAACATAAAACAAAAGACTAACTATTCATGTTAAAAAACAAATATTCAGTCATTATTACCAAACTAATCAATAATGAATGTTCCTCTGCTACCAAAAACCGATCCAGAGGCAATGAGGGATCAATAATCAATGATAACACAAAACACAGCCCCTTACACATTTACCCAATCTCATGCAAAATCCCTGAATGCGCTGTGATTTTAGTTTCACAATAAATCAGTTGTTCATAATACAGACCTGTATCTAATATTCTAAATACATAACTGAGCCTGTATATCAATTCCTTTCCTCTGGTCCATGGACCTGAAGTTGATGGTAATAATAAGCACTATCTATCTATCTATAATACTAAATAATCCCAAACTCAGTGTAAGGTTAACAATGTTTATCACCAAATAATGTGAAGATAAAATGCTCAACATGTACAGGTTTACATTGCATCAATCACAGACAGAGAGAACATTAACAATGCAAAACAGTGTCAAACTCATATAAAAATGAATAAATGCAAATAAAGGAGTGGATAGGCGAAGAGACCGTAGTTTCATTTGCAAATTATTATGCAAAGTACGGATCGTTTAGCTATACTAAACTAAGGATTAATAGAGAAATACCACTCCCTGGTCACTGGGATAGCAGGTCTCCGCTGAGACAGATTAGGGAACAAAGATTATTCAGTATATTGGATGCAGGATAGAAACAGGAAACAGGTAGGCCTCTATCAGCAAACCAACAGACAGCGATGATCTCCCTCTAATCTCTAGCAAAGCCTTCACCCAAACCGCTCTAACTACACCCCCTAGTACACCTCAATTATACCCTAAAACCTACGTGTCCAACCCACACTTGTTGAAACATTTCCAGAAACTCAATCATTCGTTGGCTGATTTGGGTGGTGTTCTATCACACCACCATAGTCACGTTCAAAATTTTCATTTCGTTCTTTGTTAGACACTTTTCTCATTACGTTAGCCACATCTCGTTAATACACATTTCCGCCAGGAAGTAACATGTTGCAAGTCCCTACACTTCCATTGTTCATCTCTGCCGCTTTCTGCGGAAGACGTTTGTACACTTCCACATGTTGCTCACGGCCATCCTTCCGTTACTTGGCAGACATACAATATTCATTGAAGGTTATCAGCCTTTGCGTTCTCCATTCTCTCTCAGAGCTCGATTTTCAGCTTATTTATTCGTATTTATTTCTTTAACCCTCAACTTGCATGCAGAAATGTAGGCCCATGCTTGCTTCACTACGATGAACAAAACACAGACATTATTAATTTCACGAAATGTACTTCTCACTGTTTACCACCCACCATTGCACTATCCCACATTATATTCCTAGCAAAAACATTAATGTGCAAAAGCAGCATTAGTTTTATTTTATTCAAAAGCAGAACGCAAATGCTCCCTAGTCTTTCATGCATTAGTTCCCACATTAGTGCACACATGCGCAAAGCATTTCCCCATGTTTTTTGTGTTTTTGCACCTTATTTTCACAGCACACTGTTAGTAAATAACTTAATCCGAGCAGATTTTATTTTCTCAAAACCCTGCTCCATCACACAAAACCAAAAAATAGTTACCTTTCTTCAGGGGAGCCGGTGAAGTGACCAGTGGACTCAAGAGACATGTTCAAACTTATGACGGCTGCTTATTCTGTATCCTTTCAATCGAGTAGGCAGGAATACCGAGATCAAAGGTATAATAATTTAGGAACAAAAGTACAATGGCACCTACCACCAAAGAATATGTTGCCAGCGAAAATTGTAACATGTATCAAGATGTTTCATTTGCAGGAATCCCACAGACCATATGTTATGCAACTGTACTTCAAAGGATAGATTATGATTTTCCCACATGTTCTGCTTTAGATACATTTACAGGTCACAATGGACCTGGCATTCACAGGTCACAATGGACCTGGCAAACCATTATATACTAGAAGACGGTGTCTTTGCCAGTTACCAGGTCCCCTGCTTTGATTTTTCTCCATTCAGTTTTAAGAAATGATCTGTCCTTTTTCTTTGTAACTCAGGAACATCCTAACAGCTTGCTTGTTCAATCTGCAGTTTCCTGGTTGGTACTTCAGGAACAGCTGGTTGTTGTGGCATAGGAAATCTTTTGAAGGCAAAAGGAGCACACAAATTAAATCTAAAGCTGTACACAAAGATTAAATAAGGTTGGGGAAAATGCCAAAACATGCAACCCCCCTCCGCCCCCCCCCCCCAGAACATGAAAAGGCACATATTTGCCATGCCACACTGTTGACCTGCTCAACATTAGCTAGTTAGGCTTGGATATGCTAAATTGACTAGAACTAAAATGAGTACGTAACTTTGAAATGTGGCACAGGAGGTGTCTGAGTATGGGTAAAAAGAGGGGTCTGAGCATTGCTCTTTCAGCCATTGTTGCTACTACTACATAGCATCAAGCCTACAGAATGAGGGGTATGGGTATTCTATGTAACTGTTGGAAGCTTTCAGATCGTTGAGGTCATATGGGGCAACAAAGACTGAATCAGTCTCACAGTCCCTGTGTTTTTGGTCTCCACTGAACGGTCATGCAGCCAGCAAAGCACCGGGTTTGCAACGCCAGGTTCATGACATCTCTTATTTAGACTCCTTTCTGCATAGGCCCTACGACACTCCTCTCCTACCGATTCCCAAGCCAGAATCTTTATCTAATCAGTCATTCACACACTTGTCTGAGCTCCAGGCAACCTAGTTTCACTCAGTATAAGTTTTTTCCCTGGGGTGGTTTGGTGTTGACCTTGTCCTCTAATTTCAAATGTAATTTGTCCAATTCTGATTTGCACGTGTAGCCACCTCTCTTCTTTTTTGAGCGGCTATTATTGCTGTCCCTTCTGCCTCAGTCTATTTGTGAACTTCGGCCTCCCTCTGATCTATTTGCGGTGCACTATTGAAGGTTTGGTGAGAGTTAAACTGGACATGCATGCATGTGCCCACTTTGCTAGTACTGGACATGCATGCATGTGTCCACTTTGCTAGTATTGGACATGCATGCATCTGCCCACTTTGCTAGTACTGGACATGCATGCATGTGCCCACTTTGCTAGTATTGGACATGCATGAATCTGTCCACTTTGCTAGTATTGGACATGCATGCATGTGTCCACTTTGCTAGTATTGGACATGCATGCATGTGTCCACTTTGCTAGTACTTTAATCTGTGTCTGCTATGACCTCTTCCTCTGTGCTGATACCATTGATGAGCCTTTGCTAAAGGAAAATCAGAATGAAAATTTAAGATAATAAGGTAGTAGATTGAAAAGCTGAAAGCGTAGCAGTGCACCTTTAGAACCAGCCATGTGCCAACAGAAGCAATTTTGTGCAGAGCTTGCAATGGCTGTGCATGGTGGTACAGAGCAGGAATATCGTCGTAAAAATATCGACTAACCTAAATATCGCCGCAAAAATATCTACAGGAAGAAATATCGATGACAAAAATATAGTTTGACCAGAATATCGACAGACAGGTAAGTAATATCGATAACATTAATATAGTTGTAATAAATATCGTTTACAAAAACATAGTTTACAAAAATATCGTTTTTTAAATAATTATAAGTAATGTAGTGTTTTTAATGAGTATTTGTTGTCAAAGTAGTATTTTTTGTAGTATTTTATTAGTTAATAATGTATTTTATGTTGAATTTAGTGTTAATAGTTCCGTAGCGGGTTGTGGGTTTATAGGGGAGTAGGGTGGGAAGTAATTTAAATATAATAAAATAATAGATTCATTAATGTTTTAAATGATTATAAATAGTGTAATAAATAATAGTTAATTAATTTCAATTAGTTAATTGATTAATAATTATGTAATTGATTATGTTAATTGTTTAATTAATTTTAGGTGTGTGTACTGGAATTTTTTAGTGAAAATGTAGTGAATTAATTACATTTTAATTGAATAATTATTTAATTAATGATTAATTAAATAAAAAAAACGATTTGTTATTTTATAAATGAGTAAATACATTTAGTAATGTTTACACCTACACTATCCAACGCTTTCCCTACTGTTGCACCCTCTGGAGTGGGAATAGTAATTTTTACCCCTACGCTCTCCAACGCTTTCCCTACTGTTGCACCCTCTGGAGTGGGAATAGTAATTTTTACCCCTACGCTATCCAACGCTTTCCCTACTGTTGCACCCTCTGGAGTGGGAATAGTAATTTTTACCCCTACGCTATCCAACGCTTTCCCTACTGTTGCACCCTCTGGAGTGGGAATAGTAATTTTTACCCCTACGCTATCCAAAGCTTTCCCTACTGTTGCACCCTCTGGATTGGGAATAGTAATTTTTACCCCTACGCTATCCAACGCTTTCCCTACTGTTGCACCCTCTGGAGTGGGAATAGTAATTTTTACCCCTACGCTATCCAACGCTTTCCCTACTGTTGCACCCTCTGGAGTGGGAATAGTAATTTTTACCCCTACGCTATCCAACGCTTTCCCTACTGTTGCACCCTCTGGAGTGGGAATAGTAATTTTTACTCCTACGCTATCCAACGCTTTCCCTACTGTTGCACCCTCTGGAGTGGGAATAGTAATTTTTACCCCTACGCTATCCAACGCTTTCCCTACAGTTGCACCCTCTGGAGTGGGAATAGTAATTTTTACTCCTACGCTATCAAATGTTTTAACTAATAATATATTGAATATTTTAATTATGTGTATGTATTATTGTTGTTATATAAAGTAATGTGTTAAATATATGTATATGTACACATTTATTAAGTTTATAATGAAAAAGTGTAGTTAATTTGTTTTCAATAGTTTAAAAATAAAAGTAATGTAATGTATTTTGTTAATATTACTTATATTTATTTATTATTTAATGTAAATTTAATTAATTTAAAAAGTCGATATTTTTTACATCTATATTTATTACAACGATATTTTTGAGTAGATATTTATGTACTTACCTGTTTAAGTATAGGGTGTCGATATTTTTGTAAACGATATTTTTACAACTATATTTATGTCAACTATGTTTTTGTAATCGATATTTCAACACCCTACCGTGCATGGTGTCTGTCGGACTCTAACACAACAGAGGAGTTTCCTTTATGTCAAAATATGTCTTCAAGGGCTCTCTGCATGAAGGTATTCACCTCTAAGTGGAGCTAGAAGGTGCCATAAAATATTAGGCATCGACTAAGTCTCAGCAATTATTTAAAATAGGTGCTGCCCCGCCGCATTATAACCAACTGAGAGAACTGCCACAGGGAGATTTGAATAAGAAAAATTGGCATCCTGTACATGCCATCTGAAGTGAAAGTTTCTACCTCATGGCACATGAATCATCAACAACACACTTGCCATTAAAAAATAGTATCATGTTAAGCACCTCTTAGTGGCTGAAAACTACCCTGACAGACCCTTTCAGTAACCAAACGACATTCAATGTTAAAAAGGGTCTTCATACACACAAACAATTCTATCGATAACATGGCATGGATGCTCCTCTAATCGTATGTTTTGTAGAAATGTCACGTTAAAAGGCTAATACGTTTATGGTCTTTGACAAAACCCCTTTTCCCAACATTTCTTTTTTCATCTGGTACTGACATGGCGCCAGCTCCTTATTCATTTTGGCCGAGGGTTGGATCTCCAAAAAGAACTAAAATGTGTACTCCTCCAAGACATTGTGGCACTGTCAATCTTCTCCTCGCCTCAGCTTCCAATAGTGCAGGCCTTCACACACCTCTAAGAGACACATACTAAAGTCACAGTGGTGTGTTGTAATTGCATTTATATAGCTCTTACTACCCCTGACGAGGCGTCAAAGTGCTTTTTCGGGGAGTAGCACTCTACTCCGGAACCTAAAAGGATTAGTGGTGGATTAGTATAGGGAACTATAGGATTAATTAGAGCAATGGACATGTCAGTCTGTCATTTGAATTGAAAAGGAGAGTGGAGGGATTGAAGAGGGAAGGGTTTGCATTTATATAGAGCTTGATACCCCTGATGAGGTGTTGAAGCGCTTTTCAGCGGGTACCATGCTATTCTGGAACCAAAACAGGATTAGTGGGGAATCAGTGTACGGAAATATGAAATTAATTTGAGCGATGGACATGGTCTAGAATGTTTTTTGGGAGATCATAGCAGTAAAAGGAGGTTTGGGGTGAATAAAGGGGAGGTGGGGGGAAGAGTCCGAGGGAAGCAGTTAGAAAGGCTTGTTTGTGACATCTGAATAGTAAGAGTTATGAGATTAGTCAAGGAGGGGTAGAGGAGGGAAGAGTCTAGAAAGGGTTATTTTGGGGATCATAGTAGAATGGGGTTTGGGATGAGTGAGAGAGTGAAGGTAGAGGATATACTGATAGAGGTATAGGGTGAGGAATAGGGTAGTGAATTGGAAAGTGTAGTAGAAAGAGGTTTGAGATGCGTCAGAGAGTGAAGGTAAAGGATATATTGACAGAGGTATAGGGTGATAAATCGGTTACTGCATTGGAGCGAGTAGTAGAATGAGGTTTGAGATGAGTCAGTGGTCCTGTTCCAAGTATTGCTTTGTGGGTGATACAAAGCAGCTTGAATGCGGATCTTCTGGCAACCGGTAACCAATGTAGGGCATTCAAAGCAGGACCGATGTGGACTTGTGGCTTTATTTGTAAGAGTAGTCTGGCAGCAGAGTTCTGAATTCGTTGTAGTCTTTCCATAGTTGTTAAAGATGATCCTTGGTAGAGGCTATTGGTGTATTTGAGTTTAGATCGAACAAGAGAGATAGTTTCCTGGACCTTGTGTGGAAATCCAGGTGGGGGAAGAAGCACTGCAGAGTTTTTATAGTAACAAAGCTTGATCTTGCTAGTTTGTCCATTTGGTCACTCATTGGTAGCTTGATATCCATGGCAACTTCGTGGTTTCTTACTTACTTTGATACTTTAGGTAGTGTTCCCAGATCATCAAGCCAGGCGTCGAGTGGGTTATAACTTTTCCAATCGCCACATGTGAGTTTTTCCATTTTGGAAACATTCAATATGAGATGGTTTCATGTTATCCATTGATCCATGGCTCTAAGACAACTGAAAATGTGTGAGTTTCCAATATCTTTGGGACTTCCTAGTTTAAGGAGTATTTGTGTGTCATCTGCATAGTTATAGCATGTGAGGTGAAATTGACTGACCATTTCCTTATTGACTTCTTGTAAATGTTGAAAAGCATGCGTGAGATAACAGAGACTTGGTGTTTGTTTTGAGCCTGGTGAGTTGTAGTTTTCTAATTTGTTGTTATATCTCTGTATTTCTCCAAGGTGCTTGTTTTATTTTCTTCTGTTATGCCATTCTTAGTGGTATTAGGATATCAAAAGCTTCCTGTAGCCACTCATAGTTTAACAGAATTTATTGTGTCTAGATCTGTACTGGATGTTAGTTGTGTTTCTAACTGTTCAAAATTGAGTTTATTCCACGGTCGATAAGTGGATGCACATAAGGTGGTTTTAGATGTGTTGCTTTGTGTTGCTTTATTTTGGAAAGTAAGCACATGGTGGTCTGACCATGTGACTGGAGTCATTGTTTGAAAGATAACTTGTTCTGTATTTGTAAAAATTACATCCAGGATGTGCCCAGCGAAGTGTTTGTGGATGACCTGATGTAGGATTAGGGCATCTAGGCCAGTGATAATTGTTTTTGGATGGGGAATATTGGGTTTTGTTTTTCAGACCAAATGTTTAGGTCACCCAGAATGCATAGGGTGGAGTGCAGTGTATAAGGCCACCTACTCTTTTGCCTATACAATTTTCTGTAATAGTTTGATGCTAATCCCACTCCTTCAGCTTTCAGTCAAATAAACTCTGTATTTAACTCCAGAATCTGAGGTGACTGTACAGGGGAATAGGAGGAATGAAGATATAGGGGGAATGAAGATGGAGAGAGCAGAAACACTCTGTACACATATCGTCTCATTGATCTTTGGAGCACAGGCAGGTGGAAGGTGTGTGGCAGGGACCCTTGGTCTGCAATGGACTGATTGATGACTCTTGAATCCTACAAAGCAAAGTACCAATAATCTAGGTATACAGGTGTGCTACAGAATACAATGTCTTGTGAGTATCAGTAGAATGGCATAGCAGGGTATGGAAGCGGAGAGGCCATAACTAACACCCAGACAGCTAGGATTCAGTCTGGCAATGGAGTACGAAGGTCTGCATTCAATGGTAGAGACTCCAGAAGCCAGGATGACTTAGTGTTAGATCCTGGAGCAGGAATTTTGGAATGGTAGCAAGTGAAGCACAGTAACTGTGGAAGGTTTGCGTGGAAATGTGCTATCACTCATTACTTACTCTATTTAGTGCATTGTCCTTGTCAGGTGAGGAGAGAATCCAATCAATTATATAAAAACATTATATTTTCAATTATTGCAAATGAACAACTGTATTCTTTAAGTTTTTTTATTTGTGTTACTTTCCTACACCGGAGTCACAGCTAACATGTGTTTTGCCCCCTCATGGCATACAATAGAAAGTCCCCTTCCGCTCCATGGTTCTCTGAATCCCTTCATTTACAAAGACAACACTGCAGAAATCTGGAAAGACACTGGCGCAGGCACTACAACCCTCTTGACAAAATTTCGTATAAAAGCGCCCTGTCCAAATACAAAGACCTCATTGTCTTAGAAAAAATGACTTACTATACTTCCCAAATCAATCAGGCTCACAACTCTGAAAATAAATTGTTTCAGGTGGTTAACCATCTCTCGAATCCCCCCATTCCCCCTTCCGACACGTCTCAACCCCTCTGCAACTCGCTTGCAGATTTCTTCATGGACAAAGTCACTTCTATTTTTTCTGCTTTCCTGCACGAACCTTCTTCAACCCACAACACAGTTAACCAGCCTCCAATCATCACTTCTCCCTCTTTCTCTAAGTTTAATTCAGTCTCTGAGGAACAAGTCTCTCGTCTAATCTCCAGCACCGAGTCAGGATCACCCCTGGACCCATGTCCTCCTTTCATCCTCAACCTCATCCCTGATGCCATCTCTCCTGCTTTGACCAATATTTGTAATACCATGTTCGCTACTGGTTCATATCTCACAGTTTGGAAAAAGGCCATCATCAAGCCACTTTTGAAAAAACCCACCCTTGACCCCTCTTCTTCCCCTTCCAGCTACAGACCCATTGCCTGTCTTCCTTTCCCTGCAAAAATATTTGAAAAATTAATGAACATACAGCTTTCCAAATTCATTGATGCAAATAACCTGCTAGATGACACTCAATTTGGATTTAGGCAAGGGCATGGAACCGAGACAGCCCTAATAAAAGCAGCTGACGAAATAAGAATGACGCTAGATAAGGGCGGGCGGCAGTATTAATACTGCTCGACCTATCCGCGGCCTTCGACGCGGTCGATCATCCCACTCTGATCGACCGTGTCTCAGCAATCGGCATCCAGAATAAAGCCAAAGACCTTCTCGCTTCTTTTCTGGCCAATCGCTCACAAGCTGTAAAACTAGGCCCTTTCTTTTCCCACACGTTCTCCCTTCCGTGTGGAGTGCCACAGGGCTCCTCGCTAAGTCCGACCCTGTTTATTATCTATGTTTCGGACGTAGCGAGGGTGATCAAGTCCTACGCCATTAGTCTCACAACCTATGCCGACGACATCCAGATGGTTCTATCTGTACATCATGATGGACTTTCAGTGGCAGCAAACTTTCAAGAAGGAATGCTTGCCATCAGCTCCTGGATGTCTTCCAACTGTCTAAAATTAAACTCTGAACAGATAGAGGTAATGACATTTGGGAAACTTGAACCTGCCTGGTCCCCCCATTGGTGGCCCAATGAGATGGGACCTCCACCAGAACCCGTCACTAAGGTTTGTAACCTTGGAGTCGTGTTTGATGACAGACTGCTTTTCCACCACCACGTCAACTCGGTAGTCTCCACCTCCTTCTTTACTTTAAAGAAGATCAAGAAGCTTCTCCCCTACCTTCCCACTTCAGCTGGTAAAACTCTGATCAGTACCCTCGTTTTCTCCAGAACGGACTACTGTAATGCCCTCCTTCTTAATGCACAGGAAAAAGTTCTCAATAGGCTTCAGCTAGTGCAGAACGCCTCAGCCAGAATCTTACTGGGCATACCCAAGTTCACCTCCATCACTCCATACATTCGACAGCTTCACTGGCTTCCTGTCAAGAGCCGTACAAAATTTAAGGCACTGTGCATTGCTTACAAAGCCATCAACGACCCTGGCCCGCAGTTTCTCAAAGATGCTCTCCGTACTCTTGAAAACTCTAGGACCCTTCGCTCATCCTCGGCTTATCTGCTCAACGTCCAACACACAAGGAAAGCTAACTGGGGTGACAGATGCTTTGTGATCTCCACAGCCAGACTATGGAATTCACTTCCTCTTACTATCAAAACTTCCCCCACTCTCCTTAGCTTCAGGAAGAAATTAAAAACCTGGCTGTTCCCACATTAAGATCTGTTATTGTCATCATCTGATCAGTTAAAAGCCGAGACACCCCTGGGTATAAAAATTGCCAAAACATAAACATAAACATACAGGCCTGGGACTTTTTTTTCAAAGGTTGTATAACATTGTTTAGGCATCACAGTTATATACAGGTACATTTAAAATCTGAGGGAATGCTTATAATTCCTCCACGACATGCTGTGATGATACCTTGATCACACGATGCATCTTAAAACGTAATGCATTGCAAACTTAGACTTTATACATAAAGAGAAGTGAAGTGAAGGAGCATTGTATAATAATTTGTGTATGGTGGGAAGATGAGCACAGAGAGGTAAATTCAGGTGAAGTATTAATGGTGCTTCGAAAAAGTAATGAAGCCATCCACTTGTTAAGATCTAATTATAATATACAAGCATCTATCTAATCTATGCATTTATGTTTATTTTTGTGTTCTAATATCTTTATTAGTTTGAGAGAAGAAATATAAACAATTAAACTACCATATTAAGTAATACAACCAAAAAGAGTTACACAATAAATAAATAGATAAACATGCATTCATCAGTATAGATATAATCAATATATATACAACAAGAGAGGAAGGGAAAGGCGGCTACTCTCGTACCCCTTATTTATATGACTGTTATCAACAAAAGAGCGCCATAAGAACACCTGTGAAAAAAACTGTATCTCAACAAAAACAAGGTGTATAAACTACCCTAAAAGTGAATGGTCAATTATATAGAAGGAAAAAAAGGGGGAAAAATTAATTATTTCCTAAAAGAACCCTCACTCACCCTAGAGGTGACATGCTTCATCATTGGGTTTGTTCACAGGGGGGCTGACTATCCCCACCTGTGTGCTACCACGCCTGCAAGTGCAGCGGAGCAGGTATGTGAGAAAGTGGTGATCAGTGCAAAGAGTGTGTGTTTAAAAGATCACAACCGTGCCTTAACAGACTTTATTAGAGGCCAGTTGTTCACATTAAAATTGGTGTGGTCACTGGATATTTGAATTTTTGTCCAGAGATACCAAAAGGTGACTGGTCAACATGTTTCTGCTGTATAAGCTAAAGTCAGCTCAGCTTTCTTCAGGACCAAATTTAAAACAAACATAAAAAACCTATCCTACGGGGGTCCAAGCACGCTAAGGCCTGCCCACACCGTTAGAAAATGAAAAGTGAGGTTAAATAACAATTTGTACTCTCCTCAGGATAACTCACGGTTTACCCATCCAACTCCTGTTATTCCTCAGCCGTTGTATCTGTAAGTGAATTGACATTTCAAATCTTATTACATACATCCTTCTGAATTGTTTGACCATTACTCAACATATATGAACATACTCACTCTTATTCATATGTTGACCATTAGTTATCCCCTTAGTTAATCACCCGGGAAATTGTGTTGGTAGTGTATGTCTTGTTACACTACACCACCAAAAGGTTAAGGTCTATCCTCCTTGCATTTATTAATGAGGGATATATTCTGTTATGCAAAACAAACGTTTTTTTCTTTTTTGAAAAAAACTTTATAAATGCTTCATATCCATAGTAAGTGTAAAAATCAGACAAGGGTTTTTTTTTTGAAAAATTATCAGTAGTCACTATCTATTGCAAAAAGGTTTCAGCATTAACCAGGAGATGGAGTAAACTTACAGTTTTAGTGCATATGAACCGCTACACGGGCTCAAAAGGATAGGCAGATCTTCACTCGCTGTCAGTATCTGTTAAACCCAAAGGAGAACTATTTAGTTTGGCGTCGATTAGTTTCATTATGCAAAGAGCCAAACGTGTACAGATATTTAAAAAAAAAACTTTATCGCTCCCTCGAGCGACCTGTTCAATATTCGAATTTACTCACTTCAAACAGCGAGCCTCGGCGCCTCTCAACCTACTCGGTTTCTCCTAATGGCCCGGAACGCGATGTTTTCGGCGTTTCCCATCCATTTGTTTTGATTCCGTGTGGCGCGCGTCTGACGTCACGCGTCGCGAAACGTCAACACCCCACCTGACCGGAAGTGATTGCCAGGAATGGTGTTTGACGAAATATTTTTAAAGAAACGATTATAAACATTCGTTAGTTGTTTATTTCTTTTGTTATGGATTACTTTCTATGGCGATCAATGTATTTCACCATTACCCCAATATTTACAGCGCGAGATAGGCATAGATCGAAATTAACTACCCAATCACGCCTGATAAGACATCTAGACCGCTAACCTTCATGCAGTCGGAAACTAAAACATAAGGCTTAATTTGTACCTTGGGCTAGGATTTGATAATGATGCTTTATATACAGTGGGCATGAGGTTTCCATGTATCACAACAGAGAATATTTCCCTTAGGGTAATATGTATACATTAATCAGTGTTTCAGAAGTACTTGGCAACACTGGATACTTCTCTTTGGGTGACAACCAGGGGGGATACCTATCAAGTCTGTTATTACTTTATTTTAAATGTTCCGATGTGAACACCGTGACTAAGTCACCGTAATATGTTACCCCATGGAATCTCATCGTTCAATCCCACGCGGTGGGTAGACAATCGGTGTATCCACCTTTGCTCCAGTTCGAATAGCCTTTGTTCATTGGCCCCTATCGGATGTTCTATGATGGTCCAATGAAAACTATCCTGTGAATGTTTTTGCTCTAGGAAGTGTGATGTCAATTTGGTGTTTGTTTTTCCACATCGTATACTGCTTCTATGCTCACACATACGCAGTTTCACCATCCTCTTCGTCATTCCCACATATTTCAGGTCACATGGGCAAGTTATTAAATACACCACATTAGCAGTATTACAGTTTGTGTGGGTTCTTTGTTCCCAAACTCTGTTGGGTTCGAGACTCAGAGTCTTGGAAGGGCTTGTAAGTGGGCAGACACTGCAATTACCACAAGGGTAATGGCCGGTCACAGGTGGTAACCCCCACATATTTAGAACACTTTGATTGGGCTCCTGTCTTTTCTTGGGCCGAGTATGAACTAGGGAGTCCTTTAAGCTCCTTGCCCTTTTATAAGAGAACAAAGGTTTCTCCCAATTACATGAATTCGATGTCAATATCCTCCAGTGTTTTGAAATACTGCGTGCTACCATATTCGAAGCTGTATTATATGTTGTCACACAGGTGAGTGGTACATCCTCATTCCCTATCTGGGATTTATCCTCCAAAAGAGCTTCACGATTTTGATTTCGAGCCCTCTTGTTGCTATTTATCAAGAGCTGCGTAGGGTAACATCTCATTTGCATTTTGCTTGTTAGCTCCTTAGCCTGAATTTTGTAGTCTTGTATGTCCGAGCAGTTTCTCCGAATTCGAAGAAACTGCCCGAAAGGCAGATTCTCCCTGAGTGGGCGTGGGTGGAAGCTGGTATAGTGTAACAAATTGTTCTTGCTGGTAGGTTTGTGGTGTGTTCTAGTTCTTAATTCATTTCCCACCCTCTGAATGGTCACATCTAGGAAAACTACAGTCGAGTCACTGTGTTCATGAGTGAATTTTAAATTCACATCCAGCTCATTGACCCATCTGAAGAATGAGCACAGACGTGCCTCATCTCCTCTCCAAATTAACAGCACATCGTCTATGTACCTTTGACTTAGGACGATGTTTTCTTGAAAGGGGTTCTCAGGTGGCACGATGTGTGTCTTTTCAAAATTATAAACATATAGCCCCGCTACGCTAGGAGCGAAGGTGCTCCCCATTAAAGTTCCGGTAGCCTGTAAATAAAGCCTGTCTTCATATTGGAAAAAGTTCCTTTTTAAAGCCAAAGAGGCACATTCTACCACAAAGGATTTAGATGTACTGTAATCCCAGGAGCTGTTATTAAGTGTGTGGGCAATAACCTCTATGGTCGCGTCTTGCGGAATGCAAGTATAAAGGCTTTCTATGTCCAGTGTGGCTGGGAAGCATTGTCCTTCTGGTAAAGTTATTGAACTCAACATCATCAATAGACTCTTTGTATCCTTGATGTAGGTACTGGTTGATTCCACTATTGGTCTTAAAAAGAAATCACAGTACTTGGATAGGGGTTCCAACATGGAACCCAAACCAGAGACAATCGGTCTTCCTGGGGGTGGAAGAACCCCTTTGTGTGTTTTGGGGAGGGTATAGAAGTAGGGAATTTTACTTTCCGATGTTGTAAGGAAATCAGCTTCTTGTTTCGTTATCAGCCCTTCAAATTCAGCTGAAGAGACTAATTCAATGATTTCCGATCTGAGGCTTTCAGTCGGATCTTCCCGCAGTAAGATATAGTTTGTTTCATTGTTTAGCAGACGTCTGCACTCCAAGTCATAGGCTTTTTTGTCTTGGATGACTATCCCGCCATCCTTATCTGCACTCTTTATGACTATTTCGGTGTTGTTTTGCAGTGATCTTATTGCCTTGAACTCTCCCGCAGTTAGATTTTTATAGGGATTCGGTGGTGCTAAGGACTCAATCTCTTTAACCACTGTTTGTTCGAAAGCCAGTATTTCTGGCGGTACACTATATGGTGGTGGTTGAAAGGTAGATTTTATTCTGAAACCAGTATCACTTTGTTCTTTCTGGCTGTTGTCATTGGTCTGTTTTTCAAAAAAACTCCTGAGTCTTAACTTACGAAAAAACTCGGTCAACTCACACCTGATCAGGTACACTGGGACACTGGGAACAGACAGACTCAGTGGGCGATCATACGAGAAGCAAAACTGCAGATCAGAGGGCGGGTCCAAGCAACCAGCGAGTTTGATAACTAACCTCACTGATATTGCGCTAACTGAGGATGAAAAAAGTGTCCTTGAAAAAGGTCTTGGTTTTGTTCCGACTCCCACCCTGGATATTTTCAAATTACGGTGTGAGTTGACCGAGTTTTTTCGTAAGTTAAGACTCAGGAGTTTTTTTGAAAAACAGACCAATGACAACAGCCAGAAAGAACAAAGTGATACTGGTTTCAGAATAAAATCTACCTTTCAACCACCACCATATAGTGTACCGCCAGAAATACTGGCTTTCGAACAAGCAGTGGTTAAAGAGATTGAGTCCTTAGCACCACCGAATCCCTATAAAAATCTAACTGCGGGAGAGTTCAAGGCAATAAGATCACTGCAAAACAACACCGAAATAGTCATAAAGAGTGCAGATAAGGGTGGCGGGATAGTCATCCAAGACAAAAAAGCCTATGACTTGGAGTGCAGACGTCTGCTAAACAATGAAACAAACTATATCTTACTGCGGGAAGATCCGACTGAAAGCCTCAGATCGGAAATCATTGAATTAGTCTCTTCAGCTGAATTTGAAGGGCTGATAACGAAACAAGAAGCTGATTTCCTTACAACATCGGAAAGTAAAATTCCCTACTTCTATACCCTCCCCAAAACACACAAAGGGATTCTTCCACCCCCAGGAAGACCGATTGTCTCTGGTTTGGGTTCCATGTTGGAACCCCTATCCAAGTACTGTGATTTCTTTTTAAGACCAATAGTGGAATCAACCAGTACCTACATCAAGGATACAAAGAGTCTATTGATGATGTTGAGTTCAATAACTTTACCAGAAGGACAATGCTTCCTAGCCACACTGGACATAGAAAGCCTTTATACTTGCATTCCGCAAGACGCGACCATAGAGGTTATTGCCCACACACTTAATAACAGCTCCTGGGATTACAGTACATCTAAATCCTTTGTGGTAGAATGTGCCTCTTTGGCTTTAAAAGGAACTTTTTCCAATATGAAGACCGGCTTTATTTACAGGCTACCGGAACTTCAATGGGGAGCACCTTCGCTCCTAGCGTAGCGGGGCTATATGTTTATAATTTTGAAAAGACACACATCTTGCCACCTGAGAACCCCTTTCAAGAAAACATCGTCCTATGGAAAAGGTACATAGACGATGTGCTGTTAATTTGGAGAGGAGATGAGGCACGTCTGTGCTCATTCTTCAGATGGGTCAATGAGCTGGATGTGAATTTAAAATTCACTCATGAACACAGTGACTCGACTGTAGTTTTCCTAGATGTGACCATTCAGAGGGTGGGAAATGAATTAAGAACTAGAACACACCACAAACCTACCAGCAAGAACAATTTGTTACACTATACCAGCTTCCACCCACGCCCACTCAGGGAGAATCTGCCTTTCGGGCAGTTTCTTCGAATTCGGAGAAACTGCTCCGACATACAAGACTACAAAATTCAGGCTAAGGAGCTAACAAGCAAAATGCAAATGAGAGGTTAACCTACGCAGCTCTTGATAAATAGCAACAAGAGGGCTCGAAATCAAAATCGTGAAGCTCTTTTGGAGGATAAATCCCAGATAGGGAATGAGGATGTACCACTCACCTGTGTGACAACATATAATACAGCTTCGAATATGGTAGCACGCAGTATTTCAAAACACTGGAGGATATTGACATCGAATTCATGTAATTGGGAGAAACCTTTGTTCTCTTATAAAAGGGCAAGGAGCTTAAAGGACTCCCTAGTTCATACTCGGCCCAAGAAAAGACAGGAGCCCAATCAAAGTGTTCTAAATATGTGGGGGTTACCACCTGTGACCGGCCATTACCCTTGTGGTAATTGCAGTGTCTGCCCACTTACAAGCCCTTCCAAGACTCTGAGTCTCGAACCCAACAGAGTTTGGGAACAAAGAACCCACACAAACTGTAATACTGCTAATGTGGTGTATTTAATAACTTGCCCATGTGACCTGAAATATGTGGGAATGACGAAGAGGATGGTGAAACTGCGTATTTGTGAGCATAGAAGCAGTATACGATGTGGAAAAACCAACACCAAATTGACATCATACTTCCTAGAGCAAAACATTCACAGGATAGTTTTCATTGGACCATCATAGAACATCCGATAGGGGCCAATGAACAAAGGCTATTCGAACTGGAGCAAAGGTGGATACACCGATTGTCTACCCACCGCGTGGGATTGAACGATGAGATTCCATGGGGTAACATATTACGGTGACTTAGTCACAGTGTTCACATCGGAACATTTAAAATAAAGTAATAACAGACTTGATAGGTATCCCCCCTGGTTGTCACCCAAAGAGAAGTATCCAGTGTTGCCAAGTACTTCTGAAACACTGATTAATGTATACATATTACCCGAAGGGAAATATTCTCTGTTGTGATACATGGAAACTTCATGCCCACTGTAAATAAAGCATCATTATCAAATCCTAGGTACAAATTAAGCCTTATGTTTTAGTTTCCGACTGCATGAAGGTTAGCGGTCTAGATGTCTAATCAGGCGTGATTGGGTAGTTAATTTCGATCTATGCCTATCTCGTGCTGTAAATATTGGGGTAATGGTGAAATACATCGATCGCCGTTGAAAGTAATCCATAACAAAAGAAATAAACAACTAACGAATGTTTATAATCGTTTCTTTAAAAATATTTCATCAAACACCATTCCTGGCAATCACTTCCGGTCAGGTGGGGTGTTGACGTTTCGCGACGCGTGACGTCAGACGCGCGCCACACGGAATCAAAACAAATGGATGGGAAACGCCGAAAACATCGCGTTCCGGGCCATTAGGAGAAACCGAGTAGGTTGAGAGGCGGCGAGGCTCGCTGTTTGAAGTGAGTAAATTCGAATATTGAACAGGTTGCTCGAGGGAGCGATAAAGTTTTTTTTTTTTATATCTGTACACGTTTGGCTCCTTGCATAATGAAACTAATCGACGCCAAACTAAATAGTTCTCCTTTGGGTTTAACAGATACTGACAGCGAGTGAAGATCTGCCTATCCTTTTGAGCCCATGTAGCGGTTCATATGCACTAAAACTGTAAGTTTACTCCATCTCCTGGTTAATGCTGAAACCTTTTTGCAATAGATAGTGACTACTGATAATTTTTCAAAAAAAAAACCCTTGTCTGATTTTTACACTTACTATGGATATGAAGCATTTATAAAGTTTTTTTCAAAAAAGAAAAAAACGTTTGTTTTGCATAACAGAATATATCCCTCATTAATAAATGCAAGGAGGATAGACCTAAACCTTTTGGTGGTGTAGTGTAACAAGACATACACTACCAACACAATTTCCCGGGTGATTAACTAAGGGGATAACTAATGGTCAACATATGAATAAGAGTGAGTATGTTCATATATGTTGAGTAATGGTCAAACAATTCAGAAGGATGTATGTAATAAGATTTGAAATGTCAATTCACTTACAGATACAACGCCTGAGGAATAACAGGAGTTGGATGGGTAAACCGTGAGTTATCCTGAGGAGAGTACAAATTGTTATTTAACCTCACTTTTCATTTCCTAACGGTGTGGGCAGGCCTTAGCGTGCTTGGACCCCCCTAGGATAGGTTTTTTATGTTTGTTTTAAATTTGGTCCTGAAGAAAGCTGAGCTGACTTTAGCTCATACAGCAGAAACATGTTGACCAGTCACCTTTTGGTATCTCTGGACAAAAATTCAAATATCCAGTGACCACACCAATTTTAATGTGAACAACTGGCCTCTAATAAAGTCTGTTAAGGCACGGTTGTGATCTTTTAAACACACACTCTTTGCACTGATCACCACTTTCTCACATACCTGCTCCGCTGCACTTGCAGGCGTGGTAGCACACAGGTGGGGATAGTCAGCCCCCCTGTGAACAAACCCAATGATGAAGCATGTCACCTCTAGGGTGAGTGAGGGTTCTTTTAGGAAATAATTAATTTTTCCCCCTTTTTTTCCTTCTATATAATTGACCATTCACTTTTAGGGTAGTTTATACACCTTGTTTTTGTTGAGATATAGATATAATCAATGTCATATATATCACCGACATATCAATTAATATGGTGGAAAAAGCAATAAAGAAGCAATACGAGAGAATCAGTTGAATCTCCTGTACAAATCAATCTGCAAGATAAAGAGAGAAAGGAAGAAAAGAGAGAGAAGAAATTCTAGAGGAAGAGAAAGAGAAGTAAAAATAAAGCAAACAAGAAAGAGGAGAGATCGAGACCCCTGCTACAATAGGAAGGGTAAGTTAAGGAGACGACACAAAGGGATATTGCGCCACCAGGGATTGTAAGGCTAAATTCACATATCTATCAAGAGATCTCCAGACCCCACTAGAAACAAAGGGTGTATAGTGTTTCTCCTCCACAGAAGTTTGAGCTCCTTGGAGAAAATATACCCAGCCCACCATGTATGATAGGATATGGACCCAAAGGATTTCCATTCTGTTAATATAATCTTGACCGCAATTGACAGCAACAAGTCTAGCAATTGCATATCAAGAAGATCCAAAGGCAATGGCGATGTTGTAGCCCATGGGCCCAACAGAATTAGAGGTAACAAGAGCTCAAATTGAATATTGAAAATTAGTTGGAGATGTTTGTGAACCAGCTCCCAAAAGGATTGGAGTGAAGAGCATTCAAAGAACATATGTTGATATGTACCAGCAGCTAAATTACAACTCCAACAGAGATCATTATCCATGAGTTTGAGGGTATACAAACGAGCCGGGGCACAATGTAAAAGATTGAGAAAGAAAAATTTAGACTGTTTAAAAGAAGGAGCAATTTTATTTTGAAGGGAAAATTTCCCAATAAGTTGCCAGATTTGTGGTGAAATACGTTTAAAAAGTTCATGTTCAAAATGATATTGCCATTTCTGTTGTGCAACCGTAGTCTGCAAAGGCGGTGTGGTGGATAAAAATGTATATATTTTAGAGACAACATAACCTGCTTTATACCACACAGACAGAAGGGAAACAGTATGTGAATCCGGGTAAAAGTGGACCTTAGCTAAGGTAACCTTTATTTAAAAAAATTGTTAGAAATCCAAATTACTTAGAGTATGCTGCCGATCTAGGGAAGAGAAAGGCAAGGTATCATGATTTGAATCATAAAGGTGCTTAACCAATGTGATACCTTTGCTATCCCAGTATGCCAATGTTGCAGAGTCAATATCAAGTTTAATTTTTGAATTGTGCCACAAAGAAGACCACCGAAACTTATGGGTTGACTTAGAAACGTTTTTACTATAGCCTTTAAGGCAGCGATGGTATTTAAGATAATACGTCGAGAAAAAGGTACAGTCAATGTGGACGCAGTTAAAAAAGAAGAGGTAGATAGAGGAGAAGACAACCACGGCGGAATATGTCAAGAGTCTGTAGAGAACCAAAGAGCACCTTGAGAGGCTAAGAGTGCCACTTGGTACAAATTCCAATCTGGGAAATTACATCCTCCCATATCATAAGGTTTCCTCAGATGTTTATAGGCTATTCTTGCACGCTTATCACGCCATAGGAATTTTGAAGTAAAGGCGTCGATCACATGAAATAAAGATGAAGACAACTTGAAAGGGAGCATTGAAGACACAAAATTAACAATGGGAGTTATCATCACCATGTATCCAAAAACTGTTTAACCTTAGCTATGGTTTGAGATTCATTATACAAGACAGTCTCTGTTAAATTGTTACAGAACCAAATCCCTAGGTACTTAATGTGCTTTGATTGCCATTTAAAGCCAACATCCCCCATGTGGGAAGGAAAGCAAAACGCGTGGAGAGGAAACATTTCTGTCTTATCCTTATTCAGAGTATACCCTGAAACATGAGAAAATTCTTTAATATTATCGGAAATGCCAGGAATTGCATTACCTATGTCTTCAGAAAAGATGAGCACATGGTCTGCATAGGCGGCTGTTTTGATATTCTTTGAGCCACATTGAAAGCCTTTAATACCTTGATTTAGATTAAGTTGCTGAAGGAGAGAATCAATAAATAACAGAAAAAGAAGAGGTGGTAACGGACAACCTTGCCTAGTGCCCTGACACAGATTAAAAAAGGAAGAGGTAGCCCCATTAATTCTAATATTTGCATTAAGGTTGCGCATACAAAGACATCACCATACTAACAAAAGAATCTCCTAGATTGTTGAGATTGAAGTGCTGCTTTTAAGAACGGCCTAGTGACCTTATCAAATGCCTTTTTGGTGTCTAGGGCGATGGCTGCCGAAAGGAGCCTAGATAACTTTGCTTTCCCCAGGATATGACAAAAAGTCCAAATATTGTCCCTAGCGAGCCTGCCCTTCACAAATCCAGTCTGCGAGGGGTGAATAAGCGAAGGAATATACAGTTCCAAGAGTTTGGCCAAAATCTTGGCAAAAAGTTTCGCTTCCATATTCAGAAGGAAAATGGGGGGAAAATGCCTAGGGTCAGAATGAATCTTACCCTCCTTAGGGATTACCACAATAGTAGCCTCAGCAGCTGATACAGAGACTGTCCCTGACGAGACCAAGTTATCAAAGACGTCTTTGAGACGAGATAATAAAGATGGGAGAAATGTCTTCTAAAAAAAAATAGGGAACACATCCGGACCTGTAGCCTTCCCTGACCGAGTAGCCTTAATGGCATGAATAATTTCTTCGGAATTGATCGGTTTCCCCAACTTTACCCCATCAGCACAGAAATAGTATGAGTAGGAATCGATTCTGAAAATTGTTGACATTGAGCAAGAGACGATTGATTGAGGAATATATAGTCTGCTATAGTAATCACAGAACACTTCAAGAATCTCTTTAGTCTGAAATTTTCTAGCTCCAGAACTGTCATTTATACAAGAAATCTGCGCTGTCCTGATACTAGAATCTTGATATTTTAACGTAGCCGCCAACACTTTCGATTTATCTTTAGAACTTATATATTAACACTCTTTATGTTTAATATTATCCGCTAAAGCAGAAAGTTCCTTTCTAATATCCGCGTTTCATTTTGCCATTCTTTTAATAGTCTGTCTTCGAATAGTACACTTGAAAGCATCCCATTAAACCATTGGATAGTTTACCGAAGACGTATTCTCATGGAAAAAAAATGTAATATCTATGTTAAGCTGTTCAACTTCATCTCTGTGTTCAAGTGCCAAGTACGTGCCAAGTATCCCGATCCCAACCACCTACAATGCATCCTTCTCAACACTCGATCGGTGCACAGGCACGCCATTGACCTATGGAACCTACTAGACACCTTCTCTCCAGACGTCGCCTTCCTTACGGAAACATGGATGAATGCCTCCTCCGCACCAGACATCACCATTGCCATCCCTGAAGACTACAAAATCACCCGCAAAGACCGTACCAGCCACACAGGAGGAGGAATCGCTATCGTCCATAAGAAATCTATCCGCATCTCAACCAGCTCTGACGCCAACCTCGCCAACTCCGAACACCTTCACTTCCAGATCCACATCGACCCCAAGACCACACTCAGAGGCACCCTCCTCTACAGACCGCCAGGACCCCGCGCAAAATTCAGTGAAGACATTGCGGACTTCGTCACTCCACACGCACTCCCTTCCAAAGACTACATCCTTCTGGGAGACCTCAACTTTCACCTTGAAAAGATCAACGACCGCAACACCACCACCCTCTTGGACAACCTCGCCAACCTAGGACTTAAAGAACTAGTCACTTCCCCCACCCACATCGCAGGTCACACACTCGACCCCATCTTCACATCCAGCAATCATGTCTCCTTCAGCCACACTACGGATCTCCTATGGACCGACCACAGCTGCGTTCACTTCACCTACAACAAGCCGAAACCCATCAACCACTCTCAACCTACCCTGCAAAGAAACTGGAAGAAAATCACCACGGACCAAATCTCCGCATCGCTCCTTCGAAACTCCCCAGCCCTCTCTTCTAACGCCAACGAAGCCGCCGCCAACCTCACCCTATGGCTATCCAACACCGCCGACACCTTAGCTCCACTGAAAAAACGTCAAAGCAAACCTGGCAGCAAGAAGGCCTCATGGTTCAACGATGATCTCAAGAAGTCCAAGAAACTCTGCCGCTCCCTCGAAAAGGCCTGGAAAAAAGACCCAACCACCAGCACCAAGGACGCCTTCAAAAGCGCCACCCGCACTCACCACCAACTGATCCGAAAAGCCAAGAAAACAGCATTCAAGGATCGACTTGACAACAACGCCCACAACAGCAAGGAACTTTTCAACATCGTCAAGGAATTTTCCAATCCCTCAGCCAACTCCAACGACATCACCCCCTCTCAAACCCTCTGCGACTCCCTAGCCTCTTTTTTCCACAACAAGATTGCAGACATCCACAACAGCTTTGACAACCAACCCGGAAACCAACCCACCCTACCATCTGCTGACCCTCTTCCCCCCGTGAACACCCTTAACGCTTGGAACCCAATCTCCACTGAGGACACCATCCGCCTGATGAACTCCATCCACTCAGGATCCCCCACAGACCCATGCCCTCACCACATCTTCAACAAAGCAGACTCCGTCATAGCACCGCACCTCCGAGACGTCATCAACTGCTCCTTCAACTCCGCTACCTTCCCTGAAGACTGGAAACACGCTGAACTCACCGCCCTTCTGAAAAAACCAACAGCGGACCCCTCCGAACTCAAAAATTACCGCCCCATCTCGCTTCTTCCATTCCCGGCCAAAGTCATCGAGAAAGCCATCAACAACCAGCTCGCCGCCTTCCTCGAAGCCAACAAATCCCTCGACCCCTCACAATCTGGCTTCCGAGCAAAACACAGCACTGAGACCGCCCTCATCGCAGCAACAGACGATATTCGAACTCTACTGGACAATGGAGACACAGTCGCCCTCATCCTCCTCGACCTCTCTGCAGCATTCGATACAGTCTGCCACAGCACCCTTCTACAACGCCTCAATAGCATCGGAATTCAAGGAAAAGCACTTGAATGGATCACCTCGTTCCTCACCGGAAGAACCCAGAGAGTCCGCCTTCCTCCATTCAAGTCCGAGGCCTCTGAAGTCATTTGCGGCGTACCCCAAGGATCCTCACTCAGTCCCACCCTCTTCAACGTATACATGAGCCCCCTCGCGGCCATCGCACGCCAACACAACCTCAACATCATCTCTTACGCGGACGACACCCAACTGATCCTTTCTCTCACCAATGACCCCAGCACCGCCAAAACTAACCTACACGAAGGAATGAAAGAAGTTGCTGAATGGATGAAACAAAGCCGTCTGAAACTGAACTCAGACAAAACAGAAGTCCTCATCTTCGGTACATCCCCCTCTGCATGGGACGACTCTCGGTGGCCGGAAGCCCTTGGAAAAGCACCCATCCGGACAGACCACGCACGGAACCTTGGCGTCATCCTGGATTCTTCACTCTCAATGAACAGACAAGTCAGCGCCGTATCCTCTTCCTGCTTCAACATTCTTCGCATGCTCAGAAAAACATTTCGCTGGATCCCCTCCGAAACAAGGAAAACAGTCACCCACGCTCTGGTCACGAGCCGACTGGACTACGGAAACACCCTCTACGCAGGCACCACCGCTAAACTCCAGAAGAAACTCCAACGAATCCAAAACGCCTCAGCCAGGCTCATATTAGACATCCCACGCAACAAACACATCTCTGGTCACCTTAAAGACCTCCACTGGCTACCCGTCAATAAGAGGATCACTTTCCGTCTGCTTACCCACGCACACAAATCACTCTACGACATCGGACCAGATTGCCTCAACTCTCGACTGTCCTTCTACACCCCCTCCCGCCAACTACGTTCTTCCGGCCAAGCCCTCGCCACGGTACCTCGCATTAACAAGACCACCATGGGAGGCAGATCCTTTTCATACCTGGCTGCTAAGACATGGAACTCACTCCCCGCTTACCTTCGCCTCACCCAGAACCACCTAGCGTTCAGAAAGCAGCTTAAAACGTGGATATTTGACAAATAATCCTCCTCCCCTCCTAAGCGCCTTGAAACCCTCTGGGTATGTAGTGCGCTATACAAATTTTTTATGACTATGACTTGACTATTGTCTGTGAGATTCAGAAGCGTGAACGAGACCGCTGCATGATCAGAAACAAGTACAGGATGAATGATAGGTTTCGTAGAATGCTTTAGGAGTGTTGAATGAACCAGAAGATAGTCAATGCGAGAAAAACCAGAGTGTGGAGAGGAGAAAAGGGTAAAGTCGCTGCCGGTGGGATTATGCATTCTCCACACATCAGTGAGTGTTGAGGAGGAACACATATAAATCATCTGTTTATGAGCCCTGGGAGGGCAAAACTTAAAAGCCGAATGTTTGTCTAAGATAGGGTCCATTGGGAGATTAAAATCCCCGCCAACAATTAATTTGCCATTTTGAGGAATTTCTGAGAGCTTTTTCGTGACAATACGCCAAAAATGACGGATCATCACTATTAGGTGCATAGATATTCATGACATAGATTTCCAACGAGCCATTTGATGAACGAGTAAGTAACCACCTACCCTCTGAGTAATGCTCTGCAGTAACAATAGACAGCCCAGAACTCCTGGAAATCAGAGTCACCACTCCATTCCTCTTGCCAGAGGCCTCAGAGCAAGGGACATCAAGTACCCACTCCTTCCGCAACAATAAGGCTTCTTTATAATCTATTTTGGTTTCTTGCAACAAGACTAAATCACTAGAAAGGCTTTTACAATAATCCAACATTTTTGCCCTCTTCACAGGGTGATTCAAACCACGCACATTGAGTGAAAGCACATTCAGGCCCGGCATATAAGCGAGAAACCAATATACATAGTTGCACTTGGTGCATAAAAAAAGGAACGCCTAGTAGTTACATCTGAAATGTAAAGATAAAACGGAGACAATGGAAAAACACATAGTGAATTGTAGCAGGAGTCTCTAGGAGAAAGAGTCAAGAAGGTAAAGGTAGAAAATAGAGCAAAAAAAAAACAACATATAGAAAGAAAAAACCCCACCAAGGGAAGTCTATAACAGACCAAATACATGGGGAGGAAAAACATGAAGGAGCAGCCAAAGAGGTCAGCATACACAGTTTCGCCTATTGAAAAGGAAGACCACATCCTATGAGTGACGGAACAAAAAGAACTATCGCAAAAATATAGATAACATTCTATTAATAACTAAAACAGTTAAAGTATCACAGTACCAATAGCTCTATATACTTAAACCTATGTAAATTCATAATATCAAATATATATAAGACACAAAAATCCATGTTACCTGTTAAAGAAAATGTGAATTATTTAGCATTGCAAAGAAATACATTGAGGAATTGTAAAATACATACTGCAATATACATCTTCATGACAATGAAAGTTAGGTAATGCATGAGAGGATGGTAGAGAAGAACAGATTCCGGGAACAGAGCGAGGTAAAGAATGAATGATATGAAAAAAAGAGCAAAAAAGAAAAACTCTACATAAACACAATAATATCTGGTAGCCAGGCTCTATTGCCAAACAGACCTATATATAAAAACTACAGTCAGGAAATCAATTAAACATATATATGATACCTATGAAGAAGATAGACAATAAAAATAAAAAATCAGCTGTATGCCTGTAAAGAGATATAAAAAGAAGAAAATACCCTTTAAAACAAAGAGAGAACAACAGCCTTCCTTCCTAGAATAAATGACCAATCCCACCCCTAGAGGAACAAGGGGACAATATCCTCACAAATGGGAAAAAGGCATACAGGAACATTAACCCAAACACCTTAAACAATGTTTAATGAATAGGTGCACTTCAAAGAAAATTCAGAAACAACACTAAGAGGAAATGTATCCGAAAAGAAAAAGATGAATCCTGTAAAGTGTAAGGCCATTGAATATTATACAAATAACATTATGTTGTGATAAAATAGAAGAAAGAAAGAGAAACCTATAAAGAAAAAAATTAGTAAATTTACAAGCATGAGGACAATAACAGCCAAGTTTCCTAGGATAAATAGCCCATGTCACCCCTAGAATAATAAGGGGATAAAGGCATCTGAAAAGTGACAAGAAGCACCAAAACATTAATCCAAACATCTCCAACAAGGATTGATTAAGAAGTAGTAGGGCTCAAAGAAGAGTCAGAGTTCATCCTCGATTTAGACTGGTTATCCAAAAACGTAGACGAGTCAGAAGGCTCATAAAATATCTGAGTGCAACCTTTGAAAGTTATTTTAAACCGTTCGTTTTGGGAAACAATACTTGCATACAGCAAGTGACCCTGTGCTGACACAGTTACTAGATAGGGTAAACCTTCAACATGCCACAGCAGCTGTGATCGTTCAACATAATGCAACTTCCATTTGAAAGTTGTCCAAAAAGTGGATCAATCACTGCAGCCGGAGATCCTTGCAGGTGGCAGGATAAGTTGTTAGAGGAACCATCGCAGGCACCGTATAGGCTTATACCCTGACAAAGGAGAGAACCGCTTTGTGCTTTTTCACAGTTTTTACCGCTAAGAAACACCTCTCTTCCCCCACTCTAACACCTGTGTGTGTATGGTAATTTCCAGGATGTCTTGATGTATTCTTTCCCCACCCTTTCTTAGGTGCCTGCTGGTATATGTTTTAGACAATACTGAAAATGGAAAATTGTAACAGGCAGAGTGATCGTTCCATGTATAGTCCATTCAGTGGCTGGTTTTTCAGCAACTGAAAATGGCAATCTTTACAGTTTTTCACTGCTCAGCACCGTACAGTCTGCTTCCCTTTGTGCCAATTCGATCTGTTTATCAGTGAGATTGAATTTTGAAAACAGTGACGTAGTATTGATTAAACGTCAAGGCACATAACCTGAACGTCCAGCCTAATAGCATGATAGAACGTAATTGCGACTGACCATGTTGCAACATGACCAAGTCCTGTTCCATTATGTCTATGGCAGAAGACACTATGCTGTCCAAAGAATATATCCTGGATGACAGAGTCGTTAACCCATTGTCAACCACAGAGAGAGTTTTCTCTAAATTAATAAGACCAATTTCTCGCATACGTTCTGCAGTCTCTGCTTGCGTAATCTTCCATGCTTCATTATAAGCAGCGTAGATACCGACTTATATAAAACGTTTATGAAGGGTTGTTCTTGGTCCTAGCAAGAATTCCCCAAGATCAGCGCCATTTTTAAGTAAAGATAAGTGTTGTTTAACATCCTTAAGTGTAGATCTATGTAGCCAATCAAGGCACAGCTTCCCTACACTGTATGTTGTTACTATTCCTGGATGCTGTCTCTGAACATATCTTGGATCTGGCCTAGTGAATTTGAAACCCTGTGTTTTGTTCAGGAATCTATCTTGACAGTTGTTTGTGTCTGTGGGCCAGATTAACCAATTTTTTTGATCTGTTCTGTTGTGAAGCAAAATAGTACGTACGTCGACCTCCCCCTCTGAAGTGTTACTATCAGGTGTAGGTGTAGGTATGGACGGATTGTTCAGGTCTTTTATCTTGGTTAACCCAAGACAAGACGTCTGTTGAACAGTGTCATTCAAAAACATAATTTGCTCAGGGATGATACAGGCTCTAAACATAGCTTCTATCCCCTGTACCTGCCAATCTTTTGTGCCCCAGACAGTTTTAGTGTCAATGTTGTCTTTCCGAAAGTCGAAACCTAGTGTTGACATTTGAGCATAAAAGGCCGCAGAATAAATTTGTTTGGTATTTGTCAACATACTTTTCAATCCTGTCTTCTTAACATTTTTAAAGTAAAATGATTCTGGATTGGATATATTAAAACCTGAATATGGAAATTTTCCTACAAACGGTTTTGAGCTACCCTTTGGTGGTGTAGGACAATGTTCCCATTGGTTATACATTAATACATTTCTAGGCATTGTTGATTTGTGCAAGAAATGGTGACCATAATGATTATAACATTACATTTGTTCATAGTCTAATGAACCTTCTAAATATTCATGATTTGTAAAAACAGCAGCCTTTCCTAAGTCTGACATCATATTATTAACAGTCTCGAAGTCCCAATCATCAGAAAAGGTACTAGATGAAACAAAGTCATTCAAGGAGATCTTGAACTGGTGTGGAGTCTTCAACTGCTCCGCAGGGCCAAAAATGTCATAGTCAGTTCTGTCCCAAGCTATACCACCACGTTTAGGAACCGCTGTGATGTTCACTGATGACAAGTCTCTTTGTTCACAATGTTATGATTTGTGTGGCTTGACTAGTAAGTTGATGTTCTTACTTGCTGTGTCCATTTTTACATATCTTCCATTTATCAGCATTCCCAAAGTTATTACCAGAGTCAACCAAATTAGAAGACAAAGCACACCCAACACAATCCACAGTTCAATCCATGGTGAAACCAGATAAGTCTTTTCCATGTGATGAATAAGGTCTGTTGCTTGTTCTGTGAAAGTTCTTTTAGCTGACGTTGTTTCAGGCTCGGTGGGATCCTCAGAAAACGTATCAAAGTTAATGAAATAGCCAGAGGCAGTTCTGTCAATTGTAGGGATTGCATCACGATTCGTTTAAATCGCTGGAACCTCATGGTCACTTGTTACATTTGTGTAGTCAGATGCTACTTCGTTGTAGACAGGAGTTTCTTGACGAACTGTTATTTGGGTTTCAAGAGGTACAAGTTCCATAGCTTTGTTGCTTAGTCCTTCATTTTGCACTGCAGATTCTTCAAAGGTGATGAGTCTCTCAGTTTGAACCTCTTGGATAGCAGCCAGATTAGGGCTTCTGCTACTTGGTCGGAGTCCACTTGGCCTACTGCTTATGATCGGCCACATGATGTGGTTTGACCAGGTCGATGGACACAAACGAACCTGTTCTCCTTTTTACCAGCAAGGGGCGGCAGTAATACTCTTCTTGATCCATGGATTGCTAGGACAGGTACTGGTTGTCTGTAAGAAGGCCCAAATTCCTTCTTGTCAGCGATCTTCTCTCTGACTAGATCCCCAAGCTTAGGAATCGGGACAGGCCTTGCTGGAACAGTCTGTTTCTCTTCAGTGGTGGTTGGCTTCAGGAACACATTACTTTGTTTCGTTCTTATTTCATTTAAGTCCTGTAAAACAGCCAAAGGGTCTTTGATATCAAAGGGTTTTTGGTCTACCTCTGAAGTCTGAAAAATCAAGGCCCGATACTAACATTCTGGTCCTAAAAAGGACTTCATGTGGAGTGATACCCCCTAGAGAACTTCTTGGCAGATTGTTAAGACTATGTTGGGCACTTATTAGATGTTTGACCTACCCGTCACCTGAGCCTAATACCCTTGCTCAGTGTTTCCCAAACTGTGGTCCGCGGACCCCCAGGGGTCCGTGACACATTCCCAGGGGGTCCGCAGACAACAGTTTTAAAAGCACAGACACATTTCTTTTATAATTAGCAGCTTTCCAGCAACAATAAAAGTGTCAAGAGAATGCCAGTGATTAATGTACCTGCTGGAGAGCGAGGAGAGTTTTGTTCAGTGGCAGCTTTGATTTAATTAATGTAGCACAGAGGGTTAATGTGCTTACTGCAAAGAACGTGTAACATGCATCTTATAAAGCAGCATTTTATGTGCCTAGGTTCGTGGTTACTGCTTTTGTCACAGAGATTCTTTTGTTACTGTGCACTTCATAAGTGACAATCGTAATCTAGCAGAGGGACCTATAAACTGTCATCAAAGAGCTGCTTGCAAACTGCATGGTTCCAGTTAGTAACTTATATTTTGTCCCAGTTATTCATTATCCTGATGTTGCTAAAAAGATATATTTGGGTGGAAGTCAATGCTAGCCACTGTGCTATGCTCTGAATCCTGAGTTTGTGCTTTTTCAGACCAAGCACTCTTTAAACATTTTATATACACACTGATTTACATGTAAGATTCAATGGCCCTCATTTATGAAAAGTGACGCATCGCTGCGTGAAAACAGCGATGCGTCACTTTTTACTGCGCACTCCTTACGACATTGCTGATGCGTCATATTTAATGTATGACGCATCATGTCGCAAGGAGTTACAGATACGTCAGTATTTCTGACGTATCTGTAAGCGCAAAAGTGACGCATTGCTGGAGTGTGTCACAAAAGTGACGCAACTCCAGCAATGCGTCCTTTCACATGGGGAAAGCCCCATGTGAAAGGGCTTGCGTCAGTCTTACACCTGCTGTGAGGCAGGCGCAAGATTTTGACGCAACAGCGTCCTAAAAGTGACGCAGTGAAATCTCATAGATTTCACTGCGTCACTATTAAGAGGCTTTTTGCGGGGGAACGCCCCCTCTGCATACATTATACCTGACGCAGGTATAATGTGGCGCAGGGGTTTAAAAAGTGACGCATCTACCTAGATGCGTCACTTTTTAAATATGGCGCATCGAGGCGCATTTTTTACACCGCTGGTGCGTCACAAAAAGTGACAAAAAGTGACGCATCGGCGGCGTAAAAATGACGCACAGCCTCATAAATGAGGCCCAATGTCTCTATATGTGTGTGATGTAAAGTGCTCTGACATCCTACAATGGTATGAGAGATGCTACAAAACAAATGAAATACATGTGACAGAAGGGCTATTACTTCAATATAAAATACTAAGGGCCAGATGTACGATCTGTTTTATATGTGAGAACGGGTTTGCGAACCCGTTTGCGCATGCAAAAACCTATTGGGCCATGTACATTGCCTATTTCTTGAGTCGCAATTTGTTTGCGACTCTCTAAATTGGTTTTGCAACTTGCTTTTTGGAAGGGGTATTCCCTTCCAAATAGCGAGTCTCAAAACCATGTACAAATGTTTTGCTGTCGCAAAACAGTCACAATTACCACCTACTTCAAGTAGATGGTAATGCATTTGCAAATGGGAAGGGGTCTCATGCAAAATTATTTTTTAAGGTCAGGCAGTGGTCCCAGGGACCTCTGCCTGCCCTTAGAAAATGAAACTAAAACGTTTCATTTTCTTTTTTTTAAAATGCATGGAAAACAGGCTGCATTTTTTTTTAAACTGCTTTATTTAAAAGCAGTCCGAGACATGGTGGCTTGCAGAGCCCAGCAGGCCACCATCGCTGGGAGGGCTGACATTCCCAATAGGTTCGCAAATTGCGAGAGGCTCATTAATATTAATGAACCTCGCAATTTGCGACCCCATTGGGAATCCCAAACAGTGTTAAACACACTGTTGTACATTTCATTTAGCGACTCGCAATTTGCCACTCGCAATGTGTCGCCAATTGCGAGGCGCTAAATCAAATGGTCGTACATCTAGCCCCAAAATCCTTAGTACTTTGAGTATTTGTTTTGTGTGCACACGTGTGTATTTTTTTTTAATTACTGTTTTAATGTTTGAAATTTAACTCATACAAATTGCTTGGGGGTCCCTGGCTTCCAGTGGTGACTCAATGAGGGTCCTCAGGAGTTAAAAGTTTGGGAACCACTGCCTTAGCTGTTATAGATTGCTTTATGTCCTGGTTTTGTCTCTCCACTACCGAATTTCCCTCAGGATGGAATGGACTAGAGTACCGCAATGCAACGCCCAATTTGACCATGGCCTCCTTGTAAGCTTGAGAGCTAAATACAGGAACCTGGTCAGAATGTAGCGTGCCGACTGCGTATGTGCCGATAAAGACTCGCAAATCTTTTATAACAGTTCGAGCGTCAAGCTAGCACTGAGGCCACATCCAAATGAATCTTGAACATGAATACACTGCCACCATGATATATTTATAGTCACCATCCCTCTGTAAGGGACCGCAGTGATCCGGGTAAAAGCAAGCTAATGGTTTATCTGAAATTAACAGGGGCGTCTGCATTCCAACCATGGTTTCTGGTTTGTTTTTTCATACGCGGCCACCAATATCTCTGTTTTAATAATGATACTGTGGCGGAAACACCTGCATATGCAGATGCAAGCCCTTCATGTGCTGCTAGGATTAGTCCTGATCTATGTTCCATGTTTGGAATTACCCTATCCCCCACTCCAGGGGGTCGAGCAAACGGAACATTGTTCGCATCAGTTATGTATGAGTATTTGAATGCAAACCCTTTAGGTAGTGTTTTACCACTGTCTTTGCTTGAAGCATTGACAGCTATCATTATTTCGCTGTCTATTTTCGTTTTTGAATGAGTGATTGCAGCTACGGAAGCCGTTTGCACAGCTGCCTTTGCGGCTTCATCCGCCAATGAATTCCCTACAACGTGAACGCCATCACGTTGATGACTCAGCATATGTATCAAGTGAGTGTTTTGTAGTCCTTATCGTAACTAAACTTCTTGTTCCCAAAGCATGTTATGCTTCATTGTGCCACCTGTTGCATCTTTGAAACCGTTTTGAATCCAGTTTTGCAAATATTCATTGTAAGATTGAACACAATACTACGAATCACACACTATGAGTGTGGGGAATTCACGATCTGTATTTTCAAGTGCCATCTTAAATGCTTGTAGCTCAGCTCACTGAGCTGTACAATCTCCTAGAGATTGTGTTTTAGTGACCATTGGTCAGAATTTGCAATTGCGCCAGCGACCTTTAACGATGGCGCACGCCGCACTATAGGCTTGTTTATCCTCCGTAGTGGGTTGAACTGATCCTTCAGTATAAATTATACATTCATACTGCTCTAGAGTCAGAATTTCAGTAGGCAGAGGACATTCTTGTTCATATTGTAGAAATGCTTGAGTTTTCAAATATGGGTCAAAAACGTATTCAACATCTGTTGCAGCAAGAGAATTAACCCACTGTATCCATCTTGGATGTAAAGCTTTAGCATTTGGAATGCTCGCTTTTGTCACTGCCTCTAAGGCAGGTACAGGTGTAACGACCATAATGCTCTTACCCTGTGCAAGGGCTCTCTCTTTTGCTACTGCAGTTTGAACCGCTGTCAGAATTTTTTCTGTTGAAGTAAATCTTATTTCTGCTTGTGTGTACACGTGTGATTTGTAAGCTATTGGTACTTTTTCACCTTTGTTAAAAGTTAAGTACGCTTACGCGTGTTTGCAAATGTTTAGTTGCTAACATGTCTGTTTGCAATGAACGCAACATTTCTGTGTGTTTTTGTGTCCAATTAGTTGTTTTCAATCAATTCCGCTTTATTAGGTTATCACATGACATTTAGAAAAAAACATAAAAGCACAATATTCAACAATAGTTAAAACACTTTCTCAGTCAAATTAAACAATTAGCTAAAATATTCACAGAAATTAATGATTCTGTGGTGTCACTATTATGCACTATACATAATTAAGGAAGTTAAAAAATCTAATAAATAGTTTAAAAAGAAAACAGTCAAAATACAAAATTCTGAATATGACATTCTTTAAAGGTGCTTTCTATGCCTAATGGTACTTTTCAGGAATAGTGCCATGTTTCTCATAAAACATTCAGAATCTAAAAATTGGAGTGCAAGGTAGGCTGGGTGACATTGTCTCATACCCCATATTTTTAGTATTGGCTTAATCCATTTTTTCCTTTGTTCTTTGTAAAATTACAGAACAGGATTAAATGCATTGACGTATGGAGCGAGACCTCGTCACAGGGGCAGTTAGAAAAGTTTTTAGCCCAGTTGTTCATTATGGGGAAGCTTACCAAGCGATGGAATACGTCAAGCATAAGGCGTGTTAATACGAATCTATCGTACCCACTTAATGTAAACGTGAGATAGGGTTGAATACTGAGTCTTGATTGCATCATTAGCTTATTTTGTACTGTTCGCTTATTTGCCTCAGCGGCAAATCTAATCCCCCCCATGTGGCTTATACATTGTTTTTTAAATGTTTTCCTGGGAATAGATTATAACAGTGTGGGATTTTTATAGTAATTTGATAGACCCAGGTCAGCCAGAAACTCCTTTATATAATTAATCCACCCAATTTTAGAGCATTGTCTAAGCTTAGACTGTCTCACAAGACATCCTGATTAAATAGTGTTTGAGGGGACGACCAAATACGATGCCATAATAAGGCAGGATGTACTTTTATTGTATCCGTGATGTAGGGTATTCCCAATTCCGTATAGCATATATATGTTGAGGTGCCTCGTGGGACTGCCAATAAATATCTTAAAAAGGCATTCTCCACTTTCTGGATTTCGTTCACATCACCATGACCCCAAGCTCCTGCCCCATAGGTCTAGTGCTGACACACTTGACTTGATATATTTGGAGCATTTCAACTGGAGGCCTTTTACCTAACATCTGCAAAAAAATTACCAAGGCAGTTGTTTTCCACATAAAAAGTAATTTCCTGGCTTTTATTTAAGCAATGGAGGAAAATCCGTTCCGCTCGCGGATTTTGCGGATTTTCGGTAAATTCGCAATCCGCGAACGCTCGCAAATTTACCGAAAATCCGCAAATTCGCACGTGGTGGATTTTTTTTTCTTGGTGATACAATTTTGCGGCGTGCGGCGTAAGTTCGCAATTGCGAACATGTAGGTGCGGCGGGCAGCAACAATCTCGCACTCGCGAAATTACAAAATTTGCAATTCTGCACAAGAAATCCACTAGCAAGCAGCATAGACCTTCTGAAAATGATGCTTTTTATCAGAATAACTCCTCAGGTTGACATTTCCCTGCACTTTTTTGGATTTGAGGCCTTTTGACTTTCTTTGGATCACTTTTGTATTAGAAATCAACTTTCACAAGTAAGTTAGTTTGGGGCATTACAGTTGCTGCTCTGCAGAAAAACGAGTTTTGCTAAACTGAAAGCACTCAGCAGGTGCAAAAGTTAAAATTCATCATTAGTAACCATTCCCTGTGGTGCTTCCTGACTGGGGCCACTCCAGAGTTCAGTTGCTAGTTGCAACAATTGTATGACCCTGCTCTGACCCTCAGAGCCAGATCATAGAATAGCTACAAGTAGGCCACAGAGGTCCTGGAAAAAAAAATTGCACTGCAACAGAAAGCAAATTACAGATAAGGAAGCAGGTGCCAG
Organism: Lissotriton vulgaris; assembly: GCF_964263255.1. Taxonomy (NCBI): domain Eukaryota; kingdom Metazoa; phylum Chordata; class Amphibia; order Caudata; family Salamandridae; genus Lissotriton; species Lissotriton vulgaris. The sequence goes on from NC_141693.1 coordinate 1,105,150,092, forward strand.
ACTGGAATTTTAAAACAGTGACACATTAATAAATCAACCCCAAATTAATTCATGTCAGTTGAAGCAGGGCAGGTGTGCTTGCTTTTTCCCCCCATAATCTACAGTGATGATGATGGACCAGAGGGTGGCATTGATGTACAAGAGGGTGGCATGGGTGAAACAGAGGGTGGCAGTGTTGAAACAGAGGGTGCTGTGAACCTGTGATGATGAACCAGACGTAGAAACAACATAGTCGCGACTGTTGCGTGCCGACAAGTAAGTTCGCAATTGCGAACTGGTACAAAATCCTCGCGAAATGGCAGAAACCCTTGCGAACACTATAAAAACAAAAAAATCTGCAAATTCGCGAGAATTTGCGGATTTTGCGGATTGCGAGTTCGCAAATACGCAAATTCGCGAACGCCAGATTCGCAAAATTCGCCCATGCTTACTTTTATTGCTTGGCGCAATGAACCCTTATTGACAAGTAGGATACCTAAATAAGGGTATGTTTTAGTCAAATCCACCTTTTTATTCTGTGTAGATATCCTTCTGTTTACTTCCACCTGTCCCACAACTCATTATAAAAGTTTTTTTAATATTAATTCTTATATCTAAGTTTTCCATGTATTTGTGATAGGTGTTAAGGGCAAGTTGTAACCCTATCGAGGTTCGAGCCATAATTACGGCATCGTCCGCGTAGAGTAGGGCGGGTATTGGGTGTTTCTGCAACTGAGGTTGGTCCCGGCACCCTTGCAACATGGCTTGTTCGAGTCCATTTGTATAGAGTGTAAATAGGAAGGGTGCCAGAAAGCAGCCCTGCCTAACCCCCCTCTCCACTTGGAAAGGTCCCATGCACTCTCCATTGATACCGAATCGTACACGGGCGATCGCGTTTCCAGAAAGTTCTCCTAGGAAGTTAATTATGGGAATCTCCACGCCCATTTCCTCAAGTATTCTCCAAAGTTTACCGTGGCTTACGCAATCGAACGCAGCCGTCAGATCGACGAAAGCCAGGTACAATTTTCCCCTTTTCACATTTACATATTTCCCCATGAGAAGGGTCAGTTTAAGGCCCTGCTCAATAGTACCCAGCCCATCCCTCAATCCGAATTGCAGATCCGATAGGACATTATTATCCTCTGCCCACTGTTGCAGACGATTAAGGACAATACGACCTGACACTTTACCCAACAAATCTAACAATGAGATGGGGGGTAGCAGGCCGGGTTCTAACGGGCTCCCTTCTTAAAAATTGGTACCAGGATAGATTCAGACCAAGAAACAATGAGTCTGAGCAAGACCACTGACTCATTGTCAGTGAAATTGCTCTCCCTCGCAGCTCCACCATTAAGTGAGGTGCCCCTGCCCCTGCACTCTTGAGTGTTAGCGATCGAGGCCCTCCTCCACCCGCAGGTTTCCCTGCGCCTCATCCCTGGTGGTCCAGTGGACCTCTGTCTCCTTTCTCTCACTCTGCTCCTTCACTCGTTTTTCTACCCTTTCTATCTTTCAACTTTCTGCACCTTTCTGCATCTCTGCTCTTTTGTGCCTTATTTCTGCCCATTTTCCCTTTCTCTCCCTCTGCTCCTTTACTCGTTTTCACTCGTTTTTCTACCCTTTCTATCTTTCACCTTTCTGGCCCTCTGCTCTTTTGTGCCTTATTTCTGCCCATTTTCCCTTTCTCTCCTCTGCTCCGTCACTCGTTATCACTCGTTTTTCTACCCTTTCCATCTTTCACCTTTCTGCCCTTTTCTGCATCTCTGCTCTTTTGTGCCTTATTTCTGCTTATTTTCCCTTTTTTCTTTATCCCTTCTTTCCTCCCTTTACCTTTCCCCGCTGCTGCTTCCCCCGCGGCCCCCCCCCAGCGCGACCGGCCCAATCCAGCTCCTCTCCCAGCTCCCGCCTCCCAGCTGTCCAGCCCTCCCCAACCCCTACTTAATGGCCGCTGGTGCACCGAAGGCGCGTCAAAGGCAAGCACGTCTGCGCCCGTCCGCGACCCGTCCGCGACCAGCACCAGGAACCCTGGACCTCTGCCCCGCCAACGCTATGACCCAGCAGCACTCCACACACTCAACCCAGGCTGCAACAAAAACTGAAAGCTAGCATCACCAGCCGACACCCATGGACCCTTCAGCTGTCACCGCTGCCGGCACTGCCAAGAACACGGATTCATCACAACCCGCCCACAAGAACACAACCGAACCGAAGACCCTGCAATGCATCCTCCTCAATGTGCGATCCCTCCACAAACACGCCACAGAAATCTGGGACCACCTCGACAGTACCACCCCGGACCTAGCATTCTTCACCGAAACCTGGACCAACACCACCTCAGGACCGAACATCGCCATCGCCATCCCCCAAGGATACAAGATCTACAGGAAGGACCGCCCCACCCACCCAGGAGGAGGAATCGCCATCGTCCACAAATCCAGCCTCCGCCTGAGCACATTCCCTGACGAGTCCACAGAACTGATGGAACACCTTCACTTCAAGATACTGGCCAGCCCCACTGCCGCCCTCTGAGGAACCCTCATCTATAGACCCCCTGGACCCCGCAGACACTTCGCCAACTCCATCACGGACATTATCTCCCCACAGGCCATTGCATCCACCAACTACACCCTGCTGGGAGACCTCAACTTCCACCTCGACAATCAACTGGACCCCAACACCACATGCCTCCTGGACAACCTCCACAACATTGGACTCTGCCAGATCGTGACCGAGCCCACGCACTCAGCAGGACACACCCTCGACCCCCTCTTCACTACAGGAAACTCCATCACCTTCAGCCACACCACCGAACTCCCATGGACCGACCATCGTTGCGTCCACTTCACCTTCAGAACACCCACCATCCACAGACACCAGCACCTGCTTTCACAAAGAAACTGGACCAAAATCACCGATGACCACCTCATCTCCTCACTCAACAACTCCACCCCAACCATTGCGGAAAACGACGACCCCAACACCGCAGCCCGAACCCTGCATAGATGGATCTCGGACAGCACCAACACCATAGTCCCCCTTAAGAAAAACAACAATACCCGTACCAAGAAAGCCAGATGGTTTACCACCGAACTTCGAGAGTCCAGGCGCACATGCCGCCGCCTCAAAAAGGCCTGGAGAAACACCAAATCCACAACAACTTCAGAGCCGCCAACAACGCTCACCATCAACTCATCAGAGAAACGAGGAAAAAAGCGATTGAAGACAGAATCTCCACAAACGCACACAACAGCAAGGAACTCTTCAGCATCATCAAGGAGTTCGCCCAACCCACCAGCGAGTCTACCGACATCCCTCCCTCACAAGACCTCTGCTACAAACTCAGCACCTTTTTCCACCACAAAATCAAGAGCATCTACGACAACTTCGACGAAGACAACCAACACACTGAACCCTCACCAACCACCCCCGACAACCCGGAAACCAGCGATTGATGACTGGACAGCCCTCACCACCAAAGGCACACTGAAGACAATGAAGTCAATCCACTCAGGGGCCCCCATGGATCCCTACCCCCACCACATCTTCAACAGAGCCACTGACACCATCGCACCCATGCTCTGCCACACCATCAACCGCTCCCTGGTGACCGCCTCGTTCCCCGACGACTGAAAACACGCCGAGGTCAACCCCCTCCTGAAGAAACCCTCAGCGGACCCCACCGACCTCAAAAACTACAGACCCATCTCCCTGCTCACTTTCCCAGCGAAAGTCATTGAGAAAGCCATCAACAGCCAACTCGCCACATTCATTGAAGAACACAACATCCTCCACTCCTCCCAATCCGGCTTCAGAAAAAACCACAGTATGGAAACCGCCCTCCTCGCCGCAACAGACGACAACCACACCCTACTGGACAAAGGAGAAACAGTAGCCCTCATCCTCCTAGACCTATCAGCGGCTTTCGACACAGTCTCCCACCGCACCCTAATACGCAGACTCTACGACGCAGGAATCCAGGACAGGGCCCTCGACTGGATCTGCTCCTTCCCCTCCGGCAGGACGCAACGGGTCAGACTCCCTCCTTTCCTCTCAGACCCCACACCTACCACCTGCGGAGTCCTCCATGGCTCCTCCCTCAGCCTGACGCTCTTCAACGTCTACATGGCTCCTCTTGCCCCCATCGTCAGAACCTACGGACTCAACATAGTGTGATACGCAGACGACACCCAGCTCATCCTCTCCCTATCCAACAAGCCCAACACCGCCAGACGAAACTTTCGAGAAGGCATGGAAGCCGTCGCCAAATGGATGAAAAATAGCTGCCTACAACGAAACACAAACAAAACAGAAGTACTCATCATGGGCCCAAACCCCGACGCCTGGAGCGACACCTGGTGGCCCACCGCCCTTGGAAACCCGCCAACCCCCACAGACCACGCACGCAACCTGGGAATCATCCTGGACTCCGAGCTCAAAATTGACCGCCAGATCAACTCTGTCTCATCTTCCTGCTTCCACACCCTCCGCCTCCTTCGTAAGACCTTCAAATGGATCCCCCTCGAACACCGAAAGACAGTCACTCACGCCCTGGTCACCAGCAGACTCGACTACGGCAATGCACTCTACTCCGGAATAAACAAAAAACTCATCCGCAAGCTACAGAACATCCAGAACGCCGCCGCAAGACTGGCACTCAACCTGCCAAAACACTGCCACATCTCCCAGCACCTGCGCACACTCCACTGGCTCCCTGTGGAGGCGAGAATCACCTTTAAGATGCTCACCCACGCACACAAGGCCCTCCACGGCACCGGACCAGCATACCTGAACAGCCGGCTCAAATTCCACGCACCCCAAAGGACCCTACGATCAGCCCAGCTCTCCTTCGCCGAGGTCCCCCGCACCAGAAAGACCAGATTGGGAGGCCGCTCCTTCTCCTTCCTCGCGGCCAAAGCATGGAACGCCCTTCCGCTCCACCTCAGACAGACAACATCGCTCCCCATCTTCGCAAGAAACCTCAAAACCTGGCTCTTCGACAGACCCCCTCCTTGATGGAATGGAACCTGCACCCCCCCCCCCCCACCCCTAGCGCCTTGAGACCCTTACGGGTGAGTAATTGCACTTTAACAAACTCCTGATTGATTGATTGACTGCGCAGCAAGCTTCAAGCACCCTCGTTAATATTGGAGTCCATGCTCCATATTGTGCTTAAAAAGGTCGACTGGAACTCCGTCAGGGCCCAGAGCTTTTCCCCTTTACTGGCCTTTAATGCGTGCTCTACCACTACTAGGGTGACGTCCAGGGCTATAGGGAATTCTATTGAATAGGAGCTGAGACTGGTGCTAAGCATTCCTGCTACAGTGTTGTTCTCCCTATTAAGCTTGCCAAAGAGCTTAGAGAAGTGTTCCACCCATTGTCTTTCGTCTATGGCCATTTCTAAAGTAGGAGTGACACCTGTTTTAAAAAAAGGGGATTTAACCACTTGCCAAAAGGCAGTGCTATCCTTGTTGAGACTAGCTTTGTGTAATTCTGCCCAAGTCTCTTTTTTTAGTTCGCCTTTCCTTAATTTCACAGCCTGATTATACGCCTTTCTGAGTTGTCTATCCCTGTCCTTTTTGTGTAATGCAGATTTTAACATTTAAGTATATGCTTTTGTACAGTTATTGTTGAACCATCCCTTATGCTCTCCATTCCACTATTTTAATTGGATTTTCAATGATTTCCTAATTTCATCCATTATTTCTGCATAGGTTTTTAAGACTTGCTGATCAGTGGAGTGGTGTGGCTCACTGGTTAGATGCATATAGCAATTGTCTGACCTAGGGTGGTGTGGAGTGCAAAAAAACGATGAATTTAGGCCCAGATCTTTGTACTTGGGTGAATGTAAGACATTGTTCTGCATTCTGTCCATCAACTGTGTTTTTTGCAATTTTGACCCCGAGTGGGCTGGGTATGCTCAGACGTGAGTCCCAGGCTCTCCACATCACTGGAGTCAAGCTATCCAGGCTGAAAAAGGCTGATAGCCAGAAACCGGTCCTTGGATGCTTGATTCCGGTCTAGGAAAGACATGGCTTGGTAGTTCGGGCTGGACTGTTCCCATGAGGCACAGGGTCAAGGCTGATTTGCATATAGCCATTGTCTGACCTAGGGTGGTGTCGAGTGCAACAAAACGATGGATTTAGGCCAAGATCTTTGTACTGGGGTGAATGTAAGACATTGTTCTGCATTCTGTCCATCAACTGTGTTTTTTGCAATTTTGACCCCGAGTGGGCTGGGTATGTTCAGACGTGAGTCCCAGGCTCTCCACATCACTGGAGTCAAGCTATCCAGGCTGAAGAAGGCTGATAGCCAGAAACCGGTCCTTGGATGCTTGATTCCGGTCTAGGAAAGACATGGCTTGGTAGTTCGGGCTGGACTGTTCCCATGAGGCACAGGGTAAAGGCTGATTTGCATATAGCCATTGTCTGACCTAGGGTGGTGTGGAGTGCAAAAAAACGATGGATTTAGGCCCAGATCTTTGTACTGGGGTGCATGTAAGACATTGCTCTGCATTCTGTCCATCAACTGTGTTTTTTGCAATTTTGACCCCGAGTGGGCTGGGTATGCTGAGACATGAGTCCCAGGCTCTCCACATCACTGGAGTCAAGCTATCCAGGCTGAAGAAGGCTGATAGCCAGAAACCGGTCCTTGGATGCTTGATTCCGGTCTAGGAAAGACATGGCTTGGTAGTTCGGGCTGGACTGTTCCCATGAGGCACAGGGTCAAGGCTGATTTGCATATAGCCATTGTCTGACCTAGGGTGGTGTGGAGTGCAACAAAACGATGGATTTAGGCCCAGATCTTTGTACTGGGGTGAATGTAAGACATTGTTCTGCATTCTGTCCATCAACTGGTTTTTTGCAATTTTACCCCGAGTGGGCTGGGTATGTTCAGACGTGAGTCCCAGGCTCTCCACATCACTGGAGTCAAGCTATCCAGGCTGAAGAAGGCTGATAGCCAGAAACCGGTCCTTGGATGCTTGATTCCGGTCTAGGAAAGACATGGCTTGGTAGTTCGGGCTGGACTGTTCCCATGAGGCACAGAGTAAAGGCTGATTTGCATATAGCCATTGTCTGACCTAGGGTGGTGTGGAGTGCAAAAAAACGATGGATTTAGGCCCAGATCTTTGTACTGGGGTGCATGTAAGACATTGCTCTGCATTCTGTCCATCAACTGTGTTTTTTGCAATTTTGACCCCGAGTGGGCTGGGTATGCTGAGACGTGAGTCCCAGGCTCTCCACATCACTGGAGTCAAGCTATCCAGGCTGAAGAAGGCTGATAGCCAGAAACCGGTCCTTGGATGCTTGATTCCGGTCTAGGAAAGACATGGCTTGGTATTTCGGGCTCGACTGTTCCCATGAGGCACAGGGTCAAGGCTGATTTGCATATAGCCATTGTCTGACCTAGGGTGGTGTGGAGTGCAAAAAAACGATGGATTTAGGCCCAGATCATTGTACTGGGGTGAATGTAAGACATTGTTCTGCATTCTGTCCATCAACTGTGTTTTTTGCAATTTTGACCCCGAGTGGGCTGGGTATGCTCAGACGTGAGTCCCAGGCTCTCCACATCACTGGAGTCAAGCTATCCAGGCTGAAGAAGGCTGATAGCCAGAAACTGGTCCTTGGATGCTTGATTCCGGTCCAGGAAAGACATGGCTTGGTAGTTCGGGCTGGACTGTTCCCATGAGGCACAGGGTCAAGGCTGATTTGCATATAGCCATTGTCTGACCTAGGGTGGTGTGGAGTGCAAAAAAACGATGGATTTAGGCCCGGATCTTTGTACTGGGGTGAATGTAAGACATTGTTCTGCATTCTGTCCATCAACTGTGTTTTTTGCAATTTTGACCCCGAGTGGGCTGGGTATGCTCAGACGTGAGTCCCAGGCTCTCCACATCACTGGAGTCAAGCTATCCAGGCTGAAGAAGGCTGATAGCCAGAAACCGGTCCTTGGATGCTTGATTCCGGTCTAGGAAAGACATGGCTTGGTAGTTCAGGCTGGACTGTTCCCATGAGGCACAGGCTCAAGACTGATTCGCATATAGCCATTGTCTGACTTAGGGTGGTGTGGAGTGCAAAAAACGATGGATTTAGGCCCAGATCTTCGTACTGGGGTGAATGTACGACATTGTTCTGCATTCTGTCCATCAACTGTGTCTTTTGCAATTTTGACCCCGAGTGGGCTGGGTATGCTCAGACGTGAGTCCCAGGCTCTCCACATCACTGGAGTCAAGCTATCCAGGCTGAAGAAGGCTGATAGCCAGAAACCGGTCCTTGGATGCTTGATTCCGGTCTAGGAAAGACATGGCTTGGTAGTTCGGGCTGGACTGTTCCCATGAGGCACAGGGTCAAGTCTGATTTGCATATAGCCATTGTCTGACCTAGGGTGTTGTGGAGTGCAGAAAAACAATGGATTTAGGCCCAGATCTTTGTACTGGGGTGAATGTAAGACATTGTTCTGCATTCTGTCCATCAACTGTGTTTTTTGCAAATTTGACCCTGAGTGGGCTGGGTATGCTCAGACGTGAGTCCCAGGCTCTCCACATCACTGGAGTCAAGCTATCCAGGCTGAAGAAGGCTGATAGCCAGAAACCGGTCCTTGGATGCTTGATTCCGGTCTAGGCAAGACATGGCTTGGTAGTTCGGGCTGGACTGTTCCCATGAGGCACAGGGTCAAGGCTGATTTGCATATAGCCATTGTCTGACCTAGGGTGGTGTCCCTGCGTGTTTTTTAATCTTTGACACCAGGACTTCTGTTTAAACGCATCCTGAAGTCCGGGTAGTCAATTTTATTATCATGATTTGAGCACTGCACTTTTTTCATTCACATCACTTGAAGATGTAGATTATGATCAGTACTTTTGACATCCATTCCCGCACCGGCATTATTTGGGCGGACTTGGGATGGCATGATAAACAGTTCCCACGTGACGTAAACTCCACCACATGGGTGGTCTGATGGGAATTGCTTCAGCCTTCCGCCACTAATGGCCTAAACTTTTGACAGCCCATGTTTCACGCACTCATCACCGGTACCACACGGGTACTGATGTAGGCACACACCTTTCCTTGACTTGATCTGCTCTTTTGTGTGTTATCATTTGCATATAGCCATTGTCTGACCTAGGGTGGTGTGTAGTGCAAAAAAACGATGGATTTAGGCCCAGATCTTTGTACTGGGGTGAATGTAAGACATTGTTCTGCATTCTGTCCATCAACTGTGTTTTTTGCAATTTTCACTGGTTAGAGGCGGCAGACCCGGAAGCAGAGAACGGCCCGGGACCAGGGTTCAATTCCCGCAGCGGCAGGGTCGTGGACCAGGGTCAGCGGACTCGATAATTCTCGCCTCGGTGCCTACTCTAACCAGGGATCACACTCGGCAACTCTGGGCATTAGCTTGCCTCATCTCTACAACGGCCCCCCACATTCGCCGGGGATGCCTGGTTTCACCTTGGAAATACCCAGTAGGGACCATCTCACAGGGATAGCCAGGACGGGTTCCCTAGCGGTCTACAGCGCCTCAACGCCTCAAGGCAGCAGTGCGCTTTACAAGACCACATACATTACATACATTACATACATTACATATGGAGTGGAAAGATCTAAACACTTCATTATAGAGGCTAAAGATTTCTATTTGTTTTAAAATCAGGTTTGATTCGTTTGTAGAGAGGTTTAACCCTTTCTGCGTAATTTAGAATGTATGTTCTTTCGAAATTTAGGAAACCTACAATCGACTAAGTTTTTCCTGTTTTTGGAGATTGGAGCTGCGCACATTTCTCCAGAAAGTTTGCTGCCAGACTTTTGCCTTCACTTGAAAGTTCATATCCTCGAAAAAGGACCATGAGCTGGGCAATTCTTGATTTCTTAAAATTGAATTTGTGCCCTTCAGAGGCGAATCCTAATATAATTGTATTCACCCTGTTCAAGTGCCTATCCAAGTCATCATTTGCCAGATAAATGTCATCCACATATGATAAGAAGTGACGCTGTGTCCCCATAATTGAGAAAGAGGTCAAATACCTACTTTCTAGTGCAATGTTTTGACATAAGAAACCGTTAGAAATATCTAATGTGGTTTTATATTTTTTACGCACAATGTTATTCATTAGTGCTGCACTGTGTACATTTTGTACTGCAAAAGTTTTGCAACAAGAATTTTGATGTCTGTAGTCCAAAACTAGACAATATGTATTGTCTGGTTTAGAGACAGGAAACAAAGGATTGTTCATGGACGAGGTGCTTGTTTCAATCACCCCTCGGTATTCAAGTTGATCTAATATCTCCATGGCCTGTTTTTTAGCTTCTTGCTTAACTGGGTACTCCCTTTGTACAGTTGGTTTATTTTTCAACTGGATTTTATGGTGAGGAGAATCCTTATCCCATCCTACATGATTTTTATATAATGCAGAGGCCTAGGCTACTGCTCATTTCCTGGCATAGGTATATTTTAAATGAATTGGAATGTGGTTGGAGAAGGCTGGCATAAAGATTTCTTTGCCATGTGGGCACTCCCTGGTGGCCAGTCTTGTTCAGCTAGAAGAATGTCATATCCCATTAGAAAGTCAATCCCAAAAGAGTGCTTTCACTTTTCTTGGTATGTATCCCTTCATCCGGAGTGTTACTTATATAATTATGTGGGGAACTAACCCTGGTATCTGCAGTTTCAACTTGAATACATTAATTCAAGCCCACTGTCTCCAGATGATCCTTCAAGTTCTTGCGAGCTATGGTGACTTCTGCTGCGCTGCCCAACATTATCTCAGCCCATTCCCTGTTCTTGAGTTGTGTCCTCAAGATCCTCACCATGTCGGATTTTTAGACCTGCTTCCTTCTTTTCAGTGAATTGACGTTTCTTTTTTTTCTGAATGTGTTAATCGTCTTAGGACTTCATGCGTTCTTCCTTGTGTTCTGACCATCCTCTTCCTTCAGATTGTGACGAAGTCTAAAAGGTATGAGAGGAACGTGTATCAGTATCTTGATATCTATCAGGTTTTCTCAAATTATCCCTATTCCTGAGGTTATACCTCCTTTCAGAGGGCTCCTTTTGAGGAGACCTACCTCGGGATTGAGAACGCTTCTCTTTAGAAGTTTTAGTGTTTTCCCAATTCTGTTTAGTAGGAGTGTTTTTAGTAAAGACATTTAACTTTACTACTGCACAACCAGGGGTTCTGGCCCCAGGCCCCGTCCAGCCGCGGACGGGCGCAGACGGGCTTGCCTTTAGCGCATCCGCTGTGCGGTCGCTGGGACATCTGATTAAATAGCTACCTGCTCTCCGCAACTAGACCGCTAACCGGTCTACCCGAAGTGCCTGGCTCTCCTTACCCTGCCATCCGCGCAACGGTACTGGTTACTGTGTCAGGGTGGGTAGGAGTGAGGATTGAGCCCAGGTCATCATAGGAGGTAAGACTGCCCTCAACACTCGCCACACACAGTATGCACAATTAAAAAGCCAAAGATTAAAAATCAATATCACATGATTCGTTCGTTCTTTTAAAATATTCAGGCAGCCGGTAGCGTCACCCAGCAGTTAAAGGGCCCTGCCACAGCTCAACTCACCACACTGCGGCCGCTACGCCACGCACCTTTATGCTTGCCTGCTCCCCCCAACTAGACTGCTAACCGGTCTACCCGAATTGCCTGGCTCTCCCTACCCCGCCCTCCTAGCAACGGTACTGGTTACAACATCGGACCGGGGCGGGTAGGAGTGAGGATTGAGCCCAGGTCATCGTAGCCAGAGGAGGTAAGACTGCCCCCAACACTCGCCACATGCAGTATGCACAATTAAAAAGCCAAAGATTAAAAATCAATTTCACAGGATTCGTTTGTTATTTTAAAATATTCAGGCAGCCAGTAGCGTCCCCCAGCAGTTAAAGAGCCTTGCCACAGCCCCACTCACCGCAACGCGGCCTGACAGGGCCCGTGGCCAGAACCCCTGGTTGAGCCGTAGTAAAGCATCAGTGTAGCTCCCTGGAATTGCTTGCTCTGCGCCCCCTATTGCAGATCTGTGCAGACACAGCTTGGCAGGAGGCAGTAAGAGTGGGGACTGCAGGCATTGCTCTTTTAAATGTAGTCTGGGGAGTGAGGTGGACGAAAAAACTCTCACTTGAACTGCTGTTTGCTGAATTGCCGGTCACTTAGGAAACACAGACTGGAGGTCTATGACCAGCTCCTAGATGGTCAGGTAGACGTAATGTTTATCTCTGAGACGTGGCTGGACGAGGAGTTGGCGCCAGAGATATTAGAGGCACTACCCAGGGGCTCTGCGATCATAAGGATAGATAGAGTTTCCGGCAGAGGTGGTAGAGTGGCAATCATTTTCAAGCATCACATTCAATGTACCCTCGAGTCTATCACTATTGTCGATAGTGAGGCAGGGATCTTTATGATTAAGGTGGACCCGAACTATATTGTGAAAGGGCTTTTGATCTACAGATCTCCTGGTCTCTCTAATCGCTTTTCCTCTAGTTTGATGGACTACCTTACTCAACTGGCACTATGGTATGATAAACTTTTAGTGCTGGGTGATCTTAATTTGCACTTTGATGATGCTTGTTATACCCCGGCAGGTGAAATTTGTCAGGAAATGGCCACTTTACAACTCGGGTTAATATCAGACTCCCCTACCCATCTTAGGGGCCATCTGCTGGACCCTCTTTTTGCAAATTGGGAGGATATAGTTGTTTATCCCCCTCTCCCTGTTGTATGGACAGACCATTTCTTGGTCCCTTTTGCTATGAGACTGCCAGGGCCAAAGACACGGGAGAAAGTAAAAAGGGGCATAGTGTGTCGGAGATGGGCGGGCTTCTTGCAGGGAAAGTTCAGCAGCACCCTTTCGCTGGGGGGCCTACCTGGTGGTACAGATGCTGAAAGGGCATGCATAAACTTGGACAGGTGCATTACAGAGGCCCTGGACAGTACCACCCCCTTGGTCCCAAAAATTACCGGGTAGAGCACGTAAATCTGCTCCTTGGTATTCAGACACCTTGAGAACTGCGAAAGTAGACTGCGAACGCCTGGAAAGGCGGTGGAGGAAAGACTTCTCTGACCAGGGGAGGAGGGAGTATAAAGAGGCACCGAAGAGCTACCATGGACTCATTAGAAGAGCAAAGGCAGTATACTATCTGGAGAGAATTGGATTGGCGGGCAACTCTACACAGGAGTTGTTTAGGGTTTATACGGAGATATCTTCCCTATCTACGTTAGCTGCTCCGGCTGTGGGCTCAGAAGACCTATGCAACAGTGTGGCAGATTTTTTCCCTGACAAAGTGGAAAAATCTATTCCACCTTCCTTGACTCCGCCCGAGTAGGAGAGGAGGTGGCGGAGGAGATAGAGTATGACTGGGAGGGTGAAGGGTTGAAGAGTTTTACCATGCCCCACCCAGAATTGCTAATTAAAATCTGTATTAGTGTAAAATCGGGTTCTCCCAGAGACCCGGCGCCCCCTAAAGTGCTGAGAGGGAGCCTGGATTTCCTGGAACCATTTATTAGACACCTGGTGGAGACTTTTTTTAGGACTCGCACAGTACCAGGATGCTGGAAGGAAGCTGTGGTCCTACCGCTCCCCAAGAAACCTCATATTGACCCATATCAACTGGATAATCTTCGCCCCATCTCTCTTCTACCGAATTTCACCAAGGTCGCCGAGAAAGTGGTAAATATGCAGCTGACGGCACATATTGGGAGATTTAATCTCCTGCATCCCATTCAGTCCAGATTCCGAGCTTTATACTCAACGGAATCTGCCTTGCTCTTTTCCACTGAAACCATCAGGCAATATGTGGATGCGGGTTAGACGGCGGCCTTGATCCTGCTGGATTTAAGTGCCGCCTTTTACACTGTTGCCCATCACACTCTGATGCAGTGTTTGAAGAAAGGTGGTGTCGCGGACAGTGCCCTGAGCTGGATAATATATTTTTTGTCTGGTTGCAGCTTCCATGTGAGGCAGGGCTCCCATTACTCGAAAGTCATCAAATTAAGACAGGGGGTACCGCAGGGATCGACCCTGAGCCCGACCCTGTTTAATCTCTATGTGGCTCCTCTAGCGGAGATTGCTGAAGGGTTTGGGATCAGGGTCGTGTCCTATGCTGATGACATGCAGCTGGTGGTCTCCCTTACACAGTCACCAGATACGGCAGCCTGTAACTTTGTGGCGCGCCTGCAAGAACTGGCCGCATGGATGGCTAACAACTGCCTGATGTTGAATGGCAATAAGACCAAGTTGCTTGTGGTGGGGTGAGCCCCGTCGGTATGGTCATCTGAGTTTGGGGACTAAGCCTGTCCCCTGCGCTCAGGCAAAGATTTGGCTGGACACAAGGCTCTCCTTTGAGTACCAAATCAGGCGGGTGGCAGGCTGCTGTCTTGGAGTCCTGAAGGTCCTTCGAAAAACCCTGGATATGCTACTGACTGCAGCCAGCAAGACCATGGTCCATGCCCTGGTGACATCGCGCCTGGGTTATGGTAATATTCTTTATCTGGGTGCTACGACTAAGTGTATGCTCAGACTCCAGGGGGTGCAGAACGCAGCAGCACGCTTTGTTCTGATGCACCCGAGGAGGGCCTCTGCGAAGGCAGCGTGGGCTGCATTCCACTGGCTGCTGATAAGGCAGAGAGTCCTGTTTAAGGCACTGTGTGTATGTCATCGTATTATGCAGGGGACTGCCCCCTCCTATCTGTCGGAGCTACTCACCCCCGTGACCCTACACGCCCACTAAGATCAGGTCGGGTGGGTTTGGTGTGCGTTCCCACTATCAAGAGAGCTAGGATGGGTGGATGCTCCTTCCGCCTGTTGGCTGCCCAGAACTGGAACAGACTCCCCTTGTATCTCCGGATGGAGGCCTGGGAGAGCTTTTTCAGAAAAAATTTGAAAACGTATCTCTTCCCCTGGGATAACTAGTGAGAGAGGTTGCCGGGTGTGGAAATCTGTGCAGTTGCACCGCAGCACGGGGACACACTGGCCGAGTGTAACCAAGCGCTTTATAAATGTGCCTATTATTAATATTATTATTATTATATGATTCTATTAAATTGTATATATTACTAAGTAATTGTTCATCCTTCAATGTCAGGGTCAGGTTTGTAGCTGGCTAAAGCCAGCCATGTTGCTCCTGGTCTACCTAGTGGACCAAGCCTAGTAATGTGATTTATATGTTTTAGGGCGCCTTTAAACCAGAGTGCATGGTCTTGGTAAGTTAGTGGAATTTGAATATCCTTGAAAGAAATGTATTCCGCTGGTGGTTCATCTTCTTTGTAGAAGTGAAACACATCTATTCTTGGAACTGCTTCAGGAAAGACTATCCACGAATAGAATACCTCTGTCTGGTGATAATTTTTTGTAAGTTTTATCGTAAAGGATTTCCTAAAAATAAAAATGTATGCTTTTAGCCTCCTCGTCGGTTTCTTGGAAACCTGTTACGTTAAAAGATACAGGATCAGCTGCAGCTCCACTGTTCTCGGTGTCGCCAGCTGTCATTTTGTTGATTGAAAGTTTGCAGAGCAAGTTTCAAGGAAACAAAGATAAGGTGCACAATATTTTAGAACACTGTATCATTCTACGTTGAACAAACCAAAAAGCTAATACATAGGATTTTTCATCCTACTCAGCTATGGCGTATATTATCCTTATACCCACTCCAGACGTCTATTGGAGTATTACGGAAATAGGGGTCTCTGAGAAAAGCACGACTGAGTTACTTTAGTATCTAGCGTGAAATTAGTGCCTTACCAAACATTGGGCGCCATGTAGTGTCATTCCTATATTCCCAATAGGCTCTGCGCATTGGAATAATATATCCTATAGATATGACGTAGGACTTAGGTCAGTAGTTCTCTATCGAAATACTAAACTTAATAGTGAGTGCCAGCTAGCTCAGAGGTCATTAGAAACTTTCTCAAATTCACAAGAAGGGATTAGTTTCTGACAACCGCATAAACATGACAACTTTGTTTCCCTAGGACTGGAATAACTATCTTCAGAGTCGTGGAAACAATAGATAAATATTTCACTCAGTCAATCGTGCATGCTTCGTTTCTACAGAGGGTGCTCAGAAATAGAGAGACAGGCGTTTCAATAAAAAGGTTTATTGAACAGTCTTCTTTCTCATGCAAGAGAGGTGAACTGCTACAATTGCTAGGCAGAATGCAAAGTATAATGCGTACAGCGTAAACAGTAATATGAAATAATACTGTAAGAGCATTGTATATGTTCTAAGCCATATAAAAATACATACATAAGTAACTTATTTATTTTATGTTATTTGTAGAGCGCAACACTCATCCCGAAAGATATCAAGGCGCTAATAACCGAATTTCCTGGTGAGTCTGCAGGGCTGAAGCATAAAACCTAGGGAATAGGTGTGTTTTTAATTTTTTTCGGAACTGGATGTTGTTAGAGGTGAGTCGTAGGTCTTGGGGGAGCTCATTCCACCTCTTGGCTGCTAAATAGGAGAATGATCGTCCTCCTGTCCTTTCTTTCTTAATACGCCTTGTTCTAGCAAAGGCTAGTTGAAGCGACCGCAGACTCCTTGTAGGAACATAGAATTCAATCTTCTCCTGAAGTATTCCAGGGCCTGTTTTGTAAAGAGCTTTATGAGTGTGGCTAAGTAGTTTGAATACTGCTCTTTGGCGCATCGGCAGCCAGTGCAGTTTCTTCAAGCATATTAAGGCAGAATCAAACTTCCCCTTATTGCAGACAAGTTTTGCAGCAGCATTCTGCAGCACCTGTAGTCGTGTAAATAGGTGCTCATTCATGCCTACAAATAGTCATTCCCATAGTCCAACAGGCTAATTAGCAGGGCTTGCGTCACAGATCATCTGCAGTCCAATGGTATTCATGGACAAAGTCTGGCCCGAAGTTTCAAGATAGCAAAACCTTTGCCACAGAGGGACCGCATGTGTTCCTTCATGGTCAGGCCGTCATCGATAATGATGCCCAGATTTTTGGCATGTTGTTTTGGAGTTGGTGCATTGCCTAGAATGGGTGGCCACCAGGTAGCGTCCCACACTCGTTTGGCTCCACCGAACAATAAGATTTCCGATTTTCCTGTATTCAGCTTTAAGCAGTGCGTGTGCATCCATTGGGCCATCTCAGAGAGACAGTTGTGCAGTTTTGATTTGATAATATCTGTTTTTTCGTCCAGAGCCACCATCAGTTGCGTGTCATCCGCGTAAGAGCAGATGCCAATGCCCCATTTCCTACCAATTTTAGCCAATGATGAAATATAGACATTGAATAGGGTGGGGCTTAGTGAGGCCCCCTGCGGGACACCGCAGCCGATAGGGCTGGGTTTAGATTGAAATTGACCGAGATGCACTGATTGTGTTCGATTGCTTAAGAATGAATGTAGCTAGCTCAGTACATTAAAGTAGATTCCTTTATCGTAGAGGATATCCATCACGCTGTCATGAGAGACCGTGTCGAACGCTACCGACAGGTCCAACAGTATCAGAGCAACTGCCCCTCCTTGGTCAGTGAGTAATCTGACACTGTCCGACATTGCCAACAGCGTTGCCTCTGTACTGTTGTTTGCTCTGAATCCTGTCTGAGATGGATCAAGAAGATGATTTGTTTCCAAATACTTGGACATCTGTCCATTTACCAATTTCTCCAAGACCTTAGAAAGGTTGGGGAGCTGGGAGATGGGACGATAGTTTTCGGGATTGAGGACATCTGTTCCTGCTTTCTTTAGGAGGGGGATCACTGAGGCATGTTTCCATTGAGAAAAATGGCAGTTCTTAAGGAGTTTCTACAGAGGGTGCTCAGAAATAGAGAGACAGGCGTTTCAATAAAAAGGTTTATTGAACAGTCTTCTTTCTCATGCAAGAGAGGTGAACTGCTACAATCGTTAGGCAGAATGCAAAGTATAATGCGTACAGCGTAAACAGTAATATGAAATAATACTGTAAGAGCATTGTATATGTTCTAAGCCATATAAAAATACATACATAAGTAACTTATTTATTTTATGTTATTTGTAGAGCGCAACACTCATCCCGAGGGATATCAAGGTGCTAATAACCGAATTTCCTGGTGAGTCTGCAGGTCTGAAGCTTAAAACCTAGGGAATAGGTGTGTTTTTAATTTTTTTCGGAACTGGATGTTGTTAGAGGTGAGTCGTAGGTCTTGGGGGAGCTCATTCCACCTCTTGGCTGCTAAATAGGAGAATGATCGTCCTCCTGTCCTTTCTTTCTTAATACGCCTTGTTCTAGCAAAGGCTAGTTGAAGCGACCGCAGACTCCTTGTAGGAACATAGAATTCAATCTTCTCCTGAAGTATTCTAGGGCCTGTTTTGTAAAGAGCTTTATGAGTGTGGCTAAGTAGTTTGAATACTGCTCTTTGGCGCATCGGCAGCCAGTGCAGTTTCTTCAAGCATATTGAGGCAGAATCAAACTTCCCCTTATTGCAGACAAGTTTTGCAGCAGCATTCTGCAGCACCTGTAGTCGTGTAAATAGGTGCTCATTCATGCCTACAAATAGTCATTCCCATAGTCCAACAGGCTAATTAGCAGGGCTTCCGTCACAGATCAACTGCAGTCCAATGGTATTCAGGGAAAAAGTCTGGCCCGAAGTTTCAAGATAGCAAAACCTTTGCCACAGAGGGACCGCATGTGTTCCTTCATGGTCAGGGCGCCATCGATAATGATGCCCAGATTTTTGGCATGTTGTTTTGGAGATGGTGCATTGCCTAGAATGGGTGGCCACCAGGTAGCGTCCCACACTCGTTTGGCTCCACCGAACAATAAGATTTCAGATTTTCCTGCATTCAGCTTTAAGCAGTGCGTGTGCATCCATTGGGCCATCTCAGAGAGACAGTTGTGCAGTTTTGATTTGATAATATCTGTTTTTTTGTCCAGAGCCACCATCAGTTGCGTGTCATCCGCGTAAGAGCAGATGCCAATGCCCCATTTCCTACCAATTTTAGCCAATGATGAAATATAGACATTGAATAGGGTGGGGCTTAGTGAGGCCCCCTGCGGGACACCGTAGCCGATAGGGCTGGGTTTAGATTGAAATTGACCGAGATGCACTGATTGTGTTCGATTGCTTAAGAATGAATGTAGCTAGCTCAGTACATTAAAGTAGATTCCTTTATCGTAGCGGATATCCATCACGCTGTCATGAGAGACCGTGTCGAACGCTACCGACAGGTCCAACAGTATCAGAGCAACTGCCCCTCCTTGGTCAGTGCGTAATCTGACACTGTCCGACATTGCCAACAGCGTTGCCTCTGTACTGTTGTTTGCTCTGAATCCTGTCTGAGATGGATCAAGAAGATGATTGTTTCCAAATACTTGGACAACTGTCCATTTACCAATTTCTCCAAGACCTTAGAAAGGTAGGGGAGCTGGGAGATGGGACGATAGTTTTCGGGATTGAGGACATCTGTTCCTGCTTTCTTTAGGAGGGGGATCACTGAGGCATGTTTCCATCGGGAAAAATGGCAGTTCTTAAGGAGTTGTTGAAAAGCTGGGTAATCAGTGGGCAAAGAGTTGCGGCGATCTATGCAAAAATAAAGTGGGGGCAAGGGTCTAACAGGGATCCAGATTTCACTGTGTTCATTGCCTTCAGGCCCTCACTGTCTGTGAGGAGTGTAAAGTTGCCCATATCTGATGTGGCTTCTGGATGGGGAGTTGGGAGAGACTTATTTATTGTATTAATTTTACTATGGGAACTGAAAGTGGTGTAAATCTTTCTTATTTTTTTCTGTGAAGAATGCGCAAATTCTGTCACAGGCCTCTACTGAGGGAGTTAAGCTTTGGGACATACTAGGTGGCTTGCTGAGTTCTTTAACAATTCTAAAAAGTTCTTTAGCTGAATTGCAGCTTTTTTTGATGCGCAGGGAGTAGTATTTTTTTGTGGTTCTTTTGCGAGATTATAAGATCTAAGCACGGACTAATATCTTAGTTTATTCGCTGCATTTTAAGATAGCCTCCATTGCTGTTCAAGTTTCTGACATTCCCTCTTAAGACTTTTAAGTTGTGGGGTATACCATTTTTCCGTCTGGGGCCGTTTCCGAGATTTCTGAGTGGGGGCCAGTTTATCCAGAGTTCGGTAAATCTCAGTTTCAAGATTGACTGCTTCTAAACATACTGTGGTGTCAACTGAAATCCCTGTATTAGCGCCTGAGAAGTGTGTTGCGAATGTGGATTCAGTAACTAACCTCCAGGCTCGATTTGATGTATGATAGATTTCCCTGGGCTTAGTTGGTTTAGCAGGTAGACCCAGCGTGAAAAATATGAGCGAATGATCTGTCCAGAGTAGTGGCTTGATCTCTTGAATGTCTGTAGCCTAAATGTTGGAAAAGAGTAGGTCAAGCGTATGACCAGCTATATGAGTAGGTCCTTCTATCCACTGTTTAAGATTGAGAATCTGCATGTCGCTCTTCAATTGAGAGGCAGCTAGATTGTCTTTTTTCTCATGGTGTATATTAAAATCTCCAATTATCAAGTAATTTTTATATTTTAAGCAGGTTGGAAGAAGTTGAGTAAACAACTTAGTACTGAGGTCGACTTGGTGACCTGGGGGGTTATAAATTACTGCTCCTTCTAAGATAATGAGGCCGTCATGGAGTAACTTAGGCTAAAATACTCAACTGGTGCTTCTAAAATACGCCTACCCCAATGTACCTAACCTAAGTCTAGTACGAGGAAAGAAGTAAGTATGGTCTTTAGCATAGGTTTAGTTTTGCCAAGAATTTGTCAAAGGTTTCTCTAGGTTCTAATCAGCTCCATACCTTAGAATGAAGGAGGTCTGGTATCTCTGCTTCTGGACTCGATTTCTCAACACACCGCAAGGGGAGTCAGAATCACTGGAGCTGGATTTCTCGGCAGAAGTTGTCAGCTTCCTGATCAGTGCGTCAGCTGGAGAGTCTGCTTCCTTCGGCGCTTGCTGTAGCGAGCTGTGTCAGGTAAGTAGGTCGTCGAACTGCACCAAACCACCGTACTTTGCTATAGCAAGTGAAGGCATATTTATACCTTGAAGGTGTGTAGGAATGCCATGTTTGACGTAGAGTCGGGCATATGAACGTCATGAATGAACCCCTAAGGAAAAGATGTTTATTGTAAAGTAACTGAGTTTTTGGAGAAATCAATATTCAAGCAGGGGAAGTCCCCAACGGCTTAAGCTGGTTTTCCAAGAAATCTTTGTGACGTTTGGTGAACGGATGGAAGTAGCCATGCCTGTATTTGGGTTTCATGGGCTATACCTAAATAAGGGCTTGATTTCTATGCCTATATATGGGCAACGTGAATGGTACCTATATAAGGGCATGTATCGGGAAAATTCATTCGGAATCTAAAACGCCATACAACAATACGACATAGAATGTTGGGACTAAATGATCACGCTCAATTTCAAAGTCTCTTTTGAATGAGATACCCAGTACAGTAGGAATCCAATTAAGCAGAAAGTCTAGCGTTGATGGAGCAGCTTTCTCCGAATTCTCTGGTAGACCAAATATACATAGGTTACTTCTACGATTCCTATACTCCTGCTCCGTAAGTTCTCTCCGCAACGCAATCAGGGAATGTTCCATATTCTGCATAAGATTAGATTGCTTGTGTGTGGTGTCGCCTACTGCACTTATATGAGATTCGGCATTTGAGACACGAAGCAACACATTTTTAAAAGCATTCCTGATTGCAGCAACTTCAACCTGAAGTAAATCAGTATTTGTTTTAGTACTCTGCTCAATGTCATGAACTGAATTAAGGCGAGAAAGAATAATGTCCAAAGTAGTGCCAGAGTCCTTAGGTACTAATTCCGGTGTGGGAGAGACCTGTTTAGACCTTTTCAGATACCCTTTAGAGTCTTTATCTTTAGTAGGAGGACCCATACTTTCTGCCATTGGAGCACATGTATTATAGTGGAGAAATAAACAACTGATATCGATCTCCAGGACAACACCAAGCTTCACACCCTGCCCCAAAAAACAGAACAATTTTGAAGAAAAGGCAGAACAGATAATGATAGTGATAAGTGACTCTCTATACCCTCATTCCACTAAGGGTATATATAGCGCACCACGAAATAGCTGATAAACAAGCAATATCATCAGCAATACAGCAATGACTGGAGAAGACTGACCAGGAATACCAAGCAGGATTTAGATAGCACTTAGAAGCACCCAGTGACTGAGTGCCTGAGGACCTTTACTCCTAAGGCTGCACTTAGCTGTAACCGGGATATTTAAAATATATGATAAAAACAATTTCTGACCCAAAAAAATAAAACTGGAAATGAGCCTCCAGTCAAGAAAAACACATCAGAAGGTTGCAAGAGAGACTTCTCATACCTCACATGATGGCTGGAAAATAAGTCTTCAAGTCCACCTTCTCAAAATAGGCGTTATTTTCAGACTACTATGTGCAGACCCTCCATAGCAAATGGTATATTTCAGTGGCCGGTGTAATTGGTATAGCTACAGCTCAAGAGTAGACATCCCAGCAGCCAGCAGCAGTCCAAAGTACCCTGGATAAGTCTCTTAAACAGTGTGGCACCATAGTAAGCAGGCAGATAAGGGCGGAACATCAGGTATTAAAACAGCACTCACAGCACACTCAGCAGGAATGGAACTCCTCCTCAGTAAAGCGCTATTAGTCTGCAGAAAACATATTTCAAGTGGGCGTATGGTGCTAGAAATATTCCTCCGATCTCACCCTTGCAGCCTGAAACAGAAAGAGCTCTGAGAATTCATAATTTCTCTAGTTTTCCTCGCACCGCTGCCATCTTGGGAGCCATGTCTGAGGTAAACACAGAAACTGAGGTTTCTCAGCCCAGATCACTCCACCATTGCTGCTACTCCTCACTCGTCCTCACAAACATTCCGCTGTTGCTTTCCATAATTAGAGCAGGTGTTCAAGGTCTCCATCACCTCTTTTGCCGACCAACCTCTCGGCGACGTATCGGGGCTCAAAATAGTGAGGCTATCTTGGCTGCCCCCTAATCTATATATTTATAAATGAAAGTTACCAATGGTTATGGTCCGACTAGTTTAAATTGGTGTTGTCAAAAAGTTCTGTCTCAAATTTCCTATAGGGTGATGAGAAAGCAAGAGACTTGACCACTCTATTGTGGTACTCAAAATGAGCAAGATGAGAACATTGATCGAGTAAGGTGCTGGGAGAATATCTATTGTGGTGCACAAAAAATAGGAAAGAAAAAGAAAGCATGTGCAAATAAGGCAAAGAGGTGGTTACTAAGTGCGGGTAGACCAATTTATGTGGCCCTTTATAAGTCACTGCCAGTGCTGTTGAGGGAGTTTCCTTTTAGTGCTGTCGGGCAATGCTGATGCACTTCCCGGGTATAGTTGCAAAAATTATCAGGAGTGTTGCGTAAAGGTGAAGTAAAGAGATGATACACTAACATCCAACCAAGATTTGTCCTGGGTGACAAAAAAGTAAGTATAAGAGGTCAAAGAAGAGGAAGTCCCGAAAAGGTTACATGAATTTAGCCAGCGCAATTGTATCTAGAGAGTGAGGTCAGACCATAAGTCTCAGAGAGGGAGCGTCATCTGTAGAAGTTTCCTATGATTTGACTACTCTTGTACATAGTCATGTGCTTGTTTGGGGAGCACTGCTATGCATCCAGAATACAGCTGTATGAAATAGCGGGCATTTGCAGAGTGTAATGTGTACAGGAATAAAAGGTCATGCAGCAGGCTGTACCTTAACATCCAGTCGAGGTTCATCCTGATACGAAAGCTCAAGGAAATGTAAATGAGAGGCCAAAGGAAACAATAAGGGTACAACCAAAAGTCCCAGAAGTGTTAGGTGAATACATTCCAAGCGCTCGTACCCCTGCCATGCACAGTGTTGTCATCAATGATGTATTACAAATGCCATCAGTGATATTATTCGTAATGACATACAACATATCATGAGAGATGTTGTATGTGAGGTCCTAAGCAGTGCACAGTGAGGGGGCAAGTCAGTTTTTTTCAGTTATCTGTAATTAGTGAATTTCAGTGTTTTTTATAATTTAAAGTATTTTAACAGCCATTTTCACCTAACTATAACGTTATTTTAACCTTTGGTTTTTGTCAGTGAATTTGAACGTTTAAAAAAAATATATATATGTGAAGATATTATTCCCATACCTAACTATAATGTTAATTTAAACTTTAGTTTTTTTCAAAGAATTTCTACAGGTTTTGTAGCGCAAAGTAGTAGACTATTACCATACCTTACTATAGTTTCCCAGCACTGCACACAGTCTTGGGCCTTGCGCCATGGGGTTGGGAGACAACCTCATGATTAAGCAAACCTGGCCTTTTCTCCACATAATCGTACAATAAATAAATAATTATAATTTGACCCGGGGGAGGCGGCGGAGGGTGCCCCTCTGGGCTACTACCACAAGGTCCTGGGGGTCGGAGTACTCCTAATCTGCACCCATATACATAAAAAAAATCTTAGGATACAGGGACAGAGTTCCTGAATCCCAAAATCAACGGCATACCTTTTTCTTCAGTATGCAGACAGCCAATCAGATTGTATAGTTAGGGTACGCGGATGCGCGTGTCCTTCACAGTGTGAAATATACATACATTTTTAACCTTAATTTCTCAAAACCTACTGAACAAATTACAATAAGCATATTTTGGGTATAGATCTAGCTTTAAGCCTAATTTGGTTCAGCATTGTAATCAAATCGCCATTCAGTTTTCCCTTGGGAAATTGCATAGGTAAATCGCAATGTGGGACCTCATGTTTTCTCAGCCCCCACTTGACGGGTCACCATTAAACTTTCCAAGGAGGAGCTGATGAGTATGAGACTCTTTCTGAAAAGTTTCCTGAAGATTTGTCAAATGGCGCCAAAGTTATTAGCAGACCAAGAAATCCTTTTTCTTTGGAAAAGTGGATCTAACTGTAACTACTCAGTGGTAACTGCCACTCTGGCACTGGGATAAATATATATATATATATATATATATATATATATATATATATATATATATATATATATATATATATATATATATATATATATATATATATATATCCAAGTGCTGATGTTCCTCCTGGGAGCACAGCCGGTGGCACGATTCCAGCCGGTAGAGCAAAAAAAACGGCATAGATCCACAGCAACTGCAATAATACGCGCTCTCAGGATCCTGGTATAAGAGTTTTATTACAGGTTATGGTTACGCGTTTCAGAAGCGAACTGGAAACCATAACCTGTAATTAAACCCTTATACCAGGATCCTGAGAGCGCGTATTATTGCAGCTGCTGTGGATGTATATATATATATATCTCGTCACCAGTATGTAGCTAGAGTTGGGACTTAGATTCCATAGGAAATCATTGTTTTGACTTCCCTAGAACTTTGATGTTGTTCGACCAATCTTCATGAAATTTCTCGAAAACAGTATCAAAGTAGGTTCTGTGTGTTGGGGTGATCCGTGCATTGGAGACCAAGAAATAGGGCACAAAAAAAGGGTGCATTTGTAAAGTTAATTTCCATAGGAACGCATTGTCGAACCTACTGCCCGAACCGCTGGACAGATTTACACCAAATTTGGCAGAAAGGTAGAAGTTGTTATGCAGATTGTGCTTTTTGTTAACTGCTGCAAATCCATCTCAGTAATTTTTGAGAAATTTAAGCCAAAAATTATAGATATATCTCAGGTCATGGCGATTACGCAATGTTTCGCTAATACATGTGCCAAAGGGAAAGCTCTGATTGGCTGAACGCAATATGAATAGAACGTTGCGGCCACCATTTTGTCGTCTGGGAAAGGTTCTCGGGGCTGAAAATGTGTGTGAAAGCTTACACAAAGGGTCAGGGTGTAGCTACTTTGACCCCATGTTTGAGAAATGGGTGTGTTAGCAACACAAGTTATGTGGCGAAAATATATTTCTTTCATCGCCTGCAATATTTGTGATGACGCTGCAACCGCCAGTGCGGCCCCCGTGTACCATCGCTGGGACATAGTGCCTCCCGCCGGGACATAGTGCCTATTGGAAAATATATATATATATATATATATATATATATATATATATATATCAAGAACAAAGATTCTCCCACTCAGAAGAACGGCACAGGGTACCTCTGGATGCTTCAAAGTGTATTTATTAGAGGCACGAAATCAGCAGCTCCCTACCGACGCGCTTCGCCACTAAGGCTTGGTCACAGTTAATGTGCTCATTACACGGTGCTATTTACATAGTGAAAACAAAGTGCATAGAAGAGGGACTACGGTCAATCCACTCAGCCGATTTTGGACCACCATACTTGAGTGGTACAATTCATAAAACATGCATTGTCACAATACTGCATTTTCAAGCAAATTCTAATATGAAAATAATATGAGAATAAATCTTGCCCAAGTGGGCTAAACTTAATTAAATGTTCGTGAAACCAAACAGGAGAGTCAGCTCATACACGCAAGCTTTTAGACCTGTTTTGGCCGCCATCTTGGAGTGGTATTGACGTACCACATTAGTTTCTGGATGAATAACCAAAGCAGTGTGAAAATAAACAATAGTAAAGTTCAGTCTCGCCCCAGTGGGCTAATCTATTGTCCCAGATTTCACTTTCTAGTGATTGTGCAGGTGATGCCCCAGTGGACTGAACAGCTGTGACAGTACCGCCATAATTATATCATTAGGCTTGTTGTTGTTTGTAGTCTTGTTCTCCTATGTAAAAAGAAAATTAGTGTTTTAAAAAACACCGTGTAATGAGCACATTAACCGTGACCAAGCCTTAATGGCGAAAAGCGTCGGTAGGGAGCTGCTGATTTCGTGCCTCTAATAAATACACTTTGAAGCATCCAGAGGTAGCCTGTGCCGTTCTTCTGAGTGGGAGAATCTTTGTTCTTGAAATTAAGGGTGTCCGGCACCCACACAGGCTCGCCGTGATACGAGACGAGGAACAGCCGGGAGAGGTTGTTGGAGTGTATATATATATATATATATATATATATATATATATATATATATATATATATATATATATATATATTTGTACACACACGCCGGTCATATTCACAGACTCATGTACACACTCGGAAACTCACTCAGACACTTATACACCCATTCACATATCAACTCGCACACAGACATCCTGTCACATACCCACTCAGATACTGATGCACTCACATACCCATTGAGGTACTTTTGCAATCACTTACAGACTTACTCAGAGAGAGACACACCCATTTACAGACCCACTCAGAGACTCAGGTACCCACTTACAGACCCACTCACACACTTACATATCTTCTCACAGATTCACTGATACACTCATACACCCACTTAGGCACATATTCAGACACCCAATAAGACACTCATGTATCAACTCACAGATCCAGTCAGATAGTCATACACTTACTTACAAATGTAAAAATACACTCATGTACCTACTCACATATTGAGTGAGAGACTTAAGCAACCAATCACACACCCATTGTTGCACTGAAGCACCCACTCATAGATATACTGAGGCAGTTGGGCATTTTGTTACAGAAGTATTGATTGACTGATACATTGTCTCAAAGATTCTGTCAAATATGTATACAGTGAATGAGACACTTAGTGAGACAGTGATGCATGAAGTCATAGATTACCCTGAAAAAGTTATGCAATGTGTTAAAGAGATATTAAGAGAGTTATACATGCTATTATGCAGTTGTTTAGATAGTTATGTGTTTAGTGTGTTGGTTATAATCCATTTTGCAGTTGTATGTTTTTAATGTGGTTGTAGCTATATTTGTTTTGTCATTTCACAACGTATTTGCGGTGATCGTGGTTGCTGATGTTATCGCGACACCAGGCATCACAGTGAAAACGGAAAATCGGTTTAAATGGTTAATTTCATGCAAACTCCCTACAAAAATATGACTTTAAACCGTGCAGTAATAGATCCCTAGGGGCCCATTAGGATGGGGAGCGGATCGCCCCGGCCATCCTTTCTCTAAAGACCCCCCGCCTTATTAGGATGGCGAGGGGGACAGCAGCGGAAGGTAAGACCGTCCGCCGCTTTTCCGCCCCGGTCTCATGGCGACCGGGCGGAAAAGGTATAATATGGTGGCGGTGTCTATCAGACATTGCCAGCCATATCATGGTGGGCAAATTTGAATGCTTTTTCGGAAAGACATGCGGAGAATCCCTGCGGGGCCCGTTGCGGGCCCCCAGGGACTCCGGGGAGTGGGGGGTGCACATGGGGGGGTACCTGCATTTCAAAGTGCAACATGGCAGGCACTGGGCGGTGCCTGTCATGTTGTGCTTTGAAATGCACAACGTGCATTTTTACCATTGTGGCGGTTGGCACTTTCAGCACCGCCCGCCGCAATGGTAAAAATACAGGATGCGCCCGCCAGTGTGGTGGGCGCATCCTAATTGCCAAGGCGGGACTGCCACTCCTATGGTGGGCGGTCCCGTTTTGCACGGGGATGGCAGGCGGGCAAAGTCCGCCTGCCATCCTAATGGGGGCCTTAGTGTCTAAAATACTATAAAATGTGTGCATATATGTTTTTGCACCCCCCTAAAGGTGCAACTCTCGGTGCTATCACAACAAGGGGAAGTAGGGTTTAAACAGTTTCTTAAAAAACGTACTAGAAAAATATATGTAATATATGTACTCATATGTTTTTACAGCAGTGATCTGGCTAGTAATGTATGTATTGTAATAGATAGAATGAATTTTTCAAGTTAACATTTTTTAATCTGGTGGTGGTCATTGAATGTCTGATTTTGCTATACGATTTTGCGACATGATTGCTATCAGCGCGAATTTCGAAAATTTCCCGAAAAATCCTTTCACAAGAAAATGAACAACATTTTTGGCTCTTGGGTGACAAGTGCCTTTGTGTTTATAGAGTGTTTAAGACATACGTATAAGACTGTATGCATAGTTTCAGGTTGCCTAAAAACACCCTGTTTCCCTTTGTCTGTAAAGTGAACTCCATCACCTCTATATATTCCATGCATGTCAAAACACAGATTGTTGTTATCGGTGGAGCCCATATTATGGTCTCTGAGGAAAGCAGAAACAGTTTTATTAATATGTTTCCTGGCTTTGTCAATCTGAGGACAGAATTGATTTGACCACTTCCATTTCTGTCTTTGGCATATACTAGGCCAGTGTTTCCCAAACTGTGGTCCGCGACCCCCAGGGGTCCCTGACACATTCCCAGGGGGTCTGCAGGCAGCAGTTTTAAAAGCACTGCAAAGTATCTCTTTAATTAGCTGTGTTCAAAGAACAATACAAGTGTCATCAAGATAACAACAGTGATTAATGTCCCTGCTGGAGAGACATGAGAGTTTTGTCCAGTGGCAGCTTTTACTGAACTAATGCAGCACAGAGGGTTAATATGCCTACTGCAAAGAACTTGTATCGTGCATTTTCAAAAACAGTATTTTATATGGAAACTGCCACCAAACAGCTGCTTGCAAACTGCAAGTACAAGTTAGTGACTTATGTTTTTTCTCAGTCTTTCATTATCCTGATGCTTCTAACAAGGTTTATTTGGGTTGAAATACATTTTTATTGTTAAAGCCAATGCTAACCCCTGTGTTATGTTCAAAATCCTGACTTTATGCTTCTCCAGACTAGCACTCTTCAAAAATGCCTACCAGTATGAATGACATGTGAATTCTGCACCTTGTAGTCCCCTTTGCCTTATGTAACATTTTCTATACACTGATTGACATATATGATACACCATCTCTATATGTGTGTGATGTAAAGTGCTCTGACATCCTACAATGGTATGAGAAATGCTATAAAAAATGAAATACATATGATAGAGGGGCTATGGAGGGATGAGAGTCACTGTTGGAGGGTGATAGTGGGGGAATCATTGATTAACCCCCAGAAAGATTGTCGCATTCTTGTGCATAGTCAGGTCTTCATTTACTATTCTTTAAAAGCTAATACAATTCAATATATAATGATAAATGCGTTGTAGAATGCACCATTATTTCCTAAATTTCTTAAGGGGAGAGCCTCCCAAAGCCCACTTTGTAGGGGTCAGGCTCAATCACTGCACTTGGTGTGCACCGTATGGGCACTGGTCTGAAATCATTTGCCAGGGCTGCTTTGGATTTCCAGTCTGGCCCGGGCAGGAGCAGGAGCCTTGTACTGCGAAATAAAGCCAACGTTAAGCCACTTTAAGTGGCTTAACGTTGCCTTGTAAATAAGGCAAAGCCCCTATCGCCACAGGTACATCTCAAAAAGTGATGTTCCCATGGTGATAGGGGCTTGTAAATATGCCCCTAAACCATTAGTAATTTGAGTGTTTGTTTTGTGTGCACACGTGTGTTAATTTTTTCTAAATTACTGTTTTAATGTTTGAAATTTAAATCCTACAAATTGCTTGGGGGTCCCCGGCTTCCAGTGGTGGGTCAATGGGGGTCCTCAGGAGTCAAAAGTTTGGGAACCACTGTACTAGGGCATTTCCAGCCCTATTCCAGTCAATGTGCCTAGGTCATTGCCACCACAGTTCTCAATCATGAGGTAAGGAGCTTGGAATTCCACAATGGTTTTAACAAAAGGCAGCTGGTCATGAACCTTAACCCTTTCCGACCAAACTAACTAACAAACTAACTAATCTCCACGTTGGGCAAACAGAAGTCCTTGTCAATACCTTTGTTTTTTGCAGCCTCTTTAACCCAATATACATAACTGTTGCCCACAATCCACACGTTAAGCAGTTTGTAGGAAGGTGGACTAGCACACAGAACAGGTCTGCAGCTCAATGGTAGTTGCAAATATAGTTTTTTTGTAAAGGTGGTTTTCTCCTAAATTTATCACCGAAAGAAAATTTAAAACAATATCATACTAAATATTTAGACTTAAACTTTATTTAAAAAATGTCTTTAAGTGTATTTTTCGGTATGTGAAATATATTTACTGATCACAGACTCTCCACGGTAAATGAGACAATGTTGTACCGAACCAAAAAATTGTTAAACCATAAAACCAGTTATTAATGAACTTACTGATAAACACATTCTAAAGCAAAATATTAGTTGTATATAATATAAATATAATGTACAATATGCAATTATAGAAAGAAAATACGAATATCTTAGAGGCTCACTTAAAAATATAATGGATGTTACAATTAAGCAATAGAATTTTAAAAAACCTTGGAAATTCATTGAAAAAAACAAAGGTTACAGGTACGTTATAGTTAGGCTTTCATTTCACTCGTACAAAACCAGAGAAATTCAGGAGTTATAGTTAGCTAAGCTAATTATAAATCGCGCCCAGCAATGCACTGCTTATGACCTCACATATTACATCATTCATGACTTGGTCAGTGACGTCATTGATGATATCACTGATGACATCTCAAATGACTTCACTGATGACATCATCCAGTGACTGTGAGTGTTTTCATAATGTTTTGAGGGTTAAATATATATACTAAGATATATTGATGAATCAGTTGGTGTATGAGTGTCTGTATGGATGATTCAGTGGGTGCCTGACTGTATAAGTGAGTGATTAGGAGTCTCAGTGAATAGATGGGTGAGTGGCTAGGTTTCATGTCATGAGTAATATGCGATGTCATAAGCATTGCATTGCATGGGCGCGAGTTATAGTTAGCTGAGCTGAATTTCTCTGGTTTTGTACGACTGAAATGTCAGCCTAACTATAACATCCCCTAAAACTTTGTTTTTTTCCAGTGAATGAATATATATATATATATATATATATATATATATATATATATATATATATATATATATATATATATATATATATATATATATATGTATATATATATATATGTATATATATATATATGTATATATATATATATATATATATATATATATATATATATATATATATATATATATATATATATATATATATATATATATATATATATATATATATTCCAACACACAAGTTGCCCTGTTTGGGAAGCCACACTCGGGAGGGTTAAAATACAAATGCTGCCCGTGGCGCTGTCAGTCTGCTCCACACCAACCCTTTCAGCTTGCCAGACGCGTTTCGGGCGTGACTTCCGCCCTTTCTCAATGGCTGCACAAATGGAAAACA
Source organism: Lissotriton vulgaris (assembly GCF_964263255.1). Classification (NCBI taxonomy): domain Eukaryota; kingdom Metazoa; phylum Chordata; class Amphibia; order Caudata; family Salamandridae; genus Lissotriton; species Lissotriton vulgaris. The sequence continues at coordinate 1,105,182,085 of NC_141693.1, forward strand.
TGACTTCTGTTTACACACCTGCCTTTATTCAAAGTTGGTAGTCCCGCCCATGTGGGCTGTTGCACGGCATTCTGGTTAATGTAGTGCCTGCCCAAAGACCATTGCAGGTGTGGCCCCAGTGGGCGTCTCAGGATTCCAATTGTAAAAATGTTTTCCCCAGTGGGTGGAATGGCACGAAGTAGCACTGGCACATATCCAATATATACAGGCAGCTCAGGCCCCTCTCGTTCGTTTCGCCGCTCTAGTTGCTGAGCAGCGACGATCCGCCTGAACAGCGGCGGGGCTTCCCAGCGAACGGACCAGCCGCTCAATTATTCCAACACACAAGTTACCCTGTTTGGGAAGCCACACTCGGGAGGGTTAAAACACAAATGCTGCCCGTGGCGCTGTGTCAGTCTGCTCCACACCAACCCTTTCAGCTTGCCAGACGCGTTTCGGGCGTGACTTCCGCCCTTTCTCAATGGCTGCACAAATGGAAAACATGACTTCTGTTTACACACCTGCCTTTATTCGAAGTTGGTAAGTCCCGCCCATGTGGGCTGTTGCACGGCATTCTGGTTAATGTAGTGCCTGCCCAAAGACCATTGCAGGTGTGGCCCCAGTGGGCGTCTCAGGATTCCAATTGTAAAAATGTTTTCCCCAGTGGGTGGAATGGCACGAAGTAGCACTGGCACATATCCAATATATACAGGCAGCTCAGGCCCCTCTCGTTCGTTTCGCCGCTCTAGTTGCTGAGCAGCGACGATCCGCCTGAACAGCGGCGGGGCTTCCCAGCGACCGGACCAGCCGCTCAATTATTCCAACACACAAGTTGCCCTGTTTGGGAAGCCACACTCTGGAGGGTTAAAACACAAATGCTGCCCGTGGCGCTGTGTCAGTCTGCTCCACACCAACCCTTTCAGCTTGCCAGACGCGTTTCGGGCGTGACTTCCGCCCTTTCTCAATGGCTGCACAAATGGAAAACATGACTTCTGTTTACACACCTGCCTTTATTCAAAGTTGGTAAGTCCCGCCCATGTGGGCTGTTGCACGGCATTCTGGTTAATGTAGTGCCTGCCCAAAGACCATTGCAGGTGTGGCCCCAGTGGGCGTCTCAGGATTCCAATTGTAAAAATGTTTTCCCCAGTGGGTGGAATGGCACGAAGTAGCACTGGCACATATCCAATATATACAGGCAGCTCAGGCCCCTCTCGTTCGTTTCGCCGCTCTAGTTGCTGAGCAGCGACGATCCGCCTGAACAGCGGCGGGGCTTCCCAGCGACCGGACCAGCCGCTCAATTATTCCAACACACAAGTTGCCCTGTTTGGGAAGCCACACTCGGGAGGGTTAAAACACAAATGCTGCCCGTGGCGCTGTGTCAGTCTGCTCCACACCAACCCTTTCAGCTTGCCAGACGCGTTTCGGGCGTGACTTCCGCCCTTTCTCAATGGCTGCACAAATGGAAAACATGACTTCTGTTTACACACCTGCCTTTATTCAAAGTTGGTAAGTCCCGCCCATGTGGGCTGTTGCACGGCATTCTGGTTAATGTAGTGCCTGCCCAAAGACCATTGCAGGTGTGGCCCCAGTGGGCGTCTCAGGATTCCAATTGTAAAAATGTTTTCCCTAGTGGGTGGAATGGCACGAAGTAGCACTGGCACATATCCAATATATACAGGCAGCTCAGGCCCCTCTCGTTCGTTTCGCCGCTCTAGTTGCTGAGCAGCGACGATCCGCCTGAACAGCGGCGGGGCTTTTATGGAGAAGTGGAGGGGGAGAGCCGACAGTGCTACCACTTGTGACCTTTGTGTGGACACCCCTCAGTATGTGGCATCTCCACTGGGGCAACCTTTTGTATGTGATATATAGATATATATATATATATATATATTACCTACTGGTGGTCGCCAGTAGGTATATATAGTTAGGACCTAGTTACCATAGGAAATTCTATTGGGAATAACTTTGGCGCCGATTGAGGGATCTGCCTGTAATTTTCCTTAAATTCGCCTCGCTGCGCTCTGCTCCTTCCCTGAAAGTTTCGGGGGGATTCGTCAAGCGGGGGCCGAAAAAAAAGGGGGGTCCCAAAACGTGTTTTCCCCATGTTAATTTCCATTGGGAAATTCTGACAAGGCTACAGCTCGAACGGCTAAACGGAATTATACCAGATTTGGCAAAATGGTAGGGACTGGTATGCAGCAGTGCCTTTTGTATGTTTGGTGTAAATCCCTCCAGTAGTTCTTGAGAAAATTGAATTTGAAATTTTTCAAACAGCATTTTCTATGGGACCTTTAGACACGGATACAGCCCGAACGGCTGAACGGAATTACACCAAACTTGGTAGGGACAGGTATGCAGTAGTGCCTTTTCTATATTTGGTGAAAATCCCTCCATTTGTTGTTGAGAAAGTGAATTTGAGCAAATTATATATCTATATGCGCTCAACATTCTATTGGGAATAAATTTGGCGCCGATTGAGGAGTCTGTGTGCAATTTTCCAGAATTTTGGCCAGCTCCGCTCCGCTCCTTCCCTGAAAGTTTTGGGGGGGATTCGTCAATCGGGGGCCGAAAGGGGGGTCCCAAAACGTGTTTACCCCATGTTAATTTCCATTGGGACCTTTAGACACGGCTACAGCCTGAATGGCTGAATGGAATTACACCAAACTTGGCAAAATGGTAGGGACAGGTATGCAGATGTGCCTTTGCTATGTTTGGTGAAAATCCCTCCAGTAGTTCTTGAGAAAATTGAATTTGAAATTTTTCAAATGGCATTTTCTATGGGACCTTTAGACACGGCTACAGCCCGAACGGAATTACACCAAACTTGGCAAAATGGTAGGGACAGGTATGCAGTAGTGCCTTTTCTATATTTGGTGAAAATCTCTCCAGTAGTTGTTGAGAAAATTTAATTTGATCAAATGATATATCTATATGCGCTCATTGTACGCGCACCGTACGCGTACGGTATGCGTACATGCGCATATCCTTACGTGCGCGAGCGAGTTTCTGATTGGCTGGCAGTCGACTGTCAACATTCCAAACTGTCCAAACAAGGAAGTGTTGGCCACCATCTTGTTTTTCAGGAGAACTGAGGCACAAGAGAGCCCAAAACAAGAGTGGAAAACACAAAAAGGGGGCAGGATAGAGACCCCGCCACCCTCTAGCCCTTCTCAGGGGGTCCCAAAAGGACCCCCAAGGCAAAAAAAATAATCGCTGGGTACGCGCACTGTACGCGTAGGGTACGCGGTACGTGCGCGTACCCCGCGATTTAAAAAAATATATATATTTTTTTGCACTCGGTGGTCCTTCTGGGACCCCCTGAGAAGGGCTAGGGGGTCAGGAGGTCTCAACCCTGCCCCCTTTTTGCGTTTTCCACTCTTGTTTGATGCTCTCTTGTGCCTCACTTCTCCTGAGAAACAAGATGGCTGCTCAGGTGGTCCCAGAAGGATAATGACATATATAAACGTTATCCGCTAATAGAATTAGCATTAACAAAGCCTTTGAAATTTATTGAAAAAAAATATAGGTTTCACGCCTGATATAGTTAGGAATTAGCATTTAAAAAACCTTGGAAATTCACTGAAAAAACCATAGGTTTCAAGCCTTATATAGTTAGGAATTAGCATTTAAAAAACCTTGCAAATTCACTTAAAAACCATAGGTTTCAGGACTTATATAGTTAGGAATTAGCATTTAAAAAACCTTGCAAATTCACTTAAAAAACCATAGGTTTCAGGCCTTATATAGTTAGGAATTAGCATTTTAAAAACCTTGCAAATTCACTTAAAAAACCATAGGTTTCAGGCCTTATATAGTTAGGCATTAGCATTTAAAAAACCATTGAAATTGCTCCTATATAGTTAGTTGTACTAACTACATTTCGCGCACCCGCAATCCACTGCTGATGATGTCACATATTACATCATTCATGACATGGTCAGTGACATCACTGATGACATCACTGATGACATCTCAAATGACATCACTGATCACATCACTGATGACATCTCATTTGACCTCTCTGATGACATCACTGATGACATCATCCAGTGACTGTGTGTTTCTGTAAAGTTTAAATATGTTTTACATATTGAAGAATGAGTGGATGTATAAGTGTCTGGATGAAGGATTTAGTAGGTGCGTGACTGACTGTATGAGTGAGTGATTCCGGCCGCTGCTGTATCCACTCCCCACTCCAGGGCAGCATCCTCTAACCCATCTTACCATTCTTAAGCCTGGCAGCATGACCACTGAAGTCCTTTAGCATGGCCATTTGAGTCTTCTTTAACAAGCTGTGTACATACTCAAACGAAACATCTTATCACCAAGATATCTCGCTTTCAAATGGAAGAGGTTTTGTTTCTACATGTCAAGAAAAATCTGTATTTTTCTATCTCCTGTATGTGGCAAAATCAGGCCTGCATTTCTCTTTCATGAAGGTACTTCTTGCGGCCATTAAATCCAAGAAATCTGCAGGTTTCCGTTGCCATAATTCTATTAACTAATTAAATTTTTGAGGGCATCAGAATTTCTTCTGTTTTTAGAAGGCCCTCTCATTCAGCAGAGCTCAAAGAAGTCTGGTGTCAGATGGTGGGACCCTTTCTAACCTAGGGCAAATCCCCATTGCACTATCTTGCTTGCGAAATTTGATTACTATTACCAAGGCTTAGAGAGTATGCAAGATTGGGATGCAAGGATGGGACTGATTTTCTGGATCCCCATCAGGCAGGCTTTTAAAGCCACTGAATCCATATTGGTTGCTGCCGCGAAACTTTTAGGCTTACATTTTAGGAAATCTGCACTTGCTTTTTATGACTTTAATGCTAGATCTGACACCATTGACTATACTGTTCACCCCCTTTGCAGAGTCTGTTCAGCATCAGTTGTACCCATTGGATTCCCTCATTTCTCTCTGATCCCTCTTCACAATTTTCACTTCAAACGATATCCTTTCATCTGCTTGCGTATCTCAAGGATCTGCTGTTTCCACTCTCACTTCAACGTATAGATTAATCCTGATGCTGTTTTAGTTGCTTCAATATGAGTTGTCATTCTGATGATGCGCACTTCTTCCATGCCTTTTTCAGAAAACCAGAAGACTGTAGTTAACTTCAGTGAATGTCTGCTTTTCACCCTAAAATACAAGCAATTTTTCTCAAATGCATTACAGATAAAGGTGAGTTCCTCCAGGTGGAAAAGAAGAGAGGAGCTTAGATCACCCCTCCCTCTTTTGCTTTACCAGTAGTTGTCCTCTAACCTGCACTATGTAGATACCGTAGCAAAACCTGAGTTTAAAATTAAACTTTAATTTTAATCACCTAACTTGAGTTAACTGTACCCTTCTTGCAGGTTTTTGTATCTACACTTTGTGAAAACAAAATTCCCTTAATCTTTTCTGACCACTACCAGGCCACAGCTATTGCTTTTATTGAATTTACATTTAACTATGCACATGTCAACTACCAGGGCCCTCATGGATCTTTGACCATGTGGACTTAACAGGTTTTACTCAGTGTCCAGGACTCAAGCATCCTTTCACAGGCTCCTACTAGTGAGGTACACAGAGTTCAGAGCTCTCTGCTTGACTCACCAATGCATTCACCATTGCAGAAAAGCTTGTCCTGGCTGTGCCCAAATTCAAATATTGCTGCAACAAACGTCACAGTATTGGTCTGTACACCTAAACTCTGGAACTCCTTTCCACTTATACATGCTTTACCGTAAATCGTCTCTACTTTAGGAAAGCAGTGGAAACACTCCTGTTTTCCTAGTGTCATCCTGAAGTTCTCAGTCTCCTGTCCTAGTTCAAGTTCAAGTTCAAGTTCAGGAATTTGTATAGCGCACTACTCACCCAGAGGGTCTCAAGGCGCTTTGGGGAAGGGGGTGCATTATTTATCGAATACCCAGGTTTTAAGTTCCTTCCTGAAGGAAATGTGGTTCTGGGTAAGGCGGAGGTGAGTGGGGAGGGAATTCCAGGTTTTTGCCGCCAAGTAGGAGAAGGATCTTCCTCCCATGGTGGATCTTTGGATGCGTGGAACTGCAGCGAGGGCTTGATTGGAGGATCTTAGTTGGCGGGTCGGTGTGTAGAAGGACAGTCGTGTGTTGAGGCATTCGTGTCCTAGTTTGTAGAGGGCCTTGTGTGCGTGGGTGAGGAGACGGAACGTTATTCTCTCGTTGACGGGAAGCCGGTGGAGTTCTTTCAGGTGACCGGTAATGTGAGCTTGGCGCGGGATGTCCAATATGAGTCTGGCTGATGCGTTTTGGATGCGTTGGAGTTTTTTCTGTAATTTGGAAGTGGTTCCGGCATAGAGGGTGTTTCCATAGGCTAGTCGGCTAGTGACCAGAGCGTGGGTGACAGTCTTTCTTGTTTCGGTGGGGATCCAACGAAAGATTTTTTTGAGCATACGAAGTACGTTAAAGCAAGAGGATGAGATGGCGTTCACTTGTCTGATCATCGAGAGGGAGGAGTCTAGGATGAAGCCCAGGTTACGTGTGTGGTCTGTGGGTATGGGTGCTGTGCCCAGGGCCGATGGCCACCATGAGTCGTCCCAGGCCGAGGGGGATGATCCTAGGATGAGGACTTCCGTTTTGTCTGAGTTGAGTTTTAGGCGGCTGTTTTTCATCCATTTGGCTACTTCTTTCATGCCTTCATGAAGATTGGTTTTGGCGGTGTTAGGGTCTTTGGTGAGGGAAAGGATCAACTGGGTGTCGTCAGCGTAGGAGATGATGTTGAGGTTGTGTTGTCGCACGATGGATGCAAGGGGACTCATGTAAACGTTGAAGAGGGTGGGACTGAATGATGATCCTTGTGGTACGCTGCAGATGACTTCGGTGGCCTCTGATTTGAATGGGGGTGGCAGACTCTCTGGGTTCTCCCGGCGAGGAAAGAGATGATCCAATCTAAGGCTTTTCCTTGAATGCCGATGTTGCTGAGGCGTTGTATGAGGGTTCTATGGCAGACCGCGTCGAAGGCGCGGAGAGGTCAAGTAGGATGAGGGCAACTGTTTCTCCGTTGTCCAGTAGTGTTCGGATGTCGTCTGTCGCTGCAATAAGGGCGGTTTTGGTGCTGTGTTTGGCTCGAAAGCCGGACTGTGAGGAGTCGAGGGAGTTTGTGGATTCAAGGAAGGCGGCGAGCTGTTTATTGACGGCTTTCTCAATGACTTTGGCCGGGAATGGGGGGAGGGAGATGGGGCGGTAGTTCTTGAGTTCAGAGGGGTCCGCTGTGGGTTTCTTCAAGAGGGCGCTGAGTTCGGCGTGTTTCCAGCTTTCTGGGAAGGAAGCGGAGTTGAAGGAGCAGTTGATGACATCACGGAGATGGAGTGCGATTATGGAATCTGCTTTGTTGAAGATGTGGTGGGAACAGGGGTTGGTTGGCGATCCTGAATGGATGGAGTTCATTAGGCGGATGGTGTCTTCAGTGGTGATTAGGTTCCAGGCGTTAAGGATGTTAGGGGGCGGTTTAGGTTCGGAGGTGGGTGGAGTGGACTGTTCTTTGGAAATGTTATCAAAGCTGTTATGTATGTCGGCGATTTTGTTATAGAAGAAAGAGGATAAGGAGTCGCAGAGTTCTTGGGAGGGAGTAATGTTGTTTGAGGCTGTGGTGGGGTTGGTAAATTCTTTGACGATGTTGAATAGTTCCTTGCTGTTTTGGGCGTTGTTGTCGAGTTGATCCTTGAATGCTGACTTCTTGGTGGATCGGATCAGTTGGTGGTGTTTGCGGGTGGCTGTCTTGAGGGCGGTCAGGTTGTCAGTGGTTGGGTTTTTTCTCCATGTGTTCTCGAGAGTACGGCATAGTTTCTTGGATTTCTTAAGGTCTTCGTTGAACCAGGGGGCTTTTTTGCTACCCTGTTTGGTTTGGTGGTTTTTCAGGGGTGCTAGTTCGTCAGCGCTGCGAGTGATCCATTGTTTGAGTTTGGTGGCCGCTTGGTTTGGGTCCGATGAGAGGGCGGGAGGGTTTAGATTGAGCGATGTGAGGAGTCGGTCGGTGGTGATTTTGTTTAGGGGTGGGCGGCCAGCTACGCTCCGTCTGCGGAGTGTGCGTAGTGCCGCCTACTCCGCATTTTGCGGAGCTTGCGGAGCCAGGCGGCACTCCGCAGACGGAGCGTAGCTGGCCGCCACCCGCCTCCCTCCCGCCCTCCCTAAATACTTTAAAATACAATAATCAAATAATTTAAAAAGCACTTACCTTGCCGCCGCTGCCCGCCGCGTCCCCGGGGCTCACTTACTTCCGTCTTCCGTCTTCCGTACTAATGCGCATGCGCGGGCGGCCGCGCATGCGCATTTTCACGAGAAAATGCGCATGCGCGGCCGCCCGCGCATGCGCATTAGTACGGAAGACGGAAGATCGCGAGCCCCGGGGACGCGGCGGGCAGCGGCGGCAAGGTAAGTGCTTTTAAATTATTTGATTATTGTATTTTAAAGTATTTAGGGAGGGCGGGAGGGAGGCGGGTGGCGGGGCTGGCGGCCAGTGGTGTTTGCGGAGTGTGGCTACGCGGAGTGCGGAGGTGGGCGTAGTTTCTCGCCCACTTCGCGTAGCTCCGCGAAGCCCCACTCCGCGAACTCCGCCCAGGGTTAATTTTGTTCCAGTTTCTTCGTGGAATAGGTTGTGGGGGGTTGTGGGTCGAGGTAGTTTTGTAGCTGGGTGGGGGTGTCAACAAGTTGTTTGAGACCAAGATTGGCCAGGTTGTCCAGAAGGGTGGTGGTGTTGCTGCCGTTTTTCTTTTCCAGGTGGAAGTTGAGGTCTCCCAGTAGCATGTAGTTCTCGGAGGTGAAGGCATGTGGGCTGATGAAGTCAGTGATGTCTTCGCTGAATTGTTTACGGGTTCCTGGAGGTCTGTAGATGAGGGTGCCTCTAAGTGTGGTCCTGGGGTCGGTGTGGATCTGAAAGTGGAGGTGTTCGGCGGTTGTAAGGTTATCGTCGAAGCTGGTAGTGATTCTGATGGTGTTCTTATGGGCGATGGCGATGCCTCCTCCTGTTTGGTTGGTGCGGTCTTTTCGGATGATCTTGTAGACGTCCGGGATGGCTATGGCGATGTCGGGCGCTGAAGAGGCGTTCATCCAGGTTTCTGTAAGGAAGGCGATGTCCGGTGAGGCAGTGTCGAGTAGGTCCCAGAGTTGTGTGGCGTGTCTGTGGATCGAGCGGGTGTTTAGCAGGATGCACTTCAGGTGGTTAGGGTCGGATCTGTGTGTGGGGTTAGTGGATTAGGTGGGGGTCTTGGTGCAGGCGAACTTGCAGGAGTGGCAGGCGAAGGGGCCGTGGGTATGGCCTGGGGCAGCCTCGTAGCATTGTGAAGTGTGTCCGGGATTAAGGGCTAGGAGGGTGGCGGAGTTGTACGTTATGCGGGATGAGTGTGGTTTGTGAGGACCAGGCGGTCTGGCGCTGGGCGCGGTCCCGGCGCGGACGGGCGTAGACGGGCTTACCTTTGGCGCACCTTCGGCGCACATGGGGCGGAGCAGCTGGGAGGCGGGAGGCGGGGTGGAGATCCGGGGAGGGAAGGCAAAACAACAACAGCAAAACAAGATGGCAGTCGGCCAAATTCAGTGCAGGGTTGGGGCACACAGTATGCAAAAACGCTAAGATACTTCAAGTGGGACCGGCACAGGACACAATTAATCAAGAAGTTAAATGCAGGCAGCACAAACAGAGCAGAGCGTTGCAGCGCGCTATGTAAGGCTAGCGCTACGCTAATATGCTAATCAGCACAAGCGCTACTTTACTATGTTAATCTGCACAAATACTTCAAACAAATCGAGCGCAGTTAAATGCAGTTAAATCGAGCGCAGTTTAATGCAGGCAGTGGTCTTGTGGTCACGATACCAGAATTAGGGTTGGGAAGCAGCGTGAGGAGGAGCGACCGCTTCTGACGAGTTAGTGCCAAGGTGCCTTAGACACATTTCTTTTATTAATTCTTTGGTTCATTAAAACGTTTATCTCAGAGTAGAGTTGCTCTTCCAAAAATTGTATCTGCTCGCCACATAAATCAGATCATATCTTTATCCACTTTATTTCAAAACTCAACCTGTCTCACGAAGACATTAACACTACAAAGGGTAAAAAATTACAAAAGCTATACACATCTTTTTTAACCGTGGATCCACGCCAAGGCCCTCCACAGCACAACTGATGAGTTCTTGTTACCAAGAAATCTGTTACCAACACCCCCACAAACCTCTTCCGGAACAAGGTTCAGTCGACTGAACAAGAAGTGGCCTCCACAATCTTACTTTGAAATATATTATTTTTTTTTAAATCTGTGCAGAAGTCCTCTAGATGGCTACCCACACCTTAATTAGCCAACGTCTGACTTCTAGACTCAGGCTTCAGAGCAGTCAGCCAAGAATGTCTGGCTACTCTGCAGTTCTTTTGCATAAGATACCTTTCTCTTGTTGCAGGGTCTCATGATACAGTGAATAAAAAGATACCTACATGTAAAGTTGTAATTCTAGTTCTCCGTGAAGAGAATCTTAAACAACCCGCTGTCCTAGCCAGAAATTGCCTAGAAGAATTAACTGCCATTAAATAGAATTGAGTGGGGGTTGCGCTGCTGCCTGCCTTAATGGTTGTCCGTTGCCTGGTCAGCTCATGCTGCTGCCTGTCCAACTCCATTTACTTTCATTTGTGTTATGTTTTCCATCAGAACATGACCACTAATTGTTGTATTAGCAAACTGATACCACCTCCGTCTCCTTTTTAGTTTAAATCAGCTGATTATTAAAAAGAAAATGCAAAAAATTGCCCCTCTGCTGTGTTGTTAAAATACTCCAGAATCCCACAGAGGACGTTTCTTAGTTTAGTACTACGATTACAGTTAACTGTATTCAGTGCTCATGATGCTGTGTCCCATTGCTGTGACAAAGTTCATCCGTAAGTTAAGAATTTATTGGCCTAACTATCCGTACCTATGAACCCAGTTCCTGATGGAAAAAATAATGAATATCTTCCAAATAATTCACGAGAGGAAACAAGGAAGAAAGGAAACACGACTTGCTTCCTAGTTAAGCGATGATGTATGTAAAGACGGGCAAAAGAAGTGATCCGGTTTGTTACTGGCATTTTCATAGCACTTAATGCCATTATGATGACGTCAAGGTGCTTTCTCAGTATGGTTCCACTTCATTTGGAAGTGGGAGGGCAATGAATCACAAGTGTCTTGTCTTTAGAGGTTTTTTGGTGTTTGTTAGTTGGAGGTTAGCAGAGTGTTTTTTGCAGTAAATCTACTTCGATTTTGGAAGACGTTTGTGATCTATTATTTGTATGGATGTAGGTCAGAAGGACAATCGATTTTTTTTGGATTGGGTGTTCAATTTTCCATTGCTTGGCCCGAGTACAGTATTACAATCCAGGTAAGTAATTATGATAAAGGCCTGTGCACAGGAGTCTGTGGTATATCTGTGCTGGGTGTATAGGAGTAGTTATATGGTGTATGTTGGCGTGGTGCTTGATAGGGCGGTTGGTTTAGCAGCACTTTGCTTTTAGATATTCGATTACAGCCAGGTTTTCGGTTGTCTGATTAGTGTCGGGTCAGGGTAGTAAGGACTGTCTAAAATGTATAATTGAAAGGATGTGATCAAAGCAAGGTTTGCCTTGGATTAGTTGGGTAGCTTGAAAACTAGGAATTTTCGAACCTGCGCTTCTGTAAGTTTTATGCTAAGCTGGGCCCCACTGAAGATTAAGTTGTCAGTTTTGGAGGGAAGAAAGAAGTTGGGCGTGGCAGGCAAACAGTACATTCCAGTTTTAGAAATGATCTTTACCTGACTAAAAGAGGTAATGCGGCCGTCTGAATAGTCTGTGAATTGCAGGTAATGTTGAATAAGTCAAACATAAAATAGGCAGTAGAGGAAGGGTAGAAGCCTTGCCTTGCGCAATTTTTTGGGTATGAGGTAGTCTGCCTTTGGATTATCTAAGGGCAGGGACAGAATTTGCTGGGTTGAGTTCACAAGTATTGTCACGACATTGTATGGTAAGGATTGATTGAAGGACAGGTCTTGGGAGGGAATGGATGATGGACTTAAGGGAACGCGTGACAGAGATGACATATGTAGCGGCCTCAATAAGTGGGTTCCCATCGCCTCACTGAGAGGTGGCAGCGTAGAGTTGAGGGAGGGTGGAGGTCCGAGAAGGTGGGTAGGACGTGGGGTTTTAACTAGTTTTCAACCATGAGCAAACTTAGAAGCTCGGTGAGGCCTAGAGGCCTAGATTATGCCATCCATTGTAATCTTCCCCATGGATAAAGACCTGAAAAGTTATATTATAGTATCCATGGCCTTAATGTGAGAGTTAAACATGTAACTGCCATGCCTACTCTAAGGACAATGAATGACCCTATATTGACGAGAGACTTGGTGGCTCACATCAAAAGCTATTTTTACTCAACATTTTGTCTCTGCCAAATGGAAAAGTGAAGGGTAGGTTTCCACATTACTCACACATGGGGTTTCCCTTGCGTTATTAAATTACAGACAGAGAATGAAGATGACTTTTGCTAAACAGAGAGTAGTGAGGGAGAGAATTGGTGGTAGCCTTGTATGCTCTGAGCATATTGTAAGGAGCAAACTCATGGAAGAGTTTATTGATAAATCGGCTCACACACTCTGCCTCAGTAGCCCCATTGAGTGTGGGAATTCACTGTGTGGTGGAAATTGGTCTAATGGACACATGAAGGGTTCGTCACTATCGCCAAATTCATTATTCCGATTCCATTGCCCACTGTGCCACAAATCCTAAACCAGAGTCAATACTGTTGTTGCAAAACACACACTAGACCAGAATAAACCGGAGAGATCACAGGTCTGTTTCACTTGCAGGTCATCACCGCATATTCTGTAAATGAGGCTAGATACCCGCGCTAAATCCAAGGGACTATTTGTGGACTGCGAACCCTAAGGCAAAATCAGCATTTTTAAAGATCGCACTTTAGAAAACACACACAAAAACAGCAAAAAAACTGACACTTGACAGTCACACACATTGTGTGCCTGCATTCAGCATGGAAGACATAAGTATTGTTTGCTACATAACTCGAAATATGGCCAAATTCTGAAATATTTCATTCAACAATTGGTGGCCCTGAATAACCAAAAATCATTGTATACGTGTGAGAAGGCAGTAGGATAAAGATAACTGGACAATGTGATAATCCCTGCCATTTGAGTACAATAGAGGATGGTTCATTCCACTCATCATTTGCAATAGGTCTGGTAGGCCTTCTGTCATCCTCAATTTGCACAGGTTGGTGTATTTGATTAAAGTCAACGTGACCAGATCCCTGAAGATGACGTTTTCAGAGACATAACACAAATGTGGGTGTACACAAGTGGAATGCAATCATAATGTCTCAGAATTGTGTCTATGCCCAAGTAACACGATGGTGGGATTAATGCTTTTAATGTGTGTTATACAAGCATGTAAACATCACCATACTTATTTCTTTTTATGGTTGTATGGTCACAGAGTTAACGAAAAAATTAAGCAGTTAACTGGTGAGACCTAAAGCAGGATCAAGCCGATAGGTGAATGAGCAGGTTACATTTATTTTTACACCATAATGTGCAACAGGTTATAGATTCTTCATAAATTTGACATTTCCTTCACCCAGTAAATAAACTTCATCCCTATAACGGAGATGATGCACATAGAATTGTAGGCTATCATGGCACATACAATCAAATTTGAAGTGTCCAAGACGTGCAATCATGATGTGGTTCACTTTCTGCCCAGCACTCTCAATCCTTTAACGGTTTTTGGAGTGAACATTTATTTCCTATGTTATGCAATGTCGGCACGGACGACTATTAAATGGAAAGATCATCCTTAATCTTGTAAGATAAAGATGATAATTTAGGGGCATATTTATGAGCCCCTTTGCGTGGCTCCTGCACCTTCCAAAGTGGTGCAAGAGCAACACAAATGAAAAATAGGTCTTATGAAGCCACGCAAGGCCACCTTGTGTGGCCCTGTGTGGCCTCATAAATCTCGAATAATGGAAGGCAGTGCAAATTGCTGCGTTGCATTACCCTGCACCAGGGAGGAGTTTCCAAGGGTGTTCCAATGCAACAATCATGGATTTTGACGCATTCCCAGATTTACAAGATCAGTTAAACTGTGAATGAGCCAAAAAGATATGCTTCCCCAGGAGAGGCGCAACAAGGAAAAATATATTTATTTCTCCTCGTTTTTGCAGCACACATAGAAAGAGGAAAACACCTCTCAGGATTGTTTTTGTGCAGGAAAGTGCCCCTTCCTAAACAAAAACAATCCTGCCTACAGCACTGGCACCCTTGCACCATGGTGCAAGGATGCCTGTGTTGGCGCTAGGATGCCAAAACGTTGCTAGCACAAGGGAAAAAGACAGGAATGCACTATATTGGTTAAATACTGGGCATTCCTACACGTTCTCTTGGAAGCAGGGCAGCACAGCAAGGTAAATTGCTACGTTGCCCAGCGCCACAAGATTCATAATATGACCATTGGAGTATAACTATCAGTGTCACCTACATGCTAAATAATAACATTAGGATAACGATGGCTCTGTGATTGTTTAAAGTAAGACACATCAATCCCTGCTTCGTATCTCAAACACAAAGCCTCTTTACCTGAAATTCCTAGATTGGGTTCGAAATTGTGCTTTCTATCATACTGCTAGGCCAAGTAGATCCAGGAATCATGCAAAATCCAGCGAACAGCAGAAGCTAAAGAAGGCAGTCTTACATGTCCTCATTTAAAGTGGCACTGAATGAAAACGAAGTTTCTTTTTTCAACTTCATCATAGGGTGTGGATTGCTACCCTGTTATATGAAAGAGCCCACCATGTGGTGTATTTTAAGGGTTTTATTGGTGATTCGTTTAAATACTAGCTGTTGTGCAATCCAAGAATAAGGGTTACAGTCTCATCATTTCTGATTTATCTTCCTTCTCTTCATTACAGGTATCAGGCCAACTACCATCCTTCTTGATCCTTAACAGTCCATGTGGAGTCTGGTTGCTGCCGCATTAGTTCCAGATTCCTTCCCAGGGTATGGTCACATAACCCTTGGAGAATCAGCAGGTAAAAAATTGTTAGAAAAATAAATCAAAACACAAATATAACACACTCTGTAGTACAGCTAATGTAATGTCTGTCGGGATTCCCTCTTGCTTGATCCTTCCCTCTATCAGAATTCTTTAATATTTTCAGTCCTTGCTAGTTGTCTTTTGTGAGAGGTAAGTATTCTTGTACCGTTCCCTTACCCTTTGGTCTTTTTGTTCACAAGCCTTCTATCCTCGTCACCCTACCCCCACCAAACCCTATACGTGGACCCACTTGAATTGACCATGACCTATCTTTGGGCTGTTGTAGGACCTGGTATTTCACCGTGAAAATTAGGAAACTACAATTTTTCGCCCCAGTCTTCACCCTCCTTGCTTGGGCCCATCTTGAGACTCCACTACTCCAATTAATGTTGATTGAGAGTCTTGCGTTCCCTCCTCTTCTGGGGGTTGCTGTGATGGTGTCCTTTTAGCGCTCTTCCTCCAAATGCCTTTCTTCTCTGGCACCCTTCACACTTCCCCTTGCATTCTGCAAAGATTGTCTTAGTCCATCTTTTGTTTCCTTACCTCTCCTCCCTAGTCTATCCCCTCTTTCTAGTCTTTTTCTAATTCTAGCACCCCTCCCCCTATTGATTTTTCCCTGTTTATCTTTTCATGTGCTAATCTCTCGTCTCATTCCCTAGGTACGATGTGGATCCCACAAGCAGATCACCTCACCAGTGCTAGAGTGGGACTCAATTGAAATATTATGGTTTACTATATTTCTCACACAGGGCTGATCTAGGGTGACCAACTGTCATGGGTGCAAATTCAGGACGGTGAGTGTAAAACTTCAGGACAAAGGGTCAAAATTCAGGACAGAAATTCAGGACAGAAGGTCAAAATTCAGGACAAAAAAATTGGGACAAAAAGTAGGTTTTACAGACACATCAGAGGAGGTTGCGCAATAGTAAATATTTCAAATGAGGATGAACTCCAGAATGGCATCATCAGCCCATGGATTCCGACTGAGGGAGTGAAAAGCTGTGTGAACTAGTGTGAATTTGTGTCTGGACGAGCACTGACTATGCCAACGGAGCGATACAAAAGAGGACATATGAGGAAAAGGCCTGAGAGTGCTGCGAGACCATAGCAGCCTTCAGGATGAGTGCCACCCTAAGTCAGCGGCAATGCACTGCAAGGGGCTAGGATGTGTGTACCTCTTATGACCCTTCAACAGAAAGGACATATTGCTCCTTACCACAGAGGGCATATCATTACATATGAGATTGTAATATACATGAACTCTCTGCCCAAGGGGGAAACTGAGGTTCCATCTCACAAAGCCTAGTCTAAACCAAATTAAGAGCAATATGTCTCGGTTTATCCACCCACTCAAGATACGGCTCCAAGGCTGGTCAGGTTTGTAACATAACATACTCCCAAATAGTAGTTATTGAGATTTTGGGTTCCTCCCTTTGGCAGTGCCACAATGCTTTAAAAAAAATGTTTTAGCCCAGACTATATCTGATTTAGTCATGGCGGTTGGATTAGAGAAGAGGGCCAGCCTTCCCAGATTCGTCAGTTCCAGCTTGATATATTTAAGTCAGGGAATCTTCAATCCTTTTTTAATATACCAATCTAGTGTACTGAGCTTTTTTTTTTTTTTGGCAGTGGCTCCCTCCATCTTAGGACCTAGCTTTCACTTAGCCATCCAACAATGCTAGCGGGCAGAAAACAAGATAAGCTAGGGTGTTTTTAATAGACAATTACATCTGAATAAAGTCGCCGGTCACGCTAATTACAGGCTTGTAGTCCGAAATTACAAATCCCCTAGCAGCAAAACCAAAGTTTGCAGTATACTCCTCTGTGTGTGTCCTGAATTCCCCTTCCACGGCGTGCTTTGCCCTAATCTCTTGAACTTTCAATTGTTTTTCTTGAACTCTGTAAATATCCTGTCATCAGGAAGCTCCAATGATTACAGCAATTAGCGCCTACCAAGCGGCCTTTACATTTGCCACCTAACCATTTACACACATTTGCATTTCTTTGGGGAAGAAGCAGACAGAAACCCTGGGTTTATTTCTTTTCACCGTCTGCCCCTCCCTCCAGAATGCAGCAGAGGAGACTCCCTTGCAAGTCAGCTGGGGCATCTGAATTGTGGAAATCAACTTTTGTTATTTATCCGAGTAGCTAAAATTACAGACAAATGCCGTCCGTTAAGACACTCATCACGGACAACAGACAAAAGCCCTAATTTACGGACTGTCTGTGAAATTTACGGACGGTTGGTCACCCTAGGCTGATCCCCCTTCGGGTTTCTCTTGTCTTTCCCGTTTCTCTAGTCTTTGATTAGAATATGTAATGGACTTTGGCTGCATTTGAGAATGAGGAGCACATTTTTACATAAATCATAATCACAATGTCTATTTCTAAGTTCAGTCAATAACGAGAGTTTGAGTTAGTTTTAAGGGTTTTATTTCCATGTAAGGTATAGTTAATCTCTTTTCTTTCAATTGGTCCAATATCTCAGTCACTTAACAGAATTAATAATAAGATATGGTTAAACCAAAATCTTAACAATTCATCAAGTGTGTTCCATGAAGGAAAGATTCCCTATTCTAAGAATGTAGTGAAAAGGGGAAAATAATTATGCAGACTTAATAGCAACTGCAATCAGCAATAAGGTTCAGAAAGGTGAAAAAATCAGCTTCCTTAATTCAGCATTAAGACTTCAGGGTTAGGATTCAATTGTGGATGAGGAATGGTGTATGGAAAAAGCATGAGGGTAAGCGTATGGGCAAAAAGTGTCTCTGTGTCCCTCCTCAGTACTCAACTCTAGGAACATGCACTAATATAAGGTGTTGAAAAAATGTTGCAGTCCATGTTGCGTCGTCTGCTCCTCTAGTCCATCAGCTCTCGATATTTTTTCTGAGGACATACTTGCTCCTTCCTTTACTGCGTATGAGACAATGAACTATAGCCAGTTAGCATGAAGCATTAAACTAAGTTAATTTTTATAGTTACATGTGAGGCTTTTGGATTTCAAACATCCTTTTCCACGAACATGACTACATTTCTTGCCTTCTAATCAAATAACTAACTATGAAAAATTGAAACATTAACTCCAACAAGAAATTATTTAGCACTGCAGTTATAAAATAAGGAAAGATATGTTACAAGGTCAATATCTCTATTCAAACATTACATTATTATGTGATTATTTTTATAATTCCATCTAACGATTACGTTTCTCAGCAATACTTTCAAAAGGTTATTATTATTAATCAGAAACATGTTCCAGAGTTATGTGAAGCTTTTCATGAAGGGCATAATCATGTAATGGAAAAGGTCAACTTTTTAGAACAATTTATGTTCGTTTCAGATCGCCTAGTAAAACTACTTACAAAACAAAGCTGCTTTATGTGTTTTTGAGGCCTAGTAAGAATAAGTATAACTATCTACTGCAACTTGCACATTTCTAAACGTCTTTTTGGCTAAATATAAATTGCACGTCAATACTGCCCATATGATTTTAACTATACTATTTTCGTTTTTATTAACACTCCCTATCATCAGACACCTAGTTGGCAATTCCCTACCTCCTCCTTCTCACAGGCTTAATTGGGAATATTATTATCATTGACGAACATAGATCATTTCATATATGAACATATCCAATTTCAAAAGGTCTTACCTGGTTTTAATAAGTAACATTGGCATAGATGCATGAAACTAAAACCCGCCCGCAAAGGGGCAGATTCTCAGAATCTGCCGCTTTGAGACCGGTATTTTTGAACATCGCAAATTAAGAAATCGCAAAATTGAGATTACTTGCATTTAAGGAATCTTAAATTGAGATTCCTTAATTGCAATGCATTAAAGTTTAAAAGATAGCGATTTTGCTAGTAGGGCTCGCAAATTACCATGAAGATGAACTTCATGGTAATTTGCAAAAACTTTGAAAAATGCACTAAAGTGCATTTTTCAAAGTTTCATGTTGCGCACACACATGCCCTAAGGGCATGTGTGTGCGCAACATATGTGCACAGATCAATTTCAGGGGTGCAACAGGGTGTCCTTTGGAAACCCCTGCACCCTTGAAATCGCATTCTCAATTTGCGATTCGCTAATTGCGTTTCACAAATTGAGAATGTCTTCCCATTCATTCCTATGGGCCTCTAGGCCCATAGGAATGAATGGGGAGCTATAGCAGAGGACGGCCCGGGACCAGGGTTCGATTCCCGGCGCGGCAGGTTTCTGGACCAGGGTCAGCGGACTCGATAATTCTCTCGCCTCGGTGCCCACTCTGATCAGGGATCACACTCGGCAACTCTGGGCATTAGCTTGCCTCATCTTCACTAACGGCCCCACCAGACCGCCGGGGATGCCTGGTCTCACCCTGGAGATACCCATTAAGGGACCATCTCTCAGGGAAGCCAGGAAGGGTTTCGCAGCGGTCGAAGCGCCTTGGGACCTTCCGGGTAAGTAGTGCACTATATAAATGCCTATATATTTACATTTACATTACATTCCTTAATTGCGACTCGCAATTTGCGAATCGCAATTAAGGAATTTTAAGAAATCGCTATTTTTTGCGTGATTTCTTCATGCATTGCATTTTGCTATTCCTTAATAGCGAATCGTTATTTTTCGCTATTAAGGAATAGCAAAATGGGTTCTTGATGCATCTGGGGTTTAGTTAATAATAATTGAGAAACGTGTAATTTGACTTAAAGGTTCAGAAACAATAACTGGTATATGTCATTTGCATTTCAATAAATTAGTATATTTTGAACAAAAGGACAGGACAGATTACAATAAAGAGTATTGACAAACATGGAAATCGTATGAAACAATTGTAAAGCATTGTTTTCACAGACAATGAGTGAAGTAGCAGTTTACGATAATTTGTTCTTCACAAAAATGTATAGAAAATAGTTTGGATGTTTGCAAACTTTTAATATTTAAAGTAATACACGTGCATTCATACATTTACGTATACCATTAAATGCATATACCTTGAAATGTACACACTTATATTTATTTAAATGACAGGAAAGCTAAAAATATATTCTAAAACACTTTCATGAAGCGTTCATAAAAACAAACTTAACTCACACACTCCACAGTTCATAATGGAACACAATGTACCAATATGCAATGTACTTTGAATTATCTGACCTCCAACAAAAGTGGGGACATACATTTAGAATAAAGTAAGATGGTAGTATCCAACGATTTCATTTGCAGCAAAGGACTGTTACAGTTTACACATTTTGACTTTCTGCTGCTGTTTCACTAGAATAACACTGAGTTTGTACACTTGTTCTAAAGAAAAATCTCCTGAAAGCACGTGAGATTTGCGTTTGTGGTAAACTTTACTGCAAGCACAAACATTATTTTGCCCAACAAATATTCAAGATTAAACAAACAGCAACTATGTAGTGAGTACTTAATTTTCAACTTTTGCTACAATATTCCTGTTGCCGAATATTTTGACGTGTTCACAGTTTTCTAGCTGATTTTACTTTGTGATCTTTTCATAATCATGCTTGCTTTACAAGGCATAGGTTATATTAAACAGTGCTCTTATTTCTTATCCTGTTTTACTATATGCAGCTTAATATCACTAGAATGGAATTATGGTGAATCAATATTTAATTATCAATAACATTAATGTGGGTATAATTTTGACTATCACAATAAATTTCCCTGCTCTCACTACAAAAGTGTGATAAAGTTCTGCATATGCCTTCATGTTCAATGTTAATTTAAATAAACACTGTGATCATAATTGTTGAAACTGCCCCTCTCTGAAAGGTCACCCCCAAACTTTTTGCCTTCCTCCTCCACTTTTTTCTCAATTTGTTTTTGTTGGCTTTAATACTCTTATCACTTTACCACTGCTACTTACCCTGGACCTAGTTCATGTAGTAGCACTACGTATAGCTACGCGAAGTGCACTTCGCACTACGCGAGCTACGCGAACTGCTGTTTGCACTGATTGCACAGTGCTGGAAGCTTGTCTGCACTGTGCAAACCGCATCTTGCACAGTGCAAGCGGACGTTTTCTGCCGCTCTAATAGATTTCTACTCGAGCAGCAGCTTTCTCAACGGGAACTGGTAGTTTCTCATTGTGAGCGGTCAGGAGCATACGCGACCACTCGCAATGAGAAACCTGACCTCCCTGCGTTGAGAATCTCGCCGGAAGATTTATTTTCCATGCTCGCGATATACAACTTGATGTTGCTGATCGCTAAAGAGGAAAATGTCTCACCAGGATGTCATTTTGCGTGCTAGCGTTCGCCAACTTGCCATTATTGACTGCCAGCAAGCAAAAAATGACCACTGCACTACGCTACACGTGTTTGAACTATGCTACATGCAATTCGCGTAGTAAGAAGTAGCGCAAACTTCGCAAACTACGCAAGAGTAGCGTTGTGCTTCGCCCAAGTTTAACTGCTACCCTGTGCTAAATTGCATGCACTCTGTACTCTAAACATGGTAACTTTGGCTACTCCCCATATGGCATATTTAATTTAATGGTAAGTCCCTAGTAAAGTGCAATATATGTGCCCAGGGCCTGTAAATTAAATGCTACTAGCGTGCCTGTTGCACTGATTGTGCCACCCATTTCAGTAGCCCTTTAAATATGTCTCAGGCCTGCCACTGTAGAGGCCATGTGTGCAGTTTTAAACTGCCATTTCGACCTAGCAAGCTAACCTTCTTGCCAGGCCCTAAGCTTCCTTTTTATTACATATAAGTCAACCCTAATGTAGACCCTGAACAGACCTTTGGGAGGAGTGCAGCATATTTAAAAGGTAGGGCATGTACTTATCAGTTTTACATGCCCTGGCAGTGAAATCCTCTTACGTTCGTTTTTCACTACTGCAAGGCCTATCGCTCCCACATGTTAACATTAGGATTACCTTGTTACAAGTGTAATTCCCAATTGGGAAAAGTTAGAAATTGGAAATCTGGTTGGCTATGGCATGCGCCTAAGCCAGGCAGAAACCACCACTCTAGTCAGGGCAAGGGAGCTATATGCTGAAGATATCCCCTGCTCGGCCCCTTGGTAGCCTGGCAGAGCAGTCACGCTTATCCCTGAGGCAATGTGTAGAGCGTTTGCGCAACACACAGCAGTGACACACTAGGCACACCACCAAAGAAACTCCACACAATGTTATATCAAAAATAGCCTTTGTATGATGCATACAAACACATTAGAACATAATCACATATATACACTGTGCCACCTGGCACTTGGTATGACTTTAAACGGATTATATACATAACAGGGCCAATCGGGCCACTGTTATCACATCACAACTCGTAGTTAGGGAAAACAACCAGTAACTACTGGTAACCTTGCAACTAGCACGAATGCATTAGGCATGGACATCATAGCATGACATAGTATAGCATATTTATGCAAAACATGATCAGCTGTCGTGCACCTCAGGGCACAACACAGTCCCGTGCCCGTGATGCAATGAATACCCTCACACAGCATGGAGCACCGAGGCCTTCAACCGAGGTCTCTCCCTGACCTCACACTAATGTCCGGTGTAGCTCCTACTCCCAATCCCAGGCCCCTACCAGGCTTGCCCAGGAATGCTGAGAAAGGAAGAATGCCCCCAACACCAGGTGAGGGTGCAGCTGCCTGCGACCATGCCGGGTAGCCGTTCACTGTTAAAAAATGGTAGGGCCCATCACCACCGCAGACCAGATCTAAGCAAAAAAGATGCTAAGCCCCACTCACCACTTCTGGGGAGACTGAGCAAGAAAGGGTGCAGCCATCCGCTTCAATCGGTGACCAGCAGTCAATGGTGGTGCTCCAATCCTGCCGTGTGGGGCCGGGTCAACTCAGGCGCCACCTCTGTCCTCCTTTCTTCTGGCTACTGCTGTGGTGGACCTCGAGACATAGAGGGAGGTCTCCATCTGCTTTCTTCGCTTAAGCCTGACCTCCGGTGAGTTGCTGGGCAACGCTGGGGAGCTCCCTCCAGCCATGCCTCTACTAGCCAACTCTTTCTGCTTGGGGAACCAACAGCCCAGGAGGCTCCAGCACTCCTGCCAGCCCCCCCCCCCCCCACAACCAGGCTCAGCCTGGCTTCCACAACCAGGCTCAGCCTGGCTTCTGTCCTCATGCTCCGAATACGGAACAAAGTCTCCACAACTTCTCGGGCTCCTGGACGAATTTACCAGTGCCCACCATGCACTTCTGGGTTGTAGTCACCACACCTGGTGGCGCACCATAAATAGGAGCGCTTCCCACACTTTGGTGACAGACACTTCCCTCACAGGGAGGGGGGTAAACACAGCGCTGAGCCTGTCTCCTCCCTGGAGACACCAACCAGAGACCTGGCAGCGCTCTTCTGGAGCAAGGACCCTCAGTCTCCTATAGGCAGGGGTAAAAATCCAGCGCTCACCACACGCTGAGTCCAAGTTCACAAGGGGCAGAGCTGGGCCAAGGCAAGCCAGCTCTCAGGGCCCTCTAGCAGTGGGGAATTCCTTTGTTGTGGTTCCTCCTGGCGCCCAGCAGTCATCTTCATCCTATCTTCAATTAAGCGCCACACCTCTTACATATTTATACCCCATAATGTCTTTGTTCTGCCCTTGGCACAGGGCACTGGACCTGGTCCAAACCAGTTCTGGGGGCACTTAACAAGTGCACAACGGTCCCCATACTTAGTGTAGGCTCTGGCCCCAGACACACCGCAGGGGGTCGGAGTGAGCAATGCGGAAGGCAGGCACAGTCCACACCCTGCAAAAAGGGCAAAGTCTAACAGATGAACAATTGAAGTTTGGTGTCTCTGGACTCACAATTTAAAATCCTAACTTATGGTAAAGTTGAAATTTATGATGCAAGTCTGAAAATGACAATTTTTGAAAGTTTACATTTTCTTACTTAAACCATTTGGTGCCTTCTGCCTGTCCATGTATTACACTTCAGTGGTTGGGGACAACTGGCATCCTGCATTCACAATACAGTGGGACACAATCCTTTATCCAGTACATAAAACAAAGGAGGAAACAATATACAAAAGGACTTCAGGCAAAACAAGAGCTTTGGAAGCTTGGCTTAGTCAGGGAATGAATCAAGCTAACCACAATAGTAGCCACATTGGTCATACACAATGGTTAAATGTGACATTATTTTGTAACATTTAACCATTGTGTATGACCAATGTGGCTACTATTGTGGCTAGGATTGTGTCCCACTGCATTGTGATGTTTTCATATTTCTTTCATATGATTGCATTGATAGAATAAAATTTTTATAATAATTGTGCACTTTAACCCTTTCCATGCTCATGACGAGCTCAGCTCGTCATGAGGCACAGTGGAGCTGTGCTGATGACGAGCTGAGCTCGTCATAAAATGATGTAAATCTCAATTCTTCAGCACCGGAGGGGAAAATGTGCAGCAGCGATGTGGTTAAAGCATCACTTTGAAGTCTCCCTACTTCAAAGTCCAAATTGAGTGTAAGTACTGGACTTCTGATAGCACCAACTCAGAACATTGCTGGAACTATGGAAACTCTGCCAGGAAAAAGAGCTGCTGTGCTTAAGGAGGGACTGCCACTTTGCTAGCTGTTTGCTGTGTTGGCCTGCTGATTGTTGTGCTGTAGGAGGGACTGCCACTTTGCTACCTGCTGTTCTGTGTTGGCCTGCTGCTTTTTGCCTGGGAGTGAGAAGGGCTGGACCTGCTCTCTACACTCATGAACCCAAGTTCTCCAAGTGCTTCCTGGCTTGCCTCCTGTTCTTGAAGTCTCAGGGCCATCAAAGACCTCTGTCAACTCTGCTTCAGCTGCTGTACTGTGCAAACTGTGAGTCTTGCCCTGCCAAGAGGTACAAATACAGTCCTTGGCCTTGAAAGTGGGTGGTGCAGCTGTTTTTCTACAAAGGTTGATGCAGTAACGACTTTGCACTGAACAGAACGGACGCAGTGCCCTTCGACAGTGACACATTGCTGATTGGAGGACATGCCAGCACGACTCAATGACGTGGGGTCCGACGGTGATGCAGCACCTGCATTTTGAGCGGTCCGACGCCACCACGGTAAACGGCAGCGTGGTTCGATGATATGACATTGCCTGCCTTGGGAAAAGTTCGACGAGAATGCGGGACCCATCTGCAAAGCTTGACGACGACTCATCTACCTGACTGCGTGGATCGGAACAGACGCATCGAGTCTTCAATGCCAACACTTGCTCCATCCAAGGTAAGTTTTCAGCGAGCCCTGTATGGTTCTGTAGCCGATCTGCCCTCCATCACAGTCGACCTGAACTCTGGCTATACCCCGGTCCAGCGCACCCTCATGTAACCCCTGAGCGCTATTGGCTTTTAAGAACTATATTGCAATTTATTGTTTAAAAATGTATATCTCAAGTTCTACTCATTGTACTTTTGTTGTTTTTGTCTTGTTTTACTCATAAACATGTTCTTTATTTTTCCAAACTGATGTGGAGTCTTTGTGGTGTTTTCACGGTGTTACTGCAATTTAAGTGTTGCACAAATACTTTACCCCTTGCCTCTCAAGTTAAGCCAGACTGCTCTGTGCCAAGCTACCGCAGGTTAATTTAGGGTGTATATCTGACTTACCCTAACTACGATTGGGGTCCCTACTAGGACGGGTGCAAACCTCTGCAAACTAGAGACCCAATTTCTAACAATAATGCTATAGTGGAATTTCATGTTTTTCCTTCTAATGGTTGAAGCTCAAAATCATTACTTTGGCTTTTCACCTGTTTCTGTACATACAGTTTCTAACCACTCCTTGCTTATGCTTTTTAGTTTGGATCAACTGTAATATTGTCTCTTAGCTACATTTATGTGCAGATAACAATCACACCAAAATACATTCAATTCAGTAATGATGCTTTTAACTTTTTATTTTTTATTTCATTTTATTAAACATTCATCGACATGTAGTATACAATACGGTGGAATCAAGTACATTACAATCAGCGAAGGCAACAATAGATAGACTTTTATGTCAGAGCACTGTAAGTACAGGTTATGGGGGGATGGAATCGTCTGAATGAATGATAAGTGGTGGGTTGCAAATATATCCTCCATAGGAGTTCCATATTTTGGACCATTTTTATGGGCAGCCCCGGGCTGTATAAGCAGTCTTTTCTCTATACATACGCCAGTCCAGGTTTTCTTTCCAGGCCTCTACTTTGGGTGGCTGCGACGCTCCCCACAGTTGTGCAATGTTCCTCTTTGCCAGCATTAACCCTAATGTGTCCCATTGCGTATGGTGACTATTTAAATCTGTAGGTTCCCATATGTTCAAGAGGCATCTATGTGCTTCCGGGCGGAGGACAAGTGTGAGCACTTTGCTTAGAATGTCATGGATTTTGCGCCAGTATGATTGTATGTAACAGCATTCCCATAGTATGTGTAGAAATGGGCCTTCTTGACCGCATTGTCTCCGACAATCTCCTCTGTCAGCCCTACCCATGCATACCAAACAAGACCCTGTGACATATACTCTATGAAGAATTTTGAGTTGACCTAGCTAAGATTGCTACCACTCTTGGGGAGGACACTGCTTCCTGCAAATCTTCTCGTCTAGTTCAATGCCATCCCTCACCCATTTCTCTCGCAGGGGCCAGAGGTGGTCTGCAGTATTATTGATAACATTTTTATAGGTTAACAATATGGCTTTCTCGGGTAAGTGACTATCCAGCAGCCTATCCTCCAGTGGAGAAGGTTCTAGAGGGTATGAGCCTTTCGGGAAGTGGGACTGTAGTGCATGACTGATTTGAATGTATCTAAAATGCTCTGAGTCAGCTAACTCATGTTGTTCTTGCAGAGAAGCAAATGTTTTCACTTTGCCCTTCTCCCACATATCCTTAATCTGTGAGACCCCGATGAGGTTCCATCTATCGTATCCCTTCGATCTTCACAAGTCACCCAATTTTTTGGAGTCCCATAAGGGGTTTGCCAATATGAGTGTTCGCTCCCAGCCCAGAGTTTTGTTAATGGCATGCCATATTCAGACCGAGTGGTCAGTTGGTCCAGCCAAGGGTTATCGTTTAGGTTTAGGGAAGAGTGCCCTACTATAGTTCCCTCCCATCAGAAGCCATCTGTCCATGGCATAGCTCAGATCATCCGGTCGACAAATGGTACCATGATTAATGGCTGCAAGGTGTGCTGCCCATTAGTATTTTTTTATATCTGGAAGGCTAATCCGTCCATCATACCAATTCAGTGTGAGCTTCGGCAATGCTATGCAAGGTCTCCCGTCCCACAACAAGTTTCTCTGTAGGCTCTCGATCTCTTTAAAGCATGCCGCTGGAGCAGGATCTAGTGAGTTCTGAAATGCGTACAGAAAACGGGGCAGCGACATCATTTTGAAAAGGGCTGCTTTGTCCAATAGCGAGAGCGGAAGAGTTTTCCAACTTGCTATATCACATTTAAGCTTATACAGCGGCGGGAGAAGATTACGATTAATGCGGAGTTTTTTGTCCAGGGTAATAAAATACCCAGGTATTTGAAGCCCACTTTGTTAATTTGGAGTGGGCAGCTATTGGTGGAGTGGGTGGGTCTCCATTGAGGACATGCAGAAGGGTTTTACTCCAGTTGATGTAGAAACCAGAATATCTGCCAAAGATGGAGTGGTGTGGCTCACTGGTTAGAGGCGGCAGACCCGGAAGCCCAGGACCAGGGTTCAATTCCCGACGCGGCAGGGTCATGGACCAGGGTCAGTGGACTCGATAATTCTTGCCTCGGTGCCTACTCTAACCAGGGATCACACTCTGCAACTTTGGGCATTAGCTTGCCTCATCTCTACAACGGCCCCCCACATTCGCCGGGGATGCCTGGTTTCACCTTGGAGATACCCAGTAGGGACCATCTCACAGGGATAGCCAGGACGGGTTCCCCAGCGGTCTACAGCGCCACGACGCCTCAGGGCAGGAGTGCGCTTTACAAGAACACATACATTACATTGCCAAGAAGTCTAAAACACACACCAATGACTTTCTCCGGGAGGCTAGGAATAACAGAATATCATCGGCTTAGAGAGAGATACATTCCTCCCAATCAGGGGACCAATGCAGACTTCATATTACTGGGTCCTGACAGATCCATGCCGCAAGTAGTTCCGGTGCGAGGGTGAACAGGAGAGGAGAGATAGGGCAGCCTGGAGAACCGGGCCTTATGAGCCTGGTGGCGCAGGGCACGCCTTTAATCCCCGAGTTCACCTGCGTTGTCGAAGAGAGACACGAGACACTCTGTTGGGCATAGAAAACCAGGTTTATTAGCTGCAGCCAAGCACAGTTGTCCCAGAAGTACGTACAGCATATATTCTGAGGAGACTGCCACTTTAGCCCGTGGCGCACAATCTTTTATAGCACACATATTTACAACATTTACTCCCTGTACATACAGAGCAAGCCAAAAGGAAAAGTTGGAAAACAAACTATCAGGTGTCCCAAATACGTCCCTCTTTCAGACCCTGTGTGTTACCTCTCCCAACAAATTAATCAGTGCTAGTATCGACAATCCAATTTGCAGGTGGCAGGACGTATTTGTGTGCCTCAAAGGATAGTTGTGTAATAAGAGAATACAAGGAGAGAATAGCGAAGGCCAGTCGGATAAGATAATGTAAGGAAAGAATCGGAGAAGCCAAATAGTCAGTCGAGACAGGGATTAATCAACCCAGACATGGATCAGCAAACTCGGCCAGACCCTGACATTGGTTTCGTAAACAAGGGCAGGGGGTTACTCTTTAACCGAAGAGACACGTAGCAGCGGAGAAAGGCAAAAACACTCTGTTCGCTGTGCTGCCTGAGCGAGGGCAACACCAAATGGCGGCTAAATAGGGGACGAAGTCAGAAACTGAAGAACCTCAAGCCTTTGTGGGTCCCCAGACTCAGTGTGAATTTGTCCGACTTCTTATTGTTGACCACGACTTGTGCTAGGGGCTCTGAATACAAGATCCATACCCACTGGATGAATTCTGGACCTAATACCATTTTCACAAGTACTGCCAATAGGTAAGGCCAGTCAATGGTGTCAAACGTCATGGTTGCGTCTAATGATACAATTATGGCTTCCTCTTGGATCGTAGCTGCTCTCCCCAGTACCCCATGTACTCTACGTAAGTTCATCAGCGTATTTCGGTGTGGCATGAAACATGACTGGTCAGGATGGCCTAGACTGCCAATTACTTTGACTAGGCGGTTTGCGAGAAGCTTGGCCAGAATTTTGGGCTCTGCGTTTAGAAGGGAAATTGGCCTGTCCGAGGCGCAGTTGGTTTTGGGTTTACCCTCCTAATGTATAGTGACCAGCGTGGCCACTCTTTGATCCAGTGGCAGTTTCCCTAGCTCCTGGCTCTCTTCAAACATGGCTTTCAGGTAAGGGGCTGATTTGTCAGGCTTAAGTTTGTACAATTCAATGGGTAGGCCATTGTGGCCAAGGACCTTTCCGGAGCGCAGTGATCTAATGGCCTGTGCTATTTCATCATTTGTCAACACACTTTCTAGGAAGGTGGGGAGCACTATGTCACGCAGTAGTTCGTGTGAGTCGTCTTCTGTCTATGGTGCACTGGTGGTGTATACTGTTTTGAAGTGAGGTGCAAACTGGTTTGCAATGTCTTGTGGGTTGGTTGTGATTCTGTTATCTGCACCTATTAGTTCCGGTACCAATCAACTGGCCCATTACTTTTTGTCAAGCCAGGTTATTGGTTTCCCCGCTTTGTCTCCAAGATCGTATATTCTACCCAACTTTTCCCATCCTAGACTTTTGGCCCTGTCAGGTACTAGAGCTTTGTATTCATCTTGTTTAAGGTGTAGTGTATGGAGTTTCCTGTGTGTAACCTCAGTTTCTAATTAGTCCTCCTGTCTGCTGATTTCTGCCTCGGCTTCCACAATCTCTTTCTGCCTGTCTTTCTTCATCCCAGCAATTAGCGACAGTGTTTGCCCTGTACTACTGATTTAGTACAGGGCAACACATCCTGTTGGTGGGCTTCTGGTCCCCTTATTTCCCCACGGAATGCTGTGCAACTTTGAGACTGCGGAGCGAGGAGCTCTCTAGACCGGGATTTTGCTGCTGCTGACGGGGCCGGGACTGCGAGACCCAGGGTGCTCTGCACTCTACCACCACAGCGCACCTGGTGTCTCTTCCCGCCCCCAGCTCCCGACGGCTTGTTAAGGCTCGCGGCCCCCGCTTCCCGGGTGCCGCTCGCAGCCTTGGACTACACATCCTGTTGGTGGGCTTCTGGTCCCCTTATTTCCCCACGGACTGCTGTGCAACTTTGAGACTGCGGAGCGAGGAGCTCTCTAGACCGGGATTTTGCTGCTGCTGACGGGGACGGGACTGCGAGACCCAGGGTGCTCAGCGCTCTACCACTACAGCGCACCTGGTGTCTCTTCCCGCCCCCAGCTCAAGACGGCTTGTTAAGGCTTGCGCCCCCCCCCCCCTTCCTGGGCGCTGCTCGCAGCCTTGGACTACACATCCTGTTGGTGGGCTTCTGGTCCCCTTATTTCTCCACGGACTGCTGTGCAACTTTGAGACTGCGGAGCGAGGAGCTCTCTAGACCGGGATTTTGCTGCTGCTGACGGGGCCGGGGTTGCGAGACCCAGGGTGCTCAGCGCTCTACCACCACAGTGCACCTGGTGCCTCTTCCCGCCCCCAACTCCTTCTCATAAGCACTTCCAACCCGCGCACGCGGGACGCGCGCGGGACAAAGCTCGGGGCGAAGCCCGGGCAGAGGGCGGGCCGTTTGAGGCCGTTCGAGGACAGGAGAGACCGGGACCGGGCCACACCCCTTGGTCGGACCATTTCACCATCCCATCCCCCACAAAGACCGGAACATACAGTCGTCGGAATGTGTACCAGGGAAACAAGGAGCAAATCTTCGCTGGCTGCGGCAGGAGCCGCTAAAGGTACCATCGATAACTATTTTGTTAAAGCAGGATCACTTTTGATAGAGGACATTGCTGCGCTTGAGAGACGTATTTCCCAGGAAATTGACTGGGTAAGGAGATCATCAATGGGCCCACTAGCTCTAGCCAAGACTCCTGATGGAAGGCTAGAGGCCAACAACTCTACCAACGGGTCACTTACTAACCGTGACCTCACAAAGGAGGTCTTAAGTGATCTCGAGGACATGAGTCTAATGACCCTACCGACGGGCCGAATACCACAAACCCCACTTCCAACCTCTGGCCACGACTCAGCCATAGCCACCATTAGTGAGAACGTTTCCGATCTTTTAAGGGGAGCCAGGGAAGGAGCTATCCAAAAAAGGAAGAAAGGGGGGCAGACCAAGGGAGGGAGTAAGCCAAAAACTCCTAAGTCCAATCCCGTAACGGACGCTGTTAGTCCCAGCGATACCAGCTCGGGCCATTCATCCGAGGATAGAGTAGTGGCCCCATCTATCGTCATTGTATCTACAGATACACCATCCCACTCCAACAATATCTCAATGGAATCCTCCAGCGAGTATATCGCACTCGCAGACAAAGGTACACTCCTTAGGTCTCTTTTAAGCCCCCTAGAAGCCCGCCTGATAAAGATTGAAGCTAGGCTGGTGAACATTGAAAAATTTACAGTCCAGCTAGCAGATAGCCTGAAATCAGAAAGCAAGGGAGCCAAAGGGGGGTTACATCCAAAGCCTAAAAAGGGTGTTGAGCCAATGTGGAAAATTAGAGAAATTGATGTACATAAACAGCGTTCATTTCCCTTTTCCCACTCCTCTCCCTGAAAGCACCATGAATACCGTAAAATGTTGACCACATCACTCCGCCAGCAAAAGCCCGTGCCCATATGTACATGACGGCCATTTTAGGTACCCTGGCCTTTTGCCCGCTCATTAGAATCACCGGCTTCCCCTCTGCGCGTATTTGAACCCCCCCCTCTCACATTCATAGACCATGAAACCCTCTCCCTCTGTGCGACCCTGCCCTGAAGGACAACCCTCCTGCTTGACCCACGCAAAACCCCCATTTCCTCTTGAAGAAGCATCCTTCGCCTCGGCTGACATAGCCCTCCCCAGCTGCACCTGACTGCCCCCGCTCTCTCATGTACGGGTCATAAGACCTCGCTCTCTGTGCGACTCTGTCCCTGTGCACACCCTGGCTCTCTCTCTCTCTCTCTCTCTCTCTCTCCCCCCCCCTTCTCCTTCTCCCTCACACGGGCAAGTCATAAACCTTCTTCTTCTGCAAGACCCTGTCCTTGGGAGTCATGGCCGCGCCTGACCAGCACCTCCTTTCCTTTCATGAATAACCCCTCTGTTGGTAAACCCTCCCTCCGCGATTGACTGTCCACACATGTCTGAGGTCATCGCCTAAGCCAGGAGATACTGTTTACTGCTTATTGTATGGAATCACTCCTCTTCAAAGGACCCACTATTGATCCTGGCCACCCCACCCCCTGGGCTACGATGAGGCGCACACATCCTAAAAATTGGCGGAACACTCAGCTGCGTAATTACCCTCCCCTCTTATCAGCAGGTCAAGGGTCCCTATTGTGAACATATGTGGGGTAGGATTGACACGA
Organism: Lissotriton vulgaris; assembly: GCF_964263255.1. Taxonomy (NCBI): domain Eukaryota; kingdom Metazoa; phylum Chordata; class Amphibia; order Caudata; family Salamandridae; genus Lissotriton; species Lissotriton vulgaris. The sequence goes on from NC_141693.1 coordinate 1,105,214,587, forward strand.
GGATTATGGGGATGTCTTTTCCGTGTTTCACAATGTCATGATTGTAATGCTAAGTGTTTTGTAAGGTATAAAAGACGAGGTCTCAGCTCACTTGTTAGAGCACCTCCCGAAAGACACTGTGTTTCGTGTCCGAAATGACAGGCTCTCCTCATGAGTAATAAATCCTGTTCTTGTGATTCCTGCTCCCAGCGCCCGTCTCTTTATTTTGGTAACTATTCAGAATGGGAACTAAGAGGCGACTTGCGCCAGCCGTCCGGGCATCGATACTAGTATGGGCTCACTTTCAACAATTGGCGTCCCAACGCGGGGTCCATCAGTGACATGAGGTCCAGTAAGAGAGATCCAGATGATGAGGTGAATATCTAAATGATCGGAGTATACCTGCCTTGAGAGGGCCCTCGTCCGGCTGCCGATTGAATGAACTTCACCGATTCTGAACGGACCTCTCTCGAGTGACCCACTGTCCTGACTGGAATCCCACAGGAATGCTGCATAGAGTAAGAGAGCGATCGGGCGCTGGAAGGGGAAGACGAAGAACTATCCGCATGGTCCGGTCCGGGTAAGATTAAGTAGGGTGTTTTTACGCCTGATTGGTAGGGTGGTTTTATCCACCTGATTGATTGATTGATTGTATTGGAATCGGTATTTGAATACTGATATTGTTGTTATTGGTTCATTTAGCTTTGGATGCTACTTGAAATATTGGTTCTCTTCTCGAGAACGAGACATTCTCTGTTTGCAAACAGCGGTGAATAGGAACGTTCGTCCCTCTTTGCAGATAGAGAAGGGTAGGTTATGCCCCTTTATGATTTCGTCAGGCCTACCTTTCTCCCCACTGATTGTTTGAAATCGATTAATAATCGATTGTTGCTCTTTGAGATCTTCCCTGTCTACAAACAGAGACGAATAGAAATATTCTGTCTTCCTTTACAGATAGCGAAGGGCAGGTAATGCAGACGTTTGTCCCCGTTGTAATCCGTCATGCCTGTTTTTCTCCCCACTGATTGATTGATTGACTGGACATTGTTGTTCCAGGAATTGTTTGTTTGAGGTATTTTCTATTTGCAAACAACGTGGAATAGAAATATTCTGTCTAGTCTTTGCAAGTAGTAAAGGGTAGGTTATGCCCCTTTATGACTCGTCAGTCCTACCCACTCCCCACTGATTGACTATTTATTTGGGGGGTAGCTCGTCTGGTCCGCCCAGGAGGCTACCCTTATGGAGGGACATATGCTCCCCACTCATTGGCCATTTATTGGAGGTAGGCCATCTGGTCCGTCCAGGAGGCTACCCTGGTAATTGGAGGTACATCATTTGGTCTGTCCAGGATGATACCCTAATGAAGGAATATATGTTCCCCTTTGATCGATAATCTAGTTCCACCCCGGACCATTTATTGGAGGTAACTCATCTGGTCCGTCCAGAAGTACCCCTAATGAAAAGGGCACATAAAAAAAAATGAAGTGATCACTGTACCCTGTTAACAGAAACTTTAGCTCGAAACACGCTAAGGAGAAGAAGGAAAAATAAAAGAAATCGGGCTAAGTCAGTAACCCCCTGATGAGCTTTCGACTTCACTAAAAATAAGAAACATTAGAAAGAGTTTGTAATAAGAAATATAAAATGGCGAGAAATTTGACAGCAAGACCGCCACGAGGTAGCTAGGTTCCGCTGCCTACTCCCGCTCCAAACATGTCTGCCTCATTGCCCACCACGCCCAAATAACGGTCACATGAAATAGATACAAATCAATGAGTACCTACCCCCATTCCGGAAGCTCCCGAAGTGCAACAGGTCCGCGGTTACGCCCATCCGGAAGGCGAGGCCTCGATGCATGCAGGGCTCGCCTGGCCGCAGTCGGAAGGGGAGGCTGTGGGGCGGACGGCCCAAAAATCGTAATGACCTCTCCTTCTCCCCTCTTCTGCTGCCCTGCAGGCCACGGGGGGGCTGTCTTGCCTCAGCCACCGACCCCCCCCCCTCTCTCGCCTGATCCGGCTCTCATCGAAGGCCGAAGCCAAGGCGAGGACGGCGGCGCTTCTTTGTGCAATAATGGCTGCAACCGCACTCGGCCCGGGATAATTGCAGGTAGCCCCGCCACTTGTCAAACGCCTGAGCATATCAAAAAGCGGGTTTCCTTGCCCGGGATGGGCACACGCCCTGTACTCCACGACCTTGAAGATTCTAAAAGAGCCCGGGGGGCCGACCTCTCCACGAGGCGCCTCCGCCCTGTCCTCCGATGGAGCCACGAGACGTCAGCGCACTCCTGCCGGCGCCAGCTTCAGTTTGGAAATAACTAGAATCCTGCAAAGATACAGATTTGTTCAGTTCCGGTGGAACACCAGAATGACCCGGTAGGAAAAGATTGTTGCCTCCCTCCCCACTTTTTTTTGACTAATGATCTGCCACCCCATTACGAAAACTTTTTGAACTGCCAAAAGAGGTTCTGGTCCAACCACGAGTCATTGGAGACATTCTGACTATACTGGAACCTGCCTGACCTCGCCCAAAATGGCGCCGATACACGAAACGAAACTTTCGAACTCCCTGTTCATCCGGATTGCTCGAATCTTGATGCTCTGAGATATGTATGCATTTTTGGACAATGAAAGTCGATAAGATGGATAGTGATTATGTGCTTAGAGAAGAAGGCAATGTAAGACAGATATTGATCATGTGTTAGGACAATGAACTGATTTAGGGTGGGTACTAATTATGATTGGGAGCAATGAATTGGTGTAATGTAGGCACTGAGTGAGCATTTGGATAATGAATTAATGAATTAATTGACAAACTGAATTCTTGACATGCATCATGCTTGCTCTGTAGGAAAGTTCGATACGATTTTATTGCACTGCTGCACTTTATGCAATGAACTGCCACCAACTTCGTTCCTCTTATGTACAGTTCCAATCTGCTCCGTGGCCGGTCCACTGGGTTGTAGGCCCGTATTTATACACCAACACTTTTTATTAAAAGTATTTTGAAAAAGAAAGTATAATTGTAGCAGTTGCATTAATGAGTTTTGAATGTATTACTACCATGAGCGAAGAATAAGTATGATTAAGGCTGAAGGTTAAAAAAGGCCGATATTTAGCAGCTACGTTAATGTGTCACAGGCAGCCGGAAAAGTGTTTTAGACGCCCTTAAACGACACCACAGAAATGCCACCTGACCGCCACCCTTGCACGCAACCAAAAGGGGTCGCGACCAAGTAACTCATGTAGATACGCAGATCGTCAATGATTATCTATCTGACACTACTGGTCCCTCTGGGCTTGAACGCCGAGATGGTAAAGAAATGCACTACGTGGAGATAGGTCGAGTATGTGGTAGGTAAAAACATTTTCGGACTACTGCATGCTGATGTGGTTTGAATGCTGCCCCCACCCCCTTCTTTCTCCTCCCTTCTGCAGGTCGCGTCGGAACGACGACTGAAGTATGGAAGAGCGACGGTCGAACAACCGACGAAAAGGGAAGGAGGGAATCTGAGCATAGTCCTTATGTTGATGAGTTTTTAAAGACGTAGACTTAGACATGACTGTTCCTCCTTAGAACGTAGCGACTGGGAGGATGGACTGACATAGAAACTTGACGGGTACGGTATGACGAAAATTGACTCGAAATAACACGTTAGATAATGCAACTAGACATTTGACTAGATAGGGAAAGGACAAAGAAAAGTGATGGGGTAAGGGTTACCAAGGCACCACCCGTCTGGAAAGTTAGAAACGTTGCTGATGTTCAAAATGTACCGCCTCCTTCTCACACTCTTATAGATATAACCAAGCTGTCCGACTGTTCTCCCGACCAATACCTGCCGTTGCCTCAGCCTGGAGAACTTCCCACCAAAGGAAGAAACTGAAAAATGGTTTAAGATCCAACCATGGGTAAATAGCCCGACCAGGTTAATTTCTGATCGGCTGACCGAGGTGTAAGTATTGGCAATTGAGAACGCTCGCAGAAATAACAAGCGAGAGGGAAAAGGAGGGAAAGGTAAAAAGAGCTAAGCACGTAGGTAAATAGGATAGTAAAGATACGCAGGATGTAAAAATAGATCTTGTTGGCCAATAATTGTTTTCTGTTTTGTTGTGAATGTCTTATATATGTAATACATGTGCTGTCTTCCTTCGTCTGAGTTTGTGTGTGTGTACCGTAGGGATTTATGTCCTCCCTCTGTTTGCGTCTCTCCGTTACCTGACCCCCTGCTGTTCTGTGTTGTGAGCGCACTAAATGACCTATTTTCGTACACGTCTCTCTCTCTCTCTCTCTCTCTCTCTCTCCCCCCTTACCTATCTCTCTCTCTCTCTCTCTACATGTCATACGTGTACCGAATGGCTCATTTAGATTGCGGACGACTCTCACTCTCTATGAGAGTCTCCCTATTTCCTCTTCTTTTTTATGGTAAAATTGTGCCTCGCCGGCACCAGTCTGATTGGATACTTATTGAACGCGAAGGTGTTCAGCGAAATTGACCGAAACTAAAATGATCGTATCTCGCCATATTACTACCTCTCCTTTCTGCAAAATGAATGAACTCGAATTAGCTGAGAAGGAAAGGACAGGTAAGACGACTGAGGTCCCCCAATCTGGCCTTTTATAGGGGAACTGTATGTCAATGGCACCTTATTTTTTAGTTCATCAGAGACGAACGCCAACGTCTAGATTGACCCCCAATGCCCAGATTGCCCCACCCCCTTTTGCACCCAAGCGCGAATGACCAAAGCATCCCCGCCCCATTTGATAGACCCCAGCTGTTGTCCCGGATATAAACATGATGACCATGAGTAACTGTCGTCCATCGAGAAAAACCTGTTTTACCCTGACTATCGATGATAGCGCCCCCGCCCTGTTCGAAAAGGTTAGCCAGCCTTGAAGGAAAATGTTAGACTGTTAAAGGCTCGGGTTTGAAAGGCAAGTCGCCACTGGAGGTTCCGAAATGTTGAATTTGATGAAATGCGCAGTTGATGGGAGTCTTATTTCTCTCCATTTGTGTTATAAATAGACGATGAATAAACTTGGCATGAACTCAGTAGGAATGCCGACATATGCACTGCTTGGTAACCAACCTCTGACTGTGACCGATGAGCATAGCTCCTAAGTGCGTAGGGTTGAGGGAGGAATTCACGTGCATAAATGTCTTCTCCTGCCAGTTCTCTAAAGCTTGTTTTGTACCTATTCAAAGATTTACCATCACCGGAGGAGAAGGGTCGGACGTGACGTACAGCCTGGCTGCAGATCTTGAGACACATGTGACCTCGACCAAAGGTGGAGCTGCAGAGCAACAAGATACGGGACGAGACAGCAATTTCAAACGTGGAAAATGACAAATGACGGGTTGCCCTGAAGTCCTCCGTCTGCTAACCCACGTGTGCCTGGAGTCTCCGTCCCCCTTCTTTGGGCCCGATTGATGGGCCTGCCTGCTTGTTATCCTTTGCTCCCTTGGTCCCTTTGGTGTGTCCCAGGAACTCTGACCCCACTCCGCCCTCTCTCCTATCGACTATTTGAACCACACACACCCTCTTTTCCATGTGACTTCTCGCCAAAAGGAAGAACAACATTCAGGTGGGAATAGGGTGTTGCCACGGAAATATAGGTGCCGAGCATATGGCGCCACTAAAAGGATTGGTTAGGAAACAGGACTGTGGTCTAACAGCAGAGGACAGACCGCACCTTGCAACGCGGAAGGTTAAATACGAGCTGGACCTATAGCTCCACCGCCGGTGCTCAACAGCGCCAACTGAAGGATACGGACTAGAGCCTACCAGTGATGGCTCACTGCTAAAAAGACACTGTGACGAAGAGATCTTGTGTATTGAACTGAATTCTGCCCTCAACTACCTGGTCAAAATGTTCATTGGTCACATTTTTAAGTCAGAGACATTTATGCTATGTAGTGCGTTTGAATGTTAGGAACCCGACAATTGCAATTTCCTATGTGCTGCATCCTGCCAATCACATCAACTGTCTATGATTACATGCCAAATGTTAGTATTGACAAATGCTAATTCTTCAACAGCGCCTGTTTATTTGTACCCCCATCAATTACAAAAATGAACTCTGTTATGTAAAAAGGGGCGACTGTGGAAAATTAGAGAAATTGATGTACATAAACAGTGTTCATTTCCCTTTTCCCACTCCTCTCCCTGTAAGCACCATGAATACCGTAAAATGTTGACCACATCACTCCGCCAGCAAAAGCCCGTGCCCATATGTACATGACAGCCATTTTAGGTACCCTGGCCTTTTGCCCGCTCATTAGAATCACCGGCTTCCCCTCTGCGCGTATTTGAACCCCCCCCTCTCACATGCATAGACCATGAAACCCTCTCCCTCTGCGCGACCCTGCCCTGAAGGGCAACCCTCCTGCTTGACCCACGCAAACCCCCCATTTCCTCTTGAAGAAGCATCCTTCGCCTCGGCTGACATAGCCCTCCCCAGCTGCACCTGACTGCCCCCGCTCTCTCATGTACGGGTCATAAGACCTCGCTCTCTGTGCGACTCTGTCCCTGTGCACACCCTGGCTCTCTCTCTCTCTCTCTCTCTCTCTCTCCCCCCTTCTCCTTCTCCCTCACACGGGCAAGTCATAAACCTTCTTCTTCTGCAAGACCCTGTCCTTGGGAGTCATGGCCGCGCCTGACCAGCACCTCCTTTCCTTTCATGAATAACCCCTCTGTTGGTAAACCCTCCCTCCGCGATTGACTGTCCACACATGTCTGAGGTCATCGCCTAAGCCAGGAGATACTGTTTACTGCTTATTGTATGGAATCACTCCTCTTCAAAGGACCCACTATTGATCCTGGCCACCCCACCCCCTGGGCTACGATCAGGCGCACACATCCTAAAAATTGGCGGAACACTCAGCTGCGTAATTACCCTCCCCTCTTATCAGCAGGTCAAGGGTCCCTATTGTGAACATATGTGGGGTAGGATTGACACGAGGATTATGGGGATGTCTTTTCCGTGTTTCACAATGTCATGATTGTAATGCTAAGTGTTTTGTAAGGTATAAAAGACGAGGTCTCAGCTCACTTGTTAGAGCACCTCCCGAAAGACACTGTGTTTCGTGTCCGAAATGACAGGCTCTCCTCATGAGTAATAAATCCTGTTCTTGTGATTCCTGCTCCCAGCGCCCGTCTCTTTATTTTGGTAACTATTCAGAATGGGAACTAAGAGGCGACTTGCGCCAGCCGTCCGGGCATCGATACTAGTATGGGCTCACTTTCAACACCAACAACCATGACAAAGAAAAACGGCCCAGCTACCTCTCAATATACGAAACACAAACCCAATGAAAATAAGATCCCTCAATCCTTGGCTAACGCAAACACGACCAACCCACCGACACAAACACAGGCACCATCACTTTCACCCCCAAACACAATTACACACCCTAAAGATAATGCCATTCCCTCTAACAATCTACAGAGAGAGCTGCAACCCCCAGATAATATGCAAAATAATGCCGGCAAAACCAAACCTGTGAATTTACCACCTGAGGCATCCCCCTACACAGTAATTCTAGCGGGGGTACCCGAGCTAAAATCCATCGCCATAGAGACGACCGTCTCCCTTAAGAACAAAGTTATCAACTGGTTGTCTATATACAGACCTCTCCCACAAGGTACAACTAGTGATATTCTTATGGTAAGATGGGCTACCTGGGTGGGAAACATGAGAAAAACAATCAGTGGCGACTGCGTCCTGGTTAGCTTCAGAGAACCCAGGACAGCTTCCTACATCTGCAGCTGAGCCCCTGACGATCAAGGGAACCACATCCAGTCTCTCCACCTCTCATTCTTTTACCCATTCAGTATGTATACATCAGAAGACTAGAGATGGGGGTATCATCAAGAAATGGCGGGAGAATGGGAGAGTAACTGTGGAGGGTGGAGGGACCCCTACCATCATAGGAGAATGGCGCCCGAGCCCTTACCCTTATATGGCGACGAGGAGGGCTGGGAGATTAGCACCAGGAGGGGGGGCGGATGGTGGGGGAGAATGAGAGGAGTTCCCAGGCCCTATAGGATCCACCAGCCAGTCTACCTTCCCACCTTCAACAGGTACAGTAGCCTTGAAATGGTTGATTGACAGCTCAAGCCCAAAGGCAGGGACCAGTACCATTTCTATCCCATAGATGGAAGTGAGGATAGAACCATCTCCCCTGAACAAGCCCCGGTTCCATGGGAACAGATAGGTGCTCCCAATGAGCTTCCACACTATTGAGATCCCGCCCACTCTATGGCAGACACATCTGGTAATGGCAGGAATTTATGGGTTGGTCAGGGGGGCATTGTTACAACATTTAATGGTAAATCCGGGCACAAATGAGAATAACCATTCTGACATCGAGCCACCATCCACAAGGCATCTAACACTGAACCTGATTTCATGGAATGTAGCTGGGCTGGGTAATAAAATGGATTGTCAGGAATGGGCTTCCTTTATCAACTCAAAAAGCATTTGCCTGTTCCAGGAAACTTGGGCAAGAGAGGAGTACACATGCCAGGGGTTTGCAGTATTTTCAAAACCTGCTAAATGGGGGGGTCGGGGTCGACCGTCGGGAGGGCTGGCAATTTGGGTAGCTTCCCAATTGGGTTGTCAGGCCAGATGCCTAACTGTCGATTCTGATGACATATTAGCCGTCCTGTTAGAATGGCCAAATTCCTCCAAACTGGCGATAATAAACATCTATTCGAGACCAGTACCATAGCACGAGAATCGAATACTATCGAGGAACTCTCTGCTTCCTGAGCGTAATTCCAAGGGAGCTCCACTACGTGGTTGGAGGGGACCTGAACTCGCATTACGAGCCATTGCCTGGCCTTCTTGATGGACCCTCCCCAGAGGAGGATTCAAGATGGCTGGCACCTACCAAGGTGGCACCTCCACCAAGAGCTTGGACCTCCCTTGCTCTGCAGATAACCGCCCTTACTCTCAATCATGGCCTTAGGGCCTGCAATGGGCGAACTAAATCAGATATGCCAAGCAAATGTACCTTCAATAAAGCAGGAAGTGAATCCAGATTGGATTACGTCCTAGTCCAATTGTCATGCTGGTCACGAATCATTGATTTCAGGGTAATTGAAAGATTGGACAGTGACCATAACGCCCTGGAACTTGAATATGCCATGCCAGGTAATGAGGACATGGGACAGAACAAACAAAGGGCAAAGACAGGGCTACTCCTGGAGAACAACAGAAGGAGAGTAAGATGGGGAAAATTGGTCACAAGTGGCGTTAAGTTACCCAGGCTCTATGCCAGAATTATCCCAGTGCTGGAAAAGGCATTTGCTCTTAGCGAGGAACTTAGCAACGAAAAAAATAGAGAGCAGCTTTGGCGAACGCATGAAGATCTAATAAACACCATGGATTTAGATCTTTCTGTAAAGGGTGCAGGCAGAACTGGCGGGACACACAAGAAGACCTGGTATAATGCCACATGCGGGAACCCCAAACGAGAACTTCTACTCGCAATTAAGGAGTGTAGAAGCCGGGAGGAGATACAAGCCAGAAGACGGGCATATAAGAAACTGCTGGCAAACGCCAAGGCCGAATGGGACCAACAACACTGGGAGGAACTCTTTCTGGGATGGGCAGGGGCAGGGTGGGGCGGGGTGTAAAATATGGGAATCTGATGATTACAGGCAAGTAATGTAAAAAATAAATAAAACTAATTTTGTTGCATGCACTGCATCGCATTTGGTGTTGCAGCGAGTGCAACGAAATTAGTTTTGTTTATTTTTTACGTTACTTACCTGTAATCACCCGTTTCCCGTATTTTACATCCCCCCACCCTGCTTCTCCCCACCCCACGTCACCGCCCGGTGGAGCGCCCTACACGGGCCGTCGTTGCCCACTGCCCTTGGGACACTATCCTTGCAATAATTGCAGCGCCTGCCATCTCACTTCAGCCACTAAGACAGTAATTTTGAACACCACCACCACATGGGAATTAAGACAATTCACTAACTGCAACACAACAGGTGTGGTGTACTCAATTACGTGCACATGTAATCTCCAGTATGTAGGGATGACTACCAGTAAAGTCAGCACCCGGATAGTAGAACACCGGAGTAACATACGCTGTAAGCGTACCACCACGAGAATGACTACCCATTTCCTCGAGAAACAGCACACACCTAATGAAGAGTTGGGTGGTACTAGAACACATTAAAAATAAAGATCATCTGGAGAAAAGGATACATGAGATGGAACAATGCTGGGTTTTCAAACCTCGCACTGACACCCAAGGAATTAACAATGGCATCCCCTGGGGCCAATTTTGCTAAGTGGTATCCTTTAGCCACCACCTTTAAGATCCATTGAGTAATCCACCTTCAGTAGTTTCTTCTATGTGATGGGGCAGATACCTCATGTACCGATTGAATCTGTATACATACACTTTTGAGACAAAAGAATAGAACCTTAAATAATGACAGTCTGGAGGTTATGACACCGAGGTAAACACTCCCCTACCAACCACGTGTCAATTTACACCGGTGATACCGCGTGACACACACTGGGTATATTTCTCACTACCACGTGACTATAATATCCAGGTAGATTGTTATTCACTGTAAGATGTGCTCATTTGTATTTTGGTAATTTCAACCAACTTAGTTCTAACATATATAACTACAACCAGAGATATCTCCTATACACAAAAGCTATGTCAATTTCCATTTTTCGCCGCTCTGATGACTGACATCACTGAGTACAGGGTATTGCATTAAGATAGCGCAAACTCACTCACGTATCCTCCCATCATGGCCACCGCCTTTGCCATCGGCGGTGGCCATTTTGGAACCACTCCCACGGTCTAGTGCTTATTGAATGCAACGCGGGAGAATGCAGAAGCATTTATTTAGTCCCCCGCCCGAGACACTCTAAGATGCAGTCCGACGGGGAGACGAATAGGTGTCCGAATGCAGTTTTCTCTATCTTGAAGTAAGTGACGATTGCTTCCACAGAAACCAGACATCGTTTTACTGGGGTTTTTTTCTAGCACTAATGATTTACTAGCCGTTCTTTCCTCAATTCGACAAAAAATTTTCTCAGGGAAACACCGCCCCCCTCGAGTCCATGGAGCACAGTTCTGCTCAATACTTAGTATGGGCCTATATTTGGATATAATGTCTTTTCTATATGTATGTGTGTTGTGTGTTAAGTCACCTCATATATGTTGTGTGTTTTTAAATATACCATACACAACGCAACACGTTTGCCGGGCATGTTTATACCTTTTAGGTTGTAACCAGGATGCGAGCCTGAACGACTGCACGCCACATTAAGGAGCACCTCACCAGCATGAAAGGACATTAAAATGTGTACCCATCTACTCCATATGAGTAAGGGGGCAGTTCTCTAACCATCTTCTTTTTAACTGTTACAGATATACTACATGACATAGAGATCCTATGTTTAATCTTGCATGCTTTATTAGTGGTATAGATTTGTTCATTTAATTTTTCATTTCCACATTTAGGTTTAATAGGAGTGGCAAACACAGGGCTGGTCTCTGTGTGGTCCTGATGAAGAGCTTGGGGTAGGCTTGAAGCATGTTGATCTTACACAGAACTCCTATCCATTACTGTTAGGTTTTTCTGTGTAACACCCCCTTTTAGATATACCAACCTACGAACGAAAATAAAGTATTTTAACCCACTAGCAAGGTACTCTTAATCACTTTCACCCACTCCACCACACTGTGCACCACACATAGTCTTCCATTTAAGTGCTCCTACGTAGTTTCCGCAAGTCGTAGAATGCCCCAGTTCATAGAGAACTGGGATGGCCCCAATGATAAAGCATGTCACCGTGGGGAAACCATGGTGAGTGAGGGGACTCGAGAAAGAAATGTTTCTTTCCTGTAGGCAATTTCTGATCATATCGATTCAGAGCCTTTTTCTTTCGACTGGGTCCTCAAACCCGAGACCTCTGGTTTTATTTAGAATATACAAGAAGGAGGGCGGACCCAGTTGACATTAACCTCTACCTCCCTTCCCTTTTTGTGAATTGTCTCTTGTCCCTGAACATATATTCCTCTGTTATGATGCATTACTGTATCAGACACCACCATATCGGGCAACCGGTCAGTCATTATAGGACCCTTGATGATAAGAGAGCTTTGTTCCTTATGTCACGGAACAGATGCAGGACTAGAATCCCTCGCTCAGCATAAACAACAGAGGGACGTTTTTTTAACTCCCTTTATGTGGCTTTATTCAAGATGATCCATTGCAGGGACACTTTGCCCAGACTTTCGGTCATGTTGGTGGATTGGTGGGGCATATTCAGCCCACTTGTGAATTAAACTAAGTTACAGTTGTACACATGAAAGCAACTTGATAGAAAAGGTTGAACACACAGAATAGAGATCTCTGCCCTTACCGCCATCATTTATCCAAACATAAACAGCTTTCTAAATGAGTGCTCCTCACTGGTTTTTATGAGAGTGTTAGGAGAGGAATATATATTATTATTGTACTAAAGAAGGTGGCTTTATTTGTGTCAGTCCACCGCAACGCGTTGACACTTTGTTGTTGTTAAACTTGTACGACATTGAATCCCATTTGGATAAGAAACTGTTTTCTGCAATTAGGTCTTGATGTATCCTCACAAATTAACTTTGAGGAGGAGTCGCATATCGCCGCTGTTTGCTACTGCCGCTGTAGCTGCCACCGCCGCCGCTGCTGTTTCGCGGTCCGCGGCTTGACTGTCTGGACTTGGGGCACTCCGGTGTGTATCCCGGTGTGCCTTTTGGAGGCCCGCTGCCGGAGTTCTGCCCGGTTTGGCCCGGTCTCGGGGCTGGAGCTGTCGCCTTTGTCGCCCTCAGAAGCCTCGTGTTTTCAGGTCTCCTGCCGCCTCTGTCTTTACCCTGCCCGGAGCTGCTTGACGTACTTGCTGTAGACCAGCTCCCATTGCGGCTCCAGTCCGGGCGGCTCCAGTCTGCGCGGCTGAGGCTGCGGACTTGCTTTGGGTCGGGCAGCATGCAGCATGCAGCATGCAGCATGCAGCATGCAGCATGCAGAGAGCTGAGAGCTGTGTGTACAGCTGCCTGTGTGCTTGACCACCTGTGTAGTTGCTGCAGGAAATTGTCAAGAAGGCCCTACCGGACCAATTAAATTGGAGTACGGCACAACCAGGCAAATAAATGAGGGCGGCCAAAACACCACAGTACAAAGATGTGAAACCCGAGAGCCGTTAGAACAGGGCGCTATTAATCAGTCAAAGAAACTAGTTAGAGCAAATAGTCTTTTAGTAAGCAATGAATATCCTTTACCTGCAAATTAATTTTGCCCACAAATAAGTCCAGTGGTTTAATGAAAAAACAATTATCTGAAGCCATACACAAAGAAAATAGTCAAGATTATAACAATAACCTCTTAAACTGTAAGGAACTATACATGGACAAAAAAACAAAAAACAGAAAATCAGGATCCAGGAAATATTTGGGATATATTTTATCAAACATCATTACTGACCCTTGAAGCGCTAACAGCGCAATCAAACAAAATGGATATTCAAATAGACATACTGGGAGTTATGGCCAATTCAGTTGCCGGGATTGAGAATAAATTGGCTGAGTTGAACAATCTTATAATAAAAGCACAAAGGGAAGTTGCGCCAAGTTACATTGAGTGCACATGTGCTCCAATAATTAACAAACTAGTAACCATTCCAGATGTTGTGAATACAATCCTTGAGGACGTTAAAGATATTGTTTGCACAAGAAAAAAGGATTACCACAAGGAGGATGGATATCACTCTAATACAAGGGAACCTACATTAGTAGATAAAGTGGAGCAACTGAAAAAATTGAATACCAAGGATGCTATTATATCAAGTATGGCAATACAACCGAATCTAAAGCAAGACAAAAATAATACAAATGGTAAAAAATTATTGCTGGATTCTCCACAAGAATTCAATAAAGAAGGCTCAAAAGACGACGACTAAGTAGTCTATGAAATGACAAAAAGACAGAGAAAAAAGTTAAGTAAAGCAAAAAATAAGGCAAAAAAGGAAAGTTCGTCAAAAAATGATACTAAATTGGTTACACCAAAAAAGAAATAAGAATAAGAGTAGAAACCAAAACGGCTTGAAAACCAAACTTAATTGAAGTAGGAGATAACCTACGGAAAACAACAATAGATAGCAAAACTACTGGGATGAAATCCTCAGAAGATAAACTAAATAGTGATGGGAAACAAAAATATTATGATATTTTTTCTAAACCAACGAACTCTTGAAGCAATCAAAAATTGGCCAGATTAAATATAAGCACAGTAGCCGAAAACTTCAACAAAAAACTGTTGCTCTCGAAATAGAATCACAAAGGGTACGTGAAGAAGAAGCAAAACGTAAAACCAACGGAAACTGTTGTGTAATAAAAGATCTTACTTCCTGTGACATCCAAAGTGAACAAACTAAAAGTATGACAAAAGAAATGATGCCATGGAATACACCGGAATTCAGAAAAACAGTGCATAATCAGAATGCCATGCAAAATCATAAAGGCCCAACAACCCACTACCTAACAGGGTAAGATAAAAAAAGATCACTTAATCTTGCTATGAATACAAACCAAAAAGAAGATATTCCTGTGGGAAATGAACAAACTAAAAGTATGACAAAAGAAATGACTCCATGGAATATACCGAAATTCCGAATAACAGTGCATAATCAGAATGCCATGCAAAATCATAAAGACCCAACAACTCACTTCCTAACAGAGCAAGATCAAAAAACATCACTCAATCTTGCTACAAATACAAACCAAAAAGAAGATATTCCTGTGGGAAATGAACTGGGGGCTGATAGAACAACAAATAATTCTCAGAATATAAAAGAAATAACAGACTCAACGATAAATAAAAAAATCCAAAATACTCTAGTAATTTAAAGAAGTGGTCAGAGTAGGCGGTCACATACAATGAAAACGGAATATCGGAGGGCTTAAAAAGTCACACTAGGCTTTTAAAAAATAAGCCTGCCCAAATTATCCTCAAACCTCTCTACGAATTAAGAGGAACACATGACATCCTAAATAGAGGAAATATCCTCCGGCTAATGAAAACTATACCATCACTTGAGAAGATAACATCTGAGGATATTGAATGTGTAGGTTTTCAGCCAAACCCCAAAGGAAGACTTTTATTCACATTGGTTACAGTAGCCACTGGGCCTATAGCGGACTTAATCTTGAAAGAGTACGGAACCTTCCATAGTTGGGGGATACTAATTAGCCTACTGCTACCTAAGGTCTATCCAACACCATTCTTAAGTAGAGAAAGCCCATTAAAACTCTCACGTGAAAAAACCAACCCTGTCTTTTCCATATTAAAAAATCCTCTGGGCATAACAAATCCAGAGGGAAAAGAAGGGTTTTACATATTAAAGAGAGAAAACATAAACGGAGTGAATGAAAAATGGATCACGACAGCTTTGCACGGTTGTGAGGAGAATTGACAAACTTCATCACAGGCAGTCCAACAGATACAGCGTATAGACACTACGATAATAAATATTTGCTCATGGAATATAAATGGGATTTGTAAAAAACTAATCAATGCTCAAATACAAGGATTTTCAAATAACAGCCAAATAGCACTATTGCAGGAAACGTGGGCAACGGAGCCATTCATGTTAAAACACAACAAGGGATACTTCGAGCCTGCAATCAAATATCAGAAATGTGGTCGTCCCTGTGGTGGTCTAGCAATACTTGTACGTATTGATCTAGAAGTAAAACATGATCAAATTCAGATGAATAATCCAAATCTGCATGCGGTAAAACTACGATATAAACCCAGTGAAAAAAGGGCATTCAAAACACTAATTTTGGCCAACATATATATACCACCAAAACTGACCTCCAAGAAAGAGATGTAAGCTGTTCTTAATAATTTCCTATTGGATCAAATCTTGGAAGAGCCCTTAGCGGATTATATTGTAACAGAGGATTTTAATACAAACTTGTTAATATCCTTCAAGCGGAACGACTTTGTTCAGTCAAAAAATAAACAATGGGAAATCCCAAAACCAATAATGGAACCAAGAACAGCTAATAAACAAACTAGTATGGGGAGAAACCTTGTGATGAACATGGAAGCACTGGTACTTAGAATTTTGAATGGTAGATTCTCAACGGACAGTCCACCAGCTTGTTCATTCCATTCATGTAACGGTAACTTACGTATTGATTGCACATTGACATCACTGTGTATTTTCAACAAAGTGAAAACTTACTGTCTGAAAAGAGTCCTGGACAGTGATCACAGTCAACAAACTACTGAGATAAAATGATCCTGTCCAAAATCCCAAAAATATCAAACAATGCAAGACCAGACCTGCACCACCAACTATAGGAAACTTGTATGGAAACCCCACAATGCTGAGGAGACTATGACAAAGGCGAAAATTCTAGTTGAAGAATGTTTTATGGAAACAAAGATGAGAATAGTAATAGACCAATGGGAAAAATTTACAGAGAAGGTAGTGAGTTATAATGAACAAACATCGCGTGTAGAAAGAAAAAAAAAGGTCCAGAGTGAAACAAGCAAATTCAACATCTACCTCCCATATACTGTAAGGAAACCCAGATGTACGCGAAATAGATTAAGGAAACAGATAATTAAGTACCTGTTTAGCGATGAACTACGGGTATCACTAAAAAACACAACTTACAATCTGAGGAATGTATTATGGAATGAAAAAAATAAAGCCAGGCAAGATCTGTGGACAAAAATCTTGCATGCAAGTTCTTTAACTAATTCACGGAAGTTCTGGAAATTGATCAACAGTCTAGCAAGACCAAATAAACAGGCTGTAGGGTCTGTTTTAACCAAAGAAGAATGGGTGACGTTTCTTTTAAAACATCTAAACATAGAAAGCTCAGCAAATAATAAATGCACAAATTGGGAAAAGAGGTCAATAGATGATCTGGAAAGCGATTACGAAATTCACATAACCAACTCACAGGTGGCTAAATTGATTAAGAAACAGAAGGCTGAGGCCCCAGGTCCCAACGGCATTCCATTTGCGTCATAAAAGGAAGCACCAGAATTTTGGTCTGTTTACTTGACCGATGTCTTTTGCGAGGTGGTTCGGAGTGGATTGATTCCAAAATCATGGAAAGGTTCGTTAATAACACCAATCTATAAGTAAGGAAATTGGCAAATGCCGGAAAACTATTGTCTAATTACCTTGCAAGACACAGATGCAAATTGGGGGCGCTAGGTGGCGCACTGGCAAGATGGCCGCACTGAGGTGATGCTCCTGCAGCCCAGTGTCCCAATCGTATTAGTTATCCTGCTTGCAGACCTGAAAAACATCTACAAACACTGCCTACTGGACAACCTTTACTCCGTGTATACTCTGTGAAAATCTGGTGGAGATAGACCGCATCCTGCTCGAGTTATGTGGTGCTAAAGCCTAAGCCGAGAGAGGACACGGACGTCTCGAGAGAGCAGGCGGGGGCACGCAGGTTACCTGAGGCCGTGGACGCGATGAGGACTCGTAGGCCTGCCCGCAAGTGGAGCGCGTTTGGAGTGGAGACGGGGCACCTTCACCCTGTTTCTAACAGAGAGTGCCTGGAGACGGGTGCTTGTGAACACTGGACCGTGCAGCGCTCACCAGACTTTGACACCGGTGGCGCAGGGAGTAGATGGTGAGGAGTGGAGAGACGAAGAGGGTGCGAAGCAATATCTGGCAGCCAGCGCCGCGAGGAGGGTGTGAGCGGCGTCTCCCCTCCCAACGAGGGGCCATTGCAGGCACATAGATACCCGGGCCTGCGTTGCGGCGATTCCTGGACTACGATAGAAGATGAGGCGGCCGCACGTACCGTACTTGCAGTGAGAGCTGCGGCCACCCCCCCCCCCCCCCCTCCTTCTGCGACCTGCGAAGACTGGGTAGTGCAGGGGAGAGTAGCGTGGCATCTAGATCCCCAACTAGGGTGAGGAAGGTCTGCAGAAGTGGAGAGACGTGCCCCTCTCTCCCTGCTGAGTAGATGGACACTGACTGCTGGTCCATTCTGATGCCCTTTTCCGCCATAAATGCTAGAGGCGCCATTTTAAAAAACCGGGACAGCGAGAGGACGGCTCGGCGGACTGGAGAGTTTGCTGGACTGATAGCCAGTAACGTGATCCCCAGGCAGCATCTGAAGGTAACCCTGCTCCGGTGAGGATGGCCAGTGGTTAATGCCTTCGCCCCCTGAAAGTAGTGGGCAGCGAGGTGACTCCACTTTCCAAGGAACTGACATAGGCGCGTGCTTGCTGTAATTAAATTAGAGACATTAGAAGGCTTAAGCAACAGGACCCGGCTGCATCTGAGGGTCTCCCCTCTTCTTTACGCTTAAGTGTCCCACTACCTCCCACTGTGATTTTCCTCAGCCTGTGAGGTTACTGGCGGCCAATACATCTAGGTGCTATCGGCTGGCTGGGTGGGCTGCGGAACTGAACTGCTTGAGACTCCTCGAAAGTGGGAAGAGCGAGGGAAAGAGGCAGATTGGCAGTAGCTCCCACCTTGATACCAGCATGGGGAAGCCGGACACGCGACAACCTACGTTGAACTTTGACGCTGCGAAATGGTCTGGCCGCGCCACGCAGAATGATCAAGATCGTGATGGGGGAGATGAGGCACCGGGCAGTACCATGACCCAAACAGCGGACGTACAGAGCATTTTACAGGAGGTTAGGCAAGGATTTGCCACTATTTTGGACAAAGTTGAGTGTATGTTGTCGCGTATGGATGCCATAGCATACAAGCTGGAGGGGCACGAAGAAAGGATAAAAGAAACAGGGAGGAGCATTTCAGACACAGAAGATATGGTGTCCGGGCACACCATGCAGCTGGCTCGCATGAATCAGCTATTACGAGTGATTGCTGCCAAGAACGAAGATTTAGAAGCACGCAGCAGGTACAATAACATTCGCGTGATTGGAATCCCGGAATCAACCAACACGGATAGGATGGAGGAGTACGTTGAAAATATGCTGCTGACGGCGATAGGAGCTGAATCCTTTTTGAGACAATTCTTTGTGGAATGTGCCCACAGATCACTTGGACCAAGCCCACCACCAGGGGCATCTCCGCGGCCCATAATAGCGAGGCTATCGAATTATAGAGATCGCGATGTGGCCCCACAAGCAGCACGGAATAAGCAGACTCTATCCTATGACGGGTACACATTCTCAATATACCCGGATTTTACGCCCATGGTACAAGAGGAACGGCGAAAGTTTCTAGATGTTAAAAACAAGCAGAGGAAGGCACAGATTGATTACGCACTATTGTACCCGGCGAGACTCAGAGACACGCATCAAGGCAAACAAAGATTCTTTACGAAACTGCAGCAAGTGGAAGACTTCCTCAAACGTGAAATGCGCAAATCGAACTGATGGGACTGGGGCTACATCGCAACAATCTGTATTGACGGGAGTTGAGGATGACTCGCAGTAAAGCCAACATCGCTGTCAAGATAAAATTATAATTTTTGAGTTAGTAGTATAAATGTTTCGGAGTAGGGGCTTGAACTCAAGGACTGTATGATGTATGAGATGTTAGGTCTGATAAGCGATAATTATTGCACACTGGGCACCCCAGTCTTCTGTGGGGCCCGATTGTTCCATCTGGAATGGTCCCGAAGGGAGAGGGGTTATAGTGTTGCCACCCTGACATGACCCCCATTGGGTGTACCCCAAGACTTATCTATTACATGACACAAAGGGAGTCTGAGGTGTTGTTGTTGCAGATTGTGTTGGGGATAGAAGGGGATGGGTGGGAGAATGATGCTGGCAAGTTGGGGTTGCTTCAGTGGGTGGTGGGTGGCATGTGGGGGAAATGTTTAGCACTACGACAGAGGGGGGAGCTGGAAGGAGCGGTTGAGTGGTTGCATTGTTGTGTTATATGTCGACATCAGAATGTCACTTTAGAGGGGGGCGAGAGTTGAGCAGTTGAGATATTCAGTTGGAGTCACGAGCGTTTTACAGGAATAATATACGTAGGTACTAGTGGACTGGGGAGCATTCAATATATATTGTGCAGAATAAGATGAGATGTCTGGGACTGAAACCAGTGTAAGTACTGAAACCCTGAATGTAATTACATGGAATGTTAGAGGTCTAGGTGACCCCCGGAAAAAAGACATATGTTGGCGTATCTGGATAGACACCGAGTGCACATAGCGATGATACAGGAAACTCAAATAGCATCTCAGAGAGCTAACAACTTTGCAAGTAGATGGGGGAACACAGAGTGTTCTCTTCCTACTCCACATATGCACGAGGGTTAGCGATCCTCAATAAAAAGCGTGTACCATTCCACCTGGCAGGCACAGCATGTGATCCACAGGGCCGCTATTGCATACTGTGGGGGAGACTGGGATCTGAATCCATCACGATGGCCTGCTGTTACGGGCCAAACACTGACGACCCAGGTTTTTTTACCTCACTATGAGGCCAAAATATTTGAAGTTGGCTCTACCCACATACTTTGGGGAGGCAATTTTAATGTCACCCTTCACCCCAGGTTGGATAGATCACATCCTGCCCTTACCATTACACCAGATTGTGGGCGATACTGAATGACACTGCAGACACGTACCAACTGACTAATGCATGGTGGTACATACACCCTAACGCACAGGAGGACACACATTACACGGTGCAGGCAGTGTCGTGGGCAAGGCTCGATTTTTGGTTGGTTTCCCGAGGGCTGGCCCCGACAGTGTCGCAAGTAAGACATCTAGCCAGAATGTAATCGAATCAGGCTCCAGTTCTGCTCACGTTCTCTTCCCGGGGTTTCGCCATGCTATGAGGCGGGTGGCGGCTACATGCTCCCATCTTACTGGACACAGGTTTTCAGGAGGAATTGCGAGAAGAAATACAGGATTTCTTTGTCCATAACAAAGGATCGGTAGACAGAGTTGAAACCATCTGGGAGGCATTTAAAGTCATAATTCGAGGGTACTCCATATCGAAGGGTTCTGGGGTCCTGAAAGATATACTTGGCTCCATACGAAAGCTGGAGCTAGAGCTCAAATCACTGAAAGAGGCACTGGTGGTGGGACTGAATGGAGACACTCAGGCTAAATTCAGAAACACACTCACAGAGTACAAAGATATGGCACAAAGGGAAGTGCGATTTCGGGGCAGATATTGGGTGGCCAGGAGCTAAGGAGAAGGTGAAATGCCGGGGAAGGCCCTGGCACAAATAGTTAGAAAACCTCGCAGCGCTAATTATGTCCTGCAAATTGAGGACTTAGATGGGAAAGTTTATAAAGACACGACCAATATTCTTAACGTCTTTACGCGCCATTATCATCGGTTTTACACCACGAACAGAGTGGATGGTCTGGATCTAGAAAATATTTGGGGGGACGTGGCGATTGGCTGGCTAAGCGATGTACAGAGGACATTTTTATGTGCCCCTTTTGAGATAGATGAAGTTAAGGAAGCCATCATGAGTATGCAATCCGGGAAGTCCTCTGGGACTGATGGCTTCCCGGTAGAATTCTACAAAACATATATAGAACTGATGGCCCCCATTCTCCGTGAGGTGTATGAGGAATCGCTAGAGGTGGGTTGCCTTCCCACCTCTATGAGGGGGGAGCTCTTATAGTTTTGTTGTTGAAGCCAGATAAATCGCCACAATACTGTGACTCCTATAGGCCATTGTCTCTCCTTACCTGTGATGCAAAAATACTTGCAAAACTAATCACAACTAGGCTGAGTCTGTTGATGGAGACCTTGATTCTCCCTGACCAGTCGGGGTTTGTTCCCGGAAGATCCACCTCCCATAATTTGAGGACCCTCTTCGCCATCTTGAATAATGTCTCCCAAGAACTACCTATGGCTGCAGTTTTTCTGGACGCCACGAAAGCCTTCGATTCCATTGAGTGGGACTATATTTTTGGTGTGATGCTCCGAATGGGCTTCCCACCCCGATTCCTCTCATGGATCAATCTGCTATATCACTTACCGAGAGCTAAGGTATTGATTACTGGACATATCTCGCAACCATTTCACATCACTAGGGGCACCCGCCAAGGATGCCCACTATCCCTGTTACTTTTCGCTATCGCAGTGGAGCCGCTGGCGGCAAAACTGAGACAACACCATAATGATAATGCCCTGAAATGTAATTTGCTTCAAATACTTATATCCCTTTGTGCAGACGACATTACTCTCTACATTAAAGACCCACAGCAGAATCTAAACCCGGTGCTTAGGGAATTCATAGTGTTTGGAAAGCTGTCGGGAATCCAAATCAACTGGGGGAAGTCAAATATTTTTCCTCTGACGACAGCGACAACCCACTTCGAACTAGAGTATCCTTTAGAGTGGTGTGACGAGGAACGGAAATATTGGGGGATACGAGTTGCTAGAGACAGGGGAGAACTCATGAGATTGAACTATGGTACAACCATGACCCGCATAACTGAATGTGTTACCCGTTGGATAGCTCTAACACTTTCCATGGCGGGACGAGCATCCTTGATTAAAATGGTGATACTCCCCCAACTGCTTTATCTCTTTCTAAATCTACCGTACTATCCTGTTTTTTTTCTTCAAAACACTGAGAACAATCAATCAATCAATCAATCAATCAATCATCGCATTTATATAGCGCACTACTTACCCAGAGGGTCTCAAGGCGCTGGGGGAGGGGGATCTGCTACTGCTCGAACAACCATGTCTTGAGTTGCTTCCTGAAGGCGAGGTGGTCCTGGGTCAGGCGGAGGTGGGTGGGGAGGGAGTTCCATGTCTTGGCGGCGAGGTAGGAGAAGGACCGTCCCCCTGTGGTGGCTCTACGGATGCGGGGGATGGCGGTGAGGGCGTGGCTGGTCGATCGAAGCTGGCGTTTGGGAGCGTAGAAGTTGAGGCGGCTGTTGAGGTAACCTGGGCCTTGGCTGTGTAGGGCTTTGTGTGCGTGGGTGAGGAGACGGAAGGTGATTCTCTTGTTGACCGGGAGCCAATGCAGATCTCTCAGGTGTCCGGAGATGTGGCTGCGACGGGGGATGTCCAGGATGAGTCGTGCTGAGGCGTTCTGGATCCGCTGGAGTCTCTTCTGGAGTTTGGCGCTGGTTCCGGCGTAGAGGGTGTTGCCGTAGTCCAGACGGCTGGTGACGAGGGCCTGGGTGACCGTCTTCCTGGTCTCGGTGGGGATCCACCGGAAGATCTTGCGTAGCATGCGCAGGATGTTGAAGCACGACGAGGAGACGGCGTTGACTTGTCTGGTCATGGAGAGGGAGGAGTCCAGGATGAAGCCCAGGTTGCGTGCGTGGTCTGTTGGTTTGGGTGCGCTGCCTAGGGCGGGGGGCCACCAGGAGTCGTCCCAAGCGGCGGGTGAGGATCCCAGGATGAGGACTTCCGTCTTATCTGAGTTCAGTTTCAGGCGGCTGTTCTTCATCCATTTGGCTACCTCTTTCATCCCTTCGTGAAGGTTGGCTCTGGCGGTGGCGGGGTCGTTGGTAAGGGAGAGGATCAGCTGGGTGTCGTCGGCGTAGGAGATGATGTTGAGGTTGTGCTGGCGTGCGATGTCTGCGAGGGGGCTCATGTAGATGTTGAAGAGGGTTGGACTGAGTGAGGAGCCTTGAGCGACGCCGCAGATGACTTCGGTGGCTTCAGATCTGAACGGAGGGAGGCGGACTCTCTGTGTCCTTCCGGCGAGGAAGGAGATGATCCACTCCAGTGCCTTCTCCTGGACTCCGACGTTACTGAGGCGTTGTACTAGGGTACGATGGCAGACAGTGTCGAAGGCCGCGGAGAGGTCGAGGAGGATGAGGTCCGCTGTTTCTCCGTTGTCGAGCAGTGCTCGAATGTCATCGGTGACTGCGATCAGGGCGGTCTCGGTACTGTGGTTGGCCCGGAAGCCAGACTGCGAGGGGTCGAGGGATCCGTTCGTCTTGAGGAAGGCGGCCAGCTGCTTGTTGACGGTCTTCTCGATGACTTTTGCAGGAAACGGGAGCAGCGAGATGGGGCGGTAGTTTTTGAGGTCGGTGGGGTCAGCCGATGGCTTCTTGAGTAGAGCGCTGAGTTCGGCGTGCTTCCAGCTCTCCGGGAAGGTAGCGGTGTTGAAGGAGGTGTTGATGATGTCCCGCAGGTGGGGTGCGATGATAGCGTCGGCCTTGTTGAAGACGTGGTGAGGGCAGGGGTCGGTCGGAGATCCGGAGTGGATGGAGTTCATCGTGCGGACGGTGTCTTCGGTGCTGATCGGAGTCCAGGCGCGGAGGGTGGTGGTGGGGGGCGATGGTTCGGTCGTGGTGTTCGTCTGTTGAGTGCTGAAGCTGTTGTGTATGTCCGCGATCTTGTTGTGGAAGTAGGAGGCGAGGGAGTTGCAGAGGTCTTGCGAAGGGGTGATGTAGTTGTTTCCGGCGTTGGGGTTGGAGAGTTCTTTGATGATGTTGAAGAGTTCTTTGCTGTTGTGTGCGTTATTGTCCAGTCGTTCCTTGAATGCAGTTTTCTTGGTGGCGCGGATGAGTTGGTGGTGTTTTTGGGTGGCGAGCTTGAGGGCAGTCATGTTGTCCGGTGTTGGGTCTCCGCGCCAGGTTCTCTCGAGGGCTCGGCAGTTCTTCTTGGAGCTCTTGAGTTCGTCTGTGAACCATGGGGCTTTCTTGCTACCGGGTCTACTGGGCGGGGTCCTCAGGGGGGTGAGCTCGTCTGCGCAGTCGCTGATCCACTTCGTGAGGTTGGTGGCCGCCTGGCTAGGGTTCGTTGTGCTGGTGGGAGGGTTCATGCTCAGGGAGGACGCGAGCTGGTCGGCTGTGATCTTGTTCCAGTTCCTGCGTGCAGCCTGTTGCTGGTGGTGGTGGATCGTGGTCCTTGCGAAGCTGAAGTGGACGCAGCTGTGGTCCGTCCAGTGGAGTCCGGTGGCGTGGCTGAAGGCGATGTCCTTGCTGGATGAGAAGACGGGGTCGAGTGTGTGTCCGGCGTAGTGGGTGGGGGTGGTCACCAGTTGCTTGAGTCCCAGGTTGGCAAGGTTGTCCAGCAGGGTGGTGGTGTTGCGGTCATTGTTGTTCTCCAGTTGGAAGTTGAGGTCCCCTAGCAGGATGTAGTCAGCAGAGCAGAGGGCGTGTGGGCTGATGAAGTCGGCGATGTCTTCGCTGAATTGTGTGCGTTGTCCAGGGGGTCTATAGATGAGGGTGCCTCTGAGGGTGGTCTTGGGGTTGATGTGGACTTGGAAGTGCAGGTGCTCGGCGGTTGCGAGGGTCTCATCGGTGTTGGTCGTGATGCGGATGGTGTTCCTGTGGACAATGGCGATGCCTCCTCCGGTGTGGTTGATGCGGTCCCTTCGGATGATCTTGTAGCCATCTGGGATGGCGATGGCGATGTCAGGCGCTGAGGAGGCGTTCATCCAGGTTTCCGTGAAGAAGGCGACGTCTGGGGCTGTGGTGTCAAGCAGGTTCCAGATCTCGATGGCGTGCCTGTGGACGGAGCGGGTGTTGAGCAGGATGCATTTCAGGAGGCTGCTGCTGTTGCTTGTCTTGGTTGGTGTAGGTGTAGTGCAGGTCCGGAGGCAGGTGAACTTGCAGGAGTTGCAGCAGAAGGGTCCGTGGGTGCGTCTCAGGGTGGCTCGGTAGCAACCCGGGACTCGGCCGGCGTTGAGTGCGTTGAGGGTGGCGGCGTCGTACGCCCGGCGGGTGGGCTGGGGTCTGCGGGGGTCAGGGGTCCTGGCGCTGGGCGCGGTCCAGGCGCGGACGGGCGCAGACGGGCTTACCTTTGGCGCACCTTCGGCGCTCAATCGGTGCTCCCGCTGCGCGCGTCCGCTGCGCGGTTGCTCTGGGGGCATCATAAATCTGTAGCCGGGAGGGCGGGTCAGCTGGGAGGCGGGAGCGGGGCGGCCAATGGGCTGGAGGTGGGCGGGGCCGCAGGGAGGCAGCGGCGGGAAACGGCGATGACGGGCGGCTCAGCGGCGGCTGGGTCGCTCAGGCAGGCAGGCAGGCAGACAGGAAGGCGTTTGGCAGCAGGTGGGGTGACCCGGCCTCGTAGAAGGCACAGTGGTCACTCGTACACAGAACGGAACTGATAGGCTAGGTATGGGGAGGTGTGCAGCCGAGGTGGCAGTGGAGCGTATTGACTAGGCCCTATGCACAGGGAGGGTTTGGAATACCAAACTTTGAATTATACTACATGAGCGCGCAAGCCCACTATGCTAGGTTCTGGGTAACGCAGCCGAGATACATGCCACAAGTTGCGGCGAAACACTGGCTAGTGTACCCTACACCAATAGATGGCGTCATATATGAAAATGTGGAAGCAAGGGACAAGATGCTGACGACCCTTACATGTACGGTTTCAGCATGGCAGCGTATAGGACATATGCGAGGCACACCCATGATATACTCTACATTGTTGCCTCTCACTTATCACCCAAACATGCCTCTCTTGCAAGAAGTCATTTTCCAGAACTTAAAAAAACGCACGCATATTTACAACTGGGGGGACTTATTCCATAATAGCCAATTTCGTACTATGGAAGAGATATTCCACAGTACACAGCAGACCTCAATGGACACCTTTCTGTATATCTGGCTTAGGCAGGGGATGTGTTCGCTGACCCCGGACTTTCCAAATGAACCCCAAGCGTTAACACCATTACAGCTGCTACTGCAGTGCACGTCAGCTCGGCGTCTGGTATCCTTGATATATCGTACAGTACACACGGAGAGGGACGCCTCGGACCGCACAAGATGGGGGGAGGAGCTGGAATTTGCCCTAACTGATGATCACTGGGAGTATTGTTGCTTACAGACTGAACAGGTCTCAGTCAGTAGTAAGCTCCGCATAATTCATTATAAATTCTTACACAGATTGTATTATACCTCTGCTAGGCCGCACAGATTTGGCCTAAGGGACTCGAACAGATGTGACAAGTGTCGGGCCGAAGATGCGGACTTACTTCATCTGTCGTGGGAGTGTCCCGGGATATATGAGTACTGGAGACAGGTCTTCCAGGCTATAAAGTTGATGACAGATATGCACGTTGACTCACACCATTGATGGCCCTTTTAGGCTGTGTTAAAACCTTACGAGCTGAGCAGCGCAAATTTGTAGCCCTGGCAATGCTCATGGCTAAGAGAAGAGTGGCGTGTCGCTGGGAGAGGGGGAGGGCACCCAAAGTTAAGAACTGGATTGATGATTTGATATTATGCCAAGAAAGACTTTCCACATATGCTGAACTGTTGCCCATAGCTTCCAGGCCCAGGGATATATGGGCTCCGCTAACATGTTACCTGCTCACACATCCAAGTACCCCCCCATAAATTGGTGTGATTATGCTAATACTTACGAGAAGCGGGGGATTGCGTGGGTGGTCGGAGGAGCTGTCATTGTTTATAAAGGGGAGAGGGAGAGGGATTGGCCTTCCGTCTTTGTACCTGCGGATGCTGAAATAAATGCTTTTGTCACTGATGAGGAGGGATGTATTCTACAGGAGGCAGGTGCTGGTACTGTAAATGTGATTAAATGTCTATCCCAGAACGCGCTAAGCAATGCATAGATGTTCGTCAGTTCGACATGTATTCAGGGCGTGAGTTGACACAGCATGAGGAGACATCTAATACCATGTACCTTGAATGTAATAAGACCCACTACTGTACCGATTACTGTACCATTACCGCACCATTACCGCTGATGAGGTTCTTGTGATTTCTTGTATGTGACTGGAAAAATAATGAACAGAAATTTTAAAAATAGACACAGATGCAAAATTGTTTGCCGGGATTTTATTGGTGCTTTTAACAGATTGGGCAAAGGAGAACCAGGTATTTCCCCTGAATCAAATGTACTAACATTATCAGTATTAATTGAAAAGGCAATATTTGGAAAACAACCCTTATATCTTTGTTTTGTAGATTTCAAATCTGCTTTTGATTGTGTTGACAGAGTTCTTTTGTGGGCTAAATTGAAAAACCAAGGAATTTGGGATAGTTTGCTAAAAATGATCAGGCTTCTACACTCCGAGACCTAGGTTAGGGTTATGATTGGTGACGGAAGCATACTAACTAATGAAATTCCTACAACAAGTGGTCTTAAACAAGGGTGCGTTTTGGCCCCCTTACTTTTTACCTTATTTTTAGCTGATCTTTCTATTAGGTTGAATCAAATCAATCCACACCCTCCAAGGTTAGCACACAAACAGATATCCAATTTGTTGTATGCTGATGACGTCATACCCTTAAGTCATACCAAAATTGGAATGAAACGATTTATTGATGGTATTTTTAAGTATTCAAAAGCAAACGGGTTGGTAATAAACGAAGCCAAGACCAAGGTAATGGTCATTACAAAAAATGTGCAACTCAAATTTAAACACAAATGGTTTTTGGAAGACAAAGAACTGGAACAAGTTGCTATTTATAAATACCTTGGCGTTATTTTTAATGATAATGGAAACTTTCTGCCACAAAAACAGGATATTACAAGGAAAGCAAATACCCGTGTTGTGGCATTTAGAACCATTCAGAAAACCATAGGAGACCTGTTCGATCCCCCTCTCCTAAAAATAATTGCTGCAAAACTACTCCCTACCTTAACATACGGTAGTGAGGCAATGAATGGAAAAGATGCTGAGATCATTAACATTGCGGTCGCTAAAGTATACAGAATTTTATTTTCACTGCCAAAGAATGCCTCACAAGCACAGGTCCGGCTGGAATTTGGGCTAAATAATCAACTATATGCAGGGAAAGGTCATCTACTGAAAACTTGGAACAAAATAAAAAATGATCAAGGTAATCAAATATCTCGTTTACTGTGGCAAGAAGTAAAAAACAACAGAAATGTATATGTTTGCTTCTATTTAAATAAATCAATGGACAAATTTGGTATAACATCAATTTGGAATACCACTATTATACAAGAAAGCTTAAAAAAAACAATAAATAGGCTTACCAACCATCTTTCCCTGATAAAGGATAAAGAAATATTAGTAAAAAGAAATCATGCATGGCCAATCGTAAACGGATTCAAGTTAAAAAAGGTACAAAAATATTTAGAAACATCGTGGACCAAGAAAAACAAACAGATTTTTATTAAAGCTAGATTTGGTTGTTTGCCAGGGCTGTGTCACTTACAACCATGGAAGAGATCAGAAGTAGAAAACCTATGCCGGCTTTGTATATTTGGGCAAGAAAATATTATGCATTTCCTGTGTCTCTGCCCGGATCTGGACAATGAAAGAAAAACTACTCTCAAGAGACTGTTTAATACGCGAGGTGTAAGGGCATGTAGGCAAGCACTGATCGCCTGTTTAAATCCTGAAGACTTACCAATGAACTCTGCGTTTGTGAAATTTTTACGAACTGTGGTAATTAAATTGCAGGCTTTTATCTGAGTGATATATGGATTGAGCCACTATGTTTAAGATAAAAGAGAAAAATGCTATATGATTAATTGTTTTATAACTTAGCATGTATGATATATAATCAAGTGTTTGGGCACAAATTGGAATGATGGATTGTTTTTATAATTTAAAACTTTTGCTTGATATTTTAGTTATTTTGTAAGATTTTAATTAATGAAAACAAATCAAAAAATAAACTTGAAACTCACGAATTAACTTTCTTTTTTATTACAAATGTGATTGTCTTTGTGTTGTCTCTCCCATTATTATATTGTAAGTTTGTAAGATATTTTATATATGTTTTTAAATATATTTCCGTATTGAATTGCAAACGATGTACTTTATTACTGAATATTTTTATTAAACTGGATTTATAAGTGTGTTTTTGATACCCTGTGGAATTCATAGCTCCTTTAAGAAACAATTGCAAACAATGTATGTGTGTAGAGTACATATGGAGTGGTTGATCTGAAAGATAAGTGAACCTAAATGGAATTATATACTTGACTGTAGAGTATCCACTGTCCCAGAAGTATACTGAAGTGGTGGTGTCTGAGGTTCTTATTTTATACACAGTCTGCCTTTGAAGTAGGGAGAAGCTTCTAGAGGCATGCCTTTAAGGACAGAGCGCATTCAAGTGTAAGTGAGGCTGTGCTCAGTACCTTCCTCTCATCTTGCCAGTGATGGCCCACTCAGTAACCCCTAAACTCCTATTGTGTATGGCTGTCTAGGAGGAATACTCAAAGCCCCAAATACAAATATAAACACAACAAACAGAGAGGGCCCCAATAGGGCAAATCACTCTATTTGAAAAAACTGCCCTCACTCACATACCAAGGTATGTGACATGCTTCATCATTGGGCCTGCTTACAATACGCCCTGGTGTACCCCACACAGGGCGGAGCATAAGGGAGGGGAAAAAAATAATAAATTTCTCTTAACACAACATATAGTCAAAACAACTGTACACAGACAACACTTAACACATAAGTTGGTGAAAATCGTGCAAACACCAAGTGATCTCAAATGAAAGGTGCGACAAAAAAGTGCAGTATGAGGAGTGATTAAAACTGATTAAAGGTGTCAACCAGACTGCAACCTTTATTAAACTTTTCTTGACACCTCTACCAGGATTAAAAATAAGTGAAAAAAGAATGGGAAAGCGCCCTTAGGAGATAGTTAGGAACCTCAAGGCTTCCCTCCTACCACTGCCAGAGTCAACATGTTTTGACCGCTCTTGATGCGCCTGAACGGTCACTCCGGTCTTCTTCAGGACCGTCGCATTCGGTGTCACTCAGGGTTCCCCCGTATTTCGGAGAGAAATTACCCCAACAGGGAGGTAGGTCCAATTGATCCGTACCCCTCCTGTAGTATATGTGGAGAGTGTCCCCTCAAATGCGGGAGAACAATCGCTATAGCAACGAGAGAGAGTAGAGAGGAGGGGTTTAAAACCCTTGTTAGAATCCACCTGCTCAATCTTTCAATTGTATTGTGTAAACATTGTCTATAGCCTTTAAAATTATGTGTCTAGTGTTGAGTAAAAGACCCCAAATGCATGTTATGCATGGACTTCTGTTCAACTCATCCATTGTCCCTATATAGTCAAATAAATACAAGACCCAATCTCTTATAATTGACCATATCTCTGCATTAGTGTAATCACTCGTACCTAGTACCTAATCCCACTTAAAATAGCCATAGGGCCATGATAGTACCACAGTCTCCAGCTGTTGCTATTGCAGTACCCCCACTCAGGTTTTTATATAATGGGTGGTTCACTTACCGAGTTTATATCAATTCCAAACTCGAACTGGTGTCCGGTGTGGAGGACGCCCAAGAACACAATCTGGAAAATAGGTGTTAAGGGAGATATTAACTCAGAAATCTCCGCCTCCTCGTATACGTTTAAAGTTAGATTTGTCACAGCCTGCTCTGAAGTGTAAACTAGCCTTCGTAGGACGTAGGCTGTCACCTGTGCGACACGCGCTCGTCCCCTCAAGCACCCTCCTTACCGTTCTGTAGGTTTATCCTGGCCCAATAACCCACATCCCGTCACACCGCGTAGATCATGTACGCCGTGTTTGTCCAAGCTATTAATGTTGGACCGGTTCCGGCGTCCCACGTGACCGCGCCGGAAACGTTGGTACGTTCTGCGCTCTCCCACACGTCAGAGAACCATGGGAAATGTAGTTTATTTTGCGAGTGCTGCTTAGCGTCCAGGGTTCAAGACTCCTGTGACACTATCCAATTTAATTAAAAATTCAAATGTATTTATTTTTATATTTCGGCATTACATGATTACTCCTATTCAATGCCAAGTCAACAATATGCCTTAGTAGATGGATTATAACGAACGATCAGGGCCGTTGTCTGTAAACCCATGGGAAATGTAGTTCATAATATGAATGCTACTTCGCGTCTAGGGTTCAAGACTCCTGTGGCGCTGTTCCTTTTAATTCAAATTTTAAAATGTATATATTTCTCATATATATATATATTTTAGCATTACATATTTGCCCATATTATATCCCAAGTCAAAAAAGTGACTTGGAAGATAGATTTCAACGAACGACCAAGACGGCTGCCGGAGGTTCCTACTAGAGCTGGCCAGTAGACAGGTTACACTCGTTCGTAAGCCTGACTCCCCCCAGACGACATACAGATCAATACATGAATGGTGTGTGATGTAAGGGAGCCTCATACCTAAGCTCTCTCCATAGGGATACAATTATTAAGCACTCGGATGGAGTAACACTAAGGTTAGGCAAGGTAATACTCCCTAAATGATACTAAATTAAGGCCTCCCTCGAGTTCACTAATGGCTCACCAAAAACCTCTAGGTGAATGCTGGGGTAAGTTGTTGAATAGAACACAAAAGCACTTGAAATGCCGGGAAGGACCAAACCCTGAGATGATTTACATGAAAGGCAAGAAAATGCCAACTTTCAAAAAGTGCCATTTTCAGAATGATAATTTTAAATCTGAGGTCACCATGAGTTAAGATTTTAAATTAGGATTACAGAGACACCAAACTTCAACCAGTTATATTTTCCCATTTGTAAATACATTTGTAAAATGTAATAAGGTAAATTCATTATTATCCTACAGGAGAAATAGACCTTGCAATATTGAAAAATATTTTTTATATTTTTCACTACCAGGACATGCCAAACTAAAAAGTACATATCCTGCTTTTTTTGACACATTGTAACCTGCCCTCAGGGCTGTCCAGGGTATACTCTGGGGGTGCCTTATATGTATTAAAAAGGAAGGTTTGGGCCTGGCAAAAGGGCAAAAGGTTTATATTGCCAGGGTGAAATGACAGGTTAACCTGCCTATATAGGCTCTGCAAAGGCAGGTCTGAGACATGTAGAAAAGGGCACTAAAGTGAGTGGTACAACCAGTGCTGCAGACCCACTAGTAGCATTTAATTTAAAGGCCCTGGCCACATGTAGTGCCCCTTTACTAGGGACGTATAAGTTAATTAAATATACCATTTAGTGATTAGGAGAATAATATCATATTTGGGGAGAGAGTACAAACACGTTAGCACTGATTAGCAGTGTGAAGTGTACAGAGTGCTAATACCAGCAAAAACAAGGTCAGAAAAAGTGGAGGAGGAAGGCAAAAAGGCAGGGGGAAAACCACCCACATGGCTGACAGGTCTAACAATCTGTCAGAGACATTTGTGTGCGACAGTCCTTATAGGGCCTAACACTTGCCATTTTGGGAGGTGACATGTCCCTTGCACATTATAAAAGGTTTTTGATCAAGGTAAAGGCCCCAAAGAGACAGTAGGTAGCTCTGTATCCATACCTGTTGTTGTTGAAAGAAATAACTGATGTTCGAGCGCGGGACCGGTGCCTATATAGGCTCTGCATGTCATCAACAGAGCAGAAAGGCTTCAGTGTGGCACCTCATGTCACCACCTACTGATGCACAGAGGTACTGCTGGGGAATATTCAAAAGGTGAGTAATCTTCAGCTAGAGGTCTTTATCAGAACAAACTCATTGAGCACATTGGGTGGAAGTACCCCGTGGGAAGAGTTATGGTCCCAACAAACCCAGAGACATACGTTTGTACAAACCACCAGTAAGGCGGACGACCCAAAGTATAGGACATACCTGACTGCTAATCTAATTTTTTGAACATTTTGCAACGTATGTTTTCTCCCTTTCCCTTTGACATGCCACAATAGGACCTTAATTTGGTCCTCACATTTCTGAGGTGCACTGTATATGAGCTGCTTCACAGCTGTTCCTTGTGGTTCCTCATCTTTAAGGCAAGACAGTGTTTCTCATTGCCATAACATCACTGCGGCATGTGAGTGAGATTCTAGCTCTTTCTGTCAACCAACACCTCTTTCTTCTTCATCGAACTGGTTTTGCAGACACAGGCCGCCTTCTTGCCTAATGTTGTGATGCTGTTCCATGTTGGTCGAAACGTCACCTTGACGGTGGTCTATGCTCTGCCTCACCCCTCTAAAGAGGAGGAGTAGAACCTCTGGCCCTTGTATCTGGCGGTGATATGGGTCTTTGCTAGTAAGAATGGCTGGAAGATCTTGAAGATTTAATGAAAAGGTTTCAGGTCACTAACCCAGCTCCACAGCTCATTGTAACCTCATTGGAAAAGAGGTTTGTCAGATCATCAAGGAACTTCTGACAAATGTCACGTTGTCCTATCAATAAGTCCATGAAATTCTTAACAGGAATTTTTTTCACAAAGGGAACAACGACTATATACCCTCTAACTATAATTTTGCCTCCGAGGAGAAGGATAAACCCATGGAGGAATTCATCTTGCGACATAAATGTCTACCTCGCTACTGCGCTTTTGACACTGTCAGGACTGAAGATGCTCTTTGTCTCGGATTATTGAGAGATGCCAATCAGAGTCCCTATGTAGAAGTCTCATAAAGAAAAACTACTCTCAGGATGAAATAAAAGAAATCATGAAAGTCAACAATTAAGCTGAAGAACATGCAAAGAAAATGGAGGCCAGAAAGTTAGAAAAACGTGAACAGTCTTTCTGACTTCAAGCTCGTCATAGGGAACGTGGTTTATCTGAACGTCGGAAGACACCTAAATCCACAAATAATCCCAAACGAGCATGCCGTTTTCTCAGTCCCAAACTGCCTGACAAGAGAAGGGAGCGCCAATTACAATGTTATTGCTGTGGACAAGACTTCCACATATTGAGTCATGCCCTGCTATAGGTTAGAAATGTTGACAGTGTGGAAAAGACAATCACTTTGAAAAGGTATGACAAGCATTGCAAAAAGACATTCAAAGATGGGAATGCTCCACCAGCTTGTCGCGATCAAGTCTCTATTCGCAGGTCACATATAGATCCTGATGCTCCGTGTCTTGTGAGCCAAGATCCTTCACACCAATCTCACAAGATAGCAAGGCATACATTTATATAGTTCCTGACCATTATAGACTAAAGAAATACCCTAGATTGCAGATCCAAATGGGGGAACACTCTGCTAAATTTGTGCTAGACAGTGCGGTGTCCCCCAAATACATCTGTGTAGCAGAATACAACAAAATGTACCTGAAGCCCAAATTGCACAAAGCTGCCGCGTGAGTCTACATGTGGATGTCTAAAGAGCCCCTTCCATACAAGCACAATTTCAAACATCTCTCACCTACAAAGACAAACTATACAAGCACACATTCATGTCATTGATGGGCTGGAGACAGGCTGTCTCCTCAGCTTGCCCACTGCTGAAAAGTTGAAATTGGTCAAAATACTATACCAGGTGGAGGATGAACCAGACATTTTACAGAAGTTTCCAAAAATGTTCACAGAACTTGGAAAATGGCTAATTTTCAAGTTGGGCTGTACATAAATGAACATGTGACACCAGTGGTTCAGCATCATAGGAAGGTGCCTTTTCATCTCCAACAGGCAGTGGAGGATGATCTACGGGATCTCCTCCAGGTGGACATTATTGAGAGAACATCCAGACCCACGCAGTGGGTGTCCCCAGTGGTCATGGTGCCCAAATGAAGATTAGACTGTAAAGACATGGTGCCACACTAGCTTAATATGATAAGGTGATCAAAGACACATAGTGGCGTATGCTAGCTGCAGACGTTCTTATACTGGGAGGGCATATTCACAGTCAGAGAAGGAAATCATGGTGGTAGTCTGGGCCTGTGTGCATTTTCATATCTTCATTATGGGAAACATTTCTCGTTCTTTACAGACCATCAGGCACTAATAACCATATTCGGAACTCCCCGAGCAAAGAGGCCACCCAGGATCGAGCGATGGGGAATCTGTCTTCAAGAATATACATATACAATCATCCAAAACCCAGGAAGGGGAGCAAATCCAGTGGACTACATGTCAAGGCACACCAGGGCATCTTTGAAAATGAAACACTAACTAGCAGAGGAATATATACATTTTGTCATCGATCATGCACAAACACCTGCAGGTCCACATGAAGCCATCATTGAGGCCCCTACAGCAGACATCACCCTGCAGCATGTGGCAGGTTGCATATGAATGACCATGTGGGAACATTTAGAATTGCTCAAAAGTAACTGACACATTGACACCAAAGAAGTGACTTCTTTTTGCCACGTAAAGGACAAATTGTCCATTGCCAAAGATGGACTACTGCTAAAGGACAAATGGATCGTCATTCCAAAAAATCTGTGTCAAGGGGTAGTTAACCTGGCACAAAGGGGCACAGAGGTGTTGTAGCCACTAAAAGGGCATTACGTGAAAGTGTCGGGTTTCCCTCCCTTGATTTGATGGGCAAAGCCATGCTAAAAGACTGTCCTCAATGTCAACTCGTAAGTCGAGAAGAGCCATCTTCACCTCTGCAAATATCTGAACTGCAGGAAGGTATCTGGCAACACCTGATTGTGGACTTCTTTGGCCCCTTGCAGTCAGGCAAATACGTCCTTGTTATAATGGATGAATACTCCCAATTCCCAATTGTTCAACAAGTATCATCCACCAAAGCGGCCAGTAACATACCTGTGTTGGATGAAGTTTTTGCAGCAGGTGGAATCCCTACAGTGTTGAAAACAGATAATGGTCCTACGTTTAACAGGACATGAGTTGCTGTCCTCAATTTCTGACATCAGAAGATTACTCCCATGTGGCCTCAGGTCCATGGGATGGTGGAGAGGTTTATAACTATATTAAAGAAAACCATACAACAAGTCGAACTGCAAGGTGAGATGGCCAGATGGCTCTGAATAAGGGTACTGCGACCTTACAGAACCATGCATCACAGCACCACGGACAATTGTCCATCCACCCTGATGTTGGGCCGTACCATGTGCACGAGAATACCCATCTGGGAAAACTCTGCCAGCTTTGTCCGTCAAGCTCCAGATAATGAAGAGATGGCAGAGTTAGACAGAACTAAGAAGGTCAAAATGAAGGAATAAGCAGAAATTCCGCAGAGGGCCAAGTTATCGAGGTGAGTGGTTGCTCATAAGGCCAGAACAAAAGTGAAAGTCTAACAGTTGATACCATAAATTTCCACTGCCGGTAACAAATCTAAAAGTTACTATGGTCATGGCTGCCTCTGATGACAAGAGGATAACCTGGAACATCGCTTACTTCAGAAAGTGCAATCTAACACCCAAGGAGTCAGTAGCTATGTTGGAAAGGGACATCATCGAGGACACTGAAGTACTAGCCAGTGGGTCTGTTTGTTAAAGATTGCAGGGATTTGTTAGCATGAGCTGAAAGCCATTTTGTATTTTGGCAGCCATTTTAGGTAGCCATGTGCTGTTTCCCTCTTTAGAGCCTTGCACATGCTCAGAGAGGCATAGCTAGTAGAATGCACCTGCTCCTCTAGTATAACTGTCAGGCTATTTTTGCTGCTGTATGGAGAAGTAACTCTCCTCCCACTTTGTTTAGCAAGCAGATCTTGCATGCCCATATTAGGCATTTTGCATGTTTACATGAGCCAGTACTGCCCCTTGGTCTTATGCTGACTATGTAACCCTAAGGATATATAAGGACCCTGGTTTCTGTACTCCTTAGACTGCCTCATTCAGTTGCTAAGGCTTCTGTCTGATGTAGTCTCCCTCATTTGAGGTTATTAAAGATGTTACTTAAATATTACAGCTTTTGTGCCAATTTCTTCTTTGTTGGTTTAAAAGGACCAAGTATCAGTGAGACCCCTGAGAAGGTTTCTATTTTCTTCAAATGGCGCTCCAACGTGGACCTCATCAGAGAAATGGCTATCTAAGGGAGTGATCTTGTCAGGAGACAGAAATCTACTGAGGAGGTCAGTACAGGACTCTACTAAGGAAGTACTCTGTGCACAGAGATTCTGGGGATTCTCTGTCTCTGCAGCCCAGTATATGTCTGATCTTCCTGATTTTTATCCTCCACTTTTACCACTCCTGACTGAGAACCTTTTTGGTGTGAGTATTCTAAAAACGACATTTAGGTCATTCAGAACTTGGCAGTTAGAATTTGGACACCAAGTGATTAGTAAGGGTTGTTTTGATGCAACACTTGCTGTTGGTTTTTAATACCTGGGATTGGTAAAGTAGTTTAGTAATGCTAACTGTGGCTTTGGATTTGTATGAT
The DNA here is from genome assembly GCF_964263255.1 of Lissotriton vulgaris. Taxonomy (NCBI): domain Eukaryota; kingdom Metazoa; phylum Chordata; class Amphibia; order Caudata; family Salamandridae; genus Lissotriton; species Lissotriton vulgaris. The sequence goes on from NC_141693.1 coordinate 1,105,252,512, forward strand.
TGGCCAATATTTGTGTTTGGAATTTGTAATATATAAATTGCAATTTGTATAGGCAGGTAAAGAGGAGAATTTTCTCAGTTTTGAATTGATTTGAACGGCACACAGTACAAGAGTACCTTAAGTGCTACTTTGGTTATAACATTTGCCTATGTTGCAATATTTTTGGCATGCCTGTTTCAAGCACACATCGAAGAATGTGTTGCTTTTTGGAGGTACCATAGTGAGATGTGAAGTGAATTAGCCGGCTTCCTTAGAGGGAATACCTAAATAGGGTTAGGTATCAAAACATATTTCTTCCTTGATGACTCTGTATCCCCATGGATTTAAATATGACAATAATACAAACAAGGATCCTTTTCTGCGCACTTTTTTTAAATGGAGATATGCAGAGTGATTTTTTGGTGTTCTGCCAGCCAAAGCTAGTGAATTGAGTGTATTTTGGCTACTTGAAAATAAAACAGTCTGTTGGGCTCTTTTTTTGCAGTCTTTTGGAATACTATTGAGATGCTCTTCTTGTAAATATGACTTACAACTAGTATTTACAAATGGTTTGCTTTAAGTACAGTCTGTGGGCTGTCCTTTGTTTCTGTCCTAAGTGTTGTTCTGTGGGTTAAATGTAAGTGTGGGCGGGCAGCTACGCTCCGTGCACGGAGTGTGCGTAGTGCCGGCTTCTACGCATTTTGCGTAGCAGGCGTAGAATTCGGCACTACACACGCTCCGCAGACGGAGCGTAGCTGGCCGCCACCCGCCTCCCTCCCGCCCTCCCTAAATACTTTAATTTAAATGTATAAAAGAATTAAAAGGCACTTACCTTGCCCGCCGCTGCCCGCCGCGTCCCCGGGGCTCGCTCTCTTCATTGCTGCCGTCTTGTGTACTAATGCGCATGCGCAGGCGGCCGCGCATGCGCATTTCTCGTGAGAAATGCACATGCGCGGCCGCCCGCGCATGCGCATTAGTACACAAGACGGCAGCAATGAAGAGAGCGAGCCCCGGGGACGCGGCGGGCAGCGGCGGGCAAGGTAAGTGCCTTTCAATTCTTTTATACATTTAATTTAAAGTATTTAGGGAGGGCGGGAGGGAGGCCTGCGGTGCGTAGTGGGGCTACGCGGAGTGCGGAGGTGGGCATAGTTTCTCGCCCACTTCACGTAGCTCCGCGAAGCCCCACTACGCCCACTACACCCAAGGTTAGTTAAATGTGTGTTTAAATGTCTATGTGGTTCGTGGTTTCACATTAGTAGTACTTCTTTGAGTAGATAGCGATTGCGCTCTTTGTGAAATAATGGCTAGCCTTAAGTGCACTGTATTATGTGTTCTGAGTATATGACCCCTTCTGTATATGTCTGGAATGAGCTCAATGTGTTTGTTTGTGTTTTCTTGCTGTCGTCAGTCTGTTATGCAAAATGCATTTTAATTAATATTAAATAAAAATAATAAAAATCCAGAAATGAACCATGTGATATGCTAAATAACTACATGTCACTATTAAATTGATAAGAGTAAGCAACTATGCACATGTACAAACTGCCAATGCTTAAAAGATAAAATTAGATTTCACATTGAATAGGAATAAAATAGGCATCAAAAACGAAATTGTTGTTTTGCAATAAATTAACAATTGTAAAATGTTACAAATTTTTCCTTAGATACATTGTGTTAGATATAAACAGGCAAACACATCATCTGAGTAAATTGGATGTTGCTGAACTAAACACATATTATAGAACATGCATTGAAATGCCTCAGTTTTAAATAGACTTCCACCATGCTTACATTTCAACACTAAAAAAGCTTTCCAACAGCTGTGTTTTAACTGCCGCTGAGCAGCAGCTGTTGTTTTGATTGTAGGCCAAGGAGAGACAGGAATGTTGACTCAGCTAGGATTTTGTCAGTTAAACACAGGGTAAAATCCTGCATTTCAGACTGCTGTTTTAAAAAGTTACAAAAATCAGGTTCATTATTTTGGATAACGGGAAAACATTTAAAGTAGGGATTTCCTTTCTTAAGGCCTTTTTACATAAGCACATTCTTGGTTTTGATGTTAAATAATGATTGTCCTTTTAAAAAGTGACGCAAAACTTTTCATGTTTCAAGTTAGGCTTCTGTGCTTAGGCTTATGAATGAATGTGTCTAAACATGATAGGCAAGGAATGAAGCTTGATTTTCCTTTGTGGAATTACCAAAATGATTGGTTTTATAAAAAAAAATGAATTATGAAGAAAATTATTTAAAAAATAAGTGCTTTTAAATTCTTTTTTTTAATATTTATAAAGCTTAATGCTCATACTGTGACCTCCTAGAATTAAAATTAAATTAGTTGTTTTGTACCGCATAATGAGGAAATTTGCATATGAAATATCACTCTGCGCAGGTGTAAAAAACTCATTTTTATAAGGGTATAAATGATATAGTTCTGATGCCCAATCTCTGTAATTTGTAGAGAACATTCTGAGGATGACTATTATGCAAAAGAATTATAGGATATTCATTTTTTAGTGCCCCAAATATCAATGTCGAAATTGGGCAAAATTCACTAATTTAAAAACAAATTCTGCATTCAGAGCAGCTTTTAAACTGCCTTAGGCTTCGGTACATGCATACATTTAGGTATAATACAAACAGCTGACTTCTATATTGTTAGACAAGTATACTGCACACTGCTTATAATTGAAAATGTATAAAACCAGCAGAAGTTAGTCTCTTAACTCTAAACTGACAAACAGGGGGATAAGTGCTTTCCAGCGTTCTGTCTCTAGAGCGACTTTAAATTGGGCAAGCCACATGGAACCCCTTTGCACACAGAATAGGCCAGCTGGGAAGAGTTAAAAGTCAGTTCTATATTTAGAAGCCTGGCAGGGCTCCCAGAGCAAGGTCTGCTTTGACATCTGAATTTTTTTGAAAGACAAGATGGCAGTGCAGGGAAAAAAGGAGGAGTTGTGCTTATTTTTTGTTGGCAAAATCAAGTTTTTATGCACTCATATGAATATACTACAATACAATTTTAATACGTGAGCTTGGCCATATATACAGCACTAATGCTTTTAGTTTGGCGCTTACTAGGGCTGAGCCAATGGGATTTAGTTTGACTTCATTTGCCCTTATATTACAACTAGTATACTCACTAAAGGGATTTGGGGTTTGGGAATTCATGTTTTTTTAGCCCTCTCAAAAGTGCTATGTACTTCCTATAACTTTGTTTATGCCCAGTTGCTACAAATTGGGGTTGATTGTGTTGACAGAAGTGAAACATGTTTCAGGTTTCCTACTGTACTGTCAAAATGGGGGAAGGAGGCTGGCTCCTCTACAAATTAAGGGGAGGTAAAATGTATTTTTCGCTCTCTTTTTCTCAATTTTTTTTAGCCTGTCTATGTCTGTGAAATAGCAATGAGACATTTAATTGGCTATTCAGTAATACTGTTTGAAACATTGTTAGCATTAATAAAATGAATAAATATATTTGTTATCTTACTGCCCATCCTGTTTGATGAAATTATGACAGGATCAGTAATCTAGATTGTTGTTCCCTTATTTTGATCTTTAACCCCTTCGACTCTGATGACGAGCTGGGCTCGTCATGGCGTAGCCTCCTCGCACGCTGATGACGAGCCCAGCTCGTCACGTAAAGTGCGTTTTTTAAAAACCCAGCGTGCGAGCAGAATAACGCTAGCGTGCATGCGGTTAAGGGGAACTAGATGTGGGTAGTTTTTGTTCTAAAAGTCTTAGGTGATAACACCATTATTGTATGTTATTCTCATGCTACATAGTTTTGCAAGGGCATTGCTAGTTTTTTATTAGCTAGTCTGTGTAAATAAACTGACAGTCCTTATTAGAGTTGATGTTGCATAGTTTGGATCATGAAAAGTAGAATGCAGTGAAGATGCCCATGTGATCCTTAGCAAAAAAAATTTTAAGGAAATATTGTTTTATAGATAAGAAACCCTGTTACATTAGCAGTTTTAGATGTTCCTGTTACTCCTATAACATGAGAACATGGTCCTAAGCGTACAATGTAGGTGCTTTTATTAAGAATAATCATTTTAGAAGTGTCTGCAGTCCTGTACAAGTAGTTTAAAATCTATGAGTAAGAGTGTGAACATTTCCTTTTTTTGAAGGTTTTCAGATTAGTACACAGGAATACACCAATATAAGGATTTAGGGTATGTCTGTGTTGTTTTTCTCTGTTCCTCGCTGTTTAGTAAATTAATACAGCCTTCCTTGGCTGCTTGGGATTGGATGATGTATTACTCCTGTCAGTTCACCAAAGAGTTCCTTTTATACTTCCCGATAGGTCCAGGATGTTTTTTTTTTTACTCTCAGATAGATGAAGTGGTTCTTGGGTGCCTTGCTAATATATGGGGCGTCCCAAGACTAGGAAGTATTCTGAGACCATCCTCTCTGTTGATAGACTGTTTCTGTGCCTTGTCTAAAGACCTTTTGTTCTGCCCACCAATAGATATTTGCTGCCTTACAACGATTGCCAGAGGGGCCCGGACATCAGATTCAGCTGGGGAGTCAGCGTCAGCACCAGTCCAGCTTGAAGCCAAGGTGAAGGTAACCAGCACAGGCAGTGCTGGCAACTAGGACCTCAGTGAAGGCGGAGGCCCTGGGATAAAGTATGTACCCCTGCCACTGTCTTGGGCGAAAGACGGGGTCACAAATCAGAAAGGAGAAATTGTGGATCAAGTTTTTGATGCCCAGCTGAGAGTCACCGACCAGAACGGCGAGGAAGCTTTGCTTGAGGTGACCCCTTTTGAAACAAGGGTTGCTTCAGAGATCCTAGCATCAGGCCTCTAATTCCTGATCCCAAAGTGAATGCAAGTTTGCTCCTTTGTTTGTTGGTCAGGAGATACCTGAGCACACGGGATGCAAATATGTGTCCCCATTGAATGAGAAGTGCGCCAGCAGAGCAATACAGGAGTTAGGGAAGGACTTCAGTTCAGGGTACAGGTGCTGTGTCTCTGGTGCCTGTTAGATTGAAGTGAAGGAAACTGGTGCACTGCCTGAGACACTGGACAGGATCGCTAAGAGCATTTTCCCTGTTGGGTGACTGCCTTAAAGAGACTTTTTCCTTGAAACTGGGCTGTGATTCTTGGGTTGCGAGTTGTGCAGCTCCACCGTGGAAACAACAAGAGCCTGCCTGTGAGGCTCAAACGGACACAGGGAGAAGACTCCCCTCTGGCTGGTTGTACAGCGGCTTCAATTTCCCCAAGGACTTCTTTTTTTTGTCAATAATGTACCCCTTTGGATGTCCCGTTTTTGAGGAGGAGCAGCCCTTTACAGCTCTTCGTCCTAATTCCTATGGCCCTGTGTGGTCCTCCTGGTCCCCAATACAATTGATGTTCTAGCCCTCATAAAAGGATAATGGACAAGTAGCCCTGAAAATGTTTTTACTAGACGGTTTTAGGATGTGCTTAGGACTAGAAAAATGATAATTCTGTTTGTGATATTAGTCATTACTCTCACCTGCAATCTGAATGTTAATTATGACCCGATCCTCCGTTCTCTTTGTATTTGTGCTTATACCTTATATATATATACCCGCTTAATGTAATGTTTAGAATGGAAAATGCCCACCTAGCAATGAATTAGGATATTGATAAATTTATGAAAATTGATGTGCAAATATTTTCTGTGTTCCTACTGGATCATAGGAATGTTTTTAGCTCATGCTAAAATGACTATCTGTTAAAGATTGCAGGGATTTGTTAGCATGAGCTGAAAGCCGTTTTGTATTTTGGCAGCCATTTTAGGTAGCCATGTGCTCGCCATGTGCTGTTTCCCTATTCAGAGCCTTGCACCTGCTCAGAGAGGCCTAGCTAGTAGAATGCACCTGCTCTTCTAGTATAACTGTCAGGCTATTTTTGCTGCTGTATGGAGAAGTAACTCTCCTCCCAATTTGTTGAGCAAGCAGATCGTGCATGCCCAGATTAGGCATTTTGCATGCCAGGAGTGCCCCTTGGTGTTATGCTGACTATGTAGCCGTAAGCATATATAAGGACCCTGTTTTCTTTCTGTACACCTTAGACTGCCTCATTCAGTTGCTAAGGCTTATGTGTGATGTAGTTTCCCTCATTTGAGGTTATTAAAGATGTTACTTTTATATTACAGCTTCTGTGCCAATTTCTTCTTTAATGGTTTAAAAGGACCAAGTATCAGTGAGACCCCTGAGAAGGTTTCTATTTTCTTCATGTTCTTCCTCTCTCCTCTGCTGTGCGAGAGTTGACTGACCTAAATTCGTCAAATGGGCCGCATTTTGCTCAGTGGCGACTGGTGACATTTCAAAGTGGTGGGCGTAAACTTCCACTGAGAGTGTGCCCAGACCTATAAAACTGACTGACCTATCTCTGCTGAGCAGATTTTGAAATGCGCAAAGCACAGAAGACAACATGCACCTGCTGTTCACAGTTTATATTGAGCTCAATGTGGTTTATACAACAAGGTGTATATAAACAAAGAATAGAATAGAATACAACGAGATAAGCACGAGTGCACAGTATGCATTTGTCATTCACAGTTTATACAGGTTTATGAAGAGGCAGCACTATATCTGATCTAGACTGAGCCTTTTACCTATCCCATGTCCCTGTCAATGTGAGCCTAACTCACTGAACCATCATGCCAATGTAAAGGGCATCAAAAATAAAAAAAAACACAAATGAGGAGTGGTGGGAGTCTTACCACTGATTGAAATAGAAATGAGTGCATGTCTTATGACCAGGTCAAGTGATTTCCACTCTGGTGTAATTTTGCTCTGTCATGTATAGTCTCAAAACTTGTTTTTATAAATGAATCTCAAAGTTTCCTAAAATCTTTGAAAACAGGCCTAAAAGTCAGCCCTAATCAGACTTGTGCTCTTCGAAGACCTGCACGTCCTATTGATGAAATCGGACTACTGCTTCCCTGCAATGAGACAGATTTTTTCAAGTGGGGGGGGGTGTAATGTTGTAATAGCATAATAATAGGAGGGCAGAAGGACCTCCTGGGTAGATAGAAGTCAGGAGAGGGAAGGAGGCAAGGAACTGTAAAGGGAGGAGTCGAGGAGATGAGGTAGAGACGAAGTCAGAGAAGGTTGGAGCAGTGTGAGCTCCGTGTATAAAGAAATTAATAAAGACCATTTACTTACTTAATTGAGCATGACTCTATATTGCTTCAGCCTTATCTTACATCATGGAGCAGGATTTGCCTACACTCCTATTGCGCCAAACTTGGGTAATGTAACTCTTCGATAAATAGATTTATGAGTGCAAGTACACTTTTCTGAAATCCCCACACTCATTAATCGAGTGGTTTGCGCAGTGCTTTAAATGGAAAAAAAATAAGTGCAGGTACTCGCCAAAAGAAGCAGTGGGCGGAGTTTAGGGCGGGGCTAAGGGGGAACAAGGGGCGGGTTTAGCTTTTTGACCGTGCCAAGGTTGTATGCACGAAATCTGCATGCATTTTATCATTCGCCTAGGGATCACATGCTGCTTCAGCCTGCCTTAAATCGAACCGGTGACCTACAGCCCACTGAGCCATGTGTCCAGTACTGGTACTCTTTTGTAACATGCACACGTCACTTTTCTCATGTAACATACAGTTTGCTAACTCTTACATTTTGTTTGCTTTAGATACTTGCGCAAGTGCCACCATTGCCTCATGTAACGTTTGTTCTTGTGCTGAGTGTCTGCCATTTATTGCAGTACTATACCTCTACTTGTAGTTTGTATGCTTTTGTAACCTGCACACATATCACGTTTTCCTCCTGTAATGTATCGTTTGCTACCTCTTGTATTTTGTTTGCTCACAATTGTCACTTTTGCCTCATGTAACTTAACGTTTGCTTTTGTAATTTGTTCACTTGTAATTTTCTCCTCATGTATCATTACTGTTCCTATTGTGAAGCGCTCTGACTTTAAGTCCGCGCTATATAAAAACACATAAAATAAATAAACAAGTCTCTCCTTGAACATTTGTAAACCGGAGTTAGGGCCAGAGCTGACAAAGTCTGTACTGGGGAACCATGTGCCAATCTCCACATTTTTGATTGGTCTTAAGGTCTGTCCAAGGTCGATGAAATAGGAATCAGCGAGTGTGGAAGTGGAAGTGTGCAAGAAAGCATTTCAGATGCGTGCCGACTGTAAAAGCCTTCCCATACGTTCTTTTGTTATGTCCTGAATAGTGCCTCCCACCACCACCCATTAGATTTTTACAGCCCCCTCTTAGCGCCCACTGTGAAAGATCTTTGGATAAGCAAATGACTCAGCAGACACACCCCTGCTCTGATTTACAAAGCAGCTCACGCTGGGTCCCTTGATTGATTCCGTACAGTACTTGAAAGGTGCTGCCGTAGTATAACTTGAGGGATAAAGGGAGCGCGCTGCCTCGGTTAAAGTCAGATCCCCATGAGTACCGGTACTCTCTTTCTTCAGAAAAAAGTGCCGGTACTCAAGGGGAGAAAATAAAGAAGTGCCGGTACTCAGTACCGGTGAGTACCGGACCATTTAAAGCACTGGGTTTGCGCATGTAAGTTGAACATACTGAGCAAATGGATCTGTGAATCCGGGTTCTTAGTCAGTAGCAGCTGCTACAGGGCTGTAGTGGTAGAGGGGGGAAGGGGGTGTTAAAAGAAAAGGAAATAAAGAAGAATTCCCTTACCTGCTGGCTGCCACCTCTCCTCTGTCCTCTTCGGTGGATGCAGAAAACAGAAGAACACAGGTTCCCAGACTCCCCTAAGCCAATCAGGACAGCAGCGCCGTGATTAGTCTGAGCGGCCTGATTCCGCACTCAGACAGGGAGTGAGACGTTGTGCACGTTCTACACCCGGTTATGCAATACAGCACATGGAGAAATGCTATGTGCGCATGACTGCTTGACCAGCCCAAGACGCTGGCCAAATCGTTATGCGCACTTATTATTATTATTATTATGTTTCTTATATAGCGCCTGAATCGACCCCCGAAGGGGTATCTCCGCGCTTGCCTTGGGAACCCGTCCTGGCTTTTCCCTGTGAGATAGCCCCTACCGGGCATCCCCAAGGTGAAAGCCAGGCATCCCGCCGCGGGGGGGCCGTTGTGGAGATTAAGCAAGCTTAATGCCCAGAGTTGCAGAGTGTGAACCCATGATTAGGTCAGGCACCGAAGCGAGAATTATCGAGTCCAGGGTCTGACCTCTGCTTCAGGGTCTGCCTGCTCTAACCAGTGAGCCACACTTCTCCACTCCACTTAGAAAGTGCCTACCACTCCTCCCCCAGCTCTGTGAGCAGCCCAGCCCCTCCCAGCACCTAAACAGAGCCAGTACAGAAAAATAAAATGATAATAACATAGTGTTCTTATAATTTCATTTTTTCTGGGGCGTTTCAAAAATCATCCAAGCCAGAGAAAATCCGACAACCAAACTAGAGTGCAGAAAAGGCGTGTAAAAGGAAACAAGTGCTTTTTGTCTTGGTGACTTCTGCGACGCTGTACTGCGCTCACGGCCGCTACCCTTTGTTGCCCTGAGGCTGGCCAAGCCCCGACATCTCACGGAGAACTCATATTATTATTAATTGTATTGCACGCTCAGTGAATGCGAGTGGTTATGAGTGTGACATACTTGCACAGGCGCACGATGCCCAGTAGGTGGCAGTGACTGCTCGCTCTGCACTGTCTTGTTCTCCGCTCGGCAATGTCTTGTTCTCCACTTCAGAAGAAGACGCTAGCTGCAGCGAACACCGCCACAAACTGCAATTATATCTTTTTTAAAGTGATCATCACTGCTTAATGGCGGGGGTGTGTAAAAGATGTCTCACTCAGCAATCACGAGAACTCCACGCGTCACTTCACCAAAAATCCCAATTAAATATGACGAACTTTGGCTTTATTGGACCTTGTTGCACAATGAATGGGGCCGTTCAATCTGATCCCCGATTAATCGAGGTCCACTTTACTTGCAGAGTAGATACATAACCTGACTGGGGTCTGTAAAGCGCAACTACAGCTTCTGGGACAGTCCTTCTGAGTTCAAACACTGTTTAACTAAAAACCGAAGTTGCTCCTTTGATATTTTTTTTTAACAGTTTATTTCGTGTAATTGTAAATTTTAGAAGCTCTTGAATGCAAATCAACATAACATACATACAAAAACATATCTAATTTGACATGTTATTACTTCAAGGTTCGCGACCTCCAAGATACACAATATCGCATTATGGCATACTAAACTGTTCAAGAATTATTTTATTATACGATACTCACGCTTCGAGTGAGTGAGTCAGAACCCCACGTCCGATATGAGACAAGGAAAAGTGAACTGTAATAAATACGAGGAAACGCAGAAATGTAAGGCAGCCTAACAATCAAACAATAGCGGATTTTCCGTCAATAATCGTGCCATCAGCGCGGGGAGACAGTCGCCAGCCGCTCTGCTTGGAAAGAAAACAAGCTTTGTTTTTTTTTTGCCACCGCCACGAGCCTTAATTACCAATTTTAGTCTGAAACAGCAGCTTTCCCAGCAAGGCAATCTGATTAGCGTCCACTCACTCAGCGCTGGCCGGGCTGTGGGCTGGGTCCTAAGTGGATAATGCCTGGGCACAGCCCGTGCGCCCGGACCGGGGAGCGCTGCCAGGCACAGCGCTCCTGCCTGGGCTGGATGGAGCACGGGGACTGGGGGGCTACAAGTCCCGGTGTTTTGTGCCCAAGGTGCATGCAGAAAGCGTGCGCCGCCAGCCGAGGCACAGAGAGCTGGTGTGCCGTGGTACTGTCGGCGCAGAAGGGCAATGCACTCTGCTGCACGCAGATCACTGTGCGCCCCTGCACACAGATGGGCACTTTTTGCCCGCTGCTCCTGGAGGCACGGGGAGACCGAGTGCCCGCTTCTTCCTTCGCGGAAGCACATACAGATGGACAACTGGGTGGCATGTAGCAACAGAGAGGCAGTGCGCCCTCACCTGCGGAGGCAGTTCGCATTGGAGGTAAAGAGAGGGGAGAGTGTCTGATATTGCTGAGATACAGAGGTACATGTGCTCCACTGCTCCAGGTACTGGCAGGCCACAGAAGTGCAGTGCGCCGTGCTGCAAAGAGAGGCTGGTAGACGGTTCTGCAGGAGGAATCGAGGGACAATGTGCCCTGCTTCAAGATGCACGGAAGGCAGTGTGCCCTGCTGCATAAGAGACAGTGTCCTCTTCCGGGAGGCACAGTAGGACAGTGTGCCCTACTGCCTGAGACAACGGAGAGACAGGGTGGTAGTAGGCACATCTTATCAGGAGTCCATGATGAAGTAGGGCAGTGCACACTGCCACAGAAGGCATCGAGTAGGGCAGTGTGGCCTGCTACTGGAAGCAATCGGTGACACGGTGCACTGTTATAGGAGCCACGGTGCACCCCGCCGCAGCAGGCATGGCGGGGCAGGGGGTGCTGGAGGAAGCAGATAAGGTAGTGTGTCCTTGTGATTTGGCGGCGCTTAAGGCAGTATTGTACAGTGCGCTCTGAAGTGGGCACATCCTGGCAGCCTCCCCCACTGCAGAGGAATGCAGTGTACCTTGCAGCAGGAGGCACAGACTGGCAGTGTGCCTTTCTGAAGAAGGCACAGATGGAGAGTGCACCTTGCAGCAGGAGACACAGTCTTAGATGGATATTGTTCCCTGCTGCAGGAGGCCCAGATGGACAGTGTGCCTTTCTGCAGGGGGTCACAGGTGGACAGGGTTCCTTACTGCAGGAGGCACAGAGGCACAGCGTGCTCTTCTGCCCGTGGCACAGATGACAGTGTGTCCTGCTGCAGGAGAAACAGATGGACAGTGTGTCCTGCTTTAAAAGGCACAAATGGAAAGTGTGTCTTGCTGCCCCAGGCACACATGGGCAGTGTGGGGGCGATGCAGGAGGCATAGATGGGTGGTGTGTCCTGCACCAGAAGGCACAGATGGAAAGTGTTCCCTGTATTGCAGGAACCACATATGGACAGTGTGCCCTGCTGCCTGAGGCACAGATGGGCAGCGTGCCCTGCTGCAGGAGGCACACAGAGACAGTGCGCTCTGGCGCAGGAGGAAAAGATGAGCTTTGCGCACTGCTGCTACCGAGACCCCTGAGACAGGATGCCCTGCTTCTGGAGGTACACTGGAGCAGTGCTCCCATCAGAGTGCGCCAAGGGGCAGAGTTTCCTGCTGCACAGGATACAGTGCATCCTGCTGCTTGGAGGTATTGGTGGAAGGGCGAGCTGCTAGTAGTGTTATATATAGTGCGTGGCAGCTTCTGGCCTTGGGCTCTGCTCTGGTGTTATTGCAGTAGACTGATTGAAGGCTTTCAGCTGCTCCCCTGCGCGCTGCGGAAGTGACCCCGAGATAGTGTTTGCCACTGCGTAACTGCGTCTACTGTGCTTCTCGTCGCAGCGGTGGCGGGAGCATTTTTGTCCTCTGATTTCTGGGAGTGATTAGCAACAATGCGGGCCTGGCATTTTTGGCGTGCCACTGACACGATTCACAACTAGATCTAGGAGCGTTTGTTGTCTCTACTACGTCTGTGTCCCGTCTGGACGGGGTGTTGTTTAGCCGAACTGTGGCATCACTGCAGGCACGACTCACCCCCTAGATTGCCCCTGAATTTTTTTCAAGAAGTTTGCCTTTGATTCTAACCGGCTCGCTCCTCCCCAGCAGCAAGCAGAAGTGAGAGGGCTGTTCTTGTCACGTCCTCTGGCTTCTGCTACTGGTCCGCGTGAGGCGGAAACTTGAATTTGTTGCCCTATATCAGTGGTAGCAGTTCTAGCAGCCATACCTGTGTCACTTCCAAAGTGCCTCATGAGTGTTTCTATCACATCTCATTTTTCCGGGTCACTGTGGGAAGGAGTGTCATGCTACTGGAGTTGTGTGTGCCACACTGCTACGGGACTGTTGTTTCTGTGCTTTTATGATGTTCTTGTGCAAAAATCGAATAAAGCTATCTTGAATTGAATTGAAGTCCTCTTTACACTGCACACGTGAGAGTTGGTGCTCACCTTGGAGCATGGACTGTTGAATAATGTTTTCAGCAACCTGGCAGTAGTAGCAGAGCTGAGTGACTTCACCAGAGCGCCCTTTAAGCCCTTCGAGGTGTAGCGTTGCCCTTTTTTCTAAGACTTATTTCAAGTTCCTCAGAGGTTAGGGGTCTGTCGTCTGTCTCTAGAACCAAATCCCCTGCTTTGGTAATTCTGACAGAAAAATGCAACCCTCCGCGTTGGTTTTTGCAACGCAGTTTATTTGCAGTGGGGATAAGGGCGCGCGTGTGATGACAAAAGAATCAGGTGTGTTTTTTTATCGTTGTTTATGGTCGGCGCCGGTCTGACAGGCAGCTGTGAGGTGAGGGTGCTTGCCTTTAGTATTTACGGTCCCGCTCTGAGGTAGCTGCGCGCGGTTCACGCTGCGTGGCTCTTTCTCTTCTGTCCAATAAAAGCAGCGCGTCCGCCTGGGTCCTGCCCCAGCCGCCTCCTCTGGGTGACGAACCGAGCGAGCTGAGGGTAAGACGCCAACGCCTGGCTTGGGGTGCGCATACCAGGGTATGGCTGGGGGTGGTGAAGAGGGAGGGCGAGTGGGAGAGGGGTTCTGTCGGTTTCTCACGTGGGAGCTGACGCTCAGCTATTCTGCAACGTACCAGTGATCCTGGGGCTATATAATGCGTGTCACTGCCAGGAAGGCAGCCCGGGCGGGAGCGGCGAAGCCAGCAGCACGCGCAGCCGAGTTGCATCACGCTGCCCCCAGCAGACGCTCGCCGAGCGCTCAGCAGCACTCATCTCCCCCGCCCAGCCACGGCAGGACCCTCACCGACAACAGGAAGCGCTCCTCATTTTTGTGAAAAAGAAAACACCCCAACATGAAATTCCTCACTAGCTGATGGCGAGTCCTCCTGACTGGAATAAAGCAATGGAGCTTTCGTGTATCTGCCTGATGACGAAAAATAGCCGTTTTTGCGTTGCAATTTCTATGGTTTTTTGAAAAAGGACAGCGATTGCGAGGATTTTTTTGCACTTTTTTCAGCTGTATGTATATTTTACACATATACGTATGAACACACAGAGAACGGACTGACCTGCTCCTGCATATTTTGATTGGACTAACCAACTCCCGCATGTTTTGCTTGGTGTTGTGGGTGTACAAACAGCCTGGAAGAGCGCCGTGAAAAGGTAGGACTGAACTGCACGCTAAAAGTGCATTATTTAGAAAAGAGGAGACTCGTCCAGGGATCTCCGGAAATAACTTTATCTTGTACAATGAACATCTTCCAGACTTCGCTGGGAGAGAGCTGGACTTTCAGGTGAAGATAGCCTCTAAGTAGCACACCCCCGAAAGTCAGAGTGACGCCCAGAAGCCATAGATCACAGGCACCAGACCCACCTGAGTGAGGACTGCCTCTGCGTGCGCCCAGGGCGGGGCATAATTTGTAAGCAGGGAGCTCTCAAGTGTCTGCCACATTCTGCAAGTTTCATGTTTAACCTGGAGAACCCGCTCGTAGAAAGGGGGGGCTTCTCGTCTATGGAGTGCGAGCAGGACTGCCCCAATAGTACGCAGAATGGGACCGAGAAGGGGTCACCGTACACCCTGCAAACCACCCTGGCCATCATCTCCCTGGTGGGCATTCTCATGCTCTTCACCATCTTTGGCAACGTGCTGGTCATCATCGCTGTGCTCACCAGCAGGGCCCTCAAGGCCCCCCAGAACTTGTTCCTGGTCTCACTGGCCTCAGCGGACATCTTAGTTTCCACATTGGTCATACCATTCTCCTTGGCTAATGAGGTCATGGGCTATTGGTACTTTGGCAAGGTCTGGTGTGAGATCTACCTGGCGTTGGACGTGCTCTTCTGCACCTCCTCCATAGTGCACCTGTGCGCCATCAGCCTGGACAGGTACTGGTCGATCACCCAGGCCATAGAGTATAACCTTAAGAGGACTCCGAGGAGGATCAAGTGCATCATCTTCATTGTCTGGGTGATCTCAGCCGTGATCTCCTTCCCACCTCTGATATCCATTGAGAAGGAGAGTGGCGAGAAAGAAGACCCTAAGTGCAAAATCAACGATCAGAAATGGTACATGATTTCCTCTAGCATCGGCTCTTTCTTCGCACCTTGCGTCATCATGATCCTTGTCTACATCCGGATCTACCAGATCGCCAAGAAAAGGACCAGAGTACCCCCAAGCAAGAGGAGCAATGGCGATCCTGAGAAAAGGCAGAATGGCTTCGCTGACAAGGAGCTGCCCATCCGGCTCAATGGGGACAAGGCCGAGGAGGCCGGAGGCTCTGGAGAACAAGATGAAGAACCCCATGTCAATGGCATTGACCTGGAAGACTCATCCTCATCAGACCACCACCACGAGAAGAAGTGCGCTGCAAAGAAGAGTCAAGAGAAGCTGTCCGGCAGGGGTAAGGGTAAGACTAAGCTGAGCCAAATCAAACCCGGCGATAGCCTGCCCCGCCGTGGACCTGAGGAGGAGAGGAATGCAGCCAAGGCGTCCCGCTGGCGGGGCCGCCAGAACCGCGAGAAGCGCTTCACCTTTGTGCTGTCTGTGGTCATCGGAGTGTTTGTCATCTGCTGGTTCCCCTTCTTCTTTACCTATACCCTGATAGCAGTCTGCCCGGACTGTGGTGTGCCTGAGACCCTCTTCAAGTTCTTCTTCTGGTTTGGATACTGCAACAGCTCCCTTAACCCAGTCATCTATACCATCTTCAACCATGACTTCAGGCGCTCCTTCAAGAGGATCCTCTGCAAGGTGGAGCGGAAGCGCGTTGTGTGACACTTCCGCCATGGGCGGTGGCCATCTTGAGTTGGTAGGACCTCTTCTGACCCAGGGTTAAAAACAGAACACAAATGGAACTATACTTTTTTATTTTATAAAAATGACCCCCAGGGACGCTGGTTTTTGAACAGTGTGTAAGTAATAGTGTCAGCGCACAGCTCTTGTACAATACAGTATTATAACCTTGACATTGCCATGATCTGTATGTCTTAATTTTTGTAAGGCAGTCAGCAGAAAGAGTGCAAATGCTTAAATATATTTTAATACTAAACTATGTTGTGAATGTGCATCATCATTGGAGCCATCTCGTGAGTAACATTGCTGAATATTTTGTATGTACTTTGACCATATACTCTTTATGAATCACCAGCCTTGTGAAGCGAGTCCTGAGCTCCCTTGAGAGCTCGATTAATTCTCTCATGCTGAATTAGTGTTTGCAAACTGTGCTGGTCGCTGATAATCAGGGCAGACTTTGTGATCTGTTCTGCCACATTTTGCTGGCAACGCCTATATCAAGGCTTCACGGCAAAACGGAGCAAAGCATTTCTTCGCACTCGTCGACTAAAACGAAAGCCATAAAATGAGAGCAGAGAAAATGTTATTGCATTCAAACTTTGAAAGGGAACAAACAGGGTTTAAAGTATGGAAAATCCATCAGCAATCCTCTACGGAAAATCTCCAAAGCAGAATCATGTCCACACAGTGACAGTTTGAATAAAACTCCGTGGTAATCCATTGCTGCGTGTGATGCTAACACGAGCGCTAGTGGGCTCTTTCCCTCGCCTCTGCTCTCTCCACACACACGAAATATCTGTCTTTCTTATGATTTTATATTGATTTTCCACACATATATAATTCACACGTCATGGAAGCGAAAGTAAAACAAATAATTTGGCCCCCTATTAACATGCTACCTGGAGCACCTGTACAAATAAAGGCACATTTAAACATGTATTTGTACAGTGCAAAGTTCAAATTCCAGTTTATTATTAAAGTAGCAATCAGTATTTTGTTCAAACGGGGCTAATTATTCATGGCGATGATGGGGAATTAAACCGTTTACTGGAAGGGTGGAGCCCAAAGACCATAACCCCATGCCTTCAGTAAGGAAATACATTGCAAGTGAGAGACACTAGCACACTGAAACACTCGCCCCCATATTGGCAACTCTCTATCGCACATTTCTATTCAGCACCATAAAGTGTGTGGTGTACCCATGGCTTTAAGTGGGATGGAAAAACAGGGGTTCCTCAAAGGGGCGTGGCCGATGTAATTAAGGGCGTGGCCTAAAAACACCTAACCTAAAAATCTGTGCTTAGCATAGTTATTGTTGTTATTGTTAAAAACATTTGTAACGCGCTCTATCACCATTGGTTTCTTGGCGCTGATAGACAAATGGGGGACCGAGAGCAGGAGGTTTAGTCAAATGCAGCTTGGAAGAGCAGAGTTTTTAAAAGTCTGCGGAAACAGTCTAGCTTTGGACAGAGACGAAGGGAAAGGGGAAGGGAGTTCCAAGTGGAGGGGGCCAGAACGGAAAAGCTCAGACCACCATGCTTTTTCCTTTTAAATCTAGGCACCACAAGGAGGTTTGATGAGGCTGAGCGAAGGGCTCTCGTAGGGATGTGACGGGTCAGAGCCGAGGAGATGAAAACGGGCGCTGCATCAGAAAGGGCTTTAAAGGTGGTACATGCCAGTTTAAAGGTGCAACGTTTGGATACCGGGAGCCAGTGTAGGCTACGAAGGAGGGGAGTGACATGTTGGTGCTTAGGCTGGTGGTAGATCAGGCGAGCGGCCTGATTCTGCACCAGCTGCAGCCGTTGGAGGTGGCAAGCTGGAATCCCTGCATAGAGAGTGTTGGCGTAATCGAGCCTGGAGGTGATAAGGGCAATGACCACTTGGGTCAGGGCTTCTTTGCTGAAATACCTGCTGATCTTGCGGATCCGCCTGAGATGGAAGAAACAGGCAGAAGTGACCGCGTTGATCTGGGGTCGCATTGACAGGTCCTCAGAAATAATCACCCCCAGGCTTTTAACAGAGCTCACGGGAGAGGGTGCTAGCCCCAAGGAAGTTGGCCAGAACGAAGGGTTCCAGGGATGATTGGGGCCTCCTACCAGAACGAGCTCAGTTTTTGTGGGGTTCAGCTTCAAGTGGCTGTGGTGCATCCACTCCGCGATGGTCATCATGGTGGTCTGAAAATTAGTGCGGGAAGAAGGGAGGGAGTCTATGGGGAAAATTAACTGAAGATCATCAGCGTAATTGAATATTTTGACCGGGGAGTTGCGGAGGGAAGCTAATAAAGGTTGGAGGTACAAATTAAAAAGGAGAGGAGAAAGTGCTGAGCCCTGAGGGACTCCGCAAGGAAGGGAAGTGTAGGAAGCGGAGAAGGAGGATAAGTGGACAGACTGAGAGCGTTGATGGAGAAAAGATTTGAGCCAATCAAGGGCCACGCCCTGAATGCCAGCGTTGTGGACACGGTCGATCAAAAGAGTGTGATCGACCGTGTCGAAAGCTGCCGAGAGGTCTAATAGGACAAGGGCTTGAGGGGTGTTTTTATCCGCTCCTTTCCTAAGGGTGTCCATAACAGCTACGATGACCGCCTCGGTGGAGTGGAGGGGTCTAAATCCTGCTTGTTGGGGGTCTAAGAAGGAAGATTGCTCTATAAAAGAGCTCAAACAGCGAGTGACAAAGGTCTCCAGGATCTTTCCTAAATAAGGTAGGAGAGAGATAGGTCTGTAATTGCTAAGTGTTGAAGGATCTGCGGTAGGTTTCTTTAGTATCGGTAAAACTGCAGCTTGCTTAAATGAAGATGGGACCTTCCCGATGGCAAGGGAGTTGTTAAGTAGTGCCAGAGGGGGACCTGGGCAGGCAAGGAAAGCTTCTTTTAAGACCTGGGGGGGGCAGCAGTCGTTGGGAGAGCCCGAGCTGACTTTATGCAGAAGATTAGTGAACTCTTCTAAGGATATAGGGGGGAACTCTGTAAGGATGTTGGTATTTGTAGGGGGGAGAAGAGGAGAAGTGGGGAAGGCCGGAGATGGAATGTTATTTTTTATTGTGATTATTTTATCTATAAAATAAGAATTAAGTGAGTCACAGAGGGTTTGAGTCGGCTGCAATTGAAGAGTGACTCTGTCTGGCATGGAGAGCTCATTTACAATGGAAAAAATATCCTTAGTTTTATTGTTGGAGTTCAAAATTTTTTGAGAAAAGTATGCCGTCTTGGCCTCCAAGATTAGTCGTTTATAGGATTTCAGGGCCTCGATGTAGGCTAGTTTAAGCAGGGGGTCGTAATGACGACGCCAACGGCGTTCTGATTGTCGCAGTGCAAGTTTTTCTGCTTTGAGTTGGTCCGTGAACCAACGTTGAGCGTCATGGGGACGCTTAGTTTTAATTTTCTTTAGAGGGGCAACTTCATCGCTAGCCTGTTGCAGCCATTCCTCAAGATTATCTGTTTGATGCTCTAATGAGGTCGACGACAGGGGTGCGGTAGAGATCAGTAAGTCAAGAAAGTCAGGCAAGTTGGCCCTTTTCCAGTTACGAGCCATGATGTTGGAGGGACAGGGAGGGGGGCAGAGGGTGTGCAAGTGTAGGTGGAAGGAAATGAAATGGTGATCAGACCAGGAACAAGGGAAAACCGAAAGAGATGATATATCGAGGTTAGAGGTCCAAACTTGGTCAAGAATATGACCTTTCAGATGGGTGGGGGTGTGAATGTGTTGGGTAAGATTCATGCCCGTGAGCAGGTCTGTGAATTCCATCGACGAATGATTTTCATGGGCATCGGCTGGCCAGTAATTAAAATCTCCAATTACCACAATATTAGCGTGGTTAATTGCTAAGTGAGCAATTGCGTCGCTGAAAGATTGGGGAAAGAGAGGCATAGAGTCCGGGGGTCGGTAGGCAAGGACACAAATGAAGGAGGATTTAGGGGAGGAGAATTTTAGTGCCAATAGTTCAGTTTTTGGAATGGGGTTTACCGAAATCTCAGAGAAAACATGTTCAGAGCGGATAATAGCCGCCACGCCGCCCCCAGTCCTCCCAGCAGGCCTGTTGCTGTACATGATGTAGTATCCCGAAGGGATAGCAGCGAGAATATCAGGGGCGGAGTCTTCAGTGATCCAAGTCTCTGTCAGGAGGAGAATATCGATGGAACTATGGATCAATAGTTGAAACACCTCAAGCTGATGACGAATAAGGGAGCGGGTGTTAAGATAAAAGATAGACAAAGAGGTGGAAATTTGTGGAACAGAGGGGGGCAAAGCGTGAGATGGGGCCATTGCCGAAAAGGCGGAAGGAATAAGAATGCCACATGTCTGGGCGGCCTTGATGGCGCGGGTAGGGATGGGTCCTGGAGTATTAAGACTCTGGAGGTCAGAGAAGGAGTAGGAATAAAAATGGGCATTACGACTGGGGCCTGGGCCTAGTCGGCCGCGGACGGGCGCAGACGGGCTTGACTTGTGCGCGACTTCGGCGCGAAGTCGGCGCTCCCGCTGCGCTCGTCCGCTGCGCTGCCTCCATACTGTCATTTAAATAGAGGGGTGAGGGAGCACTAGAACGCTAACCTGCAAAGGTTTGTGCAGGGCGGAAGTGGTGCCACGAGGCAAGAAGTACCGCTCCTCGAGCTGACCCTCCGCACAAACGGCACAAAAGCCGGGGCGGAACGGGGTCACGAGGGCAAGAAGTGCAGGTAGGTGCAAGCAATGAAAAAAAATACAATTTTAAAACGTTTCAGAACGTGCTCGTAAAATTAGCAATGACGATTTTTAAAATATTTCTATGCGTGCTCTTAAGATCAGCACTCACACACAATGTAACATTAGGCCACAATAACACACCGCCGCAGCCTGGGTCGCCACGTATGTCTATGAGGCAGGGAGGTGATAGCGCGGTCTAAAAAGGCTGCCGGCTCGGCAGCACTAGAACGCTAACCTGCAAAGGTTTGTGCAGGGCGGAAGTGGTGCCACGAGGCAAGAAGTACCGCTCCTCGAGCTGACCCTCCGCACAAACGGCACAAAAGCCGGGGCGGAACGGGGTCACGAGGGCAAGAAGTGCAGGTAGGTGCAAGCAATGAAAAAAAAATACAATTTTAAAACGTTTCAGAACGTGCTCGTAAAATTAGCAATGACGATTTTTAAAATATTTCTATGCGTGCTCTTAAGATCAGCACTCACACACAATGTAACATTAGGCCACAATAACACACCGCCGCAGCCTGGGTCGCCACGTATGTCTATGAGGCAGGGAGGTGATAGCGCGGTCTAAAAAGGCTGCCGGCTCGGCAGCACTAGAACGCTAACCTGCAAAGGTTTGTGCAGGGCGGAAGTGGTGCCACGAGGCAAGAAGTACCGCTCCTCGAGCTGACCCTCCGCACAAACGGCACAAAAGCCGGGGCGGAACGGGGTCACGAGGGCAAGAAGTGCAGGTAGGTGCAAGCAATGAAAAAAAATACAATTTTAAAACGTTTCAGAACGTGCTCGTAAAATTAGCAATGACGATTTTTAAAATATTTCTATGCGTGCTCTTAAGATCAGCACTCACACACAATGTAACATTAGGCCACAATAACACACCGCCGCAGCCTGGGTCGCCACGTATGTATATGTCTATAGTGTCCCACCCGAATGGCATTTTGCTATTTCTGTCATTGCATCCAGAAATATGATACATCATGTAACATTGTGACAACAACAAGCCAGGACTATTGGCTTTGCCAATGGTTGTTAGTTGCATGAAATAAATAACCAACAACCATGGCTTTGTTGTATATAATATTGAAAATGCTTCAGCTCTGAAATGATGAGACTAAAATTAGTTTCTTTGAAGTTACAGCGAAGGCGTTCGGCCATGGTAGTGGTGCAGAGTTAAGATTTAATTTTCATCCTGAGGGTGAGGGTAAAAATGGAGAGCCTGATGGTGACCCGTTTCCGCAACTGCTTTTAAGAGGACCCGGCCCACTTAAAACCCTGGGTGTACCAGAGCTGGCATTTGCACAGATGGGTGAAACCAAAGTTGGCGCCACCTGCCCTCAATTGTGGGGGTGTTGGGAAAAATGGGAGGGTCTAGGGGGCAGGAGTTGGGAGAGCAGGAGAAGAAATGTAGACACGTCAGCTGCCTTCAGAAACATTGGCTAACTCACTTTTCTTTAGTGCCAGGTCAACGGGAGACTGCTGCAGACAGCTGCCACGCCCCTCTAAAGGTTGCCGCCCTGGGCATGGGCCTTGCTGACCCACACTTGAGGCCGACCCTGGGTGCCCTTCTAGGGGAACTGTGTAGAGCTCCTAAACTACCACACCCTACTCTGCTCCATGAGAGCAGAATCCCAGAAGCCACGAGGTGATGTTTACAGTGCGTCCCAAAACCACCTCTTTACTGTATCCTCGCCGCCAGACGTCATTAAAATGCTGTCCGTGTCATCCTTGTTAAAGAAGCATAACACAGTAAAGACGCTGAGAGTTCAGATTCATGGTACGCTGAGGATATGAATTTGATGTGGATGGGCACGTTCGAAGGGGGTATTTTAAAGGGGGTATCCGGTGCATGAAAGTGCAGTATATCTCAAAACCCAGCTGACGCCATTCTAGAATGTATTTTTTGGGATTATTGGAGATGCAGGACTTGGGAGAGGAGCAAGCTTTTTCTATACACTGGATGCCCCCTTTAAGTGCTACAAAAAGTTAGGACATGCCTACCCCGAATGGCAGTGAGTGGAGGAATGTAAGCTCTCCACAGTTTCAGTGGTCTGTCTTCGAGATGTCTGAAAGCTCTGGCAATTCAGTGCCTTACAAAACTCATAAATAAATATATGTAACTGAGCACACCGGCTGATGCTCCTCCCTGGGAATTAGAGGTTGGCGAGCCACTGACAGTTCGAGCTAAGTGTGAGCTAGATGCCTGGCTCTGGCCTGGCTCTGGCTCAGCTCGAGGTTCTCCTGGACTCTCAAGCCCAAAATGAGCTGAGCATTTATGTGGCTTTTGCCTGCCACCCATGCTGCAACGTCATGCACCAAGAATTGAAGAAAAAGCATTAAACATTTAGTGGCTGAATTGCACAGTGTGAAACTAGAAAACCATGATTCAATTCTGGCTTCCTCACTTGACCAAATTGTGTGATCCTGGGCTAGTGTTTTAATTCACTGAGCTTCCTTTTTATCATCACATATGAGAACACCTTCAGATAGGCGAATTCAGTATGTGCACTGTACAAAACACCTTGGTCACATATTGGGCACAAATTGCAAATGAATGGCCTCTTAGTGCACCAACGGCATTGTTGTCAGGAAAGAGGGAGGGAGCAGACATGTGTATAAGTTCATGTATTAAAAGTATACCTTAATAAATGCCACTCGATGTGGTGATATCATCTGATGTGCTAAGGAGAAACACCTCTGCTTCCTAAAGAAAAACACTGTTTTGAATTTTGAAGAAACGATATCATATTTTCACATGATATTTCATGCAAGATTTCCATGTCAGATATTTTCAGGATTTGGCTCGTGCACGGGCTCTTAGAGCCAAGCCAGACCTTTGACTTATCTCTGGATTGGATCCCCCAGTTCATTTTTTGGTTGGTGCACCTCCACTGGTCTTACACACCATGTCCCATTACCATTCACTCTTAACACACTGGTCCTCCATAATGTATTCAAATAACCTTTCTCCCCTAATCTTGGACACGGAGGGTCCACATTACAAATAATTTACTGTGACTGCTCTTGGAATATTCCAGACATATACCTGGATTCCAGGAGTAAGGAGTACTCCTGGTTCACTGCTGGGAATCAGGAGTACGCCAGGGGGTCGTACAGGAGTCAGCCTATTTAGCAAACGTGTAAGGGGGGTGCCAGGATAGGATCTTCTGAGGACGTGCCCGCCCTACAATTGTTTTCCATTATCTAATGGGAGGTTTCCTTTCTAACAAGATCACATAGGGCGAGTTAGTACAGACACGTGTACAGCAAGCTCTGGGTGTAAATACATTGCAACAGCATTCACTTGTAAATAATGTTAAAAATCAGTCCCCAGGAGCTCTCTTGTCTGACGCCTGCCCCTTTAAAATATGCAGGCTTTCAGCGTGCCCTGTCTGTAGCTGCTCCGTCAATTTGTTCCAAGGTTTTGGACTGTGGGCAGAGGGATTAAGTGTCCAGGAGTCGGGAGACTAAGCACCGACCCTCCCTAATTTATCAAGGGAGGTGACCGTCCTTCCCAGCAAGACTTGTAGACCTTTACCATAAGTGCTTAATCGCCCTCTGCTCAGAGTGTTGACAGATGCCAACTCCCTTTCTGGAGGGCGTTACCTGCCGTTAATTAATAAATACATAATTTCCCCCTCCTGTAATTATGGATAAGAGGCACAGGAAGAGAGGGGGCATTAAATAGATCTTAATTGCAGGCATCAGGTGTGTTTTGTAAGGCTATTGACACTCAATATAGGCGAAAAACAGATTACGAGTCCCTTGCTGCTCGATGTCCCTGCTTCACACTCACAATGAGCGCAGACAAGCAGCAGAGGCCAGCGCAGCATTCTAAGCAGTCCCATTAGCAGTACAGCGTTCCACGCCATAATTGGAGGTTTCAATCTTTCTCAGGGTTTCAGTGTCTTTATTGATAGATTGATACCCACATCACCATTTCCAAACATGGCTGCTCGCCTATGGCAGGGTGACATGATGCCTAGGGTAGAAGTGATTCTGGTAAAGTAAGGTGATAGTACAGGGAGTTCTCAAAAGGGCTACTTTTTCTTTAAAGGTGCACTTACGGCATGCACAACTGAATGGTTGTGCCTGCACTTGGAATATTCTGGCTGTTGCTGTATCTCTTGCAGGTCAGGACTCGCACTTATCAGCAGGGCAGCAGAGAGCATTGGCACGTCACTTCAGTGCAGGGAGAGCACTGCTGTCCATCTAAGTGGCAGTACTGGCACTTCAAAACAGGGTTGCTGTCCATTTAATGAGGCAGTAGTTTCACTTCCTGGAAGGGCTATTTATCTTTAACAGGAGAGGACTGGCACTGCTAAACAGAGCGGTGCGCCCTTTAGTGGGGGCAGAATGAGAGCACTGACATTATGGAAAGTAGTTATTAGCCATTGACCATTTAGTGTCGATACAACTAGCACTTTTCATCTGGGTTGTTACAGGAGACTGTACTCAAATACACAAAATGTGTAGTGGAGATCCAAAACAGTATAGGATATGAACCGGCTAAAAAGGCTTATAAACCCTATTTAGGAAAAGACAGCCCTTTCCAACAATTTGTGGCATACCTCATCCTTGGCCTTTTCCCACACCCGACACACATATTAGAGATAAGATGGGCTCTACCTCCGAATGGGAGTGTGGGATATTTCAATTTGTGATTGCAAAAGCTTGAGAGGTTAAAACAGTCCAGGACTTCTCTAACAGGAATGCAAGTTATAGTTGTGTGGGTTAGTGGGATGGTATTGCCCTACTATCAACCTTAATTTCAACATGTTTCAGCTGATTTTGTGTGCCCAAAAGTGTCAACAGCCTTCATAACGACATACGGATCTCTGACTATCTGTCTTGTCCATTGTGTCCAATTGTCTGCAGTGAAGACGGACACCATAAACATACCCTGAATAAACCTACAGTGGGACTCTAACCCTAGACTAGTCAGATTTCGCAAATCAGTATTTAAATATCCCACGCTCCCATGTGTTTCAAATGTGGCAAAAGCCCAATAATGAAGCATGCCACAAATTGTGGGTGAGAGCTGTTTTATTCCTAAGGAAGGGATCATCGCCTTTTCGGTCAGTTCATATCCGGTACCAGTTTTGGATGGCCACTTCTCATTTTGTGTACTCAACAGTTCAGATACTTAAGGTTTTGTTGTCCCTTAATGCAGAGATCTTTATAATAGGAAGCGGCCTCCCCAGGTAAGCCTGATGTGATCTCGGCTGGGCACCAGTCTCTGGCCAAAAGGTGCATTTATTAAGACCCTAGGAACAGAGAAAAATATCATGCTTAAAATAGTGATCTATTTTAAGTGAAAGAAAACAGTGACAGGGATCCACTCTATGGTGGGCCTTCAGTAATGTATTTGGCCAGTCATGTCTTGGCTGGAAGTAGGTGTTAAGGTGTGGGAGGCCCGAAATAAACCTCAAAGTCCCTACCCCAATTTCTGAAAAGGATCACACTGTAGACACTTTTATATTTTAGGTGGTCCAGGCTGCCACAAGCATGTTGGCAATCGTGCATTTTATTTTATTTTCCAAAGAGATATCTGAACATAACTGTAATGCTTGAATTGCTAAACAAGTTCAGAGCTGCCAATTTTATAGAATCATTATGTGGAAATATGTTGTCATTCTGGGAGGCTCTGATGCTTTTTTTGCACAGGGGAGTGGGGAATGGAGTGGCATTGAAAGGTTTGAAAATCGCTGCCTTAATGGGTCGTTCCTGGTATTTTTAACAGGGTTGTTGCCCATTTAATGGGTCAGGACTGGCACTTCTATACATGGTTGTTTTTTCCTTAAGGAGGCACCTCGAACAAAGTTGCTACGGTAAGACTGCACAGGGTGCTTCCCTGTACTTCATTAGGTTGTAGCTCTGGCACTTCTCGAAGATTAGACTTTGCAGCGTCCCAGCCATTTATTTCAACAAATCGAGTGTCCCCTTCACAATCATTTGCATGGCAGGTGATGCTCAAAATTTATTTAAGGGGAACCAGCCCAAGTGGATGGCATAATATGTAGATTCCTCTATAAAAGGGAAGGTAACATTTAAGAACCATAACTGTTCCAGCAAGTACTTTGCAACCAGGATGCTAACCTTTAGCCTCGTGAACTCAAGCACCCATGTGTAGCTACCCCCTATGTATGTGGCAGATTAAAAAAAGAAAAGATCAGAGTTGCCCTCAATGCACACAAATAAGGTAACTACAGGGGCCGTTTTCTCTCTTTTTCGAAAAGACAAACAATTTGTAAAAATAAAAACATTTTGAATCTGGATTGTTTGCTTTGTGTGTTGGATTGCGTTTGAAACAGTACATGCCTGTTACTGAGAAACTATAGACCCAGAAAAACAGCAATCATCACAGAGGTCGGTTGAGGGTAGTCACTGGTAGAAGCTGCCACAATGACTTGCCTTGTGCTAGCTGCCCTTTGCCCTACCCTTGCTTCCCCTGGTCTCTGTATTCATGAAAATGCCTCAACACGTTCAGAAACTAAACGGATCGGTAGTTCTCACTGCTTGCATTTCTCTTAGCCCATCTTTTGCACATAGGTTGCTAATGTGGGGCGAACAGTGGGAGGAGGAATCAGGCCTGCTATGTTATGAGTGGCCAAAGAGTGTGTGATGTCACTTCCACAAGCCCATGGTTTTTTGCTCAATGGACGTTCACGCTAACCACTAGTATGAAACGAGTGCTACCTCGACTTCTCTTGCAAATGGCCTACAGAGCATGATGTAGCAAAAAACACACCATTCCCTCTTAGTTGTGTCGTAGTCTCATAGATTTAGAGACACATAGCTTTGCAAATTGCATTTACCATATCATAGAGGTTTCAGAAGAGCCATCTCATACCCTAATGACATCACAGGAAGTGACACCACATGACAGTGGATTTTAACGACAGGCCATTTTTTTAAAGCAGTCTTTAGTGAAAGCCTTTTTTCATTGCACGCTGATTAACAATGATTAACAGAACACACAGAAAAGCCCAGAAAAGGCTAAAAGTGCGCGTAATTTGGAAAGATGAGTAATCTAACTGAAAGCCCTCTGAGTCCACTGGAGGTTGGTTAGTAGGGCTTAAAAAACACCAATAAAAACAATTATTATCAGAGACTGCAACACTCCACAGAGGCACAGTGCAGTAAGTATCACTCCTAGCCATCTCTAAACAACACCCAGAATAGCAACATGTTGTTAAGCCAGTTTTTTTGTTGCAGCAGTAGGTGAATAATGGCTGCTATTAACCCTCTCCTCCAACCTTGTAGTGCTTCTCTTTCTCTTAATAGGTGGATTTAATAGCATTATATCTTACCACCTAAGTTTATACTAATTCTTAAATGGTCTCTCTCAGAGTTTCAAGCGCGAGCCTTCGACTATTTCAAGCGCGAGCCTTCGACTAGTACTGTAACTAGTCATAGGGCATTTAACGACTGTTATAGCCCTTAAATGAACGACTATGATGCTATAAAACAATATTGTTAGAAACACCTGCCATTGTTCATATGCACTTCTACAGGTGCCATAATTTTTTTAAAGTGAAATGTTAACCAAGAAAGTCCTAGGGACATATTATGAAGAACAAAGTTAAAATTATCGCTGCTTTAGCAGCAGGAAACTGACGCTAAAGCATCAATTATGGGCTTGATAATATGCCCTTGTGAATTCCCATAGAAGCCCAGGTTCAGACCAGAACCTGGATTTCTATGGAAATTCATATTGGCCTTTTATCAAGCTCATTATCGCTGCTTTAGCGGTAGTTTCCTGCCGCTAAAGCGGCGATAATTTTAACTCCATTCTTGATAATATGCCCCATAATCTCCCTGTGCCTAACAAAAATGAATGTGTGCTCATGTAATGCAACTGGTGCTATTTGAAGCGCTCTGATACCTGATTCGGGTCAAGTTCGCCCTATATAAAACTGTAAAATAAAATAAAAAATAAAAGATGGACGAGGTCGTTGTCATTCTAGTTGCTGTATCAGTGGCACCAAGAGTGTCAGCAGAAAGCACACTAACTCGTATAAAGCACTTTGCGTCCACCAACTATATATTATCACTGACATGACTTAGATCATAAAACGGATTATGGGTCACCGGTATATAAATTATATCCTAGGTTGATGTGGACATTGCTAGCAAAGGGAGCCTTAAAGTATAACATTGTGAACTGAGGCGGCTGACTTCATTGTCTTCAACAGACAATCGATCAAAGCCTTGTGTTTTAGTGTGAAAAAACAGTGTTTGAACAGTCATAAAGACAACATATTTTATCTTTACAATAAAGGCCTCACGTGGGTCTTCAAAACCCGGGAGCTGAAACGTGAAGGCACCAGGAACATTGAGTAATGCCACTTTTTTGAGAATTATACATTTTACGGATTAAAACGTGCCTTCTAGTAGGTAGATCTGGGTCCGGCCTGAACTGATGCAGTTCAGCTAAGAAAACTCTATATGCATCCCTGCTCCCCCCCCATTAGTTGATACATCTTGTGAGCTTGCTCATTTCAATAAAAATGTTGTGCCAGGATCTATTTTAGAATGATGACCACGTGCCATGTTTCTGGCTGCTCCCATACACCGATATGCCCACCTAGCATTTTATTATTTTACCTTTTCATTAAGAAAGATCCTTCAAACATTTTCATCAGATTTTGAAACGCATTGGACTGACCCTGCAAGCCATGCGCCACCTTCTCAGAGGACCCATCCCAGCAGTCGCGATCCATGGAGTCACACACTGACAGAAGGCTTGAACTTTACTGTGTGGTAGGACATAGTTAAAGGTTAGTCAGAAAAATCCATGAAATTCGCCAATTAAGGTGTGCAACATGCAATGTACACCATAACTCATGCCCCACCATGTTTTGCTCTTTGTAGATAGCCTTTTTTGCCGTGGCTAAGGGGTGTGCTGAGCATGGTGGGGACAATAAACGCCATTCGCCTGCCACGTACCAAATCTGCCATGTGCACCGCCTTCATCCAGGCAGTTTGCCCAACACCCTTCTGTCATGCACAGTGGGGTTGGTTGCATGACCTGACTGCGTTTGCACTGAGCTAAATTTGCTAACTGCCTGCCTAATTTCATGCAGATTCATCAAACAGTGACATTGTTATTTTTTTAATATAACTTTTATTGCCCCTCCTTTCATTTCCATGCGCACCCCCTATACAGATCTTATCAAAGCTTAACATAAACAACAGAAGACTAAACCTGCTAAATGTCTTTCAATTTTTTTGGAGAGTCATGAAACTGTGGCAAATGTATTAGCAAATCAAAACTTCGAAGACTTGTCATTAAATCTACCCCTCTTGATGGACCTACTGGAAATCGAGAAAAACAGGTGTATTTTAAAAATGCCAAAGCTATGCGAAATGTTTTGCGGATTCATCAAATGTACCAAAGATATAAGTAATTCTAAAATGTTTTCAACCCTTTTTTTCTTCAACCCCAGTGCCTACCCCAACTGAGTGGATGGGAAACCTGAAATCCCTTCACTGGGTGTAACTTGCTAACTGCCTTCCACATTTGTTGAAGATTTACTAAACAGTTTCAAAATTAGAAAACGTTGAAACATTTTATTACCCCCTTAACTTTGCCCACTTTGATGGATTGACACAGAACTTGACATACTAGTATAAAATCAATACACCCACCTTCTGCCAAATTTTGTGCAGATCCATCACACGGTGCTGAAGAAATTATAAACTGTGCCATTAAGTAGATTTAATTCAAGTTTTTGTTTCTTAACATAAGTATAACTATAACTGTTCAATTTCTATGGTTTTATGTGGGTAAACGAGAACTGAGTGGTTATAGTTAGGCCAGACATTCCTTAGGAAGAGAATATTTTTTTTGTTTTGCTAATAAATTTGGCGCTGTTTGATGAATCTTTCCCCCCCCCCAAAAATAATAATAATTCACCTCAGTGCCTTTCTGGAAAGCTTAAGGGTGATCCGTGAAATGAGAGCAGAGGAAAAAAAGCAAGTCTGTACTAAAACACGTTTTACCCGTGCATATTTACCATAGAAACTTTAAACAAAGTGACAGCAAAAACAGCTGAACATTATTACACCAACATTGGTAAAAAGCTAGATCTGTACTTAAATTGGTGTAAATCTGTTTAGTAGTTTGCGAGAAATGAATATTAAAGCTGTATAGATATTTAGTACAGAGAGACTCCCGCTACACGAGCAAATCAAAATATGAGATCTGATTGGCTGTCAACAACATCAACAAACACATTTCGCAGCCATTTTAGGACCCTGGAATCAGTTCCAATGTCTTTGAGAAAAAAAGAAATGACATGGAGGGTACAGGGTAGAGATCATCTCACCCCTCGGCCTTTTGCATGGGGGGGGGGGGGGGCTTCCAGTGGAACACACAACCCTGGGCGAAATAATATTTTTAAATTCTGGTAACCCGGTAGTACTGAAAGGCAAATAGAAAAAAAGGCCATTGCTGCCCTTTTCCACTAAAATGCCCCAAGAGCGGTGCATTTTTTCATTTTCACCCCTTCGATGCTCATGATGGAACGGTTCCATCATGAGCATCAGTTGAGCTGTGCTCATGACGGACCGTTCCGTCATGAGCCCGTTGGCTCATTAGAACCTTCAGCACAGCGCAAGAATTCGCGCTGCGCTGAAGATGTTAAGGAGAAAGGGAATGCATGATTCCCCTGCCCAAACCAGGTACTGACACTCGGGACAATAACTCTCAGTGCTCCCACAAGCATGATTACTCCCCCTTTGGATGGGAAAAGAAAGGCTGCCACCTGGTGGGAATAGAAATGTACCTCCCTGCCTGTGAGAATACAATGGGAGCAGAAAGTAAAGCTACTCCCGCCGGGCCTGAACATATTCACTGCTGCCGGCTCCTTATTGCACACCAGTATGGGTGCTGGCTAGGGAGCTACAGGGGCTTGGGTGCCTTGGGGCTTCCCCCATGGCCCCAGCAAAAGAATGTATTGTGGGTCCCCCTGTGGGACTGGGGCACTATTGCCCACTGGCAATTAGGATGTGTGATGGCTGAAAAGCCAGGAGGGCTGAAGGGGGCTAGCAATATGATGATACGCTGTGGGTGCACTGGGTGGGACCAGGGTACCCACCAAGAAAAAAAAAGTATGGCCGGCTCCCCCAGGCACCCAGGATGAGTGCTGGTTGGGGAGCCAGTGGGTCCACACAGGCTTTGGCCCTCCCCACACAGACCCAACAGAGAAGCTCAGTTGTGGGTACAAGGGCACCCACCAAAATAAAATAATTTTTAAAACACATGCATTTTGCGAGGCCGCATGTACACATGGTTGCATTGAATACATGACCTTGGAGAGCTTGCCATCATTTTTAAAAGACTGAGCTAAAGCTGTATGCTCTTCAGCTGGAGGGCGGGGACCCCATGTGGTTGGTTAAATGAATTCATTATGTGTCCCGAAGAGTGTTAAAGACCCAATTACACTTTTATGGTTGTTTTGATTAATACTGCTTTATTTAAAATATTTTTGTGATTATTATTATTGATCATTGCCATGTGCAATACTAATGAATGTATTGGATTATGGATATTGATTTTAGTGGTAATTTATTTTGCTGAACTTCTAAAAAAGCCAATAAGTGTATTTTATATGTCTTGATGTAATGGTCCCTTGATAAAGCCAATAAGTCTGCCTATTATATATCAATGATCTGACTCATTGACAAAGCCAATAGCTCTGCCTCATTTATACCCCTTCTATTGTGATGGCTAGCTCTTGCATTGAGATGGTCTGAGGCCACGCCCCTTTTAACTCCTCTCTGCAACGCAACTCTGTTGCGCTTACTGAAGGTACCTAGTGGGCTAGTTGGCCCCCAGGGACCCTCGGGATACAAGGGGGCTTAATCCCCAATTTAAAACGTGACACGGAGCGTGTTTGCACAATTGTCACATTAGGCCCAGCCCCCTGCCTTCTCCACTGTGCAAACGCTCCACATGGCTCGTTTTAAGTTGGGGGATAAAGTCCTCTTAAATTCTGAGGGACCCTGGGGTCCAACTAGCCCACCAGGTACCTCCAGTCAGCGCCAAAAAGCTGCGTTGCAGAAAGGTGTAAAAAGGGTTGTGGCCTCGGACCACCTCTCTGCAACTCAGCACTGTGGTGCTTACTGGAGGTACCTGGTGGGCTAGTTGACACCCAGGGACCCTCAGGATTGAAGGAGAATGAATCCCCCAACTTAAAATGCGCCACAGGGCGTTTTTGCACAGTGGTGCAGGGAGGGGGCGGGCCTGATGTGACTAGTGTGCAAACGCGCTCCGTGGCGCGTTTTAAGTTGGGGTTAAGTCCGCTTGAATCATGATGGTTCCTGGGGGCTAACTTGCCCACCAGGAACCTCCAGTAAGCGCCACAGGGCTGCGTTGCAGAGAGGTGGCCTGAGGCCACACCCCTTTTTACACCTCTCTGCAATGCAACTCTGTGGTGCTTACTGGAGGTACCTGGTGGGCTAGTTAGCCCCCAGGGACCATCAGGATTCAAGGGGATTTAATCCCTCAACTTAAAATACGCCACAAGATGTGCTTGCACATGTCACATCAGGCCCCGCACCAGGTAACTCCAGTAAGTGCTACAGAGCTGCGTTGCAGAGATGTGTAAAAAGGGGCATGGTCTCGGACCACCTCTCTGCGACGCAGCCCTATGGTGCTTACTGGAGGTACCTGATGGGCTAGTTGGCCCCAAGGGACCCTCAGGATTGAAGGGGAATTCATTCCCCAACTGAAAATATGCCATAGGGCGTGCTTGCACACATGTCACATTAGGCCCCACCCCCTCCCTTCACCACTGTGCAAACTGCTCCGTGGCACGTTTTAAGTTCAGATAGGTGTGCCAGAATAGCATCAGATTGTTGTGTCAGGATAGCATCAGATAGGTGTGCCATGTTAGCATCAGATAGGTGTGCCGTGTTAGCATAAGATAGGTGAGCCAGGATAGCATCAGATAGGTGTGCCAGGATAGCATCAGATAGGTGTGCCAAGATAGCATCAGATAGGTGTGCCGTGTTAGCATCAGATAGGTGTGCCGGGATAGCATCAGATAGGAGTGCCGTGTTAGCATCAGATAGGTGTGCCAGGATAGCATCAGATAGGTGTGCCGGAACAGCATCAGATAGGTGTGCCTGAACAGAATCAGATAGGTGTGCCATGTTAGCATCAGATAGGTGTGCCATGTTAGCATCCGATAGGTGTGCCCGGACAGCATCAGATAGGTGTGCCAGGAGAGCATCAGATAGGTGTGCCATGTTAACATCAGATAGGTGTGCTGGGATAGCATCAGATAGGTGTGCTGGGATAGCATCAGATAGGTGTGCCGTGTTAGCATCAGATTGGTGTGCCGGGACACCATCAGATAGGTGTGCCGGGGTAACATCAGGTAGGTGTGCCTGGACAGCATTAGAAAGGTGTGCCGTGTTAGCATCAGATAGGCGTGCCGGGATAGCATCAGATAGATGTGCCGGGGCAGCATCAGATAGGTGTGCCGGGATAGCATCAGATAGGTGTGCTGGGATAGAATGAGATAGGTGTGCCGGGATAGCATCAGATAGGTGTGTCGTGTTAGCATCAGATAGGTGTGCCAGGATAGCATCAGATAGGTGTGCCAGGACAGCATCAGATAGGTGTGCCAGGACAGCATCAGATAGGTGTGCTAGGAAAGCATCAGATAGGTGTGCCGGGATAGCATCAGATAGGTGTGCCAGGAAAGCATCAGATAGGTGTGTCGTGTTAGCATCAGATATTTGTGCCAGGATAGCACCAGATAGGTGTGCTGGCATAGCACCAGATAGGTGTGCTGGCATAGCATCAGATAGGTGTGCCAGGACAGCATCAGATAGGTGTGCCTGGACAGCATCAGATAGGTGTGCCGGAATAGAATGAGATAGGTGTGCCGGGATAGCATCAGATAGGTGTGTCGTGTTAGCATCAGATAGGTGTGCCAGGATAGCATCAGATAGGTGTGCCAGGACAGCATCAGATAGGTGTGCCAGGAAAGCATCAGATAGGTGTGCCGGGAAAGCATCAGGTAGGTGTGTCGTGTTAGCATCAGATATTTGTGCCGGGATAGTATCAGATAGGTGTGTCGTGATAGCATCAGATAGGTGTGCCGTGTTAGCATCAGATAGGTGTGCCGGGATAGCATCAGATAGGTGTGCCTTGTTAGCATCAGATAGATGTGCCAGGATAGCATCAGATAGGTGTGCCGGGATAGCATCAGATAGGTGTTCCGTGTTAGCATCAGATAGGTGTGCCGGGACAGCATCAGATAGGTGTGCCAGGACAGCATCAGATAGGTGTGCCGGGATAGCATCAGATAGGTGTGCCATGTTAGCATCAGATAAGTGTGCCCGGACAGTATCAGATAGGTGTGCCCGGGCAGCATCATATAGGTGTGCCCGGATAGCATCAGATAGGTGTGCCGTGTTAGCATCAGATAGGTGTGCCGGGATAGCATCAGATAGGTGTGCCGTGTTAGCATCAGATAGGTGTGCCGGGACACCATCAGATAGGTGTGCCGGGGTAACATCAGGTAGGTGTGCCTGGACAGCATTAGATAGATGTGCCGAGATAGCATCTGATAAGTGTGCCCTGTTAGCATCAGATAGGTGTGCCTGGACAGCATCAGATAGGTGTGCCGAGATAGCATCAGATAGGTGTGCCATGTTAGCATCAGATAGGTGTGCCGGGATAGCATCAGATAGGTGTGCCGGGATAGCATCAGATAGGTGTGGTGGGACAGCATCAGACTATTCCACTGAGATGAAAGAAAGAGGGACTCATGGCCAATGCTGAAAGATGCCTGGGCTGCACACTGTTTTGGAGGCGTGTGATGAGACCGTATAGACTGGAGGAAGGCCATTATTCGACAGCAAACGGGGCGGTGGTGTCAGTCAATAGTTGACAGACATGCATCACCTTACCTGTTCCAGGCATGTTGTGTAATGAGCAGCTTTGCTTCCAGTGGTAGAACACTTCCCCTTGTTTTATAGGTCGTACATCAACTGTGTATCGTCTTTGTACATTTAATCTCTTAAGCGCTGCTGACGGCCAACGGTCGTCATGAGCGCTACTTCCCCAGTGCTGCGCACGACCAGTGGACGTCCATTCAGCACTAGTTCCAATGGACAGCGCAGCACTGGGGAGGGATATTTGCGAAGCAGATAAGGTGATAAAGAAGCAGGTATGGTATTCAGTGCGACCATGCGCCCCCATGAAGTAATCTCATGATCTCAAAACGATATCACTGAATTCATCACAATGTGACATACTTACATCGCCGGTGACATCACATATCACTTTACTTGTAACATCTGCAAAGACAACACTTAACCCTTTCGCTGCGGCGGCTATTCCGCCGCAGCGCTAAAGGGGCGGGGCGGCCGCGCGGCGGCCACATGCTGGTGACAGAACCGCTCCGTCACCAGCCGCGGTTGAGCTGTGCTGGTGACGGAGCGGTTCCGTCATGACCCGCCCCACTCAATACAACGGCCGCTCAGGCGCGAAATCAGCGCCGCGTAGGCGCGGCGGCCGGGCCATGACGGAACCGCTCCGTCATCAGCACAGCCCAACAGTAGCTGATGAGGAGCGGTTCCGTCATCAGCAGGGGAGGGGTTAAAGCACCATGGCTCGAGTCGGGGTACCACACGGGTGGACGGCGTCCCCCCACTTAATTTACCGGGAGCTCGATAACTGGAGCAAATGGAGCCACACATTCACTCTTTGGCCTCTCTGGGGCGAGATCGGAGCCCATTCAGAACTCTGCTCACGTACTGGCTTCTCTGATGCAATCGCATCTAAGGGGTGCACGAGGGGAGGCAATGAGTCTGATGGTGCAAGACACCTTTCATGACATCACTTCCTGTCGTGACATCAGCGTCCCCCCACTTCTTTTTTTAGGACTTGTGCCCTGTAAAGCACTTGAAGCCCCAAATTCTCAGAAACAGCACTGTGTTTCTTTTATCGGTACCTAGAATGCTCTGGTTGCATAGACTGACCACGCATAGCCATGTGTTGAAAGGGAGAGTATGCTAATCTCTGAGCCTACATTAGCAGTGGCCATAAAATCAGCATGTAGCAGACTTTGGGCGCAGGTTGGCTGGCACAGGGCATCACTGAAGACCACACCCATCGGCGAGTAGCTGCTGTTCATTGCTGAAAGCTGTGCTCAGCAGGTTCCTACCTTGGCCAGAAGCCAAAGAATAGCAAAGAAGTATAAAAAAAGATTGTTGTAGAGAAGCAGTGGATCTTAACATTAATCAGAAAAGAGCATCTGCTATTACAAAACTAGGAATTTCGTTAAACACCGAAGTTGCAGGGCCATTATGTTGGCAAACCGAAGAATAAATCAATTACATTCTCCATCTGTGGTGACATACACAAACAGGAGCACTATTACCAGTCTCAGCTAATTCAAGCACTCATGAGGATAAACAATACTGAATTATATTTAACATTTTATTTCTGCTAAGGGGATATGCACAAAAAGTAAATAGCTCAGCTGCCCTTCGTCCACCAGCCAAAGTGCCGAAAGAAAGCTTGAACAAGCCTCCATAAAGCCTTGTCTATGGATCCAGATTTTTTTGACTTGTAACACTGGCTCTTTACTTCTCATTGTACCTCGCCTCCTCCTCGCACTGTGGAAGGACAAAGTAAAGATGACTTTGTGAATGCTTGTTGCACTAGTGCATATTACTAAAATAAAACATACGCACATAGCCCTTTAATTGAAGCTTTACTTGCCAGATAGCCATAATTGCAGATTAAGTCACTTTCACTTTTGACAGTTTGTCTGCAAGAGTGTAAATCATAGCACTGTTTAGTAGACTTTCACAATTTCATTGGATGAAATCGAATGATATTTTTCTTAATTCCATTTCCCCTGCCTTGTCACCCTCCACTCTTTCTATGTGTGTACTTCTCTGGCAGGACACAGACCTCCAAAACGGCTGAGCAAGAGAAGGGGGCAGGAAGTCAGAAGCAGGAAAGTGAGGTAAATAGAATGATATAGGGTGTGAGGTTATGTAGATAGAGAAGGGTGGTGGAACTAGAGATGTGGTAGAGAGGTAGGCGAGGTAGTGAGAAAAGATAAAGAGAGGAAAGTAAGATGGTGAGAACCAATAATGAGAGCAGGAAAGGACGAAGTAGGTAGGTAAAAGAGGTAGAAAGAAAAGTAAGGTTTTATAGTGAATTAGAGAGAACTATAAACAGAGGAATAAATGTAGAGCGGGTGAGGTATGCTGATGGGTGTGGTTGAGGAGAGAGATTAGGTAGAAAGAGAGGTGAGGAATAGAGAGGCAGAGAGTGGTAGACAGCTACAAATGTGAGGTAGTGAGAGAATTATAGAGATGTAAGGTAGAGAAAGAGAGGGTGAGCAAAGAGCGGCAACACGAGGAGCGTTATACAAAGATCATGTATGGAGAATAGTGAGGCAGACAGGCAGGCAGAGAGAGTGGATGAAGGGTAGAAAGAGAGTTAGAGGTACAACAAGAAAAGGGATGAGATAGAGAAAATAATGTGAGGTGATCTGCCAGAGGTAGAACGAGGGACGGAGGAGAGAGGTGAAGACTAGAGAGATGGATAGAAAGGGGGGGGGGGGGGTTGGGATTGAAAGAGATGGAGGCGCGATAAAGGGAGGGGAGTTAGAAACAAATCAGTAGTGTACAGATAGAGAACTTTGAAGTAGAGAGAAGAGGTATAGCTATAAATAGCCGTTAGGTAACATAAAAATCTATGCAAGTGAAATGTATTAACCAAAATACCTATTTTACTAAAATGCTAAACTAAGGCAGTTAGATCTCGGGAACAGATGCCCCTACCAACTAAGCCCTCTTGCCACAGATATAGGTGTAAAAATAGCTCAGAAAGTTAATATTCCCACTGTAGTAATCAGCCAACATGCTAAAGACCACATGTTCCAATCTGGTTGTCTCTAATTCACACTTTATTCCTTCTAAGAACAATACACTTTGAGATGAGTCTGGTCATATTACCTATGATGTACCACTGATCTGCAAGAAATATAGGCCCAGAGAGTGGTACAGAGAGAGAGAGAGAGGAGACGTCATCAGAGGTGTGGCAGGTCCATTGGAAGAGACCTCCCGAGGTAAACATAGGTGATGTAGAGAGAGTTGATCGGGGCTAGGTAGAAATATACAGAGCTAAAGAGAGAGTGGTGGGCTAGGTAAGGTGAGAGGAAGTAAGGAGAAAGACATAAGAAAGAAATAAAAAAGAAAAGTTGTGCAGACCAGGAATGTCAACAGGAAGTCTGTGAACATAGGGTCTTCATTGTCAAATTAAAACAAAATATAGCATTATGCACTCAGCTGTTTGGGACTGTACCAGTTGCTTTACCCTGGGGACCGTTGGCAATTGCCGTGTGTGCCCAAGCCCTAAAAAGGCTCTGTTGAGGCAAAAGTCTGGCCAATATTCAAAAATGGAGATTACTTGACAGACCAGTTCTTCTAAAAAGCATGTTGTCTAGTGCAAAACCCGTCAGATGTCCATTAGAACGTGATGCACCAGTGAGCTGTCAGTATATCTTCCTATTTCTCTATGGGACATACCCGTTTTGAATGGTCCTAGAAAGATGTGGAATTATTATAGATAATATTTTTGTGTCCGCTTGAGGCAACATTAGTAAGAATTCATTAAAATCAGAGCTAGGCATATAAAAATAGGCAGCATATGCCAAGTTCAGCATTCCTATGAGTGGGTCGAATTCAAAGGAATAAGCACTTGTTTTCCATGGTTGTATGACATTTCAACTCATGCTTTTGGCTGAAAATGCCTTTACCACACATTTTTTTACAGCACATGCCTTTACCATGCATATGCCTTTGCCATGCAGGTAAGTAAAAATAAGGTAAGTTATATATATATATATATACATATATATATATATTTTTTTTTTACCAGTCCATCTCCAAAAAGATTTAAGGAAGGCACTGACTATTTATATAATTTTTTGTTCTTTTTCTTTTTTGGGGGTAGATCCCCCAAAGCCTCCCATTTTTAAAAATAAATAAATAAATAAATACTTTTTTATAGTTGGGGAAACGTCCCTTTATAAATTACCCTTACAATCCTATGCTCTTACTCACCCCAACCCCTAAAAAATACCCTTACCACCCTAATGCCCTTACCCACTCCTAAACCCTAAAAAATACCCATACAACCCTATGTCGCTACCCATCCTTAAACCCTACAAATTCCCTTAATACTTATTGCCTTCCCCACCCCAAAACCCTAAAGAAACCTTTATCGTTCTATTCCCCTATCGACCCTAAACCCTAAAAATTCCCTTACCAACAAATGCCCCATCACCTCTAGACCATAAAATACCTTACCACCCTATACCCCTACCCTCACCTATATATACAAATATATATTTATATATTACCTACTAGCGGTCGCCAGTAGGTAGTTATAGTTAAAAACTAGTTTCCATAGGAAATCCGCAGCTTTCTTTTTGGAATAACTTTGGCGCTGGTGGAGGAATCTTCGCGAATTTCTCCAAGAAAATGACCTGCTCCTCTCCGCTCCTTCCCTGAAAGTTTAGGGGTGATTCGTCAAGTGTGGGCTGAGACAAAAGGGGGTTCCCAAAACGTGTTTTCCCCATGCAATTTTCCATAGGGACCTTCAGCCAGGGCTACAGACCTAACGGCTGAACGGAATGACACCAAATTTGGCAGAGAGGTAGAGTTCGGTTTGCAGATAGTGCTTTTTGTTAAATGGTGTAAATCCGTTCAGTAGTTCCTGAGAAAATCAAAAGTAAAATCATAGTGCTATCTAGAGACAAAGTACCGTACTCTGTACTGTACTCTGTACCTTCCCGAGCACGAGCTGCATGCTGATTGGCTGTCAACTGTCGTCAACACTCCAAACCAGGAAGTGTTGGCAGCGATCTTGTGCCTCGGTAGAACCGATTCAGAAAAGGGGGTGGTGATGAACAGAGTGTCTGAATTAAGCAGACCACTCTTACCCAGTCCAAAGATCAGGGCTTGATCCATCACCGTTTTTCAGCTCACTGCACCATCCCAGCTCAGAACTTGGCTATATGCAAATTAGTCTGACCCTGGCCCAGTGCATCATGGGAACAGGGCAGACCAAATTACCAAGCCAATTCTTATACTGGGAAGGAAATAAGCTACTATAGGTGTAGCAGGGTATACTCAGACATGAGTCCCTTTCTCACTGCACCATCAGGATTCAAGCAATCCGGGCCGAAGACGGCTGAAATGCCAGAAACTGGTCCCCGGTAGCTTGTCTCCTTTCTGGTGAAGAATTGGCTTGGTAGTTTAGTCTGCCCTGTTCCCATGATGCACTGGGCCAGGGACAGACTGATTTGCATATAGCCAGGTTCTGAACTGGGATGGTGCAGTGAGATAAATAACGGTGATGGATCAAGCCCTGATCTTTGGACTGGGTAAGAGTGGTCTGCTTAATTCAGACACTCTGTTCATCACCACCCCCTTTTCTGAATCGTTTTTGGCCACTATAGGTGTGGCAGGGTATACTCAGACATGAGTCCCTTTCTCACTGCACCATCAGGATTCAAGCAATCCGGGCTGAAGACGGCTGAAATGCCAGAAACCGGTCCCCGGTAGCTTGTCTCCTTTCTGGTGAAGAATTGGCTTGGTAGTTTAGTCTGCCCTGTTCCCATGATGCACTGGGCCAGGGACAGACTGATTTTCATATAGCCAGGTTCTGAACTGGGATGGTGCAGTGAGATAAATAACGGTGATGGATCAAGCCATGATCTTTGGACTGGGTAAGAGTGGTCTGCTTAATTCAGACACTCTGTTCATCACCACCCCCTTTTCTGAATCGTTTTTGGCCACTATAGGTGTGGCAGGGTATACTCAGACATGAGTCCCTTTCTCACTGCACCATCAGGATTCAAGCAATCCGGGCCGAAGACGGCTGAAATGCCAGAAACCGGTCCCCGGTAGCTTGTCTCCTTTCTGGTGAAGAATTGGCTTGGTAGTTTAGTCTGCCCTGTTCCCATGAAGCACTGGGTCAGGGACAGACTGATTTTCATATAGCCAGGTTCTGAACTGGGATGGTGCAGTGAGATAAATAACGGTGATGGATCAAGCCCTGATCTTTGGACTGGGTAAGAGTGGTCTGCTTAATTCAGACACTCTGTTCATCACCACCCCCTTTTCTGAATCGTTTTTGGCCACTATAGGTGTGGCAGGGTATAGTCAGACATGAGTCCCTTTTTCACTGCACCATCAGGATTCAAGCAATCCGGGCTGAAGACGGCTGAAATGCCAGAAACCGGTCCCCGGTAACTTGTCTCCTTTCTGGTGAAGAATTGGCTTGGTAGTTTAGTCTGCCCTGTTCCCATGATGCACTGGGCCAGGGACAGACTGATTTGCATATAGCCAGGTTCTGAACTGGGATGGTGCAGTGAGATAAATAACGGTGATGGATCAAGCCCTGATCTTTGGACTGGGTAAGAGTGGTCTGCCTAATTCAGACACTCTGTTCATCACCACCCCCTTTTCTGAATCGTTTTTGGCCACTATAGGTGTGGCAGGGTATACTCAGACATGAGTCCCTTTCTCACTGCACCATCAGGATTCAAGCAATCCGGGCCGAAGACGGCTGAAATGCCAGAAACCGGTCCCCGGTAGCTTGTCTCCTTTCTGGTGAAGAATTGGCTTGGTAGTTTAGTCTGCCCTGTTCCCATGAAGCACTGGGCCAGGGACAGACTGATTTGCATATAGCCAGGTTCTGAACGGGGATGGTGCAGTGAGATAAATAACGGTGATGGATCAAGCCCTGATCTTTGGACTGGGTAAGAGTGGTCTGCTTAATTCAGACACTCTGTTCATCACCACCCCCTTTTCTGAATCGTTTTTGGCCACTATAGGTGTGGCAGGGTATAGTCAGACATGAGTCCCTTTCTCACTGCACCATCAGGATTTAAGCAATCCGGGCTGAAGACGGCTGAAATGCCAGAAACCGGTCCCCGGTAACTTGTCTCCTTTCTGGTGAAGAAATGGCTTGGTAGTTTAGTCTGCCCTGTTCCCATGATGCACTGGGCCAGGGACAGACTGATTTGCATATAGCCAGGTTCTGAACTGGGATGGTGCAGTGAGATAAATAACGGTGATGGATCAAGCCCTGATCTTAGGACTGGGTAAGAGTGGTCTGCCTAATTCAGACACTCTGTTCATCACCACCCCCTTTTCTGAATCGTTTTTGGCCACTATAGGTGTGGCAGGGTATACTCAGACATGAGTCCCTTTCTCACTGCACCATCAGGATTCAAGCAATCCAGGGCCGAAGACGGCTGAAATGCCAGAAACCGGTCCCCGGTAGCTTGTCTCCTTTCTGGTGAAGAATTGGCTTGGTAGTTTAGTCTGCCCTGTTCCCATGATGCACTGGGCCAGGGACAGACTGATTTGCATATAGCCAGGTTCTGAACTGGGATGGTGCAGTGAGATAAATAACGGTGATGGATCAAGCCCTGATCTTTGGACTGGGTAAGAGTGGTCTGCTTAATTCAGACACTCTGTTCATCACCACCCCCCTTTTCTGAATCGGTAGAACCGAGGCACAAGAAATCAGTGCAACAGATGTGCAGAACACGCAAAGGGGGCAGGGTAGAAACACTCTGACCCCCCAGGCCTGCTCAGGGGGTCCCACAAGGACCCCCAAGGCCCAAAAAATGTTTATTATTTT
Source organism: Lissotriton vulgaris (assembly GCF_964263255.1). Taxonomy (NCBI): domain Eukaryota; kingdom Metazoa; phylum Chordata; class Amphibia; order Caudata; family Salamandridae; genus Lissotriton; species Lissotriton vulgaris. The sequence goes on from NC_141693.1 coordinate 1,105,295,611, forward strand.
TTTTAAATCGCGGGGTACGAAGTACAGTACTCTGTACAGTACTCTGTTCTGTACTGCACTCTGTACCTTCCCGAGCGCATACTGGAGGTTCTTGGTGGGCTAGTTGGCCCCCAGAGACTTCCAGTAAGCAAGGGGAATTAGTTCCCCCTCTGCAAACGCGCCAGGGGGGCTGCGTTGCAGAGAGGTGTAAAAGGGGCATGGCCTCATTACACCACTCTGCAATGCAGCCCCCTGGTGCATACTGGAGGTTCCTGGTGGGCTAGTTGGCCCCCAGGGACCCCAGTATGCAAGGGTAATTAGTTCCCCCTCTGCAAACTCGCCAGGGGGCTGCGATGCAGAGAGGTGTAAAAAGGGGCGTGGCCTCATTACACCTCTCGGCAAGGCAGCCCCCTGGCGCATTCTGTAGGTTCCTGGTGGGCTAGATGGCCCCCAGGGACCTCCAGTATGCAAGGGGAATTAGTTCCCGCTCTGTGAACATGCCAGGGGTCTGCGTTGCAGAGTAATGAGGCCACGCTCCTTTTTACATCTCTCTGCAATGCAGCCCCCTGGCGCATACTGGAGGTTCCTGGTGGGCTAGTTGGCCCCCATGGACCCTTAGTATGCAAGGGGACTTAAACCCCCAACTTAGAACAGGCTACAGGGTGCGTTTGCACAGTGGTGAAGGTAGGGGGCGGGGCTTGAGGTGATGTGAGTGCAAACATGCCCTTTGGTGCGTTTTAAGTTGGGGAATTAATTCCTCTTCAGTCCAGAGGTCCCCTAGGGGGCAACTAGTCCAACAGGTATCTCCAGTAAGCGCCACGGAGCTGTGTTGCAGAGTGTTGTAAAAAGGGGGCGTGCCCTCTGAACACCTCTCTACAACACAGCTGCCTGGCGCATACTGGAGGTATCTGGTGGGAGGGTTGGCTCACAGGGGACCTCAGGATTGAAGAGGAATTAATTCCCCAATCTAAAATGCGCCACAGGGCATGTTTGCACACATGTTACCTCAGGCCCCGCCCCCTTCCTTCACTATTGAGCAAAATATTCCTGTAAAATCAGCCGAACTACGAATTCCGATTTACACACCGGTTATCACAAGAAACGTCAGTGCTGCATCTTTGAGCACACTACTGATCCTCAAAAGTAATTCTAACCATACTTACAGTAACTTGAATTTCCTTCCATAGGCTAACATTGACTGGTTTCACGTGGACATTTTTCTAAGTGTGGAGTTTTGAACTTAAAAAAATTTCTCAAAAATCAGTTGAACTACGAATTTGCTCACCTGTTATCAGAAGATACCTCAGTGCTGCATCTTTCATCTCACTACTATTCCTGAAAGTAAATTTAACTGTACTTACCAGTAACTTGAATTTCCTTCCATGTGGAGAAGTGTGGCTCAATGGTTAGAGCGGCAGACCCTGATGCAGAGGTCTAGCCTGGGACCAGGATTCAACTCCCCGCCTCAAAATTCCACGGACCTGATAATTCTCGCCTCGGTGCCTATTCCAATCATGGAGTCCCACTCTGCAACTCTGGGCAATAGTTTGCTTAATCTCCACAACGGCCCCCACAACGCTACGGATGCCTGGCCCCCACCTTGGGGGTGCCCAGGAGTGGACGCCTCACAGGGAAAGCCAGGATGGGTTCCACAGCGGTATTCGTACAAGCGCCTTGAGACCTTTCCGGGTGAGTAGTGCGCTATACAAGTATCAATTTACATTTCCATAGGATATCATTGCCAGCTATATAAAATATATGTAAATTAAAAAAATATTAAATAAAAAAAAATACAATTTCAATATTTTTAAAAACATTTTTTTCAATTTATATTAAAAATATGTAATGTAATTTAAAAAATAAAATATCTAAAAATAAATACTTTAAAACAATGTAGTACATTAGTATAAAAAAATATAACAATTAATACATTTAAAAAATATAATTTACAAAACCTTTGAAATTTACTGAAAAAACCATAGGTTTCAGCCACGTTATAGTTAGGAATTAGTATTTAAAAACACCTTTGAAATTGACTGAAAAAACCATAGGTTTCAGCCACGTTATAGTTAAGAATTAGCATTTAAAAAACCTTACAAATTCACTGAAAAAAACATAGGTTTCCCACATGTTATAGTTAGCTGGACATTTCACTCATACAAAACCATTGAAATTCCCTGTTATAGTTAGTTCAGCTAACTATAACTCGCGCGCCCGCAATGCACTGCTGATGACATCACATATTACATCACTCATGACATGGTCAGTGACATCACTCATGACATCACTGATGACATCTCAAATGACATCACTGATGACATCACTGATGACATCATCCTTGTGAAAGAGTGGTAGACCTCCTCTCACCCTAATATAACCTTTGATACACACATTCAAAAATAGACCCTAAAATGTTCAAAAAAATGGAGATATCAATACCAGTTAGAACAACCTATTCAGTAATTCCAAAATCTACATATACATCCACTCATTCACCAATAGTTCATACATGTATTCACTCATCATATGTACTCATACACCTATACATCCTGTTACACACCTACACTTATACATAGAGTTATTCACACATAAACTCACACATGCAAATCAAACATCCAATTACTTGCATATACAGCTCTACACGCACCACTACACTTACTTATACAGAAACCTACACATACTTACTCTGTTAAACAATCAGTTATAGAAACACATACTTACTTATACAGGAACTCTTCCAATCTGTCACTGTCATATATCCTTACTTATATACATCAATACTCACATATACTACTTTAAAACATATGCACTTAGTCATAAATACACTATTGAGGCAGTAATTCACTCACTAACACATCCATACACACACTCATCCACCCATACAGTCCTGCACACATGCTGTCTTCAAAACACATACAAACAGTGAGTCAGTCATTCATGCATCTGTGCGCTAAGTAATACCCCCAACAAACCATACAGACACTCATTCTGATACTCAAAAAAACAACTAATAACCCATTTAGACACTCATGTAGCTACTCACTAACCCATGCAGCCACTTATACACAAAGTGAGACACTGATAAAGATATTTACATATTTAAACATTACTTATACTACTACTACTAATAAGTCAGTTATACAATCAATTTTACAAAAAAACATTTAGACACTTATTTACCCATTTATTCTTCCATCAACCTTTAGATATACATATATAAAAATATTTATTTTTCAGAAAGACACACATTCACTGGATGATGTCATCAGTGATGTCATTTGAGATGTCATTAGTGATGTCATGAGTGATGTCACTGACCATGTCATGAGTGATGTAATATGTGACGTCATCAGCAGTGCATTGCGGGCACGCGAGTTATAGTTAGCTGAACTAACTATAATGGGGGAATTTCAATGGTTTTGTATGAGTGAAATGTCCACCTAACTATAACATGTGTGAAACCATCTGTGCCGGAAATGTGGCGCATTGCTAGAGTTGCGTCGCAAGCGCGACGCAGCTCCAGCAATGCTCTGGGGGGGCCTATTCTTTCAATGCTGCCTCAAGCCTTACGCCTGCTTCAAGCAGGCGCCGGGTTTTGACACAGCATTGCCCTGAAAGTGACTGAGTGAAATCTCATAGATTTCACTCAGCCACTTTCAGGAGGCGTTCCTGCACAGGAACGCCCCCCCTGCGCAGGAACGCCTCCTCATGGCGCAGTGCTGTACAACGTGACGCATCTCCTAGATGCCTCACGTTGTAAATAGGGCGCAGGGATGCGCCACGTTTCCGTGCCGTTGCGTCACGCAACGGCGGCGTAAACGTGGCGCAAGCCCTTCATAAATCTGCCCCAATTGTCTCTAGTAATTGTAGTCATGCAAACGCACTTTGCACTGAAGTGTTCATCAGTACATCATGTTTGCATTAGCACTACCACCATGTTGGATCTTCCACCTTATGAACCTCATTTATGAGGCCCCTTGCGCAGTCTGATTATCACTTTTTGTGAAGTTCACTGGCGCAGGAGCCGGCTCCATATTTACCAGGCAGCACTAAGCCACTTTTCTTGGCTTAATGCTGCCTCGTAAATATTGTCCCCTTTACCACAGTTTTCTGCATTAAAGGGGAGTGCAATCGTTGTTGCTGGGGGTGTTCCCAGCAACATCCATGGCATTTTGACACTGCCCCAGATTTCTGAAAAATCGTAAATCTGAGGCAGTGCCAACAACTTACCTTCCCAGGGGAGGCGTAACGGAGGCACAACGAGGAGAAATATCTTTCTCTCTCCTCACTTTTTCCCCTTTATTCTATGTGTGCCGCAGAAAGCAGCACACATAGAAAAAAGAAAAAGGCTCCTGTGATTGTTTTTCTGCAGGAAGTTTTCCCTTCTTGTACAAAAACAATCATCCCTTCAACGCAGGACCCCTTTACCATGGTGTAAAGGTCCCTGCGTTGGCGCTCGGCAGCCTATTGTGCGCCACACAGGGTAAAAACAGGAACGCGCCCTATCTCATAGATATCCTGCATTCCTGCGCTTTTCTTTAATCATAGGACAGAGCTGCAGGAAGGCCTGCGGCGCTGCCCTGCGGTAAAACCTCATAAATGAGGCCCTTTGTCCTGACGCATGTGAGGCTGAGCCTTCAGTTCGGAAACCGAATTCCCACACGTTTCATTAACAGAAGAAATAACTTCAAACCAGGTCGTATAACAGGTATTTAAAATACAAGCACATGTATGTATGTATGTATGTGCGCAGAATGTCATGTTTTTCATTAGCATTGATGAGTGTGGCATGGAACAATGACTGACAAAAGGCAAAGCCTTGAGAAGTCCCGATTCCCACGGCTACCCCATGAAAATGATGATAAATTATTGTAAACAAACCATCAGGCAGTAAAAAGTCCTTTTCTCATGTTAATTATGCTGCACTGAGGTAATAACTTCTAAATGCAAGCTTAATGGCAGAGACGCTCTAAATAATGTGATATTGGACAGCATTTACTTCCACATTTATTTGCACTGCCATGGCATAAATACACACAGACACATATATGTTTTACACTGAAAAAACAGTGTTTAAAGTGAACCTGTGGCCCACTTTGGTGATCAGATATTAATGAACATTAAAAAAAATCGGAAATTACGTAAAAAACCCAGTTATATTACAGTTATGGTAACAAATTCTAAATCCACTGAAATTTGCCAGTGACGCTAAGGAAAACTAACACATTTCATGCATTACTTACACATGGCATCCGTCATGGCGGTAAATGACGACATTACTAATCACCTTTCAAATGACATCATATTGTAGAGATTGTAAAGAATAGCATGACTACGTATATAAACAGCTATACAATATTTATTGGAGCTCGACACCCTGTTACAGTTACATTTAACTCCAACCATAAACTGAACTATTGATCCTTGAAAACCTTCCCCGCATTCTAATCCAGAACCCTGCACCCATATTATTCCAGATGACATCACATCATCACATCATAACATCTCCCCCTCCCCCATTTGAAGAAAAAAAAAGAAAAAGAGAAGAAAAAAAGAAATAAAAGAAGGGAGAAAAGAAGAGGACTCTAAAAAGGTGGAAAAACACAATAACAATACTGAAAATAAGAAGAGGAGGACAATATAGAAGCGATTACAACGGTCATATAGAAAGAATATATAAGTACAGCTATGTCAGTGGAAGATACAGGCATTGAATGAACAGTTAATATGAATTCAGAAATGTATACTGAAGAGGACGTTGCAGGAAATATCTCAAGCACAATTTATAGAAGACCATTGCCCTTTAATTTATCTAACCAAGAAAATGTTGCACAAAGACGGGAAAACGGAGGAGGAGATTTGAACATTTCTTAAAAGCAACATGTAAAAAATACACTGATGAGCAAGCAAATGATTTGTTAATCAATCTTGTAGGAGATGGTTTAGAGGACTTGATAATTACATTCCCAGAACAAGAACGAGATACATATAAAGGACTCATGAAGTGTTTAAATGACAAGTTTGACCCTCACAGAAATCTGGATTTTGAAAAATACAATTTTAATATGGCTTGTCAACAGGAAGGAAGAAGAAACAATGGATGACTATGTCACTAGACAAAAAAAATTGGTGACTTTCTGTGATTTTGATAAATTTAACAATGAAGAGGCAATAAGACTAAGGCATAGATTCATCAAGGTAAAATCCGCTAGCAAAGGGGCAGATTCTCAGAATCTGCCCCTTTGAGACCGGTATTTTTGCATTTGGGTTGCATCATCCCAAATGCGAAAATCGCAAATTAAGAAATCGCAAAATTGCGATTATTTGCATTTAAGGAATCTCAAATTGAGATTCCTTAAATAAAATGCATTAAAGTTTAAAAAACACCGATTTCGCTAATAGTTGAACTTCATGGTAATTTGCAAAAACTTTGAAAAATGCACTAAAGTGCATTTTTCAAAGTTTTATGTTGCGCACACACATGCCCTAAGGGCAGATGGAAGTTGTGGCCGATCTGCAGGTGGAAGCTATGCAATTCTGTGTTAGACTTAAGGACGTAACCATACTACATGGCCTACTGGTCTACCGGCCACCCGGCACTAGAGCCGCCTTTCTAACAGCCCTTATGTCCTACCTGGAATCCTGTATTAACTATCAGTACTTTACAATCTTAGGTGACTTCAACTATCACTTGCAGCTGGCCGCCAGCCCAGATACGGGTAAACGCCTAGATTTAATGGAAGCTCATGGCATGCACCAACTTGTGTCTGAACCTACGCATTCAGGAGGGCACATTTTAGATGGGCTTTTCTTGAACCACCCGGACATTTCACCAGGTGACGTGGAGGCACTCCCGTGGACTGACCACAAAGCAGTATTCTTTAAGGTTAGGAGTAGGGAATTGGGGAGGTGTCCCTCTCATAAAGCCACTAAGGTGACGTTTCGTTGTTGGAGTAAGGTTACAAGGAGTGGCCTAGGGGCGGCCCTTGACCATCTCCCTCCAACCTTAGACAAGGGTAATGCACTGGCGGCTACTCAATTTAATGAGTGGATTCAGTTTCAGTTTCATCAACTTTTATTCGATTATCAAATTGAATAATCATAAAAAGTACATTTAAAAAGTTTTAAACACAAAGAAAATTAAAAGTAATAGAATCACATGAAAGTTATATCACTGTACAGCGGAACATTTTGAAACAGTGGAATCGATTTTACGAGTTGTGAAAAAACTGGTTTAACTAGAAATATTACGGCGTGCTATTATAACTGTTTTGAGAAAAGTCGCTATGAGTTTGGCTTCATAAGGGGATTTTGGAGATTGTAAGTAGGAGAGTGCTGGGTAAGATTGTCTGAGTCCGCTGGATCGGAGAATAGGGATGATCCATGTTTTCCTTGCTAGTTTGTAATATTTGCAAAAAAGGACAACATGAATCGTGGATTGTGAGGAGACTTCGTCACAGGGGCATCTCATCAGGTTGCAGGACCAGTTCTGTATTTCCGGGAATGAAACCAAACGATAGAAAACATCAAAACGTAGTCTTGTGAGTAAGAACTTTTCGTGGTTCGATAAAAAATATGTCAGGTAGGGCTGGATAACTTTTCCTGGCTGCAGTAAACAGATTTTTTCGTTTTGTGGTTTGATAATCTCGGCCTGGTTTCGGAGGTCTCTCAGATGGCCCATGTACATTTGCTTTAGTTGTTTCCTTGAAATGTCTTCGACTGAAGGTGGTTCAAGAAAATAATGTTCACAGTCCAGATCTTTAAAGAAGTTATGTATGTAGTTAAGCCACGGGATTTTCCGCCAGTTTGTCAAGCCTAGATAGTCAGTAATAAGGGAGCGGGTTAGATGACTTTCAGGATTACACCATATTCGATGCCACAATAATATGGGCTGGCATCGGATGGTATCGATGATGTATTCCATACCAAGCTCCCGGTGCGAGGCTAATATCGGGGAACTTTGGGGAAGGGCAAGGATGTATTTAATAAAGGCATTTTCGGTGACCTGAAGCTGGTCAATGCGACCATGTCCCCAGATTCCAGCTCCGTAGGTGGCCACACTGTGGCATTTTGCATAGTATATGGCTAACAGTTCGGATGGGGTTGGTTTACCCAATTTCCTCGAGAAAGATGTTAATGCTGAGGTTGCTCGACGGAAATGGAGGTTTCTAGCTTCCACTGCCTTGTGCCAGTTCATTTTGTCATCCACTAGGATACCCAGATATGGATACACCGGGGTTTTTTCTAGACTGTTGTTATTGATCAAAATGGGTTTGGAAACTTTTGTCCTGGGGCCAATATTCATTGTAAACGTTTTCTTGATGTTAATTTTTAGGCCAAGAGAGTCCATGAATGTTGCGTATTTGTTGAGCTGCCGCTGGAGTTGGTTTAAGGTCCGTGCTAGGATTACTGAGTCGTCAGCATATAAGAGGGTGGGTATCGGGCGGTGGTTTATCAGAGGCAGGTCCTGGCTCCCTTCCAGCATCGCCTGTTCAAGCCCGTTTGTGTAGAGGTTGAACAGGAAGGGAGCCAGTACACAACCCTGTCTTACTCCTCTCGTTATTTGGAAAGGTCGTGACAGTTCGCCGCTGGTACCAAATCGTACTCGACCTTCTGCATTAGTGTAGAGTTCTCTTAGAAAGGTTAGTATCGGGGGATCCACACCGAGGTCGGCTAGTATTTGCCAGAGCTTCGCATGCTGGACACAGTCGAATGCCGCGCTTAGGTCTACGTAAACAAGGAAGATGTTACCTCCTTTAGCACGGACATATTTTCCAACCAGGAGGACAAGGTTAAGGGCCTGTTCCATGGTCCCAAGCCCCTTCTGGAAACCGTATTGCAGGTCGGTTATGATGTTATTCTCCCGGGCCCAAGATTGTAGTCGGTCCAGGAGTAGTCGACCTGCAATCTTGCCCGTGGAGTCCAGAAGGGAGATTGGCCTATAGCAAGTGGGATCGTTTGCGGTCACCTTTTTTGAAGATGGGTAGTAGTGTTAAGGTTGACTATGAATGGAAGAGGCCTGTTGAGACTACTGCTGACATGACCCGTGTAATTATTTTTGACCAGTAGTCTACGTCATATAGGAACAGATCCATTGTAATCCCGTCGGGGCCAGGGGCTTTGCCAGGTTTTGAAGCCTTAATTGCCTTTATGATTTCGTTAAGGGAGAACCGTAAATTAATAGGGTAGATGTTATTTTTCTCCAGTTCGGCTTCTTGTGTTTGTTTGTTTGGTATGGCATCTATTGGTGTTCCAAAAAGTTTTGAAAAATGGGAAACCCAGTCCTCCTCGGTTATTGCCACATCAAGATGGTCAAGGTCGTTGCTGTTGGCCAAGAAGGGTGATCTTATGGTCTGCCAAAATGCGGTGCTATCTTTCCTTTGAGCACTGTCATGTAGACGTAGCCAGAGGTCTCGTTTGATCTGTTTTTTGCGGTCTTGCCGAGCAGTGTTGTAGTTTTTCCTCAGTTGGGAAACTTCCTGGGGGTCTCTCGGCTGCTTGCGTAGGGCTTCTTTGAGAGATGTAAGAGCCTTCCGGCAGGAGGTATCAAACCATCTCGCGGTAAGGAGCTTGGGCTTGTTTTTTGAATTTACAAATAGCTCGTCCCTTACTGCTTCCTGTATGCTTTGGAAGGAGGTAACAATTATTTCAGGTGGTGTCTCCAGGGACATACATTTGGATAGCCAGTGGTGTGTTTTTTCGAGGATCCTCTGTGTCATCTCTTCTGGGTCAATCTTTGCCCATTTGATTGTGTACCCATTCAGTTTGTTCATGGAGATCGAGTGTTGATCGAGGGAACTGGGCTTAGCGGGGTGTGTCCCTGCTTGTTTCATGTGGATTACCACACTGAGCGGATAGTGATCACTTATTGGGTTTGATCCAGTCTCATAGTTAGTTAGTTGCCCTTTAAAGGAGTTTGAGGCTATTATGTAGTCAATAATTGTGGAACAGCCTCGCCCATGAAAGGTGGGTAAATAGTCCTGCTGCGGATTGACTAGTTCGTTGACAAAATCCAGGTCTAGTGAGAAAAGGATTTCGTTTAGTTTATTGCCGCATGGCGAATGTGCAAAGTGAGGTATCGGATTCCCAAGTTCATTTTGGAGCCCACAGTTCCCGTTTTTGTGTTTTGGGCACAGTGTGGAATTGAAGTCGCCGCCCCAGATAAGATAAGTTGGGGTTTTGTTATTGTCATTATGAAGTGAAGTTAGAAATGGAACTATTTATTCTAGGTATGAACAGCATTCCATAGTGCCTGAGTTATTGTAATAGTTGATGAATATATGATTGTTTCCTTTAGATGCTGTTGGCTGCGTGATTTGTATGATTTGAAAAGTGGGTGACTCCTTTAGTAGTTTTACTCTGAGAGGGAGGGTATTGGCGATATAGGTCGTAAGCCCCCCCTTTGGTCTACCCATGTTTCCTGGTATTGCTTGGGTGAAAAGAGTTTTGTAACCCACCAGATGCAATGGGGTTGTGCACCAGGTTTCTTGCAGACACAGAATTTGGTGTTGCTTTGCTGTATCGAGCCACGAAGAGGATGTTATTTTTGTAGTTAGGCCTGCAATGTTCCAGTATGCGATGGAGACGCTCAAGTTTGCAGATTCCATCGAGACATGTAGTGGATTTGACTGGTTATTAACAACGTCGACTATTGATAGTTGTCGTGGTCTGACCCGCGGGGGTCCGACAAGAACTTTAGAGGCTACGATTGGTTGGTGACGCAATCCAGAAGTATTCTCGTCTTCTGGTGAAAGGGTAGTATAGGTGGCTTTTTTTGGGATGTTAGAGGGAGCGTTTAACAGTTCCTGGGATGGGTTTTTGTGTTTGTCAGGAGGGGGCTAGGTGTTGTGTGGGGTTAACTGGTTGCGGTGTAGTGACAGGTTTTGCGTGTCTAGGTTCATCCCCGAGTGGTCAATCGACCATCTCTAGACAGTCAAAACGGTTTTGCGTTGGGAGGCCCTGCCAGCCTTCGTAGGTTTGACAGGGTCTTTCTTGCCAGTAATGCCTCGGCCGTTCTCTCAGCCGTTCTCTCGGCCCATTCCTGCCTGCGTGGTCATATGTATACTCCATCTGGTTCCATGGCTCTTGGTTCCATGGTTCTTTGGGGAACTGATGCCAGGACCAAGGTGGGGTATTGCGATGCTGTCTCACTGGGGGATAGAAAAAGGAGAGATGCCGAGCATCGATCCCCCCTTTTTTTTCCAGCGAGGGCTAGGCGCAGATGTAGTCCACTGCAGAGGGGTCTTTGCATGTTACTACAATACAGTCTCCGCGGATTGATTTTGTTGTTTTGCCTACCCAGGCTACCCTACGGACTGTGGTGATCCCTCCAGAAAGATGGGATTCGAGAGGTCTATTAATGCTTAGCCACTGCATGACCTTGTTTTTAAGTGACCATGCAGTTTCAGGTGTATCATCAGTTAATTCTGGTACACCTGTGAGGACTATCGTATAGGGAGTGGCTTCCGGGGGCAAATGGGCAGGGCGTCTGGTTGCTGGTGTTTTTTTAACGGTGTTCTTGGGAGACGGCTGGGAGGCCGCTGGTTTCAATGGGGGAGATGCTGGCTTTTTTTCCGGGTGAACTCTGCTGTTGTCTTTATTTATCACTGGACCTGGGGTATCTACAATGACAGAGTCAGTGTTTTCTAGTTGCTGATTAGGTACAGCAGAGGTTTTATTCCGCTGTGTTTGAGGCGTTTTGGATGGTGGGTTTTGATTTATAATGTTTTGTTTATGACTTTTTTGAACTAGGGTTGTTGAATTGGAAGGTTTAGCTACTTTATGTAATTGTACTTGGCATTGTTTTTTGGGTGGCTGCGGTGGATTCCGTTGACCCTTTGTTTCAATGCGCGTGTTGGTGTCGAGGAGGGTGGCAGAAATTATAGTTAGCTGGGCTTCTAAGTTTCTGATGCTGAGTTGAATGGGTTTCAGATATTGAAATAAGAGGTCTTTTGTTGTAGTGAGAACTTGCGAGGTGACTTTGCATGTTCTGCATAGGTTGTCAGAAGTCTCGTTTGAAATTGCCAAGTGAGGTAGATTGGTTGCAGAAGGGAGTAGTATACTTTGCGGCGTTGTGGAGTTCGAATGAGTTGTAACATGATCTGAACTCGGAGCCATGATTGCTGTTTTATCGGCAGTTAGTGGGTTTCGTTTTGGGATAGCTCCTTCCCTTTCTCCTTGTTGGAACAGGTTAGCATTTGTCTGGGCGTCCTCCTGGGTTTGACAAATCGCCAGGTCTGGGGTTACTTCCAAGTCGTCTGAAGTTAATGAGAGATCAGACTCGGACTGTGTTACAGAAAGATTTACTATGGATGGTACTGTATTTGTGTCTGGTGCTGACAAAGTCACGGGAAGGGAACAGTTTTGAGAGTTGGGGAATGGGAGAGGTGGCGTTTGCTATGGCGCCTAGAGAGGAACGTTTTGCATTCGCGTTCATGAGATCTAGGACACTCTCTTTTCCATCAGAGCAATACTCTGGTTTATTACCTCATGGGTCCGTGAGATGAATAGGTCAATGGGACCCGTTATTTGAGCTACCTCCTGTGCATGTTTGGATTTAGTCTTTGTGGTACTCCTGGTTTTTGGTGGCATGGTGTTAGTTTGCTGCGGGTTCAGTGATGAAAGAGAGATGGCCCGGTCCGGTCTCTATCGGGCACTAACGGGCAACAGCGGGCCCGCCCTTGGCCCGGGCTTCGCCCCGGGCTACGACCCACGCGCGTCCCGCGATGCGCGTCTATGCTCTTGTTTTATTACACTGTCAGGTGACGGGGGAGGCGGGCACTGGGAGGGGGCGCGGCTCACACAGGAAGAGGCAACAGCTGATGGAGTTGAAGACTGAGCCTCGCAGTCCCGGAGCCGCGCCTCGCACCTCCTCTGCGGTCACTCAGACGATGAAACTTCCCTCTTCACCAAAGGGCTGGAACAGAGTCTAAGCAGGGAGCTACTCCTGTAGCGGCTGGAAAGAGTAAACGCAAGAAACCTCAATGCGAGCGGCAACCGCGAAGCGGGGGCCTCGAGAGGTTATGAAGCTTGGTGGGCGGGCACTGGGAGGGGGCGCGGCTCACACGGGAAGAGGCAACAGCTGATGGAGTTGAAGGCTGAGCCTCGCAGTCCCGGAGCCGCGCCTCGCACCTCCTCTGCGGCCACGCAGACGATGAAACTTCCCTCTTCACCAAAGGGCTGGAACAGAGTCTAAGCAGGGAGCTACTCCTGTAGCGGCTGGAAAGAGTAAACGCAAGAAACCTCAATGCGAGCGGCTCCCGCGAAGCGGGGGCCGCGAGAGGTTATGAAGCTTGGTGGGCGGGCACTGGGAGGAGGCGCGGCTCACACGGGAAGAGGCAACAGCTGATGGAGTTGAAGGCTGAGCCTCGCAGTCCCGGAGCCGCGCCTCGCACCTCCTCTGCGGCCACGCAGACGATGAAACTTCCCTCTTCACCAAAGGGCTGGAACAGAGTCTAAGCAGGGAGCTACTCCTGTAGCGGCTGGAAAGAGTAAACGCAAGAAACCTCAATGAGAGCGGCACCCGCAAAGCAGGGGCCGCGAGAGGTTATGAAGCTTGGTGGGCGGGCACTGGGAGGGGGCGCGGCTCACACGGGAAGAGGCAACAGCTGATGGAGTTGAAGGCTGAGCCTCGCAGTCCCGGAGCCGCGCCTCGCACCTCCTCTACGGCCACGCAGACGATGAAACTTCCCTCTTCACCAAAGGGCTGGAACAGAGTCTAAGCAGGGAGCTACTCCTGTAGCGGCTGGAAAGAGTAAACGCAAGAAACCTCAATGCGAGCGGCTCCCGCGAAGCGGGGGCCGCGAGAGGTTATGAAGCTTGGTGGGCGGGCACTGGGAGGGGGCGCGGCTCACACGGGAAGAGGCAACAGCTGATGGAGTTGAAGGCTGAGCCTCGCAGTCCCGGAGCCGCGCCTCGCACCTCCTCTGCGGCCACGCAGACGATGAAACTTCCCTCTTCACCAAAGGGCTGGAACAGAGTCTAAGCAGGGAGCTACTCCTGTAGCGGCTGGAAAGAGTAAATGCAAGAAACCTCAATGAGAGCGGCACCCGCAAAGCGGGGGCCGCGAGAGGTTATGAAGCTTGGTGGGCGGGCACTGGGAGGGGGCGCGGCTCACACGGGAAGAGGCAACAGCTGATGGAGTTGAAGGCTGAGCCTCGCAGTCCCGGAGCCGCGCCTCGCACCTCCTCTGCGGCCTGCAGACAATGAAACTTCCCTCTTCACCAAAGGGCTGGAACAGAGTCTAAGCAGGGAACTACTCCTGTAGCGGCTGGAAAGAGTAAACGCAAAAAACCTCAATGAGAGTGGATTCAAGGTTCGGTAAATTGTGTTGCTCCGGAGTAGACCGCTACAGCAAACAGGCGCCCTTTGGGGAGGCCATGGTATGGCCCCGAACTTAAACAACTAAAAGTTGAATGCAGACGGTTCGAGCTCCTCTGGAGAGTTGAGTACAGCAAAAACAGTAGAGACGCATACAACCAAGCCCTGAACAGGTACAAAGAGGCTATTTTAGCGGCCAAAAGGGCGTATTTCACTTTGAAAATTCAGGAAGCCGGAAACTCCGCCAAAGAGCTATTTAAATCCGTGTCTTCTTTGACTAGACCCCAGCAGGGTAGTGGGTTTAAGCCTGAACAGGAGTTTTGCAAACAGTTGGCAGCTTTTATCCACAATAAGGTGCAAATCATATACAACGATTTGGCCAGTTCATTAATCTCTCAATCAAACATAAGTCAACCAGCTTTGGAAGAAGAAACAATATCTAATAAGTTGCAATGTTTTAACCCTTTAACAGAAGAGACAGTAATAAATATCCTAAAATCCATCAAATCCGTATCGGCCTATGATCCATGTCCAGCAGCCATTATGCATTTGGCAGCGGAGAGGATTAGCGAGACTCTTACCTCTCTGATTAACCAAGTCCTGATATCTGGCGTCTACCCTGTGGCCGGTAAGACAGCTAGTATTAGGCCAATTCTGAAAAATGCCACGCTGGATCCCACGGACTGTAGAAATTACCGACCCATCTCAGGGCTGCCGCTGGTAGCCAAGATTCTGGAAAGGTCGATTAAAAATACTTTAACTGAATACCTGGACATCAACAGGCTACTGGACCCATCCCAGCATGGCTTCCACCCCAGATACTCTACTGATTCTGCCTTGATTGCTGCGTCGGAGGGAACTCGGACAGTAGTAGACGGGGGAGGAAGGCCATTCTTGTGCTCCTCGAATTGTCAGCCGCATTCGACACCGTGAATCACACGGTGTTGGTGCGGCGACTACTGGAGATTGGAATAAATGGGGGGGGCCTTGCTCTCCTTTCCTCCTTTTTAAACAACAGGAAACAAAGTCTGAACTGGGACGGTCTACAATATGACTGTTTTAATCTACCCTGCGGTGTTCCGCAGGGCTCAGCTTTGTCGCCAACACTGTTTAACAACTATGTGAGACCATTGGCCAGGCTAGTAAGGAAGCAAGGCTTCACTCTTGTGTTGTATGCTGACGACTCACAGCTGGTGATTTCCGTCTCAGATAAGCCTTAGCTAACAGCAAAAGAATTTCATGTTTGTTTGACAGACGTCATGGAGTGGATGAGTCGGAGCTTCTTAAAAATCAATACGGACAAGACAAAAGTGATTGAATTTGGGAATGGACCGCCGATGTGGGGCAATCATTGGTGGCCAACGGAAGCCGGGGAATGTCCCTTACCTGTAAAGAAAGTGAAAAATTTGGGAGTCATCTTTGATGACAAACCTAATATGTCAGCTCCGGTGAACAGTCTAACATCAGCCTGTTTTTTCTTACTTAATACCCTGAGGAAAATCTTCCCTTTCATTCCCCTGGCACTTCAAAAAACAGCTATGGCGGCCCTTTTTATGTCCAGAGTGGACTACTGCAACACAATGCTCCTGGGCATTGATAGGTACCAAATCAGCAAACTTCAATCTCTGCAGAATTCTGCCGTTCGATTTATTCTAAAGCTTCCAAACCGCCAACCCACCACTCTGGGCAGGAGAGCATTACACTGGCTCCCTGTCCACCAGAGAATTGAGTTCAAAGCACTCTGCTTGGGGCATAAAGCACGGTACTGGGGAGGTGCGGACTACTGCCAGAACAGGCTCAGGCCTTACAAGCCTTCGCGCAACTTACGCTCTGCTAATCACGGCCTGATCTTTGTACCCAGGTACAGGCGAGCAAGATGGTGGGGCCGCCTATTTTGCTGTTGTGCGGCCCAACTGTGGAACAAACTACCAGTTGCCCTGAGACTGCAGCCGAACCTTCGATCGTTCAGGAAAATCCTAAAATCTCGGCTGTTTAACACCGGTTAGTGTCTGGTCCTTCCCCACGCCCTGCCTCCTTCACACATCCCAGCGCCAAGACGCTTCGGCATTCGAGCGCTTTATAAGCTTTTATATAACATAACATATAACATACATTTACAAGTTTACTATGCTCCACTCTATGCCAGCATCAGAAGCCCACATTGTCATAAAGATATTGGCTTCATAAGTGGTGTTGCTACACAAAAGGGGGGCTCTTCTTAAGTTGTCCAGTTGTTCAACAGAGTATCCTAGAAGCATGGCTTTCCACCATAATATTGAGATACCTTTCTTCATTATATTTCCATTACTGATATTTTCTCCTATCCAAAGTCTTCATTATGCTATATTACTGACCAGGGTGTGTAATTCTGTGGTTCTAAAGCTTATGATGTGTAATTAACTAGTTTGCTGCACCCCCAAATTCCGCCCCCTGTAAAAAAGTGCCCTCTTTTTTCCATGGTTGTCCCCACTTTTTGCCAAACTGTTAATGTACTTTGACTGAGTATGCCCTGTGTTCTTGTCATCCAGGTACCCAGGTCCTATGTTCTGTCCCTAAAACTGCATTAAGACAAAAGCCAATTGGCAAGCTTTGGCCACATGTCAATCCCTTGTAAATAGTACCATTGGTACCAAGGGTACTGTGGCCAGGGAAGGCCTCTAAGGGCCACCGCACTTATTGTGCCACCCTTAGAGGCCCTGTACCTTTACACAGACACTACCATTGCAGGCTGTGTGTTTTGGTGCAAAACAAAGTGAAGAGTCAACATGGTCCACACCTGGCATAGGTCTGCCACCCCTCTAGCTGGGTACACTATACCAGTGGTGAGGGTATAGGTGCATGAGCCCTGTACATCTACAGTGTCTAAGCCATTTGTTTTGCATTAAGCCAATTCTTAGACATTGTAGGTGCAGTAATGCCATTTAGAGTATATGGTGCTGGGAGTTTGTCATTACAAACTCCACAGCACCATAATGACTTTACTGAAAATTGGGAAGTTTGGTATCAAACTTCTCAGCACATTAAGTCCACACTGATGCCAGTGTGGGATTTTTTTTAAAGAAAAAATACACTCATAGGGCATCTTAGAGATGCCCCCTGAAAAACAACCTAACACTAGTGTTCTGGCTGAGTGGCTGCTTGCCAGCTACCACCACCAGACATATTTTTGGACCTCTGGGTAGAGATCCTGCTGTTCTTGGGGTTCTGAAACAAAGCACATCCTGGGACGAGGTGCCGCGCCTTCTCCCCCAGGATGGGCAGGCTCCATGAAGGGAAAGCTTAAAAGCCTTGCGCCTTGTAAGCTACCCGCTCCATTTGCTGCTTCCAGCAACTGGCCCCCACCGGTTCTGACCCCCACTCTGGGCAGGGGAATCAGTGGGAAAACCAAGAGCCTCATTTATGAAAAGTGACGCATCGCTGCGTGAAAACAGCGATGCGTCACTTTTCACTGCGCACTCCTTGCGACATTCCTGATGCGTCATATTTAATGTATGACGCATCATGTCGCAAGGAGTTACAGATACGTCAGTATTTCTGACATATCTGTAAGCGCAAAAGTGGCGCATTGCTGGAGTGTGTCACAAAAGTGACGCAACTCCAGCAATGCGTCCTTTCACATGGGGAGAGCCCCATGTGAAAGGGCTTGCGTCCGTCTTACGCCTGCTGTGAGGCAGGCGCAAGATTTTGACTCAACAGCGTCCTAAAAGTGACGCGGTGAAATCTCATAGATTTCACTGTGTCACTATTACGAGGCTTTTTGCGGGGGAACGCCCCCTCTGCAAACATTATACCTGACACAGGTATAATGTGGCGCAGGGGTTTAAAGAGTGACGCATCTACCTAGATGCGTCACTTTTTAAATATGGCGCAACAGGGCGCATTTTTTTTACACCGCTGGTGCGTCACAAAAAGTGACGCACCGGCGGCGCAAAACTGACGCAAGGCCTTCATAAATAAGGCCCCAAGTGAGGAAGGGAGGTGTGCCTACCTTTGCCAACCCCACCCCTCAGGTGGGAGAGGCTAGGTGAAGCACAACTCTCAGTCCCACCATCTTGCAGATGGGGGGACCCAGCCAACCAGAGAGAGGCATATGCCCGATCCCACTGGAGGGTGGCATAATAGGGGGGGTACCCACCCCAAGGAAGGGACCTATTGGTCTCGACCTTTACTTACCTGTAATGCCCCTAAATCTAGTATTTAGGGGCATCCCCGAACCTTGTCTCCTCAGATAAGAGCCGACCAGAAGAAGAGAAGAAGAAGGACCGAAGAAGCTGTGCTGAACTAAGAAGAGGTGGATGCCCACTGACTTGGCCCTAGCCCTAGCGGCCTGTCCATGCCTCAAACCTGCTCCAGCGAAATCCTGGTGTGCCCTGCAGCCCGCAGAACCCGAACCCAAGACTTTGTCTACCATGAGCACAGGATTTGCTCACCAACAGACTCTGGCTCCGGACAAATCCGCAAGTCTGCACCACTCTGCACCTGACCCCGAGTTTGAGTGGCCCAACACCACGAGGAGGTCTCCCCAGCAATCCTGACCTGAGATCTGGTGATCTCTGACCTGCCTCGCATCTCCAATAGACGCCTACAGGCTCATTCTGGAGGATCCACCGACTGTGACCGGAGCTGGTAAGAAAACCTGCTGCCTAAAGACACCCCTGCACCCTACATCCCATGGCCTTGGGTTTTCCTACCAACGGTGTCCCAGCATCCCCAGGCATCCCAACTTATCTCTCCAACCGGTGGTTGCCTCCAGAAGATCTTCGTCACTGAGCCTGCAGTCTTTGTTGCAACCAGAAAATGCCGATTGAAAACAGCCAACGCCAAAACAGCACCCTGCACGCAACCACCCCTGCACCGCTGCAGGTGTATTTTGGGTGCTAACTCAGATCCTCCTTTGCTCTGAGCCTAACACCAGGATCTTTGCTCCCACAACCTTGTGGTCTGCTCGTGAGCAGCCACCAACCGGAGGCCCCCTATCCCCAATTGGATAACATTGGGCCTCAGCACTCTGCACCTGGTCTCCCTAGTGCCGCTGAGGGTGTTTTGAGAGTGCATCCTTGACCCTGGGGAAACCCTACTTCTAACCCCAGAAGACCAACTCCCAAACCCAAGTACGTACCTGGAAACTGATAACCTCATTTCCTCCCACAGGACTGCATTGACTGCTTTGTTGTGGAAATAGTTGTGTGGAGATGGTTTTGTATAAGAACTTGAAAAACTGGAAATATCTAAAAACTGCTTTACTTTCCTTTTCTCTAGAAAATGTCCCAGTGTGATATCTAGGCATATCCCACTGAGTAGAAACAGTAATCCATAAAGTAATCTGGAAAGTAGTCAAAAGTAATCTAACAGTAATTTCCACTGTATTGAAAGTACAAACCTGTAACAAAGTCATTTTCATTCAGCTTGCTTGTATTGTTAAACCTGCCTTTAAAAGTACCATTTACACTTACCTGTGCCAGGCTTGCTTGGTTCTAGGAAATGCATAGAACTAAATAATATTTTTGTACAAACAAATTGGTCTGAATTCAGTCTTTGAGTGTGTGACATAATTTCTCTCCTGAGTGTGTGCAAAAAATGCTTAACACTACCCTCTGATAAAGCCTTACTGCTCGCCCACACTACCACAAATAGAGAGTAAGGTGCTATCTACTTTTATTTAACAACAAGGGGTGGTGATGGACAGAGTTTCTGAATTAAGCAGAATACTCTTACCCAGTCAAGAGATCAGGGCTAGATCCAACACTGTTTTTTAGCTCACTGCACCATCCCAGCTCAGAACCTGGCTATATGCAAATTAGTCTGTTCCTGTCCCAGTGCATGATGGGAACAGGGCAAACCAAACTACCAAGCCAATTCTTACACTGGGAAGGAAACAAGCTTCCGGGGGCCGGTTTCTGGCATTACAGCCGTCTTCGGCCCGGCTTGCTTGAATCCTGATGGTGCAATGAGCAAGGGACTCACATCTGTTATGTTATGTTATGTTATGTTATTTTTATACTTCTATAGCGCACGGCCACTCCAGTCCACGGAGTATCCCGGCGCTTTATCGAAGGAAACCCAACCGAAGAAGGGAGAACATAACACTGAGAGGACGTGCAGACACAGGAAGCAACATCAAATTAAGGGAAAAGCCATGTCTTAAGGGCCTTTTGGAAGGACAGAAGGCTAGAGGTCTGTCTCAAAGAGATTGGGAGGTCATTCCAAGCATGAGGAGCTAAGTAGCGAAAAGACCGTCCTCCTGCTCTAGCACGCTTGATAATGGGAACACTCATTTTTGATAGGGACGAAGATCTGAGAGATCTGGGGGGGTTATACCAGGACAATCGTTTGGAAATATATTTGGGGCCTATGCCATGTAGGGCCTTGAAAGTCGTGGTCAAAGTTTTAAACAGAATCCTTTTAGCAATAGGAAGCCAGTGTAGTGTTGAGAGAAGATCAGTGGCTCTGGCTTTTCTTGAAAGACCAAAGATGGCTCGGGCTGCAGAATTCTGGGCGATTTGCAGACGCCTGACCAGATATTTGGGAAGTCCCAGAAACAAAACATTAGCATAATCCAGCCTAGAGCCAATCAGTGCCTGGACAATGATTTTTCTGGGCTGGATGGAGACTAGAGGGAGGAATTTACGAAGCATCCGAAGGATGCCGAAACATTTCCCAGTAAGAGATGAAATATGCGGTCCGAAAGATAACTCATTGTCAATCATAACTCCCAAATTTTTGGCTTTCAAAGACGAACTAGTGGGAGGAAACATATCTTGCGGCCACCAGGGTTTCCAATCAGGCTCAGAGGTACAACCAAAGAAGAGCAACTCCGACTTGTCGGAGTTGCACTTCAGCCCATGACGTCCAAACCACTCAAAAACAGCGCTCAAACAGCCCCTGACCTGGGCATCGTCAAACAGGCCATCCTTGTTGCTTACAAAGAGGAGCTGGGTGTCGTCAGCATAGGTGACAATCCGGGCGCCGCCAAGGGGGCCATAAAGATGTTAAAAAGGAGGGGGCTCAGGATGGAACCTTGGGGAACCCCCACTTCTAGCGGTGACATTTCGGCGGAGTAGGGAGGCGCCCAGATTGTCTGCCGGCGATCGGCTAAGAAGGATTTAAGCCAATTCCACACCGTTCCCCGCAGACCAAAGTCCCAGATTCTGGAAAGAAGAAGTGCATGGGGAACGGTGTCGAAAGCCGCCGACAGGTCTAGCATAATCAGTACCACTTTTTTTCCAACATCCAACTCCTCCCTGATGGCATCTGTGACTTCAAGGAGCGCAGTCTCCATGCTGAAATTTGCACGGAAGCCAGATTGAGTGCTATGCAACAGACCCTTTTCCTCGATGAAATTAGAAATAGATCTGTGAACAAACCTCTCAGTCACTTTCGCCAGAGCAGGGAGTAGGGAGATGGGTCTGTAATTGGCATGGACTGAAGGGTCGAGCGCTGGTTTTTTAATGAGTGGCAGGATCATGGCGCTCTTCCAAGCTTTGGGAACTACCCCGGAAGAGAGCGACAGATTCAGGATGGGATTTACCAGGTCATTTAGAACAGGTGCCATATTTGCTGGACACTTGGCAGGGCAAGGATCCTGTGGAGATCCGGATTTAAGACTTGCCAAGATGTCAAGAGAACTCTCATGATCTAATGGGGGAAAATCACACAGGAAGGGACCATGGTCTGGCAAGGGACACCCCAGACTCATCGTATGCTGCTGAAAAGTGGCCTGGAGAGAATCTTGAATAGTGGTAATTTTCTGTACAAAATAGACAGCCAATTCCTTCAGCCAAGCTTCTGAATGAGCATGGGTCGGAGTATAAGCAGAAGGAGAGGTGAAATCTTTTACCACCCTGAAAATTTCCTTGCAAGAATGCTCCGCTTCATTTATTCTAGATTCCAGATAGGATTTTTTACCTTCCCAAATTGATTTATGGTAGGCTCGAGTCAGCGTCTTAAAATTTAGCCTCTCAGTATGATCGTAAGATCGCCTCCATGCTCTTTCTGCTTTCTTAAGATCTTGTCGTGCTTTTTTTAAATGAGGGGTAAACCATGGGGCAGATGTCCTCTTATCGGCAGAATTTTGTTTCTTGGTCGGAACCAAGCTCTCTAGATGATCTGTGAGCCAGTTATGAAAGAGAGCAATGTAATCCTCTACATTGTCAGAGGTGGGACATCTGAGTATACCCTTCCACGCTTATGGTGGACAAAATATTTAACAACAAGGGGTGGTGATGGACAGAGTTTCTGAATTAAGCAGAATACTCTTACCCAGTCAAGAGATCAGGGCTAGATCCAACACCGTTTTTTAGCTCACTGCACCATCCCAGCTCAGAACCTGGCTATATGCAAATTAGTCTGTTCCTGTCCCAGTGCATGATGGGAACAGGGCAAACCAAACTACCAAGCCAATTCTTACACTGGGAAGGAAACACGCTTCCGGGGACCGGTTTCTGGCATTACAGCCATCTTCGGTCCGGCTTGCTTGAATCCTGATGGTGCAATGAGCAAGGGACTCACATCTGAGTATACCCTTCCACGCTTATGGTGGACAAAATATTTAACAACAAGGGGTGGTGATGGACAGAGTTTCTGAATTAAGCAGAATACTCTTACCCAGTCAAGAGATCAGGGCTAGATCCAACACCGTTTTTTAGCTCACTGCACCATCCCAGCTCAGAACCTGGCTATATGCAAATTAGTCTGTTCCTGTCCCAGTGCACGATGGGAACAGGGCAAACCAAACTACCAAGCCAATTCTTACACTGGGAAGGAAACAAGCTTCCGGGGACCGGTTTCTGGCATTACAGCCGTCTTCGGCCCGGCTTGCTTGAATCCTGATGGTGCAATGAGCAAGGGACTCACATCTGAGTATACCCTTCCACGCTTATGGTGGACAAAATATTTAATAACAAGGGGTGGTGATGGACAAAGTTTCTGAATTAAGCAGAATACTCTTACCCAGTCAAGAGATCAGGGCTAGATCCAACACCGTTTTTTAGCTCACTGCACCATCCCAGCTCAGAACCTGGCTATATGCAAATTAATCTGTTTCTGTCCCAGTGCATGATGGGAACAGGGCAAACCAAACTACCAAGCCAATTCTTACACTGGGAAGGAAACAAGCTTGGGGGGACCGGTTTCTGGCATTACAGCCGTCTTCGGTCCGGCTTGCTTGAATCCTGATGGTGCAATGAGCAAGGGACTCACATCTGAGTATACCCTTCCACGCATATGGTGGACAAAATATTTAACAACAAGGGGTGGTGATGGACAGAGTTTCTGAATTAAGCAGAATACTCTTACCCAGTCAAGAGATCAGGGCTAGATCCAACACCGTTTTTTAGCTCACTGCACCATCCCAGCTCAGAACCTGGCTATATGCAAATTAGTCTGTTCCTGTCCCAGTGCATGATGGGAACAGGGCAAACCAAACTACCAAGCCAATTCTTACACTGGGAAGGAAACAAGCTTTCGGGGACCGGTTTCTGACATTACAGCCGTCTTCGGCCCGGCTTGCTTGAATCCTGATGGTGCAATGAGCAAGGGACTCACATCTGAGTATACCCTTTCACGCTTATGGTGGACAAAATATTTAACAACAATGGGTGGTGATGGACAGAGTTTCTGAATTAAGCAGAATATTCTTACCCAGTCAAGAGATCAGGGCTAGATCCAACACCGTTTTTTAGCTCACTGCACCATCCCAGCTCAGAACCTGGCTATATGCAAATTAGTCTGATCCTGTCCCAGTGCATGATGGGAAAAGGGCAAACCAAACTACCAAGCCAATTCTTACACTGGGAAGGAAACAAGCTTCCGGGGACCGGTTTCTGGCATTACAGCTGTCTTCGGCCCGGCTTGCTTGAATCTGATGGTGCAATGAGCAAGGGACTCACATCTGAGTATACCCTTCCACGCTTATGGTGGACAGAATATTTACCACTATAGGAGTGGCAGGGTATACTCAGACATGAGTCCCTTTCTCACTGCACCATCAGGATTCAAGCAAGTCGGGCCGAAGACGGCTGAAATGCCAGAAACCGGTCCCCGGTAGCTTGTCTCCTTTCTGGTGAAGAATTGGCTTGGTAGTTTAGTCTGCCCTGTTTCCATGATGCACTGGGCCAGGGACAGACTGATTTGCATATAGCCAGGTTCTGAGCTGGGATGGTGCAGTGAGATAAATAACGGTGATGGATCAAGCCCTGATCTTTGGACTGTGTAAGAGTGGTCTGCTTAATTCAGACACTCTGTTCATCACCACCCCCTTTTCTGAATCGTTTTTGGCCACTATAGGTGTGGCAGGGTATACTCAGACATGAGTCCCTTTCTCACTGCACCATCAGGATTCAAGCAAGCCGGGCCGAAGACGGCTGAAATGCCAGAAACCAGTCCCCGGTAGCTTGTCTCCTTTCTGGTGAAGAATTGGCTTGGTAGTTTAGTCTGCCCTGTTCCCATGATGCACTGGGCCAGGGACAGACTGATTTGCATATAGCCAGGTTCTGAGCTGGGATGGTGCAGTGAGATAAATTACGGTGATGGATCAAGCCCTGATCTTTGGACTGGGTAAGAGTGGTCTGCTTAATTCAGACACTCTGTTCATCACCACCCCCTTTTCTGAATCGTTTTTCGCCACTATAGGTGTGGCAGGGTATACTCAGACATGAGTCCCTTTCTCACTGCACCATCAAGATTCAAGCAAGCCGGGCCGAAGACGGCTGAAATGCCAGAAACCGGTCCCCGGTAGCTTGTCTCCTTTCTGGTGAAGAATTGGCTTGGTAGTTTAGTCTGCCCTGTTCCCATGATGCACTGGGCCAGGGACAGACTGATTTGCATATAGCCAGGTTCTGAGCTGGGATGGTGCAGTGAGATAAATAACGGTGATGGATCAAGCCCTGATCTTTGGACTGGGTAAGAGTGGTCTGCTTAATTCAGACACTCTGTTCATCACCACCCCCTTTTCTGAATCGTTTTTGGCCACTATAGGTGTGGCAGGGTATACTCAGACATGAGTCCCTTTCTCACTGCACCATCAGGATTCAAGCAAGCCGGGCCGAAGACGGCTGAAATGCCAGAAACCGGTCCCCGGTAGCTTGTCTCCTTTCTGGTGAAGAATTGGCTTGGTAGTTTAGTCTGCCCTGTTCCCATGATGCACTGGGCCAGGGACAGACTGATTTGCATATAGCCAGGTTCTGAGCTGGGATGGTGCAGTGAGATAAATAACGGTGATGGATCAAGCCCTGATCTTTGGACTGGGTAAGAGTGGTCTGCTTAATCCAGACACTCTGTTCATCACCACCCCCTTTTCTGAATCATCTACTTTTACCTATGCCTACCATTAGGGTTCCACTGGACTCTGTGCACACTATACCTCATTTTGGTATATTATATACAGAGCCAGATTCCGACAACCCCCTCACCCTGTTCTCTGAAGTGTGCTTCTGCAATCCTGGGAAGCCTTTCAATGGTAGGAGGCCCAATCGTATGCATTGGCAGGACTGCCACTGTTAACCCGCACACCACCGGTAATGGGAAACATGTAAACTTAAGTTAAGACAGGCCAGACCATTTGCCTATCGAGGGTGACCATCTCATCTGCAGTTTATTACCAAGGGAAGGAAAATGGGCATGTGGCTCTTTTTAGGGTATTAAAAATTACATCACATGCACATTGGCCGAGGTGAGGTCAAAAAGTGACATCACACGACAACAGCCCTCATGACAGTACGTGGTACATTTTGTCGCATCATTTATTGAAACCATACGGCTCCCACTTGGTAGCGAGGACAAACAACACGATTCTAAATGTAGCAAACTCTAAAGGGCTTTAAATATTTTAAAAGTAGTCCAATCAGTTCAATTATAGGAGTTACAAATCACTCTTCAGAGATGGCACTAAGCAACTACAACACCTTAAGCGACCCAAAACCATATTATTATCTTCTCCATCTAATACACAGTGATTCTGCCCTCCTTAACACCTGCCTCAAAACAACAAACACAGGATTAAAGGTCAATCATTTGTTTCAGCTCTCATTTTTTGAGCCACCTGTTGTTTATAAGTTTGTAATGTAATTATTTTACAGACGTTTGCCAACAGCTGTTCCCCTGCTTACCACACACTTTTCCTGATACCTTTGGTTGTCTAACAACATAAATGCAAATACATACGAAGGTTAAAAAGACAAGGACACTAAATTAGTATAAATTGTTTAGAAATTACGCCCAACATTTTCCTTTGTTGTTTTTTGTTGCTGGAACAAGCACCTTCAAGTCAAAAAACAAATAGAGGTGTACTTGTTATTTCACTCCCCTTACTTTCGTTTACTATGGGGTTGCAGTGTACATATGGTTCTCTCTGGAGTCGGTTTTGTTTGCAAAGAGCTGACAGGTTGTCCAATATTGACATCATAAACACAGTCTGTGATGAGCCTAGGGTAGAGGAAAGACCAACTCGATGGCAAAACACAAACAGTAGCGCTAAGTGAGCAAAGCTGTCATCGAGGCATAACAAAACAAATAACAGATGTCTCGCATGATAAAGAACAACCTTGTTTCATCAAAAACATAGTTCAACAATTATCAAGAATCCCCACAGTCCATTTTGAACATACTTGGAAATGGCATGACCCTCTTAGAATACACACCAAATTTAAAAGGCCATAATTTCTTTTGAAACCTTTGCGCCGCTCTGTCCTTTATAGAATTAATGAATATTTAGTTGCAGGAAAATGTCCCTTTTTTATAAGGTCACTCCCATTTTTTTCTGGTCTGATGCTACAAGTTGTATGCTGGCTGCATGTGCTCTGAGCCCCCAAACATGTTGAAAATGGCTACACTCATGATTATTATATTATAACTTATCTATAAGTCCCAAGTGTAAGGTACTTAAGTGTGCCCAAGGCCTATAAGTTAATGTCACTAGTGGACTGCAGTACATATTGTGCCACAGCTAAAATGGCCATGCAAATCATGTCTCCAACCCCTGCAGCCTGGAAAGATCCTTTTAAAACTGACAATTTGACTTGGCAAAATAAGCTATTTTCAAGGCCTAAACCTTCTTTTTATTACTTGCAAGTCACCCCTAAAGTAGGCCCTGCATGCCCATACGGCAGGGTGCATGGTATTTAAAACGTTAGGCCATGTGTACTGATGTTACATGGATTGGCAGTGAAACATTTCCACATTCATTTGTTACTGTGGTAAGGTTGGCACTCCTATATAGGACCATCCTTAACACACCTTATAAATGCTTACCTTTAAGTTATCTCAATATGGCAATCAGGTATGCACCAATGTCACCAGGTTTTGGAGAGAGGCACATGCACTTTAGCACTGGTTAGCAGTGGTAAAGGGGTAGGAGTCCTAAGGCCAACAAAAAAATACAGCAAAAAGTGAAAGTAAGCCGGCAAAACGTTGGGGGAAGACCACCTTAAGGACTGCAGGTTTAACATGGACCTACCACTTGTAACCAGGAAAGAGAAATGGACTCCATGGGTCAGTTGACTAACCTCCTGTTAAGCCTCAGGGACACAAAAATTGCAAGAATTTCACTTTCCTGAAGAGCCAAGCTGACAGGTTCCAACAGGACCAACCTTGGACAGTTTACTCCTGGAGTGGGTCCGACCTCTAAGTGGTGTCTCTAAGGTCCTGGGCCTTTAGTTAAATGTCAGAGTACTCCTCCTGCTTAACCATAAAAGTTGGACTTAAACGTTTTCAAGGATTTTTGCCTGGAGAACTGACAGAAGACCTGGACCAACCAGCCAAGTCAATCCAATATAGGTGTGTTGCCACAGGGCCAAAGATTCAAGTTGCTCACATTCTGAGCACCTCCGCCATAGCAAACCCTCTCAAGTGGGATGCAAGGAAGAATGTATCCAGCTTGTGGAGCCCTGTTCAGCCATGTTTGCAATTTTATCCCGCTTGGATTAATACGACCTCCGAAATATGACTACGTCTGAATGTAGGAATCTTGGGGCATATTACCAAGCAATAGCGATAATTATCACTATTGCTTGGTTAGAGACAAAAATTTACAGCTGAGCCGCGGCAATTTTTATCTCAGATAAACCTTGGTATTACCAAGGTTTATTGCAAATGCGATAAAAATCGGCCGCAATGCATGAATATCGCTGAAAAGTCAGCGATATTCATGCATTACCGAGCTAATGCTCTTAGCCATGTTATCCACCTCCCATTGGATAACATGGCTAAGAACTGCTCAGGGCAGGTGTTAGCTTTTGGAGATATTCGCGCTTAGCGCGAATATCTCCAAAAGTTGGTAATAGGAGATAGAGATGTTAGCGACTGTTTCCAGTCGCTAACATCTTGGCACGCCCACTTTGCATGTCATTAGTGATAAATATCACTGACATGCAAAGTGGGGCCGAAGATGGTCGCTATCTCCTACAGCTGTCGCTAACTGGTGCTAGCGACAGCTAGGTAATAGGGAGATAATTTTATCTCCACTTTCTTGGCTTTTAAAGCCAAAAAAGCGGAGATAAACCCCCCTTGATAATATGCCCCCTTCATTTGACAAAGGGGCCAAAACTATACGGCTGGCTAGAGACCTTTCGTGGGTGTGAATTTTGAATTTCTCATGCTTTCCTGCCAAAAGTCAGTCGCTTCAACAGGACTTCATGCTATCGCCAGGGGCGTAACACAGGCCCCTGCAGCCCCTGCGGTGCAGGAAGCCCCGCGCCCCAAGGGCCCCCTCACTCTCGGCAGAGAGATGGCTGCGCCTGCAATCAAGCTTCTTCAGTCTGCGCACGCGTACGGCCTCCCTAAGTCCTCACAAATTAAACTGTGCGCGCACGCCATAGTGACGCTGGCCTCTAAGCCTCTGCGTCTTCCCTCTCTTTCTGTCTCGCTCCTCAGTGAAAACTGAGACTTCAAGAAACGGGTATTACCCTCTCTTTCCTCCGTTCGTGTATTTGCTACCCTGTAAAATGGATCTAAAAAAGAAAAACATTTTTGCTGGCAACGTTGTCTTTTTCTGACATAAATGCAGCCTGGGAGTGGCGAAAAACTGAGGGAGGGAGGGGGGGACTTCTCCTTTTTGAATCCCAGAGGAGTCTGAGGTGAAAATCTGCCCCTTCCCAGAGCACACACAAAGCCAGGCACACTTGCGGGGTGCCCATAGCAGCACGGGCCCGCGCACAAACGGGAACTAACATGGGCACCCACGAAATAAACACCTTCCCGTTCACTTTCACTTGCTGATGTTGTGCTGACCCCACTGGTTAGCATGCACAAGAGAAGCAATGTCACCAGGCAGAGAGGGCATTGAAAATGAAAGCTGAAAGTAAACTTAAGAGCGGATCCTAGGGCCCGTATTGTCTCAGCCAAACCTGCTGCATTTTTGCAAGATATGAAGTGAGTGCTCACTGCGGATCTGCTGAGCGGACTGGCAACCAGACTGCAGCGGCATTCCAGGCTTAACACTTCGGCCCCTTCAGACCCGAGCTGAGGCATTCTAAGAATGAGATTCGTGCGGTGATCCTCATACAGCATGCAGACGTCAGGCATGTGAGAGAGATGGGTACACAGAAGATGGGTGCTGCTAGCTGGCCAGGATGCATGCAGTAAGTGAAATGCATTCCACTGTGCACTTTGACAGTTCGGAAGGGGGGGGGGCATGCCTCCCTCCTTAATGATACATTGTGCAAAACATAATTAAGAGAAATCAAGCAAAACATGTAGTAATGTCCCAATTGTAGGTTCTCAAAGAGTGCTTGCCACCTTCTGAGATTTGAAGGAAGTGCATATATGGCAGGCAGTGTTTTTCCCTAAGAAGGTATGGGCAAAATCACTCTTGACACTGACATTCCTGTATTTTGGAAATTGGGTAAATGCTCTTGTATCTGTCAAAAATTGGGCTTGGTGTATTTTAATTGCAATTATATGCAGCTTTCAAGCCCGGAGTGTCCATGCACTGAAGTGCATTCACAGACAAGTAGCATGCTAATCACTGGGAGTGCCTATGATGGAAGAGTGTGTGTCTGCTATGTGGCTTATTGGTAGCTGTTCAATGTCTTGCGTAAGGGCCAATACATTTGTTGCTGGAGTTGAATGAAGCAAAAGGAACTGAGAATTAGATGCTAATAGCTGAATAGATAAAGAAATATGTGAGTGCAGTATGGCCCATATGGAAAGTGTTTTGGTATCATGCATGCATCCCATGTTTCAGCAAATGTGAAGGCGAAAAGTGTGAGGATTTGCCCGATTATGAATGCGGCTAACAGCCATCTTTGCAGTGATGACATAAAATTATTTCATATTGGTTATGGAACAGAAGAAATCGTCCAAGTGGTCTAGGCTTCTATCCTTTGGGATGTGCAGTTTTACATCTTTTATTGTATTTTCACTGTGGCCTCCACCTAGGATCTGTACACAAGCAGCCCATAATAATGGGCATTATACAGCCAGCCATGGCATATCCTCTGAGCAGTACCCCATGTGGAGGCAGGGAGCAACCCTTTAGAATGGATTTTAGGTAACCAGCCATGGTCTTTGTACTGAGGAGTCTACCAAGGAAGCAACTCACAGTAATAGGCATCATACAACCGGCCACGATGTGCTTTGAGCAGTCCACTCGGGGATGTTTTGGAACAACAAATAGTAATGGGCATTAAACACCCAGCTATGCTATATTCCTAAATAAATCCACCCAGGAGTAGCAGAAGAGCATTGTCAAGCCACAGCCATTGTATGTACCTGAGAAGTCCTTTATGGAGCCGCAGAGGGCAACCCATACAAATGCTCATTATGCAGACAGCCTTAGTTGTTGCTTGGAGGGCTCCACCCAGGTGTGGTAGAGAAATAATCCATAGAACTGGTCAATAGACAGCTAACTCTGCTATGTGTCCTGAGGTGTTCATCCAAGGAGGTTGTTATAGAAGGAAATCCCCAAGAATAGGCTGGGTGCACCCCCACCATGGTTTGATGTTGGAGGGTTCATCCAGGAGCGGCAGAGAATAAATCATAGCAGTGGACTATACTACCAGTCATAGTATATTCTCTGAGAAGTCCTACCCTGGAGCGGCGAGGAGAGACACAGGAATGGTCCTTATAAAACCAGTCATGCTATAAGCTCTGAGAAGTTCCCCCACGAGTAGCAGAGAAGAAAACAATAGGAATCTGCAGTATCCCTCTGGGCATTCTATATGCTTTGACAATCTATCGCAGAACAGCTGAAGAGCAACTCATGCGAGTGGACTTTGTACAATCTGCCATAATATGTTATGAGGATTCCACCCATGAGTGGCAGGGTACAACGCTTATTCAGTGAGTCATGATTTGTACCTGAGGAGTCCAGCTATGAGTGGCAAGGAGCAAGTCATAAGTATGGGCTTTAAACAACCATCCATGATGAGTGCACGTTGGAGTTAAAATCCAGGAGCAGCGGGTATCAACCCATCGGAATAATTAGTATGCAACCAACCATAGTCTATGGTCTGTGGCATTTAACAGCATCACATTGGAGCGTTCCAGTGGAGTGTGCAGCGTCGACAGTCACAAAATGTAGAATCTGAGTAGTCCCATGACTGTGGCAGGGATGCAATCCATAATAAGCACATGGTGTGAACTTCGGAGTGTAGGCATCAATAAGTCGGAAACTGCTGTTTAGAGAAATAGTTGAGATCAGAATAAAATAAAGGGTTACGAGAGGAGAGTGGTTGAAAGATATAGAATGGGCTAATGGGTCTGTG
Organism: Lissotriton vulgaris; assembly: GCF_964263255.1. NCBI lineage: Eukaryota > Metazoa > Chordata > Amphibia > Caudata > Salamandridae > Lissotriton > Lissotriton vulgaris. The sequence continues at coordinate 1,105,327,608 of NC_141693.1, forward strand.
GATCTAACTGCAAGACGGAGGGAAGGTGAGGGGGACCATGGTGACTACCTCTAGCAGAGAATGATGTGAAGTTGGGAGAGCTGAGGAGTGGCACAGGGAGGGGCTTGAGGATATGGCTAATGGAAACAAGCATTTGAAATAGTTCTCGCATTTACGCAAGTTTGTGCTATTCACATTACAAATAATAATGCCTTTTATTTTTGTTTTTAAAACTTAAATAAAAGGCATTGTCATTTACAATGCCAATAGCTTAAACTTGCGTAAATGCGAGACCTATTGCATTGCAAATGCTTGTTCTAGGATGTTGTTAATTTTTTTAGGCAGAATATTATCTTGTCTAGTGCGTAATTAGAATTGAGTCACATCCAGGTGTTCATAGCGGGTCAGTGTAGTGCAAGTTTCTCCAAGTGGGGCAGTATGGTGTTCAGAGGGGGAGAGGATGTGGCACTATGGTCCGAGCTGCTGAAGTGGAACCTGTGAACCAGGTTCAGTCTTAATGACCAGGCATCGAGACCACTCTCCTGAGGGAGCACATTCCTGTACTACACATTAGAAGGCGTAGCAAGATCTTAAAAGCCCTGGTGTCTTAGCACCAGCAGGTGGACCCTAGCGGTGGCAAGTGTGGATTAACTTTGAAGGCCTGTCCACCACTATCCATGAAGTTCACCACCAGTCTTGGGGACAGACCTATGAAGCAGCACACCATAGAGTGGCAGTGACTCTGTCACTGAGGTCACAGGAACCTTGAGCAGGGTGGCTTTAGGGCAGTGAGACCGCACCGGGTGCTAACTTCAGGTGGGGGCGTCTTGTTTGTAAGATTAATATGGTTTTAAAAGCACTTGCTGCCTCCTTCCTGGCCTCCAACATTTTTGGGCAACAATAAAAATGTCTTGATAACTCCAGTGATTAATGTTCTTAGTAGAGAGAGATGCTGTTTTGTCTAGTGGAAGGATTGGCTCATTAAAAAAAGGAATGGCAGAGGTGTTATGTGCATGCTGATAAGTAAATGTGCCATGCAGATCACAAAGTGCACATAATGTGAAAGGGTCATTGGGTTACTGCTTCTGTCACAGAGACCCTATTGTTACTTGCAGTTAATAAGTTATAATCCTAACATAGAACAGTGAGCTGTTAACTGTCATGTAAGAGCTGCATGCAAACTCCAAGGTATAAATTAGAGCATTGGGCCAGATGCATCAAGCGAAATGCGCTCGCAAAAGGGCCAGATTCTCAGAATCTGGCCCTTTGCGAGTGCAATTTTTGCATTTGGGATGCATCATCCCAAATGCAAAAATCGCAAATAGAGAATTCGCAAAATTGCGATTGTTTGCATTTAAGGAATCTCAAATTGAGATTCCTTAAATGCAATGCATGAAAGTATCAAAAATAGCGAATTCGCTAATAGGGCACCCAAATTACCACGAAGTACAACTTCATGGTAATTTGCAAAAACTTTGAAAAATGCACTTTTGTGCATTTTTCAAAGTTTCATGTTGCGCACACACATGCCCTAAGGGCATGTGTGTGCGCAACATATGTGCACAGATCACATTCAGGGGTGTAACAGGGTGTCCTTTGGACACCCCTGCACCCTTGAACTCGCAATCTCAATTTGCGAATCGCTAATTGCGATTCGCAAATTGAGATTGTCTTCCCATTCTAGGCCCATAGGAATTAATGGGGAGGTATTCCAGTCTAGTGCGACCAATTGCCTATGGTTGTCACTTTGAGCTTTTTAGTGCTATTTTTATTGAAAACTTAGAAAATGCATATCTCTGGTTCTCCTCATTGGATTTTTGACTTTGTAGTTTCATTTCGTTCAATAAAATAGTCTCTATTTTTATAAAGTGGGGGGAGCTTTTTATTGTGTTGTGTTTTTGTTAAATGTTTTTGTAAATCTAAATTCTTTATACATTTTCTTAAGTTGGGCCTGTCTGCTCTATGCCATAGCCTCCAGGGGCAGAGTTCAGGTTTAATTTACTGAAACCTTTACTGGACCTAACATGGATAGTACCCTTATTATCTGATGTGGATTAACTCTCTCACATTAAGCATACCATGGAGCTTCCTTTCGTAAATCCTCAACATCACAGAATACCAAATATTTCTAAAACATTGAAATATGATTTGAAGGTTGGCCTCCGATTTATTACTGTGGGTCTGTTTCTTCCTTTAGTCTTAAAAGTGGGCATCACAGTCACTTTCTAGAACTCCAGCCCAATTTAGAAAAACCTTTGAGGAAAGTTCAAACTTTCCTGTTGCAAAATTAACAACAATGATTGGTTCACTAATGCGATTAAAGAATCTGAACCCATACAGAGCATTGAAAGCCTTATGCACAGAGGGTTTGTCTCTGTGCGGGCAGAGTCTGTCTTTCATGCCTATCTGGACATAACCGTAAAAGAAAAACTGACAAAGGATGAGTGACAGAAAGGACGTGAGAAACCACTGTTTTGTGATAAACTGTAGGATTAAGTAACTGCACAGAGTCAGTCAGTTTAAGCAAATGTATCACTTTTGTCATAAAAAGCCCTGATGGAAATTCCAATTGACTAGCTGCAGACAGTTTCTACCAAATCAGGTTGCTGTCCTCTGCTATTTTGGACAGTTAGGGCCTCATCTACAAGAACGTAGCATGGCGCCTGAAGCCATTTAGCTGTTCCGTGCTGCATCATTTTCAAAGCACATGGATGCATTGTATTAACAACAATATGACAGATCCCTGTGCTTTCCCCAGAGCTGGCGCACAATTGGCTGCCATGCGCCAGTGCAGGAACCCTTGCAACATTTTGCAAGGGTGCATGAGCTGCGGGGATGGTTGTTTTTGTGCAGGAAGGGACACCTTCCTGCACAAAAACAATAAGGAATGGCATTTTCCTCTGTTTATACATGCTGTAGAATGCAGCACGCATAGAAAGAGGAAAAAATTTGGAGAAATTAAAAGTATTTCTCCTTGTTGCGCCATTCCTACGGCTTTCCTGGAGAGGTGTAGAATTTTTACGCATCCCATGTTTTACAAAATTTTGTAAATCTGGGAATGCGTCAAGTTCCATGGATGTTGTGTGGGAACATCCACGGCAACACCCATGGAAAGTCCCTTTCATGCAGAGTAGTGCGAGAAAGGGGCTCATATTTACAAGGCCATGAAAAGTCACGCAGGGTGACTTTATATGGCCTTGTAAATATGGGCAGGAACACTGCGCCACTGGTGCATCTAAAAAAGTGACACAACAGCACAATGGGCTTGTAAATAAACCCCTCAATGTGTGGGAACGAAAAAATTCTAGATAGTTTTGAAAACAGTAATTCCAGTACAATGGTGTCTATTGGTTTCAAATGGAACTTGTGATTAACCACTAGAACGTCCCTGAATTTGCTCTTAGGTACATAACTCATCTATAATCTTTGAAACCCCAGCAGTCTAAATGCCTTATTTCACTGTCAAGTGTCTGTTTCTATTTGACATGGGTATCTATCAATCTGGCCATCCATACATACATCTGGGCATCTATCCATTTGGCCATCCATACGTCTGGGTATTCATTCTACGGGGCATCCATCCACACAAGCACCCCACACTCCCAAAGGTGGCAAATTCATTACGGCACCACATTTCAAAAGTGAAATTCGTGGTAAGAATAAATTAACTGAGAAGCATGACCTTTTCCTTTTTCTTTTATCTAGCACCCAGATCTACCCTCTCATAATATCTGCATATGTATGATTGTTTTATTCTGCTCATAGTCTTTAAGTTAATATTTCAATGTACTTTCTTTTGACACCTGTTTTTTCTCTTGTCATTACCAAATAAAATTTTCTTGAACTTAAGAATAAATTAACTGAAAGGTGATCATGGCCCTTGTCAAATGTGAAGCCCTTGCTATGGAAATGACATCTGTTTCCCGTGTGAGTTTTATTTTGGTTGCAGTGTGTGGCTTGCTCCCTGAGACCCCGCACCTGATCAAAGGCTTGAGGGTAGACGGAGGGTGTGTTGGCCGTATCTGAAGGCTATACACAGCCGGTTTTTACTTTTATATGATAAATAAATCAATGTTATTTTTTGGATGCTCAAAACTAATTCTTGCTACAATAAAACAAACATTTCCATAAATACTTCTGTTTAAAGGACGTTATGGTTAAGTTGCAAATTGTAAAAATACATTTCTCAGTTATTGTGTGCAATGCAAATTCAACACCCCCCACTCCCCCCTCCTATACACTGCTCTGCTCCTCAAGGACAATTCACACACCACCGATGCATTTTGGACGGTGACTCTCCGATTAGGTAAGCAAATTGGTTTAGTGAACTTTCGTCCAAATTATCCATTCACCCGTTGCAGATCTAACAGGAACATATGGTGTCTGGGTCACCTCTAGTGAAAAAAACACTTTGCTTGATGATTAAACAAAACAAATATGCCATCAAAACATAACAAACTACCCTTGAAGAGGATTGTTTAAAAAGGTGTTTTGAACAGAAATCAAGGTAAGCGAGTGGAAGAAGTGCTTACATAAGATTAATTGCAAAAGAGGATGCTCTCAGAGTGCCTAACATATAGGCATGTTCACAACAGACAAACAACTAGGAGTCAATTCATGATGGACACACCTTGGATAGGAAAGACCTTTCGTTTCTCCCGTTAGGACATGATAAGTCAGCCTTGGAGATGTCAGATTTGGGCCGCGATTTACTAAGGGTTTGCTCCGTGTTTAACGCAAAGTGTTATGCTTTAGGCACTGATTTGTGTTACTTTGCCCATGGAAATGCCCATGTACCATAGATGGTACATGGGCATTCCCATACTACTGCCAATAGGTTTTGATGCGAATCCCTAACATTCATAACCAGCGATTTGTACCAACATTTTACACCTCTTGGAGTCAGGCGTAAGGAGAACAAATGTTTTAATTTCTCTTCATTGTGCCTACTCTGCTCGCATTCTACATTGCACAGCACACATAAAAAGCAGGAAAAGTGTTAAAGGACAGGTTTTGTACTGAAAGGTTCCTCTTCCAGTGTAAAACATATGTCTTACAGAACGCACACACCTTTTCTCTATGGCGCAAGGGTGTGAACGTTGGCACATTGGAGGCTAAGGTGCACCAGCACAGAAAGAGCGGGATATCTTAGTAGATGCATAATTTTTTGTAAATCTGGACATTGTTGTCATGAGCGTGTTGGCCAGACAGTGATATCTTGATGCTGAACACCATCATATAAGAAGTATAAGTAGTAAATGGTGGCTGACCGTCCTATTTTCTACAGAAGCGGTCGCTCCCCTCACCTCCTCACCTCCGGTATCGTGATCATTGTGACTGCCTGCCTGATTATTAATCATTGCGACTATCTGCTTAATTACTGCATTTCAATCTTGTGCATTTGAGTTTGTGAAGCACTTTGAAGCGACCGCCTGCCTGATTATTGATCATTGCGATTGCCTGCTTAATTACTGCATTTCAATCTTGGGCATTTGAGTTTGTGAAGCGCTTTGAAGCGCTCGACACTGCTGGGCATTACTCTGCTTTTTGTGCAGTTTTATTGTGTGTGCAACTTTGCTTGCCTACCGCCGAGCGCATAGCGCTTTTCCATTGCTGCCTTGAGAATCATTTGTAACACAGCGCTCCATTGACAAAATAGTTCCTTTACCCTTGCAGTATTTGTTATTGTTACTGCCATTTTGTTCTGCTTGTTGGCCCGTCCCAGACCCTCCCTCCACCTCGCTCCCGCCTCCCAGCTGCCCCTCCCACCCACAGAGACTAGGAGCTGCCCTCGCCCTCGTGGAAGCTGTGACCGTCCTGTTTTCTACAGAAGCGGTCGCTCCCCTCACCTCCTCACCTCCGGTATCCTATTCATTGCGACTGCCTGCCTGATTATTAATCATTGCGACTATCTGCTTAATTACTGCATTTCAATCTTGTGCATTTGAGTTTGTGAAGCGCTTTGAAGCGACTGCCTGCCTGATTATTGATCATTGCGACTATCTGATTAATTACTGCATTTCAATCTTGTGCATTTGAGTTTGTGAAGCGCTTTGAAGCGACCGCCAGCCTGATTATTGATCATTACGATTGTCTGCTTAATTACTGCATTTCAATCTTGGGCATTTGAGTTTGTGAAGCGCTTTGAAGCGCTCAACACTGCTGGGCATTACTCTGCTTTTTGTGCAATTTTATTGTGTGTGCAACTTTGCTTGCCTACCGCCGAGCGCATAGCGCTTTTCCATTGCTGCCTTGAGAATCATTTGTAACACAGCGCTCCATTGACAAAATAGTTCCTTTACCCTCGCAGTATTTGTTATTGTTACTGCCATTTTGTTCTGCTTGTTGGCCCGTCCCAGACCCTCCCTCCACCTCGCTCCCGCCTCCCAGCTGACCCTCCCACGCTCCGCCCCCCTCCACTCTCCATTTATGACCAATGTACCTACGTGCAGCGTCCACGCGCTGCGGCCGCGCCGAAGGTGCGCCAAAGGTAAACCCGTCTACGCCCGTCCGCGCCTGGACCGCGCCCAGCGCCAGACCCCCTGGCCCCTGCATCACCCACCCCTCCCGCATTACATACGACGCCTCCACCCTCTTAGCACTTAACCCATAAGAACACCACCCGCGTCTCAACCAGCTCAGACGTTAATCTCACTACCGTCGAACACCTTCACTTCCAGATCCACACCGACCCCAAGACCACACTCAAAGGCACCCTCCTCCGTAGAATACATTCTACTAGGAGACCTCAATTTCCATCTGGAAAAGAGCAACAACAGTAACACTACCGCCCTTCTGGACAATCTCGCCAATCTCGGACTCAAACAACTTGTTAACATCCCCACACACTACGCAGGACGCACACTCGACCCTATCTTCACCTCCAGCAAGCATATCTCCTTCACTCACACCACAGCCCTCCACTGGACGGACCACAGTTGCATCCACTTCATCTACATTAAGACCACGATCCACAACTACCCTCAACCAACTCTGCAAAGAAATTGGAACAAAATCACCATCGACCAAATCTCCACATCGCTTCTTCAAAAACCTCCTGCCTATTCATCGAACCCTAGCCAAGCCGCCATCAACCTCGCCCAATGGTTAACCCAAACCGCCGACAAACTAGCACCCTTGAAAAAACATCAAATCAAACAAGGAAGCAAGAACGCCCCCTGGTTCAATGATGACCTTAAGAAATCCAAGAAGTTCTGTCGTTCCCTTGAGAAAACCTGGAAAAAAGACCCACACACTATCATTCAAGCCGCCTCAAAAACGCCACCCGCAAACACCACCAACTAATCCGGACATCCAAGAAATCAGCACTCAAAGACCGACTAGACAACAACGCCCACAACAGCAAGGAACTTTTCAACATCATCCAAGAATTCACCAACCCCACCGCCAGCTCCAACGACATCACCCCCTCTCAAGTCCTCTGCGACTCCCTCGCCTCATTCTTCCATGACAAAATCACCGACATTCATAAAAGCTTTCACAACCAACTCGTAAACCAGTCCACCCCACTCACCTCCGAACCTGTACCACCTCCAAATAACCTTTTCAACTGGGACCAATCACCACTGAAGACCCCACTCGCCTGATGAACTCCATCCACTCAGGATCCCCTACAGACCCATGCCCCCATCACATCTTCAACAAAGCAGACTCCATTATCGCACCCCATTTCCGAAACGTCATCAACTGCTCCCTCAACTCCGCCACATTCCCAGAAAGCTGGAAACACGCCAAACTCAGCGCCCTTCTGAAGAAACCCACAGCAGACCCCACCGAACTCAAAAACTACCGCCCCATCTCACTCCTCCCATTCCCTGCCAAAGTCATTGAGAAAGCCGTCAACAATCAGCTCGCCGCCTTCCTCGAAACCAACAAATCACTCGACTCCTCACAGTCTGGCTTCCGAGCCAAACACAGCACCGAGACCACCCTCATCGCAGCAACAGACGACATTCGAACACTATTGGACAACGGAGACACAGTCGCCCTCATCCTCCTTGACCTCTCTGCAGCCTTCGACACAGTCTGTCATAGCACCCTGATACAACGCCTCAACAACATCGGAATTCAAGGAAAAGCATTGGACTGGATCATCTCATTCCTCGCTGGAAGAACTCAGAGAGTCCGCTTCCCCCCTTTTAAGTCTGAGGCCACCAAAGTCATCTGCGGCGTCCCGCAAGGATCATCACTCAGCCCCACCCTCTTCAACGTCTACATGAGCCCCCTTGCAACCATCGCATGGCAACACAACCTCAACATCATTTCCTACGCTGATGACACTCAACTGATCCTCTCACTCACCAAAGACCCAAACACCGCCAAAACCAACCTACATGAAGGGATGAAAGAAGTAGCCGAGTGGATGAAGCACAGCCGTCTGAAACTGAACTCGGACAAAACGGAAGTCCTCATCTTAGGTGCATCCCCTTCCGCCTGGGACGACTCTTGGTGGCCAACGGCCCTAGGAAAAGCTCCCATACCGACGGACCATGCACGGAATTTGGGCATCATCCTGGATTCCTCCCTCTCGATGAACAGACAAGTCAACGCCGTCATATCATCATGCTTCAACATTCTACGCATGCTCAAAAAAACATTTCGCTGGATCCCCACCGAAACAAGGAAAAACGGTCACCCACGCACTGGTTACAAGCCGCCTGGACTACGGAAACACCCTGTACGCCGGTACCACCGCAAAACTGCAGAAAAAACTCCAACGCATCCAAAATGCTTCAGCCAGACTCATACTAGACATCCCCCGCACAGACCACATTTCCGCTCACCTGAAAGACCTTCACTGGCTCCCCGTCAACAAGAGGATAACGTTTCGTCTCCTCACCCACGCACACAAAGCCCTCTACGAACTTGGACCCGATTGTCTCAACACGCGCCTATCCTTTTACACCCCCACCCGCCAGTTGCGTTCGTCTAACCAAGCCCTCACCGCTGTTCCGCGCATCCACAAAGCCACCATGGGGGAAGATCCTTCTCCTACTTAGCGGCCAAAACCTGGAATTCCCTTCCCATCCACCTCCGCCTTACTCAAAACCACCTTGCCTTCAGAAAACAGCTTAAAACCTGGAAATTCGATAAGTAAACCTCCCCCCCCCCTTCCTCAAGCGCCTTGAGACCCTCTGGGTATGTAGTGCGCTATACATATTTTGACTTGACTTGACTTGACTTGGCTGATCAGACTAGTATGTTAGCAAGAGTGTGTTGAGTGGATTCATTGGGTCTTCACTGCTTTGGAAATAGATTGATGGAGGAGGGAAAGCAATATGCTACACCTTGTGTGTACAGGGCTCTCTCTCTTCCTACAAAAATACCACATTGAATGTATCATGTGTTGAAATGGTGGTTTGTCTTCCTTTTTGTCCTTCTCCTTAACCTCACTTGTTTTAACTCCCCATAACCTTCCATTATTAACGCCATACATCATCACAGTTCCCAGTTCGCCATAAGCTTGACATAGAATCTTCATATCACAGTTGCAAAAATATTCCATGGGAGGAAGAGTGGGGAGGAACAAACCAAGGGAAGATTAATTATTACACTTGGGGGCATATTACCAACAACTGGCAATAAGTATCGCTATGTTGGCTTAGCGGCAATATTTTTATCGCCGAGCTGCGGCGATTTTTATCGCTTAGGAACCTTGCTATTATCAAGGTTTATCTCCTAAGCGATAAAAATCGACCCAAATGCATGAATATCGCTGAAAAGTCCGCGATATTCATGCATTACCGAGCTAATGCTCTTAGCCATGTTATCCACCTACCATTGGATAACATGGCTAAGAACTGCTCAGGGGCAGGTGTTAGCTTTTGGAGATATTCGCGCAAATATCTCCAAAAGTTGGTAATAGGAGATAGCGATGTTAGCGACTGTTTCCAGTCGCTAACATCTTGGCACGCCCACTTTGCATGTCATTAGTGATAAATTTCACTGACATGCAAAGCGGGGCCAAAGATGGTCGCTATTGGTATAAAAATAGTGAGCTACGCTGATGATACACAGCTGGTCGTCTCCCTATCCCAACTAGACGACCACCCAGACAATATGGCAAACTGCCTTACGGAAATCCACGGTTGGATGTGTGAGTCATCACTAAAACTAAATGGGTCAAAGACCGAAGTGATGCTCATGGGAAAGCAATGGGTGACCATCCCCCCAGCGGTCTGGCCAGACGTGTTCGGGGAAATTCCGACCCCGAAACATGAAATCAAGACCCTAGGAGTATGGTTAGAACCAGAGCTCTCAATGAAAACGCAAGCGGCCAAAACTGCAGGAACCTGTTTTGGTCTTATGCGTACCACCCGCAGGATTCTCCCCCTACTCCTCCCGCATCCAGGAAACTACTGGTCCAAGGGCTCATACTGTCACGTTTGGACTACAGTAATATGATCTACCTGGGAGCCCCTGAGGCCACTCTGGCGAAACTGCAACGAACACAGAATGCAGCAGCCCGTCTACTCATGAATCTTCCCTCCAGAGTGTCAGCGAAACCTGCTATCAAGGACCTGCACTGGCTCCCTGTGCGCCAAAGAGTGGAATTCAAAGCCATGTGCACGGCATACAAACTGATCAATGGAGGTGGCCCGTCGATCCTCAGCGACCTGGTTACTCCATATAAAGCGTCCAGATCCCTGAGGTCCGAGAGTGAGCACCTAGCCAACATCCCCAAATTTAAAAAGACACGCACTGGAGGTAGACGCTTCTCAGTGAAAGCTTCCACTGGATGGAATTCCCTCCCACGCACCCTTAGACTGGAATCCAATTATTTGATTTTTAGAAAAAAATTGAAAACACTTTTATTCCCTAAATAAACGTCACCCCACCCCCCCCTTCCTCCCTCTCATCTGGATAACAAATTTTGATAGCGCGGGGATGCCCTCGGGTCACCAGGCGCTTTACAAGTCGCTAAATAAATAAATAAATAAATCTCCTACTAGCTGTCGCTAACTGGTGTTAGCGACAGCTGGGTAATAGGGAGATAATTTTATCTCCGCTTTCTTGGCTTTTAAAGCCAAAAAAGCGGAGATAAACCCCCTTGATAATATGCCCCTTCGTTTATTTACGTACACCTCAAATCTTCGAACAGGGTCGCAGTTTGGTCAGTATGAGTGAGTGTCAGATTTTTCCAACAATCACTTTGGCATATCATTTAAACATACATAAATGACAAGCAGGACGTATGAGGAGGAATTAAGGGGCAGTGGATAGAAGAGGAACACAAATTCGTAAGGATAATAAGGGGCTTATTTGCGAGCTCCTTTCGCCACCAGTGCATCACTTTTAATATGGGAAAAAGTGACGTATCTTCTGCGCAAGGGGCTTGTAAAGAAGTCCCTAAGTGAAAGAAAACACAGGGACAGATATACAAGCCCCTTGCGACACTTTTACGCCGCCGTTGCGTCACTTTTGTGATGCAGAGGCGCCATTAATAATGCGCCACGTTGCGACTTATTTACAACGTGACGCATCTAGGCAGATGTGTCACGTTGCAAAGCCCTGCGCCACATGAAACCTGCGTCAGGTTTCATGTGGGCGTTCTGTTGCAGGGTGGGCGTTCCCTCGCAGGAAGCCACGTAAAACTGACGCAGTGAAATCTACAAGATTTCACTGTCAGTTTTACGCTGCTGCTGCGTCAAATCCTTACGCCTGCTTGAAGCAGGCGTAAGGAGTGAGGCACCATGTTGCGTATGGGCGGCCCCTGTGCATTGCAGGAGTTGTGTCGCGCTTGCGACGCAGCTCCAGCAATGCGCCGCCCGTGTCCTCAAGAGGCGTCACACATCTGCCCCTCCTTGCACCATAGTGCGCCGCATTGTAAATGAGACGCACCTGTGGTGGCCCAAGGGGGGATTACGTGACACATCTGTTCTGGGGCATCCCTGCTGATTTGCAGAGATGCGCCAGAAGACGTAAATATGCCCCACAATATTTTGTAAAATAACATGCATCTTTGAAAACTTTCAAAACAGAGATAGGTAAAGAGTGCGTGTGCATTTTTGTCTGTGTGTTATTGTTAAATTCCTCTTGAATTCCGACAGACACCTCGCCATACCCGACTGAAAGCAGCTGTACCCAACTATTTACAACAAAATAATTCATTAGGGGGTTGTAACACCCCAAAAACGCTGCTGAAGCTACGCCCCTGTGTTCGATTTGATTTATGTGCCTTATTGCAAATTCCATTGTGAGAGAATTAGTGATCACAAAAATTCATCTGATATTCCACACAATTAAATAAAATACATTAATTTTATGGAAGCTTAAGAGCCGGCCTTGCTAAATGTGTTGTAAGTCATATTCAAGCCCAAGGGAAGCTTTGTTTGTAAGCTAAAACTACCGTTTCTTTCAAGCTGTTGTATTCCCTTTCTCTCTTCTTGCTACTACAGTATGCAGTAATTCATAAGACTTCAATATATCCGAAACTATAAAAAGCTGTCTCATCTTCCAGAGAGATAGAAGATTTTAGGGGTGCGCCCTTGAGTGCCCGACTGGGAATAACAGGGCCGGCTTTAGCGAGGGTGGCAACCAATGCACCAATCATGTTTGGTGCCTCGCCATGACCTCCTCCTTGGATTCCCTCACTACCACAGGGCAAAAGTGCCCCTCGTCTCTCCATAGCTTCTTACTAAGTAAACATTTCATTTGTTTTAAAGCAGTTGTAAAGGCTAGCTTTACTAATAAGAATGTAAATTATCTATCCAAACGAACCCTTTTTAGCAACATTAGGAAAGGTAATGAAAGATTGGGGAAAAAAGCATAATTCCTAACCTATTTTATGCAGTCTGCATGCAGCCTTTGTTTATGGTTCCTAACAGTCATTGTTCTGTATTAAGGTTGTATCTTACTATCTGTGGTAATAACAGGATGTCTGTGACAAAAGCAGTAATCCACTCAGCTATCCACATAAAATACAGATCTGTGTTCTGCATGGTACGCATTCTTTACAGCAGGCATATTACTCCTCTGTGCTACTTTATGGCGAGTCAAAAAACTCTGATCTCTCTCTCTCGCTGGAACATCAAGAGTAATCTTGACATTTTCATTGCCTCCTGAAAGCTGGATGCACAAGAAACTCTGCAGCTGGTGTTTTTAAATTGTAAGTTATCCCTAAACACAGTGCCTCCCCTGAGGTCAGCGCCTCCTCCCCAGTTCAGCTCCAAGTGCAGCCGCACCAGTCGCACCGCCTAAAGCCGGCCCTTGAGGAGACATTTGCATCTTGTAAACTAAGTGACGATCATGATAGTGATATAGGGCCTCATTATGATTGCGGTGAATCCGCATACTCCGGGCTGGCGGAAGTCACCGCCGTCCCGGAGTATGCGGATTCACCGCTGCAGCCACATAGAACACCCACCGCCAGATTAGGATGGCGGTGGGATTGCGGATGGACCAGCGGCGGACTGCAGGTCCATCCGCCACTGATCCGCGGGGAGGGGAGGGCTATTTGGTGACGGTGTCTGCAGGACACCGTCAGCCAAATTAGGATTTGCACGGAGACATGCTTTTCCGCTGTGGCTTTTCCGCCGTGGAAAAGCATGTGGACTTTGGCTTTTGGGGGCCCGTTGCGGGCCCCCAGGGTGTCGGGGGGTGGGGGGTGCACATGGGGGGTACCCCCCAACATTTACAGGCACAAAGCGGCAGGCACCGCGCGGTGCCTGCCTCTTTGTGCATGTATATGTAATACATGCATTTTTAACATTGCGGCGGGTGCAGCTTGAAGCTGCACCCGCCGCAATGTTAAAAATAGAGGATGTGACCGACACCCTGGCGGTCACATCCTAATCTGCATGGAGGGACCGCCGCTGCCCCTGCGATTGGTCCCTCCTTCTCTTTGGTGGCAGACGGACTCAGGTCCGTCCGCCATCATAATCGGCCCCATAGTTTGGGGATATCAAACGGACAGTCAGTGAGATTTCTTGAAGAGAAAGACCACCCTCACCTGTCTCTCAAGGCGTAGGTCAATGTCCAGGATGAAGCTTGGTTTTCCTCCAGCAAATAGGAGTATACATGCTTGGACATTTTATTTATTTTTATTTATTTTATTTTATTTTATTGCATTTGTATGGCGCAACAGCTACCCTGAGGGTTTCCCGACACCCTGGATCCGTATTACTGGTAAGAAAGCAGAGGACACTTATTGGTCAAACAGCAATTTTGCTCTGTTGTGATCGCTCCCCTTTGCCTCCCTGCTCAAATGGAGGGACCCTAGCTTTCCTAGACTGAGTCAGCTGACCCACTTTCGCCCCTTGCAGGTCCAGACACTTCCACTCTCCATGCGCTCCATGCGCTCTTGCAACCTATGTGAAAACTAGGCCTGGGCAGCAAATTCCATCCCGCTCGCGGAATTTGGATAATTTTGCATTCCGCAGAGAACGCGGAATTGCCAAAAATTCCGCGATCTGCGGCTTCGCAGTATTTGTTGCTTGTTTGCGCTTTCAAATTGTGTGTTCGCAAGATATTTCTCCCCGAGCACGCAAACAGCATTCGTGAACAGGAAAAAAGCATCGCGAACGGGCGGAACAAGCAATTCCGCGTGTTCGCGGAAATTTTGAGTGCTTGTGGAGATTTTTTACTGTTTCGCAGAGCTTTGCGTAGTGCGACTACGTAAATTCCGCCCACCCCTAGTGAAAACTAAGGGGCAGATTTACAAAGTTATCATGCAAGGCACCAAAGAGCAGCAACCAAAGTTCTGTTCATTAAAAGAGGAGGAACACGCTTCTGGGTGAGCAGAAGTCCTGGAGAAATTACCTGATACAGCAGCATTGCATGTAAGACACCTGTGAGTGGTTACGTGCCCAACTACACAAGGACACAGGCTGTATAATGACATACTTTGGGATTTCTCAGGGCATAAACAACCACAGGTATTGTGCAGGGTTAAAATTCAGATTTATGGAGTATGTTAGTGTCATATGCTGATGAAAGTCCTATCTGTACCGTGGACAGGGTCAAAAACATTTTTGGACATTATACGAAAACAAGAGCTGGAGGTCATACAATATCACCCAAGTAAGGCCCATTATGAAGGGGCCAGGGTTACTGATGCAGTATTCCTAATTACTGAAGGTATTGGCTGCTCTGGTTTCAGCAACACTGCAGCATTACAAGTATCCCTCGAAGGTGCCCTGTGAAATGAGAAACCAGAGTGGGAAACTGCCTTATATTGCTGCAGTAATTCCCTGTTTTTTTAACCTAATTTCACCCAGAGCTCAAGTGAAATGTTCATGTGGCAATTACCGACATTGCATCATTCCTGAGCCTCTTATAATTTCAGATTCAGCTCGAATTACTCATAACCTGTTTGTTTTGTTTTTTTGCAGTTTCATATAGCGCAAACTTGACCCGTAGGTATCAGAGTGCTTTAGACACGGCACCAGTTGCATTAAAGACAGACACATTCATTTTTTAGGCACAGTCAGTTTAAGTAATTTGACCAGAATCACTGGATGCTTGAGCCTCCCCCTCAGACTCGGACCTGGTTCCCCAGCTTCAAAGTTGGCCGCTCTAGCCGTCTTAGGCTGAGGTCTTCCGTCTAGGTCTTCGGCTGAGATTTACTATGCTCTGAAGCAGTGGTCGAAGTGGGTGGGATTGAAAGGACACAGTGCACCCTACTGTTTTGATTTAACATAGTCCGTGCTCCTATTTCTTTATTTTAAAAATGCGTCCCTGGATGGCAGGCATAGTATGAATGTAAAATATTTTACGTGATCATCCAACCCTGTGTGGTGCACATTGAGGAAGGCCTCTGCAGGTGCTACGACCTCCTCCCTCTTCCTCTCCTTATCTTTGGGCAGGGGTCTGCCCAGCAACCCTGTAGGAGCCTTGTTGCACTGTTGAAGCAATTTATCAGCACTAAAAAATGGCTACCTACGGTGGCTCTGCTGCTACAGTGTGATTTATACCTCATTTAGTGACGAGGTCACCTGCCACCTCCATTATGACCAATACAATGGTCACATCAGGATGCATTGGCGGGCCCACCCATGCCCTCATCTGCCCTTTATTTTTCGGGCTCACCCAGACTGACGACTTCACAAGGAAAAGAAGAGCACTCCAGTGTGGAATTCATGGCAGACTGTTCTCAAACCTTGGTGCCTTTTAAAAAAATAACTGTAGAAAACGTTTAATGTCTTATCAGCTGTTTTCCATCTTTTATTTTTACAAAATGTGTACTGCTGCTCTGTCTGTGTTCAGGGATGTGGTCTTTTTAAAATACTGTTGACCTTTTTTAAGGATATAACAAATAAGCAGCTCTAGGTGTGTAGACGCTTGTGAACCCCATCCAGGGTCGTACTGTGAAAACAAATAGGCCCAGAGACCTAGGCCGGACTGGCATAATGGGCTTCGGGTGGGAGGCTGGAGGGGTGAGAGGATGTTTTTGTATACTGGGGGCTGCAAAACCAGCTCCCAGCACAATAACTCACTTCTCACTCTCAAAAAAGCAAAAATCACTGCAGAGTTCCTTGTAAACCCAGCGGTTTTCATGTAACAATAAAAGAGTCAATATTGATATCTCTTGTGGTGTATCCTCCTGTTGAAGAGAGATTGGAGTATTGTCTATTGCCAGTTTTGACTCATTTATTGTAGCTCCAAGTGTTAATATGCCTGTTGCAAATAATATGTGCCATACAGATCACAGAACTGTGCATGGCTCAGTGGGCTACTGCTTTTGTCACAGCTTTAGTTACTTGCAGTGCATAACTAGCCATTGTAATGAATCTATCACTTTGAACTATGACCTGCCATCAAAACGCTGCATGACATTTGCATCGCACAGGTTTGGAAGTTATGTTTTTTCCCCAGTCTTTCATTATCCTAATACTGCTAAATTGGGTTTCTTTGAGTAGAAATACACTCTCATTAGTAAATCCAACTACTGTGTTATGTTTTGAATACCCGGTTTATGCTTCTCCAGATCTTTAAAAATACTTACCAGAATTAATGGCAAATGCACCTACTCCTTGTAGTCCATTTTGTCTTATATAACATTTTCTAAACACTGATTTACACATGTATGATTCATTGTCTCTGTATGTTTGCATGGTGTTAACAGAGATTGTCACTGCAGCCACAGGACCCTTGAGGCCAGTCGGACTCACCCTTTGGTGCCTCCATTGGCCTTGCTCCAGCAGTAATAGTGCAACTCACCAGGGATCAGCAATGCAGGATTTGCAAGCACACAAAACTAAGGGGCATATTTATGAAGGCCTTGTTTCATGCTTGCACCATGGAACCTGGTAAATGCAAGAGGCAAATCTCAAAGTCATGTTTATTTAGTCACTCAAAGACACTTTGCATGGCTTTTAATAGCTTCATAAATATGGAGTAATGCAACACAGTGCAAATCACCCGACTCTGCACAAGGGAGGCATTGATTTTGGTGTTCCCACGCAACTCCCATGGTATTTGAACCAGTCCCAGATTTACAGGACTTGTAAACATGAGAATGCATAAAAATCTTATGCCTCCCCGATGGAGGCACAACAAGGAGAAATAACTTTATTTCTCCCCGTTTTTTCTCTTTCTATAGGTACAGAACACATTGAAAAGGAACAAGCCTCTCAGGATTGTTTTTGTGCAGGAAGGTGCCCCTTCCTGCACAAAAACAATCCTGCATTCAACGAAGGCACCATTGTACCATGGTGCAAGGGTGACTGCGTTGGTGCTAGGGTCACAAAACAGCGCCAGCAGAGGTGGAAAGTACAGGAATGCACGGTATTGGATAAATACTGCCCTGCGCTGTCACGCAGGGCAGCTCAGCAAAGTAACATGCTGCGCTGAGCCCAGGGGCGGTGGGTGACATTTGAAAGTGGTGGGGCGCAAAGTGATTTGCATACAGCACTGTAGCAAGCGAGCGAGCCCGAACCCCAAAAGGGTGGTTTGGGGGGAAAATTTTGAAAAAAATAGAAAAATCATGCATTTTCAAGCAAATTTGAGAAAGCAGGAAGGTTAATAAAGCAATTGTGAAAGTGCAGTTATTACATTAATAGATGGCATAACATAGGTAGCTGCTTATTCAGTATAACCACAGAGCTTCATACATTCCGTCCGACCTATTATGCTCAGGTGCTGAATTCAGACTATAAGACTTTAAATAAATACCAGCTTGAAATACCATGTTTTATGCTGTCCTGAACAGTGCCGTCCTGCCGTCCTTAGCAGTGCCCACCACATATAGTGCCCAGTAACCACCTAATGTCCCAGGTCCAAAAGAAAAGGTCTCACTATCTACTACCGCCGTGTTCGAGTTGTATTGAAATATGTAGGCAGCTTCAAAATCAATATTGGTAGCATGCGCTATTAAAAAAATAAAACACTTTCACAAAATTCCTAAGAAGGTGTACAATTCACAGGTACTGGGCAGACACAATCACTATGCATGGCAATTTGGGTATATTTTTGTTGTCACTATTGTACAGTTATAAAATATGTTAGTGGGTCAGTGGGACTTTCTGTGAACAAAAGTAGCACTCATACAGAAAAACTTGGAGACCCTTCATCTAGCATCTCTCATATCATGGGAATAGCTGTGTATGAAGGTAAGATTCAGAAGGCAAGGAAAGTTTACTTCTCTGAATGTGCTCCCTCTGACCCCAGTCCATCGAAAGAACTGTTAGATATTATCACAGAACTAGCCCCATTGATCCAGGCACCTCGATTTCACCTTGTCGCCAGTCAATTTTAAGGGAAAGATCATAACAATTTGCAACAACTTTTTAAAGGAAAAAATCTCATTATCCATAAAATGGCAGTTTAGATCCATGAAAATGATTTAACAGCCTTGACCCTTTGACCTAATTACGAAAACTCAGGTAATTGACATATTTTTAACAAAGTTGTACCTCTGGTTCCTCTAATGACCTAGGACCTGCAGGCTGCATGAAACTGCGTTGGTGTTACATGAAAGAAGAGCTATTGTCTCTTTCTAATCGTGCACTCGGTCAGGTTTGTCTCAGATGCCTGGGAACAGGGCCTGGTGAAAGCCTGCCTTGCCCCAATTGTTTCAGTAATGTTTAACTTTGCGCCTCTCTTTTACCGTAATTAGGTAAAGACTTTACCGTAAAGTGCTAGAAAAAGTTAGTAACCGAGATTTACAACCAGGACTCACTCATCAAACTCACACGTGGTTGTGGAAAGGTCACACACCACAAGGCCCTACAGCCCACTGCCCCCTGTACTGTAACAAGTGTCAACGAGGAAACAGGAGACAGCCTATTGGTAAACTCATCTGTGACAATTGCAGGTGGCGAATGCGGTGTTACACAAACCAAATAATATGCCTCCTAAAAATCAATTTAGCTTCAATGGTTGAGTGACCGAGATCTATCTCTCTTACATAGGTGACTGTATGGGTTTGCCGTGCCTAATACAAAAGTCCGTTTCCCACCCACACACTTGCACGCTCCACATGTTTGGGGATATCGGCGTCTTTTTGAAGTCTCAGTTCCGCGTTGCTGGAAAGTCACACACACCGCATGATGCCTAAACGCTGTGCAGACTCCACCAGAGAGCGAAAAACAGGTTAGTAAGAGGCTTCCTAGTGACACTGTTTGTGCATTCCTTCTCGAGTCTCTAGCAGGCAAACTGCATTGCAAAGCCTGTCGATTTAACAGAAAACACTTCCTGCTGGCAGCGAGTGCACAGTGCACAGGACAGCAGGCTCGGCGAAGCTCCATGAGGCGAGGGCAGAGCAGCTACAGCGTCCTCGAAAACATGCTAAAACAATCAGAAATGAGGAAACCCCTCCCAAAGCTCCCGATTCTCAAGATGGAGACGGCAAATATAAGTGGGGTGCGCGCGAGGGAATACCTCCTGAAGGAGTTTGTTCAACATCTTTTCCCGTCATCATTAAAATCACAGAGGAGAGGGTTACCTTGGGAAACGGGACAGCAACAGCACGGTAAGTGCTAGTGTGTGAGGCCACGACACCGGGGCTCTTGCCGGGGTCTGCATGCTAGTTGCTTCTCCTCCTGCCCGGGGTCTCGCGCCACTCTGCCCCCTCCCACCCACGCGCGGCAGCCAACCCTGGTGCTGCATGCAGCACCAGGATGGGCTAGGGGGCACACTCTGTACTCGCCCTGGGCAGCCTTTCAAACCCAGCCGGCTGAAGCCGCACCCCTGGCCCCTTCTCTATGTCTCAAGTGTTTTGCTGGCATCGGCGCATGCGCGGGCAAGTCTCAGCCCGGCAACCTCATGCGCGCAGTGCTGGCCTGCTGCAGACTGTCACTCAAGCAGCTGCAGCAGACCAGCAGCCCCGCCCCCCCCACCTCCTGCGCACTCCGACCGTCCGCACCTTTACCATTGACGTCGCATGATGATCCGTGTCACTCCCGCTGTTGAAGAGAATTACTAATACTGAATTAGTGGTAGCTTTAACTTAAGCTTAGCTGCAGTGCCACGGTGCGTCCAGAGCTTAGTGGGGCTACGCCCCTACGCCCCAATGGACGCACCGCGGCTGGCTGAGCCTCAATTCCCCTAAATATGCCCCTAAGTTCGCAAACTTTACGGTCTCTCTTCTTCATGCACAAACATGTACTGCTTGCTTTGGGGCAACTGCAATTAGGCAGCAATGGAGGACGAAATTATGTTGCAGTGTTGACAAAACTCTGCAGCAAAGAAAGGCGGCAGCGGAATGTGGTAAATTTTCTGATACTTTATGATTATATAACAGTCTCTGAAAATCTTGCAGACATTAATACCAGTCTAAAATACAAGTACAAAAGTGAGAACAGTGACCAGTCAACCTTTCTAAAAGGCCCTCCACTTCACAGCAACACAAGTCACGTTGAGATTTCTGTGTCGGGGTTTTCAGTGTACAGGAAGATTGGCGCACTTCACAGGTAGCGGTGGAGTCAGGGGGAACCCAAAACCCCTGAAAAAGAATCGGCGAGGGCCAATTCTGCACAATGCAAGCAAAGGTCCTGTGCACACGTTAGTTGAGTTAAACGAAACAACGTATATCAACAATTATCTTGTATTTAATCAATTTAGAAGACAGGGTCGACAAAAAATAGTTGATTTTTTTTGTTTTATATATTGTGGGCCTCCTTCAAGAGGAAAATACCAAGAAGAAACCAGCCGACACGTGTTTCGTCAAACGGGTAGTCACCCGTGACTCTTCAGGGCTGAAAGTTTGTCAAAATAAAACGGGATCGGGGAACCGTTGATAATTCAAACCCTGTCCGCAAAGGGTAATGATGCTGGAGAAGGGCCAGTAGTGGCGAAAAGTATAAGCAAAACTCCCAAAACCAGGAGCAGTGACAGGCGGGCGGGTACAACCGTCTGCCGAGGAAAACTGTCTGCAGTTGCAGTACCAACGATGTTCCTCTGCTCTTTCTGGATGCCCCTTCCTACACAAAAACAATCCTGCACTCAACGAAGGCACCCTTGTACCATGGTGCAAGGGTGCCTGCATTGGTGCTAGGGTCACGAAGCAGCGCCAGCAGAGGGGGAAAGGATAGGAATGCATGGTATTGGATAAATACTGCCCTGCCTTGTCACGCAGGGCAGCACAGCAATGTAACATGCTGTGCTGCGCTGAGCCTCCATTCCTCTAAATATGCCCCTAAGTTCGCTAACTTCACGGTCTCTCTTCTTCATGCACAAACACTTTTAACAGGTACTGCTTGCTTTGGGGCCACTGCAATTAGGCAGCAATGGAGGACAAAATTATGTTGCAGTGTTGACAAAATTCTGCAGGAAGGACAGGCTGCAGCGGAATGTGGAACATTTTCTGATACTTTATTATTATAACATTTTTATTCATACTAACAGTCTCTGCAAATCTTTTCTCATTAATACCAGTTTAACATACAAGTGCAGAAGTGAGAACAGTGACAAGTCAACCTTTGTAAAGGGCCCTCCACTTCACAGCAACACAAGTCACGTTGTTTTGTTCCGTTTGAGCTACAACATTTTTTTTAGTTAAAAACATCAGGTTATGCAGAAAATGATGCATTATGTGGCAAATACGGCAGACCTATAATTATGTTGAAAACATTTGCAAACTAGGATATTTTGCCATTCATGTTTAGACTTCTCTCAAGCAGTGTCTGTTGGGTGGTATTTCTAGATACCTACTGTGCTTGTGGAGAGACAAAGAATGAAGGTTTCTAATAGTGATTACAGGGAATAGTAGCCTGAAGGGGAGAAACAACTGATTGAGATAATCCGAGGATCACTACCTAATTCTGATTCTACCAATGTTTGAGTCTCATAATTATAGAATTGATACATTTGCAATTCTCATTGCTAACTAACTAGAGTAGTAATTACACAAACTACTAATATAATAGTTGTATCTCATTCATGTGATACTGCTAAAAGCATCTGCAAAACCAACAGGTCTGGGTTGCTTTAGGTGTATAAATTCATTTTTAGTGCTATGTCTAGATACAATAACAGGAAACTAAGAGGCATCTAATGCTGGCTTCATGACATGTTGCATGAAGCACATAAAAAAGTTGGACTACAATTTTGCATTGACCCAGGGGCACAGAATGATGTGATCAATGGTGCTCCCCAACCCGTGGAGCCTCCTGTCATAGAATTTAAACCCACATTTTATGTTCCGAAATGCTTAGAAGAAGGTAGGAGAAGTGCTGATGAAGGAAGCTGAATGGCTCATGATTCCACTTATAGATGTATTTGGGACAATCTGTGATTGAAAATGTATCCCACATTGTAAATATATTTTAATGTCAATAACTCATACATTAAACCTCAAATAAACGTGTAACCAGTGGCTGTATTAAATAATGTCATCAGCTGTATCTGGTTAGTGAAATGCTAAACATCCTAAAAATTCAGTATGTTTTGCTCTTTCTAGCCACACCTCTGACTCCTCCCACTGACCAAATCCTCTGGTTATTCATGCCCCCTGATGCTCCGCCCACAGTGCCCCTACTCCCCCCCCCCTCCACACACACACACTTCGACCACTGGGCTGAAGCAAATAGCAGCATTGATCAAATACGGATAGCCCCATTTTAATATACACAAAGTGAGTGGACTGAGGCAGAAACAGCACAAACCTTGTAGGACTCCACAGAAAGCTATACCTAACAATGCATAGTCTTGCTTTACATGAAATCCTAGAACCAAAATGAAAAAGGTTTCAAACATTGGGCAACAAGGAAAACCGTGTAATTTTCCTATGCATAATATGGTATAGAGACAAAATATCGACTCCAAAATATCGACTGGACATAATATCGAGTTTTTAATATAGACTGGACAAAATATCGACTGGACATAATATCGACTACAAAAATATCGTTTTTCAGGTAAGTGAAGTAATATCGACTGTATAAAATATAGATAGCAAAAATATCGATTTTTTAATAATATATAATATTTTATAGTGTATTTTTATGTAATAATATGTGTGAATAGTGTGTATTAATGTTATAAAATATTTTATTACATGAATTTTGTTTTTATAATAATTGCGTAATGTAATTCTGTAGCGGGTTGTGGGTTTATAGGGGAATAGGGTGGGAAGTAATTTAATAATAATTAATTAATTAATATATGTTTGTTAATATTTTTAATTAATAATTAATTGATAATTAATTAATATTAATTAGTTAATTAATTAATATAATTTTGAACATATTTTGCATTAGTAAATAATTGTCAATTAATTAATTGTAATTAGTTAATTACATTAATTAGAGTACATTTTTAATATATATAATTTTGTGTAATTTTTAAGTAATTAATTTTGTAAAAATAATATTAATTATTAAAATAATTACAGCTAATGTTCTAATATATTTACTTTATTGTTATTGTTAATTAATAATTAATTGCTAATTAAATAATATTGATAAATTTAGGGTAAAGGAGCATTTTTAGGGTTCAGGGTCAGTTTTCAGTTCATGGGTAAAGGGGTATTTTTAGGGTTCAGGGTCAGTTTTCAGTTCATGGGTAAAGGGGTATTTTTAGGGTTCAGGGTCAGTTTTCAGTTCATGGGTAAAGGGGTATTTTTAGGGTTCAGGGTCAGTTTTCAGTTCATGGGTAAAGGGGCATTTTTAGGGTTCAGGGTCAGTTTTCAGTTCATGGGTAAAGGGGTATTTTTAGGGTTCAGGGTCAGTTTTCAGTTCATGGGTAAAGGGGCATTTTTAGGGTTCAGGGTCAGTTTTCAGTTTTTGGGTAAAGGGGTATTTTTAGGGTTCAGGGTCAGTTTTGGGTTTTTGGGTAAAGGGGTATTTTTAGGGTTCAGGGTCAGTTTTGGGTTTTTGGGTAAAGGGGTATTTTTAGGGTTCAGGGTCAACAAATAAGATTTAAAAAAATTATTTTTATTATTTTCATTTATTATTTAATTATTATAATTTAATTTAAGTCGTTTTAACTATATTTTAGTAATAATTTAATATTAATTTAATTTAACACTGTTTTTAATAAAGTCGATATTTTTTACATCTATATTTTTGTTAACGATATTTTGTACTCGATATTTTTGTACTTACCTGTTTGTAGATACAAACTCGATATTTTGACTGTCGATATTTTGTCCACGATATTTTGGCAACTCGATATTATGTCCGTCGATATTATTTCAGTGATCCGCATAATATATGTCATTTCCACTTTATTGCACACCATATGCAGTATACAAATGAGTACTTGTATGTCTATAGAAATTATTATAGGAGCTGTCTTTGAAAAATAATGTTATGGAGACACCTTTTACTGTCACCTAGAGAACCTAAAAAAGACCTGACTACGAGCGTGAAGAATTTTTGGGCAGGCAGTCCTTGATTTGTAAATATAAATGCAAAACATAAATGCAGATCCCAAATATTTGTTTAGGATGACGCTGCTGTTGGGGTGGCTCAATTCCATCACTAGTGCCACTCACTGAACCATGGAACTGCCCTTTGCTTTTGGTGCTAGTACCAGAAGTGCCTGCAAGCAGTAATGGGGTAAACATTTAAAGTGGCGGTGAATAAATACATTCCTTGAATAGGACTGTGTGGGTGAGGGAAGCGAGCAAGTCTGACGTTTTTCAGAGGGGATTCGTGGATAATCTTCCCAGAGAGTAATTTGAAAAGTGTGACATGGTTAATTTTGCGTATAGAATGTTCAAACAAATGTACTGGAAATGTAGACTTTGGGGCACACCAGTAGGTGAGGGGGGGAAGCACTGACACAGACAACCAAATAGTGTGAAAAAGGCCGCTTTATTGGAATCAGGTGCACCTACAACAATGTCCCACCTGGCCTGTGCCAAACAAAACTATTGCTCACTAAATAATAACTGCCTGACAGCCCCCACCCCCACCCCTAAAGTTAACCCCGACATTGCAACTGAAAATGCAACACATCCGCTCAGCAACCTACCCCTCGACTGAATGCCACAGTGACCTCCATGACCTCACCCCGCCTACCATACAGTCCCAGGCCTCCAGCAAAACCACCCTATCTCTTTAGGAAAGCGCCCCCCAGTAACCGCACCTGTTCCAGCGACACCACAACTGTAAACCCTAACCAGTGCACCATCGACCAACAAAACCCCTCATGACCAGGACCAACCCCGCCACCCCAGAACCAGAGGGAAATTTTTTTAGGGAGGGTGGGTGGGACCACGAAACTGCCTACGGCCCCTGGCTGCTGTGTCACTGCACCACACACAGTGTGCAGTGACACAAAATGGCTGGTTAAATACCTAACAAGCCCAAAACAAGCCCAAGGAGCCCAACCAGCCCAACCAGCCCAAAATCGCCAGCTACGGCGAGACCCAAGAGTGAAGCTACCTCCCCTCCTCCCCTGGTGCCCCAAACTTCCCCGGGGGGGAGAGCCTCCCGCTGGTCGGCCACCCCCCCAATCCCCATTGGGGCACACCAGTAGGTGAGGGGGGGGAAGCACTGACACAGACAACCAAATATTGTGAAAAAGGCCGCTTTATTGGAATCAGGTGCACCTACAACAATGTCCCACCTGGCCTGTGCCGAACAAAACTACTGCTCACTAAATAACAACTGCCTGACAGCCCCCCACCCCCACCCCTAAAGTTAACCCCAACATTGCAACTGAAAGTACAACACATCCGCTCAGCAACCTACCCCTCGACTGAATGCCACAGTGACCTCCATGACCTCACCCCGCCTACCATACAGTCCCAAGCCTCCAGCAAAACCACCCTATCTCCTTAGGAAAGCGCCACTCGAAAGTTGCTTACGACTTTCGACCCCCCCTAGGACTCCTGCCTCCTGGGATACCTGAGCACCCCCAACGCCCCATCTAAAGCCTCCTTCAGCTGGACTATGTACAACTCCATGCCATACCTGGACAGGTGAACCCCATCCTCCCGGAAAAAATAAACCGCGCCATAGCGCAACTCCGGGTGCTCCATCCTCCCCACCCCCTCCCTGGCAGAGAATTCACGCATCTCCCGATTAATTTTCCTCCGTGCCCTGTCTATGGCTCCTGGGCGCTCCGGCCCCCGCCTGGGAATAAACTTAGACCAGATAATATGACAGCCCGCCCATTGCTTCTTAATTTCCCTCAGGTCCCTCTTCATCTGCTTGAGCAGCGCCAGCCCCTTGCACTGAACCAAATCGTTCTCGCCCAGTTGAATCACCACCACATCCGGGCACACCCCCCCTCTCACCACCGTGTTCAACAAGGGCAATAACTCATGCCAACGCCTACCCCCTTTCCCCCTCCAATGAAAACGGTACAGCCCTGCATCCAATCCCAAATTGAGTGTCCAATGCCTGTCCCACTCCGCCTGTTCTGCCCTCTTGACGAATGAGTGTCCTACAATATATACATTCAAAACAGCCACTTCCGGCCCCGCCACCGCACTTGTAAAGACACACATATCAAAATCGGGAATTACTGTTACAACACCCCATCCGCCTCCCTCAACCGCACATACGTCCTGTAACAATCCGACTTCCAAAGTCCCAGCCTCTGTATCTCCTCCTTACCCCAACCCCTCCGTGCCGCCTCCGTTGCCGCCCCGATCCAAAAGGAATGTGTCCTGAAAGCCAGCGGGTCCTCACCCATGTACCGCAGGGCGCGCCACAGAACCCACAAAGCCTGAGACGCTGTCACTCCGTCACCTCCACCTCGACCAAAAACCTCCCCCTCCTTCTCGCCACTGCCTGCCATCAACCTCCTTCCCCACGCCGCCGGGCACACCCCCTCCCGGCCGCCTGGGCCCAGTACCACCCAAGTCCTGACCCCCCGCTGGTCCGTCTTCGAGCGCCGCAAATGCATCGCCACCTCCTGAGCTCACACCTCCACATCCCCCCACAACACCCCCCGCCTCCCCTATGCGCCCAGCAACTCCGACACTCAAAACGCTCCAAAGAAAAGCCAGGACATCAAGGTAGAAAAACGCACCGCCTCGCCCTCAGCCCTGCACACTGCCGGGAGCGTGCCAATGACTCCTTCCAGCAATTCCACGTGATGGGACGGCGCAGCCGCACCTTCTCACCCCTCTCTCTCGCCCACCCCTCCAGCAGCCGGGTCCCCAATTCCCCCGCCGACAGGGGGTAACCCCACCACAACTTTCCCATGAACGCCACCGCCGACAACTTGCCTGCAAATGACACCGTGACAGCCCTCGATCCATGAGCGCCAGCATGAACCTTACCACCTGTTCCTCGTGCCGCCACCGGTCCCCTTGCCTCACCGCACCTGACTGCAGGAATTCCTCCCACGCTAGCTCGTATGCCTTCCACGTGGACACTGCTCCCGACGCCTTCAACAACTGAAAGACCCGGTCTCGCCCACCGACCACAGGTCCTCCGGCACCGGCATCCTGACTTCCTCCGCCGCCGTGGCTAGCCCATGGAACCTCTCCCACTGTGAACGAGACAAGGCATCGGCAATGTCATTGTCCACTCCTGGAACGTGGCGCGCCTGAAACAGTATGTCATTCTCCAAGCAACGCAAGACAAACACCCTCATCAACTTCAGAACCTGCGGGTCCCGAGCCGACTGCCTGCTCACCACCTGCACGACGGCCATGTTGTCCACTCGAAACAGCACGCGCTTGTGCGCCAATGCCCCCGACCACACCGTGACTGCCACCACCAAAGGGAACAACTCCAAGAACGCAATGCTCCTCCAGCCCGCCTGCCAGTGCTCCGGCCACTGCTCTGCACACCATTTCCCCTCCCAATACAGACCGAATCCGCCGCCGCCCGCCGCATCCGAGTACATGGTGACGTCCCACTCCCAGTCCTCCGCCGGCGCCATGGGTACACCATTGAACCGTTCCAGGAACGCCCGCCACATGCGCAGATCCTCCTTCATTCCCGCCGAGAGGCGCACATGGTGATGCGGCAAAGTCAAACCGGACAACGCCAAACCCAAACGCCGGCAAAACGTTCGGCCCGCCCGCACCACGCGGCAAGCAAAATTCAAATGCCCCAACAGCACCTGCACCTCTCGCACCGTCACCTTTCTCTTTGACAACAT
The DNA here is from genome assembly GCF_964263255.1 of Lissotriton vulgaris. Lineage (NCBI taxonomy): Eukaryota > Metazoa > Chordata > Amphibia > Caudata > Salamandridae > Lissotriton > Lissotriton vulgaris. Next base: position 1,105,356,060 of record NC_141693.1, read on the forward strand.
TCCATCCAACAGAACCAGCATCGTTGACCTCTTGTCTTCCGGTAGGCGCGCTTCCATGGCGACCGAGTCGAGCTCGATACCGAGAAAGGACAACACCATACTGGGACCACACGTCTTCTCTGGCGCCAGGGGAACCCCAAATTCCCCCATCAACCCGGCCAAACCATCCAGCTGCCGCTGACAGTCCTCCGCACCGGGCCGCCCCACCAGGAAAAAGTCATTCAGATAGTGCGTCACTGACTCCGAGCCTGTGCGCCTGGAAAAAACCCACTGTAGGAATGATCTGAAATGCTCAAATAGCGCGCATGAAATGGAGCACCCCATCGGCAGCGCCTTATCCACAAAGTTGAGACCTTGGAACTGGATCCCCAGCAACTGGTGATCCGCCGGGTGCACCGGAAGGAGTCGCAACGCCGACTTGACATCGCATTTCGCCATCAGTGCGCCCCTTCCCGCCGCCGCGATGTGCCTCTGCACCACGTCCACCGACGAGTAAGTCACCGACGCCAAATCTGCCGAAATGTAGGCATTGACCGACTCCCCTTCCGACAAAGACAAATGCTGTATCAGTCGGAGCTGTCCCTCCTCCTTCTTGGGCACCACCCCGATGGGGGAGATGATCAAGCCCGGCAAAGGCGGTGCCGTAAAGGGGCCCGCCATCCGACCTTCTCTGACCTCTTTGAACAGTTTCTCTCTCACAATGCCCTTGTGCGCGTTCACTGACTTCAGATTGTCCGCCCAGCGAGCAATCCGAGGGCCCTCATACCCCAGCCTAAACCCCTCCCGGAAACCACAACGTAGCACCGCAGCATCCTCCGCCCGCGGATACGCCGCCAACCAGGGCTCCATCCGCTCGATCCTAACCGGCGTATGAGCCTTTGCCCAGAGTCCCAGCTCCCCCCCTCTGCCCCCTCTCTCACGACCACACTCGCACTCCCATCCGCCACACTCGCAGTCAAATCAGAAATATTCGCATCCATCCTCACTCCCCTACCCCCGGCGGCCGTAAAGACCCTTCGGGGAGGGGCCGGCGGAGACGCATCCCGCCTCCATTCGCTGTGGTCATGATTTAGGTCCCTCGCTGGAGCTCGGCCGCCCGCACCAAACCTCTCTGTGGGTTGGAGCCGCATGCTGCTCACCCGAGCGCCTCGCAAACAGCTCCTGCCAAGGAAAAAAGGTGGAGTCCAGCATGCCAGGGTGAAAATACCCCCCTTCTCCCCCCCACGCGCCGCCCCCTCCCCCGCTCCCCCATCCCATAGCCGCTCCCCTCCCCCATCCTGCCGAATGACCTCCGTGCCGCAACGGGATCCCCCCGCCCCCTAGGTCCCAACCCCCCTCCCCGTCCCCAGCCCCCCGGCCCACCCCACCCCCATAACCCCAGCTCGGCCCTGCACCCCCCATGTCCAACTCTCCAGGCCCCCCCCCTGGCCGCACTCCCGCTCCCCTCCCCCTCGCCGTAACTCCCCCCTGGCCCGCCACTTCCCCCTGCCCCCCCACTTCCCCCTGCCCCCCCTCCTCTACCCCCACCGACCCACCCCCCATCCCCGACCCACCCCTCCTGCCCGCCGCACCTCCGCCTCCCCGCACCCCCCCAGCACCTCTGGTCTGCCACGCCCCTCCGCCTGGCCCCTCCCCCACCCCTCCCCCGCTGCCCCGGCGACGCCAGCCTACTCTGGCCCCCCAAGCCACCCCCTCCTTCGATGAGGACGAACTCCAGTCCAGCTCCGTGTCCACCCCCCCTCCCCCCCTCCTCCACATCTGTCTACTCAATCAATAGTGGGGAAACCACCCCCCCGTCCCCCCATCCCCTCCCAACCGCCCCCCTTGCTCATCGCGCCTCGGCCCCGCTCCCCCTCCTGCACCGCGTCCCCCCTCCACAACAGGCCCCTCACCACCGGATGTATGACGTTACAACGCATACTTTTACTCCGCATACCATTACAACGCGGTATTTACAACGCATACCGTTACAACGCATAGCGCTTTGGGGTGCGGGATAGTGGTAAGTATAATTTACTATTCTAACTCCAGTCCCCGTGGACCCTAGGGAAGGTGTTGGATAGTAAATTAAACTTACCTCTTATCCTAGAGCGCCCCCCAGCGCAATGCGTTGTAATGGTATGCGTTGTAATGCCTGCGTTGTAGTGGTAGTGCGTTGTAAAAATTGCGTTGTAACAGGTGCATACCCTCACCACCCTCAGCCCCCCGGCCCCCCTCCCCACTCCCCCCACCCTCCACCGGCAACACTACCTGGGCCCCCACATCATCCCCCACCCCCCTGCCCTCCCAGATCAGCCACCGCCTCGCGGGCCGCCCCCCGCCCCCCAGCACCTCCCCCCTCCCTCCACCTCATCTACAAACTCAAGGGCCCGCTTCTTCCCCTTCCGCCTGGCCCTCTTGGCGCCTCCCTTCGCCTTCCCACGCGGCGCTGCCTCCTTGCACCGTCCTCCGCCCCTATCCCCTCTGCCCCCCCTCCCACCCAACTGAGCCAGCCGCGGCCGCGACCGAGGCGGCTCACACGCCGCCGCAGCGGCACCGTTGGCAGCGCGCCGCTGCGACCTTACCTTGAGGTCGGGCCGCACGATGTCCATGCGGCCCGCCTCGCTCACCAGCCGCAAAGCATCGGCCACCCGCGGTTCGGAACACTCCGCCATCCCGCACTAGAAAGACACCGCCTGAAGCAAAAGCGCACGACCACGCTCACCGCATGCCCAAGCTACAGTCCGCCTCGCAATACAACGAAACTGCACCACGAAACTGCCTACGGCCCCTGGCTGCTGTGTCACTGCACCACAAACAGTGTGCAGTGACACAAAATGGCAGGTTAAATACCTAACAAGCCCAAAACAAGCCCAAGGAGCCCAACCAGCCCAAAATCGCCAGCTACGGCGAGCCCCGAGAGTCAAGCTTCCTCCCCCCCCTCCCCTGGTGCCCCAAACTTTCCCGGGGGGGAGAGCCTCCCGCTGGTCGGCCACCCCCCCAAATCCCCATTCTGAGGGGCTATTGCCAATGTTTATGTGGTGTGCCAGGCAGGCCCTAGCCTCCTTTGGGGCTACTGGGTCCTCCTCTCCCCAAGAGGGCTTTGAGAAATGTCTAAATAGTGGATTTCTCACCACAGTTTCCCTACAAATTGGCTAAAGCACCAGAGGAATCTGTGCACCAGGTGTTTTCGCCAGAATATATGTATGTTTACGGTCAAAAATGCCTCCATTTACATCTGCCCGGAAGTCACAAAAGAATCCTAACAGATATAAATGGATTTACGCAAGAAGACTCTGTTAGTTCCTTGCAGTTACAGAATACAGGCAGACACTTACTTAATCAAAACAAATTAAAAAAACAATGTAGATGGTTCACACATGTAATAAATATAAGTTCATACGTCCCCTTTTGTTGCCAATGAATTTTACTCAAGCAAGTCCTGCTTTATTGTATCTACAATTCTTATCTACTCATAAAGTCTGTTTGAATTTATCTTGGTTTTCCGCTGGGGTGTTTCACGCATCTTCTTAAAATGTGATGTTTTAGATGTACTATTTATATTGCCTTGAGGCTATTTTACTGAATTGTCTGTATTTGTGTACTTTTATGATTTGAAGATTCCAGATCGAATAAAGTGATTACTGAACTATTGTTCTCAGTACACAACCTCATAACTGGTAGGTTTCTCAGAAGTCTCAAGAATACAATTCAAGAACACTGCTAATTCATCCATTGTGCAGTATAAATCCAGTAATTACAATGAAAATATATCTGCATGAGCCTACACCTGCAAAGGTGCGTAGATTCCAATGCTGTGGTATTTACAGTGCACAATGAAAACGTAGAGCGTGTAGAGTAACCGAAGTGTCACTTTCACACTCGACTAACCAGTCGGCCATAGTACTGGAACCTCTTTTCAAATAAATCATGCATCTTTCAAAGGAGTAAATATATCGGGTTTCAGTGGGACAAATACAACACAGTGATCAGACACCAACTATTACAGTAGATTCATTACTCCTATCATGTGTATGTCAATTCCATGGGCACCTATCAGACATTATGAGCGATGTACCCGCCTGTTGGATTCAGCGGCTGTTTTCTTAAATCACACAAGGTACACAGCTTGCCCTGAACGTGAAAGCAAAAGATAAAAGTTCTTCGTCTCTGATTAGGATATCAGAGACTCTTCTTGTCTGATAGTTTACAGCGCCGTGAAGATAGGTCATACAGTCATTCTTTGTGTAACTTAAACAAATTCGGAAGATCTTATATGGTCAAACCTTTACATAATCACACCACATAAATGTATAATGGTTAGCTGTGTGGACATAGACAAAGAAGAGACCAGTGGACATTTAGTGGACAATAAGATAATACTCCTGGAGTGGTGTATGATAATGATTCATTCTTTTAAGTTAATTTAAAATTTGAAGAATTTAGGCATGCACTTTCGAGCAGAGGATTACAACTCTGTTGCGATTAGCTTAGGAAACCACGACACAGATGAAGGTAAAACAAATATCAGCTTTCTTTTCCAACTGGTGATTTTACACCGCTCACTTTATACACAAGGGCCCAGATTACGAACCTGTCACACAATGCAACAAAACGCCCAAAGCTTCAGTGCTGCGTGACAAGGTGAGAGCATGAAGCGCCATATCTACAGAGATAGGGCACTATCCTGCTCTGTCTTCAGTGCTTGGAAAAACAATCAATTAGTCACTACATGTAGGAACCTAGTCCCCAGACATGTTATTTTGATAATTTAAAGCACTCCCCAAACTACCCCAGGTTGACTTTCACAACAAAACTTTATATTTTTTTGAAAATGCGTAAGAAAAATAATCTGTTCAGTAGTTGTTGAGAAATGTAAAAAATAAAAGTTTCGATATCTGGGACAGCGGTGGGTTCGCACACCCTCCCGACCACGAGGTTCACTGTGATTGGCTGCCACCACCATGAGCTTCACTGTGATTGGCTGCCGTCGCTCCAAACCAGGAATTGTTGGCAGCCATCTCGTGACTCGGTAGAACCGAGTCACAAGAAAACAGTCAAAAAAAGAGACAGGGTAGAAACACCCGACCTCCTAGTCCTGCTCAGGGTGTTCCACAAGGACCCCCAGGCCCAAAAACATCAGAATGCGCGCTGGGTGCACGAATCCCGTCACATTTATTTTTTAAAAATGGGCCCCCGGATGGGCTAGGCTCTAGGGGCAATCGTATAATTATATTGTGGGGGCCTGCAGGGCCTTGCACAGCCCCAGGTAACGGCCACCTCCCCGGGGCTATACAAATTAGGTGTGGGAGGGCACACAGCCCTCCCGCAGCCTCGGGGATCGCCACCTTCCTGGGGCTTGTTTTGTAATTATTGGGGGGCCTCTGATACCCCCAAGCCTAGGGGATCACCACCCCTGGGGCTTTATTAAATATGCAGGGGAGGTCTTGCGGGCCCCAAAGCTCCGGGGATCACCACCTCCCCAGGGCTTTGTAATTAGAGGGAGGGGGACCGCGTGGCCCCCTCCTGGAGCCCTTGATGGCCCTGGGGACTGCCACCCATCAGGGCCGGCTCCTGCAATGTCCCGGGGAACCCACCCCCGGGACATTGTTGTTTGCTATGACAGGGTGGAAGCACGTGTCCCGCCCTGTCAGAGCAAACCCTGGTTTGCTTTGTTGAAGCAAGAGGAGGAAAACCTGCTCTTGCATCAATGAAGCAAAGCAGGATTGCTTTTGGGCATGGGGAGCTGCATGTTAACAGTTCCCCTTGCCCAAAAGCAATGCCGGTTCCCGCAGTAGGCGGGGAGCCGGCAGGACTGTAGGGGCATTGGGGCTCCCCCCACGGTCCTCAACGAAAAGGCCAGGCCCCGGGGTATGGGGTCCCAGGGGCCAGAAGTGGACAAGGGAAGGGGGACCACGGGCCCCCTTCCTAATGATTAATGAAAACATTAAAAAATTGGGCATGCCCCGGGGAAGGGGGTCCTCAGGGCGAATATAAACGAATGGAAGTAGACCGTTTTTTTAGAAACGTTTGGAATGGCAATCCTAATGTGGCGTTCAGCACGGCCCGCTAGTGTGAACGCGGTGGGTGCGCGGCTCTCAGGGCGGTCCCCTAGTGTGACCGCGCTGGGTGCGCAGCTCTCAGTACGGCACCCGAGTACTTCACAGGTCTTTAAAAGACCACCTACCTGTAAATGAGGCTTTGTTGTGTTTTCACCCCTTCTTAGAGCCCCTGCATCTCCACTCTGCCTATGACTGGAAGAATTAGCCCCCCCTCCGAAATTTTATCAGCCTTCCGCGAAATGTGGGTCTAGTTTTGCCCCTGACTGGCGTACACCAGCTCTGCCCACTCCGCTTAAGCGTACAGAATTCCGTAGATTCTATTCGCCGTATGTCAATGATCCAGCTGTGGAGCTGGGAATATCTTGCAGATAGGATTCTGGGCCTTTTATTACTGGTGCTCCACGGACCCAGTGGCTCGCTTTAGGGGATCTAGTGGAAGGGTCTCCGGGGATCCAACAGTCAGAATTCCTTAATCCAGAGATTAACGACCTGGGAGGGTATCCACTGAATGAGAATGCAGTATACCACAATGAGAATTCCAAGCTCCTGGACTATGTTTTCCAGGCATCTGTGTGGTATTCCTGCTAGCCAGTGGCCCAGATTTTAGTGGGCTGGAACCAAGGGTACTAGAGCAAAGGCTGTGGAGGTCAAGAAGCAAAGAAGGTGCGTGCCTCAGGAACCGGCGCGGTGCCTACTCATGCTCCATGCGTAGCGTCGCTCTCCCGAAGCTTGGTTTGCAATCTTGATGCTCTGCCGGGTTGCCACTGGTTGACAGCCAATTAGAGCCCAGCTTGTGCTCGGCGGGTAGGTTCTTTTCAACATATGTACTTATCCAATCACTCCGCCAATCCCCAAGCACTTATAAATACACCATACACTCTCCTTTCAGTACTCTAATCATCCAGTCTCCACCCATGTGCTCTTAGAATGATCCAGACAAAGTTACATAACTGAGGTCTTCCCCACTGCCAGAGGTAACATGGTTGTGTGCGCAGTCAGCAGCACAATGTAATGTGGTGAGGCCCAAAGACACAGACAGACACAGTTAGATAGATAGTGGAACTGGCTATGGGCACGTGCGCTCGGCCCCTTTGTATTACCAGGGTCACATGTCCAGTGACGTCTGTGCTGGATGCATGTGGGGTGAGTGTAAGCCAGCCCTCATGGAATGGTTGGTGCTGGCAACAACTACAACAGTGATCATCAGATCACATACAGAGATTCAATCATAAAGGGTCTGTGACTTGTGGTGAACTAAGGTAGGGGCACCAGATCTTCAATCACACACAAAAGATTGTATTGTAAAGGGTCCATGACTTGTGGTGCACTGAGGTAGGGGCACCAGAGATGAGCGTGCTCATGTGAAGAAATTGTTAATGTCCCTTTGGGATATTCCTGCTGCCTGAGGTGACATTGTTACGTCCGGTGTCTACAGCACGAAAGTCAATCATAAAGGGTCCATGAGTTGTGATGCACAGAGTTAGTGGCACCTGAAGAGCTCAGCGTGTGTGCAGCCAGTGATGATGGCATGTCCTTGCAGGACAGGATTGGATTGGATATGTGTGAGACCTGCTGACCGCAGTGTAGGCCGGAGGCAACGGCCAGCAAGGGACCACAACCATGTGGTGTTGACTTGTGGTGCACTGTGTTAGTGGCAACAGTGGTGCTCAGCGTGTGCACAGCCAGTGAAGATACATGGTACAGGCGGACCGCACTGGGAGCAATGTCTTTTGCCTAATGAATTCTGCCTCAGTAAGGCCAGGTGGCAGTAATTTGTGGTGCACTGAGTTAGTGGCATCAGAAGAATTCAGCGGGTGCGCATCCAGCGATGATGAGTGCTGCGGGTGGGCCTCTGTCAGAACCAGCTCTTCTCTCTCGCTGGCTGAATGACACAGGAGCAGAACGACGCAAGCTCCCAATTCCTCGCCAGAACTCCCCCGGTCACGCACAATATATAAATGCGTAGCCAGCAGAGACCCAACAGGGAAAGGGGAATTGGACAGAGAAGAGAATGCACACAATGTAATCTTCTTTTTCTTCAGCTTCTTAACGAGCTTCTTTTTCTTCTGTGCTACTGTTGTGACGTGCTGAAACAAATAAGTACATGCATATAACTCTCTCTCTTAACTCTCTACCAGTTGCACTATACTTTCATATAATACTATAAACTTACTCAGTAGCTGTGTGCCTTTACTTTCTCTTCTAATGCTTCAGGTTCTTCTACTCTTTTAAAATGATGCACTGGAATGTAAGTAATTTATATTACCAACTATTTCTTCTCCACATCAGATTTTATCTATGTTTTCTTATTGTTACCCACTTACTGAAATAGAAGACTGAAGCCTCAGTAAATATAAATCATCTTCTTCACCTGAGTATCTTCTCGTTAGTTATACAGTTACTTCACTGTTGTCTTTTATTTTATTCCGGAACTGGGAGCTAATTACCTAGAGTTACTTCACTGCTGTGTAATTATTTTTAGTGACTGAACACCATAGACGCAGTAGTGCTTAGTTCAACAGCATTCAGAATTTTCATTAATTACTTGTGCTGGCTCTAGTTTAAACGGTTGTCTGAGACACTGCACACTCGCTCTGCATTAGTGTTGAATACAGCGAGCATGCGCAGAGCTATATCACGGAAACTCTATTTCAAAATAAATAACAAGGAACGGTCTTACTGGGTTTGCTATGAACTCCGGACTCGGGTACTTCTCCTCCGAACTCGCGACGCGTAGTTCTTGGCCCTAAAACTAACGCGACGCTTGGATACACCTCCGGCTCCTCTCACGGTTCAGTTGAAGTGCGCAGTTCTCTGTGCGTTCCACCTGCTTCAATCAGCGCTGCCGCCTTGACTAGAGCGCTGACTCGTTTATTCTTATGGAATCCTCCGCCGCCATGTTGGATCCGATTCCGTGCTCCAGGCTGTTTAATCAACTTGGACAATACGGCAACCACCATTGCCGTTTGATATTGCTGGAATTTCTTCTTGTTAGTAGACCCTTTAGTTTGGGACCTGACAGTACCCTCCCTCAAAGATCTTCCTTTCCTCAGAACCTTGTTAGGGAATCTTTTGTGAAACTCTGCTATTAATCGTGGAGCATTTACTTCAGATTCTGGCTCCCAAGATCTCTCCTCTGGACCATAACCTTTCCAGTCTAACAAGTAATATATCTTCCCTTTCTGCAGTTTAGCATCTAGAATTTGTTGTACTTCAAATTCCTCTCCATTCTCAGTCTGAATTGGTTTCGGGGTTTTACTTAACCTGACTTCAGGTTCTGCCTTTTTAAGTAAGGAAACATGAAAAACTGGGTGTATACGTAACCTTTTGGGTAATGTTAATTGATAATTCAGTGTGCTTAACTTCTTCTCTATAGGATAAGGACCTATAAATCGTGGTTGGAATTTTCTAACCCCTTTTAATCTGAGATTTTTTGTACTTAACCAAACCTTGTCTCCCTCAACCAACTCTGGCTCTTTTCTTCTTTTCCTGTCTGCGTATGCTTATAATTGGCCTTTGCTACAGTTACATTTTGGATGGCTCTACTATGAACTTGTGTCAGATGTTCTACTAAGTCTGATACTGCTGGAACATCTACCTCTTGAAAGTTTAAAGAATGTTGTGGGTGTCTACCTGCATTCATATAGAACGGGGTGTAACCAGTGGATACATTTACAGTGTTATTGTGTGCAAACTCTGCTGCCCAAAGATAATCTGGCCAATCTCCTTCCTGCTCTAAAAGACACATTCTTAGATACTGTTCCAACTCCTGATTGGTGCGTTCTGTTTGACCATCAGACTCTGGATGAAAATTTGTGGAATACCTGTTCTCAATGTTCAAACGCTTAGTGAACGCCTTCCAAAAATGAGACAGAAACTGAGAGCCCCTATCTGACACCAAAACCTTTGGTATGCCGTGTGCACGAACTACATGCTGACTGAAAGCTTCTGCTAACACTTTGGCAGTAGGCACTCCTTTTAAAGGTACGAAATGTGCCATCTTTGTAAAAGCGTCCACACACACTAATATGGTATCATAACCATGACTTGAGGGTAAGTCTACCTCTAGATCTAAGGTTACAGTGTGCCAAGGAAAAGGAGGGGTGGGTAAGGGGTGTAATAGGCTTTGTGGACGTTTCCTTTCTGATTTTCCTTTTTCACAAATCTCACATGTTGCTACATACTGATGTATGTCCTTGATCATGTTTGGCCACCAGAATCGTCTGCGCACCAATTCCTTAGTCTTGTTGATGCCTTTGTGCCCTGCCAGAATACTATCATGACATTCCTTTAAGGCCTTTAATTGCATCTCAGACATGGGCAAATATAATGCTCCATTGTGATAAGGTAGACCTTCTCGTATTTCTCTTCTGGAATCTTCCTTCAACCAACTCATCATTTCTTCGCAATTCAGGACATCCGTTTTCTCATACTTCTCCACAGTTTCCTGTAACACAGCATTAATCACCTTTTCCGCTGGTATGATAGCCTGATCCACAATCTCTTCCTTTACTCCATCTGTTTCCAGTCTGGACAAGGCGTCTGCCTTTCCATTCTGAGTTCCAGGTCGGTAAGTGATAACAAAATCATATTCTGAGAAATACAAGGACCAACGTAGCTGTCTGGGAGTCAAGGTTCTGGCTGATTTTAAAAATGTTAGATTTCGATGATCAGTATATACTGTTACAACGTGCCGAGCTCCCATTAGATAGTATCTCCATTCTTTAAAAGCATCCTTGATTGCTAGTAGCTCTTTTTCTGTGATAGTATAATTCACTTCTGGGGGTGTTAACTTGCGAGAGCGGAAGGCCACAGGGCGGAGTTGACCCGTTGTCTTGTGTCTTTGTGATAACACACCTCCCAAAGCTAGATTTGATGCGTCGGTTTCTACAAAGAATGGTTCCGCAGGATCTGGATGTAACAAAATGGGCGCTGTTGTAAAATCCTTTTTTAACTGCACAAATGCTGCCTCAGCCTCTACATTCCACTGAAAAGGAGTTCCTTTTTTCAATAAACGTGTGATTGGGATTAGCTTCTTCGAGAAATCCTGAATAAACCTTCTATAAAAGTTGGCAAATCCTATGAAACTTTGGATCTCCTTCACTGTAGTAGGAGATCTCCACTCAATCACAGCTTTTATCTTATTTTCGTCCATGGTAATACCTCCAGGAGCAAGTACAAAATCCCAAAAACTCGACTGTGGTGACATCAAAGGCACATTTTTCCAATTTGACGAATAGTCCATTCTCTCGAAGTCTTTGTAGCACCTTCTTGACATGTTCTTCATGTTTTTCTACTTCAGAAGAGTAAATCAATATATCATCGATATACACTATTGCTATCTGATCGATGCAATCCTTCAGTACATCATTTATAAAGTGCTGGAATGCTGCTGGTGCATTACATAATCCATACGGCATTACTTGATATTCGAATAAACCTTGTTTGGTTCTAAATGCTGTCTTCCACTCATCTCCCTCTCTGATCCGAACCAAGTGGTAAGCTCCTCGCAAGTCTAGTTTTGTATAGATTTTAGCTTCCTTCACTTGGTCCAGCAGAGTGGAAATCAGAGGTAACGGATAACGGTTCTTGATGGTTATTCGGTTTATTGCTCTGTAGTCAATGCACGTGTGCAGCTCACCACTCTTCTTCGGAATAAAAAACAACGGGGATGAAACTGGAGACTGCGAAGGTCGAATGAACCCATTCTCCAAGTATTCTGCCAGATACTCCTTCAAATGTTTATCTTCCTGTTCGGTGAATGCATAAATTCTACTGCAGGGAAGATTCACTCCTGGTTCGAGGTCGATTTTACAATCATACTCCCTATGGGGAGGTAATTTCTTTGCTTCAACCTCATTGAAGACATCCTGATAGTCTTGATACTTTTCTGGCAAGGTCACAGTATTTATGACGCAGACCGAATTGTCATTTTCACTCAAATGATAAGCAGGAGACTTATTTTCCTCGATCTTCTTGTGCTGGAAACAATTTTCTGTACAGTATTTAGAGTTCAAAGTTATTGTTCTTGCTGCCCAATCTATGGTGGGGTTGTGCTCCGTGAGCCAGGGTAACCCTAAGATCAATTGAAATTGAGGGGCATCAATTAAACTGAATTGTAAAACTTCGTGATGCCCTTCTGTAGTTTGTAATTGCACTGGTTCCGTGTGACTCACAATGGGGCCAGATGACAGATTGGTTCCATCAACAGCCCTAACTGGCTCACTCTTCTCCTTCCGAATGGCTTATAATCCAATTCTCTTAGCAAACTGCAAATCACAGAAATTTCCTGTAGCTCCAGAGTCTATCATGACTGTTATGCGTTCCCACCTAGTTTCTCGATAGCTCATAGTCACTGATATCACCAAATGAGGGGCAGCTGATTGCAGGGTATTAGCCAAAGCATGATTCTTGGGAGCTGAATTTATTTCTGCATCCACCAGTCCAACTCCCTCTACTGGTGGCACTGGGCGTTTTCCACCGACTGTGTTTTGGGCTTCTTGGGACAATCCCGAACAAAATGCCCACTTCCTCCACAATAGAGACACAATTTATTATTTCGTCTTTTTTCTTTTTCCTCTTTAGTAGGAGGACCACAGATGGTTCCTATTTGCATGGGTTCAGTTCCACGATTTACATCTGATTCCTTATTTGATTCATATCTGGCTCTGTCAAAACGTGGTACACTAGGTCGATAATCCCTTTTCTTTTCACCTCTTCTCTCACTCTGACGAAAATCTATCTCCAAAACTAGATCCACCAAAGCGGAAATTTCCGTGGGTCGATTGGGAACTTGCGCTAATGCATCTTTTAATTAATCTTTTAATCCCCGATAAAACACTGCAGCTCGTTTGTTTTCTGGCCATTCCGTCTCTAACACCAACTTGTTGAATTGTGCCAGGTATGCCACTAACTCTCTATTTCCTTGGCGAATCTCCAGAAGTTCGTTATCTGTAGCTTGCGACACTTTTCTGCGATCAAAAATTCGCATGAATTCCTTCTTGAAATCGTCTAAATTAAATAGCACAGGATCGTTTCTGGTGACCAAAGGCATAGACCAAGCTGCAGCATCCCCACTTAAGTAAGATAGGATGAATGCCACACGAGACTGTGCATCTGGAAATAATGCAGGTCTGCACATAAAGTGCAAGGAACATTGTGTTAGGAAGACCTGAGCCTTCTGTGGATCACCACTAAATCGCTCGGGAGGTGCTAGGGGAATAACTGGGGATAAGGAATGTATCACTTGTGTGTTTACTTTTGACTGAGATGAAGCGGAATCCCCCAAGGAACTCAAAACTGGAGACGATATCTTAAAACCCTCCCCAGAAACTTAAACTCCCTATTCTTTGTGCCAATTCTGTGGTGTCCTTCTTTAGTTCTCTATTTTCTTCTCTAACTGTAATCAATTCTCTTTGTATCTCGTCTAAAATGTCTCCCAATCTCTTTAAATCCAAACCTTCCGCCATTCTGCTCAGGTGCCAATATCTCTTGGGCACTTCACTCTGTCAGAACCAGCTCTTCTCTCTCGCTGGCTGAATGACACAGGAGCAGAACTACGCAAGCTCCCAATTCCTCGCCAGAACTCCCCCGGTCACGCACAATATATAAATGCGTAGCCAGCAGAGACCCAACAGGGAAAGGGGAATTGGACAGAGAAGAGAATGCACACAATGTAATCTTCTTTTTCTTCAGCTTCTTAACGAGCTTCTTTTTCTTCTGTGCTACTGTTGTGACGTGCTGAAACAAATAAATACATGCATATAACTCTCTCTCTTAACTCTCTACCAGTTGCACTATACTTTAATATAATACTCTAAACTTACTCAGTAGCTGTGTGCCTTTACTTTCTCTTCTAATGCTTCAGGTTCTTCTACTCTTTTAAAATGATGCACTGGAATGTAAGGAATTTATATTACCAACTATTTCTTCTCCACTTCAGATTTTATCTATGTTTTCTTATTGTTACCCACTTACTGAAATAGAAGACTGAAGCCTCAGTAAATATAAATCTTCTTCTTCACCTGAGTATCTTCTCGTTAGTTATACAGTTACTTCACTGTTGTCTTTTATTTTATTCTGGAACTGGGAGCTAATTACCTACAGTTACTTCACTGCCGTGTAATTATTTTTAGTGACTGAACACCATAGACGCAGTAGTGCTTAGTTCAACAGCATTCGGAATTTTCATTAATTACTTGTGCTGGCTCTAGTTTAAACGGCTGTCTGAGACACTGCGCACTCGCTCTGCATTAGTGTTGAATACAGCGAGCATGCGCAGAGCTATATCACGGAAACTCTATTTCAAAACAAATAACAAGGAACGGTTTTACTGGGTTTGCTATGAACTCCGGACTCGGGTACTTCTCCTCCGAACTCGCGACGCGTAGTTCTTGGCCCTAAAACTAACGCGACGCTTGGATACACCTCCGGCTCCTCTCACGGTTCAGGTGAAGTGCGCAGTTCTCTGTGCGTTCCACCTGCTTCAATCAGCGCTGCTGCCTTGACTAGAGCGCTGACTCGTTTATTCTTATGGAATCCTCCGCCGCCATGTTGGATCCGATTCCGTGCTCCAGGCTGTTTAATCAACTTGGACAATACGGCAACCACCATTGCCGTTTGATATTGTTGGAATTTCTTCATGTTAGTAGACCCTTTAGTTTGGGACCTGACAACCGCACTGGGAGCAATGTCTGTTGCCTACTGGACTGTGTCATCTGCAATCGCGACTCAATCTGAATTGTGAGCCATGCTGTCAGCAGTGTAGATGGAAGGCAGTAGTCAGCACAGACATCGAGGAATGCTTTTTGTCACTTCCTCTTCACAAAATTTGAGGATATAGTGTACAATTCCCTCTGCAATTAATAAATCAAGACTGAATTCAAACTGTGAGCCCTGCTGACTGGAGTGTAGGTGTATGGAACAAAAGATGAAATAAGTATGGTATACATTGTCGAAATATGTAGGTTTCAAGGACGTTAGTTGCCTACTGGACTCTGAATTTAATGAATCAAGACTGAATTTGAATTGTGAGCCCTGCTGACTACAGTGTAGGCTGAAGGCAGCGGTCAGGAAGGGCCCACAGGCTTGTGGCATTGAGTTGAGCTTCACAGTTAGTGGCACCTGAAGCACTCAGCTTGTGCAGAGCCAACGATGATGCGTGTTCCAGCCGGGCCGCAATGGGAGCAATGTCTTTTGCCTTCTGGACTCTGCAATGAATGAATCAAGACTCAATTTTAATCGTGGGCCCTGATGACCGCCTTGTAGGCTGGAGGCAGCGGTCAGCAAGGGCGTGCAGCCATGTGATGTTGACTTGAGCTGCACAGAGTTAGTGGCACATGAAGCACTCAGCGTGTGCGCAGCCAGCGATTATGCGTGTCCGGGTGGGCCACACTGGATGCAATGTCTGTTGCCTACTGAATAAGCATGGGCGGAAAATCCGTTACGCTCGCAGATTTTGCGGATTTTTGGGAAATTCGCAATCCGCGAGATTTGCGAATTTCCCGCAAAATCCGCAAATTCGCACGCAGCGGATTTTTTTTGCGGCACGCGGCGTTGGTGATACAATTTTTGCGGCGCGCGGCGTTTATCATCGTTTGCTAAGTTGTTTTTCTCGATAGTTTGCGAGTGCTGCGCCATTTTGGATCTTGCTGTGTGATCCCGCGGGAATTGGCGAGCGCGATTACGTCATCGCGGCTTGCCAGCGATAGTTTGTCAACGCGAGTACGGCGAGATCACGTCTCGCGGTACTTCGCAATTGCGAGATTTGAGATGCGGCGAGCAGCAAGAATCTCGCACAAGCGAAAATATAAAATTTGCAAATCTGCACAAGAAATCCACCAGCAAGCAGCATAAACCTTCTTGAAATGATGATTTTTATCTGAATAACTCCTTAGGTTGACATTTGCCTGCACTTTTTTAGCGAGGAGTCCATTTTGGGGAGGGGGGGGAGGGGGTGGGAGGAAGGAAGTGCCCCACAGTCTTCAACTTCCTGTTCCTGTCCAGCAGGCTCCTCCCAGTGCTTTGTCCATCTCCTGGTCACGTTTCATTTGGATCTGGAGCTGGAAGGATTACTTTTTGTGGATGCTGCTGGATCTTTGGATTTGAGGCCTTTTTGACTTTCTTTGGATCAGCGTTGGATTAGAAATTTTACAAGTAAGTTTGTTTGGGGCATTACAGTTGCTGCAACTAGAATTTTGGAATTTTCGATTTTTGGGCTGTTTTGGGGCCTTTTGCCCAGGGGTACTCAGTGGTGGGTGGACTGAGTCTTTCTGTGGGTTGTCTTGAACTTAAACATCATGGAGGGCATGGATGGATTGGGATTGTGCTGATTTTTCAGTGATTTTCGTTTTTTGGGCCTGTACTTGTGGCCTTTTCACCAGGGGTATTTGAGTCTAGCATGGGTCTAGTCTTTCTGTGGGCTGTCTTGAACTTAAACATCATGGAGGGCATGGATGGATTGGGATTGTGCTGATTTTGCAGTGTTTTTCGATTTTTTTTGTGCTGTATAACTGAACTGATGTTCCTCTGTCTTCCATTGTTTTTAGGTGCACAAGACTCAAGAGAACCACCAGTGCCAGAAAGAAGTCCTGCAGCGGTGTGTGTGTGCAGCATAACGTCACGCGACGTCACGTCTGGCCTCAGACAACTCTACAATTCGTGCAACTGCGGCCTGCTGTCTGACCTGCTCTGAAGAAGATGGCCCCAAAAAAAGGTCTCCGTAGCTCCTCTAGCAAGAAAGTTGCTAGTAAGGAGCAGAAGAAGCAAGTTACCAAGGAGGCTGGTGTGCCACCCGCCTCGTTTTTTGGGAGCAAAAAAAAAAGTACGCCTGCAGCAGCAGGATCTGCTGGGGACCAAGCTGGGAGCAGCACCCCTGCTCCATTGGGTTCAGTGCCTCCACCACCACGCCAACTTAAGTCAAAGCCCTTGAGTGCTTCAGAGGCAGTCAGTGTACTTCTCCAATCACCATCGACCAGTGATGTTGGCTCATCGCAAGAAAGTAGCAGCAATGCCCCTGAATCAACACAGGTTGTTGTAACTCATCTGACAAGTGTTGAACAACCACAGCCGCAACAACAACACCATGTGCAAGTACACGCCCAAGTACATGTGGAAGGAGAGGCAGCAAAAGGAGATGCGCAAGCAGAGGTGCGTGGAGGGTCACAAGTGCCCACAATAGTTGTTCCTCCCGAAGTAGGGGCACATCAGGAAATCGACAATGAAGCCGAGGTATCATTGGAAGCCACTCCTCCTGATGATCATTCATTGTCTTCCACATCCCCAGCAAGGAAAAGATCAAGGGGGTGTCTACATCTTCTTCAAGCCCACCTCCTTCTGATGATACGGATCCAGCTTGGAAACCACCACTGCGGTCTGAGAGTGAGGCACACCATGATCTGACAAAGGTACCTAAGCGTAAAAGGAAGGTCGTCGAAAAACTCATACCTATGGAGTGTGATGAGGCTCAACAAGAAGTGACAGATACTGCTGGTGATGAAGCCTCTCACGATGACGACGAGCCAGTCATCACAAAGGTCACTGCAGCCCCACCGGGCATGCAGCAAAGAGACATTTTGACCCTATCCCGAGAAGCTGCTGAGCATGATGATGATGTTGACGAGGAGGCAATGGAAATGGAAACACAACAATCATTAGATTTGGAGTTAAGTAGTACTCCAACACCTACCGCTTCCATATTTCTAACTCGCAACAAGGGACCTACATCCACCTCGACCTCAATTCGTGGTGGTGAAAGTGCAAAACGTACTGAAGTTCGGCAATCCACATCCTCCACTTCATCTGGCATTAGCAGCAGGACCACCACCACCAGTATCGCCGCCTCCTCCGGCCCCCAAAGACATTTCAAGTCTGCAGTTTGGGACTTCTTTCGTGTTTGCCCAAAAAATGAAACCGTAGCCATTTGTAGCATGTGTAAGCTTCGAGTTAGTCGTGGTAAGTTGAGTTCCAACTATGGTACCGGAGGCCAGAGAGGTCTTCTTGAAAGAAAGCACGCTGTCAAATGGTTTGCGCACCTACAGGCGATCAAGGAAGCCCGAATTGCACGTAATGCTGTTTCATCTGATGATGACGAGGAGGAAGAAGACGATTCAAACACTTCACTTACACCCAGTACCCCTGTCAGCAGCACACCCCATGTGAGGCATACTAAGAGTGTGGGAGAGAGTGAGACATCAATGCGGAAAAGTTCATCAGCGAGCGTAACTGGGTCGAAGATATCGTCATCATCATCCCATAAATCCTTGGTCCAGGGCAACATTAAAAAGATGTTGTTTACAGAAGCGCAATATGAACGCAACCACCCAATGACACGTCTGTATAACACTAAGCTGGCTAAAATGCTAGCTCTGGACCTTCTCCCTTTTTCTTTTGTAGAAGGGGTTGGTTTTCTAGAATTAGTGGCAGCGCTCTGCCCAAAATGGAAGGTTCCTAGCCGGTTCTATTTTGCCCGAGTTGCGGTTCCAGCACTACATGAAGATGTTCTGAAGGTGATTGGGGCAGCTTTGCAGAAGAGTGCTGTTCACACTATACATCTGACAACAGACATGTGGACCAGTGGCGCAGGCGCTGATTACATGTGCATCACTGCACACTGGGTCTCTTTTTCAGGGGCTAAAGCAAAGCTAAACGCAGGTGTTGACACGGACATTGTTTTTAAAGCTGCTCGGAAACATGCAACACTAGCCATGTTTGGTTTGGAGAAACGTCACACAGCAGAAAACATTTTGGATGTCTTTAACACAAAGGTCCTTAACTGGCTGTCCCCACTAAAATGCCGGGTTGGGTATGTTTCCACAGACAATGGCGCCAATATAGTTAAGGCCATGAGGGACGGTTACTATTTCAGAGTGCCGTGTTTGGCGCACTGTATAAACCTGGTTGTCCAAATATTCTTGGGTAATAAAGGCAGTGCAGCGTACAGTGTATTGGACACCTGCCGAAAGATGTGCAAGCATTTCAGCCATTCTTTTAAGGCCCAGAAGCAGCTGAGGAGCCTGCTATATCAACGTAAAATGCCAGTGAAAGCACTCATCCAGGAGGTGGTAACACGTTGGAACTCAACCTTCTACATGCTTGAGCGTCTGTATGAGCAGTATACGGAACTCGATCAATATTTCCTTACAGAGGGTACAGAGGAGCTGAGGATGGGTGGGCCGCAATGGAACATAGTTCAAAGCCTGACACGCATGCTTCGTCCTTTTGAGTTCTTCACGCGTGCAGTCAGCAAGGAGGACTCTAATTTGGGAAAAGCTATCCCATTGTTGTACATGCTGGAGGACCAACTGAAGGAGGTGTGTTCTGTGTTTGAAAAAGATGACAAAAACCAAGACTCTTTGCTTCTGGCTGAGAAATTATTAGAGCTCCTACAAGGTGATGAACGTCTTAAAAAGATCCACTCAGAAGAGCATTACATTTGTGCTACTATTCTGGATCCACGCTACAAAAAGGCGCTGGCAGGCCAAGCATTCTTTCCTTTTGATGATCAACATGTTCCAAAGTACAAACGTTGGCTAGCCTTGTCAGCCAAGAGGTTTGAAAGAGAACGGCTGGAAATTGAAGGAAATGGCAGTACATCAGCAGGCCATCCCCAGTCAAAACAATCCACTTCTGCACCTGTGGCTGTGGCACAAGTGACCTCTCAGCCGTTAAAGACACCGGCAACCGGATCATCTGCACGAGACACAACAGAAACATTGGAGGCTGAAGAGGATTGGCTAGCTCTGCGTGGGTTTGGTTCTCAAAAGGTCAGAGGCACAGCAAGAGCTAAGCAAAGTGGAGGAACCTTGGAAGAGGACCTTGAGTCGATGGTGAAGGACTATCTGAATGACTCAACAGAGGTGTATGTTAATTCTGACCCATTGGCGTATTGGCATGGGAAAAAAGAATTGTGGCCACAGCTCACCAACCTGGCTTTAAACTACTTGTCTTGCCCACTCGCAAGCGTGTCTTCTGAACGGGTTTTCAGTGCTGCTGGTGGCATTGTAACTCCCAAACGGAGCCGCCTCTCGCCCAAAAATGTGGAGAGGTTAACAATGATCAAGATGAATCAGCACCTCATACCACCAGATTTCAGAGTACGAGAAAGCGTGCCGGATGAAGAGGAGGTGGCCAGCAACATAGATGAGGGAATTTCTACTCTGTCAGGTGACACTGAGCTCACCCTGCCTGAATTCGCAGAGTATGATGACGAAGCCTTATTCTTATTCCTGGACTGTGATACCGAGCCCTGAAAATGAGACAACGAATCAATAACTTTCTTTTTCGTCCCTATTCACTTTTATTCCTGTGTGTCTGTCTTTCTTTGTTGTGCACAGTTAATATATTTCAAACTTTAATCAGATAATCACAAAATCAAGCCTATCAGCAGAACTGTCTTCACTGGTTTGCTAATTGATTTGAAGTTGCCGCAGTCTGCATTCCTCAGGTTCACAAGTTCAGAAGAACATGCTCCTCTATCCTCCTCCTCCAGACTCCTATTTCCATCAAACCAGAGGGCTGGTTTACGCCCAATGAAGAAAGACTCAGCACTTGTGGGGGTGTTGTTGTACCTCTTTGCAGGTGAGTTGACGGCTCTGGGACCATTGTTGGGAAGCTCTAATACCGGATAAAAGTGGTTTGGACCAAATCCCAGGAAGAATTTTTTTTGTGTTTTTGATGACTTGCTTGCCTTTTAGGTGCTCTTAGGGAAGGTTCCGTCCGTTTGTGGGTGAGTTTCGTGGTCTGGGAGCATTGCTGGGACACTCTAATCTTGATTGCATTTGCTTTTCAGGAAATCCGTCGTGGCAACCCCGACTTATGGCCTAGCTACGCAGCGCGTTTGGACCGAAGGCCGAGAAATATTGCAAGTATGAGATTTTGCTTTTGGCCTGTTTGGGGGTGTTATGCTTCTTGGCGGGTGGGTTGGCGGGTCTTGGGGCATTCCTGGGAAGGTCTAATACCGGGTAGAAGTGGTTGGGACAAAATCCAGGCAGATTTTTTTTGGCTATTTCTGACATTTTGCTCAATGTAGCGTTTTTGGGGGCCTGTTTGGGGGGCTTCCTGGTGTTTGTGGGTGAGTTTCGTGGTCTGGGAGCACTGCTGGGACACTCTAATCTTGATTGCATTTGCTTTTCAGGAAATCCGTCGTGGCAACCCCGACTTATGGCCTAGCTACGCAGCGCGTTTGGGCCGAAAGCCGAGAAATATTGCAAGTATGATATTTTGCTTTTGGCCTGTTTGGGGGTGTTATGCTTCTTGGCGGGTGGGTTGGCAGGTCTTGGGGAATTCCTGGGAAGGTCTAATACCGGGTAGAAGTGGTTGGGACAAAATCCAGGCCAATTTTTTTTGGGCTATTTCTGACATTTTGCTCAATGTAGCGTTTTCGGGGGCCTGTTTGGGGGGCTTCCTGGTGTTTGTGGGTGGGTTTCGGGGTCTGGGTGCACTGCTGGCTATATATACTTTACTTTGCAAGAGGTTTGAAGCAAATCCATGGTGGCAGAGGGGAGTTAGGGCCTAGCTGCAGAGCGCGCGCGGAGTGATTTGGGAAATTTGTGAAAAATTGACTAAGTCCCCATTTTTGTACTTTTGCTCTTTGGCTGTTTGGGGGTCTTCTATTCGTTTTCTCCTGGGTTGACGGCTCTGGGGCCATTGCTGGGAAGCTCTAATACCGGATAAAAGTTTTTTGGACCAAATCCCAGGCGGAATTTTTTTTGTGTTTTTGATGACTTGCTTGCCTTTGAGGTGCTCTTAGGGGGGCTTCCTGGTGTTTGTGGGTGAGTTTCGTGGTCTGGGAGCACTGCTGGGACACTCTAATCTTGATTGCATTTGCTTTTCAGGAAATCCGCCGTGGCAACCCCGACTTATGGCCTAGCTACGCAGCGCGTTTGGACCGAAGGCCGAGAAATATTGCAAGTATGAGATTTTGCTTTTGGCCTGTTTGGGGTGTTATGCTTCTTGGCGGGTGGGTTGGCGGGTCTTGGGGCATTCCTGGGAAGGTCTAATACCGGGTGGAAGTGGTTGGGACAAAATCCAGGCCGATTTTTTTTTGGCTATTTCTGACATTTTGCTCAATGTAGCGTTTTCGGGGGCCTGTTTGGGGGGCTTCCTGGTGTTTGTGGGTGAGTTTCGTGGTCTGGGAGCACTGCTGGGACACTCTAATCTTGATTGCATTTGCTTTTCAGGAAATCCGTCGTGGCAACCCCGACTTATGGCCTAGCTACGCAGCGCGTTTGGACCGAAGGCCGAGAAATATTGCAAGTATGAGATTTTGCTTTTGGCCTGTTTGGGGGTGTTATGCTTCTTGGCGGGTGGGTTGGCGGGTCTTGGGGCATTCCTGGGAAGGTCTAATACCGGGTAGGAGTGGTTGGGACAAAATCCAGGCCGATTTTGTTTGGCTATTTCTGACATTTTGCTCAATGTAGCGTTTTCGGGGGCCTGTTTGGGGGGCTTCCTGGTGTTTGTGGGTGGGTTTCGGGGTCTGGGGGTGCACTGCTGGCTATATATACTTTACTTTGCAAGAGGTTTGAAGCAAATCCATGGTGGCAGAGGGGAGTTAGGGCCTAGCTGCAGAGCGCGCGCTGAGTGATTTGGGAAATTTGTGAAAAATTGACTAAGTCCCCATTTTTGTACTTTTGCTCTTTGGCTGTTTGGGGGTCTTCTACTCGTTTTCTCCTGGGTTGACGGCTCTGGGGCCATTGCTGGGACGCTCTAATACCGGATAAAAGTGTTTTGGACCAAATCCCAGGCAGAACATTTTTTGTGTTTTTGATGACTTGCTTGCCTTTGAGGTGCTCTTAGGGGGGCTTCCTGGTGTTTGTGGGTGAGTTTCGTGGTCTGGGAGCACTGCTGGGACACTCTAATCTTGATTGCATTTGCTTTTCAGGAAATCCGTCGTGGCAACCCCGACTTATGGCCTAGCTACGCAGCGCGTTTGGACCGAAGGCCGAGAAATATTGCAAGTATGATATTTTGCTTTTGGCCTGTTTGGGGGTGTTATGCTTCTTGGCGGGTGGGTTGGCAGGTCTTGGGGAATTCCTGGGAAGGTCTAATACCGGGTAGAAGTGGTTGGGATAAAATCCAGGCCGATTTTTTTGGGCTATTTCTGACATTTTGCTCAATGTAGCGTTTTCGGGGGCCTGTTTGGGGGGCTTCCTGGTGTTTGTGGGTGGGTTTCGGGGTCTGGGTGCACTGCTGGCTATATATACTTTACTTTGCAAGAGGTTTGAAGCAAATCCATGGTGGCAGAGGGGAGTTAGGGCCTAGCTGCAGAGCGCGCGCGGAGTGATTTGGGAAATATGTGAAAAATTGACTAAGTCCCCATTTTTGTACTTTTGCTCTTTGGCTGTTTGGGGGTCTTCTACTCGTTTTCTCCTGGGTTGACGGCTCTGGGGCCATTGCTGGGACGCTCTAATACCGGATAAAAGTGTTTTGGACCAAATCCCAGGCGGAACATTTTTTGTGTTTTTGATGACTTGCTTGCCTTTGAGGTGCTCTTAGGGGGGCTTCCTGGTGTTTGTGGGTGAGTTTCGTGGTCTGGGAGCACTGCTGGGACACTCTAATCTTGATTGCATTTGCTTTTCAGGAAATCCGTCGTGGCAACCCCGACTTATGGTCTAGCTACGCAGCGCGTTTGGACCGAAGGCCGAGAAATATTGCAAGTATGAGATTTAGCTTTTGGCCTGTTTGGGGGTGTTATGCTTCTTGGCGGGTGGGTTGGCGGGTCTTGGGGCATTCCTGGGAAGGTCTAATACCGGGTAGAAGTGGTTGGGACAAAATCCAGGCCGATTTTTTTTGGCTATTTCTGACATTTTGCTCAATGTAGCGTTTTCGGGGGCCTGTTTGGGGGGCTTCCTGGTGTTTGTGGGTGAGTTTCGTGGTCTGGGAGCACTGCTGGGACACTCTAATCTTGATTGCATTTGCTTTTCAGGAAATCCGTCGTGGCAACCCCGACTTATAGCCTAGCTACGCAGCGCGTTTGGACCGAAGGCCGAGAAATATTGCAAGTATGAGATTTAGCTTTTGGCCTGTTTGGGGGTGTTATGCTTCTTGGCGGGTGGGTTGGCGGGTCTTGGGGCATTCCTGGGAAGGTCTAATACCGGGTAGAAGTGGTTGGGACAAAATCCAGGCCGATTTTTTTTGGCTATTTCTGACATTTTGCTCAATGTAGCGTTTTCGGGGGCCTGTTTGGGGGGCTTCCTGGTGTTTGTGGGTGGGTTTCGGGGTCTGGGTGCACTGCTGGCTATATATACTTTACTTTGCAAGAGGTTTGAAGCAAATCCATGGTGGCAGAGGGGAGTTAGGGCCTAGCTGCAGAGCGCGCGCGGAGTGATTTGGGAAATTTGTGAAAAATTGACTAAGTCCCCATTTTTGTACTTTTGCTCTTTGGCTGTTTGGGGGTCTTCTATTCGTTTTCTCCTGGGTTGACGGCTCTGGGGCCATTGCTGGGAAGCTCTAATACCGGATAAAAGTTTTTGGGACCAAATCCCAGGCGGAATTTGTTTTGTGTTTTTGATGACTTGCTTGCCTTTGAGGTGCTCTTAGGGGGGCTTCCTGGTGTTTGTGGGTGAGTTTTGTGGTCTGGGAGCACTGCTGGGACACTCTAATCTTGATTGCATTTGCTTTTCAGGAAATCCGCCGTGGCAACCCCGACTTATGGCCTAGCTACGCAGCGCGTTTGGACCGAAGGCCGAGAAATATTGCAAGTATGAGATTTTGCTTTTGGCCTGTTTGGGGTGTTATGCTTCTTGGCGGGTGGGTTGGCGGGTCTTGGAGCATTCCTGGGAAGGTCTAATACCGGGTAGAAGTGGTTGGGACAAAATCCAGGCCGATTTTTTTTTGGCTATTTCTGACATTTTGCTCAATGTAGCGTTTTTGGGGGCCTGTTTGGGGGGCTTCCTGGTGTTTGTGGGTGAGTTTCGTGGTCTGGGAGCACTGCTGGGACACTCTAATCTTGATTGCATTTGCTTTTCAGGAAATCCGTCGTGGCAACCCCGACTTATGGCCTAGCTACGCAGCGCGTTTGGACCGAAGGCCGAGAAATATTGCAAGTATGAGATTTTGCTTTTGGCCTGTTTGGGGGTGTTATGCTTCTTGGCGGGTGGCTTGGCGGGTCTTGGGGCATTCCTGGGAAGGTCTAATACCGGATAGAAGTGGTTGGGACAAAATCCAGGCCGATTTTATTTTGGCTATTTCTGACATTTTGCTCAATGTAGCGTTTTCGGGGGCCTGTTTGGGGGGCTTCCTGGTATTTGTGGGTGGGTTTCGGGGTCTGGGGGTGCACTGCTGGCTATATATACTTTACTTTGCAAGAGGTTTGAAGCAAATCCATGGTGGCAGAGGGGAGTTAGGGCCTAGCTGCAGAGCGCGCGCGGAGTGATTTGGGAAATTTGTGAAAAATTGACTAAGTCCCCATTTTTGTACTTTTGCTCTTTGGCTGTTTGGGGGTCTTCTACTCGTTTTCTCCTGGGTTGACGGCTCTGGGCCATTGCTGGGACGCTCTAATACCGGATAAAAGTGTTTTGGACCAAATCCCAGGCGGAACATTTTTTGTGTTTTTGATGACTTGCTTGCCTTTGAGGTGCTCTTAGGGGGGCTTCCTGGTGTTTGTGGGTGAGTTTCGTGGTCTGGGAGCACTGCTGGGACACTCTAATCTTGATTGCATTTGCTTTTCAGGAAATCCGTCGTGGCAACCCCGACTTATGGCCTAGCTACGCAGCGCGTTTGGACCGAAGGCCGAGAAATATTGCAAGTATGAGATTTTGCTTTTGGCCTGTTTGGGGGTGTTATGCTACTTGGCGGGTGGGTTGGCGGGTCTTGGGGCATTCTTGGGAAGGTCTAATACCGGGTAGAAGTGGTTGGGACAAAATCCAGGCCGATTTTTTTTGGCTATTTCTGACATTTTGCTCAATGTAGCGTTTTCGGGGGCCTGTTTGGGGGGCTTCCTGGTGTTTGTGGGTGAGTTTCGTGGTCTGGGAGCACTGCTGGGACACTCTAATCTTGATTGCATTTGCTTTTCAGGAAATCCGTCGTGGCAACCCCGACTTATGGCCTAGCTACGCAGCGCGTTTGGACCGAAGGCCGAGAAATATTGCAAGTATGAGATTTTGCTTTTGGCCTGTTTGGGGGTGTTATGCTTCTTGGCGGGTGGGTTGGCGGGTCTTGGGGCATTACTGGGAAGGTCTAATACCGGGTAGAAGTGGTTGGGACAAAATCCTCGCGGAAAAGCCTTTTGGTTGCAAGTCATTTGAAGAAAATCCATGGTGGGAAAGGGGGGATTTGGCATAGTTAAAGAAAGCCTTTGCCACTATTCTTAACTTAGGGTTCGTTAGGGTTAGCAGTATTTCTATTGCATGTGTTTGAGTGGGGGGGATTTCGAGTCTTGGAGCGATGCTGGCTATGGCTACTTTTGCTTGGTTGCTTGCAAGTGGTTTGAATGCAATCCACGGTGGGTAAGAGGTAATTAGGAAGGGGGTACTTCGGCCTACTTTTACTTTCAAAGTAAGTTTTGTCACCAGTTTTCTGCTAGGCCTCGTTTTTTGAGATTTGATTGGGGGTCTTCTACATTTTTGCGACTGGCTTTAGTAAGGGTCTGGGTGGGAGCACTGCTAGGAAGATCTAATTTTGTTCTAAAACACAGTTTACAGTACACCTAGCTTGAGGGAAAAGATCCGCTACATTAATTTGCCCATACTTATTTATCCTTCAAAAGGTGACTCAGAGTACGCACTTTCAAAAATATTGTACTGTCTACTAGGAAAATCAAATTGTGACTTTTTGCACTCCACAGCCTACATACCTTATATTTATTTATCAGTGGTGTTGTAATATTATATCACTTCCTGTTTTTCGTTGAATAATTACAGGCCGGGTTTCAGTCTCTGCAATGGGGAAAAAAGGATGGAGTCAGGCTTCACAGTAGCGAGCCACAATTCAGCATCAGGCAGGCAGTGGTCAGGGTGTCTTTTGGTGACCAACATCGATGGACGAAGCGTCGGCTGCAATGGAGGAGTGCCGCTAATAAGAGGATTTTTTTTCTGCAGGCAACTTACTTACCACTTCTAACAGGACCACTACAACCACATAGATACAGTATCCCTTGCCTTTTTCTCTGACTGTGACTGCATTTCTTGGATCTCTCTCTGCTTCTAAATTGATCCCTTAACACATCACTTAGTACACTCCACTATCACATCTGCACCACACATAGTCATTTGTAAGTGCTCCTACGTAATTCGCAAGTCGCAGCACGCCCCAGGCTGTAGAGGACTGGGA
This sequence comes from Lissotriton vulgaris, assembly GCF_964263255.1. NCBI lineage: Eukaryota > Metazoa > Chordata > Amphibia > Caudata > Salamandridae > Lissotriton > Lissotriton vulgaris. The sequence continues at coordinate 1,105,383,368 of NC_141693.1, forward strand.
TGGCCCCAATGATGAAGCATGTCACCAAGGGGCAACCCTGGTGAGTGAGGGGACACCTAGAAAAAAACAATTTCTCCTTTTCTATCTACTATACCTTCCAGACCAACCCCACTGAGTGTTGTTGTGAATGGATTTATAGTGACCAGCAAGGCTCTCGGGTATCTGGCTACAGAGACCTTATGTTGAATATCGTTATCAATAATTCCACACAGGCCCTGTACTGTCGCATTCTTTCTTCCACAGTTGTCGAAAGTACTACTTACTTTTCACTGACATTCATGCAGTAGTGCATGCACTTTCAAAGATTGATGGATAGGTTTGTACCCAAAGATTTGTTTATGTTCACAATTGTTTGTCTATGCTGTGCTATTTTTTCTTGTCTCCCAAAACCTTTCCCAAAAACCCCCGTACCCATCCATTTTTCAAACCCTAACCCTCTTCCCCCGGGCTGTGTGGTTTTGATTGATGTGTGACTAAATTACAGTAATAAATCCACACACTTGCTGGGGAGGATAAGGTGATAGCAACAGGCTGGTGAAGAAATCCGAGGATATATTCTTACTCTGCTTGACAAAGAACCATGGCTAATGTCAAAGAACTTCAACCGAATTAGTAGTTATACTTTACCATTTGTTAGGCTACAATGTGGCACTGTTCTAGTGTACTTCTGTCACCTGCTATATTCTCAGTTGTACCGTTGAATTGCTCAGGAGGACAAACCAGATTTCATTTTCTTTTTTTTCATAGGCCTGCAACTGCCACTGTGTCACACCACTAGTACCACCGCTATGAGGAAATTTTATCCGACCAAGATTGCCAACCTTATTCGCTGTTTCCCGTGGAGCCAGCCCTGGGTCTAGCCCTACTTTCAAACACAAATTACAGGTAAGATAAGCGTTTGGTGGTTTGGGGGTATAATGGAGTATTAGTAGGAGAGACGAGAGACTGAAGGTAGTACTACTAAAGTCCTAGGACTCTTGGATTCACTTCACTTACTCTGTGAGAGGCACTTAGTGTTGAAAACATTTGGGCATTTACACTTAAAGGAAGAAAATGGAACTAAACTTTCAGGAAAACAAAGTCACTGTTAAACCCCCACCCACCAGGCAAGCAGTAAGAAACGGGTATGCTCAGATAAAGTTTGCAAAAAGTATATTTATATCCCTAACAAAATAATCTCCCGCAAGACCCTCCCTAACCCCAACGATTGTCCTTCAAAAGTCCCCAAAAACCCAACTCCCAATTCCCACCCCCCAAAAGTCTCTAAAAAAGGGGCAAGGGACACTATGGGTGGATGCTGTCAACTTTTTGGGCCAGGGCATCATGCTCCTGGCGGAGCAAGGCGTGCTCTACGCGGAGCCCCTCCAACTCCTTTGAAAAGTGGTGGAGCTCCTGCTGGAGGCGGGACACCATCAGGGTACTGCGGCGCAGGCGTGCCTTCAATGCCTTGCAGGTGCAACGGCTGTGAGAGGAAGCTGTTGTCCTTGCTACTCGGCGGTGGCGTTTGGCTTTGGCAGCCCGGCTCAGTCTGGGTGGACCACTGTGCTGGGTGGCACTGGCAGCCCGTGGGGGCACGGAGGCCGATGCAGACGACGTAGTTGTTGTGGTCGACTGCACACTTTCTTCGTCCTCCAGGGCCACCAGCCGCCGATATTCGGCCACAGTGGCATCGATCCTCCGTTGCCGGGCCGCTCTAGCCAGCTCCTTCCTCCTTGTTCGTTTGGAAGGAGAACCTATATGAAGAAAGAAAGACATAGTCTGTAACCAATGCTCTTTATGATTAACTCAATCATTCAGCAGAAATTTGTGTTGCACTACAACTAGCAACTTGCAAGCGCATTACATAACTATTGAGGCCAGTATCTATCTAACCTCACACTTCTTCATCCTTGCTCTAACATTAGTGGGAGTTTAAGGAACAAATTCTACGAGCACTATGGACTTCCATTGGAGTCGACTATGAAAGTACACCAGTCTTATTCTTCTTCTTGTCTCTTGTTTAGGAAAATTGGTACGTTATCTTCTGCAAGCCGGCATAATGCCAGCGCAGTAAACTTGCACCCGAGAAAAAGAGACGCACGCCATGAGGAGTGACCTAGACTTGCGTTGCGTTACTGTGCCCGTCCAGTACATGCAGATGGGGAAGCTCTTACTTTTCTATTACGGGTGGCACTGAGAATACTCTGTTACAACTCAAGGGCTACTGCTTAATTAATTTAACTTTCACCCTACAGTGGAAATGAGTACTAGAAATGGAAAATTGAAGAAGATAAATAATCTGATTATCTATCACTTCACATGGGATGTTTTTGCTTATATATGGGATGACTTTAGGTGCTTTGCTTTTTATTGAGTGACCAGTGATACATCCACACATGAATGACTGAGTACTACTAAACTTATTAAGAGAGGTAGGGAGTGGCCACCGTAATAACCGGATCTATGCTGTGCTTGCAATACAAACTACTGCTACTATTGATGGTAGTATTTGGACAAAATTAAAACTTCTTTTCCTTGCCTTTCCCACACTGGAACGGACGTGCGGGTGCAGTGTTACATGCTCTTCAAAGTTACACTTAGTTCATCCACTGACCGTCTACTTTCTCTAGATCATGGGTACTCACAAACTTTCTCTCAGGGGCTAAATTTACAGTGTAGTTTGTGGCCGAGGGCCGCACTGGTGGGGGCGGAGTCAGAGGGGGCGGGGCTAAAGCAAAACGAAAACTTGTGACCATGAGGTTGCACACAGGTCCCTGCAGCAGATGCCCTCATCCACTGAGCCACCAGACCCAGCATTTACATACATCTCTCTCCCTCCTGCTCTCCCTCCTGCCCTCCCTCTCCATCTCTCTCCCTCCTGCCCTCCCTCTCCCTCCCCCTCTGTCATCTCACTGTGTGTGTGTCTATCTGTGTCAGCCTTCAGCCCGGGTTGAGACCGCTTCCTCAACGCGCACACACAGACAACAACACCAAAGTACTTAACAGGTCTTTAAAAGACCATTAACATATTATTGAGGCTTTGTTTGTTGTAGCGCCCCTGCATATCCACCCTGACAATCACTGCTTGCCCGGCCCCACAGAGCAGAGGCTTTGTTCTATTTCACCTCTTTGTGGCCTTGCATCTCCACTCTGCTCTGTGGGGGCCGGGGGAGCAGTGATTGTCAGAGTGGAGATGCAGGGGCGCTAACAGGTGAAATACAAAAAAGCCTCTGCTCTGTGGGGGCCGGGGGAGCAGTGATTGTCTGCAAGGTCTGCGCACCGCCAAGGAAGGCTTGCCGGGCCACCACCGGCCCGCGGGCCGTACTATGAGTACCCCTGCTCTAGATACACATATGCTATCTAAGAGTCAGATAGTAGCATGATCCAGGTATATGGACACATACAGTTTCTGTGTCACCCACCCAGGCTGTTGTCCTTCCACCCATCATTGCTTCATCATTCACCCAGCCATGCATCTCATATTCTTGCCTTCCCAGCTAGTCTTCAATCTCAATAAGTAAGGAATATATAAGAGCTTACCTCTGGCCGCCACCACCACCGTCTCAACTTTCACAGCCGCCACCTCCTCCCCTGAAGAATTGCCCTCCGCCTCCGTGTCGAGCACCACCACCTCCACACTGGCCCCGCCACCAGATGTTCCACCTACAAAGTACATTTAAGAATGTTAGAATAGAGCACTCACTAGTCTTTGGTCTAGGAATGAAGACATGTGAAAACAATGTCATTTGTGACTGTCTACTTTAAAGTTAAAAAAAATGTCCCTTTTTCCAGGGAAGGTTGTCTTGCTGCACTTTTTGGCACAACTGATGAAGGCTGTTTTTTTAACACGCACCATTTTTCTCCACACAGACAGAAGATGGACTTCTAACAACAAGATCAAGTTGAAACCAGGTGAGAGCTCGGCTCGACCACAAGAAATGTCTTCAATTAATCGTCAGCACTAACCACTTTTCCATTATCAGTTAAACGTTTAGTTTTATTATGACTTCATTTTAATAAATGTGTTTACTTTTAATAAAGCTTTTAAACTTAAATACAATCTGTGTTTTTTGGTCCAGACTAGAGTGACTGAGCGAAAGGTTTTGCAATTTTTGCAAGCATGAGTCCAGATAGAACACTTCAAAAGACATTATGGACAATCCCAGAGGACTGCACTAAGTTGATAGAGCTATTGCTGACTAGAATCATGGGAGTTTCGCCAACCGTGAAATCTTAGTTAGCTACACAGACAGACTAATAAGAATAATCTAGTAATACCACAGGGAGTCATAGTAGAGGCAGGATAAGAATTTAGATACAGTCTACAAGAAGATCAAAGACAATTTTGAAAAAAGTCAAATGAGGAACGCTAGGAAAAATAGGTACAAGTCTAAAATGAAAACTTACTGGGGCCAGCAAAGGAGCCCTCGCCTGCCCGATCCTGGCCCTGATGAACAGCATCCGCCGCCTGCTGCTCCTGTGTCCTCCTCTCGCCCCTGGGGGGAGCTGACGTACAACATGAAAGAAAGAACAGAAAACATGGATGATTGTTGCTTGTCAATGTCAACCAAATCAAACATTTCAAAAGAACAATAACAAAATATTTCCGCGAAATTATATTGATTAGGGTTAGTTTTCATTTATTTGCGGACCTGTGACTTCGAAAGTCACGTAACTCACTAAACAAAGTACTGAAAGGTTCACCTAGGACTGGCAGGCAGCAGTCCGCAGGCAAGACGCAAAGTGACAGACAAACTCCATTGTGATTTCAGTCAGATCAGTGACAACACTAACAGTTGCCTGCTACATTACCAGTCATTTAAATAGTCAAACTATCAATCCACCGCCACTATTTTTTTTATTGTCAGGGGTACAAAGGAAGGGGCAGATTTAAGCCCCTTGCGGCTCTTTTGCGCCGTTCTTGCGTGACTTTTGTGACGCAGCAGCTAAACAAAAAAGGGCGCCATGGTGCGGCGTATAATATTATAACAACGTGACGCATTTGGGAGATGCATCCCGTTATAAAGCCCTGCGCCATCAGGGGGCGTTCCGGCGCAAGGGAGGGCATTCCTGCGCTGGAACACATCCTAAAAGTGGCTGAGGGAAATCTACAAAATTTCAATCAGTCACCTTTAGGACAATGATGCGTCACACAAACCCTGCACCTGCTTGAAGCAGACGTACGGCTTGACCCAGCATTGGGGAGATAGGGTACCCCAGAGCATTGCTGGAGCTGCGCCATCGTTGCGACGCAACTCCAGCAGTAAAGCTTCGGTGACGTTTTGGGCCCATGGTGCGCCGCATTGCAAATACGGCGCACCATGTTTGGTGGTGGTAGCGGGCCGCACAATTAATGGCGCATCCCTGCTACTTTGCAGGGATGCGACGGTAATTGCAATTCTGCCCCTTAGGGGCATACTTACTTACGCGTTCTGGCGCATCTCCAGAGATGCGCCAGATCAAATGCGTCACGCAAAACTACCCTTGCGACACGGCAGATGCGCCTCATTTACAATGCGGCGCGCCCTGGCGCAAGGGTAGGCACTTGCGTGACGCATCTCGTCACGTAAGAGCGGCGCATCGCTGGAGTCACGTCGCCAACGCAATGCAACTCCAGTAATGCTCAGGGCCACCCAATACTTAACATGCTGTGTCAGTCCTTTCGCCTGCTTCAAGCAGACATAAGGAATTGAATTGACGTAGCAGCGTCGCAGAAGTGCCTGCGTTAAATCTTGTAGATTTCACGCAGGCAATTTTGCGAGGCGCACAGCTGCCGGACCGCCCACCCTGCGTACTAGGAACGCACCCATTGTGGTGCAGGCCCATGGCTTTATAACGTGACGCATCTCCCTAGATGCGTCATGCTGTAAATGACTCGCAGGTATGCAGCACGTTTACGCCGCTGTTGCGTCACGCAAGGCAACGTAAACGAGGCGCAAGGGGCTTGTAAATGTAATCTGCCCCCTAGTGTCTAGCATTATGCAGTTCTGTAAAGTACACTCATACATAATAGTTACTCAGGCCAATGAGACCACGAAATAGAAAACAAATAAGCATAGTAGCAACGCCACTGAGAAGGAGAGCAGTGCACCTGAAATGCACAGAAGATTTTGAAATATAATTTAACTACAATGTAATCATCATCAGCTGCATTATTGGCTTGCTCCATGTAAAAAACAAATATTTGCAATACAACAACACAGAGCAGGAGAAAACATCATACTAGTGAGTGATTAAATGGCTACTACTACTCACCAAGCCCGGGGATCTCCAAGCCGAGCTGGTCCAGCAGGTCGCGCTCGCGGTTCAGGAGGTCCGTCCAGCGATGGGTGACCTGGCTGTAGGTGTGCTGGACCCCGTAGAGGTGGGATATGGCCCAGCACACCTTCTCCCACCGCTTCCGGCGCTCCCGCATGTTGTAGCCGCCGGCCGCGATCCTGCCGCCTCCCGCGATGGTCCTGGGCAGGCGGCGCTGGACGAAGTAGACCAGCGCGCCCACTTCCTCCGGGCTGAATATCTCCCGTCGCGTCACCTGCTCCCCCCTCAATCTCCCGCATGCTGTCCTGGCACTGGGTCCAGCACTACTCCCCGCCGCCGCTGCGGCCCTCAAGTGCCTGGGCAGCTTCACGGCGCCTGGCTTGACCATGGTCTGGGCAGGTAAGGTAGGAAGAAGTAGAAAATTAAGAAAGAATAGGATAGGGAAGAAGAAAAGAAAAGAGTTTAAAAAAGTAGTTTAAAAGTAAAGAAAAATAGCAGAAAAGACAAAAATATACAGCTAGGAAAAGAGAGGGATAGATAAGAAGCAAAATCGTAAAAAAAAAACTGAAAACAAGCAAAGGATGGCAAAGATACCAAGAGTATTAAACACCATGCCCAGACACAGGAAATGAATGAAAAACAAGATGGCCGGTGCCCGTTCACGAGCGCGAAAGTAAGTTCGCACGAGATTTCCCTCGCGATCTCGTGCGAACCTCTAGATTTCCCTAGCGATCTCGTGCGAACCTCTACTCGCAATGCGCTTACTGCGCGAGATTATACATAGCGGGCGGAAACGGAAATACGTCACGCAAACAAAATGGCCGCGCCCGTACTCGACCTTGGGGTAAATTCGCGTGTTGCGCTGCAAGCGGCTCGCGAATACTGCAAAAAAACTCGCGAAACAACAAGCCGCAAAAAAATAAAAAGCTCATTCGCACGAATTGGCGGCTTCCGCGGTCGGTTTCGCACGACGCCGCACCCCGCGAATAGCGCGAAAAAACCGAAAAACGATTTTAGCAAAAGCAAAAGCAATGAGCAGGTGCAAAAGGTCAACCTCATGATTTGTAACGATTCCCTGTAGTGCTTCCTGAGGGGGCCCTCCAGAATTCGGTTGCGTGCTTGCAACTATTGTGTGACCCTGATCTGACCTTAACTGTATGCCACAAAAGTCCTGATTTACAGCTAAAGGAGCAGACAAGCAGGTGCCAGGCTGGAACTTCAAATTCTTTCAGTGACACATTAATTAGCCCCTAATTCATTATTGTCAGTTGGGGCAGGGCAGGTGTTGTTAATAAACTAACCCCAAATTAATTCATGTCAGTTCAAGCAGGGCAGGTGGGCTTGCTTTTCCCCCCCATCTTCTACAGTGATGATGAACCAGATGGTGGCATTGATGTAACAGAGGGTGGCATGGGTCAAAGAGAAGGTGCCAGTGGTGAAACAGAGGGTGCTGGGAGGCTGTGATGATGAACCAGACGTAGAAAGTTTTAGAAACAACATAGTCGCGACCGTTGCGAGCCGACAAGTAAGTTCGCAATTGCGAACTAGTACCAAATCCTCGCGAACTGGCAGAAACACTTGCGAACACACAAAAAAAAAGAATCCGCAAATTCGCGAGAATTCAGGGATTTTGCGGATTGCGAATTCGCAAATCCGCAAAATTCGCGAACGCGAGATTCGCAAAATTCGCCCATGCTTACTACTGAACTGCATCATCTGCAATCACAACTCTATCCGAACGGTCAGCCCTGCTGACCTTAGTGTAGGCCAGAGGCAGCGATCAGCAAGGGCCAACAGTCATGCGGCATTCACTTGAGCTGCACAGAGTTAGTGGCACCTGAAGCACTCAGCGTGTGCGCAGCCAGCGATGATGCGTGGTCCGGGCGGGCCGCACTTGGAGCAATGAATGAATGAATGAATACGTTTTTATATAGCGTATCGTTCACTCCAAGGAGTATCTTGGCGCTGTATGCGGAGAGGGAGGGCACCTACCAGGAGAAAGAGCAGGCGCAGACTTAGATAATAGAAATGCAGAGAAAACACCAGGCAATATTATCTGGGATACCAAAATCCATGTTTTGAGGGACTTCCTGGAGTTCAGTTCAGTTTGTGTCTGTCTGAGTTGAGTTGGCAAGGAGTTCAAGGCTTTGGTCTCTATGGCCGCCAGTGTCTTTCCATCACTGGTTTTAAGTTTAAAATTGGGTATTGTTCTTTGAAGATGACCGTAGAGTACGTTGAGTGGTGTATGGCTTAGTTCTGACATTGAGATATTCTGGTCCAGTATTATTAGTTGTTTTATAAACGATGGTCAGAACCGTGTAGAGAATCCTGTTATGGATGGGCAGCGAATGGAGGATTTTTGGTGCTATTGCTGAGGAGGAGTCTCTAGGCAAATTGAGTACCAGCCTCTCTGCGGTGTTCTGGACCACCTGTAGTCTTTGTAGGACTTTTTTGTTAGTTCCTGCATAAAGACTATTACAGTAGTCCAGAAGGGATAGAATTAAGGCTGCTACCACTGTCTTTTTGGCTGACATTGGGAGAAGATCGAAAAATGTTCTAAGGATTTTTATTACTTGAAAACAGGTACCTGCCACAGCCAGGGATTGTTTGTGGAAGGATAATGTATGATTGAATTTTATTCCCAGATTCCTTACAGTATCTACTCTAGTAGGAGGTGGGGCCGAATTTGGCAGCCACCATTGGTCCGGTCTGAAAACGTTTGTCTTGCCAAACAGCATTATCTCTGTTTTGGAGTTATTACATTTTAGGCGGTGCAGCTTCATCCAAACCATCACTGCTGTTAGACAGTGGTGAAATTTCTCTTCAGCCACTGTCGAATTTCTATCTAGGGTAAAGATCAGTTGAGTGGCATATGCATATGCGACGCAGTCCACATCGTAGATGTCCATCAGATAAAGCAGTGGTGCCATGTAAAGATTAAAGAGAGTTGGGCTCAGGGCTATTCCTTGAGGGACCCCTGATGCCAGTCCTCTTTCCTGCGATCTATAGCATTCCAGTGTTACGATCTGTTGCCTGTTTTCCCAAAAATATGTAATCCAGGCTAGTGCATTGTTTGTGATTCCACTGCATGCAAGTCTGTCTCTCAGAATATCATGAGAGACTGTGTCAAACGCCGCTGACAAATCTCACAGAAGCAGTACTGCATCCTTTCGATGATCAATAGCAAGTTTTATAGGTTCAGTAATGTGCAGTAGTGCTGATTTTGTTGAGTGAGCTGATCAAAAGCCAGATTGCTTGGAATGTAAGATGTTGGCTCCCTGCGTGAAATCATTGAGTTGGTTGTTAACAGGTTGTTAACAAGTTTCTCAGCAATATTACACAAACATGGCAACAGTGAGATAGGCCTGAGATTGGAAATGGTTGTTGCATCTGAAAGTTTCTTTTTTTGAAGCAGTTTCACAGCAGCGGTTTTCCAGCTGTCAGGAACTTTGGCTAGTCTGAAAGTAGCATTAATAATCTGATTAAATATGGGGTTGATAGTATCCACCAGTGCATGTAAAAAATGTTGGGGGCAAGGATCAAGAAGCGAGCCAGATTTACAGGAGAGAATAGCTTACCTAGATTGCCCTAGATTGGTCTCATTAAAACATATCAGTTCCTTATTTCTTTTTCCTGTGGTCTGACCAATATGCATTTGGGGGAGTGTTTTAGTAAAGTGTTTCTTTATGCCCAGAATTTTATGCTCAAAAAGTCGGCGAAACGATTGCATAGATCTTGTGAGGGAGGGATTTCCTGTTCTAGACTTTTAGGATTGGTAAATGTTTTTACTATATTGAAAATAGTCTTTTGATTATCTGCTTTATTAATTACATTTGAGTAGTAAGTCTTCTTTTCTAGTTTGATATGTCGCTGGTAGGATCTGAGAGTTGATTTAAGATCACCAGGTCTACTGTTTTGCAGTTTTTCCTCCATTGCTTCTCTAGTATTCTACATTTTCCATGCAAGGCTTTTAAGCTAGGGGTAAACCAAGGAGCTGACCTTTTGTTTCTACTGTTTTTATTTAGGGGGTCAAAGTATTAGCCACTGATAGCATCCATTCATTAAATAGGTTATTGTCTATTTCAGGGTACCCAGTGAAAATAGGTTTTTCATCTTCTGCTATGTTCTGCAGATTGGGGTTAGAGAGCAAATTTTTCCATTTCCGTGTGAGACCTGGTTTTTCAGGGTTTTTTCCTAGTTGAACATTGTTACGGTCAAGCTTAAAAGGATTAACTTATGATCTGACCAAGTAATAGCCATTGGAGGAGAGGCGATTAGGTTGGCTGCATTGGTGCATATTCCACCTATGGTGTGCCTCGCAATGTCTTTTGCCTAATGAATTCTGCTTCAAGAAGGCTACGTGGCAGTGACTTGTGGTGCACTGAGTTTGTGGCACCTGAAGCACTCAGTGTGTGCACAGCCAGCGATGATGCGTGGTCTGGGAGGGCAACACTTGTAGCAATGTCTGTTGCCTACTGAACTGCGTCATCTGCAATCGTGACTCAATCTGAATTTTAAGCCCTGCTGTCTGCAGTGTACAGCGAAGGCAGTAGTCTGTACAGACCTAACTCTGCGGTGTTGTGCCGCTGTGTTCGCAGGAGGCCTGTGTCGAGGAGGCCGGCGGTCACGGCAGCGGCCTTGTGGCAGGGTGAGGGTCGACTCTCTGGCAGATGCGTTGGCCTTCCCAGAAGTGAACCACACCCAGATCCACGGCCTATTTATTCACACTCCTACCCTGGAGTGGCGTATGCTGGACCAGCCCACTCTGCTTCCGCTTACAGGGGATGACGACACAGCTACATGACCGAGATCTTCACCACTGCCTGAGGTAACATGGTTGCGTACACTGTCCACAACACTACAAGCACCAGCAGCATATGTACACATGGAGAGGTCTGTGCTCTGCATAGTGATGTCTGTCCAGCACATCACCGCTACAATTGGCATTCTGTGCATTGTTATTGATGGGTGACTTGCCTCCTTCACAGATACTTGGTTCCCACCTCTCCCAACATTTAGCTATTGTGTGGCTGAGGGGCCATGCCATTTTAAGAAGGTCTGCTGTCCTGTTGTGTGCTGTCTCGGTGGTAGTATTAGGGGGGGTCCAGGGGAGGTCCTGGGGGTGGTGGCGGTGGGTGTTGTGGCCTTCTTGGGTGTCGGAGCTGCATGATCAGTAGCTCTATGACATGTGATGGTCTTCAGATGTGGCTCTGGGCTGTGCTCCTTTTCATACTGTAGGTAGTTGTCCTGCTTTACAGCAGTAAAAGGCAGATGTTAAATTCTTACTGCTAACGCAGCGTATCGCCTGCTTTTGGATTGCATTGCAGATTTGCCTGATCATTGAAAATATTAGGAAGTGGTGTTTCCATGTTTTTTTGGCACGGGAACGCCTACTCTGCACATAATTAGCATTAGTTTTCGCTCTCATTCGGGTCGATGCTTTTTGCGGAAGCTATCGCTGCAAAATTGGCGTTATCGGAAACTTTCACCAGGCTGAGAATGGGATGATAATTCTTTTGCCACTTTTGCTGCGCTAAAGTGCCGATAACTCAGCGATGAGTCCTTAAGAATACGCCCCATTGTTTAAAAACTTTTTTTGTTCAGATTCGTGCACCCAGCCGCTTTAAAAAAAAATAGTAATAATTTTTTGGCCCTGGGGGTTTTTGTGGGATCCCCTGAGCAGGCCTAAGAGGTCGGGGTGTTTGTACCCTGCCCACTTTTTTTGTTTTTTCATTCTTTTTTCTTGTGATTCGCATGTAGCTACAACTGAGTCCTAATAAACACAAGGGCTCATTTTAGAGTCACCTTCTCAACCAACAGTGGGGACTTATCGCCGAGTTATTGGCACTTTAGCGCAGCCAACGTGGTGAAAGAAGTATCGCCCCATTCTCAAGTTGGTGCACACTGCCACATTGCCCACAGGCTGACTGTACCAACACAGTGGACAATCAACATCCTTCCGCAGGAAAAGCTGCTGGCTGTGCTGCACCTGTTGGCCTCTGGTATCTTTCAACTAACAACTGTGAGAGTCGGAGGAGTTTCACAGCCAGCCCTATTAAACTTCCTCACATGTCTTGGATGCATGTCCACAAAAGCAATGTAGGGCCCCTGTATCCGCACCTCTCACTCATCCCAATTCGTAGATTCCTGCACAACCAACCCCAACACCAGCCATTGCTTGACGCCGCTGTGCTCCAGATCCAAGATATCTGAAATTGGGGTGCACCAGGTCGTGAAGTCTAGTAGTCAACAGTAGTAGAAAAACAGAACTTTATTAGAAAAACATAAATTAACAACACAAAAACATCAAATAACGAGTGACATTCCAAATGGGGAACATCAACTTGTGGATCGAAATAACTGTAGATCATCCTGGAAATCCCAAAAGTCTGTATTCAGAAACCTGTTGGATAAATGAAGACAATGGTCAAGCTTTAGTATGGTCACAAATGTACTATGGTACAATGTATTGCAGTTGGACAAACCGGAATGCTTACAGGTATGATCAATCATGCACAAAATTACTGTAACAGAAGTTTGTGTGGTCGTAACCTTCGTAGGAAAGAAAAGGAACGTTACAACCACACAAACTTCTGTTACGGTCTCATTATGCAGGATTTATCATACCTGTAAGCATCATGGTTCGTTTCAGCTTGATACACCTGCATGTTCACTTCACCCACACTGCGCAGGAACAGCTGGAGACCAAGCAAGGGAACCAAGCCATAGCAGGCTTCCTGCAGGTGTTGGGCGCAATTGACTGCACACATGTACTACTTGTGCCCCCTGCTGACACTGCACACAATCACCGCAACAGAAACCACACACATTCCAGCAATGTGCAGGCAAAACTGGACCACCGGGTCCTGTACACTAATGTTGTCGCAAACTTCTCAGGCAGTGTGCACGATTCCTACATCTTTCACAAACATCCCAGGCCTGGTCCCCAGACCAGTCCGCCACCCACCGATGACTGCCCCACCCTGCGCACCCAGGCCTCAATGCTCACCTACCACCACCGGCGTGTTTCCAAGAGGGCCACCAACGTGCCGGAGCAACCTCCTCAGCCGTCTCTGGATTCTGGGTCATAGGCCCCCAGCGCATCCTGCGGCACCGCACCGAGGAGTCATGACTGTACAGCCAGGGCATGCACGAGGTCCAGCCAAGCTCACAATTCAAATCGGATCTAGATTGCCAGGATGGTGTATCGAGGCCTGCGCATCATCGCAGGCTGCACACCTGCTCAGCTCTGGTGGCAGTAACTCAGTGCAGCTCAAGTAATCGCCACGTGGTGGGAGGCAGTGTCAGCCAAAATGCCTCGGCTGCCACCAACTCTGTGCACCTCAAGTCATCGCCACATGGCAGGAAGCCAGTATCGGGCAACGTGCTTCAGCTGCCACCAACTCTGTGCTCCTCAAGTCATAGCCACGTTGCGAGAGGCCCGTGTCGGCCAAAGTGCCTCGGGTGCCACCAACATAATAACCACAGGGATACACCCAGACAGAGAGTGGAAATGGCATCAAGCACATGTGCTCAGCCCTTTTTATTGGCAGGGTCACATGTCGTGATGCCTGTGCTGCATGGGTGTGGTGTGAGTGTAAACCAGCCATGAGGGAGTGGCTGTGGAATGCTGACAACTAGACCTGTGCTCAGCAGATCACTACAGGGAAGACCTGGGACATGTTGCATTGTAGTTCCCTCCCTGTAAGCGTAAGTGGAGTGGGCTGGCTGAAACACGCATCCTTCATGACTTTACCAATATGGCGGTTTGAATCCGCACACCCAACGAGATAGGTACATAATGGATGCGTGACTCCACTTTAAAAAAATAAATATATATATATATATATATTAATATGTAATTAAACAGAAGACATTATATTATTTTATTAACAAACAAAAAAAATTACAAAAACTATTTTTAGGCTATTAAAGTTACCAAATATAATTTAAAAAAAATCAAAATTATTGAAAAAACCATAGGTTTAATGAACATTATAATTCGAAATTAGCATTTAAAACACCTTTAAAATTCACTGAAAAAAACATAGGTTTCAGGCATGTTATAGTTAGAAATTAGCATTTAAAAAACTTTAGAAATTCACTGAAAAAAAACATAGGTTTCAGGGACGTTATTGTTAGTTGGACATTTCAAAACCATAGAAATTCCCCGGTTATAGCTAGTTCAGCTAACTATAACTCGTGCCCCGGCAACGCACTGCTGTTAATGTCACATATTACATTATTCATGACATGGTCAGTGACATCACTGATGACATCACTGATGACATCTCAAATGACATCACTGATGACATCACGGATTACATCATCCACGTGAAAATATGATCCACCTCCTCACACTCTAATATAAACTTTGATACACCCACTGTAAAATACAGACTACCATTTTCAAAACCATCGACACACCAATACAAGATACTAAATACGTACTCACTGATTCCTAAGTCTACACACTTATGCACACATTCACCCATACAATCACTCATACATGCAGTGACTCATCAATACAACACTATCATAAGCACTCATACACCTATACAGACACTCACACACCATCACTCATCCAGAGTTACTCACACACCTAGTCAGTCATGCAAAGAATCAATCACACTTCCATTTACTGACCTATACAGTTATTCACACACCACATCACTTATTCAAATAGAAACAAATGCATATTTATTCTCTTATACAATCACTGATACAAGTACACACTCATCCAAACAGCCACTCTCACAATCACTGACTCTCACGTATAGTCATTTATATACTTCAATGTTCACATTCACTGCCTTTTACATATGTGGTTACTTGGACATGTAACATTGAGACATCCATTCACTCACCAACACACCCAAACATAAACTCACCCACTCATACAGCTGTTTCCTCATGGACTCTTGAACCCATTCACACAGTGAATCAACCACTGAAACATCTATGCACAGTCACACACCTCCCACCCACCCACCCACACATACTCAGGCACCCATACAAATACTCAGGCTGTGGTAAATAGTTATTTACAGTCTGAATTTCTATGCGGTAAAGTCCAATAATAATAACTCAATCGGAAATAAAGAGACACAAAGTCCGTGGCAACTGAGTTTCAAAGTGGGTTTTATTCCATAAAATGGAATGGTTCGAACCAGGATATCATGTTCCTTTCACCATAAAGGATCAGGATGGGATAGAGCATACTTTATTGACAGAACATAACTTTTATAGTTAATGCATAGAATGGCGATCAATACAGAAGGCGTAACAGCTGAGAGAAACGAGATAAGGACACATGTGCGTAGCAATACGTAATCAGAAAGGCGTGCACTAGGGCGTACACAGAGGCGTGTGCTAGAAAACGTCACATGAAGGTGTCACAAGTGGGTGGATACCTAGTGGAATCTTGCAGTGTCAGCAGAAATCTGTGGCAAGGATGCGCGCGCAGCAGCATGACGTGTGACTGACGTGAGGCTGGAGGGTGAAGGGGACTTGACATTTAGCCCTAGAGGGGAGAGACAGAAGTCTGGCATGTCAGATCAACTCGTTCCTAAATCATATCTGATATCTTGTGTTTGAGGAACTACATTATCTAGAAGGAAAGGTCTCTCGGGCAGAGGCTACTCTATACTGGCTATTAATGTGTGCATATGTAACTACGTGTCTGCGTGTAATGCGAGGGGCCATGGGCCTACCATGGTAACAGGAGCAATGAATTACTTGCATGGAGACAGAGAGGCCGGGCCCTTTGCTCTGCAGCTGGGGAATTGTTTATCTATTCTGCTAGACTGGAATGTGTTTTCGAGGAGCTGAACTCGGCTATACTGATAACTTGAAGGCAAAATACTGTCTTTGGCAGGCAAGCAGGCCGAGCCGGGCACCGCTCGCCGCGCAGGGAGTAGGACAGAGGTCAGGGAGGCATCCCACGTTGCAGCTTTTCAGAAGGCAGAGAACAGAAAGGCTCGATGGCAGAAATCAGGGCCTAGCCCTGACTAGGGAAAAACGTGAGAGTGCACCATGAAAAGACGTTGGCAAGGCATACTTGGGAACTGAATTATCGATCCATTCATGGCGGATCTGAAAGAGGACATGTTAACGTTGGACGCAAATGTATTTGCGTCTTCATAGCTGGCACAGGAGGGAAGTTACATGCACTTTAAGCTCGTACATGGAGACGGTGGGGTACACGTTAGGGAACATTTCTGACCATAACATTTTATATTTCCTCATTCCCTCCTTGTTCCCTACGGACCCTTCATGATACATCGATCCTCATTAGTCCATCTATTTGTTCATATAACATCATTTGCTCTTCCTTTTTTAGACGGGATTTAGAACGTGGGCTTGGATGAGGAAAACAGGATGTGGCGCACAGGCCGCAAATCGCCGGCCCACATTGGATACATAAGCAACAACTGAATACTATGAGAAGGGCTATTCCGAGGAAGGATAGGACCTTCCATCCCCAGGCTGACAACACGCTCCAGAACCAACCGGACCAAGTCCAGGTACCTGGATTCTGGTGTATCTGACTTGCAATCTTATGGAGGCGGGTAATGGCTTTATATACTGACGGTGCATTATTAGGAATGAAAACACAGCAGCTCGATCCGAGAACTTTACAGGCCCCGCCCCTATCGGCCAGGATGACGTCAAGGACGAGACGATTTTGAAGAACGACAAGTCTCATAGCAGACTGTTCCTCGGTCAAGTTACCTAGGGCGGAAGTAGTTTCATTCACTACTGCTTCGAGGGTTCTGGTCAAGTGACGTATAGACTTACTATTAAAGATAGCACCTAAGTAGGGAAAGAAACCCTTATTGAAATCTGTGTATCGTTCCCATGCCGTTTCAGTATAGTCGACAAGCGGGAGATCTCTCTTGGGTCTGTTAGGTACTAGTCGGGAGTTTCGATTATAATCAGGTGGAGCTAGAAAAACAGGTGGCAGAAGGAATGCAATGTAACATGTCCCATCCCAATCTAGTGGCAAACGTATATAGGCTGTATGACCACAAATGAAATAGGAATGGCGGGTAGCTTTGAATGTAGACTTGCCTTTGTCACTGAATTCGAGCACAGTAGTACATTTACTATGACCTAAAGGTACTGAACCATTCTTTCTGACACATAATTCGCCTTTAACGGGTAGTACTGACATAGAGGGTAAGTCTGGTCCTGTATCAGACTGAACATTTAGAATCATGAGATTGAGTGTATAATTACCTAATCCATATACTTCATTTTCTAGATCAGTCCCTGTCCTTTGTGGAAGACCCTCCTTGTTAGGGTAACCTGCTTTATGCAGAACTGTGTTCAGATTTCCCCATATCCAACTACCTTTGTATACTACGGACTCAGAGTCTAAGGAATTTATTAAACTAAACCATGCACCACAGGAACCATTATGTGTGAACGGGTACGGGAAGAGGGGCAAGACTCCCTTGTATTTCTGATAGGGAGGAAGTCGGCCACATATCCAACAATTGGTAGCATTGCTGGTCTGATGAGAATGATGTAACATACTGATGAAAGTATTGTTGCGCAGCGCAAGTCGGTAAGACAACTCATGAGGGGGTAGTTCACTGAAAGTATGCTCGACAGTGCTGTTTGAAAAGAAATGTGCATGTATGGAGAGAGGGAAATACATATGTAATAGAATACTTGCAGCAATAATCGTAAGACTCAGAAAAAACATAATCAATAATGTCACAATACAGTGACTACGAAGAGATTTACAATATTCTTGTTTCTTGAGCTGTTTCTGTCTATCTCTCTCTCTATTGGGGTCTAACGGATACATGCCAGAAACTGTCTAACCGATTCACCTAGGGGAGGACTTAAACAATTAAACTGTCTGACTTGCTAGACCTCAGCTTTAAACGATATTCTTGTTGAGGAGTTTTCTCTACCAGGGGGAGTTTAGAGTCACTGGAATTCGGGCAGTCCTTAGAAGGGGAGGAAGAGTCAGTCTCTGGCGGTGTTCCGTAAAGTTTCTTCAGATGACTCATATAGACCCATCCCTTACGGCCCTCAAGTTTCACGGCCGTCCTCGTGGTCAATAAGACGAGCTTCGGCTCCTGCCAGCGGGGCTCCAGCGGGCTTTTCCTGTCGAAATTGCGCACAAAAACGAATGTTCCTGGTGTAATCTCGTGCGGCTTCACCTCGGTGTTGTCGGGAAAGGCTGCAGCTACCTGTGAACGACATGATTGTAGTGCAGACATCAAGGAGGCAAGGTAATCTGTCAACATATTACTATCAACATCAGTTAACTTTCTTGGTATAGGCGTCCCCCACATATTCGGTGGCCTACCGAAGACCACCTCATACGGGGATAGCCCTGTTCTCGAGTGTGCAACCATTCTCATGTAAAATAATGCAACTGGTAAGGCGACTATCCAGTCGACCCCTTTCTCGGCACATATTTTAGCAAGACGAGTTTTCAATGTCTGATTGTGGCGTTCCACGAGACCTGCTGCCTCGGGATGTCGGACGCAGTGGAATTTCCACTGATATCCTAGCAAGAGGGAAACCTGCTTCATTAATTCGGATGAGAATGGCTGGCCGTTATCCGAGTACACGACACGAGGCAAACCGTACCGTGGGAAGAATTCACGAACCAGCTGCTTGGCAGTGGTCGGAGCAGTGTAATCTGGGACTGGATATGCTTCTGTCCAACGGGAAAGTGCACAAACAACTACGAGGACATATTTGAATCCTCGACATCGTTCCATCTGGATATAATCCATCTGGAGGACTTCAAAAGGGTAATCGGGAGGATTGAATCCACCTTGCTCTACGGGAATACTTTTGCCTGGATTGAACTGACAACAGATCATGCAAGTACGCACTTTCTGTTTTGCTGCTGCTCGTAAATGTTTGTTGTACCAGAGATTCTGTAAACTGTCTATCATGGCTTTTTCTCCCAGATGTGCTGGACTATGTGCAGTGTTGATCATAACTTGAACCATAGAGTCGGGGAGAAACCATGTAGCTTTTCCCTTCGTCATCCACCCCTGATCTGTCTGGACCCCTCCTAGTTCAGTCCATTTCTTTATTTCGTCTGGAGTAGCATGTGTCTGTATGTCAATTACATCTAGTGCGGGATCCTTAACTGTCATGCAATGTGTCGGTGTCGGAACTATTGTCTTTGTCATGTCAGCTGCAGATGTATGAGTCAGAGCTGTGTGTTTCGCGGTTTGATCTGCCAGGTCATTACCCTGGGAAATGGTATCAGTAACTTTAGTATGTGCTTTACACTTCATGATGGCTATGGCTGAAGGCAGATGTATTGCTTCTAACAGTGCTTGAATGAGGGGACCATGTTGTATCTTGGCTCCGTGGGAGGTCAAGAAACCTCTTTCCTGCCAGAGGACGCCGAAGTCGTGTACGACTCCAAAGGCATAACGTGAATCTGTGTATATGTTAACATTCCTGTTTTTGGCTATTATACAGGCTCGGGTCAGAGCAATAAGCTCTGCAGCTTGAGCAGACAATGTATCAATACGATGTGTTTCTTTGACTTCAGTTTCAGTGGTCACTGCATATGCGGCCACTAATTCGCCTGTGCTTGTTCTCATACATGAACCATACACGTAAAGTGTCAGGTCTGGGTTGGTCAGTGCAACATCTGTCAAGTCTCGTCGGGGCTTTGTTACTGCATTAATTATTTCTATACAGTCATGTGGAGCTGGATCTGTAATGTTTGAAGGTAACAGTGTGGCAGGATTGAGTATGTTACAGCGTCTGATTTCTATGTGTGGCTGGAACAATGTCAATTCATAACCTGTCAGTCGTGCTATAGTCAAGTGTTGCGTCTGTGTTCTGTTTAAAAGAACTTCCACAGAGTGTGGAACTTGTACTGTCAGAGGATGTCCTAACACTATGGAATCACTTTGTCGGATCGCTAAGGCTGTTGCTGCAACTGATTTTAAGCACGCAGGCAGAGCCTGGGCTACTGGGTCTAATGTACTTGAAAAATAAGCACAAGGCTTATGTGAACCTGCTTGATCTTGTGTGAGGACAGACAATGCTGTACCATCACGTTCTGTAACAAAGAGTGTAAAAGGTTTGCTGTAACATGGTGTTGCTAAAACTTGTGCTTGACATAATGCTTTCTTTAATTCTTCAAAAGCCTGCGTATGTTCCTGAGTCCAAGGGAGGACAGTCGAAGTCGCTGCCTCCTGTGTTGTCAACTGTATAAGTGGCTTGGCAAGAAATGCGTACTGGGGAATCCATTATCAGCAGTAAGAAGTGAGGCCTATGAAGGCCCGCACTTCCTTTTGTGTCGTGGGGTTCGGTAAGTGTGCAATTAACTTGATTCGGTCAGGCGTTAGCTGTCTCCCCCTCTTGGACAGCAAGTGCCCAAGGTACACCACTTGCTGAACACAGAATTGTAACTTTGAAGGGGAAACCTTGTGTCCCTTGTCAGCTAGAAAATGTAAGACTGTCAGTGATGCGTGTTCACATTCAGGTTCGCTACGAGCGGTGATCAGCAGATCATCGACGTACTGCAGTAGGGCAGTGTTAACTGGCATTTGAATACTGTCAAGTTGTCTTTTTAATGCTTGGCTGTAGATGCTGGGGCTTTCTGTGAATCCTTGAGGTGCGCGTGCAAATTTGAAGCTTCGGCCATTTAAACAGAATCCAAAGAGATATTGGCTTTCCGGATCAATGGGGACACTGAAGAAGGCGTTCTTGAGGTCATTTACAGTAAAGAACGTCGCCTCTGAATCAATAGCAGTCAATAAGGATGAGATGTCGGGGACTACAGGGTACTGTGGCACAATACATTTATTTAGCTCTCGCAGATCAATCACCAACCGATAAACTGGTGGTGCATTTGGGTCAGTACGTTTGAGAATCGGAATGATAGGGGAATTACATAGATTGGAGTCGGTTTCGACAACCACTCCCTGTGCAATGAGCTCTTCAATGATTTCCAGTAAAGCCACTACAGCATCGGGTGGTAACTTGTATTGTCGGATTCGGGGCAGAACAACACCGGGCTTGAGTGTAACACGGTATGGTGTAATGTGCATACAACCTACATCAGTTGGGCCTTTCGCCCACAAATGCTTTGGTACATTTTTCAATCTGTCATCAAAATCTCGTAACACATAGTGACCTTTAAAGTCACGCAGAAATAGTCTAACTCCTTCCGGAGAACAACATATGACCGCTCCTAGAGCCTTCAGTGTCTTGATACCTAACAAGTTTTCTGGACATGACTTCGTGAGTAGTAAGTCTGTAGTACGTGACAATGGACCAACTGCTAGGGGAACGGGTTTCGATACCTCATTAACAATAGGCTGTCCTGAAAAACCAAGGGAAACATTCTGTGTGCCTGAGAGGGGTGCCCCTGGAACCTCATTGTGACTTATCGTTGTTCGACTTGCCCCTGTGTCAATCAGAAACTTTCTATCCTTTCCTAAAACTTGACTATGTACATAAGGACCATCTTGATCTACAGGTACTTCAATAAGAGGCAAGCCAACTTCCCTCTCTAGGCTGTTTCATGTGTATCGCTGATAATCGGGGTAATCAGATTGGGCATACTGGTACATCTGTTGTGAAACTTGCTGAGCCGCGGCAATAGGCTGTGGCTGTGGTACCGCTACTGTCTGTACTGTCTGTTGGGGAGCATGCATTGGCTGTGTATTCTGTGGAACATGTTGCTGGACCTGATGTTGGATCTGGTCCTGTCTAGGCTGACGGGGTCTCTCTTTAGTTTTACCTGTGGCTATGTTGTGTTTCAGGACTGTACATTCATTTACATAGTGACCTGGTTGTTTGCAGTAGTTGCACGTCCCTTTAACGGGAGCCGCCGAATTACTAGACTGTGTCATACCCCTTTTCTGACCGTCAGCTGGGACTGACTGAGCAACTAACATTTTCATTTTCGTATCTTTCATACGTCTTTGTTCGTGATCTTGTTCTTCTCTAATTCTGTTCTGGTGGTACTGTAATATTTGTAACATTTGGGATGGTGAATTTTCTTGCCATGTGCTCTCGACTTTGTATACACGGTTCTTAACCTGGGGCAGGGAATTCTCGACTAGTTTAGTTACAAAAAGGTGCGGGTATGGCTCGCTACTTGGTTTCAGGCCACTATTGATAATAAAACATTTCTCGAATCTGGAATAATAATCACTAGTGTCTTCATCGTGTTTCTGTTTACAGGCTGAGATTGCGTCCCAGTCTTCATTTTTCGTTGTCAATAATCTTGGCAGAACCTGTACAATTAATCCTGGTAATGCTTTAGCCTTTTCCCCAAGGCCTACCCCTGGAGTACGACCATTTTCCTCGTCTTCTATTTCGGTCCAATTAATCTTTTTATCTCCCACCTCCCATTCTTTTTCTTTGAGTTTCTCGTAAATGCCGGCTGGCAACAGTACTTTTAACATTTTCATAATATCTGAGTATGTGTAGTCACCCATGAGTAGCATATCTTTAATTTCTCGGTGAAAACCTGCAGGGTCTTTATCGTGACAGGGTACTAGTTTCTTCATTTCTAGCAATTCTATTTTAGTAAGGGGTGTATATACATATACACGTTCTAGTGTATCATCTTCTTTTCTTACTGGATGTACTTCTCGTAAGGGATTCTGTCTGTCGAAGTAATACATTTTTCTTTCTTGGGGTGGCGGAGCTGACATAAACTGTGGTTTCAGGAACGTATTATACTTGAGTCTCTGTTCTAGAATTTCTTTAATTAGATCGGTACCTAGACCTCTCCATCTATTAGAGAGCAGTTCTACCAATATGTCCGGTAAGGGACCTGGATCAGAATGTTGGCTTTTAAACGAACTAATGAGATGCTGAATCATGTATACACTAGCTAATTTTTGTTCATCAGGGGAAAGGCTCAAGAACGTCTGAGCTACTACATCATCATTATACGTACTAGAATTGTCAGCCCATTGTACGGCGGACCGAGCTAGTTCTTGTTCATCCATAGAATTGAGTACATGGTACCCCATTCGATCTTGAAGTATTTTATCGGTAGCCTGAAACAAATGTTCAGGAGTCCTTGGATTTGACATGGCTGCTTGAAAAACTCTCTTACTTTCTGGACGTACTGGACGCATATCATTATTAAAGTGTCTTCCCTTACCTACATAAGCTATCACTTCTTTAGCTGGTAATTGCAATGTTTGTGGCATTGTCTCGGGTTGCTCCTCTTCCCCCGAGGATTCATTCTTGTCTGAATCTATTCCTATTTCAGGCTGTCTTCTTTCGTGTATTTGTACTACTGCTTTTCGGATCTTTTTGTACATGCTATTTATACAATTCTGTTTATCATGCTTTCCGTCTGCTATATTCTGACCCCATTTGTTAAGTGCATTCATCTCATCTTGGTCTACGCCAGGCCTGTCTTGATCTCTTATCAAGCAGTTTATGAAGAATCGTAATATCATACCTTGGATGTCGACTTTCTGATATGCCATGGCTTCGCCAATACTATCAGGACCTACCCCCGTTTGGACAAAACGATATATTCTGTCTAGATGATCAATCATTCCTGGGAGTAACATTAAATGGTTGGCAACTCGTCGTAGACGTACTGATGCTAGCATCATTCTGTCGTCTTTACCGGGTACTGGATCATATCTACAGTCTGTGAGAGGCTCCTTAAGTATGTCATAATTCACTGTCTGGGGTGTACGTTGTTTTGCTAAATCCCTATAAGTCAGTCTATGTGTTTGTGGCGGTGTCTGAAAACCTCCTGTAGCACCTCCTGAGGTGCCAGGTCCGAAAGGATTTAGTGGATTCATGCCAGGAATAATAGGTGCAGGATGAACTGGGGCTGGGGGAACAGGCGCAAGATGCGGAACGGGAGGAGGAGTTTGTTGTTGCAGAAGTGGTTGGTCATTTCGGGGCGGAGTGCCATCAGCGGGTGGTGCCTGGACACGTGGATTTGTATATGCGGGAGCTACATCGTCTAAATAGGAAGAAAGGAATATGTCCTTTGCGGTCTTGTGGCGTACTTTAGTCGGAACCAATGGAGGGGGCAGATCTTTCGGTACTTCCGGGGTGGCCTTAGGTAAACCCTCGGCCAAGAGAGGATACATACCATTCACAAGAGTATTTCGCTGTCGGTCTACCTGTTCTGCTTTGACTCGTATACCTTCCTCAACTAATTCATTTTCTCTGGCTTTTTCTGAATCCTCCCTATGTTTCTCAGCTTTTCTGAATTCTTTTTCTGTTCGTTTATGAGATTCTTTACGCCACAATTCTATGGCATCTTTCTGGGATTGTCTGGCTTTCTTTTTCCATAACGCTTCTTCTACTCTCATGATGCAATCTGCATCCCATGTCCCTGTAACGGGCCATCTGTATTTCTCTTCCAGATGTTTGGTATAATCGGCCCATAAATCTAGGTACAGTATGGGCTCGAAGCCATGTTTGTGGTACATAAAATTTCCGGGAGTGTCCCTAGGGGGGATAGGAATTGCTTCCTCTAATATCCCTTTCCTAGTTCCTATCTGTCTTAATTTGCTGAACAACGGCATCTTGATATTTGGTACTTGATACTTACTTGAACCTGAACACACTTTTTGACACAGAAACACAGTAATGTATATCAAACAGTCACTCATACCACGACATTAATCACATAAAAACATTTTGAACACATATTGACTACCCTTGAATTCTGAAATTGGAACTCTGAAACGAAAACAGAATTGAACCCTTGAATATCTTGATATACTGCTAAACAGTACAGATACACCGCTAAAACAGTGCAGACCGGGTCTGTGTACCCAAACCCGTCTTTACCGGATACATAGTAATGCACCCGTCTAGATGCGTCCCCAGCAACGGTACTCACTGGGAAGCACGGAACAGAAGGCCTCGGAAACTCGACTGGACTGGACCGGACGGGACTCGACTCAACTCGTGACGTAGGTACTTCAGAACTGGTGGGCCTCTAGATACCTCGGACATTGTTCTCTTTGGCTGGGCTCTGGTCGGGATCCTCCGCACTCCTCACCGCCTCGTCTGGGTGCTGATCGCAGTCTCCGTCACCTCCGTAGGCCTGAGGGAGATACAGGAAATCCTGCGGGTACGCGTAATTGTCCGTCTTGGCTGGAGCAGGGGGCGAAGCCTGCAACGCACCTACCGGCGCGTGGGGTGGGGGAGGGTTCCCTATTCGGGCGCCAAAATTTATGTGGTAAATAGTTATTTACCGTCTGAATTTCTATGCCGTAAAGTCCAATAATAATAACTCAATCGGAAATAAAGAGACACAAAGTCTGTGGCAACTGAGTTTCAAAGTGGGTTTTATTCCATAAAATGGAATGGTTCGAACCAGGATATCATGTTCCTTTCACCATAAAGGATCAGGAAGGGATAGAGCATACTTTATTGACAGAACATAACTTTTATAGTTAATGCATAGAATGGCGATCAATACAGAAGGCGTAACAGCTGAGAGAAACGAGATAAGGACACATGTGCGTAGCAATACGTAATCAGAAAGGCGTGCACTAGGGCGTACACAGAGGCGTGTGCTAGAAAACGTCACATGAAGGTGTCACAAGTGGGTGGATACCTAGTGGAATCTTGCAGTGTCAGCAGAAATCTGTGGCAAGGATGCGCGCGCAGCAGCATGACGTGTGACTGACGTGAGGCTGGAGGGTGAAGGGGACTTGACATTTAGCCCTAGAGGGGAGAGACAGAAGTCTGGCATGTCAGATCAACTCGTTCCTAAATCATATCTGATATCTTGTGTTTGAGGAACTACATTATCTAGAAGGAAAGGTCTCTCGGGCAGAGGCTACTCTATACTGGCTATTAATGCGTGCATATGTAACTACGTGTCTGCGTGTAATGCGAGGGGCCATGGGCCTACCATGGTAACAGGAGCAATGAATTACTTGCATGGAGACAGAGAGGCCGGGCCCAGTTGCTCTGCAGCCGGGGAATTGTTTATCTATTCTGCTAGACTGGAATGTGTTTTCGAGGAGCTGAACTCGGCTATACTGATAACTTGAAGGCAAAATACTGTCTTTGGCAGGCAAGCAGGCCGAGCCGGGCACCGCTCGCCGCGCAGGGAGTAGGACAGAGGTCAGGGAGGCATCCCACGTTGCAGCTTTTCAGAAGGCAGAGAACAGAAAGGCTCGATGGCAGAAATCAGGGCCTAGCCCTGACTAGGGAAAAACGTGAGAGTGCACCATGAAAAGACGTTGGCAAGGCATACTTGGGAACTGAATTATCGATCCATTCATGGCGGATCTGAAAGAGGACATGTTAACGTTGGACGCAAATGTATTTGCGTCTTCATAGCTGGCACAGGAGGGAAGTTACATGCACTTTAAGCTCGTACATGGAGACGGTGGGGTACACGTTAGGGAACATTTCTGACCATAAAATTTTATATTTCCTCAAGGCAACCAATCGATAACCCATATAGACACTCATGTATACTGACCAACCCATGCAGCAGCTTATACAACAACAGACAGACTAATACAGGCATTCACACAGTTTAGTCACTAACCCATGCATTCATTAAGACACATGTGTGCCACCCAGAGGTATGGCTTTGATGCAGTAGGTAGAGAGTAAAGTCCAGTCCTCTCACTCCCAGGCAAGCAGCAGGCCAACACAGCAACGCAAGCAGGAAAGTAGCAGTCCCTCCTGGCAGCACAACAGCGGTTCTTCCTGGCATAATATCCTCAGTCCAGAAGTGTTCTGAGTACATGGTGTCAGATAGTACTTATACCTATTTTAGCCTTTGAATCAGGGGAAAGACATCAAAGAATGGGCTACGTAGTGCATAGGACCCTGCAGTTCTGGGTCCTGGCTCCAGACACTGTACAGGGGATATGCAGCCCTTTGTGTGGGGACAGACACAGCCCTATTCAGGTGCAAGTGTCAGCTCCTTCCTCTCACTCTAGCTCAGGAAGACCTATCAGCCTGGCGATCGGACATCAGGATATGCAGGGTACACCTCAGCTCAGCTCCCTTTGTGTGTGGCTGTCTAGAGGGAATACACAAAGCCCAGATGCCATCCAACCTAGACTTGTATTCTAGGGACAGGCAGAGGCACATAATGGTTAAAGTAATAAAATGCCAACTTTCTAAAAGTGTTATTTTCAGACCTGCAATTTAAAAGCCTACTTCACTAAAAGATGTGTTTTTAAATTGTGAGTCCAGAGACACCAAACTCCAATTTCCTATATGCTACCAATTGAAAGTTACACTTGGAAAGTATTATAAGGCAGCTCCAGTGCTAACCTATGGCAGAGATAGGCCTTGCAGTAGTAAAAAAGGTATCTAACTGTTTTTCACTACCAGGAGATGTAAAAAGCAACAACACATATCCTACCTTTTAAATACACTGCACCCTGTCCATGGGGCTGCCTAGGGCCTACCTTAGGGGTGCTTTAAGTGTAAAAAAAGGGAAGATTTGGGACTAGCAAGTAGATGAACTTACCATGTCGACATGGCAGTTTAAAACTGCAGTGGCAGCCCTGAGACAGGTTCGAAGGGCTACTCATGTGGGTGGCTCAATCAGTGCTGCAGGCTCACTAGTAGCATTCGATTTACACGATCTGGGCACATGTAGTGCACTGTACTAGGGACATATTAGTAAGTACAATATGCCAATCATGGAGAAACAAAATGCTGTTACATTTTAGATACAGAGCACATACACTTTAGCAATGGTCAGCAGTGAAAAAGTACTCAGTGTCCTAAAAACAGAAAAAACAAAGTAAAAAACAGAGGAGGAAGAATGCCAAACCTGTGGAGTAACCCTGGCAAAAGACCCATTTCCAAAATGGGTTTGTTGCATCCTATGCGTCACTGTAGCTTAACAGAAGATCAGCCAACTGACCCTTGAAGCTCCCATCTCAGTCCTGGGTACAAGTGGGAGCAGGTCCAACCCTGAGGGTTCTGCTCACAGGTCACAATAGCAGTTGCAGTCATTCCTAGCAGCTGCAGTCCTTTTTATGTCTTCCACAGGTCCAGAGGTGCTCTGGCGTGAGCACTAAGATTGCCACTTTTATGTGTACTGCTAGCCTGTAGATGGGGAAAGCTCCTGGCTACTCCCTAACCAACGTGGTAAAATGTCCCAGGTGAGACTCCAGCCACTTTTGCAGCACTTCCTTTGGTTTTCTGAAACTGTACCACAGTGACCTATTAGGCCTAAAACCAAGGTGGCAGAGCATTTCTTACCCTGTGAAAAGCTCCCTGGGCCCACCCAGAGGTGTGGCTTTGATAATGGGCTAACATTTCCTTTTGGTCATCCAAAATCGGTTCTGGGGGCAGCCCCTTTCCCGGTGAGATTGGTGCCTGGTTGACTAGCAGGACAATAAAAGGGGCAGGCCTAAGCATCAGTTACATCTCCCTGTGAAAGGTTACTCACCTTTGGAAGTGTAATTAAGTTCCTGGGCACAGCCCAGATGGTCATCTGTCAGCGGGAGAAGCATCTCCACAACAGCAGGAGAGCCATTAACAGTCAGGTGACACTGAACACTGTCTGAAAGGCACTTCAGGCTTAGGAAGGAAGACAACAACTTTCCAAAGGTAGCATTTTAAAAAATAGTAATTTAAAATCTGACCTGACCATTAGATTGGATTTTAAATTACAATTAGTTTACATAATTGAATCATTGTTATAGCTATTCCCAAATTGAAGTTAAGTATTATAAGGTGTTAAACTACAACCCAGTGTGTAGGAAAGTAGGATCTGTTTTTATGTTTACCCCAACATTTTGGCTAGTGCTTAGCTGTTATTGACTAGTCCGACTGTGATCATGCTAATCAGGGCCCCAGTCTATCTGCTTTCTCCCTTAAATTGTTGTGTTCAGTACTTAGTTACATCCCTGATTGGATACTGGGGTACCCTTATAAGTCCCTAGTACATGGTACTGAGGTACCCAGGTCATAGGTACCCCAAGGGTCTCCCATGGGCTGAAGCATATATTATGCCACGCATGAGGGACCATTCAAAATGGAACTACAGGACTGCCATTTCAGCCTGTGTAAGCTGGTGCTAGCACCAGTAACTAAAGATATAAGTTTCCTGTATCTAGGGTCACTGCACTTAAAACCTATAGGTCACCCCTCTAGCAGGCCTTTGCAATCCTAAAGGCCTGCCTAAGTGCCTAAGTGAGAGGGTGCCCCTGCATGAGCAGGACACCCCTACAGCCTACGGAGTCCATTCTCCCGGGTTGTCAGTGAAGCAGCCATATACCATTTAGAGGGGCATCGCGTAATTACGAGATGACCAACTCGAAACTGGCTGCAATTAATCCTATCATGTTAGGTATCAAACATGTTGGACTCATACCCCCATAACATAAACTGTATGGGGTATGATTCAAAGGACTGGAAGAGCCCTCAGTTAGGTTCTCAGTGTTCCCTTTGCCAACCTACTAGACTCAGACAGCACAAAATGGTTGCTGTCAACCAGAAACACATTTGTGCCTTCCTGCTGCTGAGCCAAGCAGGGGTAGGCAGAACAATAGGCATCCTCTCACAGGGAAGTGTGACCACCTCAGAGACAGGATTTAGTGTATTGGGAGTGGGTGGGTGCCACAAAGTCTGCATGAGGGGCACACTTGGTGTCCCCGTGCATACTCCAGTTCAAACCAGTCCTGGGAGCGGTTGGATCCTGCTCTGGCACAAAACTGGACAGAGTACATGGTAGTAAACTTCACCCCGTCCAGACCCTTCCCCGGGAGGGTCCCCTGAATTGTCCCAACCCTTTCCTTAGGGTACTTAAGGGCTTACCTGTGGGTGGGACCCTAGGATCGTCGTGGGACAAGATTCAGTTCAGACTCAACTTCCCCTTCTACCGTCTGGGCACACTGGACTTCGCTGGACTTCGTTCGGGCTCAACTTTGTCTTCCTTCCAGTCTGCTGCATCGTCTATGCCTGTGCACCATGCAGGAACCTTCCAAGGCCTGTGGGCATCTGAAGTACCACAAAATACATAAAGGGCTATACCTACCAATAGCCCAATCCCATTACCCAATAATCAGTCAGTTGGCAGTGAAGGAGGTTCAATCATTTATTAAGCAAAATACTGTACAGAGGAGCCTCTCCAACCCTCACCCATCAGGTGCACGGAGAAGACTGCCTGTCTATGCCTGTGCACCATGCAGGAACCTTCCAAGGCCTGTGGGCATCTGAAGTACCACAAAATAACATAAAGGGCTATACCTACCAATAGCCCAATCCCATTACCCAATAATCAGTCAGTTGGCAGTGAAGAAGGTTCAATCATTTATTAAGCAAAACACTCTATAGAGGTGCCTCTCCAACCCTCACCCATCAGGTGCGCGGAGAAGACTGCTGGCTCTTATTCAAATACGCGATTATATACCTACTGGTTCAACACACATAATCACTGTAAAAGGAAAAACACCAGATGTCCCTCGAGCTCCAGGAAAGGACCATATATGGCACATATGATTAGTTTCAAAGCTTAACTATTTATTACTGGGAAGGTCAGGAGGGGTGACTCCCTTTCGTCTTGGTGCGCAGGAGTGTAGGCACGGCGCCTTGAGGAGTGCGCTTATCGCCTCCATAGCCAGATGCAACCTTCATTCCCAGGACAGTCAAGAAAACAATCTACTTTCAGCTGCTCTCAGTAACTCAAATGAACTTGGACCTGACAACCGCCGAAGAGCATCACGTGATTACAGCCCTTGTTCGAGCAAATGTTCGAAAATGGCATTTGTATGGTTTTTCGGCCTGCTCCCGTTATCAATGGATATGCTAGGAGTAAACAAACACTGGCCTTCCTACAAAGCATATATGTATATATCAGAAGACAAGGTACATATAGATACATCATGCTAACATAATACAGGTCCGACACTCCTGATGTAAGGAAAAGCTAATTTTTATCCCTCAGAACGGCCCTTTTAGCATGATGTAGCTAACTAAAGCAGTTAATCCTCAAATATTCCTTCATCAATCTGCATTAGATCTTTGAACTCCTGCTGAACTAACTGAGCCTTTACTGATGCTGGGTATGGACCGGCCAAGGAGGAGGTGAGTTTAGTTGCACAATAGGAGCAACATGCAGGTCCACATTGTACACAAAGGCAACACGTGAATATGATACCGGCTATGCCTGCCAATACCATCAACATTTTCCATCCCCAGGTAGACAACAGACCCCAGAACCAACCAGAGAGAGACCATGTACCAGTGTCTGTATGTATTTTGGAAGCCAAACGATGTAGCTTCTGGATAGCCAAATGAATGGAGGGGGCGGAATCAGGGATATAAACAAAGCAGGAACTGCCGATCACATGGCATGCTCCTCCTCGATCTGCCAAAATAATGTTTAAAACCATATGGTTTTGAAGCGAAATGAGCCTGGTCGCCTGGATCTCTACTGTTATATTAGTCAATATTCCTGCAGTAGTGTTAATCACCCCTTCAACTACTCTGGACAATTGCCTTACTTCTTTGCTGGTGATTATAGGCCCCCAGATGGGAAACACTCCTTTTATAATGTCAGTGAAATGCTGTAGTGGAGTATCTGTCTGATCTATACCGGCAGTATCTATCATTTTTTTATTTCTCCCAACAGGTACACTTAGTTTATCTAAGCGGTGATCCTTGTGATAATCTGAAGGGGCACTATAGACTGGGGGGTACAGAAAAGATAGGTAGCAACGTCCAGCACACCCTCATGGGAACCAAGTATAGGCATTTTCTCCACAGACAAAGTATACATTGGGCGGGGTTAAAAATGGAGGGCTGCTAAAAGTACGTAACTGATGAGTATAGTTACATCGGCTCTCTCCTACTGATATGTACCCTACTCCCTGAACACAGAATGCAGAAGTACTATTCAGTATAGGCACTGGAATAGCCCTATATTCAGTAACATTATGATCTTGAAAAAGTTGAAAATATTGAGTGAAATGAAATTCCTCAAAATCCAAAATCTAGTTTCTTAACCAAGTGACATTTTCATGTGTTGTATACATATTCATACATGCGTTTGGATCTAATGTTCCCTCTCCATTATTCCCATCGGGGTCAAATCCTTGATGAATTTCAATATATGCTAGAATCATCTCGTAGTCTTTTTCCGAGAACCTTTGAGCGTCCACAGTATAGTGCATATACATCATAGAAAGTAATTTAAACCAGGCCTAGTAAATTCCCAAATAAGTCAGGGGTAAGGATATGAATAAGTCGTTCTTGTGCATAACAGATGGTAAAAGACCACAAACCCAACAATTTGTCGTATTGGTGGTGCGGTGTGCTTGATCAAGCATTTTAACAAAAACATTTTTCACATAAGTCTGACGATGCCTCTCCTTATGTGGGGCTAAAGTATAAAACACATGTTCCGGAGGGGAGGCAGTTATTCCCAAAACAGTATGCATAGGGTAATGAACTTCAAAACATATGAACACTCCCATTAATAGGATTAGTAATATTGCTATCACCACTATAAATACAATTTTAACATGTTGTGTCCAACCAGAAGAGACAGGCATATATACAGGTGAATAGCGTGGTGCAAGAGGGCGTTCCTCTTCAGGAACAAAACTAGCAAAGGGATACATGCTAACTAAAAGTCCAAAAATAAACTAGTGCAATGCAGTCCAACCTGCCAGTGGCTGCTTCTTTCCTGTGTCTGTTTGGAACCACACAGGCAGGCTCCTATTGTTCATCACAAATCAGATCAAAGCAAACTTCTCACGTTGTAGTTATGTTCTCACACAACCCTTGAAGAAAACACAATCTGGGCCTTTTCAAACAAGAAATTGAGTCTTTCTTTCTGAACAGAGAAAGCAAATGTTCAAGGCTCTCAGCACGTTCAGTCCAGTATCTCGCTCAGTACCCCAGAAGCGTTTTTAGCAGACAATTGTAGATTAGGCTTGTACCCTTATCGCTCAAGTCTCTCCCTATCTCCTACCATATTCACCTGGGGTACAGTGTCGTTTTCTGGGCCGCAGGTTGTATCAAGCATGGCCAGGCACTTCCTGATCAGAGAACAAAACAGAGGATGATGCAGCCGGTGCAACAGGGGTGCTGCGAGCCTCTCGTTCAACTGTAGGGGCAACAGAATCTGGGACAATCACTTGTGCTGATGACGGAGCCCCTTCCGAACCGAGACACCTTCTTCTTGCCTTTCTCCTATTACTTGGGCGTCAGAAAAAGGGACAAAATGAGGAACTCGCTCACTTTCCTGGGTTAGGACCTCTTCCTGACTTCGTTGATCATATGGAAGCGAGAGGGATAGTTTTTTCACATGTGACACATGGATCCAGTGTCGCTTGCCATTCACCTTCACCGCTGTCGGCATAGCCAACAGGATTTGGAAGGGTTCGGACCAACGTGGGTCCAGGCTGGATTTTCGCTGATAGTTACGAACCAACACCCACTGTCCTGGCTCCAAGCGATGTCTGGGACCCTCCGGCAGGGGCTGCAAAACTGCTGAAACCTGTTGATGAATGGAATGGAGATCTTTAGTCAAAGCATACTGTCAACATAGGATACTCTATATCACGAAATATTCTGGGTCTCGGGACGCCCCAAACATTAGCAGGGTGCCCAAAGATGACTTCATAGGGATATTAGCCTGATCGAGAATGTGGGGTAACCCGTATCGACATCAATGCCAGTGGCAGAGCGTCTGGCCACTTCAGTCCAGTACTTTTATGAACTTTCGCCAATTTAAGCTTTAGTATTCCATTATACTTCTCGATCAACCCAGCAGAGTGGGGGTGTTGAGCCGCATGGAATTTCTGTTTAATCTGGAGTCCATTACATATGTGACTGATAAGGTCTGCATTAAATTGTTTTCCGTTATCAAACCAGATCACCCGAGGCAATCTATAGTGTGGGAAGTATTCCTTTACCAAAGCCTTTGCTGTTGCTAAAGCAGTATTTTCCTTGGTCGGGTAGGCTTCCACCCATTTGCTGAAGGCGCACACCACGACCAGGACATACTTCAAATTGTTTACACGCTCCAGCTGGATATAATCCATTTGGAGCACCTCAAAAGGCAAAGATGGTGGTGCAAAGTTTCCGCTCAGAACAGGCTCCCCTCCCCCAGGATTATGTCGTAAGCAAACCATGCAATATTGCACCAAATGAGCAGCGGTCTTTAGAATATTGGGATTGTATCATACAGGATCTAATAATGCTCAGATACCTTTGGCCCCAATATGAGCTGAACCATGTGCCATTGTCACAACGCCTTGAGACCCTCCGGGTAAGTAGTGCGCTATATAAATGTCTGTGATTGATTGATTTAATGCATTAGGCAACAACAGTCACTGTTTTTCTGTTAGATCAATCCAACAATCATTTGCATCGAAATTCCCCACTTCCTTTTTCCAATGAGCCAACTCAACAGGAGTAGCTTATTTCTGTATTTCTCGGACACTCTCCATGGTGTTATCAAACATCTCTGTTTCCACCACCCACCTAGCAGAGCTAGTCACAAACATTGAGGTCAATTTGGATTTCGCTGTTTCCTTAGCTACTTGATCAGCAAAAGCATTACCTTCACCCAACGTATCAACCACTGACTTATGTGTACTGCATTTAACTACTGCCACCATCTCTGGTAACATCAATGCTGTCAGTAATCACAAAATCAAGGGGCCGTGTTGTATTCGCTGACCATGGGAAGTAAGGAAACCTCTCTCAGCCCACAGTCGGCCAAAACTATGAGCCACGCCGAAGGCGTTTTAGGCTGTCAGTGTAAATGTTTACTCTCAGTCCTTCACTCAACTCACAAGCCCGAAGCAATGCCACTAACTCAGCTGCCTGTGCCGATTGATAGGGTACTCGAGCAGCCTCAACTACAGTGTGTAGAGTAGTTATCGCATATGCAGCAGTTGTCGTACCATCTGGTAATTTGAAACAAGAGCCATGGACATACAACTCCCCTTGAGGGTCAGATAGAAGAGTGTCTGTCAGGTCTACCCATCCCTTCGTCTCTTCCTCCATCCGAAATATACAATCATGAACATCATTGTTCTTTTCGTTCAAAGGGAGAGGTAGTAACGTAGCAGGGTTCAGAGTGGCACATCGTTTAATCGTAATGTGGGGAGCAAACAAAGTCAATTCGTAACCAGTAAGAAGCGCACTCGTACGGTGCTTGGTCTTCGTTTTGTTCAATAATGTATCCACAGCGTGCGGTACCATCACTGTGAGGTCAGTGTTCAGAACGAGCCCTTCCGACTGTCAAATAGCCACTGCGACACCAGCAGTAGCCCTTAAACAGCTAGTAAGTGCTCTGGCGACGTTATCCAACACCGCCGAGAAATAGGCACAAGGTCTCTGCTTACCACCAAATCCTTGTGTTAACACAGAAAGCGAGCAACCGTCCACCTCTTGTACATAAAGCACAAAAGGTTTCTGGTAATCAGGAGTACCAAGAACAGGTGCGGAGCAAAGAGCAGTTTTTAAAGAATCAAAAGCATTTTGACAATCATCATTCCAGGGTAAAGGTTCATGCACATCTTTAGTGGTTAAGTACAGGAGAGGTTTAGTGAGAAGGGAAAAGTTAGGGATCCATTGGCGACAGTAAGAAGTTATGCCGAGAAATGCACGAACATCACATTGAGTACGAGGCACAGACATATTAGAAATGGTAGTCACACGCTCAGGGGTTAGTCTCCTCCCCTCTTTCGATAGTAGATGACCTAGGTAGGTCACCTCCTGTCGACAATATTGGAATTTGGAAAGGGAGACTTTATTGCCATTAGCAGCCAAATGAGATATTAATTTAACGGTGGCTTCCTTACAACCTTCCTCAGTATCCGATGCCACCAATAGATCATCAACATATTTCAAAAGTACATTACCGGGGGGCAAGACCAAATCATCCAACAATGTTTTCAAAGCTTGACTATAAATACTAGGACTCTCCATTTACCACTGGGGAGCGCGACAAAATCTGAATCTGCGACCAGATAATAAGAAGCCGAAAATATGATGGCTATCGGGGTGGATCGGAATTCTGAAGAAAGCATTCCTCAAATCGGTCATGGAAAACTATTTTGCAGTGGGAGGAATCATAGTGAGAATAGTAGTGATGTCCGAAACCACAGGGTATTGGGGCACCACTATTTTATTAATTTCTCGCAAATCAATCACAAAACGATAAGTATCAACATGGTCAGAGTCACTGCCAACCGGAGCCTTTTTCAAGATCTGTAGAATGGGGCTGTTGCATATATTAGCAGCCGTCTCCTCCACTACGCCCTTTTTGATCAAATCTTGTATAATGGAGAGCAAAGCTTTCTCACCGGCCAGAGAGAACTTAAACTAAGGCATGCACGGTAGTCGAGCATTGTGCTTCAAGATGATATAAACGGGTGGAATCTTTAATAATCGTACATCGGTGTCTCCCGTGGCCCACAGTGTGGCTGGGATAGCAGCAAACCCAGGAGGGAGGGGTTCATTTTTAGCAAAACACTGCAAAGTGTGCTTGCCAGGGGAATTGATAGTCAAATAAACTCCATCTGGCGAACAATGAATTTTAGCATGTAATTTCTTCAAAAAATCCAAGCTCAATAGGTTTTCACCACGATGAGCGGTCAAAAGAAACTGGGAGTCTACCGTAACTGGACCAATCATAAACGGAATAGGTTTGGAGATGGGGCTCACCACCGGAATTCCTGAGAATCCCACCTAAACATTATTTTGCCCAGGCAGAGCAGCCCCTGGGACCAGTGAACGAGAAATAGAACTATTCATCGCACCCGTATCAACACATTTTTTTAGATGTCCCCATCAAATGTGCCTTTACATAAGGACCTTGCTGATCAACGGGTACTGAAACCTGGCCCGACTCTGTCCTTGGCTGTCCTATGTACAGTCATACCCTTCGGTTGCATCCATTACACAATCTTCATTATAATACTGCCTACCTCTCGAATTATCAAAATAATTATTTTCTGATCCAACGTGCGTCGCCTCCTCTCGTCGCGTATCACTGCGATCCACACCACCTCGACCTCTTCCTCTCCCTCTTAGAGCCCCATTCTGAGCCAACAACAAAGGATACTGAACTCGCCAATGCCCTTCCTCCTTGCAGTAAGCGCACTGGTTTATTCCCAAAGTAACAGCGGGACCTCTACCTCGTCCAGTTCCTGGCCCCTCGGGACGAACCCTCTACCGCCTCTTTCTCCGCCTGGTCTTCGGAAAACCTGTTGCATCAACACCTGTGTTTTAAGATCTTTCGCTTTCTTTTCTGTTTTATCCTTAATCTCATTCTCCCTATGTTCGTAATATTGGGTCATTCTCAATATTACCCAGGGCGTAGAGGTGGTCCAAGTACTCTAAGCGGCTTGTAGCCGCGCAGAGACTTCTGGTAACAAGTTGGTCACAAAACGATTAACAAATAATCGTATTCCACCTTCCACTGATAAATCCTGTCCACTAAAATCAATGAATACACCTTCAAATCTAGTGAAGAAATGAGAGACACTTTCATCTTTCATCTGCTTACATGCCGTCAATTTATCCCAATCCACCTTACGAGGCGGAATCAAGGAATGCATGTAAGTAATGATACGTCCAGGTAATGGCAACAGTTCAGGTTTCGGTTTATCACCAGGCTTACGTTCCTTATCCCAATCATTTATCTGATCCCATGTTCCGCCCAATTCTGTAGCATGGTCCTGGTCATGCACCTGATGCCATACATCAATAGGGAATAGCAACGCGAAAAATAGTTCTATGTCAGCTAGGGTCATAACAGCTGAGGAAGCCGCTTCTGTGAGCTCTTTGTAGTAAGCCGTAGGATTTTTACAAGGGTCAGGTAGTTGTGATTTTAACGAGAGGACTTCACTCCTTTTCCAGGGAGTGTAAACCCACTGCTCCTGTACTTGCACCTCTACACGAGGTCTAGTCACTACATCCTGATCATTTTTAAGTTCGGTATTTCAGGGTGAAAAATAGGATGGACTTCTCGCATAGGGTGCTGAGAGTCCCATGAGGGACATTTTTGGTGCATTCGCCCTCGATAATTTAATAGAACCTCAACATTTCTATACACTTCCTCTGGTCCAAGTTCAGACTTAAGAGCCCTGTCCCGGATATCATACATCACTTGTGGGGCTTGCCCTCCAAGAAAACACTATTCCCATAAAGTAATCAAACATGAGGCCATGTGTTTCAAGGCATGCTGCTGCATAACAGGCTCATAGTCTCGAAGTGTGCTCCATATATCAGTTAGAGTATAAATAGGATGTCGCACCCACTGAGATGACTGATTTGCAATCATCTGTTTCTCATCTAGTTCTACAGTCGAACAAGTAAGCAACCTTAGTGTGCCAAGATCCCCAGAGCACGGGATGGAGTTGGGTCGGCTAAGGATGGGGTTGTGCTCGCAGACTGGGAAGCCCACGCAAGAGTAGTGGGAAACAAAACAGTTTTGAACATGACAGAAGATGGCAACGTAACAGACCATAAAGAAGCTGTCTCAGACGTGGAGGGAGATACAACAGAGGACGTTCCCGGAGAGGCAGGGGAAGGGGAAACAACCGGAGCAGAGCTGAAAGGATCTGTCCTGGAGTTGAGGGTACAACAGGATATATACATTGTGGAGCATAAGGGGGAGGTGGACGAGTATCCAATAAATCCTCCATCTCATCCTCCGCTCAGTCCTAGTCACATAGGTCTTATCCACCTGCAATCTAAATTGCCGGTCCGCACAATAAATTCCTTTTTCTGTTTTCGCTTTATCATAGGCTATGGCTTTCTGCCCTATCGTCTGAGCTCCCTTTATTCTACATAATTTCTCCTCCTGTATATGCCTACGCTTTGCTTCCTTCTGCCACATGTTTAGGGAATCAAACATTGCCTGTCGTCTACGCTTAGAGAACAATCAATCTTGCAAGAAATGTATTTTGTTTTCATCGAAAGACCCAGTTAGGGGTCATAGCAACTCTACATTATCCTTAGTGTATTTGTGCCATAGGGTATTAAACAAGATAGGGGTAATACCATGCTTTACATACATATCATAACTCGGGCTGCCCTCAGGCGGGGCAGGTTGACTTTCAGCCAAGCACGTGTCCTTTCGGCTGCAACAACATCCAAAACACAATTTGCTAATACACGGCATAATGATTGTTGACACTTATTCTTCATTCAAAATAAACACAGACTTTCAAACATGGCCATGTTCACATATTCACAGCATATTCAACCGCACTCATATTTGAACCCACACAGAACAATAATACACGTGCATACAAATATTTTCAAAACGACATGTCTCTCCTTTCTCTTTCTTTCAAAACAAAGAACAGAGC
Source organism: Lissotriton vulgaris (assembly GCF_964263255.1). Classification (NCBI taxonomy): domain Eukaryota; kingdom Metazoa; phylum Chordata; class Amphibia; order Caudata; family Salamandridae; genus Lissotriton; species Lissotriton vulgaris. Next base: position 1,105,422,892 of record NC_141693.1, read on the forward strand.
CCGTCGACTCCTGTTCATGGAGAATTAATCAATTCAGATTTCAGACCAACAGATACCAAAATCAAGCAGTCCAAAGACTACCAAGGGCCGTCGGACAGGTATAACCACAGACTGTCCTACAGACCATCCCGAAGTCTTCCTGGTTCACCCTTGGGACTATTCTGACTAAGCCTGCTACCTTAGCATCGCTTCAGATATGTCTCCCTGGCTACCCAGGTACAACCACAGGCCTTTCCGAGACTAGTCGGGTCGGGTGTGCACCACACAGGCCACACCAAGGCATCCGATCGGCGTCTCTATTATTCATAAAACAAGTCCGTGGAGCATCTACCCAAGCAGCCACAATGCTGCCCCAACAGAGCCCCAAAATGATCCATGGTACACCGACCACCAAATGCTACACAGTTAACTGCTTCAAAAGCACTGCTCAGCAGCGCGTTCTAAAAAACATTAAAAACAATCCACTAACCTGGTGCATGCAGGTACAATTGCGTATTCTACACTGCCAACTCCTGAAGACCAACACGGTCAGTTCCTGGGTTACGCCCGTAGGACTCCGGCGAAGGGTCACTAGCAGCTGGGCACTCTGATCACGAGAGCGGAATAAGGTAAAACAAAACAAATTGTTTTTTTGTTTATTTTTTTATCCGTCCACCCGCTCCACCATAGCTCCCCTCTTTGTCCCTTTACCCGTTTACGGGAAGGACGACCCTATCACGGAATCCCACCAGAGTCACTAACTGAAGTACCACAAAATAACATAAAGGGCTATACCTACCAATAGCCCAATCCCATTACCCAATAATCAGTCAGTTGGCAGTGAAGAAAGTTCAATCATTTATTAAGCAAAATACTCTATAGAGGAGCCTCTCCAAACCTCACCCATCAGGTGCGCGGAGAAGACTGCTGGTTAGTATTCAAACACGCGATTATATACCTATTGGTTCCACACACATTATCACTGTAAAAGGAAAAACACCAGTTGGCCCTCGAGCTCCAGGAAAGGACCATATATGGCACACATGATTCGTTTCAAAGCTTAACTATTTATTACTGGGAAGGTCAAGAGGGGTGACTCCCTTTCGTCTTGGTGCCTGGGAGTGTAGGCGCGGCGCCTCGAGGAATGCGCTTATTGCATCCATAGCCAGATGCGACCTTCACTCCCAGGACAGACAAGAAAACATCTACTTTCATCTGCTCTCAGTAACTCAAATGAAATGGGACCTGACAACTGCCGAAGAGTATCACGTGATGACAGCCCTTGTTCGAGCAAATGTTCAAAAATGGCGTTTGTATGGTTTTTCGGCCTGCTCCCGTTATCAATGGATATGCTAGGAGTAAACAAACACTGTCCTTCCTACAAAGCATATATGTATATATCAGAAGAAAAGGTACATGTAGATACATCATGCTAACATAATACAGGTCCGATACTCCTGATGTAAGGAAAATCTAATTGTTATCCCTCACATCAAAGACACCTGAAGGAATCTCCCTTGAAGTGAAGGAGTCACTTCCCTGCATTCGCAGCCACCGCAACTAAGTCGACCGGTCTGCTGATTCTGAGCTCCTCCGGACTCCGTAAGGTTCTGCAACACATGTGGTGGCTCTCCACAGCTCTTGATGCCTGCCCTGCCCTCTCACCAAGTTTGAGGCCAGTATTGCTCGTGGGGGCTGCATTAACCGATCCCCTGTGCAAAGGGTCAATTTGCAGTTGTAAAGGCTATTTGGCTTCCTTCCAAGAAGATCTTCAGGCTTCAAGTAGCCCCAATCTCGATCATCTACAGTGACCAGAATCTTTGACCACACCGCATTGTTGTTTATCATTGCCTGCATCTTTTGATGAGCTGCTTGAGGTCCTCTCAAGACTCCAGTGCCTCCTGAATCGTGGTTCTTATACCACTTTCTTAGTATATGGTTTGGTCTCCCCCTGGGGCCCACTGTGTATTCTGTGTTATTTCCTGTATTTCTATGCAAAGTATTGTGTGTATTGTGTTTATCACCGTGTAGGAGATATCTAAATGTGTTAGTGAGTATTATATAATAAATACATATTTTTGTAAATACCCTGTGTGGTTCTTTTTCATTAATCTATACAATAAGATTGCATTCTGGTAAAACAAGCTGCTTTACACTCCTTCGGGACTGAGACTGAAGGCTGCTCTCCACAGCTACCATAGTGAAAAACTACTTTCAAGATTTGTACCTGCCAGGACATGTAAAACTTAAATACACATGCCCAAATTTTCAAATACCATGCACCCTGCCTTGCGGGCATTTAGGTCCTACCTTATTGGGTGACACATATATTAACAAGCATTTGCAATGCAATAGTTCTCGCATTAGGAAAGTTTGAGCTATTGGTATTGTAAATGACACATTTTTTGTTTATGTGCTGGTTTTGAAAATAGTGAAATTATTAGCTTTGTCATTTCATTTACAATGCCAATAGTTTTAACTTTCGCAAATGTGACACCCATAGCATTTGTAATGCAATATGTGTTGTATTTACGTGACTTAGATGCATTGATATTACAAATAACAATGCCTTTTAATTTTTTTAATAATTAATGCTTAAATAAAAGTTGTTGTAATTTATGATGGCAATAGCTTAAACTTTTGTGAATAACTTTTGTGAAGGTTATGTTCAGTGTATTTTATTGTGACGAAAATCCAAGAACAGAAGTGAAATCTTAACTTTTTTTGCGACATTGGTAATAAAGCTTGAAAAATTGAGAGAACATATTTGAACCAGTTGTTGTTGAATGGCTGCACAGATTGATGCTGTGGTGGAGCTGAGTGATGCTGTAGTGGCGACAAATGATGCTGTGGTAGCGCATAGTAATGTTGTGGTGCCCCTGAGTGATGCTGAGTGATGCTGTGGTGGTGCTGAGTGATGCGGTGGTGATGCAATAGATAGATAGAGTGAGAGAGATAGATAGATAGAGTGAGGGAGATAGATAGATAGAGGGAGGAAGATAGATAGAGGGAGGGCGATAGATAGAGTGAGGGCGATAGATAGATAGATAGATAGATAGATAGATAGATAGATAGATAGATAGATAGATAGATAGATAGATAGATAGATAGATAGATAGATAGATAGATAGATAGATAGATAGATAGATAGATAGATAGATAGATAGAGTGAGGGCGATAGATAGATAGACAGGCAGATAGAGTGAGGTTGATAGATAGAGTGAGGGCGATAGATAGATAGAGTGTCGCCGATAGATAGATAGAGTGAGGGCAATAGATAGAGGGAGGGCGATAGATAGAGTGAGGGCGATAGATAGATAGATAGATAGATAGATAGATAGATAGATAGATAGATAGATAGATAGATAGATAGATAGATAGATAAATAGATAGATATAGTGAGGGCGATAGATAGAGTGAGGGAGATAGATAGAGTGAGGGCGATAGATAGATAGAGTGAGGGTGATAGATAGATAGATAGATAGATAGATAGAGGGAGGGCTATAGATAGATAGAGGGAGGCCGATAGATAGAGGGAGGGCGATAGATAGAAAGATAGATAGATAGATAGATAGATAGATAGATAGATAGATAGATAGATAGATAGATAGATAGATAGATAGATAGATAGATAGAGTGAGGGCGATATATAGATAGAGTGAGGGCGATAGATAGACAGATAGAGGGCAATAGATAGATAGATAGATAGATAGATAGATAGATAGATAGATAGATAGATAGATAGATAGATAGATAGATAGATATAGTGAGGGCGATAGATAGAGTGAGGGAGATAGATAGAGTGAGGGCGATAAATAGAGTGAGGGTGATAGATAGATAGAGGGAGGGTGATAGATAGAATGAGTGAGGGCAATAGATAGAGGGAGGGCGATAGATATATAGGGGGATGGCGATAGATAGAGAGAGGGCGATAGATAGATAGAGGGAGGGTGATAGATAGAATGAGTGAGGGCAATAGATAGAGGGAGGGCGATAGATATATAGAGGGATGGCGATAGATAGAGAGAGGGCGATAGATAGAGGGAGGGCGATAGATAGAGGGAGGGCGATAGATAGATAGATCGATAGATAGATGGATAGATAGATAGATAGATAGATAGATAGATAGATAGATAGATAGATAGATAGATAGATAGATAGATAGATAGATAGATAGATAGATAGATAGATAGGGTGAGGGCAATAGATAGATAGACAGATAGATAGAGTGAGGGCGATAGATAGAGTGAGGGGGGTAGATAGATAGAGTGAGGGCGATAGAGAGATAGAGTGAGGGCTATAGATAGATAGAGGGAGGGCAATAGATAGATAGAGTGAGGGCGATAGATAGATAGATAGATAGATAGATATATAGATAGATAGATAGATAGATAGATAGATAGATAGATAGATAGATAGATAGATAGATAGAGTGAAGGTGATAGATAGCTAGACTGAGGGCGATAGATAGATAGATAGAGGGCGATAGATAGATAGATAGATAGATAGATAGATGGATAGATAGATAGATAGATAGATAGATAGATAGATAGATAGATAGATAGATAGATAGATAGATAGATAGATAGATAGATAGATAGATAGATAGATAGATAAAGTAAGGGCGATAGATAGATAGATAGATAGATAGATAGATAGATAGATAGATAGATAGATAGATAGATAGATAGATAGATAGAGTGAGGGCGATAGATAGATAGACAGGTAGATAGAGTGAGGGTGATAGATAGAGTGAAGGCGATAGATAGATAGAGTGACGGCGATAGATAGATAGAGTGAGGGCAATAGATAGATAGAGGGAGGGCGATAGATAGAGTGAGGGCGATAGATAGATAGATAGATAGATAGATAGATAGATAGATAGATAGATAGAGTGAAGGCAATAGATAGATAGAGTGAGGGCGATAGATAGATAGATAAAGGGCGATAGATAAATAGATAGATAGATAGGTAGATAGATATAGTGAGGGCAATAGATAGAGTGAGGGAGATAGATCGAGTGAGGGCGATAGATAGATAGAGTGAGGGTGATAGATAGATAGGGGGAGGGCTATAGATAGTTAGAGGGAGGGCAATAGATAGATAGATAAAGGGTGATAGATAGATAGATAGATAGATAGATAGATAGATAGATAGATAGATAGATATAGTGAGGGCGATAGATAGAGTGAGGGAGATAGATAGAGTGAGGGCGACAGATAGATAGAGTGAGGGTGATAGATAGATAGAGGGAGGGCTATAGATAGATAGAGTGAGGGTGATAGATAGATAGAGGGAGGGCTATAGATAGATAGAGGGAGGGCGATAGATAGATAGAGTTAAGGCGATAGATAGATAGAGTGAGGGTGATAGATAGAGTGAGGGAGATAGATAGAGTGAGGGCGATAGATAGAGGGAGGCCGATAGATAGAGGGAGGGCGATAGATAGAAAGATAGATAGATAGATAGATAAATAGATAGATAGATAGATAGATAGATAGATAGATAGATAGATAGATAGTTAGATAGATAGATAGATGGATAGGGTGAGGGCGATATATAGATAGACAGATAGATAGAGTGAGGGCGATAGATAGAGTGAGGGCGATAGATAGATAGAGTGAGGGCGATAGAGAGATGGAGTGAGGGCAATAGATAAATAGAGGGAGGGTAATAGATAGATAGAGTGAGGGCGATAGATAGATAAAGGGCGATAGATAGATAGATAGATAGATAGATAGATAGATAGATAGATAGATAGATAGATAGATAGATAGATAGATATAGTGAGGGCGATAGATAGAGTGAGGGAGATAGATAGAGTGAGGGCGATAGATAGATAGAGTGAGGGCGCTAGATAGAGGGAGGGCGATAGATAGATAGATAGAGTGAAGGCGATAGATAGATAGAGTGAGGGCGATAGATAGACAGATTGAGGGCGATAGATAGATAGATAGATAGATAGATAGATAGATAGATAGATAGATAGATAGATAGATAGATAGATAGATAGATAGATAGATAGGGTGAGGGGGATAGATAGAGTGAGGGCGATAGATAGATAGAGTGAGGGCGATAGAGAGATAGAGTGAAGGCGATAGATAGATAGAGGGAGGGCGATAGATAGAGGGAGGGCGATAGATAGATAGATAGAGTGAAGGCGATAGATAGATAGAGTGAGGGCGATAGATAGACAGATAGAGGGCGATAGATAGATAGATAGATAGATAGATAGATAGATAGATAGATAGATAGATAGATAGATAGATAGGTAGATAGATAGATAGATAGATAGATAGATAGATAGATAGATAGATAGATAGATAGATAGATAGATAGATAGATAGATAGATAGATAGATAGATAGATAGATAGATAGATAGATAGATATAGTGAGGGCGATAGATAGAGTGAGGGCGATAGATAGATAGAGGGAGGGCGATAGATAGAATGAGTGAGGGCAATAGATAGAGGGAGGGTGATAGATAGATAGATAGAGTGAAGGCGATAGATAGATAGAGTGAGGGCGATAGATAGACAGATAGAGGGCGATAGATAGATAGATAGATAGATAGATAGATAGATAGGTAGATAGATAGATAGATAGATAGATAGATAGATAGATAGATAGATAGATAGATAGATAGATAGATAGATAGATATAGTGAGGGCGATCGATAGAGTGAGGGCGATAGATAGATAGAGGGAGGGCGATAGATAGAATGAGTGAGGGCAATAGATAGAGGGAGGGTGATAGATAGATAGATAGAGTGAAGGCGATAGATAGATAGAGTGAGGGCGATAGATAGACAGATAGAGGGCGATAGATAGATAGATAGATAGATAGATAGATAGATAGATAGATAGATAGATAGGTAGATAGATAGATAGATAGATAGATAGATAGATAGATAGATAGATAGATAGATAGATAGATAGATAGATAGATAGATAGATAGATAGATAGATAGATAGATAGATAGAGTGAGGGCGATAGATAGAATGAGTGAGGGCAATAGATAGAGGGAGGGTGATAGATAGAGAGAGGGCGATAGATAGATAGAGGGAGGGTGATAGATAGAATGAGTGAGGGCAATAGATAGAGGGAGGGCGATAGATATATAGAGGGATGGCGATAGATAGAGAGAGGGCGATAGATAGAGGGAGGGCGATAGATAGAGGGAGGGCGATAGATAGCTAGATCGATAGATAGATGGATAGATAGATAGATAGATAGATAGATAGATAGATAGATAGATAGATAGATAGATAGATAGATAGATAGATAGATAGATAGATAGATAGATAGATAGATAGATAGATAGATAGATAGATAGATAGATAGATAGATAGATAGATAGATAGGGTGAGGGCAATAGATAGATAGACAGATAGATAGAGTGAGGGCGATAGATAGAGTGAGGGGGGTAGATAGATAGAGTGAAGGCGATAGAGAGATAGAGTGAGGGCTATAGATAGATAGAGGGAGGGCAATAGATAGATAGAGTGAGGGCGATAGATAGATAGATAGATAGATAGATAGATAGATAGATAGATAGATAGATAGATAGATAGATAGATAGATAGATAGATAGATAGATAGATAGATAGATAAATAGATAGAGTGAAGGTGATAGATAGCTAGAGTGAGGGCGATAGATAGATAGATAGAGGCCGATAGATAGATAGATAGATAGATAGATAGATAGATAGATAGATAGATAGATAGATTTATTATTTGTATTTATTTATTTCATTTTTATAGCGCTACAGCTACCCAACAAAGGGTTTCCCGGCGCTGAAGATCCAGTGCATTGAGAAGTTCAGGTTTTAGATATTAAACAGCCAAGTTTTTAAGGCCTTCCTGAATTTCAAGTGGTTGGTTTCCTGCCTAAGGGTTAATGGAAGGGTGTTCCAAAGGGAGGGTCCGAGGTATGAAAAAGATAGATAGATAGATAGATAGATAGATAGATAGATAGATAGATAGATAGATAGATAGATAGATAGATAGATAGATAAAGTAAGGCGATAGATAGATAGATAGATAGATAGATAGATAGATAGATAGATAGATAGATAGATAGATAGATAGATAGATAGATAGATAGATAGATAGAGTGAGGGCGATAGATAGATAGACAGGTAGATAGAGTGAGGGTGATAGATAGAGTGAAGGCGATAGATAGATAGAGTGAGGGCGATAGAGAGATAGAGTGAGGGCTATAGATAGATAGAGGGAGGGCAATAGATATATAGAGTGAGGGCGATAGATAGATAGATAGAGTGAAGGCGATAGCTAGAGTGAGGGCGGTAGATAGATAGATAGATAGAGGGATAGATAGATAGATAGATAGATAGATAGATAGATAGATAGATAGATAGATAGATAGATAGATAGATAGATAGATAAAGTAAGGGCGATAGATAGATAGATAGATAGATAGATAGATAGATAGATAGATAGATAGATAGATAGATAGATAGATAGATAGATAGATAGATAGATAAAGTAAGGGCGATAGATAGATAGATAGATAGATAGATAGATAGATAGATAGATAGATAGATAGATAGATAGATAGATAGATAGATAGATAGATAGATAGATAGATAGATAGATAGATAGATAGATAGAGTGACGAGAGATCAGATAGTAAAAGAGCAAGACTCCTGGTGACCAAACAGGAGCTTGAATGTCATATTTCTGGCTGTAGCACTTAAATAAAATGCAGTTCATTCAACTAAGATTACCCCTTACTAGAAGGTGAGTGCCCTGCTGTGGCATTTTACTGGGTTCCAAATATAATGTAAGCATGTAAAAACATTGAAGAGGCCTTCATCGTGGCAAATACTAATTGCAAAGCATGTGGTACTCCTTCAAAAACCATATGATTAATGTGGTTTTAGGTGGCCAAACTTCATCTTGTAAATTACTCTTCTTTTAGAATAGAGCAGTCTCTTTGGCACCAGAAGCCTTGCAGACACCCCTTTGGGGAACTGAACTATAATGTAAGAGAAGCTTAAACTATTTCATGCATCACTGAGTGGGATCTCCTGTGTCCTTTCCACAACGTCTTGGGGTGTGTTGGAAGCGAACTCTGTGAATCCAACATGACAATCAACGGCCGCAATGGCTTTACAATAACCACTTATTGTGAATTACGCTGTGGTTACTAAAGAGGTTTGGTAACTTCTGGCACCCATGTGTGTCCACCTCATAACAAGCAATGGCATAGGCAATAAGTTTTGCTTTTGTGACCTTATAATTACTTTTTTATGCAGCATAATATCCTTTGTTCAACTACATCAACTGTTGTGTGTATAAACACTTTTACGGTCCCAAATGCGAAACCTATTGCCTATGCCAATGCTTGGTGTGGTTGTGTGTGTGATTTTGTGTGTGTGGTTGTGTGTGTGTGTGTTTGCGCGAACTGTACCCAAAGGGATTGAAGCTCTTTAAAGGCCTACTAGTTTAGAATGCAGCTGGACGTAGTAATGTACTTGCTGCAGAGATGGGCAGAAGGCAGTAGGTTTTTTATGCTGTAGGGTATGACATGTGTACTTTTTTAATTAAAAATTAACAAGCGCATTGCTGTAGTGCGAACTGGTCCCGATGTCATTGAAGTGCTTTACGCGCACAATAGTTTCTAATGCAGCTTGTTTTGTTAATCTACGTGCTGCAGAGATGCCTCCGTGTATTGTAAGAAATGTGCGATTGTATCATTTGTTCCGTGTTGAATAAAGTTTTTAACATTTGTATAGTATTGGAGGCGGAGGGACCGACCCGAGGAGACGCATTTTAACCTTTGTGCTGGAGGTTGAGAAGCATATGTGTATGAAGCTAGTTAACATGATTTAAAGTAATTGAATGGTGTTATTGGCGAAGCTGCATGTAAATTATTATTGTAACTATGCACCTAAATGTGGTCTTATGGTACGTGAGAAGGTTTGTTTTAAACTTTTGAGTTTATAACCAAAATGAATGAAGGTAGTAATAGGGCTATACCGTAAGAGATGTTTTTGTCGAATTTGTGCTTGTGGTACAGGAATGCTATTTGTGCATGAAAAAGGTCACCCTGATTACAGGTAAGTTTAGGAGTAGTGTTATAAAAGGCTTTGCGGCGTAGTTGTATTTGCTTAAAGTGCCTTACTCTGTGTAATAGGTATTGCAGGCTGGGGAAGTAAGAATGAAACAGAGAGAGCCAGACCCAGGTAGCAGTGTGAGGCATGGGAAAGCACTGCTTGGATGAGCATTGGAAGCATCAATGTGAGATATAGAAAAGCAGGGACAGGATAAATAAGTGACTGTGTGTGTTTAAATGCAGTATTTTTGGGGACTGATGGTGCAGAATTATTCGAGGGTGGTGCTAACTGGGACGATGTTGTTGCGATGTATGCAGCTGTAGTGGGGATGATTGATGAAGAATGAATGAGTGTCTGCTAGACCCAGGTAGCAATGTGAGGCATGGCAAAGAACGGTCAGGGTGTATAAATAACAGCCAGACCCAGGCGTTAGTGTGAAGGATATCAAACCATAGCCTTACACATAGGAATAGACTATGCCCAGGCAGTCCTCAACTATAAGCCTACAGTAAGACATGCATTTCTTACTTCTTAATGTGTAATCCCCCTTATGTAACGTACCAAGTTCTATTGTGAAGCTCTCTGACACCATTGGGCAACATTTTTTTATAGACAACATCATTAAGTAAAGTAAAAAATGGCCCTACTACCAATAAGCAGGAAGTAGGTGGCACCTCCTACTGCTAAAAGTCTTATAGGTCGATGTTTTTTTTCTCCAGTTTATAGCTGTACATAAAGAGCTGTTTTTTACAAATGATAAACAGACAGCGTGAGGGGCTGGCTCCTGACCACAAACAGACAGCAATAGCTGTGTCCATTACACCAGAGACAGACAGGGTGAAGTGCTTCTTATAAACCACAACCAGACAGCAAGGGGTGTCTCCTATAGACCAGAGACAGGCTGTGAGAGGCTCCAAAGCAGTGTAAGTTTAGAGTGATTTTCATGTAACAAAATGTAGACACATAAAATTAAGTTAGAAAAAAACTAAGGTAGTACAGTGTGTATTCTTTGAAAAGTACATGTGTTTGCTGTATCCAGTCACATTGGTTATTTTTTGATTTTTGATTTTTTTTTTTGTGTTAGCGGAGCAAGGTAAATTAAGGCGGATGTCTGTGGCTAGCTTTTCCTCTCTTGTTTTCTTTACTTGCAACACAATATATTTCTGAACAATTCATCAACCGGGATGGCTCTGTCTAGATTGCCCCTCTGGCGCCAGCAGTCTGTTTCCAGCAGAGAAGAAGGTGCTAAAGAAGCAGGATGCACCCGCTGTTTCTGCAAATGAGGTGTCACTGAAAGAGGATGACTCGGGCGGCCTTGTGGCACAGTGGCTCCTGTTGTCTGTTCTAAGGCTTACAGTTGCTAATTATTAAGCATTGTAGCTGTGGAACTAAAACAGTGACACCGAAAAGTGCATTAAAAGACTTTAAAACATTATTATTGTTCCAAAATGAACATCAAGCACACAGTTGCTTTATTCTTAACAACATATTTTTTGTATTAAAAACTGTCACAGAGTAATATTTATTTTACGGCGAAGGAACATGCAAGGTTTTTAAGTGCTCTATTGATGCCATCGGGTGTGAGAAAGCAAAGTAAATGTGCGCAGTGGACGGGTGGAAGCGTTTTTTTTGTGTGAGAGGCGGATCGAAGTAAGGACAAAAGAGTAAGAGCAATTAATTGTTCTCACATGCACTTTTTTGGATGTGTGTTAAAATAAAAAGGCTTTCATTTCTTATGAACATTGCGCCATGTTATTTCTATGTGCACAAATTTGCACACAACAGTAAACGCAACATAATTGTGTGCTTATTTAAAGCTGTGTTAGGGGTAAGAGGGCTAACATGGCAGCCAAGCTGAGGGGTGAGCATATTTATCGGTAGTTTTAGTATGAGGTTATTTTTTTCTTTCCAAAAAATACGCTTAAGCACAGAGTTGCTTAGCATTAAATACATATTGTATGTATTAACAATGGAGAAAGGATGGGGGAGTGCATGGGAGAAAGGAAGGCAGAGATCGTGGAAGAAGAAAAGCAGAGTGCATGAGAAACTTGGGGCACAGTGCACAGAAAATAATGTAAGGTAGACTAGGAGAAAGTAATCAAACATTATCACATAAAGCAAAGTCCAGCAAGTTCGGGAGCGCATTCCTTTGAAGACTGATGGGGAGAGTGTATGGGAGAAAGGAATGCAGAGATCCTGGGAGAAGAAAAGCAGAGTGCATGAGAAACTTGGGGCACAGTGCACAGAAAAGAATGTAAGTAAAGTAATCAAACGTTATCACATAAAGCAAAGGCCAGCTAGTTCGGGAGCGCATTCCTTTGAAGACTGATGGGGAGAGTGCATGGGAGAAAGGAAGGCAGAGATCATGGAAGAAGAAAAGCAGAGTGCATGAGAAACTTGGGGCACAGTGCACAGAAAAGAATGTAAGGTAGACTAGGAGAATGTAATCAAACGTTATCACATAAAGCAAAGTCCAGCAAGTTCGGGAGCGCATTCCTTTGAAGACTGATGGGGGGGGGGGCAGGGGAGCGGGGAGCGGCTTCCTGATGCCGAGGCTCAGACAAATGGTGGTGTGCGAGCGGCTTCCTTTCAAGTCTGATGGGGGGCGGGGGAGCAAATGGCGAGCGCGCGCCCAGCACACATGCACTGGCCATAATCCGCATTCCAAAGCCCTCTTGGTAGGATTTTCTGGTGCCCCTCTATATCTCGCGTATAGCGATTGCTTACGCAATAGCTAGGCGAGACCTAAAAAGGAAGAATATGCCTGGAAAAAAGGTTTATTTTGCCAGATCAGTTTGCCGTTTTAAAACTGCATGTCGCAGGCCTGAAGACATGCTTTGCTTTGTCACTTTAGTGGTGGCACAAAACGGTCTTGAGGTCCACTAGTGACATTTAACTTACAGGTCCCGGACATACTGGGTACAATATACTAAGGACTTATTGGTAAGTTAAATGTGCCAAGCAGGGTTTTTAACGAATGAGACAAGTGTACAGAATCTTAAAACCAGCAGCATCAGTCAAAACAAATTGGGGTGATCATCCAAAAAGAGATGTTTTCTTACACCTTCCAACAGCATCTTGCAAAGAGAAGCATTATTAGGTGATTGGAGGAGGGAGGCACAGGTCTTGGACCAAGCAAGCGATATTGTCGTAGGACTCCTCATGACTGCAGGAGTAGAGAGTTCAGCTGCTGGCTGCAGCATTCTGCCTCTTGAGCCCTAAGGATGCCAAGCATCAAAATGGAACATGCCAGGCCTCAGGGAGGAAAGGATGGAGACTGACAGGTTGGCGATCGGTGTCAATGCAGGCCGGGGAGGAGGCTGCAATCAGCAGTGCATGTAGATGTAAATGTAAATGTAAATGTAAATGTATAGGCATTTATATAGCGCACTACTTACCCGGAGGGTCCCAAGGCGCTTCGACCGCTGCGAAACCCTTCCTGGCTTCCCTGAGAGATGGTCCCTTAATGGGTATCTCCAGGGTGAGACCAGGCATCCCCGGCGGTCTGGTGGGGCCGTTAGTGAGGATGAGGCAAGCTAATGCCCAGAGTTGCCGAGTGTGATCGCTGATCAGAGTGGGCACCGAGGCGAGAGAATTATCGAGTGGTAGGAGGAGACAAAGACCTGGAGGCACTCATGAGAGTGATGAAAGAGTTCCTGTTCCTCGAAATTGGTGCAGGTGGGGTTCACCGGCACCACCATCACAAATTAAAGACTGTGGAGATAAGGGTGGTGGCAGGCGGCATGTAACTTCTAATTCCATCTGGTGTCTCCACACCAAATTTTGGCTCTCAAAATGATACATTCTGTCCTCAGAATGAACCCAAGTCCTGGGTCCTTTTCTGTGTGTTTCCCCTGATAATCAACTGACATTTCATAATCTGTTGAGAGTACTTGGAGAATGTCATTAGGATAGACAGATATTGTTGGGACTGGAAGTCAGGGTTCAGAGCATGATGTGTTCAAGTTAGTGAAAGACCATTTCGCTCCAACATGCATCAATTAAAATACGATGTGCCACAGGGGTCTTCCCTCAGCTCCCCCTTTCTAGCCCCTTCACTCCGGGGGTTATTCCCCCGCTGTGCTGGGGGGGGGAGAGGGGGGCGCTCACATGCCGGCATGCTCATGACGAGCTGAGCTCGTCACTCCCGTGGAACGCTCAGCACAGCAGGGGAATTCTCCCCGCACCTGAGCATTCACGGGCCATGACGAGCTGAGCTCGTCATGAGCACCGGAGCGCCGTGGCTCATGACGAGCTCAGCTCGTCATGAGCACCAAAAAGGTTAACGTATATATCTCTGTCCACTATCAGACATTACATGTTGCTTTGGTTTTACTATTCTCTCCTACACTGACGACAACCAGATTATTGTCTCTCCCTCTCCTAATGGTGAGCCGATATCCCAAAACGTAATGGCTACCTAGAATGAGTAACCAAGTGGATGGTAGAGAGTTACCTTGAATTACATTGGGAGAAAATGGAGGTCATGGTGGTTGGAAATAACCCACCTTTATGAAATCAGCTTACATGGCCTCTGTCCTTAGGAGATTGTCCTTCCTCTAAAATGGAGGTGAAAAGTCTGGGTGTTATTTTGGACAGCCATCTCTCCACAGCTTTTCAAGCTGCTCGGTCTCCTTAGAGCTTTGACCAAAACCAACAAATGGCTCCCTATTAAGCTACGAAGAATAGAGGTACAGGGACTTATATTATCATGCCTTGATTATTGTAACGCTCTGTTTTTAGGCAGCCCTATCTCAGTGACCAACAGGCTGCAAATTATCCAGAACATGACATTCCAAATGCCTTTGGGTGTCCCTAGATTCCAGTCAGCTCACACATCACTTGTCACACTGCACTGACTGCTGATAAACACAAGAGTACAGTTCAAGGCACTATGTATGGCCCACCATGCGAAAAATGGATCTGGTCCACAAATTCTTCAACATCTTGTCAAACCATACAAGGCAAACAGATCTTCTCACCATTCCAAGAGTTAAGAGGGCCAGAAGTGGTGGCCAATCCCAAGCTGTGGAATTCTCTCCCTGTCTGTCTTAGACTGGACCACAACCTGTTTCGCTTCAGAAGCAACTAAAAACTCAGATTTATTTTAAGGGGAATGGTACCCGGCAGGAATGGCTAGCGCTGGGACACCCAATACAGGCAGTCACTTAATAAATGTTGCTAATAATAATAATAATAATAATAATATTAATATTAATAATAATAATAGGAAAGACCAGGGGCCGAGTGGTCACAGTCTACTCTACCATGTGGAGAGGGGAGTGGAGGATACTCAGCCCTGGAATCTGCTATAAGTGCCTAAGCCCAGCACAAGACTTACCTGGACCCGTTCTCTGAGCAGCCAAGGCCCTTCAGACCTGGCTTCTTGCCTGAGGCTTCCACACCTCCCTACTGCTGCTTCCTCTTTTTCTTTACCCTCCTCTTTGTCACTTCTCACCCACTCTCTTCCTTTTTCCATCCATTTTGCCACCTTTTGTGCCACTTTCTCTCTATGCTCTCTTTATCTCTTGGTGCTCTCTCACTCTCTGTGCCTTTTTTCTCTCCCATTTTCAGCCTCTCTGGGCTACACTGCCACCTTTTTTTGCCTTTTCTCTCCCTTTTTTAGAATCTCTTGCCACTTTTTCTCTTCATTCTTGCTCACTCTCTGTGTTTGCCACCTTTTACCTTTTCTCCCCCTTTCTTCAGCCTCTTTTGCCACTTTCTCTCTTCGCTCCCTCTCACTCTCTGTGCTTTTTTCTCCCCAGTTTTCAGCCTCTGTGGGCTACTTTGCCACCTTTTTTGCCATTTCTCAGACTCTTTCTGCTGCTTTCATTTTGTGCTTCTATCTCCGCGCACCCATTTCTTGCTTTCTGTGCTTCTCCCCTCCTGCTTGCCTCAAGCTCCTCGCACCCTCTCTCCCGCTCTTCTTCTCGCACCCCCACCCCTTACAAGGCTCTACTGCTGTGCCTGCCTCCCAGGGCTGGCAGCCCCGCCCACCGCCACCTGTGCTCCTCCCCCTCCCAGGACCTACTCAATGGTGGCTGCGGTGCCTCAAAGGCACGCCAGGGGCAAGCCCGCTTGACCCCATCCACACCTGGGCCGTTCCCAGCACTACGAACTGTGGTCTTATCAGCCCCCACCACTACACCACAAGGACCCTCTCCCCACTCGACCTGGGCTGCTGCTCCAACCACTGTTGCCATGCTGCACCACACACCATGGTAGGACACATTCAAATGCACACACTGCTAATTTGCCTGCATTAGCACACTTACACATGGCCAAGCTCCAACAAAACCAGCTTCCACTTGGGAAACTGCCTCACATCCCACCAAAACAGAACCTCAATGAGAACTTGCTTGCATGCCTTGTTTACAATTGTTCGATCAACAAACTAGCCACCAAAATCAAGGAGCTCCACAGCACCTACATGCCGGACCACCTCTTCTTCACAGAAACCTGCCTCAGTCACTCATCACCACCAGACATCATTGTGGCTATTTTAACTGAATAGAAAACTCACACTGAAGAAGACATTGCAGCGAACATGAAAACATTACACTACAGGGCACGGATGGACCCATGCCCCCAGCACATCTACAGCATGAGAAGATTACCAATCAGCAGCACCCTCAACCACATCATGAATACCTCCATCAAATCTGCTACTTTCCCAGATGACTGAAAACATGCAGTCAGCAACCCTCCTCAAAAAACCATTGGCTGACTCTAGTGAGCTAAGCAACTTACTCCCCATCTCTCTACTCCCTTACCCAACTGAAGTGATGGAGAAGGCCATCAATAGACAACCAGCCACTTCAAACACTACAACCTACTGGACCACACCTAATCAGGATTACGGAGCAAACACAGTACAGAAACATCACACATCGCAGTCACAGGCAACATTTATGCTATACTGGACCATGGAGAAACTACAGATCACATCCTACTCGACCTCTCCACAGCCTTCTATACAGTCTCCCACCACACTCTTGTCAGAAGACTGCACAACATAGGCATCCAAGGACTGGCCCTCAACTGTATGGGATCCTTCCTCACAGGAAGAACACAGACTACCACAATACACATCGGAATCCAAGGAGCTGATCTGAGGAAACCCACATGGTTCATCCCTCAGTCCTACCTTGTTCAACATGTGCATGGCCCCGCTCACCAACACCATCAGATCCAAAGGCATCACCATCATTTCTTATGCTGATGGCAAGTCCACCACCTCCAGATCAACTTCTCCAACTGCTTGATCAAAGTAGCAGACTGGATGAGAACTAACTGCCTGAAACTCAATTCGGACAAGATGGAGGTGCTGATCTTTGGGAACAAGACCTCTCCATGGGACTTCACCTGGTGGCCTTCAGAGCTTGGACCATCATCCACTCCAAACAACCATGCCAGAAATCTAGGAATCATTATGGATGACAACCTCAACATGACAGTGCAGGTCAACGTGGTCATCTCCTCCTGCTTCCACATTCTTTTTGCATGATCCACAAGATATCCAAATGGCTACCACTGAATACATGATGCACCAATTACGCAAGCCGTCATCACTAGCAGATTAGACAACAGCAACACACTCTATGCTGGGATCTCCAACCACCTCCTTCAGACCACCGAAAGCCACCGCAAAACTCATTCTTGACCTTCCACAAAGCAACCACATCTCACCACACCTCAGAGGGTTCCGCTGGCTCCCCATCCACAAATGCAGCCAAATTAAACTCCTCACACATGCATACAAATCACTGCACAACATTGGACCTGTATACATGAACAACCGCCTGCACTTCAATCAACCTACCAGACACAGACACCTGAGCTTAGCCACACTCTCACTCGCACACAGACCTGCATCCACTAGAGCTGAATGGGGGGGTCAAGTATTCTCCTACACCACACCATGGACCTAGAATGACCTTCCACAACATGGCAGGGGCTTCTTCTTTCCTCTTGAATTCTGCAAGAAGCTGGAAACCTGGCTCTTTGATTTATTTCTGAGGGGCTGGACACCCAACACCATAGTCCCAAGTCTACACGCCTGCTCGAGCTCCAGGATATCCTCACGGGTGATTACCTGCACCATAGAAATCTACACAACATAACATAACATAACACAGGCACAGGGCTGTCTTTCTTCAATCTGAGAGGGACTGAGAAGGAGGGTATGCGGTGCTCTGACTTGTCATGCTGCAGAGAGCATTTTATAATCTGACTGTGGGGCTGCTGGCGTCGCACTGAGCTGAGCTACGCTATTGCCATAAGCCCAAGCCCTTGCTGTGGTATCATTGAAAGCACAACTGGAGAAACCGGGTCTGGTGTCTTCAGGTCCAGAATGATCAGGACTGGAGCTCACTGAACTGGTAATTACAACCGCAGTCACTGTCCCTGGTGGAATGCCCCAAGTAGGGATCAGCGTCTTGCTCCTTCTCAGCTATCATAAAAAGCCAGTTTAGATGTTTTGGGGCAGATTTATGAGAAAGAGCCGCAGCGTGGCACCGCAAGCCCTTTGGCTGCGCAACGCTGCTGCACTTTCAGAGCACAGGAATGCGACATATTTACAATGATATGTTGCATTCCTGTGCTCTCCCCTGTGCTGGTGAAAGGATGTCGGAGTCATGCACAAAAACAATGCCTACAGGCATTTTCCTCCTTCCACGCATGCTGTAGAAAGCAGCACGCATTGAAAGAGGAAATAAACGAGGAGAAATTAAAACATTTCTCCTCGTTGCCCCTCGCTACTCCACTTACTGACGCATTTCCAGGTTTACGAATCCTCGTAAGTCTGGAAATGTGTCTGGTTCCATGGGTATTGTGTGGGAAAACCCAGAAACACCCATGGAATGCCCCTTTCACGCAAAGTGCTGTGTGTAAAGGGGCCGTATTTACAAGGACAGGAAAAGCAACGCAGGGTGGCTTTTCCTGTCCTTGTAAATATGGGGCAGAGAAATGCGCTGCCAGTGCGTCACAAAAAGTGACGCACTAGCAGCGCAAGGGACTTGTAAATCTGCGCCTTTGTTTTTTTTAAATAAAGAAGTACGTAGGCTCCATAATCTCACAAAATTATTTGCACGTACAAAGGATTTCTGAATGTCAAAGACATGCTAAACCCACCACACTCCCCCATACATAAAGTCATTCAATTGTCTGTACAGTAACGATTGTTATTGCATAGTAAGAGATAACACAAAGTATCACATTCTGTTAATGAATGACGTTATCTTTTCTTTGAGTAAATGAGCAGATGCAGAGCATAAAGATCCGCCTGTATCGGAACTAGAGCTATCAGTGCCCTGGATGCCAGTGACTCGCCTTGCCTGTTAGAGCATGAGCAGCCAATTACACATCATTTTCTTAAGGCCGTCAATTAAAGAGCAATGTGACTCGCTTTCTAGTTCCGTCGCTAATTACAGCTATGAAAGAAAAGCACATTGAACACAGTTACCATGAAGGGACTAGGTATAGAGGCTGGCGGGTAGCCACTGTCCACTGGAAATTACAGGGAGTGAAAGGCACTGTAGACGGGCCAAATCTATCCAATAAGCAGAACAAATAGACCATAAAAATACAAGATGGAAGCCACTGAATCAGAAACACTCATTAGGTCGCTGGCTGGACAATGTCTATTTACTTTAAGCTGTTTATACCACCCAAAGGACACGTATTGCTAAGGCTCATAGATTTTTAACTGGATTTCATTGTAACATATTCTATTCCTAAACCACGTTATTGTGTGTAATTAACTACATAGAGATGATTAACAAAGAATTCCCTGATTTACTTTCTCTCATTACATTCCTTGTGCAAATGAACATTATTTTCAGAAATGAAAGAGCGTAAACTCTGCCTTAGGTTCACGTAAACTGCCTTAGGTCCTGAAGCAGGATCTTTCACATTTCCAAGTGCAAAATCTAAGGGGTCATATTTACAAGGCCCCTGTGCCACTGGAGCGTCACTTTTTTTGATGCTCCGGTGGTGCACAATGCTGGGCCATATTTTCAAGGTCATGGAAAGCCACCCTACGTGGCTATTCAGGGCCTTGTAAATATGGCCCTCTTTGCTGCATTACTCTGCGTGAAAAGGGCTTTGATGTAGGTGTTGCCGCGCAACACCCATGGTATCACAGATTTACAAGGTTTCGTAAACCTGGGAATGTGTCAGATTCTAACGCCTCCCCAAGGGAGAAGTTAAAGTGGTGCAACAAGGAGAAATACCTTTATTTCTCCCAGTTTTGTGTTCTTTCTATATGTGCTGCATTCTGCAGCAAACATAGAAAGAGGAAAATGCCATCAATGATGGCATCCCTTCCTGCACAAAAACAACCATCCCTGCAGTGCAAGGGTGCCTGCATTGGCATTAGGCAGCTGATTGTGTGCAGCACAGAGGAAAGCACCAGGATGTGTAGTATTGCCTCTCCTCATTGGGCGCTTTTTCTTGAAGAATATTGCTGTAAATACTACACATCCCTGCACTTTCCTAATGATGCAGCTCGACGCAGCAAGACGGCTTGCAGCGCTGCACCATTTTCCAGTAAATATGCCTATACGTTTTTCATGTTTAGTTCCTCATTTAGAAACAAAAATACCCCCAGTTATCTTTTCACAATCGCCCAATTTTTATTTCTTGACCTGCACCTATTTGAAACTGGTTATTTGACCACAAACACATTGGGAGCAGTACATCTTGTGCATATGTTTGTGACTCCTCAAACCTGCTTATGTCCTTACCCTTTTTTAAGGATTTGGCTATCTTTTGCATTGCTTACCGTTGACCATTCCATAGACACTTTTACAGGTACGTCCACTTTCTGTCATTTATGTGTGACAAGATATGCATGGGCAGTTCACTTTAGCACTTCTGTTATGATTGAAAATAACAGGCTTCCTTGATGATTTGGTGCATCATAAGGAACCTGTCAATGGTACATTTTTTGGGTTACCTAACCATGTGTTGAATCTCAAATCCCAAAGGACATGCTCTTTTCAATGTTCTCGGCATAGACTACATTTTTGTGAGTATCAGAATATTTCAAGCCGGTAAGAAATTTGTGTGAACCAAAACTTAAGTCAGGGCCCTCTCGAAGATTCGTCTGTTTTTGTCAGGTGCTCTAAGCCTGCTTCTTAGTATTAAACAATATAATTGAGGAAAAGAGGAAACATTACAGCTGGCACCCTCCCTGGTCTGCCTACATAAACTCTCCTGCTAGGGGTGGGCGGTGAACTCCGCTCCGGTGGCGGAGTTCCCA
The DNA here is from genome assembly GCF_964263255.1 of Lissotriton vulgaris. Taxonomy (NCBI): domain Eukaryota; kingdom Metazoa; phylum Chordata; class Amphibia; order Caudata; family Salamandridae; genus Lissotriton; species Lissotriton vulgaris. The sequence goes on from NC_141693.1 coordinate 1,105,444,217, forward strand.
TAGTTTTGGCACTTCGGGTTCCAAACCGAGCTAGGAAAAAAAACCTCCGCCAGCCACTGGCAGAGTTCACCGGCGCGCTCACCCACCCACAATAGGAACTAACTTGGCTGCTGACGAAAAGTTCCCTTACTAGCAGCATTCCCATTTATTCCGGTCAAAGGGGTCTTTTAGGTACTTGGGTCCCAGTTCACTGGCTCACTCAATGGGGTCAGCATTTGCAAAAGCACCAAGTGAAACTCGAGAGAACCAGTCCATTGACAAAATGAGAGGACATTCTGCTGCAGCAAGATCATTTTGTTCTGATCACGTGAACTCTTCCGGCATCATTCACAACCAATGATCAACTTGGTTTGATGATAAATGTAGTCTTTAAAAAAACATGCAGTTTTTCAACCAATCATAAGAGTTCAAAGCCCATTAGCCAATGAACTTCGTGAGCTCCCTGAACCAATTAAGGTCAACACAATTTTTTCACCATTTCTAAAATACGGTTCATGCTCCACGTGGTACACTGGCGTAACGAAAAGTGAGGGGGCCTCCCTGCACAGTACTTAGGGGGGTCCCCTCCAGGCTCAATCAGGAGCTCTCCCGGCCAGAGTTAAGTGCCGAGGGGGCCCCTTGGAGCTAGGGGCCCCCCCGCACGCGTGGGCTGCGGGGGCCTGTGTTACGCCCCTGATGTGGTAGTGTGAGCGTCCAAGTGCTACCCTCGGTCACGATTGTTCTATCTGGGAAATGAGTTGTGACATCGATCACTCCAAGGGTTGTGGCCAGCAGGAAGAGCTCTGGTGACAGACATCCTCCAGCGTCCTCCTGGAAGCGTCAGGAGTCAGAAGAGGAGCAGTTGGTGCTGGTGCTACTGGAGAGTGTGAACCTGGGGCACGGAGACCTCCAGCGGCTGTAGGTGTTGCTGTGACAGCAGGAGAAGGCCTCTGTTAGAAACGGGGTCCCTGGCTGGCCAGGGCTCATGCCAAAGTCAGTCAGAGACCACCACTCCTAAGTCAGGGCAAGGGAGTTACACGCCAAGATAACCCCTGCTCACCCTCTAGGTAACGTGGCGCGAGCAGCAAGGCTAAACTTGGAGGCGGTATGAGTTAAGTATTTGCGCACGCACCCCAGCAACAACACCCAAGGCCCACCACAAAGGAAACTCCACACAAGGTTATATAAAAAATAGCCTTTGTATTATAGTAAAAACACATTAGATAACACACAAACTTAAAATGTGCCAACAGGCAAGGGCAGAATTTACAAGGGATTATGTACAGGACAGGGCCACATGGACCATTGTCAGGGGTAGGGACATGTTAGAAATAATACTTGTAGGTATACACTTAGCACATAAACAGATAATGCCTAGCACCAAAATAGTACATGTAGCACACAACCAGTAATCACTGGTAAAGAGTAAATACCTCCTACGCAACCCTAAAACCCTGTAGGAAAATCACGCAGGGAACTAGGTCCTTATCATCAGGACCTAAGGAAGGAATACCATCACCTAAGCAGGTCACATTTAGCAAAGGAGATAAACATAAAATACCTAAGCAGGTCACTTTTAGCAAAGGTAATGGGACATCAACAATCCTCTAAGCAGGTCACATTTAGCAAAGGGGATAAACATAAAATACCTAAGCAGGTCACTTTTAGCAAAGGTAATGGGACATCAACAATCCTCTAAGCAGGTCACATTTAGCAAAGGGGATAAACATAAAATACCTAAGCAGGTCACTTTTAGCAAAGGTAATGGGACATAAACAATCCTCTAAGCAGGTCACTCTTAGCAAAGGGGATAAAACATAAAATACCATAGCAGGTCACTTTTAGCAAAGGTAATCGGACATAAACAATTGCACCTGAGGCCTTAAAACACATATTCAGAGGTGCAGGTTAGAACATTTGCGCAAGAATCACATACATCAGTAAATTACCATGCGCAGGGTGTATAGAGCACAACACTAGAATTGTCCCTCGGGCCAACTGGCCTCGCAAGGGGCTAAATGCCCTGAGTCTCAATGTCAGGGGGTCTGCTTAGGCAGCACAAACCACAAACCTAAACGTAGCAACTGTCCACTAAGTGCTGGACAGTTGTGAATCACAGCTGTGCAAAACGTTGGAGCCACGTGGGCTCAAGAACAAGGTGACTGGCACCTAAGAGCTTCAGCGCTCTAAACAAATGAAATGCCCCCAGAGCCTCTCTCAGGGCTCTAAATCATTATGGGCGATGAGCCTCGCTGGGCTCGCAGAATGAATCTGGCTGTGAGCCTCTCTGGGCTCTAGTTTATAGATATGCCCCTGAGCCTCGCAGGGGCTCGAAACGGGAATGCCCGGAGCCTATCGGGCTTGATGCACACTAATTGCCCCCAGGAGCCTCGGGGCTCCTAACCACAACTTCGGGCACGTTGGAGTCCCTCACGGGGGACTTGGAACCAATAATGCCCCAAGGGGCCTCTCTGCTCCCACAAAGAAATGCTGCAACGTTGGAGCGGCCCTCTGCCAACTGGGGCCGCTCGAAGAATCAAAAAGGACCCGCCCCCGCACTCACCGGGACTTCACTGGTGCTGCGGGAGGCCAGATACACGGCCGGCTTCTCCTCTTCCCTCGGGGACTCGGCCGGCTGCTTCCCTTCGCGCTGCTCGGCTGCGGGGCAGGACTTCCGGGTCACCCTCCCTCGGGCCGCGCAGCGATTGGCCGGGCAGACGAGCACTTCCGGGTCGTCGAAGGCAGCGCGGCGGCCCGGCAGGGGCAACACACACTCCTGGGCTGCGGCGGTGATCTCGGGGCAATGCCGGGTGGGCACTGGCTCGCAAATAATAAAAGGAAACGGGGCAATGCCGGGTGGGCAACAGCTTTCCAAAATGGCAATAATCCGAGGTGGGCACTCGGAAGTAAAAAATCGGCAATGAAAGCGGCCAATGCCGGGTGGGCACCGGCTAGCGTCAAAATAAAGCGCATGGCGCGCTAGAAGGCAAAGCAAAGCGCTACGGAGCTCTGGGGCACAAGTAAAGTGCTCCTAGCGCTATAAATCAAATAAAGCACTTCCAGGCACAGCAAAGCTCCAGCAAGGTCTGGAGGCAGGCAGGGGGGCAAGGCAGGGCCAGAGCTAGCTCACTGGGTCTCCAGGCAGGGAGACAGTCCAAGTGGTGGTCCTCCTGGCCCCAGCAGCAGGAGCAGCCCCCTCTGGCAAGGATCCACAAGCAGAACCGAACCAAATTGTATGGGGACACAGCCCCTTCTTATACAGGAAAATCCCTTTGTCTGTAGGTGCAGGGTGGGGGAAAACCAGTCGCAGCTGGTTTTGAAGTACCCTTGATAGCTCAACCACCCATTTCATTCACTGGCAGGGCTAGGGGACATCAGTCGCACTACAGGGGGTGGAGCCAGCATTGTGTGGGGAAAGTCCAGGCCCATCAGGGACCAGGTGCACTCCTCCCAAGCCATCAACATGTTAATCTCACACTCACCACCGGGCAGACCCATCCAGCCTTCCTGGAGCCAGGCTCCCCAGCCAGCTCCAGCCAATCACACGGCAGGCATATTTTACATTAATATGCCAAGTCCTAGAAGTGGCATTTCTACCCATGACACACACATGCCACATACACCATTGCGAAGCATTCACTCTCACGAGCTCGCACATACCAAATTCGAGTCTGCACTCCCCACACATCAGGAACTACTAGGGACACAGACATTCCCCATGCATTCCTATGGGAGAGCAGGCCAGCCTAACTACATGCACGCACTTTACTCTGGGACTAAGCATGGGCAAATTTTGCGAATCTCGCGTTCGCGAATTTTGCGGATTTGCGAACTCGCAATCCGCAAAATCCGCGAATTCTCGTGAATTTGCGGATTTTTTTTTTGTGTTTGCGCGGGTTTCTGCCAGTTCGCGAGGGTTTTGTACAATGTCGCAAATTGCGAACTTACCTGTCGGGTCGCAAGTTTCGCGAACTTGTTGTTTCTACGTGTCCAGCCTGTTTGGGACACTCTTCTTCATCACTGCCACTCTCTGTCACCACTGCCACTCTCTGACTACTCATGCCACCCTCTGGCCCACCCATGCCACCCTCTGTTTCATCACAGCACCCTCTCGTTGTCCAGTCAGTGTACATTATTGTGGCAACGCAAGCACTCCTTCCCTGCCTCAAGTGACCTGAATTAATTTGGGGCTGATTAATGTGTCACAGAATATTTTTTTAGCTGGCACCTGCTTCCTTAGTGCTTCCTGATTAGTGATCTTTTGCACTTGCTAAGTGCTTTCATTGTTGCAAAATTAGTTACAACACCTGCCCTGCCCCAACTGACAATAATGAATTAGGGGCTGATTAATGGATTTGAACTTCCAGCCTGGCTCCTGCTTGTCTCCCTTAGCTGTAATTCAGGACCTTTGTGGCATATGTGTAACTATTCTGAGGTTCAGAGCAGGGTCACATAATAGTTTCAACTGGCAACTGAACTCTGGAGGGGCCCCTCAGGAAGCACTACAGGAAATGGCTACTAATGATGAGCCTGAACTTTTGAACCTGGTAAGTAGTTTCAGTTTTGCTAAGATCGTATTTCTGCAATTTTGCACTTATTCGCGGGGCGCGAACTCACGCGAACAGTGCGAACCGTGCGAGCAAAATCCGCTGCTCGCGGATTTGCGGATTTTGCGGGAGATTCGCAAATCTCGCGGATTGCGAATTTACCGAAAATCCGCAAAATCCGCGAGCGAAACGGATTTTCCGCCCATGCTTATCTGGGACACAGGGAAGAAGTGCGCACAGACCAGAAAATCATCCATACAGATCACAGATCTAAAGCAAAAAGATTAGGGGTGAACCTGCCTTAAGGGCCAAGTCCAACAGACCCCAGGAGCTGGTGAGTAAGCTGGACGATTGTAACAGCCTATTAAGGAGACTCCCCCAGATGCATTCAAACGCCTTTATAAAATGATCAATTTTGCTACACACTCTATGCATTCCTCAACTCCTACTGCCTGCCACACACTGCAAAATAAGGAACAGTCCTTCCCTGTTCCTCACAACTGATGACCCACTATTCCTCTTTTACTTTTAACTGTACTCTACTCCCTAACTGCACTCAACCTCTTGGGCTTCCCTTTCCAAATCCATGTCCTCACATTTCAAATGCCCTTCTCCGATTTGCACCTCTGTGTCTAACTTTGAAAAATCCTGAAATACACATTTTGCTGTAATTTAAAGCCATAACGCAATACAAACAATGGAACTCAATTACAATGCTGGTGGTTGGACCGTTGTCTGTCAGGGGATGGACCGCCGCCTCCGCCAGGATCAGTGATCCCAATGTGGCGGCAATCGGAATCATGATCCTGAATGGAGGCGGTGCAGAGGCAGGGACCGCCGTTGGGATTGCGATGTCCCTTTCCGAAAGCCTTTTCATGGCAGTCCGACCACCATGAAAAGGCCATTGGAAAAGGACTTATGGGGACCCAAACAGGGCCCGGTCCCTCGTGGACCACTGCAAAGTGTCCTGTTGGCACAAGTAGTGCTCCAACATACATCCCGGCACTGTGTGCCATGCACCATATGTCCTCAGGGCAGCACATTCATGTGAAAACACGGAGCTGCTGCTTTGTGTTTTCACAGTGCAGGCAGCACCCGCCTGCACTTTCAAAGGGGATTAGACATCCCCTTGCAGGTGGGTGCAGTCAGTGACTGCACCTGCCTGCAAGGGGATGTCTGGGGGGTCCATGGGACCCCCTTTACCCCCTGCAGGGGGCTGCTCTCAGGGGGAGCACTGACAGTGCAGCACCTCTTAAATGGTGCGCCTCCGGCGGGCTTCTTTGATTTTGCGCCCAGGTGTGCAATACAGCGTGGGCACAGAGTCAAAGAAATTCCCTCATTTGCATTAGGTACGCCCCTATGCAAATGAGGGACTACCCTCTGAAGGTAACGCTGGTGCATTAAGTGCGCCAGCGCTATTGGTATTTTAGAAGGGGACGCACAAGCATCTGCGCCCCCTTCTATAACACCATCTGTAATTCTGCCCCTGATGACCTAAAACAAGCAGAAAGTCACACTGTCAAAAAGCCTGATCTAGATGGTAAGTTACAATGGTGCTGCCCTCAGTACGTGCTCCTTTATTTCTGTGCTGCAGAGTACTGGAGATGGAAACCGACATCCTCACCCAAACATTGTATGTTTTAAAGCTGATTAGCGACGTGAGGATTAGAAATGAGGATGGATTCAATTTATTTTACCTCCAGACGTTGAAGAACTTGGATATTGCTGCATAAAGGGCATAATCCAATTTATTCCAAACTAATGTCACAACGCCCACACAACCCGAATAATAATCCACAAAGAATTAGGCCCTTACACTGGCTGGACCCTCTACTCATGAACCGAATTTCCGCCATTTCATTTGAAATAACTTTTTTTTGAAAGATGGCAATCGAGAACACATTCCTCAAATCCGCAGTCAGTGACATTTCACACCGGAGGCAGTGCCTCAAGGGCCCATCTTCTGATGTGACATCACTGAAGTAATCCAGATCATGCAGTGACTTCAACGAAAATGAGTGCAAAATTATCATTCCACCTGCAAAGCTTTTAGAAAGTGACAAACCTTACGACTGGCCAAAGTTGGCATGTTTGTTCCACTCACATAACCTTATATAGTGGAGAATATTCGTGCAGAAAAAAAGTTTTTGCAGAGAGATATTGAACAGAAAATCAAAAAATATCCTCCTGCTAAAAGAACAATTGTGAGTGTGTGTGTGTATGGGTGGGGGGGGGGTTATCCTGCAAAACTGACTTCCAAAAAACTTCACAACTTATACAACTTTGCATTTTCGCACTCCCATATTTAGTGAGAGAATTCATGGGTAGAGGGCTGTGTTCTACAGCAATATATTAAGAAAATGTTAACTATAATATGGAATGCACACGCACTTAAAGGAGATATGCCTGATCACTTACGATCATCTTATAGCACGTATATTTTTTTGTATTCTCTAGAAAGCTGATGAAGAAAAAGAATAGATCCACACCCAAATTGCCATTTCATTAATCCTTTGATCCAGCGTTTCAGGACTATAATTTTTCCATAGACTATGTCCAATTTCCATTACCCACCAAAGTCCCTTTACCCTGGGTTAGTGTATTTTTTTTTTATTACTAAACAAACTTATTGGTAACAAACAGCAGCCTGTCAGGCATTACAGAGTCATCAGTGGCAAGACAATAAGCAATTGAGATCAACAGTTCCTCAGTTATACAAATTAAAGGATATTCAACACATCGTTCAATATGGTACAGAGCCATCTCTACTAGCGGGAACATCCTAATGATCTATGGTAACCAGTGTAAATCAGTAGGTATCCTCTACCCCTCGGCGCTCTAAGGGCTTTTCCCCAGTGATATGATGTCTCCTGGCCCGTCCCGTTGCTCCAGTACTACCCGCCTCTCCATCCGCAGTTCCACTGTGGGAGAGATGCATATATCTCCCCTATATTTGTTCCACTTCCCCCATTTACTGTCCCATTTTATGGGGCATCTACGCCCCTTGAACACCGTCTTCTCAGCCACCATTGCATAATCCATATCAGTCGTTAAGTGTCTCACCCTAGGTGCCGCCAATGAACCCCACTTTTGAGCAATATTACGTTTGGCTACAGTCCAACCCATTGTTGCCCACGAGATTTCCACCTGGGTGAGGTCCGTTGCATCCCATATGTTAAGGAGGCAAGCTTTGGGGGAGGGAAGAATGGATTTGCCACAGGCTCAGATCATCTGTCGGGTTAGATCAGTCCAATAGCTCTGTATGTGGGGACAGTCCCAGAGTATGTGTGTGAACGTGCCAGTCAGGATGCAGTGTCGTAAGCAGTGTGTATCTGTACACCTACCCAGATGAAACAATAGGGGGGCATCAAAGTAAACCCTGTGTAACTCCTTTAGCTGGACTAATCGTAGTCTTTGTGGAATAGCCACCTCCCAGGGAGGCGAGCGCCTCCCTCCAATCATCCTCCTCCAGCGCACCCACGTCACACTCCCAGCTCGCTCTTAGTTTCAGTATCGGATCAGTCCAGTCATTGACTAGTTTCTTATAAGTAAGGGATATCGCTTTGCGGTCCATGGGGTCTAATAACAGTCGATCTTCCAGAGGGGTGGATTCTGGAAGGAGACCATTTCGGGGGAGGGCTGAGTCAATTGCGTGACTGATTTGTAGATATCGAAACGTCTCTGAGGGAGCGAGGTGGTACTTCGCTTGCTGGTCTGCGAACCTGGCTTTCTTACCCATAATCCAAAGGTCCCCAACCCTGGAAATACCAATCAACTCCCACTTGTCAAATCCGGGGCACCAACTAAGGCGTCCTAATAGATCAGGCTCCCATAACGGAGTTGCCCTCGTGAGGCGGTTATGCCACCCCAACTTGCGTTGTACTTTGTGCCAGACCTCAAGGGTTAGTGTCATTTTAATGACTTTACTAGACTTACCAATCTTCAATTTGTATTCTCATTTTCTAGTTTTGAAAGCAAATTGGTGATGCTATCTTTATATAGTTGATTAAAATTTGGCAAAATAATACTCTAGAATGAATCACTCTTAAAAAAGACAGACTCATTTGTAAATTTATAATGTTAATCTAAATAATGTGAAATAAATGCTCTTAATGCAGATACACAGCATGAACCATGGATCATCACAAGGAGAACAAATTCAGAAGAGGAAATGACAAATTCATATCAATGACAATGCATAAAGGAGTGGATAGGCATAGAGACAAAAGAGTCAAAATACATTTTCAAAAATGATTATGTAAATTCAGATTTCAGTCTATACTAACTCAAATAGGAAATATGAAATAGGAATTCGACTTTCTGGCCATAAGAGGAGCAAGGCCCCTCAAGAAGATTTGAATAGGCAAAGACTAAGGGCCAGATGTAGGTCGCCCAATACCGGTCGATAACGGCCGAAATTCGGTAATTTAGGCCGTTACCGACCGGTATCTAGAAAATGAGATGTAGGAGTGAAAATTTTACCGAATCAGAAAATATGAGTCGGTATTTTTCCTGAATCGGAATATACCGAATCCATAGTTACCAAATTCTTATTTACCGAATCGGTAAATAAGAAATGGGAAAAAATGCCTACGGGGATGTAGGAAACCAGAAAAATACTGAATTCAAGGAAATTCGGTATTTAAGAGTCGGTATTTACCATGGATTGAAAGCAGGTGGTAACCAGGTGCAGGCTATAAAATAAGGCCCCAAAATGCAACAGTGTAACCAGTCATAGCAAGGCGGCAACGGCTACAGGCAGCAGGAGACAGGGAATAGTAAGGGAGGAGCAAGTGTACAGGCAGAGGATAACACTTTTACAGCTGACTGAGCCAGAGATACTGCAAAGGTACAGGCTACACCCCCAAACCATCCTGAACGTGATCAGGGACCTGCACCCACTCCATCACCAAGGGCACACGCCATCCCACTCCATGTGCAGGTGCTGTGCAGCCTACACCTGCTTGCCTCTGGGAGCTACCAAAGTGTGATTGCTGCAGTAGGTGGTGTGTCCCAGAGCTGCCTGTCCCGTTTCTTTAGGAGGTTCCTTGAGGCCATGATGCAGAGTATACAGCATTACATTTCTTTCCCTGACACACCTGTAGAACTTGCAAAGACCAAGACTGATTTGTATCAACTGGCACACTTCCCTCACGTGATAGGCTGCATAGATGGCACCCACATCCCACTCTGCCCACCTGCAGCCACAGAACACATATACAGGAACCGGGAGTTAACACACTCCATCAATGTGCAGGTGATATGCAACGCTGGCAACATCATTACAGACATCGTGGCTAAATTCCCTGGGAGTACCCATGACTCGTACATATTCCAGAATAGTGGGATATACACATGCCTAATCACTGGAGACTTTGGGGATGGATACCTGCTAGGTAAATGACTTTGACACACCCTGACAGTCATAGTAGATGAATGTATCATGATAATGCAACTAATGGCACTCTCTTTTCCCCCTAGGCGATAGTGCATATGCCCTGTGGTCCTTTGTGCTCACCCCCTACCTCAACCCATCCACCAGGAGTGAGAGGCGTTACAATGTGACTCACAGATCTACTCGCAACGTTGTGGAGTGCACATTTGGACTCATCAAGAACAGGTTTAGCTGCCTTCACAAAAGCGGAGGCGCACGCCAGTATACTCCAATCCTGTGCTGCAAAATGATAGCGACCTGTGCCATGCTGCACAATCTTGCCACCAAGGAAGGACCAGAGGTGGCGGTCACACGTCATGAGGACATTGATGATGACACAGAACAGGCAGAGCCCTATGCAACAGGAGCAGCACCAGCAACAGATGGGAGACTGAGAAGGGCAGAGATCACACACCAATATTTCTAAGTAAGTAATGAGACACAGACAGGCTTACTATACGAAGTTCGTAGTTTAATTGTCACTACGGCATTGAAATCATACCACACCATGGAATTACAATGTAAATTTTCATGACTGGGTGGTCACAGTTAACCCTACCGTGTCCTGTGGGTTGAGGGCATTTTTAACGTTTACGTCCACCCAGTACAGTGCTGGATGGACGAGACTGGGTGTCAAGGCTTTCGATGGTGCCTGGCTCTGCAGATTGTCGCCTGCTGCTCCTACGTATTCCAGGAACAGGAGTGCTCGAGCCACTCCTGCTGGAGGATTCATCCGTTTCCCCCAGACCTGTGTCCCCAGCAGTAGCTGCCTGTTGCATGAGCATCAGCTCCATGGCAGAGGTGACTCTACCCATACCCCTAGACAAATCGGTGCAACAGCGCACAATTGCATCCTGCATAGCAACAGAACGTCGGCACAGTAGGGAGGTTGCAGTGGCAAAGCGGTTCAATGCTTTGGTCTGTCATGCATTGGGTCATGTCAGTCATCCCATTTGCCAATGACTGCATGCTGTCCGAAATGTTCCCAATGCCCTGGTCGATGTTTGCCATCTTGCTGTTCATACTGCGCACCTGCCTGTGAACTGCCATCATTGCCTTTGCCTGCAGGCGATGTACCTTCACCATGGTGGCCTCCAAACTGCAGAAGACCCCCTCAACATCCTGGCCTTCACCTCTCTCCCTGCCCTTTGGCCTCAGACACTGGCCCGCACAGCTCTTGGAGTAGGCTGCTGCACAGCATTGTCTGACACAGGTGGATTGGTTGGCATTTCACCCTCCTCATCTTCCTCCTTTGATGTTTCGAGAATCCGGAGAGGGGGCACATCAAGCTGCCTTGCCCTTCCCTGCACAGGTGATGGTGATGTTGGTGTGGGGGAAAGTGCTGCTGCTTCTGAGTCTTGAGTCCTAAACAACAGAGGTGACTGAGGCTGTGGTGTGCTTGTCCTCTCAGGTGTCTTGGCTGCCTGCGCTGTGGTTTTCCCTTGCTGAACTGCGCTGCGACCTGCTCCTTCTCTTCTTTTCTCCCTCTTCTCTGTTGTCGGTGCCCTCTGCTCCCTCTCCTGTGCTGTGCTGCGCGATGACTCTCCTGTGGACAGACATAGACATTGTGTCAGTGGAGTAGTTCACCTGTGTGTCATGATTAAATCACATTACTATCACACATTTGCCTGGTCCTCATCTGCTTCTGGAAGTAGTGTGTTGCATGCCTTGCTGTATTCTTTGGTGACTGCATTGATGTATCTACCTATGACTATGTCTCCCATGATGCATTGCTGGACATTACTAAAACCTGTTCTGGAGTGTGATGCAGGCACACACAGTGGGTAAGGGGGACAGGGAAATGGGTAAGGATTATTGTCTGTGCTTCTTACCTTGTTTCTTTGCAGCTCTGGCAGAGCTGTCAGCGTCCCCAATGCCATGGAGGCTTTCTGGCTCCAGGGTGGTTTCCACAAGCTCCTCAAGGTCTGGGAGTCGTGGTGCTCTGTTTTTTCCTCCACCTGCTGATGCAGCTTCTTTTCTGTGTGCAGCTATTTTTTTCTTCGTAATGATAAGCAGATCGTACCACCTTTTTTTGAGGTCATCTATTTCCCTGTGGGTGACCCCAATGACATTGACCTTGGCTTGGATGTCAAGCCAGGTAGTGGTTTCAAAGACTCTGCAACATGCAGAGACTGTTTTCCAAAAACTTTGCTGTGGTGTTTCACCACCTCCTCAACCAGCACCTGCAGTTCTACAGGGCTGAATTTGATTTTCCTCCTGCACTCTGCTGCATACTTCTGGGCATCCTGGGCCTCCATTATGCTGCTCAGGTATGCTCAGGGAAGCCTGCTCCTCTGTCTTTCCTCCTGCTCTCCAAACTGTTCAGTTGGTCTGCACCTTCATGGGTGTGGCCAGTCCCAGGTACTGATTGATTGGTTCCGCTGTACCTTTGTTGTGGGGTGTGGTGAGTGTTCCTGATTGGTTCACAGGCTCACATGTTTGTTATTTTCAAAATCTTGATTCGGTATTTACTGAATTGGTATTTACTGATTCTGTAAATACCGATTCGGTAAAACCCATTCATTCCTATGGTCCTCCGAATCGGTATTTACTGATTCGGAAAATAACGATTCGGTAAATACCGATTTTAAATTCCGAGTGATACCGAATCGGTAAAGTTTACCGATTTTTCACCTACATCCCTTTTTCCGATTCTGAAATACTGATTCGGTATGAGTCGGTATTTAAGAGCCGGAAACAAAAATTTACCTACATCTGGCCCTTAGTCAGGAATCAGTAACAGGACAGCAAACCGGCGACAGCGACGATCTCCCAACAGAGCAATCCTAAAAACTCCTCCCACCAGACACTTCAATTATACACTAAAACCCAAATGTCCAACCCTCACATGTAACAAACTACAGGTTTTCTTCACATTTGATTGGTTAATGTAGTGGGTATATGGTCACACCACTTTCAGCATGACAGTTTCTCTAAATGACCCTTTGTTTTCAATTAATCTATGACCTAAGCTTCCACCCCAGGAAATACAATTCCAAACTATGATAATTTTCTTCTTTTCTCCGGAAAAATGTTTTGATCACTGTATATCTTTTTCACTGAGCGCCTCTCTGCAGAAGAAGCTTTCCTCTATTTGTTGCATTGTTCTTTCATTCTGATCTTGGCAGACACTCAGGACTTGAAGGACAAAATAGTGTTCCACTCCCATTTCCATGCTCATTTTCCATCATTTTGATCCTGACAGCACTTTAACCCATTACTTCTCATGCAGAATAGAAAGTCATGCCTCTAGGAAAACAAACACAGACATTATTATTCACTAATAATGTTTTTTTGTTTACGCACCACCCCAATGCTACAGTTACCCCAGCGCAATACATATTAGTATTTATCAATTTCCCAGCAGGCATTAATAACGTGCACATAAGCAGCATTAGTCCCTTTTATTTTCGTTAGTGAAGAAGCATTTGCAGCTTACTCTTTAGTACTTTAGTACGCACTTGTGCTGTTGCATTTTCCCTCATGTTAAGCCTTTTTCATGTAATTTTCACTGCACACAGTTAGTATATGTTCCTGAGGGTTCAATTCGAGCAGGTTTTATTTCCACGTAAACCCTGCTCTATCACCACTACATGTCATGTTTCTCTTCCAGTAATCTTTTTGGCCTTTGCTTGTTTCACTGCTTCATTTGCAGGCAGAATGCCCCCCAACATCAACAACAAGCAATGTTTAAAATAAAACACCTTTTATGTTTTGTTTTGGCTCCAGGAGAGAGTTCACCTGTGCCCCCTGCCGGATGACTTTGAACATGTATGGTGGCATGAATTTCTCCTTTACTGTTAAAGTCTGGGACACAAATTCATTGGGGGGGGAGGAATGTGATGTATGACCCAGTCTGCATGCATTCCATGACCCTGGTCTCCTTTGGAAACATTTATTATTGTAACTTTTATTTATATGTTTTTATTTGTAAGCAAACCTGACATCTTCAATAATAAATTAGGGGTGCGCGGAGCTTGCAGAGTTCTACTCCGCAGACTCACATGTAGTTATCGAAACACTCTGTGTAATTCGGCACAGTTCCGAATGCAGCGGAATGCTGCCCAGTCCTATTTACTATCACGCAAACTGCACAGAGCAGAGTTATGAGCATGCTGGTGTGGGTAATCCAACCCCCCCCCACTGACAGATTTGAAGTAATAAAGAAAAACACCACAAGGATTTCCTTTGAAATCCTCTGCATTATAAACCAAGCTTTCTGGGGCACCATCCCAGAATGTGGTTAGGAATCAGATGCTTTCTTTGCTCCCGCCAGGAATCTTAGTGCAAAAACCACAGTTGATGGACAGAATGCAGAACAATATCATACATTCACCCGAGTGCATAGATCTGGGCCTAAACCCATCGTTTTTTTGCACTCCACACCACCCCAGTTCAGACATGGCCATATGCAAATCAGTCTGACCCTGTGCCTCATGGGAACAGTCCAGCCAGAACTGCCAAGCCATGCCCTCCCTGGACCAGAAACAAGCTTACGAGGACCGGTTTCTGGCATTCCAGCCGTCTTCAGCCTGGCTTGCTTGAATCCAGTGGTGTGGAGAGCATGGGACTCACGTCTGAGCATACCCATCCCACTTGGGGTGACAAATGCAAAAACCACAGTTGATGGACAGAATGCAGAACAATGTCATACATTCACCCCAGTACAGAGATCTGGGCCTAAATCCATCATTTTTTTGCACTCCACACCTCCCCAGTTCAGACATGGCCATATGCAAATCAGTCTGACCCAGTGCCTCAGGGGAACAGTCCAGCCCGAACTGCCAAGCCATGCCTTCCCTGGACCAGAAACAAGCTTCCGAGGACCGGTTTCTGGCATTCCAGCCGTCTTCAGCCCGGCTTGCTTGAATCCAGTGGTGTGGAGAGCATGGGACTCACGTCTGAGCATACCCATCCCACTCGGGGTGACAAATGCAAAAACCACAGTTGATGGACAGAATGCAGAACAATGTCATACATTCACCCCAGTACAGAGATCTGGGCCTAAATCGATCATTTTTTTGCACTCCACACCACCCCAGTTCAGACATGGCCATATGCAAATCAGTCTGACCCTGTGCCTCAGGGGAACAGTCCAGCCCGAACTGCCAAGCCATACCTTCCCTGGACCAGAAAAAAGCTTCAGAGGATCGGTTTCCGGCATTCCAGCCGTCTTCAGCCCGGCTTGCTTGAATCCAGTGGTGTGGAGAGCATGGGGCTCACGTCTGAGCATACCCATCCCACTCGGGGTGACAAATGCAAAAACCACAGTTGACGGACAGAATGCAGAACTGTCGTGTTTATATCAAGGACCCTAAGTCAATATTCCCGATTTATGCTCTTGTGAGGTTTTAATCAATAATATCCTGATAAAGACATAAGAATCAGATCCATATTCAGTAATAGCCCATGCAGTCCAAAGCACAGCACAGCTACTCCCATCGACTCCTAGAAAGCGCAACGCTTTCTTTAAACAAACTAAGCCTCCAGCAGCCCTGGAAAATACCCCAGGCTTTTGTTTTGATTTGAACAAGAACTCCTGAAGTCTAGAAAGAACTGTTAGTTCTTAGTGACGTCTTATGTCCAACCTTACGTCAAACCCGGCACCTTCCAGGTATAAAATACCAACAGTTGCCTTAAGCAAACACACAGTGGTTTGGAGCAGAGTTGCCATCTACTTGCCCTAGAGCCCAGCTGATGCAAGAGCCCACGGAAGCCGCCGCTCCCGTTTGACGCACTGAGAGAGACGCTGTCTTTTTCTCCAGCCGAGAAAATCCAGTTCCGGGGTTTCCAGCCTACTCTTGCGGGTGGCTGAGATATCGAGTCCTGAGGAAAGAGATACCAGACCTCCCACATTCTATTACCAAGGTACGGAGCTGACTAAACCCTTGAGAGAATTCTTGATGCAGATTCTTGGCAAAACTATCTTAACCAACTTAACTTAAACTGCTACTTACTCATCCCTTCCCATGTATTAGGCTTAGGTCAGGTACACCTGGGTAGGCTTAGTTAGAAGCACCAGTTGAGTACGTTAGTCAATGTATTTGTGTATGTATATATTTTATCCATTTTAAAGTATTATATGGCTAAGAAACCATATCAATGCTTTTACAGTATTATTTCATAATACTACTTTTACTGTACGCACTTTACTTAACTTTATGTATTGCAATTGTGGCAATTCATTTCTCTTGCATGAGGAAGAAGACTGCTCAATAAATAACACCCTTTATTGAAAACGCCCGTCTCTCTATTGCTCTGCATTCTGGTGAAACTAAGTATGCACTGCTGACTGAGTGAAATAGCTGTCTATTGTTTTCACACGACTCTAGAGATACACTCTTATTCTGAGGGAGCAAAGTTGTCATGTTTATGCGGTTGTCGGAAACTGAATCCCTTCTTGTCTGAGCCAGGGAAGTTCATCCTTCCCTATTCATTCAAGGAAGTTTCCAGTGACCTCTGAGCTAGCTGGCACAAACCTAAATTAAGTTTAACATAGTCAGTAGTGACCTAGATGACCTCAGTCCTACGTCTACACTGCTGTTTATTTTATTCCAATGCGCAGAGCCTATTGGGAAAATAGGAACTACACTACATTGCGCCCAACGTTTGGTAAGGCGATAATCTAACACAAGACACTAGAGTAACTCAGTCGTGCTTTTTCACACAGAACCCTTTTTCCCGTAAAAACTCCAAAAGACGTCTGGAGGGGGTGAAAGGTTAATATCCGCCGAAACTTAGTAGGATGAGAATCCTATGTATTAGTTTTTGGTATGATCAACGTTGAAGGATACAGTGTTCCAAAATATTGTGCACCTAAAATTTGTTTCCTTGAAACTCGATCTGCAACAAAAAACTTTCAGTCAGTAAAATGTCAGAAAGTGACGAAGAAAAAGAAAGAGAAGCCTTAGCAGCTCAACTCTTAGCGGACGACACACTTCTGCAAAACACCGACCCGGATGCAATAATCATTCCGGTCAATATAAGAAGAACTATGGGCCAGATGTAGGAGCCCTAATACCGGTCGGTAACGGCCAAATTCGGCTGTTACCGACCGGTATTAGGGTTTTCAGATGTAGGGGGCCTATATTTTACCGATTCTGTAAATTTACTGAATCTGTAAATTTACAGAATCTGTAAAATACCGAATCGGTGTATTTACCGATTCGGTAAATCCACATGTAGGTGGCACTCCTAAGAGTGCCACAGGCCCTTAAGAATCGGTATTTTACCACTCAATCCTATTGGGTGGTAAAATACCGAATTCAGGTGTGCATGCACATCTGTGCATGCACACCTGTGCAATGTGACACACAGACATGCCCTTAGGGCATGTCTGTGTACCACATGGCACACAAGTCCGGAATTGGAGTGCTAGAGGGTGTCAAAGTGACACCCCCTGCACCCTTGCAGGATTCGGTATTTACCGATTCGGTAAATACCGAATCGGTATTGCCCATTGATTCCTATGGGCTTTATGGCCCATAGGAATCAATGGGCAATACCGATTCGGTAATTCTTAGATTCGAATTACCTACATCTCCCCCCTTCCTATTTACCGACTCTTAAATACAGAATCGGTAAAATTCGGTATTTAAGAGTCGGTAAATAGGAATTACCTACATCTGGCCCTTTAACTCTTAAACTTATAGAGAATGGACTGACATCACAAGGTGGTACAGTCATATTCGTGGTGGGGGCACATGAGTATCGGCAGACAGAGGTGTTCTATTCATGGATAAATTTTCCAGCAGCACACGCTACGACAAAAGACTTTTACTATTACAAAATAGAGGAACCTCCGGGAGAATACACTCCTTTCGAGGAGATCAAAATCCCACTAAATTACCAAGAGCACCTGCTCTGGTTTAATGGCGTCCTAAAACATAATAATCACATCACCAGGCTCGGTCCACTAGGTAGACCAGGAGCAACATGGCCGGTTCTAGCCAGCTACACACCATATCCGGACATTGATAAAATGTCAGTTCCTGAACTTCTAGCTCAGCTAAAACTATATTATTAGCCTACATAAAAGGTGAAGCAGCATCTGTGGCGATCCGCCAGAAATTGAAGGAAACAGATATAGCAGACCAACCATTTGAACTCGTCAGAATCATAGAAAAATCCTATGAAGAGCTAGGAAGAGATAGTTTGGGTGGGAAACCGGTAAAACTCCAACTAACTGAAAATCATGAAAAAACATTTATTAAAAATAATTTAAAAACTCCAAAAAAGAGTTGGGATGGTAATAGACAAACCACTCCCTGGGAAAAACATTTCCAGTCCAGAGGAAGGTCTCCTCAGCGGTGAGAGAGAGATCTCTAGGCTGAGAAGACAAGTCTACCCAAAGGGAGTCCTCTGAAAAAAGATATAACCTTAGAGATAGGGATAAAATAAGAAAACCTGACAGATATCAAGATGTTGATACACGTCCCTCTCGATCCTTCTCACTCAATCTTTCTCGATCTTCCTCACAGAAATCAGAAAGAAGAGGACGATCGGAACACAGAGAAGAGCACGTCAAGTCCAAAGACAAGGAACCTGCTCATCAAAGTAAAAAATTACAATTTCCCAGAAAGAAGGTAGCAAGTATTAAAATTAAACATGCCGAGAATTCTGAGAACACAACTGAAAAACGGAGAGTGGACACAGACAATGCTAGACAGCGCAGCAGAAGTGACCATAGCTCGCAAGATCCTGATGAATCTTCTGGAGACAGTGGACACGAATGAGTACATTCAGGTGGAAACTGCAGACACACGAGTTAGTGTGCCCCATAAACTATATGAGATAACATTACGTATAGAGGGAGATAAAACTAGGAAAATAAAAGGTCTCTTTTGGGAAAAACTTTCAAAAGGCTATGACATTCTGTTAGCTGAGAAAGACTGGCCACCAGAGTTTGTCAGGGAGTGCTCTCATGGGCAAGAAATTATTATACCTGCCTTCTCGAATCATATCCCGATTCATAAAAAATACACATTGGCAAGAAAATGGGCAGTGACTCAAGCTCCTGCTTTATATAAAAATCATGTAGGATGGGACGAGGATTCTCCTCACCACAAAATCCAATTAAAGAATCAGCCCACTGCACAAAGGCAATACCCAGTTAAACAAGAAGCTAAAAAGCAAGTCAGGTAGATCTTAGATCAACTTGAATATCAAGGGGTGATTGAAACATTCACCTCTCAAATGAACAATCCTTTGATTCCTGTCTCCAAGCCAGACGATTCATATAGTCTAGTTTTGGACTACAGACACCTTAACTCCTGTTGTAAAACATTTGCTGTACATAACTCACATAGTGCAGCACTAATGAATAACATTGTGCGCAAAAAATATAAAACAACATTAGATATCTCTAATGGATTCTTCTGTTAAAACATTGCACCTGAAAGCAAGTACTTGACCGCTTTCTCAATAATTGGATCGCAAAAACAATTTTGCCGACTCCCACTGGGATTCAAGAATAGCCCAGGATTATTCTCAGCGAGGGTAACAGAGTTACTACAAATATATGATGATGAAGCATTATCATATGTCGATGATGACCTGGAGACTCACTTAAAAAGGGTGAACACCATAATACTTGGGTTTGCGTCAGAGGGTTACAAATTCAACTTTAAAAAATCATGAATTGCCCATCTAACTCTCCTATTTTAAGGATATGAATTAGCAAGTGAAGGCAAAAGCCTAGCAGACAATTTCTTAGAGAATGTGCTGTCCTCCAAGCACCAAAAACGCTGAAGAACTTACAATCAATACTAGGTTTCCTGAATTTCAGAAGAACATACATTCTAAATTATGCAGAGAGGGTTAAACCTCTCTATGAATTAATAAGACTAGATTTCAAACAAATTGATTGGACTCAGAAACACACAGAGATTTTGGGATCATTGCAGAAAGACATGCTAATTAAAACAAAATTACAAACTCGCGAAAACATACGCAATCTTGTAATCCGAGTCATCCCAGGAAGATACGGATTCACATACCTGACCTCTAATGAGGGAGAAACTGTACCTATAGCTTACAAATCACATTTGTACACTGAAGCTGAAATGAAATTCAGTTCTACAGAATTTTTTTTGACTGCGGTTCAAACTGCTGTAGCAAAAGAAAGAGCCCTAGCCCAAGGCAGAAGAATAGCTGTTTTCTCATCTGAACCAGCCCTTGAGGCGTTAACAAGTCCACGTAATCTGGTTAAAGGGGTTTTAGATCCAAAATGGATAGAATGGGAACATTCCTTTGCTACAGAAGACGTGAAATACTATTTTGACCCAAAACTGAAAAAACTAGAGGATCTAGTATATGAACGAGAATATCCTCTGCCAGCTGAAATTCTGCCTCTAGAACAATATACCTGCGTAATCTATATGGACATATTTGCACAACACTACGATGTAGAGAAGAAATCCTACGATGCAGCGTGCGCAATTGTTAAAGGTCGCTAGCGCTCTGGTAAATTCAAACCAATGATTACAAAACTGAATCACTCAGGAAATGTTCCGCTCAGCGAGCTGAAATAAGAACTTTAAAGATGGCGCTCGAAAATGCTGATCGCGTATTCCCCACACTAATAGTGTGTAATTCGTATTTTTGCGTCAAATCCTACAACAGTGACATGCAGACATGGATCAAAAACGGTTACAAAGATGACACAGGTGCCACAATAAAGCATAAAACGCTTTGGGAACAAGTAGTTCTTTTAAAGAAAGAACTACAAAAGACTCACATGATACACGCACTGAGTCATCGACGTGATGGCGTTCACGTTGCAGGGAATTCATTGGCTAACATAGCCACAGCGGAAGCGGTTCAACCGGCTCCCATAGCCATGGAAAAGCGTTAAGAAAAACAAATAGATGGAGAAACCATGTTGGCAGTAAAAGCCTCATTAAAAGGCGATTATGCAGCATTACCTCTCAACTATCCACTCAGTAATACATACATAATTGATGCAAACTCCGTTCCGTTTGCTCAAATCCCTGAAGTGGGGGATAGAGTAATTCCAAACACGAAGCAGAGAATCTTCTTACTACAAGAAGCACATATGGGGTTGGGTCTGAGGCACCAAGAGATCCTGAAATCTCTGATGGAACTACAATCGGAGTACTGGTGGCCGGGAATGAGCGTAGATATCTATTATTTTGCAAAAAATTGCAAGGACTGCAACAGAGATCGCAGTTGTGAACCTGACCAGCCCTTAGCCCAGATACCACTATTAGATAGCATGAGGCTATCTATAGCGCAGAAATCCAGTCAGAAAAATGCGTCCCATAATTAATAAAAGACTTAAAACATTTAAAAATGTGGCCCCAGCACTCGGCTGATGCCAGAACTGTTATAAAAGATTTGCGAGTCTTTATCGGCACATAGGCAATTGGCATGCTACATTTTGATCAGGGTCCTGCGTTTAGCTCTCGAGCTTACAAAGAGGCCATGAACAGCATGGGCATCGCATTGCGGTACTCTTCTCCCTTCCATCCTGAGGGAAATGCGGTTGTGGAAAGAAAAAACCGGGACATAAAGCAATCTATACCGGCGATGGTATTAGGTTCGGGTGATGGGTGGGTCAAACATTTAACAAGTGTGGACTCCCAAGAAATAACAGAATACCGAAATTCGCTACAATCCAAGAGGCTCATACTGATAGACTAATCACATTTGATAAAACTGTAGTGAGTAACAAAGGACTATGCAATAATGCCATGGAACTAGTGCCTCTTGAAACCCAAATTGCAACAGTTCGTCACGAAACACCAGTCTGCAATGATGTAGCCCCTGACTATGCTAATGAAACAAAGAAAAATGCAAAAGCAAATGAAATGAAAGCAAATGAAAATCCGGAAAAAATTCCAACAATTAACAGAACTGCATCTGGCTACTTCATCAATTTCGACGACTTCTCTGAAGATCCAAGCAAGCATGAAGAAACGCCTCCAACAAAAACTTTCAAAGACAAGTTAATTGAACGTTCTCTGATTTCACCATGGATGGAAGTTTGGATTGTGTTAGGTGTACTTACTCTCCTGCTTTTGTTCCTCATGGTTCTATGCTTGAGAAAATTCATTGTTGGGAAATATAGTACAATACACACATCAAGTCAGAACATCAACTTGGTCATAAAGCCTCACACATCCTCCCACATCGAGAAAAGAGAACTGACATCAGTAAACATCTCAGCCAATCCAATACCCGGTGGGGTATCATGGGACAGAACTGATTATGACATTTTTGGCCTGGTTGAACTCTTGAAATATCCACATCAGTTCAAGGTTTCATTAAGTGACTTTGTGACTCCAAGTACATTCTCTGATGATTGGGACTTTGAAAACATTAATAATATGATGTCAGATTTAGTAATGTCAGCAACATTTACAGAACATGATTACTTACAGGGTTTATCGAATTAGGAAGAGTTATACTGTTATAACCAATATGGTGATCACTATTTGCATAAAACTGCTTAGCCTAGAAATGTTTTATCTTATAACCAGTGGGAACACTATCCAACTCCACCAAAAGGCAGTTTGAAAATATTTTATGAGAAATTCCAGTACTTCTCAGGGTTTAATAACAGTGATCCAGAACCGTTTTATTTTAAAATGTTAAATAAAACAGGAATGAAAACAATGTTGACAAATACTAAACTGATTTATTCTGAAACATTTTATGACAAAATGTCTACATTTGGTTTCGAAATTTGGAGAAACACCATTGAAACAAAAACGATCTGGGGTTCCAAAGATTGGCAAGTACAAGGCCTAGAAGCATTATTTAGGGCCTGCATGATCCCAGAACAAATTATATTCTTGAATGACACAATTCAACAAACTACTTGTCTTGGCCTAGCTAAGATAAAAGACTTAACTACACAGTCTATTCCGAAACCCATGACAGCACTGCAGATGTGGAGATAGACGTATCCCATATTTTACACCAAAACAGAACACATCCTGATTGGAAAAAGTGGTTGATCTGGCCAACAGACACGAATAACTTTCAAGATAGATTCCTGAACAAAACACAGGGGTTCAAAATGACCAGACCAGACCCTAGATACTCCCAGAGACAACATCCAGGGATAGTTACAACATACAGTGTAGGGAAAGTATGCCTTGAGTGGCTAGAGAAATCCACACTGGCTGAAATTAAGCAACACTTGACTTTACTTATAGACGTTGCTGACTTGCGTGATTTCATATTGGGACCACGCAAACAGCGTCAAAAATGTTTCATAGTGGCGGGTATATACGCTGCGCACAACGAAGCTTGGAAAGTAATGCAAATTGAAACAGCAGAAAAAATATGAGAAATTGATCGTATAAATTTGGAAAAATCACTTTCTGTTGTGGACAATGGGTTAACAACTTTGTCCTCCAGAATATATACACTGGACAGCATTGTATCATCTGCTTTTGATATAATAGAGCAGGACTTACTAATGTTACACCATGGTCAGTCTCAATTACGTTCTATTGTACAGCTTGGTTGGACGTTGCAAAATCTGCGTTCAGGCTACGTACCATGGCGTTTACTCAAAACACTACGTCATTATTCGGTATCTTTAACCTTACTGATAAACAAATCAGTTTGGCACAAAAAGGAGCAGACTATACGATTCTGAGCATTGAAAAACTCGAGAGATTACCATTGACAATGTCAGAGAGACCTGTCATTGAATGGATAATACCTGGAACGATTACAATTCCGATAACAACTTTCCAGTTTAAATACTGTCAAGAGTATATACCTGCAGGCCAGTATGAAAGGTTGGGTAAAGAATACATCAAATCAACCTGGGATTTACCTTATACACACAGATGTTATAGTGAAGGCAACAAGGAGGTATTTCTTATTGGTAAAAGTTGTAAAAAATCACTAAGCGGTACACTTCTGTGTCAAGGTATTAATTTTCATGGAGCCTGCGAAAGGTCTTCAAATAACCTTTCATGTCACCTGCATGGCACGCCTGCAAAACGGATAGAGCCATTTTTTAGACCACTTTCTAACGGTAGTTACGTTTTAATAAGTGACCACAGTTGTTGTGGCATGCTGCCAGGAAAAGCCTATCTGACAACTGTAACTTCCAGGGCCGTTTGCTGTATGCAAGTATTGTATCCACACAGCAATCCAGATGTGGGGGCTGTGTTATGGCCTCGGTTGAATATCTCTTCTATTCGAATTGATACTTTAAGCAGAATGAAGTCTATTCTTTTACAGACAACTGTGCCTTTAACGTCATCAAAAGAAATGTATGATCTGCAAGTGGCAAGGACATCAGCAGAGATACATTCCCTTTTATCGACAAATTGCCCCGTGCATTTCGTAGAAATATTAACCTCATGCGCGCTAGCGTTATTCCGCTCGTACGCTGAGATTTGCGAAAACGCACTTAACGTGACGAGATGGGCTCGTCATCAGCGTGCGAGGAGGCTACACCATGACGAGCCCAGCTCGTCATCAGCCTGGAAGGGGTTAAGCCAAATCTTAAGCATGTCTGATACCAGTGGCTTCGCACATGTATTTAAGACAATTATTTCGGGACTGTTAGCACCCTTTGAAACAGTTCTGGGCATCTTAACGAATTTTGTCCATTCTGTTTTCGGCGGCCTACCCTTAATCTTGGGACTCGTGGCAGGAATTTTATTTTTGCTCCTTCTGCACCGATATGGCAAGCCGATCCACAGACAAGACTGTAGCAACAATGGAAGAAACGATCCTATCAATATGATACCGAGACCGTATCGCTAAGGTCATCGGATAGGCCTGGCTAAGAGATCTGAGTACAACCTGGTTTCTTTCATTCAGACCGATCTGGCAAGATTGCATCATACCTGTGCTTCGATGTCTGCTATGCGGAGAAGAATGTGTTTTGGACGTCTGTCTTACACTACAATCAGCAGTACCAATGGATATCGATACTTTGCTAGGTCCTGCAACGACTCATGCATCGTGTTGTCCCCAGCGGTTACCGATTCTGATGACGGCATTCGTTGAGACTTCACCACTACGATTAGGTGGCGGTGAGGTACGAGAGGAAAGCAGCACCAAACAGGTATAGCCTTCTGTGAGCATTGCTGATCCAAACATCGATGGTAGCAATCACGCAGAGAACTGCACAGTTGCAGTATTTTCAACCTTGGTCGAACTTTCACCTGAGGTTGTAGACCAATTTTTTGCGGATCTGTCTGAAATAATGTTCTCTCCAGTCAACGAGAATAACTCTTAATAAAAACAATGAGCACACAGCGTTCCCTGAACTCTGAATTCGGCCTTCAGTTTTTGAAAAACAAAACTGCAGAAAATATTTGGAACTATTTTTTCCTCTGAAAGCGAAATTATTTTTGTTCAGTTTCCAAAATATTTACCTTTTTTTTGGCACATGATACTCTGCTTAAAGTAGAACTATTCTTAGAGAACAGAGCTTCTGTTTTAGGATACTAGAGACAATATTTTACCTCAGCCTCTAGCACATACACAGCATTTTGTATAAATATGTGATGGAATGGTCTCGACCTTCTTTTCTGTATTCAGAGCCATTTCATGTGTAATTTTCGCAATTCATTCAGCTGATATATATATGCATTTATCTGAATGATGACACTGCTTGAAAAGCGTACAGTACCAACACAAATTTTCTTGTATTTATCTTATACCATTTCAAATGCGAAATATGTATTTTGGGGTAAGTCAGAAAACACATATGCATCGGTGAATGTTTACTATTGCTTAGTTTTTTAGTAATGATGGACATGTATCCATGGAGTGGGTGTCGTGTTTATATCTAGGACCCGAATTTAATATTCCCGATTTATGCCCTTGTGAGGTTATAATCAATAATCTCCTGATAAAGCCATAAGAATCAGATCCATATTCAGTAATAGCCCATGCAGTCCAAAGCACATCACAGCTACTCCCATCGACTCCTAGAAAGCACAACGCGTTCTTTAAACAAACCAAGCCTCCAGCAGCCCGGGAAAATCCCCCCAGCTTTTGTTTTGATTTGAACAAGAACTCCTGAAGTCCAGAAAGAACTGTTAGTTCTTAGTGACGTCTTATGTCCAACCTTAAGTCAAACCCGGCACCTTCCAGGTATAAAATACCAACAGTTGCCTTAAGAAAACACACGGTGGTTTGGAGCAGAGCGGCCATCTACTTGCCCGAGAGCTCAGCTGATGCAAAAGCCCACGGAAGCCGCCCTGAGAGAGAAGCTGTCTTTTTCTTCAGCCGAGAAAATCCAGCTCCGGTGTTTCCAGCCTACTCTTGCGGGTGGCTGGGATATCGAGTCCTGAGGGAAGAGATACCAGACCTCCCACATTCTATTACCAAGGTACGGAGCTGACTAAACCCTTGAGAGAATTCTTGATGCAGATTCTTGCCAAAACTATCTTAACGAACTTAACTTAAACTGCTACTTACTCATCCCTTCCCATGTATTAGGCTTAGGTCAGGTACACTGGGGTAGGCTTAGTTAGAAGCACCAGTTGAGTACGTTAGTCAATGTATTTGTGTATGTATATATTTTATCCATTTTAAAGTATCAATTGGCTAAGAAACCATATCAATGCTTTTACAGTATTATTTCATAATACTACTTTTACTGTACGCACTTTACTTTACTTTAAGTATTGCAATTGTGGCAATTCATTTCCCTTGCATGAGGAAGAAGACTGCTCAATAAATAACACCTTTTATTGAAAACGCCCATCTCTCTATTTCTCTGCATTCTGGTGAAACTAAGTATGCACTGCTGACTGAGTGAAATAGATGTCTATTGTTTTCACACGACTCTAGAGATACACTCTTATTCTGAGGGAGAAAAGTTGTCATGTTTATGCGGTTGTCAGAAACTGAATCCCTTCTTGTCTGAGCCAGGGAAGTTCATCCCTCCCTATTCATTCAAGGAAGTTTCCAGTGACCTCTGAGCTAGCTGGCACAAACATAAATTAGGTTTAGCATAGTCAGTAGAGACCTAGATGACCTCAGTCCTACGTCTACACTGCTGTTTATGTTATGCGCAGAGCCTATTGGGAAAATAGGAAATACACTACAGAACAATGTCATACATTCACCCGAGTACAGAGATCTGGGCCTAAATCCATTGTTTTTTTGCACTCCACACCACCCCAGTTCAGACATGGCCATATGCAAATCAGTCTGACCCTGGAAGGAATCTTAGAGCAGGCAGTGCTCTAACAATTATTAAACTGAAATCCTAGTGTGAAAAGCACAAAAGTATATTTTGGGTGTACGGGGATGCACTGCTTGGAGCCCATCACTGATAAGAGTGGGAAACCATTGGATTTTCAGAAAACCT
Source organism: Lissotriton vulgaris (assembly GCF_964263255.1). Lineage (NCBI taxonomy): Eukaryota > Metazoa > Chordata > Amphibia > Caudata > Salamandridae > Lissotriton > Lissotriton vulgaris. Next base: position 1,105,471,503 of record NC_141693.1, read on the forward strand.
TTCAAACCCGAGCAGTTCAATAAAACCTTTAAATGTTAACTTCCTCAGAATCAGTTGACAGATTGATGCAGGAGTTGTCCAGGGGCCATATTATAGAAGGTGCCCCTGGGGCGCAATAGGCGTTTGTGCCCGCTTTGCACGCCCCCGGAGAACTTTGGTATTATAGAAGGGGGTGCAGACGCTTGTGCGTCACCTTCTATAATACTTAATGCACCATCGCTACCTTCAGAAGGTGCTCCCTCATTTGCATAGGGGAATGCTATTATTTTGCTATTATTTTAAAAATCTTGTTGTGATACTGTGTTTGTATTTTAACTCCCCCCTCCCTGGGCACTCACTCTTCTTCTCCTCGCTCTGGGCTTTCCCGCGCAGCCTATATCATCGCTGCTGCGGGATACATTCTTGACGCCATTTCCCTGCTCCCACAGGCGACACCCACTGCATCAGGCCATGCCCCCGGCTCCTTATCCGATATATAAATGTGCATTTCCCGGCCGCGCAGCGGACGAGCGCAGTGGGCGCGCCTAAGGCAAGCCCGTCTGCGCCCGTCTGAGCCCGTCCGCGCCTGGACCGAGCCTAGGGCCCCCCCCTGCCAGTTTCCCTAAAAACAGCCCAGAGGTGACCTTGACTTATGATTCTAAGCAACTTCACTTGTTAAATACATCCCCTTTCCTCTGCCCTCGTCTTGAACTTGCCAACCAGCCATACTCCCTCCCTTATGTTTGTCCTAGCTGTTCCTTTGTTACTAACAACAATCGTCGCTTACCGACAGTCACCCCTTGCAGTAAGAAAACACTGTCTAAACCTTGCATGGCGGCATTAATAAATGCACGTTCCCTGCCCAAGCACAAATATGAAATTTTGAGCTTTATTGAGAACCACAATCTTGATCTTCTTTTCTTAACCAAAACTTGGGGTGATCCCTCCTGTGGACCTGACTTTGTCACTGCAACCCCTGACGGATTCTCGAACATCAGAATGGACAGACCACCTCCGAAAAAAGGAGGTGGCCTGGCCATTATATATCATAATAATCTAATAGTACGAATGGAGGCTGTCCCTACCACCAGTTGTGAAGCAATTACTTTTACACATGCCACTCCCAATGCTTCCCCTTTTAAAGGCACGCTTATCTATCGTCCTCCAGGACCTCGTGGTGCATTTCTTGCTAATTTGGAAATTTTATTAGAACCATTGGCAGGCGAAAACCAGTATACTATTTTGGGTGATTTTAATTTTCACCTAGAAATATCGGACAACCTTGACACCACAGCTCTTTTATCCGAATTGGAAGTAATAGGACTCCCACAACTCGTTTCTGGTCCCACCCATACTGCGAGCCACCATCTGGATGGTCTTTTCTCTAGTCATACATCACTCAGGATGAGAGATGTTCTCCCCTTGACATGGACTGACCACTCGGCTATTCTTTTTGATTTTTTACTAAAAGATACTCCCTCCCCAACTAAAAACCCCTTACCCATTAACCAATTTAGAGCTTGGAAAAGAATTGATATTCTCGCATCTCAGTCATCACTACTAACCTCGCTGCCATCCACTGTGACTGATCCTGAGTTAGGAGCCATTAACTATACCAACTGGATTCAGAACACAGTGAATATAACGGTCCCTTTAAAGAAACAATCTATCAATGGGGCTTCTAAGTCTGCGCCTTGGTACAATGAGGTCCTCAGACAGGAAAAGCAAAAATGTAGACATCAGGAACGTAGATGGAGACGAGACTATGACCCAGATCAAAAATCCTGCTACAAAATCATGATGTCTAAATATAAACAACTCATTGTTATGGAAAAAAGTAAAGTTTTACAGTACCCAAATTAATCTTGCACATGACTCTGTGAAACAACTCTTTCAGGTAGTCACGCGTCTCTCTGGTCAAGCGGCATCCACCCCCATCATAGCTACTCAAGAGCTTTGCGACTCCTTGGCGGACCACTTTTAAAGTAAAGTGACTGACATCTATACTCAATTTAAGGCACACGCAATCAGTACTGGACATTCATCTTCTACTCCTAAGGATCATACGGACTTGGCGTGGTCAGGTTCTATCCCACCTGACTCAACCGTCCGTCCTTCCTTTCAGAACTTTACTCAGGTCCCGTCAGAACTGGTATCACACCTACTTTGCACTACCAATTCTGGCTCGCCTGAAGATCCATGTCCCCCTTCCATTCTTAAAAAGTTTCCTGACATCATAGGTCCCAAACTCACAGAAATATTTGATGCTATGTTTTCCTCTAACATCTTTCCGTCCATCTGGAAGAAAGCGACTATTAAACCTCTCATTAAGAAGAGTTCTTTAGATCCCTCTATAGTTGCCAACTATAGACCCATAGCCTGCCTCCCTCTCCCCGCCAAAATTGTTGAAAAGATCATGAATATCCAAATTTCAGATCACATAGATCACAATAATTGTTTGGATAACTCGCAATTTGGATTTCGGAAGGGACATAGGACGGAAACCACGCTTATCAAAGCTACGGATGAAATCAGGATGACACTCGATGGGGGAGGATGGACAGTGCTTATCTTGTTGGACCTGTCCACCGCGTTTGACACGGTCGATCATTCCATCTTGATCGACCGTGTCTCAGCGGTGGGGATCACAAATGGTGCCAGGGATCCTATTTCCTCTTTTCTCGCGGATCGAGTACAATCCGTCGCATTTGGCAATTTCACTTCACCACCTTTCACTCTCCCTTGCGGTGTCCCCCAGGGATCCTCGCTAAGTCCGACACTATTTAACATCTATGTGTCGGACTTGGCGAGGGTCATTAAATCACATCACCCGGCGGTGACATCCTATGCTGATGACACCCAGATTGTCTTGGCTATTAATAAAAACGGAGATAAAGTGGCTTCTAATTTTAATTCAGGATTGCTAGCAATGAGTGACTGGATGTCCACAAATTGCCTGAAGCTTAACTCCGATAAAACGGAGGTGATGGTGTTTGGTAATCTCTCCCCAGCTTGGTCACCCACTTGGTGGCCTGCTGTTCTTGGACCACCCCCATCTCCAGTGGCCAAGCAAGAAATCTGGGGGTCATACTGGACACTAAACTTACACTTATGCACCTTGTTAATGCTGTGGTGTCATCCTCATTCTATACTATGAAAATGATAAAAAAAAACTCCTCCCTTACCTTCCCATGAGTATGGCCAGGACTTTGGTCAGTGCATTAGTGATATCTCGCATTGATTACTGTAACGCGCTCTTAGTCAATGCTCAGGAAGGAGTCATAAAAAAACTACAGTTGGTGCAGAATGCTGCGGCCAGACTGATCACTGCGACCCCCAAGTTTACCCCTATTTCCAGCACTATTGAACAGCTTCACTGGTTGCCAGTAAAGAAAATAACTAAATTTAAGGCACTCTGTGTTGCCTATAAAGCAACTCACTCCCTGGGACCTGCTTTCTTAAAAGATGCTTTTTGCCCTTATACCCCTGCTAGATCCCTCCGCTCTTCTACTGCCGGTCTTGTATAGGTCCCAAGGACTAAGAAAGTCTCCTGGGGTGACAGGTCCTTTATAGTGACCGCCACCAAACTTTGGAACAGTCTTCCTAGCCAAATCAAAACCTGCACTTCTCTTCTTTCCTTTCGCAAACAGGTAAAAACCTGGCTTTTTAAACAGTAATCACTTCATGGACAGCATAGTGGACACTCAGCGCCGAGACACCCTCGGGTATTTGTGCGCTTAACATATTTTCTAAAATAAAAATAAATGAATAAAATGCCCTATGCAAATGAGGGAATTCCTTTGACTCTGCACCTGTGTCATAATACAGACAGGGGCGCAGAGTTAAAGAAGCCCTCAGGAAGCGCACTGACAGTGCGCCATTTAAAAGGTGGTGTACTGTCAGTGTGCCCCCTGAGAGCAGCCCTCTGCAGGGTGTAAAGGGGGTCCCATGGACCCTGCAGACCTCTCCTTGCAGGCAGGTGCAGTCAGTGACTGCACCTGCCTGCAAGGGGATCTCAAATCCCCTTTGAAAGTGTAGACGGGTGCTGCCTGTACTGTGAAAACACGGAACAGCAGCTCCATGTTTTCACATGAATTTGCTGCCCCGACGACAGCGCGAGTTCGCAGCTGCTCTGGGTGCAGTGCATTCACCATAATAGGGCGCATTATCATTGTTTGTCTCCATTGCACCTTTTGAAAGGTGCAGCAGGCACGAACAATGCTAATGTGTAGTACGGCCCTAGGTCTTTAGCTAGTTTCTTGCAGAATTTAAAAGAGAGGAAGAGGCTCTAAGGTGCAGTGGGAGGTCGTTCTGTATTGCTACTAAGATAGCTAGTCTGCAAAACATCCAACTCTAGAATTTGTTAAATTTGCAAAAGAAATTCTGGTTTTAAAAACAGGCAACATTGACTTAATGAACATCAATGGGCCTAGGATTAAATCCAGGCTCAGGTGGAATAATTTGACTAAAAGAACCATGTAACTAGTCAATTTCCGATAATAAAGGTAACAGTGTCGAAGGGAAGGGGGAACATTATAGAAGGGAATAGCCAAAGTATTGCTTCCATTTTACCATGGTGAAAGACAAGGGAGATCAGGTTAATGAAGACTGGATCCAGTATTCATTATTTGGTCTGTCAGTCGCAGCCAGAAAGTGTTAATGATTCAGATTGAGTAATAGCAAGGTAGGTCAATTCAATTAATTAAGTGCTTACACTAGCTTTATTCATTATCTTTCAGACTGTTCCCAAGAAATTCTTCTTTCACGGCTATCTGGGTGTCTCTATTTTCATGCCGTAGGTCAAAGTCTCAATTTGAAACTCTCCTTGAATTAGACTTTAATAGCACATGTGTTAACCCTATACCTTCATTCTTCAAACTAATTTGTCTCTGGAAGCTTACTGCATATGACAACATTTACTGGTGTCCAGAATGGCAAGATTTCAGAGTATTCTTGAGAAGAAGGACTTCAATCCCTACAAAAGAAGGTGTAGTACATTGGCTACATTGAGTGATTTTCTTTTAAATATCATAGCTCCTCCTCCTCTTCTGAAAGATTTCCTATCCACATTGATTGTATAGTATTTTTATGTCAGCATCAGGGAAAAGTCTGGATAAGAGTATTCTTTGAGTCTGGTATTTTTTAAAAATAAAGATAGATCAAGTCTTACATGTTTTCCATGGTATGCGCCACCATTGTCCTAGAGTAGTTTAAGACAATTTTCTTGACTTCATTTCTTGACTCGGGGCGTGGCTTGCACGCCGCTGCAAGATGGCGGTTCGCTCTTGAGCTCCGGGCCAACAGCGGCTGTCAGGAAGATTTCGGCTCCCCGTAGAAGGCGTCTTTGTCCTGGAACCGGCATTTTTGATTTGGGATTATACCATGATCATTCTGACGTGCTTCTTGAACTTCCGCAGCGGCAGAAACCAGTCTTTTGAAGGCTTGAAGCTTTTCTCACTGAATTACGCGAGCGGCCGCCATTTTGTTTTTTGGTGGCGTCGGTCGCGTTTTCTCCTGAGTAACCTGCGACAGCTCACAGGAATTAGTCGTATATATGGATAAAAGGTGATATTGGTCACAATTGTTTATTTCTTTGCTCCAAAGATGCCTTATCCTGTTCATAGGCAATATTATGGGACCTTTTTGGTTCTTGGGCTTCATGGCTTATGTCCTTGCCTCACATCGATGCTAACCCATAGAAGCTGGTCTAAGTTTGCGTAATGTGCTGCCTACCCTGCTTAATCTGTCAATGGGGGCTTGATAAACTGTTTTTTCAAAGCTTTTTCCACCTTTGATATGGTTTTCTTTTTTCTTTCTGCAAACGACCGCCATTTTGTCTCCCAATGCCGCATCCTATAGACATTGCTCTCCTTTTATCGATTCTCTGAAGATATTGCTGAGCTATTATGGGATAATATTTCTTTTTATCATTTTTTGCCCCTCCTCATATTAATTACTCTTGCACAGTTTCTCTGGACTGATTATAGTAGTTTTTCTTGTTTTTGGACCTTAAAGCTGACAACATGGGTCTTTCTCCAAATGCTAAAGACTCAATGACTCAAAAGGCTCTCTAAAGAGGTCCAAACAAGCCTCCCCTACTCCGGAGCCAAACCAAAAAGACACTAGTTCCACATTAGATACCATTCTGTCACGTTTGAATGCTGAACATGATATTGCGCAATCTACTAAGACCAATACTGACCTATTACAGGTTGAGGTGACAGCTATTAGAAATGACTTCAAAGCATTATCTCTTTGTGTTTCGACCGCGGAGACACGTATTAGTGGTGTGGAGGACAATGCGCAACAGCACTCTAGGTCTCTATTACAGATGGAGCACTCAATGGCGGCATTACGGAGAGACCTCACAGAACAGGAAGATCGCAATCGTAGAAGCAATCTGCTCATTTTTATTCTACCTGAGAATGCGGAAAAATCAGCTCCCTCGATGACAGACTTCCTGTATCAAAGGCTTCCATCTACTCTGCAGATTTCTTTTCAGGAGGATTTTGAAATTGAACGGGCTCATCGTGTTCCCACCTTTAGACCCAAGTCCTCGCCTCATCCTAGGGTGATCATTTTTAAAACGTTACGACATCAACATTCGAAACAAATTTTGGCTCACATGAGGAAGATTAAGGCAGTTCATTGGGAAGGTCATCAGATTTCTATATCACAAGACTTTGCCAGAGATACGGTCATTAGAAGGAAAGGCTTTCTTAACTTGCGGAAACGTCTCCTAGACATGATCATCCCCTTTTCCTTTGCTGGTCCTTCGAAATTCCGTATCCCCTTTAAGGGCCGTTCAAGAATCTTTGACGAGCCTTCTGACCTTTCTTCCTTCCTGGACAGTCAGATTGAGTCTCAGATGGACTCTTCTCCTGCTCCTGGCCCTTGTGGTTCTTGATATATTATTGTTTTTCTGTGGAGTTTTACTTCATTATGATTAGATGTGTAATATGTCTCAGAGATGCATGATAGGATTTTTATTCTCCTAGTTACAGTAAAGGTTTCCGTCAATTTTACAGTTGACATGTTGTAAATTGTCGTGGTAAGGACTTTCGGGTATTCCTCTTAAATATTGTTGTTTTTTCTTTCTCTTTCTTTCTTCTCAAAGTTATTTTGTTGTTGAGCCTCATTGCCTTTGTTGGAAGCTTTTCGTCTTGTTCGATATTTTCATGTTATGTTGTCCTTTGAATTCTTTGTTTTTCTTTTTGTTATTCCTCACTGTTGTTGTATATCATTTATATTCTTGGTGGTTGTTCTTTTTCTTTGTAGTTCTCTAGATGTATAATGCCTGTTCTTCTTTCTACATCGCGATTTCTCTTATTTTGTATCCTTTCGTCCATTCTTTTCTGTTGAGCTGTCGTGTTTTATACAGATTGATATGCTCGTGTTGTTTGTTTGTGCTTGGAGCTCTGTTTTATCAGGTATGTTTCTTCCCTTAGTTTGTATTACTTTTTGTTGTTCATTGGGTTGTTCTTTTTTCCTGAATATGGGAATAAATTATATGTTGTAAGTTATTTGAGATGGATATATGTTGTCTTCATATGTATATATTTATGGTGCTCAATTACTTAATTCTTTATATATATTTTGACTGTTGATATAAAGTTCATCAATATATCTTACATATTTTGATGTTCATTTTCCCCTTCGTGATGAAATTGTATGTATTGCTTTTTTCTTATTGATTTATGATGTTTTTCTTATATTGCATATTGCGTTTTAATTCTTTCCGTCTTTAGCTAAGATTTATCTGACATGAGCTTTGCTTAGTCAGTTTGTGCTTATTCTTCTAGTTTTTTCTCATCTATATATTTATAATGTATATTTGAGTCTCTCCTATATAGCCTTATATACCTTGTTTTTTATATCATCCTAAGCTATGGTTTTTTTAAATCTGATCTTTCATCCTTCCTGGTAGTCCCCTTGCTTGCCTCTCCATGTCCCCACTGGTATGAATTTGGTCCTTTATAGACCTCCCCTGGTGGGGTCTTTTTATTCTAGTTTCTCTACATTCCTTTTTGGTTTTTATTGTAAGTAGGTAGACTCGTAGGCAGGTATGGTTCTTCAATCTTCTTTATTTGTAATAAGTAGTAGGCAATACAGCGACACGATCACAAGTACATCCTCTGCCTTCCCTTACAGTAACCAACTCCCTCCCACTACATTCTACCAAGCATACATTCCACGCACTCCACACGTGCATACACATACACGCGCCACACACATACACGCGCCACACACACGAGACACACACGCGCACAACACAATACATAAACCAATACCACAGTTTTCTCTTTCCTCTTTCTTCTTTCTCCTTTCTATTTTCTCCCTTCTCTCTCTTTCCTTGGATCTCCTGTTAGTGCTCCCCTTTTGTGGTGTTTATGGTGGGTCTTTCGATGACTGATTTTGCCTTTGTATTTCCTCCTTTATTATCTATGTATTACAGATTCATTGTTTTGGTAGGATTATGCCTGGCTTGAATGTTTTGTCCCTTAATGTTAGAGGATTAAATCATCCGGTGAAAAGATCAAAAATTCTGGATTATTGTAAATCTTTATCTTCAGATTTGGTACTATTACAGGAAACAAAAGTTTCTTACAAGGAGGCTTTGTATCTGAGGAAAGAGTGGGTCCTTGATGTTGTGTGCGCCGATGCCTTGGACAAAAAGAATGGTGTAATAACACTAATTTTTAAGAATTATGGTTTATCGGTGATCTCTGCTGAACATGACTCAGAGGGCCGTTGGTTGTTGTCCAGGCTTTTGATTGGTACTAATGATCTTTATGTTCTGAATGTTTATGCCCCAAACAGTGATGATCCTTCATTTTGGCGAACGATTGCTAAAAAGTTAGCTGACACACCGCATCAAGGTAATTTAATTGTTGGTGGTGATTTTAATTTACCAATGGACCCCTTGTTGGATAGGAACTCTGCTTTTAATTTCCGTCCTCCTAGAGCGCACAAACAAATGACTAATATGTGTTCCTCTGCTCATCTTCAGGATATCTGGCGTCTTCATAATCCTACAGGTAGTGACTTTTCTTTCTTTTCCTCTCCTCATTCTAGCTTTTCTCGTATTGACTATCTTTTGGTTCACGTGTCTCTTGTGCAATCTTCATCTTCCCCGTACATTCATCCTATTCTCGTCTCTGATCACGCAGCTGTTTCCTTTTCTCTTTTGACCTTTGCTCCTAAAAAAGAACCTCGCTCTTGGAAGTTAAATACAGAAATTCTACATGATGATTCTCAGGTTCTGGCTCTGTCTAAAAAAATTGAAAATTTCTTTGCCGATAATGATGGTTCAGTTAGCTCTCCAATAGTTTTGTGGGATGCTTTTAAATGTACTCTTCGGGGTCAAATTATTAAATGTATGGCGAAGAGGAATGCTCTTATCAAAAAGGAACATACGGATTTAGCAGATGGAATTAAACAACAAGAGCTTCTTTATCGTCGTTCTAAAGACAAACAATTATTACAAACCATTAAGAACTTAAAGTATTTCTATAATACTATTTTTACCAAGAGAGCTCACATTGAGGTACAGGACCAGAAATCTAAATGTTTGCTATTACAAAATCGTGCAGGTAGAATTTTGGCGGCAACGTTGAAATTTCAGGATTCTAATTTTAAGTCTTATCAGATATCCTCTATTAATGATAGCTCTGGTGTTAAAAAGTTTCAGACCAAAGAGATTCTTGATGTCTTTCGAGAATTCTATAGTACGCTTTATACTCCCACTAATCAATCCTCTTTTGAACAATGCCAAGAGTTTTTAAAGACAATACCTATCCAATCTGTGTCGGTGGAAGATGGTCAAAAATTGGGTGGATCGATTACGTCTGAGGAAATTATACATGCAATTAAAGCTACACGATCTGGAAAAGCTCCCGGTCCTGATGGATTTCCCATTATGTTTTGTAAAACCTTTCTTCCTTCTGTTGTTCCTCGCCTTAAGTCTGTTTTTGAGGCTTTTGTTCAAGGGGGGTCGGTCTTGGGTTCGGCAGCTAATGCCACTATTGTGGTGATTCCAAAAGAAGGTAAGGATCACTCGGATCCCAAAAATGTTCGCCCTATTTCCCTTCTTAATATGGAAGCAAAGATTTTTGCCAAGATACTAGTCAAACGCTTGGAGTCATATATTCCTAAGCTTGTTCACCCATCTCAGAGGGACTTTGTCAAGGGTAGACTTGCTAGGGACAACATGCGTACCTGTTGCCATATTTGGGTACAGCTAAGCGGTCTAACCGTCCAGCAGCTGCTCTGGCCCTTGACGCCGAGAAGGCTTTTGACAAGGTCTCTTGGCCCTTTTTACATGCTGTTCTTTGTGCACATAATCTTGGTGACTCTTTTGTTAATATGGTTACGTCTTTATATGTAATAAACAAAACAAGGAGTATCCCCGCAGAGAATCGTGGATTCTTAATGGGATATGTGTTTGAAAAAAGGAAAAAATGTTCCTTTTGTAAAAAAAACCCTCACTCACTAGCCTGGTGGTGACATGCTTCATCATTGGGGTCCACCCTGATGACCGAGTGCCATCAGGGTGTGCTGCGACATCTGGAATACAGTGGAGCTGGATATTGTGAGTGATAAGTGCAAAAAAGTGTTAAAAATTGTCCTGGTTTAACTTAATTGGATTTATTTTTATTCTTAAGTAACTGGACAATAATAAAAAGTGTGTGAAGATACTTTGTGGGTGGTTATGACCAGTGTATCTGGTTATACCCTCAATAGAGATAAGACAGAGATGTTCCCCCTGAATGCGTATTGTTTTCCAGCACATATGGGTTCCGCAGGCTTTAAATGGCAATCTAAACAGCTTAAATATTTGGGGATCTGGTTCTATAGTACTCTCTATGACACAGTGGCTTACAATGACGCTCAGACTCTACTTAAAGTGCGGCATCTTTTGGACACCTGGTCCCCTAAACATATCTCCTGGTGGGGTTGTCTCCAAACTTTGAAAATTATGATAACACCTATCATTAACTTTGTGTCCTCTATGCTCCCTGTGAAGCTATCCTCTTCTTTGTTTCATGAGATGGATTCCCTTACTTCTAAATTTCTCTGGAATGATAAGAGAGCTAGAATTGCATATACATTTTTAAGGAAACCTTATGATATGTGCGGTTGTAACTTTCCCGATTGGGAGAAATATCAAGTTGCTTTTTTAGCCTCTCAAGGGGCTCTTTGGTTTTCCTCTATCCCTGGTCACATGCCTTCTTGGTTGATGATTGAGCAAGATCTTTCTTCTCCTTTGCCGACTACTTCCTTTTTAACTACATCTACCTTATCTATTCCGTTTTCTCGTACGATCAATTTAGATACCATTGCAGCAGTCAGGATGGTCGATAAGAGAGTTGCTATTCCAATTTATAAATCGAGATGGTCTTCACTATGGCGTAATTCTAGAATTAAAATTACTATTGATCCCACGTTGATGCCTTATTGGGCTACTAAAGGGATTACGCTAGTGCGTCATCTTTATGACTCAAATAATGATACATTACCTGTCTCCTCCTTAGCTCAACAATTCTCTCTCACTAATTTGGATTTTTACACCTTTTTAAAAATAAAAGTTGCTCTTGCTAAGCTGCGTCTGGATCCAAATTCTCCTACCATTACGTTATTCCAGTTGTGGCTTAGATCTGGTCATGTGCCCTCCAACATTTATACATTTCTTTCCTCCACTTCCTCTGCCCTGTGTACTGTTAACCAACAAAAATGGTTACGTCATTTGGATCAGGAACTCTCTGATCATATTTCTTCAGATTCTTGGCAGTTGATTGGGAAGCTTTTTCTTCGCAATACAATTTCCCTTTCTTTAATTCAGTCTAAATTCTTTTCTATCAATCTTCTTCATTGGACTCCAGTACGCTTACATTCTCTGCATCTGAAGGATGATGAAATTTGTTAGAGTTGTGGTCTGTCTGTAGGTGATTATCCACATATGTTTTTTGAATGTTCGCTCCTTCAATCCTCTTGGGATTTAATACATAAACATCTTATGTTAATTTTTAAAATTCAATTCCAGCTCTCCTTTCCCATGATTATGTTGGGCCCATTGGCATCCCGGGTACCTCTGCCCTTGGATTCCTTAGAATTACAATTAATGGATCTTTTATTGACTGTAGCTGTTAAAGTGATTCTTATGGAATGGATGTCTTTTTCCTCTGTCTCATATCATACTTGGTGGGCATGGGTCTCCTTTTTGAGAAGTGCACACACTTTGGTGGATGAGGCCCATCTCTCCCCCTCAATCTCTAGTGGTGTTTGGAGAGCTTTGGATACGTATATGGATTTGGCTTCGAAAGGTTTGGTTGACCAATATCCCTTTGTATCGCCTAGTTAATTTTTGAAATTGGGTGTATTTGTAGCTCCACAGAAGATCCTTTCTTCCTTCCCCTTTTCTTCCCCTTCCCCTCTGTATTATTTTCTTTCTTCCTTTTCTTTTCTTACTGTCCTGTTTTTTGAGCTCTCTCTCTTTTCTTGTCTTGTTTCTCTCTATATATATCTTTCTTATCTCATGGTGATACTTTTGATGCTCAATATGGTTCCTTTATATAGTCTTTTCTTCTTTTATAATACACTTATGAACTATTTAGGATGAACTATTTGTGACTTGATCACATTTGTTATATTATTCTTCTTGAATTCTCATCACTTGTATCACGTTTTATTGTATTTAACTATTTATATGCTCCTTTAAAACTAATAAAATTATTGAACAAAAATACTTCAATTCTTGACTCAAAAGCAGTGCAGTGTTTCTTTTAAAGAAGCGCATCATCAATAGATTGCAGTTCTTTATATTTGTGGCCGGTCTTTTATCTGAAAACGTTTGTTTCTTTCAGCCTAGTAATTTTGCCACTGGCTCCTTGGTGATGATTTAGGGCGCTACTGCTTTACCTTCTCATATATTTCCTTACCAGTCTACATTTTGAGATAACAGGACTTCATATGTAAGATTAGGCAGTAAGTGGTTTAGGATTGTTATTTACAACATTCTTTTGATAACTACAAAGGTCTAACCACCAAGTTTATACATCTTTTCTTGAGATGTATACGTTTTGTTGGCTGATAATTACTCCAAACTCATTAACTAACAAACATGATTGATTTCCATCAATTACACGGAGGCCATATTATGCAAATCTCCTTTATTACCACAGCTCAGTAGCAACAATTGAAGAATACAGAACTTCAATGAACATTCTGAGTAAGAATAAAGTTCCTTAGAAACCATCTCTCATCTTTTTTTGTGGCTGCTGCTCAGAAAGATAAGTGGCTCTCTCTCTACTCTCTGACTTACTTTACTTATTGATTGTATATTGCCTTTTAAGGGAGTCTATTGGGCTGGGACCTAATCCCTACAGATCGTAGAAGGTCGTATTTGTCGTGTTATTGCATGAATTATTCATTATTCTCTTCCTTTATGTTTTAACTAAATTGTTACCATAGTATGACTCTATGCTACCATTGTTCGCCTGTATGTTTATAACACTTCTAACCCTTCCTCGATCGTCTTCCTTACGCCTTCACAATCCCCCTTTCCGGTTCTATTTCGGACTGGTTTCATTCCTTGTTGCCATTTAAATGCTCGCGCACGCATCGCGATTTGAAATGCTCACCTCACGGGTTCTCTCGCCTCCCAAACACGCTGGGACATCTCTTCCTCCACTCGTCTCCTACACGCTGTAATCGGCTTCCGATGCCTCGCGTCCCGCATTTCTCCAAAATTCTACGGCCCCTAGTCGACATTACTCGAGAGGGGCCGGATTAGAGAAATTGACATTGGCAACGGCCGACGCACGCACATTGCGTGCGTAACTGCCATTTTAGACAATTGGGCATTTCTTATATGATCCTATTGAGCAGCCATTTTATGCTGATGGGATCACTTGCTGTCTCGATCGGATGACAGTTTGCTTCCACACACACATCGGATTTCAAGAAGCAACAGCGTTTTTACAATACAGAGAGCCTTTTAACAATCCTTAAATTAATTCTAATTAAATAATTTTAGATTTATTCGAGATTTTATTCCTAAATCTATAATGTGGACATAATACTACCTTAATCAAAAACTCAAGGTAGCACCTTAAATATGTCAGACCCTATCCCTAACGTTGAGGGACAATTAGAAAAACTAATTAATAAGGCCTTTGAGAAGGTCCTTGTTTCTATGGATAAGAATATTAATAAAAGGTTTGAAGCCTTGACATCCCCACGCCCATCCACTAGCGGAAATCAATCAAGAGCAGTTAAAGCTCCCAAAAAACGGACAATTGGAGGAACAGATCACAAGGATCCAAAAAAACCTAAAACAACCTCCGCCCCTTCACGCCCTCGGGGTGGTGACAAGAATGGTGCCTCGGGCACCCCTTTCGGGCAAGATGAAGGCCCAGAGCCCCCTATTGATATTGATTCCGAAGATAATTCAGATCAAGAAATAGACCTATCTTATTCATCTGAATTTAATACTGATGAGGATGAGGCGCAAAGAAGTGGAACAGGGAGCTCTGATGGGACATCTAAGCTCCTAGACAAAAATATAGCCCTACTAGACCCTTTTGGAGATCCTATGTTCGACCCACTCCTAATCAAACACCCTCTGTCCCCTGAGTGGGCTCCCTCCCAACATGTAGGAGAATACCTCTCGTTCTGGCTACGAAAAGAGATCCCTCAAGAGTTCAGGACAAGACATAGATCTGAATGTCCCAGACCTTCCCTACCTAATAAAATAACCTCTACACCTGAACTTGACCCTAAGGTGATAGCATTCATTTCAAAGACCTCTCGAGATCCTAGAAAGGGACTAGATAAAGGCCTTAGATCCTGCCAAGACCGCCTACTAGACTCAATTGGCCCAATACCAAAAATATTTGAGATGGCGGAAACTGCATATTTGGAGGATCGACAGGTCGACCCTAAAGAATTGAGGGAATGGGTCCAAAGGGCTATATGTCTAATTGGTAATTCCAATACCTCTCTATCTATTGAAAGAAGGAAAGGGATCTTATTCAAGATTGACCCTAAACTAATTGAATAGGCGAGAAACGATGGGGGCCAAAATACTCAAGGCTTTCTCTTTGGAGAAGAATTCATTAAATACATGGCAAGATATGTTGGAGCATTTAGCTAAATTCAAAAGTCACAGAAAGATATTAAAAGAGTATTCCAAGATCGTGTTTTTACACGGGCCGGGAGAATGCGGGGCCGTTTTCCCGGCCGAGGAAATTCAAATTCAAGACCCTTCATGTCTCTCGGAGGAGGCGGATTTAACACCAATAACTCCGGCAATTTTGGACAATTCCACCCTCAAAGACAAAGACCCCGTGGGAGAAACTTCAGAGGCGAGAGAAGACAACGCTCCTTCTCTACAGGTAAGAACCTTACCAGACCCTTCAGATACCCCTCCAAAGGTGGGAGGGAGACTACTCCAGTTTGCTGGGAACTGGAACCTAGTAACCAAAGACCCCTGGGTACTCAATACCGTAAAGGGTTACAAAATAGATTTTATAGATACTCCCTTTCAGAGAAAAATCCCAAGAGAGATCACCTTCTCTGGCAAGGTCAAGACATTAGTTTCTCAAGAAGTCCAAGAACTCTTAAAAAAAGGAGCAATAATCGAGAGCTTTTCTGTGGGTTTCCTCCGCAATATATTTCTGGTGGAAAAGAAAAACAAAGAACAAAGATCAGTAATAAATTTGAAAGAACTAAACCAATGGGTGGTCTACCAACATTTCAAAATGGAGGGAATTCACCTCCTAAGAGATGTTCTAAGAAAAGGGGACTGGTCAACAAGACTCGATCTAAAGGACGCATACCTAACGATTCCTATCTGGAAACCCCATCAAAAGTTTCTCCAATTTACATGGGAAGGCCATCTGTATCAGTTTTGCAGCCTCCCTTTCGGCCTTTCTTCCTCCCCCTGGTGTTTCACCAAGGTACTTCGACCCGTCGCAACTTGGTTGAGACAAAGGGGAGTGAGGATGATTATTTATCTGGATGATATCCTTATAATGGCCCAGTCAAAAAAGACTGTCTCATTCCATACGGATCTCGCGATACACCTCTTACCACACCTGGGTTTTGTTATAAATCTAAAAAAGTCATGTATAATTCCTTCTACACAAACCCAATTCCTAGGCTTCTTGATAGACACTGTGAAGACAGAACTCCGTCTTCCCAGCGACAAAGTGAGGAAAGTGAGAAAAGAACTGAGGAAAACACTTCTTATAAATTCTTTCCTCTGAGATATCTAGCGAAAATCCTGGGCCTTCTTTCCTCCACGATTCAAGCAATATTTCCAGGACCCCTACATTATTGGGCACAACAAAGACTCAAATCAAGACACTTGAGATCCAATGCATCATATTCCCAACTAATTTCATTAGACCAAGAATCAAAAACCGAGCTACTTTGGTGGCTCAAGAATTTAGAGGCATGGAATGGAAGAGCCATTTTTGGAGAACTACCAGAGTTAATAATAGAATCAGATGCGAGTTTAGAAGGCTGGGGTGCAAGATGTGGAAACTCGTCAATAGGGGGTTGCTGGACCCCACAAGAAAAAGAATTGCATATCAACTGCTTAGAGTCACTAGCAGGATCTTTTGCAGTTCGTTGTTTCACTCTCGATTCAATGAAATGCTGTATAACTTTATGAATGGACAATGTGTCAGCAGTTCGCTATGTCAGCAAAATGGGCGGTCCTCATTCCAAAGATTTGACAGACTTAGCGAAGGGCCTATGGAACTACTGTTTGAACAAATGTATTTCAGTTGTAGCGGAACATATTTCCGGACTGAAGAACGAAGTTGCAGATTGGTAAAGCAAAGACATCGCCTTCAGCCACGCCACAGGACTCCACTTGACGGACCACAGCTGCGTCCACTTCACCTTCAGAAGAACGACGATCCACCACCACCAGAAACAGGTTGCCCGAAGAAGCTGGAACAAGATCACATCCAACCAGCTCGCCGCTTCCCTGAGCCAGCACCCTCCCGCCAGCTCAGCGAACCCTAGCCAGGCCGCCGACAACCTCACGAAGTGGATCAGCAACTGCGCGGACGAACTCGCCCCTCTGAGGACCCCGCCCAGCAGACCCGGCAGCAAGAAAGCCCCATGGTTCACCGACGAACTCAAGAGCTCCAAGAAGAACTGCAGAGCCCTCGAGAAAGTCTGGAGAAGGGAACCAACACTGGACAACATGACCACCCTCAAGCTTGCCACCCGGAAGCACCACCAACTGATCTGCGCCACCAAGAAAACTGCATTCAAGGACCGGCTGGACAACAACGCACACAACTGCAAGGAACTCTTCAACATCGTGAAAGAGCTCTCCAACCCCAACGCCGGAAACAACAACATCACCCCATCGCAAGACCTCTGCAACTCCCTCGCCTCCTACTTCCACAACAAGATCGCGGACATACACAACAGCTTCAGCATTCAACCAATGCACGCCACGACCGCAGCAACGCAGCCCACCACCACCCTCCGCGCCTGGACTCCGATCAGCACCGAAGACACCATCCGCATGATGAACTCCATCCACTCCGGATCCCCGACCGACCCCTGCCCTCACCACGTCTTCAACAAGGCCGACGCTGTCATCGCACCCCACCTGCGGGACATCATCAACACCTCCTTCGACACCGCCACCTTCCCGGAGAGCTGGAAGCACGCCGAACTCAGCGCTCTACTAAAGAAACCAACAGCGGACCCTACCGAACTCAAGAATTACCGCCCCATCTCGCTCCTCCGGTTTCCAGCCAATGTCATCGAGAAGACCGTCAACAAACAGCTGGCCGCCTTCCTCGAGACAAATGGATCCCTCGACCCCTCATAGTCTGGCTTCCGAGCCAACCACAGCACCGAGACCGCCCTCATCGCTGCCACCGATGACATCCGAGCCCTGATGGACAACGGAGAAACAGCGGCCCTCATCCTCCTAGACCTCTCCGCGGCATTCGACACTGTCTGCCACCGCACCCTAGTGCAGCGCCTCAGCAACGTCGGAATCCAGGAGAAGGCACTGGAATGGATCATCTTCTTCCTCGACGGAAGAACACAGAGAGTCCGTCTACCACCGTACAAGTCAGAGGCCACCGAAGTCATCTGCGGCGTCCCTCAAGGATCCTCGCTGAGCCCCACCCTCTTCAATGTCTACATGAGCCCCCTCGCGGCCATCGCACGCCAACACAACCTCAACATCATCTCCTACGCCGACGACACCCAGCTGATCCTCTCCGACAACAGGAGGAAGGTCCTTCTCCTACCTGGCCGCCAAGACCTGGAACTCCCTCCCGACCGACCTGCGCCTGACCCAAGACCACCTCTCCTTCAGGAAGAAGCTCAAGACCTGGCTGTTCGAGCAGTAGCAGCAACCCCCCCCCCCCCCCCAAGCGCCTTGAGACCCTCCGGGTAAGTAGTGCGCTCTATAAATGTCTTTGATTGATTGATTGATTGGTACTCCAGGAATTTCAAGGACTCCAGCAACTGGAGACTGAACAGAGATGTGTTCCTATCCATCCAATCGATGTGGGGCCCATTCACAACAGATCTGTTTGAGGACCGCATAAACACCCATCTGAAAGACTTCTTCAGTTGGAGACCAGACCCTCAGGCCACGAAAGTGGATGCCTTTTTACAAGACTGGACAAAACTAGCACCTTATGCTTTTCCCCCCTTCTCAATGCTCCCTCGCCTTCTCCTCCATGCCCGACGTTACAATCAGAGCATGGTTGTGATAACTCCCCTTTGGAGATCCCAAGCGTGGTTTCCGATAATTCTGGAAATGAGCATAGATTTTCCAATTTTAATTCCTTCTTTCAAAGAAATCCTTCTAGATCCAGAGGGTCATACACATCCCCTTGTAGAGCAGGGCCTTCTAACTCTGACGGCAATGAAGATTTCAGGAGACAATGGAGAGTCCCTGGACTTTCATCAAATGCTTTCAGACTCATTTCAGAATCTTGGGCGTCTGGCACAAGGAAAGCTTATAGACTGGCATGGAACAAATGGGTTCGTTGGTGCATTCAACGGTGTTACGATCCCATTTCAACTGATCTAGTCAATGTTATCAATTATCTTTCAGGTCTTTTTACTTCAGGTCTGTCTTACAGAACTGATAATGTTTATAGATCCGCGATCTCAGCCGGTCATTCATTAGTTAATGGAATATCAGTTGGACAAAATCTTCCAACTAAAAAGATAATGAGAAGCATGAGGGTTCTAAACCCTCCTGGCCCAAAATATACCACACTGTGGGACGTTACTCTGGTACTTGGAACTTTATCATCGTGGGGAGATAATTCTTCTCTCTCGCTTAAACGCATTTCTTTTAAAATTACTGTTTTACTTTGTCTGGTATCTTTTCGAAGAACTTCAGACGTTAAGGCTTTAGACATTTCAAGTAGGGCTTTTTAAACTGAAGGAGTTTGCTTTTACCTGAAGAAACGAACGAAGGCTCTGTCCTCTACTATTTTCTATCCCTTTTTCTCTACGAATGATAGACTCTGTGTGGTTAAATGTTTAAAAGAGTATGAAAAATAACGAAACATCTAAGAATGAATGAATCACAACTGTTAATTTCTTATAGATCTCCTCATAAGGGGGTCTCTTCCCCAACCCTTGCTCGATGGGTTAAAAATGTTATGCATGAAAGTGGTGTTGATATATCCATCTTTGGTGCTCATTCCTTAAGAGGTGCTTCAGCCTCAAAAGCTTTCTGTTTAGGTGGAGGATTACAAGACACCCTTAGAGCTGCAGATTGGTCAAATTATAGTATGTTTAGAGCATGTTATTTCAAACCAATACCTAATGTGATTGATAATGTTCTTAATGCACTTTAAACTTGCATAATATGGCCTCTGTCTCGTGCCATAAAATTTAGATTTTTCTCAGCCTGCTGGGCAGAAAATCTGGATTTTATTAAGGACACGGAGGCTAATATTATCCCACCTCTTTTTCTTAAACCCTCCCAGTTGACTGTTTTTACGATATTTACTTTTTTTTCTTTCAGAATAATTTGTTCTGGATTTTTGGTTATGAAATTTGGATCTTCACCCTTTGATCTTCAAGTTTATCTCACGTTGATCTTTCTTCGCAGTTTGGACAAAGAAGGATGAGAGATGGTTTCTAAGGAACTTTATTCTTACTCAGAATGTTCAATGAAGTTCTGTATTCTTCAACTGTTGCTACTCAACTGTGGTAATAAAGGAGATTTGCATAATATTAGCCTCCGTGTCCTTAATAAAATCCAGATTTTCTGCCCAGCAGGCTGTGAAAAATCTAAATTATTCATGAAACAAATGTTATTAGATAAATTCCTGACATGGGGTTGGCAGAGCTACTGAGTGTTTGATACATTCTTTTGGCTGGGTTTAATATATTGAAGATGTCACTGAAATAACGTTATTAAAAAGTATTTGAAGACAGCATTTGGAAGTAAACCTGTTTACTCTGTACTGCTCTATTATCCTGGATCCACTTTATCCTAACCCATGCTTACTTTGACCTAAGATGCTTAAACACAACTGGACGTGATTTTTTTAAATCATAAAATTACTACAGGTTCACCATGCCAGCAATGCATTTTCTATGTTTATGACCCGCTTTTTTTCTGGGCACTTTGCCAATTCTAATCAGTGTTAAAGTTCATGTACTCTACCTTTTAAAAATGCGATGATTGGTTCACACCAGTTTGGCATATTTAATTCAATTGTAAGTACACTGTAAAGTGGTATTCATATACCCAGGGCCTGTAAATAAATTCCTACTAGTGGGCCTGCATTGCTGCTTGCGCCACCCACAGAAATAGCCTTTCAAACCTGCCTCAGACCTGCCACTGCAGGGCCTGCATGCACAGTTTACTACCACATGGGCTTGGTATTTAAAACTACTTGCCACGCCTTAAACTCTCCTTTTACTATATATAGGTCACCCCTAATATAGGCCCTAGGTAGCCCTATAGGCTTTGTAAGTAAAAGCTAGGACATTGGCCTTTATTATGCGTCATGTCCTGGTAGTGGCATACAGCCTGTTTTGTTTCTCACTACTTTGAGGTGTACTCCTCTCATAGACTAGCATTGGGAATTCCCTTATATATGTTTAAGTGGTTATTCCTATCTGAAAGGAGTACTGTTGCCATGTTTGGAATGTTTAGAAAGGTAGTGAGAAATCCTGCTTCCTGGTGTAGTTGGATTTTACATTACTACTGCAGAAAGGACGCTTTTGGAACGTGTGCATTTCTCTGTGCCTATATATCTAGGGCCTTATTTATGAAGGCCTTGCGCCGCCGGTGTGTCACTTTTAACATTGGAAAAAGTGACGCACCGGCGGCGCAAGTCCTTCATAAATAAGGCACCTAGTATTTTGCAGCCTGACTCCAATCCACGTCTAGGGCAGAGTGACAGTTAGACTTTTTCCATACTTTCCAGACAGCCACAGCACAGGAAGATCTGGGTGTAATATAAAAGGCATCTGTGTGGGACTTGTAACCAGAAGCTGCTGGCCACATTGCTGGAGGTCAGCATGTGCTGCAACTACTTATGCCCTGAAAACACAGTGTGCGGCCCATGCCAAGGAAGAGGGCTTACCTCTTTAGTTCCTTAAGCGATTGGTGAAAGCTATTAAGATTCCCAAATCAATGCAGAGCAAGCGCTAATGATTACTCATACAGCGCAGGAGGAGCGCTGCACTTTCATCCAAGGATTCCCCGTACCTACCGTTTGAGCAACGGTTCTAGCGATGTCCGGCTCACGGAGGCTGCAGAATGGCAAGATGCCTGATGTGGTACAGAGCACATGGCCTACCTACATTCAATGAATTTCTTGTCCTCGGCAAAGTCCTGGGCCTCTGGCCATCATGCCCGCTCGCTGTGTGGCCCCAGCCCTGCTACAGGTTACCTGCTGCACATTCCTTACGAAGATGTCAGGGGGGTGACAAGAAGCCTGTGTGCCAGTGGACAATGCTCCTGGTTTCCCACGTTGTTTTCCTCCCAGGGTTGTTCAACCATACAGGAGTAGTGTTACAAATTGGTGGCTTGGTGTGAAGAAACAGAGTGAGAAACTATAGGCAAATGTGTGCCGTACAAAGAAATATGAAAATTGAACTGTCTGGGAGACAGAACTACCTTTCCCATGATTGAGGCCGAACTGGAAGGATCAAAAGGGCATATGCATCCGGCCTTTTTCCAGTTCGCAAATGGGCCGATTCGCAGAATTGGCCCATTTGCAAATGGAAAAAGGCCTTTTCCGATGCGTGTTACTTTTGTCATTCGCAATTTGGGGAATCGCAATTTTTTTCGAATACCTAAATTTTGGAATGCATTTTGGGAATTGAAATTCACGAATCTCTATTTGCCGATGCATGTAGCCTTTCCTAAATGCGAACTGTGTATTTAGGAAACGCTAATTTCCATCAACTTCAAGTTGATGGTAATTTTTGCAGGCTTTGAAAAATGCACAAAAATGCATTTTTCAAAGTGCCATTTAATGCACACATGCCCTTAAAACATATGTGTGCTTCCCATATGCATACTTAGCTTTTTTTGGGGGGGGGGTTCTTCAGGGGGGCCTTAGGCACCGGCACCCTTGGATTTACATTTGCAATTTGCGATTACCAATTTGTTAATCACATTTTGAAAATGCATTACCATTCATTCCTGTGGGCATGTAGGCCCATAGGAATGAAAGAAGTCCCATTAGCTAATAGCGATTAGCAATTTCCAAATCGCTATTAGCTAATGTTAGGAAATCGCATATTTTATTGCGATTCCTACAAGCATAGGCATTTCCGATTACCAAATAGCAATTCCTTAAAAATCGCTTTTTTAGTAATCGCAAATGAGGAGTTTGATGCATGTGCCCCCAAGTGTCTTCCGGGTTTTGGGCGCATTCAGATTCTTTCTTGTTGGAGCTTGGAAGCGGAGCTGCTGTGCAGTGGCTGATTTCAGGAGACTTCCTGTTTGTACGGGTGCTGTCAATTCCTTTACAAACCTTTGGGGACAGTGGTGGAGTGAAAATTTTCTCAGTAGGCACCGCTTGGCTTCTTATGTAAATGAAGCAAACACTAATTACTGTGGCAGGAATGTGTTTTCCTCAAAACGTTTTACGGTGAGGAATATGCCGGTGCTATTCTGCGTCTGCGTCACCTTGCCAGGATAATTGTTATTGCTTGAATTCTATGGAACTTTGGGCCATATGTATCAAAGGGATTTACCCATTCTATGTCTATGGGAAAATGTGTTCATACATATGGGCCCTGGTGTGAGGATTACGCTTAAGGATTCCAAGGAAAATACTAAGCCACTGGTTGAAATGGATGTGGCGTATATGCAATATTATGGTGTGGATTCTGGGTATCGTTTCTTTTGTTGTGGAGAAAAAGGCATAAGGAACCTGTGAGCTATGACAAAGGAGATATCAGCTATGACATTAAATAATCACAGATTCCTTGTTTGCTTTGATAAAACCCTGTAGCCAATGGGAACAGTTATTTGTTTTGTGCTTTTTTTCAATATTCCTAACAGGGTACCGTTGAGTGCTGGTTGTTTCAGTACCTGTGAGGCTTTTCTTCTTGGTTTACTTGATAGGTTTTGATGACTATGGGAAGGGCGAAGGAAATGTAACAGTCCAAGAGTTTAGATAGAGAAACCTTCTTTTATATTACAGTATTAATTGGATGAAAAGAGAATAGTGGAATACTTGGTCTCTATTCCTTTGGACACAGGGTTATCCAGGGTTATTTATTTTTTTGCTGGCAATATACGCATATATCAGTACAGACAAATTGTGATGACAATTGATTCGACAGTGTAAAAGATCTTATGTTTTGTTTTGCAGATCTCCTTCCCTGCCATTCCCTTTCCTTCCTTCCCTCACTTGATCACCGTAATTATCTGTGCTGTTATAGCAATCGGAGGTGGACCACTTTGAGCAATGAGCCGATCCTGAGGGACTTGATTACTAAGACACAACAATACCCACCAAGAAGGCATCATTCCGCAGGTTCTGCTGAGGCCCTCACCGTCGCATGCGCCCTCTCCTTCAAGGGGATACGAAGAGGCCTGGAGGAGCTCCGCGCTGCAGCTGTCCTGTCTGGCAATTTTATTTGCCATTGGGTGCATTTACTGAATGGTTAAAGGACCGCACCAGAGCCCATGCCTCTGAAACCGCTTTACCGTAATCTCCCAAAAGGAAGCCCTCTTGCAATTCTACACCTGTGGGAGTTGTGCCACTGTTCTGCATAGGTGGTTCTGTCCTTTGGGTGACAATCTTGAGGGCATTCATCAGGTGAGTTTAGCCCGCTTCAACATGACCATATGTTTGAAGCGAGTACCTTGGTCAACAGCTGCCCTGCGGGCTCACGGGCAGCTGCATTGCCGATTTTTCATGCGGAGAACCCAGTGAAGTCTTCCTGCTGGAACTGTGTTGTGTGGGGTGTCCCACCCACCGTTTTGGCACATACCTAGGTGGCACTGTTGACCATGTTGGTGACTCTTGGGGTGAGACCTCAACAGAGGCCCCCAGAGTCTCTTAAGTCTTCTGTAAATTACTATAAACCCTGTGATGTGTGCAGATGTTCCTGTAACATACATGTTGCGCAAATTACCATATAATGGGTATTAGGAGCATAGGACCGCTGTGCCCTATGAGTTTATGATGACATTTGATGATTTGTGTACCTTTGTCATAACCAGATTTGAGTTCTTACACTCATATGATTCAAGTTTTTAAATCATTACCTGTAGCATTTTATGCCATAAGTATTTACTGAGGTTATAATGTATGTTCTGATTCTTGCATAGTCAGGATAACGAGTACTATTCCAGCATTTGCGTAGTATGCTTGGTATTTCTAATTCATGTTGTTTTGGTCTATGATTTTTGTACAATATACAATCAATATTTTTATATAATCTTGTGTGGAGTCTCTTTTACGGCATATTTATTGTGCCACTTGTGCGAGTGTATTGTGCAAACGCTTTACACATTGCCTCTGATGATAAGCCTGCATGCTCTGCTCCAAGTTACCAGCGGTTGAACACAGATTATCTTTGGTGTGTAATTTATTTACCCTGACTTGGATTGTGGTTCCTATTTCGACAGGGTGCATACCTCTGCCACCTAGAGACCCAATTTATAACAGCTGGGCCATTTACATAAGTTACAAACTCTGCAGAATGCCGCAGCACGGTTATTGCTAGGCATTCCAAAGTATAAATCCACATCTCAAGCACTGATCCAATTAAACTGGCTCCCTGTAGGTAAACACATTCAGTTTAAGGCACTCTACATTGCCTTCAGAGCACAACAAGGTGTTGACCCTGAGTATTGAATACTGAGTTTTCAATGTTACACCCCTGCATGCTCGCTGCACTCATCCACCAGGGCAAATCTTGTAATCCCCAGATTTAAGAAAGCTAACTAGGGCGGTCGAGGATTTATTTCATGTACCTCGAGGCTGTGGAACTCACTCCCAACAGAATTAAAATTTTAGACAAATCTATTGGAATTCAGAGAGAATCTAAAAACCTGGTTCTTTAATAAATAACTTTGGCATTTTCCAGAGCCTTTCTTGCTGTCCATATCTGCTTAGTGCCTAGATCCCCCTGATTATTGGCGCGCATTAGAAATTCTATTTTCATTTTTATTTCATGTGCTCCCCACCCCCTCTAAGTGGTTTCCACCATAGCCGAAGGAGTTGCTTACGGGGGCAAAGTGTTCATCCACACAGCAGGTGACTCTTTATTCGTGGAGCGGGTAGAAGATGGTGTGGAAGAGATGCTATAAACGTATAAACAAAAGGTAGAGTAAGGGATATTTAGTTGGGAAAAACACTCCCACTCCCCTAGGGACAGATACCCAGAAAACAAAGAGGGAGTATCCCCAGGACACAATGTCCTAGTGATTCACACCCAAGTGGCACTCGGCCACTTGGGTGGACCCCGATGATGAAGCATGCCACCAACCAGGTTGGTGAGTGAAGGGTTTCTTAAAGAAAGAAAGAATTCTTTCTTTACTGTGTCTTTCTCCACTTGAATCACTAGCACATTGTGTCCTGCGGATACTCCCTCTTTGTTTTCTGGAGATGCTTCAAATGCAGGTTCCATCTTTACTGTAGGTGGCTCACCAATGTTTAAATACCCCCACAGACTCCAAAGCTAGCAATTCACTGGCCGCATTTCCTACCTGCCGGTAATGGTCGCCTCTGAAGCAGCCCTACTCCATTCTGAATATTCAAAGTGCAATTCCATTTTTTGGAATGCATGCTTATAATTATAAAGAAACTAGGAAACAATGAATATCGCTAACCTTTCATTAAAGAAAAACGAACAAGAAATCAGATTGTGATTTCATTCGTTTTCTTGTTTCATATATTTAAACAAGTCTTTAATGATTTTCCATAAACTTCAAGTACACATCTCACTGCCACATTATTATGGGGTTGTAGGATTTACTTGACCCATTGTAGAAAGGACAAGTAACTAAGGATTAACGAAGAATGCTCAGTTGTTTAGACTGCTTCTTTACTTTGGCAACCCGTAATCATGTTTCTTCCTTTGCCTGAGCAGAGAAAATGGTAAATTGCACAGAATGCAGGCATGTGTCTTTAAGCGCCATGCTTATTACATTCTGTGCCCCCGCGTTGACTTCAGAGGCAAACTGATTTGAGAAGCCAAAGGACAGAGGTGCTACTTCGAAGTTCCACCCAGCTCTGCCTAAGGGTTTTGTATTATATCCTGCATGGGGATACACTCATCTACTCAATCAGTGAAAGATTATCTATTCAGTTAAAACTAATAACCATAAAAAAGACCAGCACATACGCGTATAAAACACAATACAAATGTCCAGCATCTTGATAAAAAAGCACATGCTAAAAACCACATAAATTCGTAGATTTTAGTCAAATGGTCCACCTACCCATAGCAGCATCAACCGAAAATCATATTATTCAAAAGCAATTTATTCTATATCACAAATCCTTCCTCATTCTTATCCCAGTTTGCATAAACAGCCCAGCACACGTGTGCTGATGGAAACGATTGGATATATATCAGTGTCTGTCTGCATTGAAGAAAGATAGCACTTTTTAGCATAGGGACTAGTTTTCTACTTATAATTTACAAAAGAATACAAAGTAAATGATTGTTTGCTGTGAATAGCAGCCACAAGGACGCGCCAGCAATTGCTTAATATAAGACAGAGCAGTAGAAAAAGCAACTAAATAATGCACTATGTTCAGTTTCGGGTGCATCAACAAAAACCTATGTTGGCTGTTCTGGACCCAAATAAGATAAGGCTCTATTCTAGAGATGTCTGAATAAGCATATACGTTGAAACTGTACTTTTAAGAGTCTCCGTATGCTCCTCATCTTCTTGGCACACATTCAGGACGGGGGGACGGGGGAGTCAACCAGAGGGATGTTGCCCTCCTGGGTTTGTGGGGGAATGGTGCAGTTCAGAGACTGCACCAGGTTTTTGGACTATGTTTGAAATTGAAATTAAATTGAAATTAAAATTTTATGAAGCGCACATACACCACGCGGTTTCTTGGCGTTAGGACACAAAACCCAGGGGGAGTAAAGAACCGGCCGACTAACGTGTGAAAGCTTGAGTAAACAAAAATGTTTTTAAGGATTTACGGAATTCTGAGTAATGGGTGGAAAATCTAAGGGAGGGAGGAAGAGCATTCCAAAAGGTAGGCGCGAGTGTAGAGAATTTTGCGCCACCTGACCTCTTCTTCTTGAAACGAGGGACAACCAAAAGAGATTGTGAAGAGGAGCGCAACTCTCTGCTGGGACAGTATGCCTTGATCTCAGAAGAGATAAAGTGAGGGGCTGTCCCTGCCCTTGCCTGGAAGGTGATACAACCCATCTTAAACAAGGCACGC
Source organism: Lissotriton vulgaris (assembly GCF_964263255.1). Taxonomy (NCBI): domain Eukaryota; kingdom Metazoa; phylum Chordata; class Amphibia; order Caudata; family Salamandridae; genus Lissotriton; species Lissotriton vulgaris. Next base: position 1,105,499,396 of record NC_141693.1, read on the forward strand.
TCCCGGATAGGCAACCAGTGCAGAGCTTTGAGCAGCGGGGTAACATGATGGGACTTGGACAGATTATAAACAAGTCGGGCTGCCTGATTCTGCACTAATTGGAGTCTCCGAAGATGGTAGGCGGGGACACCATTGTACAAGGCGTTGCCATAGTCCAAGCCGGAGATCACCATCGCAGACAGAATGGGTTTGAGGGCACAGAAAGAAAAAAAGCGGGACACCTTACCGATAGTGCGAAGAGTGAGAAAGCACGAAGAAACAACTGAACTAATCTGAGCGTGCAGTGAGGGTGCGCATTAGGTTAATCCCTAAGGTTTTAACTAAAAAAGAAGGGGTGGGAGGGGGACCCAGGGAAGAAGGCCAAAAGAAAGAGGACCAGGGACTGGAGGAGCCTCCCGTCAACACCAGCTCGGTTTTGTCGGGGTTAAGCTTCAGATGATTAAAGCTCATCCAGACCCTGAAGAACAACATAGTAGAATGAAAGTTGTGAATGGACTCAGGGGAGGAGGATACATTAAAAACCAATTGGAGATCGTCAGCATAGTTGTAAATGGAGAGGTCCATCTGCTGAAGTGCAAAAATAAGAGGGAAAATGTACAAATTAAACAACAAAGGAGACAGAGAAGAGCCTTGCGGCACTCCGCAGTGGACCGATTGGAGGGGAGCAGAGAAATTGGCCAGATGGACGGCCTGAGTGCTGTCCTTTAAAAAGGATGCAAGCCAGGCCAGGGCGGACCCCATGATGCCGACCGCCTCGACACGGTAGAGAAGGATGGAGTGATCCACCGTGTCGAAGGCGGCGGATAAATCAAGGAGGACCAGAGCCTGGGGCCAGCCAGCATCCATGCCCTCTCTGAGGTTGTCCATCACAGAGAGGACAACGGACTCTGTAGAGTGCGCCGGGCGAAACCCAGCCTGACGGGAGGCAAGGCAGCCATTCTCCTCCACGAAGATACTGAGTGTTCTAGTGATGTGACGCTCCAAAATTTTGCCAAGGAAGGGGAGGAGGGAAATGGGGCGGTAATTGGCAAGTGAGGATGAGTCGGAACCAGCCTTTTTTAAAATGGGGATAATGATCGCCGATTTGTGAGTCTGGGGAACAACACCATGGGCCAGGGAGTTATTAAGCAGAGTGAGCGGAGGGGAAGGACAGGTCAGATACATTTGTTTTAAAATGTGTGCAGGGCAGATGTCAGATGGAGAGCCTGACTTAACCGTTGAGATGAGAGACAGAAAAGCTTCTGTGGTCAGAGGGGGAAAGTGTTCAAGATGCATCTGAGGGAGAGAGGGCTGTGGATCCAAGTAAGAGGGGGTGGGAGGGACAACATTAGACTTGATAGCTAAGATTTTGTCTACAAAATAGCTATTAAGTGCATCACAGAGGGTCTGGGAAGGGGAAGGTTTGAGGGCTACTCTGTCAGAGAATGCCAGATCTTGCACAATAGAGAACATTTCTCTAGGCTGGTTTTCAGCAAGCAAGATTTTAGAAGAAAAGTACTCAGTTTTGGCAAGAAGAATGGACTTCTTGTATTGGTTCAGAAGAGTTGTGTACTGAGTTTTAAGAATGGGACAATAAGCACGTCGCCAGGCACGCTTCGCTTGCCGGAGGGCCAGTTTTTCCTCTTTCAATGCGGTATTAAACCACCTATTGGCGTCATAATTGCGCCTGGCAGAAACTCGTCTGAGAGGGGCCACCTGATCGCAGCCTCTACTGAGCCAATTGTAACAACCCTAACATCCTTATTGAATAGGGTAAAATCAGGCTCTCCCCGCGACTGCTGCCCCCTCATATATTAAAGACGGTTTTTACCGCCTTTCCTACTCCGGCGTTGAATCTTCTTAACACCTCTTTGCTCCAAGGAATTGTACCTGAATCTTTTAAGGATGCAGTTCTGTTGCCCCTCTTGGAAAAACCAGGAGCGGACCCTACTACTCTTTCAAACTACAGGTCCATATCCTTGCTTCCGTATCTGGCCAAAGTACTGGAAGCGCACGTCACCTCTCACCTTTCACTTTTCATTGAACAGTCGGGTGTGTTACATCCCTCTCAGGCCGGTTTTCGACCAGCCCATTCAACCGAGTCAGTTATCGTAGCTGTCTTGGATTCCCTGCGCCTAAGTGCAGACTTGGGAATACCTCTGGTGCTGGTCCTGCTTGATCTGTCGGCCGCGTTTGACATGGTCGACCACAACATCCTTCTCGACCGTGTCAGATCTGTGGGCATCTGCGGCCGGGCTCTTGACTGGATCAGATCTTTTCTCTGCGACCGCACTCAGGCGGTCGGTCTTCCCCCTTTCTCCTCTCACAAACTTCATACCACTTGTGGAGTCCCCCAGGTTTAATCCCTATCACCTTTGCTGTTTAACATCTATATGCTCCCTCTGCTTCAGTACCTTCACTCTTTTAAAGTCACCACCTTCAACTACGCAGATGATCTGCAACTTACCTTTACAATTGACAACTCCCCTGACTCGATCCATCAATTTCAGAACACAATGCTCCATATCTGCCAGTGGATGAATGAGAACCAACTCAAGTTAAATCCGGGCAAGACGGAACTGGTTTTGTTTGGCAATAGTCATCTTTTTTGGGGCCTTCAATACTGGCCATCTAAATTAGGGCCCCCACCTGTGCCGTCTAAATCAGTCAAAAGCTTGGGGGTAGTTATTGATGGTGAGCTTTCCCTAAAACCCCAGGTCAACTCAGTCGTGTCTACCTGCTTTTTTCAATTGCGGAAAATAAATAAGATCAGTCGGATGCTCACCCGATCAGCTTTGACGCAGGTTGTAAGAGCGTTAGTGTTGTCCCATTTAGACTACGCAAATGCCATCTACCTCGGTCTGCCTGTCACCCTTAGTAGACGTCTGCAGATGGCACAAAACCAGGCGGCGCAACTGATATATCGCCTCCCACGATGGCAACTCCACTGGCTCCCGATTCAACATCATGTCACCTTTAAATCGGCCTGTATAATCTTTAAATCCCTTCACACTCGTGGCCCTCAGTTCATTCAGAAACTTCTTCTTAAATACACCCCCTCTCGCAGCCTTCGGTCTGCTTCCCAAATTCTCCTGACTGTCCCTCGTTACAAGCTGTCGCGCAAGGGAGGCAGCAGGTTTGCCACCCTTGCTCCTAAGTTGTGGAACTCTCTCCCCTTGGAGATTCGTTCCTGCACTGCTCTCTTTCCATTTAGGAAGTCTTTAAGGACATGGTTGTTTATCCAGGCTGCGGCCTAGTGCTTGAGGTCTCCTTGTAAAGTCAGTGCCCTGTTGGTCAGCGCCATGAAACCCTTGGGTGTGCGAACGCTTTATAAAACTTTGATAAGATAAGATAATATAAGAATTGTTTAAGGAGTCCATTTGACAATGGAAAGGGAGATCTTGAAGGTTGGGGCAAGAGGCAGAAAGGGAGGAGCAGAGTGATGGCACGTCCACATGAGTCCAATTCCGGGCCCATGTGTTCCTAGGAAGGGGAGATTTCCTAACAAGACTGGGATACAGAGAAAAGGAAACTAAAAAATGATCAGACCAAGTGCAAGGAGAGACCACCAGGGAAGAAACAGGACAATTGAGCGACCAAACCTGGTCCAAAATATGGCCATGGATGTGAGTGGGGCAGTGAACTTGAGACACCAAATTAAAAGAGGAAAGAGAGTCAGAAAATTGTTTAGACGGAAGGTTCTCAGCTGGATCAAAAGGCCAGTAATTAAAGTCGCCAAGCAGCAGGATGGAGGAATTATTGACTGCTAGGGTAGCCAGCAGGTCCTGGAAGGCGTGAAGGAAGTGCACAGTGGTCTGTGGGGGACGATACACGAGCAGGCAGGTAAGAGGTGGCGAAAAGGAAGCAGAGCGAACAACCAGGTAATCGATCATAGCAATGGGAGGAACTGGTAGTATCTGGAAGTGAAGATCCGTGCGAGCAATGAGAGCCACCCCACCACCAGCCTTACCGGCCGGATGATCGGCACGGATGGCATAATAGGAGGGGGGGAGAGGGAGGGTGGCCAGAAGGGTTGGAAGGGAGTCCGGGCAGAACCAAGTCTCCGTAAGAAACAGAAGATCAGGTTGGTGCGTGTCTAGCAGAACAAAGAGTTCATGAAAATGCTTGACCGCCGATCTAGTGTTCAAAAGGAGAACAGAGGATGCCGGAGTCATGGTCATGGTCTATGTTTGTAGCCCAATACCTATATAGAGGATCATTTTAAGGTATCAGTCACCATTTTGTCTCGGTGACACTGTGGCTAGTACCTAGGCAGGAAAATCTTTTGTCACCGCCATACCATCCCCATTTTAAGGCTTTTGCGGAGGGGGTATCGCTTCTGTAATTTGCACCCCAAAGAGGGGCCTGGGGCGGGGGCTGGTTGGCTTTATTGCATACAGGTGCGCAGGAGAAACTTTGTGTTGAGGTTGTCACTTGATTCAGGTGCACAGGCCGTTGGTGGAGACGCTGCCATGATTTATAGAAGATTATTGTTTGTCAGTGGCAGTGCAGGCTGAAATGGGAACAGGTAGGCAAGTTTACACCAGGAAGACATAGGAAGTTCAAGGTTAGGTAGGAAGTTGAATGAGCTTCAAAGGGTAATTGAAATAGGAAAAGTTAAGACATTTTAGAGGTCCCACTTACATTCGATCAACTCTGATGCAAGTAGGGGGTGTGGCTTGCGCGCCGCTGCAAGATGGCGGATTGCGCTTGAGCTCGGGAACCACAGCGGCTGTCGGGACGATTTTGGAATCCCGTTCGATGCCGTTTTTCACTCCCGAATCTGTAATAATGCTTCAGAATGTGCCGTGAACATTTTCCTGCACACTACATCTGCTGAAAAAGGCTGGAACTGCTCTTTTCCTTGTGTGAAAGCCTCGCTATTGGAGCTGCTGCGAGCGGCCGCCATTTTGTTTCTCCGGTGGCGACGCTCGTATTTCTTCTTACAGGCGCAATGTACTACAACTTCACTCCTATTTGACTTCGACATGAGGTGATGTTTTTCTACTTCTATATATATTGCTGATTCCTCGGAAGTGTTTCACTGCTTGCAGTCGCGGTCATAAGCTTTTTGGCTTCTGTGGATTTCTCAATGACATTCCTTACCTCCCTCTGCTGTCTTTTTATGATGCCCTATCTCACCTGGAGTGTTTGCGCTGTGTAACCTGTAATAGAGGTTACCTCTCACTAAAAAGACATTGTTCCTTCTGCGCTCTTGTAGTACCTTCCATGCTTGTACCTCAGCTGCTTCTAGCCGCCATTTTGTGCTCTAAATGTCGCGGCCATACTCTGAGCTTTTTTGAGCATACTGTGTTTATTTTTGGTGTGACTTGCTGAAGTGCCATTTGTGTCACATTTGGCCTTTCTTTTTTGGGTTTTTCCCTCTACGCATTCCTATTCTGCCACATTTATTGGTGGGTTTATTGGATCTTGCTCCTATGGCAGACACCATGGGCCCTTCCCCCACTACTAAAGACTCTAAAGGGACTCTAAAAAGGTTTAAACAACAGTCCCCCACTCCTGAGTCTTCTCAGAAGGATTCTAATACCACTCTGGATGCTATTTTGGCGCGCCTTAATGCTGTACATGACATTGCGCAATCTACCAAGACTAATACTGATTTATTACAGGTTGAGGTTGCAGCTATCAGGAATGACTTTAAAGCTTTATCTCTCAGAGTTACAACTGCAAAATCCCGTATTAGTGTAGTGGAGGATAATACCCATCAACATTCAAAGGCTTTCCACCAGATGGAACGTTCAATGGCGGCTTTGCGAGAGATCTCACAGAGCAAGAAGATCGTAATCGAGGAGTAATTTACGTATTTTTGGTCTTCCTGAAAATGCGGAGCAATCAGCCTCCTCAATGATTGATTTTCTATCCACTTGGCTTCCTTCTACCTTACAAATCTCTTTTCAGAGAGACTTTGAAATTGAGAGAGCCCATCGAGTTCCTACGTTCAAACCTAAATCTTCCACATATCCGAGGGCGGTAATTTTTAAACCGCTACGTCACCAACATTCTGAACAAATTTTGGTTCATATAAGGAAGGTTAAATCAGTGACTTGGGAAGGACATCGGATTTCTATTTCACAAGATTTTGCTAGAGACACTGTAGTTCGAAGGAAAGGATTTCTAAATCTGCGCAAACGTCTTCTGGACATGAACATTCCCTTTTCTTTTGCTGGTCCTTCCAAGTTCCGTATCACTTTCAAGGGTCACTATCGTATTTTTGACGAACCTGCTGATCTTTCTTCCTTTTTGGATAACCAGTCTGAGACACAGATGGACTCTTCGTCTGCTCCTGGTCCTTCGTCTTCTGCTCCTGGATCTTCTGGAACTTGATTCTTTTTATGTTTCTCTTTTTGTGTAAATCCTTACATATTTCTGTCCGCAACATGTAACTGTTTCAATTCTTCGTGTTGCCTTTGACTCATCTCACCTTCTCAGGTGTTTTGTTATTCGTATTTCTTTCATCATGGCTACCTATGTTTTTCTTCGTAACCATTAAGACAATGGGGTGACCCAGAACGTCAAAGAGACCCGGGTAGTAAATGCTATTCAAAAACAATGGTCTCGGACAATTATTTCTGCTCAGAGATTTTTCACTTAGTCATGGGGCATGTACAATTACTCAGCCCAAGTACATTCAATGATAATATGAATACAATCAAAATCAAAGTCAAAAGAAGAAACAGCAATAATTCAGGGCAATTTTAATTCATTGCAATTATGGCTATCTCAATGCACAGAGAGAGAGATTCGGTTGCCCAAACTAGAGTATGTGCACGAAACTGAATATAGCGTGTTAGGATAGAGAGATATAAAAGAGCATAGAGTGAAAAGTGCTTCAAATTTGAAAACATAAACAATTAATTTATACCAAAAAACAGTTTTTGCAAATGTCCTGGCGTGTAATATTTTCAAAACAATTTCTTATGGAGACAATGCTTCCACAATTGTATTGCACACGAAAAGAGTTTATAACGACATCCAGGATAAAGGTTCAAATGGCGTCGACGTTTCGACTCGTCTTTAAGGCCTTATGGAAAATTACACCTTGGCCAGCGAGTCTTCATCAGGACTAATAGTGTGGGCAGCCAGAAGAGTAGCAAGGCCCTAATCGGTATAGGTGGCAGGGGAGGGTGATGTGTTCGATCTTACACCCAGAGATAAGGAATTAATGCCTTATTCACAAGGTGGATCTAGGTTGTAAGTTTGATAGAATCCTGCAGGCAATTAGTCTCTGCTTCCTCAAGAAATTAATCATGTCCCATTGTAGCTTCCAAATGGCCCATTGAATCGGCCGGTAGTGGAGTTAAAAACACAGACAATGGGGGAGGTGTATAGCCACCCGTCGGTACACGTTGTTGATAGAGTTACCAGTGGTGTGAACAGTTCCCCAGCGCCGTTCGGCGTCTAATTCCGAATTGTGGGTCGAGTTGCCAGTATTGTAAACAGTCCCCCAGCACCGTTCGGCGTCTACTTCCGAATGAGCTCGGCGTTCGTCATGAACATGGAAGACGGACTACGCGGAGCAAAGCGGACTGGATCCCGCCGAACGGTGAACGGTGCTGGGGGACTGTTTACAATACTGGCAACTCGACCCACAATTCGGAATTAGATGCCGAACGGTGCTGGGGAACTGTTCACACCATTTGTATTATTGCCTTTCCTTCCCTGCATTGTCGCTCGCCTTATGTGTTGTTTTGGTTTTTCATTCCTATTATCTGTTTTTCTTTGTATATACTTCTTTTTTAAACGCCACAATTGTTCCTTCCTCGTTTTGTTATAAAGTTTCTTTGTAATATTTCAGTTTCATTATTGCCTACAGTCACATGTCCTATTCCTTCTATCTTTGTATGTTGAACATCGTTTGCTTGTTGGATTTCCTGCTACACACTTTCACAGTACTTCGCACGATGCCAGTTTTTCTTTCTCTTCTGTTCATATTTTCTTCTATGTTTCCTTTCTCCTTGTCTCTATTGATCATATGTTGCTCTACATCTTTTGGTTCTGTGCCTATGATGTACGTTCAGTTTATCCTCGGTCCAATACTTTATAAATTCACTGTTCCCTCTATCTAACGATCTCATTATACGTCTTTTTTGCTTGCACTTGTGATGAATTTCTATTTATTGTTATTTCTAGTTCATATTCATTCATGATGTTTACTATTATAGTACTTATTAGGCATTAAGTATGCTGATTCATCTGTTTCCTTACTTTACTGATGGTTTATACCTTCTGTATATAGTTCCCTATATCGTTCAGCTCCTTTACTGATTTCTAATACCCATTTCTGACTCACAGTTTTGCATTATGTTTCTCTCTTATAGCATTTCTTATATGATCACTCTGTGTACTTTGTACTTTTGGTACATGACAGTGTATTTGTTTCCTTTTTTTCCATTTAGTTGTCTGTTTGCTTTTTAGATTGCCTTCTTTTTATGATGATTGCTTGCTTATATATTTCATGATGTTTTCATTTTTCTTACTATTGCGCTTTTATTTTTTTATTTTTTACTTAACCCATAACCCATAGTCTTCTTATGACCTTTTCATTTTTCTTTTGCTTTTTCAACATTGCTCTGCTTCCTTTATTACCCATTTTAAATATCACCTACTTTTCCCGCTATTCTTGGGTTGTTATTTTTAACTTGATTAATGGATGTTTTCCGGCAGTCTGCTTGCTCCCGCAGCCATGTCTCCCCTGGTATGCATTTGGTCCTCTCTAGACCTCCCCTGGTGGGTCTCTTTTCTCTGTTCTCTTTATTCTTTTCTGATACTTCTCTTTCCACTTTCCTTTTCCTCTTCCTCTCTTCATTCTCTTTCTTCCCCTTTTTTCTTCTGGATCCTCGTGTAGTGTTCTCTTCTGCTGCACAGCGCTGTTGGTCCTTGATCTGTGTTTTGTTTGTCGTCTTACTCTCCCTACTATGTGTCTTGCTCGGTTTTTATTTCTATGTTAACCTATGTCTGGGTTGAATGTAGTTTCCCTTAATGTTAAGGGATTAAATCATCCGGTTAAGAGGGCTAAGGTTCTTGATTATTGTAAATCTCTCTCTTCTGATTTAGTCTTCTTACAAGAAACAAAGGTCTCCTATAAAGAAGCATTGTTATTACGGAAAGAATGTGTTCGGATGCCGTTGGCAAAAAGAATGGGGTCATAACACTTATTTCTAAAACATCTGGATTGTCAGTCATATCTGTGGAGCATGACTCTGAGGGACGATGGTTGTTGTCTCGTTTGTCTAATGGCTCTGCTGATCTTTATGTTTTGAACATTTATGCCCCAAATGCTGATGATCCTTCTTTTTGGCAAAAGATCATTAAACAATTAGCTCTTACTCCACATAATGGTAATTTGATCGTTGGTGGTGACTTTAATTTACCACTTGATCCAGTGTTAGATAGAAATTCGGCTTTCTCTTTCCGCCCTCCTAGATCTCACAAACAATTGTTGAATATGTGCTCCTCTGCCAATCTCCAAGATATTTGGCGCCTCCATAACCCTACAGGTAGTGATTTTACCTTCTTTTCCTCTCCTCATTCTAGCTTTTCCCGTATTGACTATCTCCTAGTGCATTCGTCTTTAGTACAACACTCATCTTCTCCGTACATTCACCCTATTCTTATCTCTGATCATGCGGCTGTTTCTTTTTCTCTCCTAAATCTCGCTCCTAAGAGTAAACCTTCCTCTTGGAGACTTAACACAGAAGTTCTCGATGATGCTGATCAAGTTCAAAACATACAAGATGAGATTGACCATTTCTTCTCTGATAATGAAGGCTCAGTTAGCTCTCCGGTGGTCTTATGGGACGCTTTTAAATGTACTCTCCGAGGACACATTATTAAAGTTATGGCAAAAAGAAATGCTGACATCAAAAGGGAACTTGCAGAGTTAGCAGACAGCATTAAACAGCAAGAGCTTCTTTTTCGACGTACTAATGATAAACAACTGCTGCAATCCATTAAGAATTTGAAATATTCCTATAACACTATCGTTACCAAACGGGCTCATATTGGGGTCCAAGCCCAGAAATCCAAGAGGTTACTCTTGAAGAATAGAGCTGGTTAGATTCTTGCCGCAACTTTGAAATTTCAGGAATCTAATTTTAAATCCTCTCAAATCTCTGCTATCACCGATAGATCTGGGGTTAAAACATTTCAAACTAAATAAATTATTGAAGTGTTTCGTGACTTTTATAGTTCTCTTTATACCCCTACCAACCAATCATCCTTTGAAACCTGTCAGGAATTTTTAAAAACTATCCCTCAACAATCTGTCTCTTCCGCGGATGGAGAGAAATTGGGTGGCCCCATTACATCTGCTGAAATTATCACTGCTATCAAGTCAACCCGGTCTGGCAAAGCTCCTGGGCCGGATGGTTTTCCCATCTTCTTCTATGGTCCCTCATCTTAAAGCTGTTTTCGATGTATTTATTCACGAGAGCGCGGATTCTGGTACTGCGGCAGATGCTACTATTGTCGTAATTCCGAAAGACGGAAAAGATATCTCAGACCCTAAAAACCTTTGCCCTATTTCCCTTCTAAATATGGAGGCTAAAATCTTTGCTAATATTCTTGCCAAGAGGTTGGAATCCTTTATTCCTTCTTTAGTTCATTCCTCTCAAACGGGTTTCGTGAGGGGTAGGCTTGCTAGAGACAACATCCGCACCTTTTGTCACATTCTCGGTACAGCTAAACGATCTACGCTTCCAGCGGCAGCTCTCGCCTTAGATGCCGAAAAGGCTTTTGACAAGGTATCTTGGCCTTTTCTTCATGCTGTTCTTCGTGCCCATAATCTTGGTGAATCTTTTGTTAACATGGTTATGTCCTTATATGCTCAACCGAGAGTTAATATCCGTGTCAATGGGGCCTCTTCTGAGTTTTTTAATCTCCGTCAAGGTACCCGTCAAGGTTGTCCTTTATCCCCGCTTTTGTTTTTATTAGCTATTGATCCTCTTCTTAGACTCATTGACCTACATCCAGATATCAAGGGATTTACTTTTGGCCCGCATCGCATAAAAACAGCGGCTTATGCGGATGATGTTCTTATTTTTTCGGATGATATTGCTTCAGCTCTTCCCGCTCTTACAGATATTATTGCTAGGTTTTCTCAGGTCTCTGGTTATACGCTTAACAGAGATAAGACTGAGATGTTTCCCTTGAATGCTTATTGTTTTCCTGCACATATGGGTACCGCTGGCTTCAAGTGGCAATCTAAACATCTCAAATATCTAGGGATTTGGTTTTATGGTACGCTCTATGATACGGTGGCACATAATGAAGCGCAGACTCTTCTCAAAGTTCGTCAACTTCTAGATACCTGGTCCCCTAAGTACATCTCTTGGTGGGGTCGTATCCAAACTCTCAAAATGATGATTACTCCTATTATTAACTTTGTTTCCTCTATTCTGCCGATCAAATTGTCCTCTTCCTTTTTTCGTGAGATTGACTCCATTACTTCTAAGTTTCTTTGGAGTGATAAGAGGGCTAGAATTACATATAAATCTTTGAGGAAACCTTATGAGATGGGTGGTTGTAATTTTCCTGATTGGGAAAGATACCAGACTGCTTTTTTAGCTTCCCAAGGTGCTTTGTGGTTTTCCTCGTCTCCTGTGCACACGCCTTCCTGGGTTTTCATTGAGCAACATCTCTCTTTTCCCTTACCACTTTCTTCTTTTTTAACCACATCCACCTTATCTATTCCTTTTTCCCGCTCCATTATCTTAGATATTATTGCAGTAGTAAAGTCTGTGGATAAGAAGATGGCTACCCTGATCCATAAATCGAAGTGGTCTTCTTTATGGCGTAATCCTAGATTAAAATTTGTTATTGATCCTGTGTTGATCCTTTCCTGGTCCTCTAAAGGAATAACTTTGGTTCGTCATCTGTATGACTCCAATAATGATCCATTGCCCTTTTCCTCTTTAGCTCAACGGTTCTCGCTGTCCAATTTGGACTTCTATACTGTTTTAAAAATCAAAGTAGCTCTTGCTAAAGTACGCCTGGAGCCCGATTCTCCTACTGTTATGTTATTTTCCTTGTGGCTTCGATCTGGTCATATAGCTTCAAAAATCTATAAATTTCTGTCTTCTACTTCCTCTGCCTTACCTACTGTTACCCAACAAAAGTGGTTACATCATTTTGATAAGGATCTTACTGACCATATTTCGCCAGAAACCTGGCGACTGATTGGTAAATTTTCTCTCCGTGATAAGATTGCCCCTTCTTTAATCCAATCTAAATTTTTTTGTCTCAACCTTCTCCATTGGACTCCTGTGCGTTTGCATTCACTACACTTGAAAGATGATGATCTCTGTTGGAGCTGTGGACTGGCTACTGGTGATTATTTGCATATGTTCTTTACCTGCTCTCTTTTACAACCCTTCTGGGATCTCATTAATAAACACCTCATATTAATTTTCATTACTGATTTTCAGCTTTCCTTCCCCATGATTCTTTTGGGCCCTTTGGCTTCCTGAGTACCCTTGCCTTTGGATGCCCTTGATTTGCAATTGCTTGACCTTTTGTTGACGGTTGCTATTAAGGTGATCCTTATGGAGTGGAAGTCTCTTTCTTCCGTCTCATATCATACATGGTGGGCATGGGTTTCTTTTTTACGTAGCGCACACATTTCAGTCGATGTGGCTCATCTTACCCCTACGATTTCGAGTAATGTTTGGAAAGCCCTAGATGCTTACATGGATTTGGCTTCGAAGGGTTTGGTTGCCCAATATCCTTTTATGTCCTCTACTTGACTGTTGTTTGTTATTTGTGTAATGTGTGTTTGTAGTACTGCAGTGGATCCTTCCTTTTCCTTCCCTTTCTCTTTTCTTTCCTTCTTTTTGCCATCTTCTTTTCCACTTTCTCTCTCTCTGTCTTCTTTTTTTTCCTTTTTCTCTCTTTTTATTTTTTCCATTCATGATAGTGATACCTTTTTACGGACACGTTGGCTCACAGATATTCCCGTTATGAGTTTCTTTATTTTACATTTATGTTGTTTTGAGGGAATTATTTGTACTTGATTTACTCATCAATACTTTGTCTATGGATTTCGATTGTATCACTATGTATTGTATTTAACTGCCTCTTATACTTTTTAAAATAATAAACTTATTGAACACAAAAAAAACTCTGATGCAAGTATATTATGAGGTGTTACGTTGTTTTTGGGGTGAGGGCTAATTTAAGGGTGGGGTAGCTTATTATAGGTGATAAAAGATGTATAGTGAGGTTATAGGTTTGCAAGGCAAAGGCTCAGGTTATGTTGTAATGTGGACCTGTAAATAAAGTGGCCTTTTTCACACAAACCTGGTGTCAGAGGGCTGTGCTGCTCCCCTCTTCCTCCCAGTAAAGAATGTTAATTTAACTGTGTCGTTGCATACCAATGAAAGAGACACAGGCTCACTATATAACTTGGGCATATTCAGCTTAAAACCTATTTTCTTTATAGATGCTAGCCAAGGTATTTAACATTTTTCTTAGGAACTCAGCGTACTAAGCACACCAACCTGGCAGGCTGTTTTACTGCCATTCAGTTTAACTCTCGGTGACTTGGACAATTGCTGGCATGTTCAAATTTGTATGTAGACCTCAGATATTTAACATTTGGTTTTTTCAAATCCTGATTACTCTCAGAATGTAGATGTCCTTAGAAAATCAAACATAAGGTTTTCCGATAGCAAGTCCTGATGAGACCCTGTAATGGTTTAGGGTTGAAATGCAATGACATTTTTAAACCTTGGGAAAGAAGACAAAAGAATGTTGTTTAGTGGAGTGGTGTGGCTCACTGGTTAGAGGTGGCAGACCCGGAAGCAGAGGTCGAGCCGGGACCAGGGTTCGATTCCCGACGTGGCAGGGTCTTGGACCAAGGTCAGCGGACTTGATAATTCTCGTCTCGGTGCCTACTCTAACCATGGATCCCACTCAGCTACTCTGGGCAATAGCTTGCTAAATCTCCACTTACGGCCCCTCAGCGCTGGGGATGCTTGTCTTCACCTTGGAGATGCCCAGGAGGGACCATCTCACAGGGAAAGCCAGGATGGGTTCCCCAGCGGTATGCAGCGCCGGGACGCCCCGTTGCTCGGGTAGCTGCGCGCTTTACAAGTATACAACATTTACATTTAGGAAATGGACAATAATACCTAACGGACAATGTTTTCCTAATATTATTATTGCTTACTCCCCACTGGCATGTGGTATGTAATTTGTGTATGGATTATTTGTTTCAAGCTATTTTTCCCGTATTATTACAATTTTCTTTGAAAATGCTGGACCTGGTCATAATACTATGGACAATCTTTTTGCATAATGATTTATTCATTTATTGATTATTGTTTTGAAACTAATTGGTAGGTCAATGTTATGGGTCACAAAATTGCACTAATGTCTATCATTGGTATTTACTACTTATTCTTTGAATGCTCTCAGTGTATATAGCATGTTTTCATGTTTTCTTGGCTTTATTTTTATGTCTGCTGAATTTTTTAAAATTAGGTGAAAGAAATTTTTTAATCATGTCTTGCATACAATAATTACTGAATGTGACACATGCAAAGTCTTTTGTTTCTTTAAAACAAGGTATTTTCAAGGAATTGTCTGTACTTAAACAATTTTGCAATACTAAGTAGTAGAAAGATGCCTCTTCCCTTGTCCAAATTTTCGGCCAAAGAAGAAGGGGTCGTTGCTTAGTAAAATTAGTGATGTAATCTATACCCAGCTCTAAGTGCCAAATATAGGTGCTCATTAGGATGAAGCAGCACCCGCCGCAAGCTTAAATATGCATGCTTCGCATTTGCATGCAAAAAGCGACAGGCACTGCGCGGTGCCTGCTGCTTCGTGCACGCAAATGCAGGGGGGTACCATAGGTACCCACCATGTGCACCCCCCACACCCCGTCACCCTGGGGGCCGGCAACGGGCCCCCAAAGTAATCTCCGTATGCCTTTCCACAGCGGAGAAGCCGCCGCAGAAAGGCATCAGTTTTCCCCCATTCTAATATGGCTGGCAGTGTCTGTTAGACACCGCCTCCATATTAGAGCTTTTCCGCAGCGGTCGTAAGGCGACCGCGGCGGAAAAGCTGCGGACGGTCTTCCTGACCCCCAGCCATCCTAATCTGGCGGGGGGTCTTTGAAGTGTCCGCAGCGGTTTTTCCGCATCCTAATGAGGGCCATAGTTAGCTCTGAGGGATGACTAACAGCCTTTTCAAACAAACATCTTCCACCTGCTCTATGGCATCTACTCATAGTCCTTAAACATTCTGAGTAGGTTGCAAGGCCTTTTTCTGATTAGCTATTCCTTCCTATGAGCTCAATTTTGTTTTATGGTATTCAATTAAAAGTGCACTGCACCCCTCTTGACTGTGTTGATGAACCCATTTAAAAATCAATGAAATTAAATAAAATGGCTGCAACATTAAAATTCGGTGGATGGATGGTCACACACTGGGGCGACAAACCTCTAGCTATCAAATTTAGAGTCCTCTGCTGTGCTGGTTGGGAATGTTTTCTGGAAGGTCTTCTGCCAATATGATGAGCACTTTTGGCTAAAACCCAAATCCGACCAAGCCAACATATCATGGCAGCTGGTCAGCTTCTTCTTTCCATTTTAGAAACAACCTCCTCCCACTCCCAAGTGGGTTCATATTTATGAAAAACCAAACATGAATATCTGTGACCTTCTTTATAATTTCTCTAAGACCTCAAGGGACACTTAGGGCCTGATTATAATCTTGGCAGATCGGATACTCACAAATGTGATGGCTATCGCGTCCACCGTATTAGAAGTTCCAAGGGAAATAATGGAATTGTAATATGGTGGACAGGATAGCCATCACATTTGTGAGGTAGTATCGCTTCTGCCAAGGTTTTGACCAGGCCCTAAGTATTCTTTCCTGTTTGCGCTCGCTAAGCCTTGTATGGCAGTTGCGAATAGGAACATTTTGCATTGGAAAGGTATTTCTAAATTATACAGGCATTCTAACACTCAAGCTATGGTGATCCTGTGGTGGTTAGCCCTCTGGCTGGTTATTTCCAGTGGCAGAGATGGATTAGTTCCACATCCGAAACCATGACGTTCCCACATCTCTAAATATGGCAGGAGAAACATGAATCAGGCAATTGGGAAACACACTGAATTTCACTGGGTCTACCATTACCCTTTCTAATGTGAAGGAGATGATGTTCATGTGCTCTGCATCACCTCGTGACGCAGAGTTAATGAATTTCTTCTTCTCTTCATTTTCAGAGAAAATCCTTTTGGTGCCAGCCTCAGTAGGATTTTCTATTAAAAAAAAATATTTCACAAACCGAGGGTACAGTACATACATTTCTTCTCTTCATTTGCAGAAAAAATCCTTCTGGTGCCTGCATCAGTAGGGTTTTCTATTTAAAAAATGATTTCACAAACCGAGGGTTGAGCTTCCCTTAAGTCTTGAAATTGATCTTTTTTTTCAGTGTGATGTTGCACACGCACAGTGTGCGCAGTGCTCTGACATCATAGTGACATAAATAAAACCAGGTAGTTCCACTTGCACTCGGGGGAGGTTAACTCTACAATCTGAGCAACAGTCAAATTGGGAGAGGTAGCTCTGGAAAGGGAAAAATGTCCTTATTTCAGAGTTACCTCTTCCTAGTGTATCCAGGCTAGGAGTCAAACCTGGACTGCAATCTGCAAGTACAGACCCATACAGTAAACAACAGGTAAAGTTTTGTTTGGGGGTGGGGTGCCTGCTTGGGCATGGGCCAGTACTCTCCCCTTGACAGAACAGTATTTCTGCTCTTCCTCGGTACAAATAGCTTATTGGATACCAGATACAGGTGAAAATAAAGAAGGGGTTAGTGCAGCCTATCCTGGCAGAGGGCCATGTCCTCACCCCTATAGTGGCCCATAGCCTTTTTGCCCCCTTTGGGAGGTTGAACTTTCACTAGACACCAGGGAAATAGGTAAAAAAAATAATTGGAGGAGCATCAGACTTTGTCCAACCCCAGATCGGACCCAGCAGACTTTCTGACCCTTTGGGGTAGGCTGTGGGTTTGACCCCCAAGCAACTCCAAGGGAGCATTGAAGCCCACTTGGCCCCAGGGTAAAATAAGAAAAGGGGTGGGACACAGTTCATTTAGGGATTGGGCATTGACCACAGTCTGGAATGGAACCCTTCAGTCTTTCTGCCCCACAACCCCAATTTGGGAAGGAACTAGCCACTAGGGATTTTTGAAAGAAACAAAAAGGGATGTAGGGAGCACTAACACAGTCAACAAACCTGACCCCCATCCATACAGTCTTTTTGCCTACCCACGGGGCAGTTTGAGGTTTTTATCACCTATCAGCCCTTGAGGCACAGATAGTCCACTAGACATCAGGAATATTCTATTGTTTATGAAAAATATGGAGTGGGATGGGGTAGCCCTCCAAGGCATTGGACCAATCCACTACCCCTGAGGCCAAAAGAGTGTTTCTGCCACCCTGAGGCCTACAACATTCCTATGGCAAGCACCAGGAAATTTGGATTATTTTGGGTATAATTGTGACACATGGATTGGCAGCATTGGATTAAATTCCAGTTTCCACCATTTGTCAGGAGACTGGCTGCACTATCAGGGCTCCACCCAGAGAACCCCCTGAAGCCTAGGCATTTCTGAAACCTAAAGACTCAGATGAATCCAAGGTGGTATGGCTGGCATAGATCCTGCTACATTTACTTTTTTAGAATGCCCTGTAAACATCAAAACTCGGCTAAAATGATGCATTTTCCTCACATTTCTGTTAGAGAAAGTTAAGTAAACTCCAAGGATCCACAAAATTCTTAGCACCCATTGTTTCTATACTTCTCCTGATAAAAACGTGGCCCCTTGTGTGACGGGGCGTATGTCCCATGGCAGGTTATTTACAGATTCCAAAATTTCTTACCATCAGTCCATACAAGACATGGTGAAGAAGTTGAAGGCCGAGCAGAGTAGCACAGTTGGAAAAGACCACCAAATCTTGTCAGAAACGCTGAAGAAGAAATACTGTGCTGCTCCATAACACACATCATTCATACAAAGTGACCACTATAGGCACTGAAACCATGTACGAGAAACAGAAATGTACTTACCTGTGAGGTAAAATGCTTTATTATTGCTAGGGTTGGGTGGTGAACTCAGCTCTGCCAGTAATGTTTGAGGAGTTTTGCCAACTGTGCACTCCACTTGGAGCGCAGAGTGTGCAAAAAACTCTGATTCCGTCACGTGGCAGAGTTTGACCCTGCTGTCCACCCTTAGTAAAGTGCTGACAGCTGAGTTGTACAAAGAGAAAACAGACATATTTTTGGTAATGTGGTGACGTCATTGATTAATGACAAAAACCTAAGTATGCCCACATACTTAAGCATGGAAATCTTCTACTGCTTGTGTTGAATGAGGCTCGCATGTCTCTCCCTTCCCAAGATGGTATCATCAAGTCTTTGCTGCCCAGTAACTTTCTGGATGGAAAAGGATGAAGGACGACTTATTGCCATGGCAATGCACAACTCTCCCTTTTTGGTCCAATCGGAGTAATATAAGGTGTAACAATCAATTACTGACAAATAAAATGCACCCAGAACCAGGAAGCTGGTGATGGTTGCCAGAGAGAGACTTGGAACACATAGATCTGCCTTGTGTGGCTAATGGAAGGAGTGTCCGCATGGTGAAAGGGAGAGGTGCTAGCTTCTCGGTGCCCGGCACTGCTGCTGATGTGCCTGTTAGCGGAGTAGTGACGTCAGGCTCTGGTGACTTAAGGATCTGACCCTTTCACCTGGTCGGGGATGTGATGGCTCCCAGGAACATGCAGAAGTCTCTGAGCGCTGGTTCTGGCACCCATTCCCTGCCACAGCAAGCAAGGTTATTTGGTAGTTGAGTATGGTGCAGCGGAACTCTGCAGAATTCCACTTAATTTTTTATGGAACTCCTCCACGCATTTCAACGCAATGCAACTCTGTGAACTCCGCCCACCCCTAATTATTGCATCACCGAATGTGACAGCCTCAACCTGGAGAAGAGGAGGATCCATGCAAAGCATCAAGTAGCATCCAGCACGGTCAGAGTCTCAATTCAAGCGAGGTGACTTAAACTCACAGCCTGCCGTTCTCAAAGTCGTAGGTTGGACCGAGAGTGGTGAAAGCTGTCAAAACAGCATGAAGAAATGATTTGAACAAAACAAAAAGATGATTGCAAAGACCACAGCATGCAGGAAATGGGAAACTCACTTACCTTCAAAGATGAAGGAGGTGCCACACGACCTGTGAGTGGGCCAGGTAACTCAAACTTCAGCAAGCGCTGTCTGGACAACATATACTCTCAACAGCGGTAGAAACAATCACAAAGTACACTACAGCTGTTTTCCTAAAGCCACCACCGCCATTCAATTCCGCCAAAAATCAGAATATTTGCGCCAAATGGGCCACATGGATCAAGACGTTCGGTGACTTCATAAATGCTCTGGAAGAAGTAAATGACGAGAAAATCATAAAATATTTAAAGAATCTTCCTGGTGATGGAGTAAAAAAAGTGATAAAGAAAATGTCACAGTCTGAGACAATCTCATAGCATCAAATCAAAGAAGCATTAAGAGCCAAGTTCAATCCGATGCCAAAAGACGACTATGAAAGCTACATTTTCAATCATGCAAGATAATTGGTAAAATGATGGATGAGTTTGTTGAGAGCCTTGACATGCATATCAAACATTGTACAATTTGTGAATTGAATGGTAAGAAGCCCTGCACCTCAGAGTCATTGATGGCTGTCCTTCAGACTCATTCAGAAGACCCATGTTGAGAGAGACGCTCCGTTTAGAAAATGTACTAATGACTTCAAGAGCCAAGAAAGAGCAGACTGACAAGCTGCCCACATGGAAGCTGGAACAGCAAAGAGTGAATCAGCACTAATCATGAAGAGGATACACAAGCACAAAGTAGATGCACATAAGTCGATTTTCTCAAAGAAAGGAAAACTGTATTTCCAATATGGATTTTCATTTCCACATGAAAGTAAATGTCAGTCCATTGGACAGTCTTGCAAAGGTCGTGGAAAGGAAAATCATTTCATAATGGTTTGCAGGGCAAAAGAGAAACTAATTGTGTCATGGCGAGTAAAGAAAATGGATGCCAGAAAGTTCCAGAAGCATTCTCGCCATGCTTACAAAGACAAAAAGCAACCTCATTTGTGACAGGAGTTCTTCATTGTCACAATCAAATGACAGTGAAGAGGGTGAATTTTCTGCTTGCAAAGAAGACAAAGAACGACAAAACAAGTGAGTCAATGAAACATAAGAATTCATATGGACACTGCCCCAAGATTACGCTAAAGATTTACGGTTGCCCCATAACCTTTGTAATTGACAGTGGTGTATCGATCAACATCATGCCAGATAAACAGTTTAACAGTTTGTCACCTGAAACACGACTCAATGCGTCAAACACGAACGGGTACACATGGGTTGCGTTCAAACAGTTGCAGAGTCAAGGATCATTCACAGCAACCTTACAACATCAAAAGAAATCTGTGCAAGCCCCAAATCACGTTCTTCAAGGCACTTCATCCAGTGCATGACTTCTCAGGTTTGTGACTGCTGCTGGCATGGGACTAATATCTATTAATTACAACATACATATTCTGAAATTGTGAGTCTGTTCCTGTTGTTATTTCATGGCCTTGAAAAGCTCAAGGCAATGAAGGTGCAACTTCACATCAAAGAAGGCATCTAGCCTGTTGCATAGCACACCACAGAATAGCATTTTGCCTGCAAGAAGTGACCGAAAAAGAACTAGAAATGCTGTTGCAGCATGACATCATTGAGTGCTCTACAAGTCCCACACCATAGGTGTCAATCATAGAGATAGTGCCAAAAAAGGACAGTAGAGGTGCAGTGCATTTTTGCGTGGATTATGGGCCAGAGCAGGAAATTAATCGAGAAAGACATCCTGGTCTGCACTTTGCAGACATGATCATGCAGCTGAATTGACTCAAAGTATTCTCCCATATTGACTTGAGCAAGGGGTACCATCAACCAGAATTGGAAGAAAACTGTAGAAATATTACCACTTTTTTTGACTCATATTGGTTTGTTCTAATAAAAAGAGTTGCATTTTGGAGTGCTATGTGCTGAAGAAATATTTCAAGATGTTATACGTAGAATAATTCAACCGGTTACACATAATTTCAATTACAGTGATGACATACTGGTATTTGGACAACGTGGAAGGAGCACGATAAAGTTTTCAAACAAGTGTGCCAGTTTCTTACAAATGCAAGTCTTATTATAATTGCTGAAAATTGTGAATTTCGCTACACCAATCTCAAGTTCTTCGGACACATATTTTCTGATGGGGGAATGACTCCTGCCCCAGATAAAGTACAAGCACTGTCAGCCACCAAACCTCCACAAGATGTCACCAGGCTACGCTTCTTCTTAAGCATGACCAGCTATTGCTCAAGGTACATTTGTGACTTTGTTACAGTGAGTGTGCCATTGAGAAACCTGACTAAATAAAATGCCCAGTTCTGAGGGTCCTCTGAATGTGACCAAAGCTTCAAAAGAATAAAGATTGCAATTAAAAATGCAACTGAGATGTCAAACTAAATTGCATACTGAGATTACTGTTGATGCGAGCCCGGTAGGGCTGGAACGAATCCTTACTCAACATAATGGACATCCAAATGCTCAGTGGCACAATGTGGTGTATGCCAGCCGAAGTCTGTCTGACACAGAATATGCCTAATCTCAGCTAGTCTTACTGTGGTGTGGACCTGCAAACACTTTCATGTGTTTCTTGACTGAAAGAATGTAATGATTGTTACAGACCACCAAGCACTGCTTACCATATTTGGAAACTCAAATACCAAGATGCCTACTCGCATTGAGAGGTGGGCGTTGCATTTACAAGAGTATGACTATACAATTGTGTATAAGCCAGGCAAGATCCAAAACCCTGTAGATTGCTTCCCACAAGTACCATTACATTGGCATGGCTGAACATCGAAAACAGCTGAAGAATACATCCACTTCATTGTAAGGTCCAACATGCCAGCGGCATTATACATTAAATAGACCGTTGCTGCTATAAATTCTGATAAAGACATGCTTACACTAAAGGTCATCATTTCAGCGCAGTCATGGAAACAATGTGTTCGACCTCTGAGGAACGATGTTGAATTACAAAAGTAAAAAAATGTGCAGGATGAACTGTCTATCACTTAAGAAGGCATTGTGCAAAGAGGCTCAAGGATAGCCATACTCGGGAGTCTCAGAGAGCAAGTCATTAAACTCTCGCTAAGGGCAGCGTGGCATTGTCACCACCAAAAGAGCCCTGAGATTAAGAACAAAACTAACACAAGGGGCCACTTAACATTGCCCAGAAACCTCAAATGAAGACATATGCTGATCAACGTCGGTGAACTCAAGAGATTGCGTTCAAAGAAAGTGACTGGGTTGTTGGCAAACACAAATGGAAGGGGAAAACGGATCCTACGTTTGCTGCTGAGCATCTGAGAGTTGGGATGTGTAAGGGATACATGATAACGGTGCAGTGCCCCGGAAAATTCATCCTCTGGGACTCATTACATTTCAGACATTTATCTCGACATTCATTAGGTCCTGTAATCACGGATGAGGCCACCCAACCTGACAGTCTATATTAAACATCAGCCACGGTATCCTCTGTGTCAACTCAGGGTGCATTTCAACTACCTCAGAGGTCGCGATCTGGCTGAACAGTGCGAGCACCTAGACGACTTATCAAAAATATATCATCCTGCTGTTGTTTAAACCATTTTATTGAACAAGGAGGGAGATGTAGTGTCTTAAGACTATGAGCCCCAAGACCTCATGGTTCTGGGTGTACTCAATGAAAGAATTACGTAACTAGTTAGGAAGTGCTAAGGTTGGTTCTTAACAGTTATCTCATAATGGGAAGTTCAGTTGTATGTTGTACGCTAATGAAAAAAGACATTTGTTATGAGCAGTGTGTGGCCTGTTCATTGTGAATTCTCAGGGGCTGGGGAGGACGCAACAGTGTGCAAAAAGAACAGTAGAACATTTGGTATTAGCAATTGAATTTCTCATTTTGAAAAATGGCTTCTGAATCACATGATGGTATGGCTGACTTCAAATTCAGATGTATACAAATAACCAATATTCCTAGTATCTAGAGAACATTTAAAAAATCCTAGGTTTCCTTCATGCCCTGATTCAATTAATTAGATTTTACCATATGAAGTGCTGCATGGTCAGTACACAATTAAACAGCTCCATAAGTGGCTGAGCTGTTGGCTCTGGGTAACACATATTTTTGGTTAAACAACAATAATGTATATCCCTGTGACCACAAGGGTCTGGCCGATTTAATGATTACTACTTTTATAAATGAACAATCTGGGCAAAAAATGTAGCTGAAAACATTATCAGTTATTTTTGTTTTTCCTATTTTTGTACATTTGTTTTTCCAATTATTACACCGGTTTCCATCACATACAGCAAGTTGGTTGAAACCACCAAAATAGGAAAAATGGACTACCCCTTTGAAAAATGATAAACTTGTGGTAAATATTTTTTACAACACTGGTTGTTACTGAAAACTGGGAAGATGGTGATTTTAAGCATAGGAAATCTTTTTGTCTATTACAGTTTTAGTTAAAAAAAAAGCTTATACTTTATTGCACAGCACTTTTTTTTACCATTTTGCCCCCCCCCCCAAAAAAAATGCTGTTATATTTTAACCACTTTCTCAGTTCCCTCATGGTCCCTTTGGAATTCCATGGGAAAAAAGGATGCAAAATTAGCCTAGATAACTTTTGTGGAAAAGGACTATGAAGGCTTAAGTGAAAAGTACCCCAAACATTAAAAAAATGGCTTAGCACTGGGGTGGTAAACGCTCAGCAGCTAAAAGGGTAACCAGGCCGATAGTCTTCAAAATAGCCTGACATTGTGGATCTACTTTGGTCACACATACAACATCTTTAACAGAACCTTTCATATTCGCACTTGGCACACTTTTTCATTATGACTGCAATGCATTTTTAACGCCTCTGTTCCTGATTTTCTTCTTGAAAATTGGGGGACCATAAAGCACTATCTGATTAATTGAAATCAATACACTTAAATAATGTGAAGCACATTAGGCTCCAGAAGAAAAAAAGATAGTTAGGGATTCAAACCATAAAGGTTTATGAAAAGTTACAAAAGGTTTAGAAATTTAAAATCATGAAATTAGTGTCTCTCAATAATCAATATAATAATGTATTAGTACGCATGAAGTACAAATCAATCTAAATCATACAGGCAAGAGGACAAAAAGTCATAAAATCGCCTCAAAAGCAATAGTTAAGTAAATACATTCTCCCATAAAGAGAGTACCCTCCTCTGCTCTAACCTGTCTGGAAAAAGGTTCTGCACTCACATCTACATTGCACTAGCTTAAGGAACACAATTCTAACTCATTCTAACTCATTTGCAACACCGACATCGGGATAAGGCAGAAAGATACAATCTAGGGTTGATTAGATTCTCAGGATCCTTAACAATACAGGTTCTCTGAGTGTCCTTCGGATTTACATTTATTTGCACTGAACCAATATACATTGGACCAGCCTGTACTCTGCAGGTGCACTGCTGCAAGTAATTAGGACATTCGGCAGTTATCTTGTAAAATAAACATTTCACATGGGAAAGAAAGCAGACACATGGCATTCGTTAATTTATACCTCAGCTTCTGCTAGAAATAAAAATGCACATGGTTATTAATTATGTAACAATATGGCAACCAGACGTTAGCTATTGTCAATCTAAAGTGAATAATACACAGTTAAAAGCATTTGCATGTTTACATGGTAATGTCCAAATGAAAAACCCTCTCTCCCCAACTCGTCTTTCGGATATTTCAGTCCTAGCACTGCTGATTTTTGGTATCTTTGTACATGGACTTCTTCCATGCACTCCTGCCACAGTCCTCCTGCTGCGTTTCTATTAAAATTGATGAGCTAGTCTTTGTTTTAGGAAACCATACAGGAGTTTGCTTTTCAGACAGCCTTTAGACTTTTCGGCAGTGGCTTTTTTTTTAATAATAGTCACTTCTTCCTCTGTCTGGTTTAACACCCTGAGGCTTCCATGGTGCCATATTTTTTGTTTCAGTAAGATTAAACATGACTGGGGTTGTCATGTATTTTCATACCAATTTATCCTGCAAAAAATAGTTGCAAGACATATTTCTAATTAAAGTCAAATGTTGTTGAATGCAACTGCTTGCTGGATATTGGAATGAAAGAGTAATTATTCTGCAGGTATAAGCTTCTGAGCGTGTTGCTTCCTGTCTCGGTAGAAGTTTTCTATTCTCAGTGACTAAAGCTCATAGTCAACTGATTGCTCAGTTGTTTCTGGACACATTACTTAAGAGGATTTTAATGATTATTATTTCTTGGGATGGAAGTGATTAGTTTGTGCAGGTAAAAGGCCAATCTGTGTCCTTGCAGGGTGAGTTTAGAGTCCAATTCACAAAACTCTTGGGTCGAAGTCAGACTTTTTCCCCTTAGACCAACGTGACTCGTTAGTTTTGGGCTCATTAAATCGGCAAAAAAATTCTAATATCTGGCACCATCCTGTATATCCATTTCTACATATTTAAGCGCAGAGGTGCTTATTTACACGTGTAGAAATGAAAAGTTACAGTGCATTTTCACTATCTGACCAGTTTTCACCCGATGTTGAAAATATTTTTCACGGGGATAAACATGTTTGCCTGTACACCACCAATTTTGGGAATGTTTTCAACAAGTTCCCACCCTGGAAACAGAGTTCACAGATATACGCATACCCTGGCAAGATTGAACCACAGATCATTTTTTTATTGTCGGAAACCACCTAAAAAATGTTTGTGAAAAGCACAAAGCAGGGCCGTTTCTCGGTGTTTTGCCACCCTAGGCGAGAATTGAAAAATGCCGCCCCCTCTCTTTTACTACCATCACTCTCTCCCCCTGTCATCCAGGCTAGAGAGGCACACCCTCTACTGCCAAACCCTTCTATGTTACTCTCATTTAATATCAGGAAACACGATCACAACAGTCAGTCCAGCAAACGACCTCAACGAAAGGCACAGGCCAGACCGTTACAGTAGGTCCACCTCTAGAAGGTATTCTGTGAGCCGGAGTATATCAGGCATACACAGTATTTGTTAAAATACCCCTCACACACCAAAAGGGCCCTTGGTGTCATGCTTCATTATCGGGGTCTTCCCGCCCTGCTAAGGGACGGGGCGTTGAACGACTAGCGACTACGCTGGAGCATTTAGATATTGTATGTGCTATGTGTAGTGTATTGAGTGAGTGTGAGTAGGGTCAGGAGTGATATAGAGAAGTGAGATTTAAAAGAATACCTGGCCTTATGAAAGCAAAAAATTATTTATTAGTCATAGGCTGGTACCGTTAAAAATAGTGTGGCAGAGACAAATTAGCTTAACAATGGGCTAATTCTCCTGGTGTTGTCAACATGTTTCAAGGCTGACTGCCTCTTCGTCAGGACGGGGTCAGATCCCTCTGTCACTCACTAAGGTTGGCAATAATGTGTGCTATGTGTATATATCAGGTGAATGGAAAATAGATTATAATACAACTGCAAAATGGCATTCAATATTGAACAGTTATAGCCCTGTCGGTATTTCTGAGTCGTGGGCCTGCAAAGATAAAGATAGAGCACATAAGTATTTACTGCGCATCCCAATGCGCGTTCATATATCACCTGAGGAAGAAAAGTTGGTGACATAAGGTGACTTTACGATTTGCCGGTAAGATACACTTAGGTGATGTGACCTGTAGGTGAAAGGAAAAAAACCCTACAAGACAATACCAATATTTAACATAAAACACACTCTCTATATCGTGAAGTTCTGTACAAGTTCATGGTGAGCTGTAAAATTAAAAAGGCTAAGGACTAAATACATACTGGAATAAATAGGAGTCATTGCCCCATGAGCCGGACTGGAAGAGGGGTACATGGAACTTCCATCTGTTGGTAAAGTAAAATAAAAGTGGGGCATGCCATGGTTTAGAGTAAGGTCATGGTAGCAGGTGTTGCAAGTCTAGGCATGAGGCTCCCTAAGGCAGCTATGCCGTACTTACTAGTTCCAGAGCAGTCCTCGCATCGTCCCTCATCCGCGGCTTCCGTGGTGTGAGAGGAAGGAGAGCAGCATGTGTTTATATACTAGAGTCAATTGGATAATTACTAGCACCTGTAGCTGGAAAGGGCGGCTGATTGATGATTCTTGGTCTACTGTGGACCAAAATGATTCACCCCCGTAGCACATACAGGCATCTCTGCATTAACAGACGCGCATACAATTGCCAAGTTATCCAGCCTACAGATTTCACAACCAGCTCGGTTTCACCACTGGCCTCTCCAAGATGGCGCCAGTGTTTTTGATCCTTGATACCGTTCCAAGATGGCCCCCATCTCCGTCCCAGTTTCCTGAGCTTACACCGCTCTAGTGTTCAGCTCTAGGCGGCCACCTAGCTTTACTTTCATAGGTTCAAATCCCCCTTTTGTCGCCCCCTCCCTTTTGCCGCCCTAGGCGGCCGCCTAGTCTTGCCTAATGTCTGCATGTACAGATTTGCTCAAAGTGGGAAGATACCACACTGACTGGTGAAGTTTGCGTGAGAAAATCAAACTTCTGCTGAAAAAAAACTCACCACTGCTGGTTCTGTAATCTCAGGAAAAGGATTTTGCATCCATGTGTGTTGCTATGTGTGCATCTACACAATATTTAGGTTTCAGGACGGCTTTGTGATTTGAGCCCTCAGTCATCCACATTGTTGTGTGTGAGTACAGAGAGATGACGGCCCCAAGCAATTGTGACCCTCACATGGTTAGTTTCCTCCATAGCGTGTTACAGTCTACCTTGTCGAATGCAGCGCTGTAGCCAATGAAACAGCTGAAGAGTGGAGGCTGGGACTGTTTTGGGCTGCTCGATTACACAAAATGGAAAGTGAAGTGTTGTTATCAATTGTTGAGGCGGCGGCACGAAACACAGTTTGAAAGAAAGGCAAGTTGTGGTTTTCCACTAGCCATTCCTCTGTGGGCATAGGCTTTGGCCTCTAGGTCTAGGGGGCTATTAGTCAATAGTTGGATGGCATTGTTGGGCCTACTTTTTTGAAGATCGGGCATAGAATGGAGCTCCCCCATGAGTCTAAGGTCTGTGCAGCAATGTAAGCTTGGTTGAAATGGGGGGTTTTCACCTTTGCCCAGTCCTCCAGAGTGTATTTAACTATACTGGCTGGAAGGCCATTGGGGCCTGGAACCCTGTCATTTTTCCTGGCTTTAATGTGTTTACAGATCTGGGCCTGCATGGCCAGAACTTGAATTTCCCCAGGCGTTTGAGCTGCAGTCCCCCAACAAAGGTCATTGCTTGGTCCTATTGGCAGTCTGTTGCACAATGCTTTTGCATGTTGCACCCAGGATTATTCTGGAACTGCATTGTACCTGGTACAGTTGGGAGATCTGAGTTTGTTTATGTGATTCCAGAATGCAGAAATGGGCCAGGCATTTTTCTTGTAGTATTAGGTGTACTTTTTATCCATCTTCTTGTTCAAAAATGTTCTTTGCCTCCCGTTGAAGTTGTCATTGGTGCTTGTCATGCAGCTTACCCATCTTTGGTTGCTGGTGCATGAGACTTCGATGATATTTTCAGCTTTTGATGCACTCAGAAGTCAGTCATGGGTGGTGCCCCATTCACCCCGTAGCACACTCCTATGAGGCCTCGGAGTGTCTTGCTGTAGCAACTCATGGGGACATTTCAGCGGATGTGGGTACAGGAGCTCGATGCCTCAATCCTCAAAAGTCGTTGCTTAGAACGGTATGGTGTCCCTTAGGCTCGCTTCTGACCATGTGGCAATAGCGGCCTTCAAGGTTTCTTTACGGAAACTTTACGGATTTAAAGTTTACGTCAGTGGAGGTCAGCTCCTAGAGAGCTAAAATGTGGTGTAGGAGATTGCTCCTGTTGAGTGTGTTGTACGTGCCATTGGGTATGTAATGCATGATAACAGCCAGTTCATGCTATTCCAGGGTGCTTGCACTGGAGGACCCGTTTGGACCCGGGGGTAGAAACAGTGGAGTGCTTCAAAGTTGGGAAAGTTGGGGCCTGAGCTCTCTGAAGAGGCAGCTTGTCGGGTCGAATGAGGTCAAACTTGTGGCCCTGATCCATCTTTGGTTTTGGTCTGGGCGTCTGATTGTGATGGCGACTGAAGAAGGTTGGTTGGGCCAATTGTAGCTTTTTATTTGGGTTGGAGTAAAATACCCATTGGAACTGATTGTTGAGCATTAGAGGGTTGGACCAAAGTTTTGGGTGCTGCTAACATAAATGAGAGGGTCTTTGCCACGGGGTTCTGTTAGTTAGTTCAATATGTGGCAGTTCTGTGTTAGTGCTTATATCTTTTGTTTGTTTTTTCAGGTATCATTCTAAAAGTAAGCCCCAGAGGCCTGTTATTTGGCGTTGGGTGAGTAGGTCCAATTGGTTCTCTGTGTGCGCATTGTAGTGTACATGTCTGGTATGCCTGTTTGAGAGCATGGGGGACAACCTCTGAGCTCTGTGCCTCATGAGTGGTGCCTAAGGGAGGAGAATTACTCTCTACTTCCTCCGTCCCTTTTGTTGTGACGATCCCTGCCAGGCACTCTTTGTTTTCATTTGTTGACCCAGTGGTAGATGTAGGAGCTTTTGCAGCCCTAAATTCCTGGACGATTGCCTTAGGTGACTCTTGTGCTTTTTTGGTTGATGTTTGGCTGCTTCGAGGTTGGTATTCTCTGTTCTTGGTTTCAGGGTTAAGTTGAATATAGGAAAGGGCTTTGTAGACCCCTTGATCCGCCTTGTAGCTGTTGGCTATGCCTGAGATCAGGAATCTCTTTTTTCAAGGTGTTGCATGACTGTTTTTTAAGTTTCTTTTTTGCCCTTCTGGTGAAAATAGGATTTATTGTGGGGGAGATGGGATTGGGGATCCCTTTGTGAAACAGATTAATTTTCCTAGGACAAACTCAGGGAGGGCAAGACCTCCGTGCAGCGACTGTGGACAGGTCCCCCTTTGTCCATCACTCACGGGAATGGCACTTCTGCAGTGAGACCCGAGATGTGCATCAACTGTTTTGTGGCAGTGTTCTGCCCTTTGTTATGAGGGACATGGCTGCCGTCGTAGTCAGTTAATTTTGGTATAGCTGTTTTTCCCAGTTTTTTGTAGACTTTCCGGCGCAGCAGGCGTTGCTCTTGATGCCGTCTGCGAGTGAGCATAATATTTCGGGAAGAGAGCTTAGTTTGGCGATCATTGGAGAGCATGGGCATGTCTTGCTGCTTCCGAGAAGCCAATGAGGTTTTACATGGAGGTTAATCTAGAACCCAGGTCAGCTAAGCTTAAGGCAATCGATTGCATTTGATCTATCTGAAGTTCCATCTTGTGGGAAGGACATATGAGTACACTGGCAATTATGTCCTACTTGATGTGTAATGAAGCCAGTGAAACTGAGGAGGGGATCAGAGGTCCGGAAGAGGGGAATGTGTCTGCACCTGCCTGTATTGGGCTGCTGGGGCTGTTTTGGAGCACTCTGCAGAGTGCCGGTGTTTGTTCCAGTGAGACTTTGATCTGGTATTCCAGCATAGCAAGCAAGCGGAGAGATAGGTTGTCTAGCTCCTTGTCTGATATACTTTCCCTCCTTGTCCTCTTTGTAGGCATCTGAGTGAAGTTTTTCCCAAATATGTTAATATCTGTCTGAGTGACTAATGGTGTCTCCTGATACACTGGTGGAGAACGGGGTGCGGTTTGCGTATGTATGGACCTTGGCAGTTATTCTTGTTACCATATGTGAGCTTTGGGTGCTTGGCAAAACTCCGATGTCCCAGGAATCTCCTGAGTTGGGAGGTTGATTGCCTCTATTTATTTCTGGATTTTCAAGTACATTTGTTTGGGTCAATGTTACTTTGTCGGGGAGTGGTGGGGGGCAGGGAAGAGTACTGAGTTGCCATGGTACTCTAGTTGGCATTTTGGGAAGGAACGAGGCCTGTCAAGTGTTGGCCCAGCTGGAGGCAAGTCTCTGTTTGTAATATTTAAGAATTTGTCTAGCACCGGTGAGTTCAATGGGGCCTTTGACAATTATGTCCATCTCTACTGAAGTGGAGACTTGGTGAAGTATTCACTAATCAACTCCTGCAATTATTGAGCGATTGGTCTCACGGCATGGTAAGAGGGAGGGCTATGGACTCAGGTTCCTGAAGAGTAGTGGCAAATAGAGGTGAAGAGGGGTCAACTAGGAAAGTAGTCCCCTCCTCTGGGGTAGTGTTTTTCTTTTGGGCACAGTCCCCTAGTTTTAAATTTTCCTCTTTTATATCCAAGTGCTTTACTGCAGCAAACACATCACGTACATACACAACAAACAAAGGTAATTCTTTACATTGGTGACATACATTCGCGATAGGATTGTGACTGTATACACACCACAGAATTACAAACCTCATACCAACAACAAAACATCCATAATTTCCTATTTGCAATAAGTTTCTGATTATAGCAAGAACGATCTCTCTAGCAAAACATCCTTTGCTTTAATGGGTCTTGTTAGGAAAGGTTGCTAGAACACTAACGTCGACTTAATCGAGTATAAACACTGAATTTTCCAGGTTCTTGCCTAAATTGACTCCGAAATACTCAACCATTTTCCCAATTGTGCCTAAGTAAGAGGTGAGTGTTTCTCTGAACATGTACCCATGCACTTGAGCACGGAAAATTCATTTTTTAATATATGAATATTTTATCCAAAAGAAAAAGCTTTGTGTTTCAGTGTTCTTCTATGTAGGGAGCACAATGGTTCAGGGGTGGCCTAACCAGGTCCAGAGATACAAAAAAGGGGGGGTTATGTTTTAGTTACTGAATAACTTGGGGAGCACAGTATGTAGGGCAACAAGTGCACGTTTAATCATAAATATTGCAAATTAGCTTTTCACAGACATGGATAGGAGCTCACATGAAGGACAAAGGTGCGTAACGTGACTAAGTGAAAGTGAAGACACACAGAATATCACAGAGACAATAACAAGAAATCCATAACGATATATACAATGAGGGATTTTTATTGGGGGGGTCAACGGCGTTTCGATCTTTGCATAGTCAAGATCATCAGCAGGACAGGGTGAGCAGTCTGAAACAAGAGTCAAATTTAGATTATGTTAGCACTGTGCCCTACTGGCCATTTACTTAATTGATACAGTTATGTTAAAAATGTTAAAAAGTATTTATTAAGTGCGCTGCCACCGGTTGGTTTCCTGGCACTAGAGTAGACAGAGAACGGATCCTGAGGAGAGCGGGAGGGGGGAGGCGATCAGTGATGCGCTTGCTTAAAAAGCCATGTTTTTAAGGCTTTCCTAAAAGACAAGAGGTCTGGGCATGATCTGATCTCAAAGGGGAAGGTGTTCCAAAGGTGAGATGCAAGAACCGCGAATCTGCAGCTACCAGTGCGTTTGCGTTTGAAGGCAGGTGTCTGGAGGAGAGCTTGGTGCGCAGAGTGCAGATTGCGGGAGGAGGTGTACCTAGTGAGGAGATTGTCTATAAATTTAGGGCTTTTGCAATGGAGTGATTTAAAGATCATGCAACCAGTTTTAAAAGAGCAACGTTGGGCCAGGGGGAGCCAGTGGAGGTCCCTAAGCAGCGGGGAGGCTGGTGCCATCTCGGTTGCGCAGTGATTAACCTGGCTACATAATTCTGGACCATCTGGAGGCGCTTTAAGAGATAGAGGGGTAGGCCTAGGTATATGGAATTTTCATAATCCAGGTGGGACAAAACCGTGGTAATCACCACCTGGGTCATAGCTACAGGAGTGAAGAAACGTCGAACCTTCTGGAATTTCCTGAGCTGGAAGAAACACTTGGAGACCACTTGGCCCACTTGAGTTTTTAAGGAGAGGTCACTGTTCAGGGTCACTCCAAGTGTCTTTGCGGCAGGGGTAGGGGTAGGGGCTTTGCCCATATTGGATGGCCAGTAGTGAGGGCCCCAGAATTTTGCACTGTCCCCTGTAAGCACCAGCTAGGTTTTTCCAGGGTTTAATTTTAAGTGATTTTGGTTCATCCAAGTTTGGATGACCCGCATGGTGGACTGGAAATGAGAAATGGAGATTGTGGAGTTGTCGATCGTAAAGAGCAGTTGTAGGTCATCTGCGTAGTTAAATACAGACACCTACATGTCTCTTAAGGCCTGGATTAGCGGAAGAATGTCGATGTTAAACAGGTGGGGTGACAGTGAAGAGCCCTGAGGAACTCCACAGGTGATGGACCGTTTAGGGCCAACCAGGGTACCAAGGCGGACCGACTCAGAGCGATTCTCCAAAAAGGACTTCAGCCAGTCTGCCGCTAGGCCCCTGATGCCAGCCTGGTTGACACGGTCGATCAGTATGTCATGGTCGACCGTGTCAAAAGCGGCCGACAGATCGAGGAGCACCAGGGCGTGTGGGGAATGTCTATCAGCGCAGTCAGGGAGTGAGTCAAGGACCGCGACTACCACTGCCTCTGTTGAGTGGGCAGGGCGAAAACCTGCCTGATGGGAATCTAGACAATTTGAGCTCTCCAAAAAGTTGGACAGATGTTTCGCAACATGGGCTTCTAAAACTTTAGCCAAAAAAGGAAGCAAAGAAATTGGCCGATAGTTAGCCATGCAGGAGGGGTCTGCCCCAGATTTCTTCAGAAGTGGGATGACTGTTGCCTTCTTGAATGCACGGGGTACTAGGCCGGAAGTGAGAGAAGTGTTCAGTAAGGTAAGAGCCGGCGTAGGGACGGAGGACAGACAGTCTTTGAGAATGTAGGGGGGGGCATTTATCCGAGGGTGCCCCGGACTTAACTCTTGTCAATAACGCTAGGAATTGTTCAGAGGTCATGATAGGAAACCTGTCTAGTGTAACCACAAAGGTGGGGGAATGGTGAAGAGAGGGGATAATGCTAGAGGAACTGGAGATGCTCGCTTTGATGTCTACAATTTTATCAATGAAATATGTATTGAGGGCATCACAGAAGGTCTGGGTTGGAGCCACCTTAGGGCGTACGCTGTCTAAATCAGTCAGCTCATTTAAGATTGAGAAGGTATCCTTGGGTTTGTCGGTAGAGTTTAGGATATGGGAGGAAAAATAGGCAGATTTGGCTGCCAAAATGGCCTTCATGTATACCTTCCTGGCCGTGATGAAGTCAGATTTTAGATCAGGGGAATAGCAGTGGCGCCATTTTCGCTCAAGTTGGCGCAGAGATAGTTTTTTTCTTTTAGGTCTTGGGAGAACCAACGCTGAGCGTCAGCACGCTGGGCCAGTTTGATATCTTTGAAGGGTGCGTGGATGCCGCTAGCATTTTAGAGCCAGCCCGCTAGGTTGGACTCGGCAGAATTAATATCAGGGTGTGGGAGAGGAATCGTATTGTTTAGTGTATTAATAAATTCTGGTTTGTCAAGAGTTTTCCATTCCCTTGCCCTGCAGCAGGTTGGCACGGAGGGTGATTTGAACGTAGACCAAGTAAGTTTGAATTTGAGGAAAAAATGGTCTGACCAGAGGCAGGGAATAGTGAGTGGGGAAGTATTGAGTGGAAAATTGGACCAGATGTGATCTAGAGTATGACCTTTACAATTTGTAGGCAAAAGAACTTGTTGGGAGAGGTTCAAGTTTGTGAGGAGCTCAGTGAGCTCGCAGGATTGAGGACCTTCCGAGGGGTCATTGAACCAGTAATTAAAATCACCTGCCAAAAGGATCTGAACGTGTTCCATGGCTAAGTTGGCGATATGTTGGCTAAAGAAAAAAGGGAAGGATGGCATTGATTTAGGAGGTCTGTACAGAAGTACGCACAACATAGTAGTGTTAAGGGTTTCAAACTTTAAGACAAGATTGTCAATGTCTGGTAAGTTGATGGGGGGTAAGGGTGGTAGTTTTTAAGGAAGAGTGGATGATTACAGTGTTTGCGTGCTCCAAGTTCCAGAGTAATAGCAGTTCGCATACTTTTTAAGCAGTACATTGTTTAAGATAGAACATCCCAGTGGTGCGGGTAGGGATTTTGTCACTCATGTGATCTCCTGAAAATGTCTGTGAAAAGCTAATTTGCAATCTTTATGATTAAAAGTACACATGTTGCCCTACATACTGTGCTCCCCAAGTTATTCAGTAACTAAAAAATAACCCTCCCTTTTTTGTATCTCTGGACCTAGTTTGGCCACCCCTGAACCATTGTGCTCCCTACATACATTACAACCCCAGGTTCGCCTAATGGGTTACCCTTGTTTTTCTTAACCCTGTTACCAACTGCAGCTTAAAAAAGTGAAGCTGGTTCAACACTTAGGGGCCGATTCCGATCTGGGTCAGAAAGCACTCCGACCGAACCGGATCCGGGTGTTTTCGACCGATCTGGACTCCTGCAGTCCAACCGAGCGAGTACAATGTGGCCGTATGCCGTCGGACTGGGTTCGGTCGGACTCCTATAGAAGTCAATGGGAGCCGGTCGTACGACGTGTACATGGGCTCCCATTGACTGAATGGGTACGTTGTGGACAAGTGCACCCCCTACAGTGGGTACGGGTCTCTGCCATCCGCACCGTACTTGCCTATGTTGGGGAGACTCATGGGTCTCCCCTTGTGTCCGAGTCCTAGAACTGCTGGTGACAGGGGGTCCAACGTGGACCCCAAAAGGCAAAGTCCCTGACTTTTTGTGAGCCGGACAATCCGGTTGTCCAACGTGTGCATCATACTGGCTTGGTCGTAAATTGCATCCATCGCACGCCACGGTGAGCTTACGGCTGAGACGTACGGAGCGGGTCAGACCCGGAAACGACTCGGTCGGTGAATATCACGTAGCTCGCATCGTACTTGCTTGCTCGTACAGCCGTACAAACCGGCCGGGAAACACACGTTCAGCTCATAGTTTTTCCAGCCGGATCGCGTTCTGTGCCCTTTCGACCCGGATCGGAATCGGACCCTTACTGCCAGAAAAATGCTGAGATAAGAGTCTCCCCCCAACTCCTGTGTGGACTACTGGTATGCATTTTATTCCAGGTTGCTGTATTCAGACCTACTGCGACTGCAGAGGCACCAAAATTCTGCCACAAGGATTATAAATGAAAACGAAAAAAGAGATTCCTTTAGAAAAAGGGATCACGTAACCTCAGCTAATAGTTCACAGCAGTGGTTAGTGTACCTTGCATGTAAGAGCCTTATTTACAGTTTGGTGCATGGGATACTCTGTCAAAATGTGACGGATTTCCCGTCTGCCATGTTACAGGTGCCATAGAAAAAACACTTGTAATTTGGAAGATGGAGCAGCCGCCACGTTTATGACAGAGCATCCTATCTGCCAAACTCAAAATAAGGCCCCAGTCACCACCAGGCCCCAGGTTACTTTATCTTTAGATTACAGCCACATCATCCTAGAAATATTTTCATTACAAAGATAGACAGTAGTAGTTCCTAAATGTCATCTTACTTCTTGAGGCAGATGTGCCCTCTGTGAAGGCGCCCACAGTGGAACCTCCTCCCATTGGCTATCAGCCTCTTGCCCTCATTGACAAGCTGTATGAAGCTGTTGAAGATTAGCTTGTTTGTTAGGCAGGATAATGTAAAATCAGTGCTAAGAAAGGCATGCACTGAATAGCATTTCACATTGCACAGAGCCAATAAGTGCCAGAAAAGACTAAACTAAAAATGTGATGGGACCACTTAAAGATGTTCTCTCTCACAGGCACCAGTGTAGGACATGATTGGACGGACAGTCGATTTAGGGAATCAGTAGCTGAGCTCTTGTTGATCTCTAAGAGCTCTTCAGTCTTAGTGATCATTAAAAAGCCTTCTCGGGAATGTGTCCTTGTGTATTTCTGTTGGAGGATTTCCCAAAAGGGTCTTCTTGTGCAGCAGGTGTATAGTTCCTGCAGGAAAGCAGCTCAGAAGTGAAAAGGAATCTGATGAGTCCCTTAGGTCTTAGGGCTTCTTAAGAGTGATAGGAGGCAAAGGCATGCTTAGTGGGAAAGGTTAAGGTGTGAATATTACACAGCTATCATGAGTGCATCCCCATAGCCACTTGTGACAGTAGAAGCTTGCAAAGTGGAACACAAAATGGATATTTGATCATCCAAGAAGAGGACTCACAAACTTAATTTATGCCAGCAAGTGAACAATGGCTGAGTGATGCTTTGTTTTACTGGACTGAAAAATTCCCAGGTGTAACAACAAGGGTGGAGGTAATCTGCTCAGAGGGGTTTTATTGGCCCGATCTTGCCTTCTACTCAAAGGCGCACATTCCTTTACACCTTTGAAAGATCTGGCCCAGGAAATCTCCCATTCAGTTAACCTAGATTGTAGCCACTTAAGTGCTGCAGCCTCCATTATGTTTAGCCATAGTGTCCTTAGCACTCACAGGTATTTTAAATGTCGTCTCCCAAACTACAAGCTACTCTTTGGCATGAGAGAGACTATTCGAGAAGGAGAGTTGATTCCTTGCCATACACATGACATTTCTCACCATACACGGACTTAGATCGCCATTTAAGTTACAAACAACACCTAGAACACGCTCAAACAAAAGAAAAAATATTATTTGCTTTCAAAACCCTACAGAAAAGCCTAAGTGGCAGCTCAACAAACCATCTTCTAAAGGTAGTGGCTGCAAAATTCTTGCCAGCAATAACATACGGCTCGGAAATGCTGAACACCAAGGACTCCCTAATGCTAAATTTAGCAGAGTCCAGATTATTTAAAAAACTGTTTTTAATCCTGCAGCATATGTCTCAAGTGCAGATATGTCTAGAATAGGGACTAACCAACCAAAAACAGGCCAGACAAGGAGTCCTAGTCAAATATTACTGGCAAATTAGGGTAGCCGAAGACAACATGCTAGCTCACCACTGCTGGGAGGAGGTTGAAATACAATCAAGGCACAATAATTCTATATCTCAAATCTTAAAACAAGCACGTCTATTGTTAAATCTGGAGGAAGTCTGGCGAACACCTATGTCATACCCTGTTTTAAAAAAGAATCACCAATAAATCAACTAAAAAATTATCGTTACAAACTGATAAAGCCTTACTGGCCGGCAAAAGTCACGCATGGTCGGTGATGCCAACTTATAAGCAAATGAAACCACAACCTCATTTGCAAGAATGCTTCAGAGACCACCACAAGCGGTACAAAAGGGGGTGGTGATGGATGGAGCATCTGAATCAATCAAACACTCACACCCAGACAAAAGATCTGGGTTTAATCCATCACCGTTCTTTAGCCCACTCTGCCACCCCAGTTCAGACATGGCCATATGCAAATCAGTCTGACCCTGTGCCTCATGGGAACACTCCAGCCCGAACTGCCAAGCCATGTCTTCCCTGGACCGGAAACAAGCTTCCGAGGACCGGTTTCTGGCATTCCAGCCGTCTTCAGCCCGGCTTGCTTGAATCCAGTGGCAAAGTGAGCAAGGGACTCACGTCTGAGCATACCCTGCCACACTTATGGCGGCCAAAAGCGGTACAAAAGGGGGTTGTGATGGACGGAGCATCTGAATCAATCTAACACTCACACCCAGTCAAAAGATCTGGGTTTAATCCATCACCGTTCTTTAGCCCACTCTGCCACCCCAGTTCAGACATGGCCATATCCAAATCAGTCTGACCCTGTGCCTCATGGGAACAGTCCAGCCCGAACTGCCAAGCCATGTCTACCCTGGACCAGAAACAAGCTTCAGAGGACCCCTTTTTGGCACAAGCACTAGAAAAGAAAGAAACAGCACAAGAACTTGGAAAGAAAGAAACAGCGAAATAGGAATTTGGAAGAAGGACACAAAGCAGCCAGCCCAAGTCCTTTTTAGATCTTTTTCTGCCCTCCCTTTCTTTTAAAGCCCCTTTCTATGACAAGCCTTACTCACAGGAGGCATAGACATGCTCATACTAGGAAAATGTTCCAGGATAGAAAGCCATAGTTACTTAAGAAACTGGAAAGAAGGTTATTCGTAGCCTGGCAAAACTCCCCATAGTCGGTTTTGCACTTTTTTCCTCCCCCCCCTCTGTTGACATTAGCACTTTACTTGCAATTGAAAGCATGGACATGTTTACATCGCTGCTTATAATAAACTGTCGCACCTTGGTACCATACCACGTTAGGGTCAGGAATACTAAAAATGTTTTATTATAATTTTTATTCTGTACCTGAATTATGTTGTTTATATCATGGTGGAAAGTCTCACCCTTTTTATGATTTTAACAAATCAAATAAAAGTATTATTATCTATCTATCCATCCACGGTCTTAGCTACTGTGTGTAAAACCATGAGGGTACCTGCTGGTGTTAGGAGATAAACACGTGTGTACCGTCTTTCTTCTGCTCGGCATTTCAGGCTGTCCACAGACCACACTCCGGGTTTACATCACAGGTGTGTTGCCCTTAACAGAATCCGGCAGCATGATGCGTCTGATCCAATAGGAAACATTTACAGAATGGCACAGCTGCTGGATATATTCCTGTACACTTTGTCGAGGAAAGACGAATGGCTGAGGAAAAATTTCGTCTGAAAGCCACTCACACCGCAAGAAAACAATTTCATGTAGCCAGCGAAATGCCCAAGAAAGTGACTGATAGGTACTTTCCTCTCAGTTCATAACATGCAGCAGTCCATTCCTTGTGGACTGCAGCGCGTTGAAAAGTCACGGCGAGGCACCCATCAATCAGTAATGCTCCGGAAGGCCCCTGGCGGGCGCTGATATCACAGCCTCGTTTTGGATAAAGTTCACAAAAGCATCTATTCCCTCTGTTTTCTTCAGGCGTTTAAGCCTTGTTAAATATTAATGTTTTTTCCGTAAATCTTCATCGCTTGCAAAAACAAAAACCTTAGTCAAGTGAGTTGCGAAGAAAAAAAAGCAGACTGCTACACACTGTGCCTTCCCTGAATGCTACAGAAACGCCAGGAAGATGGATTATTGTAGCAGGCTAAAAACGTGCAGACGTCTTCATTTCTACTGAATGTCGTGACTAGTCGTCTCCTGTCACCATTCGTGGGTTACATTGACGCATGGAGGTGGGTAGTAAATATTCATTAGCGGCTGCAGTGTAATGAGCCACTGAATGACATGTGCCTGATATTTCTATTATCCAGCCCTGTGAGTGAAAGGGGGCTCGTTTTCCTTATATGTTCTACAGTTGTCTGTCTTTCCCCCCTTCTTTGATTAGTGAAGTGTACTTGCACCTTGACAGCTGTGCCGAAATTACAGTGAGCCTACGATCTACACGTTTAATATGATTGTGTTAAATGGGTAGTGTTACCTGTAACCTTGCTCGTGATCTTTCTTCTCCCAGACCTCACTATACGAACTTTGGGGCATATTATCAAGAACGGCGTTAAAATTATCGCTGGTTTAGCTGCAGAAAACTGCCGCTAAAAGCGGCGATAATGGGCTTGATAATGAATATATGATTATTCAACGATTTCAAGTTCCACGCATGCCTTTTCCACGCGAATTTTAGTTCGCATGTGTCTTTTGCACGCAGCATTTGACAACGCATGTTTTTACTCCGCAATCATAACGTTACGAAACATCTGACGTCCCATTTAAATTTACATAATGATACTGATAGGCTACATGCAGTACAAAGGAAAAGATCGATGTTTTTAACAATAATAAACAGATTCCCTTACATTTTATTTTTATTTATTTACATAATGCGCTTAATTTATACCCTAATTTACAAAGTTTTGATTCTTATCTTACCCCTGTACGTCTTTCACCATCAGCCCTTTCTTCCACCGACCACGGAAACAAGCGTCAAAACACGTCTATCAAAACTGATAACGGACTTCTATTATGACGTGCTCTTTTCCTTCATTGTTTTGAGGCATTGTAGTGCGTTTTTTTTAACGTTTTCTTCTTATTTATTTATTAATATCCGCTTGGTTTTTTTTGGGGGGGGAGACCCCCCCCAACTCCCCCTAGCCTCCCCCCAGCCCCCCAGCCCCTTAATTCCCCCCCCCCATAGCCCCCCAAAGCCAACGCAGATCGTACTTGCAGAACGACGACAGGAAGGAATACCACTCGCGTGGTAAAGACGGTCGTTGAAGGATTACGCGTGGGAAAGACCTTTGCGTGGTGAGTGACGCGTGGTAAACGTTATGCGTGTTATTTGCTTCGTAGTAAATGATGTTTCCCCTTGATAATATGCCCTCGAGAATTCTAATAGAAGCCCATGTGTGAACATGGGCTTCTATTGGAATTCTACAGGGCATATTATCAAGCCCATTATCGCCGCTTTAGCGGCAGTTTTCTGCCCCTAAACAAGCGATAATTTCAATGCCGTTCTTGAAAATATGCCCCGAAATCTCTTCAGGATACAGAATTTCCCTAACATAATAAAGTTTGAGATAGCCCCTACTAATATGGCTGTCACAGAACAGACTACTCTTTGACCCATTAAGGAGAGGCCAACATCACATACAGCCTGTTTTTTCTCTGTTATCAGTACGAGTATCACCTGTGTTAAGATAAGTATAAGTTGTGAGGCAGATTTACAAGAAAGTTAAGCATCTGAAGAGATGGTTCACTTTCCCTGCGCCACCCTGAGAAACCCTTGCGCCACCATGGATGCACCGTATCTTGTAGATTTCACTGCGTCACTTCTAGTAGGCTTTTTTGCATGGGAACGCCCACCCTGCATATATTATACCTGACCATGTATAATGAGATGCAGGGCTTTACAACGGGACTCATCTAATGGGCCGCATTTTTACGCCACTGCTGCATCACAAAAATGCGCAAAAATGACACAAGCGGCTTGTAAATCTGCCCCTGTGTATTTTTTGCTATATATTTGTATTTCAAGAGGAACTAGATAGGGCTGCTCTAGCAACCTTCCTCTGATGCCTGTTTTCATTCCTTCTTCTGATCTGACCTTTTTGCTAACTTAGGGGCATATCTTCGAGCCCCTGTGCGTCACTTTTGAGCCACCCACCGTTTTGAAAGAGCAATGCAAATGTTGAATGAGATTTATGAAGCCATGCAAGGCCACCTTGCGTGGCCTTGCATGACTTCATAAATCTTGAGTAATGTAACGCAAAGCATATCATTACGTTGCATTACTGTTCGCCAGGGTAGCATTTTCATAGGTGTTACCTAGGTAGTCCCACGCAACACCCATGGATGTTTCCGCATTCTCAGAGTTACAAGAACTTGTAAATCTGACTTTAAAACTTTACTTTATTGCGTGATATGTTAAAAAAACTTTGCAACCGTATACAAGGACAGACATTCATTGCTAAGTGTTTAACTTTGATAATAAACTTAAAAATATCATTATGTCCTTAAGTACTGACTTTGACGGTGAAGTTAAGAACATCATTAAGACCTAAAATCTAAAAGTTCATTTCGTTTTGGCTTCAACAGTTGGGAATTAAAAAAAGAATTAAAAAAGAATTAAGGAAGAATCATCATGACAGAGAAGCCTCTGTTGCCTGAT
This sequence comes from Lissotriton vulgaris, assembly GCF_964263255.1. Taxonomy (NCBI): domain Eukaryota; kingdom Metazoa; phylum Chordata; class Amphibia; order Caudata; family Salamandridae; genus Lissotriton; species Lissotriton vulgaris. The sequence goes on from NC_141693.1 coordinate 1,105,541,851, forward strand.
ATGCAGACCGTGATACTCTATAGATTATATTCAATTAGAGAAGAGAGTTTAGCATTTTCTTAATGAAGGGGAGAGGTTATGTAAAACAACTTGTATAGACAAATAGACTCTTCTTGTGCCATGCATTAATAGTGAGTCTAAAGTATGTCTGTTGGTCGATGACTGGAGGTGCTAGACTCAGTAAGGCGAGGAGACAGGTTGCCTGTCTGTTCACAGTGCACACATCTTGCCTCCTTCTTAGTGAAGCGATCCATAAATTTGACCAAGGCATAGTTCAGGGTAGTATTCAAGGGGTCAGGACAAGCTAGAGCCTCTCCTCTGCAAGATCTTGGATCTTTTGCAACCCAACTCCTGCGCAGCAGGGCCCTTCTATTTTCTAAGAGATTAGGACACAGGCATATCACGTGTATTATATCCTCCTTGTTTTGGCTGCAGAACTGACATGTTTCATGGGCACGGCCTCTTTTCCATTTTCCGAAGTGACAGGATAGTGGGATCACCCATATTCTCAGTTTTAAAAACTGAAGCTTAATCCTTTGTTGAAAGTGATCGTTAGGTAACATTGGGGTTTCCGGTGTGGATAGGTGCGTAGAGTCATCCAGCCGTGATTCTGTACAGAAAGGCTGGCCCTGTCTTCTAATGAAGAAAGTGGTTCGCACTGATTTTAACTAACCTCTTGAATTCGTGTTGGCTGAAATGTAGGTCCCAAAGGTGGCTCAAGCCAAGAGAACTGACAGCTCGGGACAGGTAATAATAGTCTGCCAACCTATGGCTTGTATTCAAGTGGATCCATAAATTGTGGGCCAGAGTGCCTTCTTTAGATGACCTGAGCTTGCAGCAACATATTAGGAAGGCCGCCATACAGGCCTGTGCCTGTCTGCAGACGCCAAAATCCAGTCTAATTTGTGCTGGTGACCTGTAAGAGGGAAGCTGCAAGATTGTTCTCTAAATCTGGGAATGCATCACAAACATACGATTCCCAGGAGAGGAGTAACAAAGAGAAATATCTTTATGTCTTTTCATTTTTTCCTTGATATAAACAGAGGCAAACGCCTCCCAAGATTGTTTTTGTGCAGGACGGTGTCCCTTCTTGCAGAAATACAATCCTGCATGCAATGCAGGCATCCTTGCACCATGGTGAAATTGTGCCTGCTTTGGCACTAGGCTGCCAAAACGGCATAGGGCAAAGGAAAAGGACAGGAATGCACCATATTGTATAAATACAACACATTCCTGACCTTTCCAAGTGACGCAGGGCAGTGAAGCAATGAGAGTTGCTGCACTGGCCTTTGCCACAAAAGTCATAAATGTGCCCCTTAGTTTTTACCCCTTTCTTTAGAGTTGTGGTAGTTTTTTTAAATAAGGCTTTATGTATTGTCACTACTTCCTCAATGATTGGGGTGTGGAATTAGTAGTGCTGAACAGTTTGGTACTAGCGAGTCAGCTTTTTTTGTGGGGCAGCAACATTGACTGACTTTAGAATGGCAGTGATCCTGCAGGAGTTTGCAAATATTATAGTCCTCATTTCAATGAAAATTGGAAACCCTGGGAAGTGCTATAGCTCTGTGATCGCCCTAATATTAGTCAATTCTGTTTAAAGGACTGCTAGGCATGTACAACTTTTTAACTCTGGCATTAGCCAAGACCTTTTGATTTTTCTAAAATTATATCTATAATATACTTACATATAGGTGCTTTCAGCCATCTCTCTTCATCCATTGGTCTATTGTTGTGTCTTTCACATTTGGCTTCTGGCTACTACAGCATGGGGCAATGCGTCAGCCTACTTCAGCCACTGGTTAATTTCAGTGACTGCAATTTGCTGTTTCACAATGAGCACATCACAGTTCCCCTCAGCGTGAGTGTTTTTGATTTTACTTCATAAATACTTTAATGTTGCCTTTGGGTACAGTGGCTGAAATGAAAGCAGGACCTTTCTCCCAAATGTGAATATAGGCCAAATTCGACAATTTTTCAGTTCCAGTCTCCTGCCAGTGCTATTGTAAATTCCTTTTGGAGTATCCTTTGATTTATCTGGCTGCTGGTGTTTCAGAGATTGCGTCCATTTGAAATTGTTATGTTTAAGTTATCCGCTTTTTACTATACATGAAGTACACAAACAAAAGTTTCAATATTCTACATGTGAATGGACAATTCTGCATAATATGTTTATTCCGGATTTCACCAATGGTTCTTTAATAAACTGTGACCAGAAAGAAAATCCGCCTTTATCATGTTTAATTTGCAGCACTTGTGACATTCTTTATTTCCTTCTTTCCTTCATTCTTTGTTTCTTTCCATGAACCTTCTTTATTTGTTTTTTTCTGTTCTTCCCTTCTTTCATCTTTCTTTCCTTGCCCCTTCTTTCTTTGTTTCTTTCTTGCCCTCCTTTCTTTTTTATTCCTTCTTTCTTTCCATATTTATTTTTTCCGTCATTCTTTTGTTCATTTTTCTTTTTTCTTTCATTGTTTTTCTTCCTTCTTTCTTGCTTTCCTTCTCTTTCTCGCTTTCTTTCATTCCTATTTCCCGTATTTTAACTTTTCTTTACTTTTTCTTTCTCTTTCCTTCCTTCATTCTTTCTCTTTCTTCCCTTCTTTCTTTCTATTTTTTCTTCTTTCTTTCTTTTCGTCTTTCTTTCCTTCTTCTTAACTTTCTTTCTTTCCTTAGTTCTTTTGTCTGTTATTCTTCCATTCATTCTTCCTTTTTTCTTTAGTACTTTTTCTTCTTCCTTTTTTGCGTTCCTAACTTTTTTGTTCTTTCTTTCTTTCGTCCTTTCTTTCTTTCTTTCTTATTCTTTTTCACTTCTTTCTTTTCTCCCTTCTTTCTTTTCTCCTTTTTTTCTGTCCTTCTTTTTCTTTTTCCTTATTTATTCCTTTGCGTTTTCATCTTTCCTTCCTACTTTCTATCCTTCTTTCTTTCAAACTTTCTCACTTTTAACTTCATTCCTGCTTGCTTTCCTTCTATCTTTTCCTTTCTTTTTTCCTCCTTACTTCCCATCTTTCTATCCTTCTTTCTTCCACTTTTTTTCCTTTCTTTGTTTTCCTTCTTTAGTGTCTGCTTTTTTTTCTTCCTCTTTTTCCTTCTTTTTCCTTTCTTCTTTTGTTTTGGCCTTTTTTCTTTCTTGCTTCTTTTTTCTTTCATTCCTTCTTTGCTGATTTCCTTGTTTCCTTTCTTTATTGTTTCCTTTTTTCCTTCCTTCTTGATTTCTGTCTTTCTATCATCCTTGCTTTCTTTCTTTCCTTCCTTCTTTTTTTTCTTTACTTCTTTATTTGTTTCTTTCCTTATTTCTTTCTTGCGTTCTATCCTAACTTTATCTTTTCTTTTGAGCCTTCGTTTCTTTCTTTCTTTTTTCTTTCTTGCTTTTCTTTTTCCTTTTTTTCTTGCCATTTTTCTCCCTTCTTTCTCTCTTTCCTTTAATTGTTCCTTCTCTACTTCTTTCTTTCTTTCCCAAATTAAAGAGGCCTACAGCCAATGGCAGAACAATTAGCTTTTTTAGGTTTGTGTTAGCCAAAACCTTATGATGTTACTAGAATTATGTGTATACCATGGTTACCTGTAGGAGTTTTAGTCAACATTTCATCCATTTGTCTGTGGTTGTGCCATTCACATTTTTATCCATCCCATTCAATTATGTATCAGAAGCAATGCATCTGCCTGTTTCAGTCATTAACTGACTTCACTATGAGCTATGATATGCTGCCTTTTCATAATGAGCATATTCACCCACAAAGTAGTACCATTCAGTGCCAGGGATTACTATAGTAATATGTGCTTTTAAACAGTTTTACCTTTAGTCAATGTTTTTTTTTAGATTGACTAACAGACAGCAGCTTTCTGAACAATGAAGTTTTGCAAAAAACAATGACATAACACAATTGCCATGAGGCTGGCAGAAAATACCAGACCTATTGGTTTTCCTCCTGCTCGTTTTTCTAATTTTGTGTGCCCAGAAGGTGAGGTGGAGCAGGGAAAATGGCTGGAAAAATGTAGCATGTCCAGGCAAAGTCTTCTGAGGATGAAGCTTCCTATTTTTCTAATGAACTCAAGCAACGGTCCCCGTAGTCAAAAATGGAGTTGCACCAGTCTAAGATGAAGAAAGCAGAGGAGACAGTTATTAAATCAAGAGAGGAACCCCTTATCTAGGACAGGATGGTCCCGCACCAAGATCCAGACACTGACAACTGAGGGAGAGGTGGAGCAACAGGGCAGATATGTCCAGGGGGAAGAGTTGTCTGATGTAATCAATCATCAGCATATGAACGTGCCTCTGCCGGAATATTTTGCACACAGTGAAGATTATTTATTTGGCACCATACAAATGCAAAGAACTCGATTCCTTGCCAGTCTGTAAAGCCATCAGAAGTGTCCTATCTAGGAAATGGTCAGATGTGGAGAAACCTCGTTTTCTGAGGTTTCTCTCCAAGATGTATAAACTTGATAGAGGTGTTTCTTGCAAACTTCAAAGCAGATTCCTTTATGATAGGCTTGTCTTCAAGTGGAACAATGTTTCAGACGACACAAAACAGGCAGATGCTCCAGGAAAGAAGGCTCATGGTGCCATCAAAAGAACTTACACTGCCTCTAAATTTGCAGTAAGCTTTGGCACATTTTGCACTTACAGTACAGTCGCTCCTTCATGATTTCCCAGCATTGGCTCAAGAGCTCCTGCAAGGTTGAACATTTAGGCTGTCCATGATGGAACAACAGTTCAGATTCCTATCTGACATTTCCTTTGATTGTCTCTGTGCTTCTGCGTTTGCATCAGGTTCTGCTATAGCAGTTAGAAAGGCCTATATGAATGAGATCTTGGAAAGCCGACGACTCCCAGAAGGCAGGTTTGAGTCACCTTCCCTTCACTGGATTAAAGCTATCTCTATAGCAATTAGAGGACCTGATAAAGAAGTCTGAGGAAGATCGTACACTTGTAATACTAGTCCATCCTTCCTCCAGCATTAGAACTTTCTGGTTTTGCCTGGTACTTGAAATACCTTGCTCCTTCACTGAAACATCTTAGCTCTTGTCTGCTGTCTTCCAGCCCCATTCAACAGGTGCAGACTCTTGGATCCCTCAGGTAGTTGATGAAGACAACTAACTAGACCTCCAGACCACTTCCAAATATTTCATCTTAGCAACACCTACAGGACATTGCTAGTGTGCTGTCAGGGGATGTTGGAAGGAGTTCAGGACTTGATAAGCAAAGGTATAGTAGTCTCAGTTCTGGAATAGGAAAGAGAATGGGAATGTTATACTTTCATGTTTTCGGTCCAAAAATCCTCAGGGTAATTTCAACCAATATTTGATTTAAAGAAGGTGAATGACTTTTTCCTATGTTAGAGATTCAAAAGGGTTTTATTGCAGAACCTCCTGCCCAGAACACCACCAGTAATGTGTCTACCTTTACAAGATGGCTCGGTTGGATGATTACCAGTGCATTGAAACACCGTTCACTATCAGTTCTGCATCCTATCATTCGGACTACCATCGGCCTCAGGGTATTCACCAATACTCTGACACCTTTGATGAATAATCCTCATGCTCAGGGGCTGTTTGTATTTCCATATATAGATGAATGTTTGATCTGTGCTCCTTTTTCTAAGGTTCTGGAAGCAGTGCATCTGGTATGCAGACACTAATGAAACATGGATTTTTGTTGCACAAGTTGTCCCATCTTCATCCGGTTGAGAATCTCCAGTTGATTTACGTACTTTTTGAGGATAGATCTGGGTACAGTCTTCCTTATGCCTCTAACACAAAGGAAGTTGATGTATAGACTGAGAGCTCTTCTCTATTGTCAGGAAGTGCCACAGAGACAACAGCTCATGGTTTGGCGGGTCTTTTTTGTTAGTCCCTTGGGCTCAATTACATTTGTATCTTCTAGTGAAAAATCTACTTAGGATCTAAAGGCTAAGGACTACAAACTGATGATTCATAATTCTCCTTCAGTGCCCCAGAAACGTCATTGATGGCTGAATCTATCCCTTCTAGGCAATGCAATTTCCTTTTCTCCTCCTTTCCACATGTGGTGATAACAGATTCAAGTAGCCCGGGGTGGGGAGCCAAGGTGGGAAAACACTCAGTCCAGGATTCGTGGTTCTTGATGGTGTAGACTACCTGTTCCCATCGGAGGAGCTTGGTGCAGTATTCAAAGCCCTATTGCCCTTTGTTCCACTTCTCCAGAAACAAGGAGATCAGACTGAAATAGACAACATGGGTCAAAAGATTCCACAACAACCCTTTGGGATGCCCCTGTGAATGCAATACGTTTTTGTTAGCCATAGGTCTTATTTATGTATTTCCTCCCTTTGCCCCATCTTGGTGCTGCCAACCTTGGTTCCTGATGCTTCTATAACTAGTGCTACAGCCTCCTTGGATTTTTCCAACATCTCCCTCTCCCCAGAGGTGCCCACCTTTCTCAGAGATGACTCTTTAACTCCTATCCTAGTGGGTCTGGAAACTGAGAGGCTAAGGTTGGTGTCCTTGCGTTGTTCCTCTGAGGTAGCCCAATCAATTCAAAACTCAAGAAGGCAATGACCCTTAAATGTGCCTGAAAGGTACTGGAGGTATTTTAATTGATGAATTAAAATACCTCCAGTATGTATGTCTAAGACTGGCATACGCAGGGAAAAATTCTAGAGTTTCTGGGGGACAGTTGACTTTTGGGGCAAGCAGTATCTATTTTACATAAGCAATGGGTTGCCATTGGGAGATCTAGAATTTCTGATTTTGTGCCTCGGCAGTCCGTCTCCTAAACAGTTATTATTTGAGAAGGCTTACATTATGTAAACCTTTCACTTCCTGGTATTTGCCTTTGGTTGTATGACAGAACCATGTGTGCAATTACAATGCGTGTCTTTACAACACAGTGATTCCCACAACTGCGTGTTTACCATACATGCCTTTACCACACATATGGCTTTACAATGCATGACTTAACAATGAAAATGTCAGTATTAAGTAGGTAAGTATTATGCCTTTGTGTGTATATTTGGAGGCATTATAGTTACCTGTGAAATACTCACATTTTCAATGTATAAACATGTGGTAAAGGCATATGCATTTAAAGAAATAAATATGTATATTTATATGTATTTTTATAAACACATACATATATGTATGTGTGTATCTATTTTTACATATACATTATATATATTTAAAATGCATAATTATTATAAATTAGACAGATATATATAATAGAATAAATACATATTTTTATTGTTGTATATATATTTTTCTTTTAGCAACACTTAACCCTTAACCAAAACCCACCCTAAAAATTCCTTTACCACCCAAAAACTCCAACCCACCCTAAATCCTAACAATTCCCTTGCCACCCAAAAACCCAAATCCACCTTAAACTAACTTCAGGCAGAGAACTCCTCTCTGCCAGCGGAGTTAAGGGAGTTTTGCCTACTCCGTGCTTTGTTGAGAACACGGAGTTCAAGCAAAACTCAGATTCCGTGGTGGGGCGCAGTTAGCTGGCCCCTCCACCCTCCCTAATTTAATTATAAGAATAAAGGCAATTACCTGCTGTGGCGTCTCAGGGCTGCCTCCTTCTTGCCATGGTCTCTCTCTCATCCTTTCCGTCTTCATCCACGGAAACCCCTACGTTTTACGAATTACGCGCACGCATGCCCTCGTGCAAGACGTACAACATAGGGGTTTCCTTGGATGAGAACGGTGAGGATGAGGAGGATAGAGAGACCATGGTGAGGAGGAGGCAGCCCGAGACACCACAGCAGGAAAGTGCCATTTTATAAAAATAATTAAATTAGAGAGGGTGGAGTGGAGTGGAGCGGAGTTCCACTGAGTTTTCCAACTCCGTGGAACTCCGCGTAGTGGCACTACGCCAGCTCTCCCCGGGCTTACACTAAACCCAAAATATTTCTTTGGCAACCAAAAACCGAACCCACGTTAAACCCTAAAAATTCCTTTATCACCCAAAACACCAAAGCAACCTAAACCCTAAAAATCCCCTTGCCACCCAAAATCCCAACCCACCATAAACCCTTAAAATTCCCTTACCATCCCAAAACCCAAACCCACCATGAATCCTAAAAATGCACTTGCCACTGAAATCTCAACCTAAAACATAAAAATGTCAGATGTTTTGGAAGGGCAACAATTTAATCCTTTGAATGGAGGGGAGGGGGGTTGTACTATCAAAAGGGGGAGAGCGGTTGGGCACGAGATGGAGTGCTATAGAAGAAGAGAAGTCGGCACAAGAGGAATGGAGGCTGCATGACGCGTGAACATGTACACGCTCGTTCTGTCAGAGGAAGAAATCTAGTGTGCAGAAGTGTCCTCACAGAGTATTATCTGTTAAACTATGAATCCTAAGCAAATCTACAGTGTGCAGGGAAACACGTACAGAGGCACTCATCTGTTTCAATAGCACTGTTGCGTGGTCCATGCGCTGCACCGCTTGTGCTTCTCCGTGTTCATGGGGATCACTCTTATTGTGGAGATGGCAGAGGTGTCGTGCGGTCATGTGACGTCACGTCTATTGGTGTTTGCCTTATGACTACAGGTATCTGTCAATTAGTGACACACCCACTTATATTGACGAATGCCATTTGCTATTATAATAGCATTCTATTTTACATTGAATCTGTGCAGACAGCAGAAAGCTGCCCATCAGTGATGCACACACTTCATTCTCTGAAAGGCTAGTTGGAAATGATACCACTCTATTTTAGATTGGATGTGTGTAGTTGGCAGAATTTTGCTTATCAGTGACATGCACACTTAATTCTATTAAAGGCTAGTTTGTTGGGAAAGTTGCATTAGAACAGCTGTGTCGATGAGGCTCCAATTGTGTTCTACAACACAGTGACATGCACTCTGATTCAGCGTGGCTCTGGTAATGCTCTAGCAAACAGTGACACATACACTTAGGAAAGAAACGGCTGCAGGGATCTGCCAAACAGCGGTACGCACACTATATCTACTCTAACTATAACACTGCCTATCATGTTTGTTGAGGAGTGATTATATTTGGGTGTCTAATCAGATCCGGAGGTTTTGGGCATCAGGTCAAACACCAATTTGTAATGTGAAAATTGTTAAACATTTTATTTCTGCTTTGAAATGGTTATATATATTTAGGTAATACCCTTCACAATCTTCTAGTACTTTAGCTCAAGGGAGATGGGGTATGAGGTTATATTTATGAATATTCATATTTGTGAACATGCTGAATTATTCTCTTTCTCCAATTTTTATGCCACCAGAGTGTAGAAAGAAAAAAATCTTTAGTGTTACATCATTTGGGTCCAGAGAAACAAGTTGTGTTTGAACATCTTCCAGAGCTGGATTATATTTAAGGAAATTGGTGCTCACTTGCAAATTTGAGGGTAATGTGAAAAAACGAGTCAGGGACCAAATATTGCAGGGATGAAGTATGGAGAGGGTAAGAGATGACATATGGCAAAGGGATGAGCCCAAGTTAAATGAGGTAATACTCATACTCATTGCAAAGAAGATAGAACATTTGTTAGCATGTGTGGACATCATTAAGAAAGATAACTGCAAGGAAGATGTTTCCACACCAAGAGAACTGGTACACAGCATTGAAAAAAACAACAATGGGAGCACTCTGAAGACACAATTCATGGGAAAATGCTTCAGGTGTGGAGTGGTTGGTCACATGGCCAATGATAGGCAGTGCCCTACTTTGGGGGTTGTGTACAATTAATGTGGAGTCAAAGGTCACTATGCAAAGGTGTGTAGGTCAAAACATAAGAGCGAAAAAGTGAAGAAGGTGGGCGTTGACAAGGAAAATCTTTATAAATATGAGTATGATGAGTTTCAGGTATAAGAGATTTTTCTGCAAGTGAGTGGGGAACGTAAAGGCTGCAGCCTAGAGGACATTGTAAATGTCAATGGTCAAGTAGTGAAAATGTTGTTTGACTCAGTGGCAAAGATTACATTGATCCCTTAAGAATTCTTCAATGTGTATTTTTGGGAAGGGTTAAGCTATACAAACCATACATTAGGCCCTAAGCGTATGGGAGGCCAACCCATTAAGTTGGTAGATTATTTTGTGGGGGAACTGGAATACATAGGAAAGCTCATAGCATGAAAAATATACGTGTCCAGCTGAGGACACATAATAATCAGTTGGCAGCAACAAGCAGATTCAGAAGTTATGTTAGATCCCAATAGTACACCTCCAATTTTGTTGAACGAAAGAAGAAACCAGAACTCACAGATAGGAGTGAGAAAGTTTCAGAGGAGAGTAGCACAGTTGAGGTAGAACTGGAAGATGACAAGGGGCGAGCAGAAAGATTTTTCGGAGGTATTTAGTGATCGATTAGGACATCTCACGCAATATACAGATGAAATTGTTTTAAAACAAATTCCAAACCTGTTGCAAGCCAGTTGAAGAGAGTCTTTCTTACCATGAGACAACCCATGAAGGATGAGCTGGAGAGATTGAGAAAAGTAGGGATAATTGAAGAAGTGGAAGTATCAGAGTGGGTGCCTCCAGTAGTCTTAGCAAAGAAAGTGTCAGGTGAGATTAGGTTTTGTATGGACCTAAGGGGGTTGAATAGAGAGGTTGTAGTGGACATATTCCCTTTGCCCAACATTACAGATACTTACACCACTCAAAGGAGCAAAAATATTCTCCACCTTAGATCTTCGGGCTGTGTACCACCAGACAGAACTGGCAAAACATCCAAAGATTTGACTGCCTTTGGAACACCATTTGGTGTGTTTAGGTTTACCAGGATGCCAATTGGATTGATTTCATCAGCCTCTGTGTTTCAAAGGGCAATGTAGAGTGTGTTGGAAGGGCTGGAAGGCGTAAAGATTTATCAAGGTGATGTGTTGGTCTATGGTGGTACCTAGGAGGAACATGATTTTTGTCTATGGGATATACTTGAAAGATTTAGATAGAGGGGTCTCACTCCGAAGGAAAATAGAATGCAAGTTTGGAAGTAAAGAATTAGTTTATTTGGGACATAGATTCATGGGAGACAGTATTTATTCTAACAAGGAATTAGTAGGCACTACAAGAAACTTGCCAATTTCTGAATACAAGGAGGATTTAATCAGGTTCCTAGTCATGGGGAAAAATTATCATAAATGTATGCCCCAGTTTTCAGCAAGGGCTTATAACCTCAAGAAATTATTGAAAAGAGGGATGAGGTATGAGTGGACAAAATGGTGTGATGAGGAATTTAAGGATCTCAAGGAGGCTCTGTCAAGGGCGCCGTCCTTAGGTAGTTTTAACATGCAGGATGGGTCAGTACTGATCACAGGCGCCAGTGCTAAAGGACTATAAGGAGTCTTAAAATAAGGCAAAGGAAGTGAAGAATGCATTATAATTTTTGCATCCTAGAGGGGATCAGAAAATCCTTATTCTGTTATCAATAAGGAAGGCCTTTTGCATAGTTTGGGCCATTAAAAAACTGACTAATTTCCTTTGGGAAATGAAGTTCACAATCAGAACAAATCATAAACTTTTATGAGAATTTTTTTATTAAAAAGGATTTGAAGCACTATCCAGCACGATCTTTCAGTGGGTTATTTCTCTACAATACTACATTTTTAGGGTAGAATATATCCCGAGGTTGAAAATAGTATAGCTGACTGTCTATCAAGGTTGGGAGAGACAGAAACAATGTCAGAGGATTTTGAAACTCAACAGCAATGATGGATGAATTTAAAATTAGTGAAATCCCAGAAGGTATTGTGAGTGAAGATGAGGGACGAAACAGAGTGTAGAGGAATAGGAACTAACAGATGTCAGCAAACTCATCAAGGATGGTTGGAGTGAATGCAAAAGATTGAATCCATCATACTCAGGGTACTGGGAAGTGAGAAATGAGTTGCCAGTACGTACCGGCCTGGTAGGCATAGGTTCAAAACTGATTCTGACAGTGCAGCTGGGGGATAAGGTATTGGAATTAGCACACCAAGAACATTTGGGTTTTAGCAAAACAAAGGAAAGGATTAGGATACACTTCTGGTGGCCAGATTTGGACACTCAGGTGGAGCAATTGATCAGAGAATGTTTGGACTGTAAGAATATTGATAAAGTGGGCAACACAAGGAGGGAGCCCATGACAATTCAAGAACCACCTGAGAATCCTTGCGACAAGTAGCATTGGTTATTTTGGGGCCTGTAAGCAGTAAGGCTGGACAATTCTATGTTGTAGTATTGATTGACTTGTACTCAAGGTGGCCTGAGATTAGGATCACCCCAGGAGTGGAAACAAAACATTTGGTGAGATTCCTTGATTGACATTTTTTCCAGAGAAGGTATACCGGAGTCCATGTTAACAGACAATGGAGTACAGTTAGTACTGCAAGAGATAAAGGAATTTCTTGCATGTCAAGGTATACAGTAAAATAATTGTGTACTCTATCACCCTAAATTAAATGGAGTGGTAGAACGATTTAGTAGTCCTCAAAGAAGCCATACAAACAAAAGACTGGAGGGAGGAAATTTGGAGATGGGTGGAAATGTATCGCCTTACACCAAGTACAAACACAGGAAGGGTTCCTTTTTAGCTGTTTAGCGGGAGGGAACCAGGTTCATAGTTGTGTCCTACTTGGATCAATCAAGCTAAGATTGGACCAAGGGAATGCCCATCAAAAAAAAGGGAAGTTGCGGAAAATTCAGGGAGTAATGACAAGTCACTAGGAGGAAAGGGACCACGGTGCAGCAGCAGAAGAGTACATTTACCACAATATTTGAAAGATTATGTGATGTAGGAATATAGATTTTGTTTCTAGGTTAGCAAGTTAATATTCTCTGTTTAAAAGTTTTATTTAAGGAATGTTACCCTCTAAAACCCTTTTCCTAGCTTTGCTACCTTGTTCTGTCCTTTCCAGTCAGGTGATTGTATTATAAAGGGGTATGGTGTGTAGTATTTAGGATATCTAATAGAATGCAGAATGTGAGGGCAGTAAAATGTGAGGACTGAAGGTTCCAGGGAAGGAGATTGGAGAAGGAGACCAATACTGGGAAGCCAAGAGGCAGCCTATATGCGGAGTGGCTGAGGGGTATTTACTAAATAAAGGTACTTTAACTTCCTTAGTGCATTGGAGTTTCTTTTTCACACCAATGTAATGACGGTAAGCTACAGGTTACACCTGTGTCATGGGTTTAACTGTTATGGCTCCTTGCTTCCTGACTTTGGCTGGGGAGAGTCTATGTGTAGACTCAGTTAGGGCAAGGAGGTCGCTTGGCTGAAGCTTCTGATGTTGTGAGACCTCATAGATACTGCTGCCAGGTGCTTGAATATTGGTCTATGAACTTGTCAGCAAGCTAGGCATGTGTCTTCAGACTTTATACCAGATCCAAGATAAAAACAATCAAATTGCTGTACATTGGCATGAACTGCTTTTATCCATTCACTGATGAGTTCCTCCACTGCTTGACCAGACATTGATCCAATTTCGAGCTGCTGGAAAGCATTGCATGTTTCATGTCAAGCCTCAAGCAGTTATTTTCTCTCTTTCTCACAATCCCTGCGGTGCCTTTGAGGAAAATCCAAGTTTTTCCTGGAGATAACAATAAAAGATAAAAAGTACTTGCTGTATGGTTAATATCTCAAGAGGCCACTCTTATGTGGTCGGAGGAGGGTGTTCCTTCCAAATCAACCACAGGTCACAAATCCCTATCAATACCTGGGTACTCCTAGTTGTATGTATATGTGTGCACTACACCTTCCTCAGGTACCACCATCCAAGCCAAAATTCCACAGTCAGCATCTCAGGAAGTTGTGGAAGAGGTCTTTACTGTAAGCTAAAAGTGTCTCATTGTATATACTAAGAAGGTAGCCTTATTGAAATGATAAAAACATATTAATAGGAGCAGAGGAACTGCTCTGCAGAGGGATCAACCATATACTTAAACAAATGATTTAATAATGTGACCTCTGTAGAGTGCTTATAATTATATCCTTATGCCAATATGCATGTGCCTTGCCAATTTTTCCAAACCTGTACATTTCCTCAGCAGTTCCCTGACTGCTGAAAGACTAACTTCTCTGCTGAGTTTATCTCTAGTTGAGGCCTCACTTGTAGGTGATTTAATACTACTTAGAATACTATGAATAGCCTGGTTGGATTGCTTTATGAATTGCATATTGGTTACTGCTACTTGCTTGTCGGTTTAACCATGCCCAGTTGTGCTGTACATTATGGACCAAGTAAAACACCCAGAAGTATGGATCTACTATTAAGAGAGCTGCCAAAAAAGGATCTAATTTGTGTACAATTGATGTCAGTATGGCGCCTCTTGCAGACACTAGTACATCAAGTCATAGAAACAAAATGCAGAACAAGCTGCCTTGAGAATTCTAATGTGAAATTGCTTGCACATACTGTCATAGGTGAGAAGGTGCAGAAACTGTAGACTGAGCTGCTGGCATTAGAGGTTGTTAACAAGAATGGAACTTTTTTGATCAGAATGAAGCGGTATAAAAAGCACACGCATACACTTGAAACCAAAAAGTATAACACATTCGAGACTAAATCAGAAATATAATGCTATGGAACACAACCCCACTCCTGATAACGATAAAGGTCAAATGTCCTATCCGTGAACCTAACAGATCTTGCTCTTTACCAGCACTTAACAGGTATGAGCAGTGGTGGCTGGCAGAGGTAATGCTGTGTGGCAGTGAGGCGGGCGGTGGAGGGGTAGTAGAGTCTGACATATGATGGCAGATATTTATTCATTTATTTATGTTCACCTTTGCCGTTCTATGTTGGACTCTACTACCCCCCACCCAGCCTCTCCCCTGCCCCGCCCCACAGCGTTACCTCTGCCAGCCGCCATGGGGTTGTGAGCCACACTACCTACTTTGAACCTGTATGTAGGTGCTGTAACGCTTACAACACTTCTCCACGGTCTGATGGGGATAGCACTCAAATTGTTCTGCACCTGCCCCAAACATGCACACACACGCTCTCATTGTGCACTTTCCTGGAAGACAAACAATGCCATCTGCTTGGGCCCTTATCAACATTCCATTAATGCAATGCCATGAAGTGATTTTGCTTATTGTTTTTGGCGGGGGCAGATGAGCCCCTGGCAGCCTCAGTCGTTGTTTGACTGAATTAAGTTGGCCAATGAGTGACGTAGCCATACTTTTGTTTTAATTTCATAACAATTATCTTGATGATTTATCTCTTGTGATCCATTTACAATACTTTTGTCTGCTACTTCCACTCCCTTCGGCTTTCCACTTCCAGCTTTTCCTTGCCTTTTACCTCACACCTGCTCTTTCGTCTTCTCTCCTTCACTTTCATATCTTGGCTTTATTTCCTTCCTCTATGCTTAACTTTCTCCTCTCTCCTCCTCATCCCTCCCCTTTGCTCCTCTCCTTTAACTCTTTAATTACACACTCCTTTACCCCTTTCCCCTCCCCATCTCTCACCCCTCCATTCCTCCTCTCTTCTTCCACTCTCACATCCCCATTCACTTTGTCTCTCTCATTCCCTCCTTCCCTCCATCACTTTTCATGGTTGTATCTTTCTAACCTTCATTATATCCTATTTCCTCTTCCACAACTACCTCAGACTCTCCCCTGTTCCAACACACGCACACCAACCATCCCGCTGACCCATGTGATCCTTACACAACTCCAACACCCTAGGTATAATCAGGTTTACTTCAGATCAGGCCACATGCTCTGGTTTCATCAAAAGAGAGACTACATTGTTCTCACTATCTGGCTAACTGCCATCCTGCCAGTGGCGTAACAAAAGCCCTTGCATCCCCAGGGGGCCCCTACGTCACTGTGAATGGGTGGCAGGCCCCAGGCCTTACAACTCCTAGCTGGAGCCAGAGCGTGGGGGGCCCCCCTCCATGTACTTTGCAGGCCCCCCCCTTAAGTTTTGTTATGCCACTGCATCATGCACCTCTTTTTTAGTCTAGAACCCCTCTAGAGTTCTCAATTTGTGGTACTTGCAAATGTGAGACCCAACGGAGAGAGACAGAGCCTTACAAATACAAAAGATCATGCTGAGTGGCTGATGTCCTCGGATGGTGGGGCGTAGTTTAGGAAAGAGCAACAATTGCCCCAAGGCTGGGAATCCAGATCAAAAAGATGGTGTTAGATCTGGTATCCCATGCATGGTTTCCCCTAACCTTTTGCCTTCAAACCTTCTGTCTTTGCTGGATTGGTTCTTGCTGGCCTTAAGATTCTGTGCATGTTACCACTGCTGAAGTGCTTGTGCTTTTTCCCTAAATCATAGTAACATGAGTTTATCCACATTGAACCATTTAATGTACTGATAAGTCCCTAGTTAAGTGCACTACATGTGCCCAGGGCCTGTAAATTAAATATTACTAGTGGACCTGAAGCACTGATTGTGCTACCCACTGAAGAAGTTCTTTAAACTTGGCTCATGCCTGCAATTGCAGAGCCTGTGTGTGCACTGCCATGTTGACCTTGCGAGTTAAACCTCTTGCCAGGCCAAAACATTCCTTTCTAATACATATATGTCTCCCCTACGGTAGGCCCTGAACAGTCTAAGGGCAGGACACAGTGTATTTCAAAAGTAGAACATGTCCTTTTAAGTATTATATATACTGGTACTGAAAAATTCTTACATTCGTTGTTCACTACTGCAAGGCCTATATTTTAAATAGGGTACCATTAGGATTACCTTATTACATTTTATAAGTGTAATTTCCAAATGGAAAGATAAAACTGATTCAAGTTTGCTGTCTGTGGAATCACAATTTAAAATCACAACTTATGGTGAGGTCGGATGTTAAATAGCAATTCTGAAAAAGACCGTTTTAGGAAGTTGGCATTTTCTTACTTTAGCCAATTGGTGACTGCTGCCTGTCTCTGCTCACATGTCTTGGCTTTGTGTATTTCCCCTAGACAACCACACATAATGGGAGAGTAGGTGTGACCTGATAGGCGGTCCTGGCAGGAGCAGAGGGAGGAGCTGGGCACAACCTCACTTACACATGGATAGCTGTGTCCAGTCCACATCCAAAGGGAACACAAGGAGATGATGGACAGAGCATTGAAACTTTTCTGACACTCACCCTTAGTCACAGAGCTGGGTTGAATCTATCATCATTCTTTAGCCCAGTTCAGACCCAAGGATGCTTGTTCCCGGTCCAGGGCAGACCTAGCTTGGCAATTCAGGCTGGGCTATTCCCATAGGGTCAAGACTGATTTGCATATGGCTGGGTTGGAACTAGGGTGGCGAAGTGAGCTAATGAACAATGAATGATTCAACCCAGATCTGTGACTTGTGGTGAGTGAATGAAAGGTTTCTGCGCTCCATCCATCATCTCCTAGTGTTTGCTTTGTTTGTACTAAGTTGGCAGGATATGCCCAGACTTTGCCACTAGATTCAAGCTAGCCTGGCTGATGAGGGGTGTTACTCCGAAACTAGTCCCAGGATGCGTGTTTCCGGTCCAGGGAAGACCTGGCTTGGCAGTTCAGGCTGGACTATTCCCATAAGGAATAAGGTCAAGACTGATTTGCATATGACTGGGTCTGAGATGGCAAAGTGAGCTGAAGAATGGTGATGGATTTAACTCTAATCTGTGACTGGGGTGAGTGCCTGAAAAGTGTCAGTGCTCCCTCCATCATCTCCTTGTGTTTGCTTTGTTCACCCAATGGGCTACATACCTCCATAGTGAGTCCGAACCAGGGCAGGAAGGACATGGGCTCCATGCACTTCAAAGGCATACTTGAAGCCTACCCCACAGCAAAGACACAACTGAGTACTTTACCTCAGACACCACCACTTCAGTACACCTCTGGACCTGTGAATACTCTGCCAGGAAGAATGAATGCTGTGCTGCATAAAGGACTGTCACTCTGTTGGACTTCCACTCAGAAGGAGCTGCTGCCTTGCTGTGCTGCCCTCTTGTCTGCAGAGTGGAGAGTAAGAACTGGATCTGGAACCTATCTTCAACCCATGTTCCCAGAGGTACTCATAGGGCAAATCTGCTGGCCTCCTGATCTGACCTTAGGGACATACCAGGCTCCCCACAGTTCCTGGACTTGCCATCAATGATCCCCTGACCCGAAGAGGCATCTCTCAGATCCTAAGCCTTTGGAGTTGTTTTTTAAGCTCCTAAGGTCAAGCTTATCAGCCCTTTGCTAATGGGCCCTTTTGATCCAGAACCACACCACTCTCACAGAAAATTAGTGTGATCAACCGCAGGTTTGTCTCTATGCCCAGCAAGCTTTGTCCACCAGCCTGGATTGTCAGCACGAGGCTCCAACCCACCTGTTCGCGATGTCCAGACTGCTCTTCATGCTATGTCGGCCATCATCGGTGAACTTATCCCTGCGAACAGGACACTTGGCAAAAAACTTGAAAAGGTAAAACATCAACAGGACTGATCTAGGACTGTATCTGACTCAAATTCCCAAGCAGCCCGCCTGAACTTTTAGTTTTGACCAGGTCCAGCTCAACCAGATATCTCTGGTTTTCTCTTTATCCCTTTAAGTGCTATTTTTCAGTTTAGTCATTAAAAATTCATACCTCCAGTTCTACCTATTGAGGTTTTGTTGTTTAATGTATAAAATGAAGCTCTATTTTTCTAACCTGGGCCCAGATGTGAGTAAATCTCATTTACCGACTCATAAATACCGAATTTTACCGATTCGGTATTTATGAATTGGTAAATGAGATGTAGGTAAAAATTTTGTATTTTTTACTGAATCGGTAAGATTCGGTATTTACCGATCGGTAAATACCGAATCGGTATTTGGTATTTTGTATTGAATCCTATGGGCCTTGAAGCCCATAGGATTCAATACCAAATACCGATTCGGTATTTACTGAATCGGTAAAAATACTGAATTGCTAAGAGGGACAGGGTGTCACTTTGACACCCTGTTGCACCCCTGTAACTGGCTTTTGCGCCATGTGGCATACATACATGCCCTTAGGGCATGTCTGTGTGCCACATGGCACAGGTGTACATGCACAGATGTGCATGTATACAAGAATTCATAATTTACCATGCATTTGTATTGCATGGTAAATACCGAATTCTAAAGGCCCTGTAGCACTGTTAGAAGTGCTACCTACATCACAAAATACATTTTCGGTATTTTTACTGAATGGTAAATTTACCGAATCAGTAAAATGTACAGAATCGGTAAATTACCGAAAATGTACGTTTTTTGAGCCCCTACATCTCCATAGTCCTTTACCGGTCGGAAACGCCCGAAAATCGGTATTTTCGGCCGTTTCCGACCGGTAAAGGCCTACCTACATCTGGCCCCTGCTGAGTAATCTTTTTGTTGGTGTTTTCACAGTTTTATTTGAAGTGTTGTACAAATACTTTACACATTGCCTCCAAAGTTAAGCTTGACTGCTCTGTGTCAAGCTACCAGGAGGTGACCACTGGTTAATTTAGGGTGTGATTGTGCCTTACCCTAACTAGGATTGTGGTTACTGCTTGACCAAGGCTTATAACTCAGTCAAACAGGACAATTTCTAACACATGATAATTCGATACTTATAACTATTTTCTTCAGAGCATGGGGGTTTTCGGGCAGGATCCAATCACCATGCTCACTCAAACGATGAATCAGTCATTTAATTGAACGGGGTCACAGCATTACTTTGGAAACACATACTGATCCCTTCCGATTCATTATGGCTGAGATACCCGCCACCCCCTCTCAACACAATCCCCAAGAATTGGGAAACCGGAAACAGTTCTTGAACTTTTGGAAGGCGGGAAGGGAGTTACCCTTCCCGGCCGTATTTATTAAAATATGAAACAAAATCAAAACATTAAAATAACAGTTTCATATCATGTACAATTTCATATCCACATTACGATGTTTGGCTAACCTTAACATATATCTAATACAAAGGTTCTCCTAGCCGATACTAACATCCTTACAAAAATGCATTTCAAATTGAAATTGTACATCCTAACGTTAAGGGCCAACGGCAAGGTCGTAACCGGTGTCAGATCCCTAAACCAGAACTCCCCCCTCACTTGTGAGGGGCGGCCACACAGAGGACTGCACCTCGTGTGCCATACCAATTTCCCTTGTCTTGACGGGGGCCCCTGCTAACTCGACACCATGTACGTGGTCGTCCGAGGACTCGTGTGAGGTGTCTAGAAGGTAGCGTAGACCCCCCTCCCCACCCTACACAACTTACCACATCTGCCGTCGCAGATGTCCTGGCCCCGGGAAATTCCCAGGAGGGGCCCGTAGCCCCTCCTATCCAGGGAGGGGCCTTGACCACCTTCCCTTTCCTTTAGGCGTCCCGTCCTTTAGAAGGGACCGCCTCCCCGTTGAGGGGCCAATGGCCACCTCCCCCCGGGCGCTCCCATCCGTAATGGGTGACGCCCCCCCCTAGGGATCTTCCAATGACTGCTCACCGATCATGACCTTACCGCCCGACCAAACAATAAATACGACAAGATTACTGACTAAAAGAAAGAGACATTCCTACTTAAAACAGATCACGTCTCAACCTCAAACATCTAAAACATTACTAATCACTCTGATGAAAGTCTTTAATAAAGCATACTGTACAGAGTTATCCACTTTATTGCAACCGAATCATAAACTTTATTCAGCAACAACCTGCAAGAAAAAACTACTACGTAAAACGAACTTTATACTACAACAAACTACTACGTAAAATTGAACTTTATACTACAACAACTTGCTGTCTTCAGGGGATGGTGGGTGGGTTCAAAAATGGCTCTTCGTTCCGTCTCGAGCTCACGTGCAGCGAGGAGGTGCAGCTTCAGAGCACAGGAACAAGAGGATGCTTCCTTGGCTTGTGGCTCCTTTTATTCTTCTCTGGGCGGGCGTGAACCCGCCTCCTCTCGCCTCCCGGGGCGTGGCGGACGGCTTCGGTGTCTAGGACAACCCACTCTTGGGCGGGAAAAAGCGCGCCCCGGCTACGCCGCTTCGGGCATACCAGCCGAGACGCGCCTCTCGCCCAAAATGGCTTCCCGGGGGGATCGGGGTACTCCACCATACGTTCGGGGGGACCGATTGGTCGCCCCTTTCCATATGGCTGAGATACCCGCCACCCCCTCTCAACACAATCCCCAAGAATTGGGAAACCGGAAACAGTTCTTGAACTTTTGGAAGGCGGGAAGGGAGTTACCCTTCCCGGCCGTATTTATTAAAATATGAAACAAAATCAAAACATTAAAATAACAGTTTCATATCATGTACAATTTCATATCCACATTACGATGTTTGGCTAACCTTAACATATATCTAATACAAAGGTTCTCCTAGCCGATACTAACATCCTTACAAAAATGCATTTCAAATTGAAATTGTACATCCTAACGTTAAGGGCCAACGGCAAGGTCGTAACCGGTGTCAGATCCCTAAACCAGAACTCCCACCTCACTTGTGAGGGGCGGCCGCACAGAGGACTGCACCTCGTGTGCCATACCAATTTCCCTTGTCTTGACGGGGGCCCCTGTTAACTCGACGCCATGTACGTGGTCGTCCGAGGACTCGTGTGAGGTGTCTAGAAGGTAGCGTAGACCCCCCTCCCCACCCTACACAACTTACCACATCTGCCGTCGCAGATGTCCTGGCCCCGGGAAATTCCCAGGAGGGGCCCGTAGCCCCTCCTATCCAGGGAGGGGCCTTGACCGCCTTCCCTTTCCTTTAGGCGTCCCGTCCTTTAGAAGGGACCGCCTCCCCGTTGAGGGGCCAATGGCCACCTCCCCCCGGGCGCTCCCATCCGTAATGGGTGACGCCCCCCCCTAGGGATCTTCCAATGACTGCTCACCGATCATGACCCTACCGCCACAGGCCGGATAGTTGACCGGCTATCCGGACCCCCCACAAAACTCCTACCTAAAGGTCATGTTGCACACTCTTTAACCAGGCTACGAGGTCTCCTATGAGTAAAGAATTCCCCACCTGGGACAAATGGACCCCATCCTCTATATACATGTTGTCCCCCCTGATACAACCATGAGGAATCGAATGCAATGTACTGGTACGGAACAGTCTACCAAGCTTGTTATTAATCTTTTTCACAGAATGATTTATAGCAGACACTGAATTAGCCCCCCCACCACACCTTTCGTGGAATCATATGGGACCATGCAATCGTGCACCCTGGAACCCTCCTCGCCAACCAACTTACTGTGGATAGTATCGCCTCGAGAAGTAGTCGTCTACCAGTGGTCACCAAATCATTGCCCCCAAGATGTACTATGATTATAGATGGCGGTGACCTTGCCCGCCCTAACAAACCCTCAAGAAAAGGTTGAAACTGGTCAATACAGAGCCCGCCCCTTCCGTAGAAGGTCACCCTGTACCCGTATTCCCCAGCTGTGTGAATCATGTCACCTGCTTTGAATACGTCCCCGGCACGCCTCACGTATGAGTGGCCCACGACCCACACCACTCTTTCCTCAGCCGGTGATCTCTGACCGCTGGTTCCCAGGTGTCGGGCCGACTGCACAGTCCGCCCCGCCTCGTAGGTTTGCGAAACTGTAACCAAACAAAAACAAGAAGCGTGAGTACATGATATCAGCTTCACAACATGTGCAACCGCACATACCTTTTGTAACAATTCGAGGACCAACGCCCCAACTGTTTCACTTTTTCCACACTCAGACCCCTGGCTGTAGCCTCTGTAGCAGCCCCTATCCGGAAGGAATGAGTCCCAAACTCGCCCGGGTTCAGGCCCGCGGCCGAAATTGTCATTGCAAGCACCCGCTGGAACTGAAACTTCGTCAGTGGGGTGGCATCTGCATGCCTCAGCATGGTCCCTCCCCATGATGCCGCCCTCTGCGCCAAATACTCCTCAACGCATGCAACCGGGCACATGGGAGATCCGGGAATCCGCTGGACTACTACACTATCCCCGATCGCGCTTTGATCGGTCTTGGACCTGACAAACGAGACAATCATTGTCTCCCCCTTTACTTGAATGTGCTCTCGGCACAGTCCACCCCCCGTATCCTGCTTATTTCTTGCCACCAGTTCGCTTACCCGCATAGCCCCATGAAATGCTAATGCAAAAGCGGCCCGGAATAAGACTGTTTCCGACTGGGATGAACATGTAGCAGGGAGTACGGACAGTAACAGGGCCAACCTATCCAGACCTATCGGGTGCCTTTCATCTACTCTGCGACCCTCAAGGCGTTGCCACCCACGCAGCGCTTTCTGTACCACGAAAGACGCTGTAGGGTCCTGGATACCATGAGCCCGCGCCATGAAGGAAATAGCGGCCCGATGCCTCTGGGCCGTGGCCACCGATTTGCCTGCCCTGCGTAGAGACAGTAAAAACGTTATGACAAATTCTTCCTGACCCCAAAGCTCTCCCCTAGCAGAACCCAAAAAGGACCAATAGGAACGGAACGCCCCTTCATATGCCTTCCTTGTCCTGGGTGCTAAACTCTCTCCCACGAGGTTTTGTAGTTCGGGGCACCGAGAGACCAGAGAGCTTCGGGAAATGGTGCCGCCACCGGGTCCGCTGTGGGCAGAAAACCCCAGAAGGCCTGCATACGGAAACGAGAAAGCGCATCAGCCGCCTGATTCAGCACCCCTGGCACATGCCTCGCTCTAAAGAGCACGTTCAATTGCATACATAGTAAAACAATTTCTTTGAGCAACCTCAGGATCCACTTGCATCGTGCTGCCTGACTATTGATACACTCAACCACGGTCATGTTATCAGACCAGAACACCACAGAGTGATCCCTAAACCCCTCAGGCCATGTTTTCAAAGCCACCAGAATAGGGAACAGTTCAAGAAAAGCAATGTTACTTGTAAGTCCACACTCGTGCCACCATGACGGCCACGTTTGAGCCGACCAGTGATTGCCAAAGATGGCGCCAAAGCCTATACTCCCCGCCGAATCTGTCCACAGCCCCAACTCTTCGGAGGACACCGCCGGCTTCGTCCAGACAACCCGACCATTGAAGTCCGCCAGGAATGCCAACCAAATGCGCATGTCCTGGCGAATCTCGGCTGAGACCCTCGTGCGGTGATGCCCCTCTTTAAGACCGACCATGGCTTGTGCAATCGAGCGGGAAAAGGGGCGGGCCATTGGCATTATTCTAAGGGCAAAATTCAACTGCCCCACAGTCTGCTGCAATTGATGCAAGTTCACCTTATTTTCTCTAATACATGCTTCAAGCGAAGCCCTGAATTTCCGCACTTTTTCTTCTGGCAAGCGGAAGCAACCTTCTTCAGAATCGAGCTCTATTCCAAGAAACTCGAGCGAAGTTGAGGGCCCCACAGTCTTACCTGGCGCCAATGGCACACCAAACTGTCTCATCAAATCACAAAATTCATTTAGAGCCTGTGCACATTCTGTGTCCCCGGCTGCCCCCAGAAACAGAAAATCGTCTAGATAATGCATGACATGCTGAAAACCCGTAATCCTTGTGAATGCCCACTGCAGAAAACAACTGAATTTTTCAAAATAAGCACACGATATGGAACAGCCCATTGGCATACATTTATCCATGTAATAGCGCCCCTGAAACATAAAGCCCAGGAGACGCTGATCGTCCGGGTGTACCGGGAGCAACCGGAAAGCGGACTCAATGTCAGATTTGGCCATCAGCGCTCCGGGCCCCAGGCGATTCAACATGGCGACTGCATCATCGAAGGATGCGTACCGCACCGAACAAAGCCCTGGGTCTATTGCATCATTAACTGACAAATCCCTCGGGGCTGACAAATTATGTATCAGTCTAAACTCACCCGGGTCCTTCTTGGGGACCACTCCCAATGGCGAACAAACAAAATTAGGAACTGGTGGCGTGTTGAATGGTCCTGCCACCCGACCCCGGGCTACTTCTTTCCCAATCTTTGCTTGCACCACTGCCGTATTATGCAGGACCGAAAGTTGGTTCTTACACTGTGCTTTACCCTGAAAATTCCCCACCGGGATGCGGAAACCATAAGAAAACCCGTCCCGCAGCACCCCAGCGGCGACATGATCAGGGTATTCGCTGAGCCAAGGAATCATTGCCATGGTATCAACCGGTGTAGGTAAAGCCGCCCCTCGGCCTATGTCAGACCTGTTTGGCGCTTGCCCTACTACCGTTATCACCCGTTTTGGCTCTGCACATGGTCTCGGGATGCGAAGACTGTCCACACCCCCCACATTCATGTCTAAACTTGCATGACCCCTGGGGCCTCGTACACTTTCCCTTGTTAAAGTTCCAGCATACCCCTTTTTTACCTGTATTGCCGTTCGGCCTTGGGTGATGCTCATTACTTGCCCCTGTCCGAAAGGGCGCCCCGGATGGTTGGCGGGAAAGTTCACCCCCGCCTCCCCCCAACAATGGCGCCTTTAACATGCCTGAGTTTTCCATTTTTTGCCAAGAAATGGAGTCGTAACAATCCCACGTGAGGCACGTATCGAACTCTTTAGCCTTACGAAAAATATTATCATAACAAAACCACTCATTGCCAACATATGTCTGAGAATATTCCATAATACGTGACTGGTACACAGGTAATTCGGTCAACAAATCAGGTCTCCGTTCCCCCATAATCGAAGTGAATATGCCAAATGCTCTACCTCAGTTACCTATCGTCTCATCGACTCTAAAGGCGGCCATTTTTGCGCGCCAAACACTCGGATGCATGAGTTCCTTCTGAACTTTCACATGCTCAATCTCATAATGGTCAGTTAGCAAGGGGAACATGTTTACGTATTTCTCAGCCCATATCCGTTCCTTGACCTCCATCGGGATATGCTGAGCCAATTTCTCCCTTCTCGAGGGTACAGACCCCTTCCCCGCAATCGGCATTAGCTGCTTACCTGAGCTAGAAGCTGTAACCGCCGTCGCTGCCGAACTCGTGCCAGCTGCGGGTTGCTCTACTGGAGCCTGCGGGGAAACAAACGGACAAGGAGGTTTCGCGGCCTCTCGAGACTGCCGCAACTGCCTCATTAATTGCTTGGCCTCCTCAGCCGTGTCCCCCGGAGCCACGGAACGCCCGCTGCTATTACCCAGCCATGCCGCCAACTGGGCGGCCAACTCCGGAGGCATGTCCCCTTCGTCCATTGGGGTAACCACAACGGGGATCCGCTGGCCCTCGGCAGGAGCCGGCGCGGGAATCTCCGCTGGTCTAGGAGGGCTCAACGGGGGAGCCTCTGGAACTGGGACCTCGTCCTCGTTTGACCCATTCCTGGCCCTCTTCCTTCTTCCGGCCGGGGCCTCCGTCGGGTTGGGTCTTTTTGGCCTTCCCGCACCGTCCCTGGCCGCCATTTTTCTCTTCATCTCTGCCATGTCCTTCACCAACATCCGGAGCATCTGGTCGGTGCTGACCTTCTTTGCGACTCTCTTGCTCAGCATTTTTCTCGTAGGTGAAAGATCCTGAACGCGATTTGCAGTGCTAGAAGAAAAAAGAAAGAAATTACAAATTTCAAAAATGGCTCTTCGTTCCGTCTCGAGCTCACGTGCAGCGAGGAGGTGCAGCTTCAGAGCACAGGAACAAGAGGATGCTTCCTTGGCTTGTGGCTCCTTTTATTCTTCTCTGGGCGGGCGTGAACCCGCCTCCTCTCGCCTCCCGGGGCGTGGCGGACGGCTTCGGTGTCTAGGACAACCCACTCTTGGGCGGGAAAAAGCGCGCCCCGGCTACGCCGCTTCGGGCATACCAGCCGAGACGCGCCTCTCGCCCAAAATGGCTTCCCGGGGGGATCGGGGTACTCCACCATACGTTCGGGGGGACCGATTGGTCGCCCCTTTCCATACTCATCCTCTTCCAATGAGAGTGCGGCAAAGAAAAACGCCAATTAGCCGTCCTCGGTTTCACTTCCTCTGTTTCTCACTTTCCAGCACACGGCTGGCATGGAACCTTGTGTTTCTTGTATTATTAACGTGTCGGCCCGTTAAGCTGCAAAAATAATAATAATAATAGCAACAATTTTAAATGGCTCACAAATTTTTCAGGTGTGTTCGCTCTGCCGATGGAAACACTTGTGCCAAACATTATGCTCTTGTCCAGTGGGTGGTTAGCAGGGCACAAGTCCTAAAAAATAAGTGGGGGGACGATGACGTCATGACAGGAAGTGACGTCACGAAAGGTAGCTTGCCCCATCAGACTCATTACTTCCCCTCGCTCACACCTTAGATGTGATTGCATCAGAGAAGGCAGCGCGTGAGCAGCGTTCTGAATGAGCTCCGATCTCGGCCCAGAGAGGCCAAAGAGTGAATGTGTGGCTCCATTTGCTCCAGTAATTGAGCTTCTGGTAAAATAAGTGGGAGGACGCCGTCCACCCGTGTGGTACCCCGACTCGAGCCCTGAGGTTAAGTGGTGCGATATAGGTTATGTACCAATCTTTTTGTCTCTGCGTTTTGCTCTGACGACATAATTTTCACATCCCCAGACCTCTGCAGATAACTTTGTCAATACAATAAAAAGCAGTTGATCCATTTGTACCGCACTCATGCAATCAGCAGGGCACCGGGGGCGTAAAAACAACAACCAACAACTCGGACACTATACAAACCTTGACCAGGGGCGGCTGGTGACATTGGAAAGTGGTGAGGCGTAAACTAATTTGCATATTGCACCGCAGCGATCAAGCGCAGCAAGCGAGCCCGAACCACCTTGCATCCATCCATACATCATTCATGCATCCACCCATCTATCCACCCACCCACCCTGCATCCATACATCATTGATTCATGCATCCACCCATCCATCCATCATGCATCCACCCACCATGCATGCATGCATCCATACATCATTCATATATCCACCCATACATACACCCACCCATCCTGCATCCATACATCATTCATTCATGCACCCACCCATCCATCCACCCATCCATCCATCATGCATCCACCCATCATGCATGCATCCATCCATCCATCATGCATCCACCCATCATGCATGCATCCATGCATCCATCCATACATCATTCATGCATCCATCCACCCATCCATCCATCATGCATCCACCCATCATGCATGCATCCACCCATCCATCCACCCATCCTGCATCCATACATCATTCATTCATGCATCCACCCATCCACCCACCCATCCATCCTGCATCCATCATTCATGCATCCATCCACCCATCAAGCATGCATCCATCCATGCACCCATCCACCCACCCATCCACCGAACAATCATTAATGCACCCACCCTGCATCCATCCATCATTCATGTATTTTTATAACCATACAAAAATAAATGATGGACTCTAACAAGCCTTTAGGATCGATGTTGAAGGATGTGCCAGTTTACATATTACATCACCCCTACCTTTTTATGCTGGAAACCTTCTACCGCCCATGTATTTGCCATCCTGTAAGCCCAAGGTATGTACTATACAAATTCACATACAAACATACACCAACATGCATGCAATAATAAATGCATAGATCATGCTATTCCGCCTCTACCGTTTGTTAACATTTTGAAATTTTATAACCTTAGTTCAAAGAGTCCATTATATTTGTGGTGACAGTTGTTAACTCATTTTCTGGAAAATGTTTATAAAATGAAATCTGTTGAAGGCTGTTGTTGCAACTATCAAAAAAGAAATTCTGAGAATTTTTACATTTCCAAAACCCCATGCTGTGAAATAAACGGGTGACCTGGAATAGACGCACACATTTCTGCAGCAGATGCTTTAACACACTGAACTATCTCAAGTCATTTGTGCAAGCTAGTTTACTGGAACACCGAAAAAAACACACTCTTACCTTGCTGCCGGTCCCGCACACGACACAGCCTTACAGCGTCCCTGGCCAATCCTGGCGCCAGGGGCACAGGTACCCTCTCGCCCGCAGCACGCCCATTAGGGCTCCTGATGGGCATGCGCAACGCCGCCAAAACACAAGTGCGCATGCGTTGGCACGGGAAAAAATTCACCCTCCGTCCCCACGCATGCGTACTTGTGTTGCCGTCTGTACAATCATGTCAATGAATCAACATGACGCCCGCCCGGCGGTCTGACGTCATGTTGATTCATTGACATGATTGTCATGAGGGAGCTGCGGGCGGCGGCGGGCAGGGGTGGCTACGCCCCACGCCCCAATGGACGAACCGCGCCTGACCTTGACTGGATGTAGAAAACACGCACACTCTGACAGAGAAATGCACACTCTAGGGTGGGGGAAATATACACTGCGACGCTGAAACTCTTTTGCTTGGCACACAGTATGGAATGGGGAAATGTACATACACGGCAGAAATCATATGATGGAAAACAAACTGGGACATGGAAAACCACACAAACACAATAGAGCACACACTTGGAAAGATGAATGAGGAAGCAGACGAATAGTGGGGCAGAAAAACCTATGCACAGGTAAAGGGAAACAAACATCCATGTCCATTAAGACCATTGGAGGAGATATGAAGCACATTGAAGGGTCAGACATCAAGGACGCACAAGAAGTGTGGTGTGTCTGTCCAGTGTCAAGTGGCTACTAATTGACAACTTTGATAACACCATGGACTTAATGCATGGAACATAATGCATGGCAGACTCGATTTTACTTCTGCTGCAACAATTTTCAACACACCAATCCTTCAGCTCAGTGTCCTTCAGCACAATCGACCAAAATTAATTCAATGCATCAGCAATTTACTCCCACCAACAACCACAGTTTAAATTCATACCAATCACCAATGCCACTGTGTCAGACTATACGATCCTTTGCAGAAACCGAATCCCAAATACCTACAGCCCAGACCAAAGACATAAACACAGCCTTTAGTCTAGGGGCATACCAGACGCCCCTGCGGTGCAAGGGATCCCAGCCATGCAGGCCCCCACCCTCCTCAGGGCCCCCATTTAGGCAACAGTCAATGATCTATGTGAGATATGGGAGACTAAAGACCCCTCATCACATTCAGCAGGTGGGGTCATCCTTTTGCTCCACTGACCTAGCCCAGTACTTGAGAACTCAATATAGCAAAAATAACAGAACACCTAATAGATGCTTGTACATTATGGTCATTAATAATAGAATAAGATGTTACCAACTTACCTACAAATGGGCCAAACAACCAACATGTCACTACAGGAGGATTCAGCTGCAATCGAAACCTTCAAATGTGAACGACTGAGAGCACGAGGGGGGCACACTAATGGTAGACTGCACTGAACAAATGCCCCAAGCAAAACACGATTCTCAAATACAAACCACAAACCTCTCATCCCATACTGACAGCGCGGCACCACTCTAAAACATCACGAAATGCACATAGGATGTCAACAGCTACACCATCATATGAATGCAATGTACTAGCATCACATCTATCTTAAATGCATTACAATCCCCTGAACGTGCCTGTCCTACTGCTGAGCACCCAAACATATAAGAGCAATAGAACCCAATCACACATCAGCACTGCACTTTCGTTCAACTAATACAGCACTAACGGCCATGCACGTGCAGCACTAACAGCAAACCGAATGCCTCACCTCTAACACAACTCACAACTTGAAGAAAATAAACTCCCCCTCAACCGTTTTGGGAGGCTGCTGCACAGGCAATACAACAGGACACACTAAAGTCACCAACAACACACGATCACACTACCACCACGGTCTCAAAAGATTTACATATGTCAATATGTCACACCTCAACATCACCTCACTAGCTCATGAGCTACAGGTACATGCACACTACTACATTCATCCATCACATTTGCATTCATTATAAATTATTCGACCCGCAACATCAGAGGCCAATTCACAGGCATTATGATAGCCTACAGAAAACTCACGTTAATCACGCCCTTGACTTGTTATGTTATGTTATGCTATGTTATGTTATGTCGATTTATGTAGCGCACTAATCACCGGTGAGGGTATCCAGGCGCTTCAAACCTGCAAGTCCCCTGCCTGATCCCTGCACTAATTCACAACATCATCACTGCACCGGAGCCCCACCATTTGTCAAAGTATGCTCTCCATGACACAGTTGTACAGTGTAACATGTTAGGGATAACTTCTCCTGACATCCTATTCCTACTCACTAGAGTACACGTTGAGAAACCACCTGAACTAAGCTACGCCACCTCCTTGTGACTGTGCTCGAACCTCCGAGAGCTGGGCTTCAATGCACACTCAACTAGCCAATGTACAGGTGCTGTAAACTGGTAACAGCACAAAAACAATACAACGTAATGTCAGATCAAACTATAGCAATTTCTTGAAGAACTGGGAACCTCTAAGTAATATTCATTTAACTAAGCCAAGTGTGGGCGAAATTTGCAGAGTTTCACTCCATGGAATTACAGAAAAACTCTGCAAGATTGTGCAGATTCCGCTAATTTAGTGCAGGTGGTGAGAGCAGCGCTGAAAATCAGTGCGCACAACAACATGTATTGCGTAAAAGTGCACGGCCTTCTGAGTTAATTTTTCTGCCACTCAAGTAAAAAAATCTACTCGACCCGCAGCGTTCTGACCGTGATCGCTCATGAACGCCCGTGCTAGAAAATAACGCTTGGGGGACGCCAAATATCGCTCTTGCTCACCAGATCGCACATTCTCTAGAGCATCGCCCGAGAAAAATCCTGCCATGCAAGGATTGGCGGAATTTGCCCAGAGCTCCAAGTTTAAAGAGTAACACAATGTAGCCAAAATTCCCAGGACGAACGGAGCATTA
Source organism: Lissotriton vulgaris (assembly GCF_964263255.1). NCBI lineage: Eukaryota > Metazoa > Chordata > Amphibia > Caudata > Salamandridae > Lissotriton > Lissotriton vulgaris. Next base: position 1,105,573,421 of record NC_141693.1, read on the forward strand.
TGCCAACCTCTACCCAAAACTCCCCCCCACCCCCCACCCCATGGGATGGGCTGGGGAAACACCACTAATAAAGCTGAAGGGAGATTTTTCGTGCAGCTGTTGAAGAGAGTGCTAAAAGCAGCAGAGTGAATGTTATAATCAGTGAATGAGTACTATTCCTTTCTATGTCATGTTTGAGGATCTGGCTCTACCACTATTAATCTGAATTGTAGTGCACAAGTAGTTTTGTTTAGCAGAGCAAAACTATACAAGGGCTTAGGAGATCCAAGATGGCGGATGCGTTGTGAGCTTCATTTTTGCCTGCACATAACTAAGATCTTTAACATCCAATTATAGCAATTTAGCAATTTTTTGGCAGACCAAAAGTAAAGTGATGTCTCCTTCTAATGATTTCTGGTGTTTCTCTTTATAACTCTGCTTATAGGAGCAACTTCTTATCGAGCACTTTTTCTGTCAGTGCCCTGTGAGTGTAGGGCTATGGTTTACGAAATTGGATTGGGATTGTACATACCACAATCCAGTGATACATATATGTGTTGCTGCCCCAAAGTAGGAAGCTTCTTGTAATAATCAATCTTCCCTTTAGTCTTTTCTGAAGATATGGATATGGATGGATTAGGGAGAGAGGGTGGGCCCAGCAATTTTCTAATTCTCTTTTAAATGTGCTGCATTAAGTACCCAGGTCTTCACCTTCAAGCTGCAACCCATCATTTTCTTATCTGGAAAACGTAGGACCAGACTATGTTTCTCTTCAGGGTCTACAGCTTTTATTTAGTTCATTATATATTTCCTTATTTTCAGGTCTGAACTTCTGTTGTATGACTAAGGGCCTTATAATGAGTTTGGTGGTCCTGCCGAACCTGCTGTGGCTGTCCGACCCCTGCAACCTCTGTAGTTGAACCACCATATTATGAGTGCAGCGGTCGGACTGCAACCAGCCCGACACAAAACCGCTGTTCCACAGCCAGGACCCTGGATCCTGCTGCAGCGGTGTGTAAAGCGACAATGAATAGAGGCGGTGCCAATACCAGCACTGCAGTGCATATTACTATTTGCCTCTCCCATAGCCTTTTCATGGTGGCAATCCGGCAATGAAAAGGCTGGCGGAAAGGCAACGAGGGGGTCGCATATAGGGCCCCTATGCGTTTTCACCCATTGGGGCACTTGGTGATCCCCCTATGCCAGCACTGTTGTGCACGCACACTGTGTGCCATGCATGAAATGGTGCATGGTAACAGTGCACACATAAAAGTGCAAGTGCTACAGTGCGACGGTATTGGCTTCAGGCTCATTCTGTGAGCAGAAGCATGCCACCACCACAAGACTGCAGTTGGCACACTGCTGATCCGGCGGTCAACTCGTAATACTGCGGCCAGAAGACCGCCAGCTCTGTGGTGTCCTGGAGGCCACAGCGGTCAGACCGCAAAGTTCGTAATCACACCCTAAGTTAATGCAATATACTTCAGCAGATTAACGTGCTTGCCACCAAAAATTTGTGAATATGTCTAACTCTAGTTTAGACACGAAATCTATACAGCAAACCCTAACAAGTGGAAGCAGGCTACTTTATCACCTCTCCAGCTAAATCTAAAGTAGTGGAGGCCCATGAAGAATCTATCGCAAAATTATTAGAATAAATTAACGCAATTTGCAACAATACTGATGCCATTTGTTTGGACATTAGGCAAATTAGAGAAATATAGCAGTGGTAACAATGGCAGTGTCCAACAATGTAATTAACATTAGCGATAATAAGCTGCAATAGACCAACTAACTCTTCAAGTTAGTCCTATAAATCCTATGAAGAAACTACGGTTGGACTTGGAAAATAGAAATCGTCAATATAACCTACATACCTTCTACTTACCAGAAAATGCTGTGGCCAAAACTGTAGTGCTTTCCCGGAAAATCTACTGCTGTCTCTAATAAAAAAAACTTCTGAGAAATTCGAAATTGATAAAGCTCGTTGTGCACCCTCACATTGTAAACCTAATCAATCTAAACTACAATGGGTGATATTTAAAGTGCTACATCAAAATCATCTCATTCAGAAAGTTTAACTTTATTGGTTGAAGGAAGCACAATATATATCCATCAAAACTGGCAAAGGAAACAATAAACTAAAGTAAACAAGTGTCTGATTTAAGTCCCAGACTCAGAGATGCTGGTTACAAATATGGACCATTTGATCCATCTGTCATGTAAAAATGGAAAAACAAAGGGGCACATTATCAAGAAACGGCGTTAAAATTATCGCCGCTTTTAGCGGCAGGAAACTGCTGCTAAAGCGACAATAATGGGCTTGATAACATGTCATTGTGTATTCTCATACAAGACCATGTTCTGGTGTGAATATGGGCTTCTATTGGAATTCTCAAGGGCATATTATCAAGCACATTATCGCCGTTTTAGCAGCAGTTTCCTGCTGCTAAAGCGGCGATAATTTTAACACCCTTCTTGATAATATGCCCCAATGTGTCTAATTTATTCACTTCACCTGCAGATCTGGTTGCTTATTTAGACCTTCATGCTGTGCCATAGCTTTTTAAGCCTCTATAACTGCTACATGATATTTCTTCGCCACATAATTATTACATTTTCTTTTCTTCTTTTGGAGGTACCAGGGCCCTTCATTCCTTTCTTTGATTGTACCTTTGTTGACTCAGTGTCCAAATTTATGTATGTTTCCCCTATGGGATTATTTATGTTTTGTCAGTTTTGTTTGTCATTATATATGGGCTACTTATTTGTTCACTAATTTTTCCTACACTGTTATAACAAGAAACTGACATGGCCAATAGATATAATCCAAAAATTGCTTCCTTAAATGTTAAAGGTTTACTACAACCTCCAGTGAAATGAAGGAACATTTTTGATTATCTCCATAAATGTAAAGTTGAAATATGTTTTTTTACAGGAAACACATATAGATGATCAAATTTTAACTTATACTGCAAAAACATGGTTTGGTCTATAATTTAATTACCTGCACCTGTAGCATGCTACATTGCGTCCTTTAGGATGATAGGTTTCTACTCAAATTCAAACTGATAAGTGTTCTCTTCATTTACTCAAAATGTATTTCCGTACTCAAGATGATCTGTATTTTTGAAAATTCATACCATCAGAAGTAATCATTATTGGAAACTTGCCTATCATTGTGGGTGAAGATTTTACTATGATTTCCGACCCCATACTGTTAGGAATATCCACAGTCACATATCACATCCTTAAGAAAGCATTATTTAGTCAGTACTAAATTAATTGATCATTGGAGACTTACATATGTCACTATAAAGATTTTATTTTATTTCCTAGCTCTCATTCTACATATTCAAGCACTGATTATTTACTTCTTCCAATAATTTATACAATATATCAGACCCTATTATAGTACCTACATCTATTCAGGACACAGTTTAATTTTATTTTCTTTAATTCTAGAAGATATTCCTAAACCTGCCCCTAGATAGAGAATGAATATCGATACTGCGCTTTCTAATGTAATTCCACACACATTATGATCTGCTATTTCTGACTATTAATATAATAGATCATAGATACCTCTATGATGATTCATTGAGATGCTTTTGCTTTTGAAGCCAATATCAGAGGATTTGTGATCTCTATAACGGCACACACAAAAAAACAATTCAACTCCACATTAAATTTATTGGAACAACAAATCACCAAAACAACAAAAAAATGTTTTAAATCATCATCATCAGATGTCAAATTTAAAATATAATTATACATCTTTGTTATAAGTATATGTAGGAAGGGGGAGGCTCTAGTTGGCGCCGTGTAGCACTAGCGACAAGCAGGGACTCTCTCTTCCTCGTCAGGGCTGAGGGTTACCTTCCAGACAACCTCTGCTTACCCTCTAGGTAGTGTGGCTTAAGCAGTTTTAGGCTAATCTTTGGGGCACATAGGGTTAAACATTTGCAATATCACACCATCACAACCAACCCACCACACAATGACACCAAACTGTATTTGTAAAAATATATATCTTTATATAGATTTCAAGCAGGCTTGTAAATACAGTTATCAAACTTTCAATATTGGTTCCAGGTTACTTGAGTTCAGGTTGCCACAGTTCTCTTTTAGCAATACGCAGTCTGTTGGGCCTTCTGCCCAGGTTCGACAAGGTTCAGGGTCTAGTAGCGCCTCAATGCGCTCTCCACGTGGGCCCCGGGGGCCGGGCGCCGGTTTCAGAGTAGGCTCGGGTTGGGAGTAGATAGCGCGGTGCGAGCTCGGGTTGCAGGACGCTCGCACCGTGAGGATACAACACAGTACCTTTCGATTCTTTTGGAGCGGTCTGCTTCCAGGGGAGCTGTCCCACGTCGCGTTGCTTTTCCGGGGTCGCTGTTCGCTGCGGCTCTCAGCCGGGCAGGTCACGGGTCATCCGGGGCGGCGGTGGTCTGTGGCGGCAGGGTCCTTCCTTCGACGTTCGCTCTGATCCTGGAGTCGGCGGCTGTGTGGTGGCGGCAAGTGGCAGTACGGTCCCCAAGTGCAGGACGTACCCAGCCAAGTGCCGGTTGCAGCTGTGCGCTCACAGCTGAGCTGTCGGGCAGGATACCGACCAGAGGGGGGTTTATCATAGGCAGCTGTCCGTCTTCGCAGGTGGCTTGACGCAGTCAATCCGGGAGCTTGGACCGGACGGGTCCTCCTTTACTTTGCTCTCGGGCTCCCAGTGCAGGTGCAGTCGCGGTGTTCGGGCCAGCGGCGGCTGGACCTCACGTTGCTCTCGCTGTTGCTTTGGGCCCCGGTCACGGTGCTTGGGGGGATGTCGATGCCTTTGATACGGGGAGCGTGGCAGGCTTGCCCAGCGCTCCCAGACCCTTCTGTCAGTACTGCAGCGATAAGCAGCACACACAGTCGCTTTCTTCAGGATGTAGCGCCCACTGGTCCTGGGGAGCTGGTCAGGGGGCAAGTTCAGCAGAGTTTGGCACAAAGTTTCACAAAGCAAAAGTCTCTTGTAGTCTTTCCTTTTCCTCTCCTTCGGCAGCAAGGCACCAGACACAGGCAAGAGTCAGCACTCTTCCTTGTCCTTCCCGGTCCTTCTCGTCGGGCAGAGTTCCTTCTGTAGCACAAACAGGATCTAATTTACCAGGAGCAGGGCTCCTTCTTTTATACTGCATTTCTTTTGTTCTCGCAGGCCAGGGGGGCCTTTGCATAGCCACTTTCAGTCCTTGAGTACTCTGGTGGGTGTACTCCGGCTTCTGCTTTCAGTGTGAGGGGCAGGCACATCAGACGCCCCACAGGAGGTGGAGCCACCATTGTGTGGACAGGGGCAGCCAGAAGTACCTTGTTGGTGGGGCTTCGCCCTTCCTGGGCCAGGTGTCGGCTGAGTCCTCAGTCGCTCCCCAGGAGGGTGGAGCCAGCATTGTGGTGGCAGAGCACAGCAAGATTCAGAGTCAAGAGCCACTCCTACCTCCCACTAAGGTGTAATCTGCGCATTCACCACCTGTCATCCCCCAGCCCTGTCACTCACACATCCCAGACAGTCAGATACACATACCAGCAGAGGCGGGCTGAAATGGTTAAGCAAGCAAATGCTAACTTTCTAAAAGTAGCATTTGCAAACACAGGATATTAAAATAAACTTTACTAAAAGAAATATTTTATTATTCTGAGTTCAGGCATACTAAACACGACTCTCTACCGTGCTCCCTGAGCCGGCTGGGATTATAGGGTGTAATAATTCCAGCCGCTCGTTCTGGCCTAAAGGAAGCAGGTAGCCTTACAATAGTGAAATACGAATTTAGTTGTAATTCACTACTAGGACATGCCACGCACATCAGGGCTTGTCCTACCTTACACTTACAATGCACCCTGCCCTCGGGCCTACCATAGGGGTGACTAACATGAAGTTAAGGGAAGGTTTGGCAGCTGGCAAGTGGGTGCACTTGCCCAGCCAGCGTGACAGTACGCGACTGCACGCGGTGGCGGACCCCAGACACATCTTACGGCTGCTTCGGTGGGTGGCGCAACCAGCGCTGCAGGCCCACCAGCAGTATTGGCATCTACAAGCCCTGGCACCCCTGGTGCACTTTACTAGGGACTAACAGCAAATCCAATGAACCAATCATGGACATCAATCACATGTACAATTTACAGTAGGGAGCACTTGCACTGCGGCACGGGTCAGCCGTGGCGCAGCGCCCTGAGTATCGGAAAACCAGCAAAACATCGGAGGCACACCAGCAAAAAGTGGAAGGGAGACCCACGCCAAGGTGCCAGGTCTAGCAGTATAATTCTTTGTTAAGTGCGGCCTTCTTATTTGTAAGCAAAATATACATTTTAATGTCAAAAGTTCTGGTGGAAACGTTGCTGATTATGAACTAAAAAAGATAGAAAACAGGTACATGGTAGAAGAAACTCAGATGGTCAGTTACTTTTATCTATCACTAAGATAGCTAAGATTTTATTTAAATCGTTATAGCAAACCTCAAGATACTATATTTGTTTGATGCTACTTATATGTAACTTAGCATCACTATCCCTAACTGACAGAGATATTCTAGATTCACCCATAACTGTAATCAGTGATCTCAAGGTCCGATGAAAACCCCACAGAGTTTTACAAACCTGTGATTACTCAAATGACCCCTTACATTTTATCTTTAATTCAGGACTTTGCTCATAATGCTTCTGTTGAGGGATCCTTTAAAGAAGCTAGACTGGCTTCATGAGAGGAAGACTGTTTTCACACAATACCAGAATATTTTGTCATACTCTTGCTTCGCTAAATGAAATTAAACATCCTCTAGGACTTTTTGCTTTGGATGTAAAATCATGTGATAAAGAAAATTGGAAATTTCTATTTAGACCCATGTAAGATTTTTGTTTTGGCATTACCTTTATGCCAGTGGTTAAAGGACTGCACCTCTAACCTTCAGCAACAATTTATGTTAATTATATTAATTCATTTTCTTTTCAACTATTAAGAGGCACCAGAAAAGGCTGTCCTTTGTCTCCTTTAAAATTTTAATTAGACATTAAATAATTTTTAAGCTTTATTCCATATACCATAATGTGTAAAGGCAATGCTATCAACAACACAGTTCTTAAAAGTTCTGCTCATGCAAATGATGTTCTTTTAATTTAATTATGACTTCATACATACTATACTGGACATACCAGATATTATTGATATGTATTCGTTAGTATCAGGATACATGTTTAATATTAAGAAATTAAAATTCATTCCATTAAATATATTTTGTACTGTGGGTATGTTAAAAGGTACTGATACAGGAATCTCCAACCTTCTCTGTTCTGAAAGCTGCTTATAATCAATAAAAACTGTCCAGAGCTACTAATATAGGGGGTCATTAGGATTGCGGTGAATCCGCATCCTCCGGGCCGGCAGAAGCCACCACCAGCCCGGAGGATGCGGATTCACCGCTGCGGTGATTCAAAAGACCTCCTGCCAGATTAGGATGGCTGGGGGTTCATCGGCAGACGGGAAGACCGTCTGCCACTTTTCCGCCACAGTCGCCTTCCGACCGCGGCGGAAAAGCTCTAATATGGTGGTGGTGTCTATCAGACACCGCCAGCCATATTAGGATTTGCATTGGGACATGCCTTTCCGCAGCGGCAATGCCGCCACGAAAAGGCATACAATCTTCACTTTGGGGGCCCGCAACCCCCAGGGTGAAGGGGGGTAGGTGGTGCACATGGGGGTACCTATGTTACCCCCCTGCATTTACATGCACAAAGCGGCAGGCACCGCGCGGTGCCTGCCGCTTTGTGCATGTAAATATAAAACAGGGTGGCGGTCACATCCTACTTGCACCGGAGGGACCGCCGCTGCCCCTGCAGACGGTCCCTCCACCTCGGGGTGGCCGACGGACGCAGGTCCGTCCGCCATCCTAATGAGGCCCATAATTTGTATTGTAATAGGGATTACATCAGAAAATATTGTTAGTGGCCACCCTATAAAATTAACCTCGGTGATCACCTCCGCATTAGGCAGGGTAGCAAGCAAAAATGTAAAAAAAGCTTTATCAATTTGTAATGCGTTTACATGGACAATATATAGCAGCCAAAACCGACATGCCCCTGGCACCAAGATCATAATATTAGTAATAAACCTCCCCAATGCCACATGATTTATCACTCTAATATCAGCTTTGAATGTATTTTGGAAATGCATCCCTCAGCTTATCAATTCTAAAAATACACACATTCTCAATTTGAAAAACATTTTTCAATTTTGGTATCCATATGTACATTTGGTCCAGCAAAAGCTTCTATTTTAGTAGGCTGGACTGGACCCAGGAGTGTTACTTTTAGGCAGCTGGAGACCTACCACCATCTCGCAAGCTTCTCGTTGGTGAAGCCTGTACTGATACTATATGGTATGTATCTGGTATTAAGTACCTTGGTATATATTTTATAAATACAATAAAAACTTACAGTTGATGTAAGTTTTAACCTGTCATGGTGGGGGAAAATTGAGGCAATTAAAATGGTAATAGCTACACAAATATTAGATGTATTATCGATGCTACCTGTTGCCTTCCCCATAAGCTTCTTTCTTTACATACCTGAATAACTCTTTTTCTAGATTTATATGGAATAATAAAATTCCTGCAGTTAAATTGTAAGCTTCAAAATTAGGAGGAGGATTCAGTGGTCCTTATTAAATAGTATAATTTCCCTTTTCTTTTTAGCTGCACAAAGTATCTATTAGCCCTTTAAGTGCTGCGCACGTTCAACGGCCAACAGCACCACTACCTCCGTAGTGCTGCCGTCGGCCGTTGAACGTTCGAACTGCACCTGCGCAATGGAACGTCCAGCACTGGAGCTGGATGTTCCATAGCAGTTATGGTGTTAGTTTCTGAATCTGGAACCTTACCTAGCACCCAAGTGGGTTTCAATTGAGAAAAATAATATAGCATCCTTTCCTTAACCAGTAATTCTTCCTATGGACCTTAAAAAAAATGGGTGTTTGTTCTCCAATCCTAAATGCAACAAAAGTGCCATATCCAACAATATTATATCACCATATTATACCCCTTTTACTGTCGGAAAACCAGCAGATGGTCTTTCTGTCCGCCGGGGTCCCCCCCCGCCATCGTAATATGGCGGGGAAAATGGTACTTGAGCTTCGAGGAATGGCGGGTGGACCGTTCCAGCAGCCCCCTTTGTTTCTAAGAAAAAATCTATTTTGTATAATCTCACGATTAAGCTGTATACACCTGTTTCTTTTAAATTCACATATATGTTGGGTTTTGATATTGTATATAAGAAATGAGATTTAAATTTATTTTAACAAGAACAATAAGCCTTATTTGACGTCATGTTCTAGATGGCATAATATTTTGCTTTTATTTCTGTCTGTCTAATTGTTACTGTAATGTGTAAAATTCAATCAAATATTCTGAACTTTAAAGACTATACAATGGCTTCGAATAGCACATTTCCCGACCAAGGATTTAATGCTATTTCAGTTCCATAGGAAAGGTAAATCTCCTTTGACCAGAGCGCCCAGAATAGTGTCTCAACATTGTATTCCAGCTAGATTTGAGGGTCCTACAGGACTTGTTCTGGATGTCTTAAGCAAGAATGCAGATAACCACTTATAAAAAGATTTAATAATGAGCGGAGGCAGGTAGTCTGTTATCAGTGTATTTTAAATTATATTTTGTCTATTTGCTTGTGGAAATAATTTATAAATGTGTAGCAAAATGGTGTAAATACATAGAGAAGTGCTGGCATCTCCTATTTTTTGCAGATGGGACCCCATTACTCCCTTAATTCAGGCACTGTTAAAATAACCTCAAAACAGTTTCAAACCCTAGACAGAGCTCCTGGTCAGCCCTCAAATTATTTTGGAAAATGTACTGTGTGCACTCCCTCACTAAGAATCAATGCTTCCTGGACCCTTAAGTGTCAAACATCACTCTTGGAGCACTGGTGCAGAGAATAGGAAGGATGACATAATGTGTAGTCAGCTAACAGAGTCATGAATGGAGCAACATTTTTGTTTTCAATCAAAAAATCAGCCCCACTTCCCTTTCATGAACATCATTACATTCAGCCTGAGACATGGAAGACACACTAAACGTAAGAGGGATGTTTTGAGGAAAGTTCCCTTATGGCATGATCACTCCCCAACGTTTGGACTGATACTGCTGCTTTCTATACTCTGTTATACTGGGGTCCTGCTAACCAGTCCTCAGAGTATGTCCCCTGACCCCTAAAACCTGTGTACAATTAGCTAATCCCTGATTGGCATATTTAATTTACGTATACGTTCCAAGTGTATGGTATCTTGTGTACCCAAGACCTGTAATTTAATTGCCACTAGTCGACTGCAACACCTATTGTGTCTCCACTAAAGTGACCAGCTTAAACATGAACCTAGGGCTGCCACAGCAGACTAGCAGGGCACTTTAAAACTGCCATTTTAACCTGTTAAACTCACCCTTTTAGGAGGCCTAAATATGCCTTTTTAATACTTATAAGTCACCCCTGCGTGGGACCTAAATACCCATGGGCAGCATGCATAGTATTTCAACCACATGACTGCTAAGACTTTTCCCCTCCTGTGCTGAAAAGTGATTTTCCCCATTCCCCAGCTCATCATGAGCAAACGACCAGTGTACTGCATGACGAGCTGAGCTCGTCATGAGCATGGAAGGGGTTAAAAGTAGGACTTGTGTTTGTAGATTTTTCATGTCCTGGGGCTTTAGCCAAGATGGGCTGTGGCACCGGGAGCACTTTAAGTGAGCTTGAATGCAGCCCGTTGCATAATCCTGATTCATCGTGGTCCGCCGGCCTGCAAACATTGCTACTTGCCTGCAGAAATCCCCCGGTGGGAAGAGACTTGTGAGAGCTGTGGAAATGCTGGGCTCCGGCCAGCCGTGTTGCTGGAGTGCCCCAGGAGCTTCCCCTGACTCGCCAGTGGGTTTGTGCCTGAGTCACCGGAGGATACAGCAGGGGACCCACAAGCACACCACCGATTGCTTGTGGTGAGGCCTTCACTGAGACACTCCCATCTGCCTCACTCTGAGTGGTACCTGCATTAACACTGGGGGAGTCTGGCACATGTACGCCATGATCAGAGGAGTGACCATCATCCGGGGTCTGAGGTGGTCTTTGTGGTGAGGCCGTGCTGCTGCTGCACTGCCCCCAGGCTCAGGAATGGCGGCTCATCTGCTGACAAGACCATGCCGGAGAGGGGCGCGGTGAGACACGTGCCGGCAGCGTCTGCGGTGAGTGCTGCCTGGGTCATTGCCCCCCCATTGCCCAGAAGCTCAGAGAGGGCAGTTGCTTTTGGTATAGGGGCATTTGGCAAGGGGGGACGCAGGACAATTGGAGTGTCCCCTCCCCTGTGTGATCTGAGCTTCAAAAGACTTGAGGCAGGCAGAGCTCATTGACTTCCTGTGGGCTGTTGGATGTGGCATAGGGCCCCAATTACATTAATCAATTTTCCTGCGGGGGCGGAGGGCAACATGCCATAATTACACGATACACTTCCCTTAATTCCACCCCTGCATGATCTGGGGTAGGGACGTGGTACAAGTGGAACGGGGCCCTCCCACCAATGCTCTGCGATAAGGCCTGGTCCAAGTCACTCCAGAATGTGAAGAGTTGTCTGGCAATCCAAGATTTCACTTCACATATCTAAATTACATGCATCAAGTCTATCATGCCCCACAATGCATTAAGCAAATGTTCTTCGCCCTAGCTCCTGAATGCCCCAATTGCAGGTTGATAAATGCTGGGCTCTATCACATGGTATGGGAGTGCCCAATGCTTTAAGTGACCTGATGCAATGTTACCACTATTTTCAATGAACTTGCATATTATGCCTTTGCACCCACACCATAATCTTGCCTATTAGGTATACGCACGAAAGGGGACAACTACTTGCACATTCTTATCGACCTCACATTTGTCCTGTTCAGGCAACAGACAGCGATATCATGGAAGACACCTACAGCCCCCAACCCCCAGTGCTGGCTAAGCACATTACTGACTTGGCTATGCACAGAAACAAAGAGCCTTAGGGGTCTATTACGATGGCAGGCGGACTTTGTCCACCGGCCATCGCCCCGGGAAATGGGACCGCCTGCTATGTGTGCAGTGGTCCCGCATGTGCAATTAGGATGTGTCTGCCACACTGGCGGGCGCATTCGGCATTTCTTGCATTGTGGTGGGCGGTGCTGTCAGCAGCACCCGCCGCAATACAAAAAAGATATTTGTGCATTTGCATGCACAACGTGGTAGGCACCGCGTGGTGCCTGCCACATCGTCAATGCAAATGCAGGGGGGGTACCATAGGTACCCCCATGTAACCCCCAACATCCTGGGGGCCCGCAATGGGCCCCCAACTGAGGAATCCACACGCCTTGTTGCTGCCATGGAAAGGCTGCTTCCCGCTGACATTGTATTATGGATGGCGGTGTCAAGCAGACACCGCCACCACATTCAACCCTTCCCGTCCGCTGCGGTACCCCCACCATCATAATATGTTGGGAGAAAATCGGGGGCAGGCAGGGGATGATGTCGGGCGGATCGCCAGCATCATGTGGGTGGTGGCAATCCGCTCTACATCATCTTAGACCCCAAAGTGTCTTTTGGATGTGTGAATATCGAGAACGGTTGGCGAGTTCTGGAAGTCTTACCTCGTTAACATCAAAGCAAAAAATTATATGCCCCCCCCCCCCCGCCCCCATGAAGCGGACGATGCGACTCAGGACTGGGCACTACACTACTGACACAGAATGTATGTATTGTGGCCGAGGGATAATGGGTGCTCACAAGAACCAAACACTTAGTAAAGGCCTCCCCGCCTGCTCCTCCTCCACCAGGTAAGTCCCATGCACAGTGAACAGAGGAGGCCCAGTAGTTAGCGATGAACACATGCCCTGTCACTTATATACATAGCGACCCCCACGCTGACCCACGCATATATCCATGCGCTGCAATGCCTCTCCACACAAAATGGCATTGCTGCACCTGTAACACCCCTTGCACTATTGAACATGCCCGTGGTTATTCCTCAGTACTCGGTGTTCCCACACTATAAACACTTTCTCTAGGAACAGACTCCATCATTTAAGCTATCTCCATTTGTTTTTTTTTGTTTTGATTTTGGTTAACTCTCCCGTTTGCAACTTTTGCATGTTGTTTAATCCTGTGAGTAAGATGCTTAAGTTGGAGAATTGGGTATGCTTATACTGCTCTTGGTATGTTGTAGCGATGTTCTCTTACATGTAAAAAAATAAATAACAAAATAAAGTTTTACATGTCCTGGCAGTGACAAAATCTGGAACATTGATTTTCACTGAGGCAAGACTGGATCTACCTTAGAAAAAACTGGGTTTCATTATAACACCTTATAATGCATAAATTCAGCTTGGGAGTAGCTAAAACCATAGCTCAAGGACTCAAATTAATAGTCAGATTTTTAAATTACTATTTTGAAAATGCTGCTTTTAGAAAGCTGGCATTTTTCCTGCCTGAAAGCCTCTAGTAGTCTTTTCAGAGTTAATTCCCAACTGTCACCTGACAGCCTCCTGGGACGTGTGAATGGCTCACAGGAAAAGAACAAATGGACCTTGGATGGGAGAAGGTGTAACCTTCTCCTGACAGGATTGCCTTGGGCCTTTGCATCCAGTCTGCAAAATGACCCGCTGATGAAAAACAACTATGTCACAAGGTCAACTTTATAGCGAGGTGAAACTGGTCCCTGTATTTGCCCGTGCTTGGTAGCAGTTGGCCTCAATATTTGATTTTAGCACGGTCTGGCAAAAAAGGAAATAGCCCCCCCCCACTCTTCCTCCCGAGCCACAACAGTGTAATCACAGAGCGAAAGGTGTTGGAGCGATTTGTTAGTGTTTATAGCTCAGATCACATGTAACTCTCCCTTCACACTTTGTGTCTGTGTTATTTACAACACTTACACATCTTCTTCACTGCACTATTTATCACTTATTTGAAGAAGTTGCAGGCCGGTTTTGTTCTCTGATATTTACAATCTAACAAGCGGTTGAGAAGACCCTTTATTGCAGTGCAATAGGTCTCGCATTTGCAAGAGTTTAACCCCTTCACTGCTGGCCCGTTTCCGCCCCTGTGCTGTAAACAAATGAACAGGGGCGTGCCATGACGAACCCCAGCCGTCATCAGCACACGAGCACTGTAGTGCATGACGGCTGGGGTTCGTCATCAGCATGCAAGGGGTTAAGCTAGTAGTATTGTAAATGACAATGCCTTTTATTTATGTTTTAAAACCCAAAACATAAATGAAAGGCATTGTCATTTATAATGCCAATTCGCTCAAATTTGTGTGAATGCGAGACCTATTGCATTGCAAATGCTTTTTCTATCTACCTGGGAAGACTAGCTCAATATTTGGGCATTTCTTCTTCATACCACCACCACCAGTACCACCACCACCAATACCACCCCCACCACCAATGCCAATACCATAAATACCACCACCACCAAAACCACCAATACCACCACCACCAATACAACCAATAACACCACCACCATACCACCAATACCAACACCACCAACTCCACCACCACCAATAAAACCACCAATACCACCACCACTACCAATGCCACCACTGCCAATACCACCAATATCAACACCACCAATACCAATACTACCACCACCACCACCAATACCACCAACACCACCAATACCACCACCACTACCAATACCACCACCACCACCACTACCAATACCACCACCATTATCACCACCAATACCACCACCAATACCACCATCACCACCATTACTACCACCAATACAATCAATACCACCACCACCACCCCCATCACCACCAATACCACTGATACCACCACCACCAATACCACCCCCACCACCCATGCCAATACCATAAATACCACCGCTACCAATCCCACCATCACCAATACCACCACCAACACCACCACCAATACCACCAACACCACCAATACCACCACCACCACCAATACCACCAATAACACCACCACCATACCACCAATACCAACACCACCAACTCCACCACGAAAAAATAAAACCAACAATATCACCACCACCAATGCCACCACTACCAATACCACCAATATCAACACCACCAATACCAATACTACCACCACCAACACCACCAATACCACTACCACCACGAATACCATTACCACCAATACCACTGCCACCAATACTACCAACACCAACAACAATACCAATACCACCACCAATACCACCATTACCACCACCACCAATACCACCACCACCATTATCACCTCCAATACCACCACCAATACCTCCATCACCACCATTACCACCACCAATACAACCAATACCACCACCACTACCCCCACCACCACCAAAACCACTGATACCGCTACTACCAATAATACCACCACCAGTACCAAAATTATCAATACCACCACCACCAATACCACATCTACCAATACCACCACCACCAATACCAATACCACTACCATCAATACCACAACCACCACCAATACCACAACCACCACCAATACCACCACTAATACCACTAAAACCAATACCACCACCACCAATAAAACCAATACCACCACCAATACACCATACCACCAATATCACCCCCAATACCACCACAACCATACCATGAATATCAACACCACAAACTCCACCACCAACAATAACACCACCAGTACCACTACCACCAATACCTCCACCACCAATACCACCACCACCACCAACACCACCAATTCCACCACCACCAATACCACTACCACCAACAACAATACCACCACCAATACCACCACCACCATCAATACCACTTTCAATACCACCACCACCACCACCATTATCACCACCAATGCCACCACCACCAATACCACCAGCACCATCTTCACCAATACTACCACCACCAATACCAATACCACTACCACCAATACCACAACCACCACCAATACCACTAAAACCAATACCACCACCACCAATAAAACCATTACCACCACCAATATCACCACCACCACCCATACCACCATCACCAATACCACCACCACCATACCACCAATACCACGACCAGTACAAATACCACCACCACCATTACAACCACCAATTCCACTAATGCCAATACAACCACCACCAATACCTCCAACACCACCACCTATACCACCCCACCAGTACCAGTAGCACCACCACCAATACCAATACCACCACCAATACAAAAGCCACCACCAATACCAATATCACCACCTATACCAGCACCACCACCACCAATACAACCAATGCCATCACCAGCAAGACCACCAATACCAGCACCACCACCACCAAGACCACCAATACCAGCACCACCACCAATAACACCACCACCAATACCACTAAAACCAATACCACCACCACCAATAAAACCAAGTCCACCAGCAATATCACCACCCCCACCCATACCACAACCACCGATACCAGCAATACTACCAACACCAATACCACCACCACCATACCACCAATACCACCACCAGTACCAATTCCACTACCACCAATACCACCACCAATTCCACTAATGCCAATACAACCACCACCAATACCACCAACAACACCACCAATACCCCCCCACCAGTACCAGTAGCACCACCACCAATACCAATACCACCACCACCACCAATACCACCAATACCACCACCACCACCAATACCACCACTTCAGCACCTCTCGCTCAATAGTAATAGCAGGGGCACTGTACGAGGACGGAGCTGCAGCCAAAAACATCCCTCCCTCCCTCCATGACTGCCATAAAGCACAGCCCGCCCTGCACCAGAAGGTGAAGCCTGGGCCCTACTACAGCTGGGGTGTTTTTTATTATGCAAAAGATAGCAATGACATTACGCAATGCCACACTGCACACTCAAATCAAGGATGGGGCAGGAAATAGCCACTCCGCTCTTCCCCCTGAGCTGCAACAGTGTAATCACAGAACGAAAGGTGTTAGAGCGCTTTGTTAGTGTTTATGGCTCGGATCATATGTAACTCTCACTTCACAATTTGTGTCAGTGTAATTTACAACACTTACACATCTTCTTCACTGCACTATTTATCACAAATTTGAAGACGTCGCAGGCCGGTTTCTACCTCTGATATTTACAATCTAACAAGCAGTCAAGAAGGCCCTTTATTGTAGTACAATAGGTCTCACATTTGTGAGAGTTTAAGCTATTAGTATTGTAAATTACAATGCCTTTTATTTATGTTTCAAACACAAAACATAAATAAAAGGCATTGTCATTTGTAATGCCAATAGCTCAAATTTGTGTGAATGCGACAAAAATTGCATTGTAAATGCTTGTTGTATCTACCTGGGAAGACTAGCTCAATATTTGGGCATTTCTTCTTCAGAACTGCAGGCACACCTCATAGCAGCACAGCTCACTAGGGGGCACTGAAGCAGAGACTTTAATGCATGCTTCCTTTGGCCAAGCATTGTTCTATAGCTTTCTCGGACTTATCCCAAATCATCTATGCATTATTCAGAACCTCTTTGAAAAAAACGTAACTGCTCAGTGATTACGTCTCGTTTTCCTCTGTAATTAATTGTGCTTTACGTACAGAGCAGCACGACTACAGCTTCATGGCTGCTTTAGTTAGCTTAATTGGTACTTTGAAATGCTTTCAATGATTTAAACATACCTAGCACAGCCCTATGATAGTTACCAGCTTCCTGAAGTATTGCCACCTACTATTGCAGCCTGTGTTTAAGATTTTCACTGAGATACCAATGATAGCTACCTATTGATTTATTCTAAAGGAGAAGAAATATATGCTATGGTGCACAGAACACCATGCTCAAAGAAGGGTCTCTTAAGTTTTACATGTGACCTTGAACAGAGATTTTCATGGCAAATAAAGTAAATAGTTCGCCAGGGCCCCCACCTTCCGAGGGGCCCACTGATAGAAGGTGAGGAGGTACAAAGCAGTAGAACAGAATAAAGGAGAAAATTATAAGATTTCACATCATGGAGTGGGGGAAATCCTTAGATAAATGCTTTGATTTTTCACGACTGTTGCAAGATTGCCAGTCGCGAAGGGAGATTCGATTGTGATTATGAATTTCAGGCAAACAGGGCTAAAATTGCAACTGCTATGCACATTTGTCCTATGTTAATAGTATGCTCTGGTGCACTAAACATCCACCAAGACACCCTTACCGTGTTTCTCCTGCAATGAGAGGAGCAGGCTCGTTAGACTTAGAATGCCACAAAATATTATTGCAAAAAAAGAAAAATCTAGAACCAAGCACAAAATACATTTTTTTTTCAATGCTTGTCCAAACCTTCTTGTAGCTGGTGTTTCTAGGCTGCTTTAGCTCTCAGCTGTTTTTGCATGTCTCCATTAGAGAAAAACAAACTATAATTGGGCTTGAATTAGCTGGACATGTTTAAAAATGGCAATAAATTCAAAGTTCAAAACAAGGGGCCACCTGGGACCCACATAAATTTGACTCTTACTAGAAAACGACCAGTCTTGAAGCTGACAGACTGAAACCATAATTACTAAGTATATTATTGCAATGCAATGCTTGAGCTTATGAGTCTGATCCATGGGCAGCACTACCTCAGGAGGTAAGCAGTCAAAATATCGAATTTTTAATATCGACCGTCACTAATATCGAGGTTTTATTATCGTAGGGACAGAATATCAAAGTCAAGAATATCGTTGACCAGAATATTGACTGCATGGTAAGTAATATTGATTTTTTTTAATATCGAAGTAAGTAATATCAAAGTAAATGATATCGTTAGCAAAAATATTGTTGCAAATATTATCAATTCTTTTGTGTTATGTATTTTAGTATGCATTGTATATGTATGTTTAACATTTTTTATGTTTTTTCCTTAATTATAAATATATATATTAAATGATTAGAAAATAGTATTTTTTTTATACATTTTGCGTTTTAGTATCTGAGCAGGTTGTGGGTTTATAGGGGAATAGAGTGGAAATAATATAATTAATGAATTAATTAATATGTTTTTATTTATTGTTATTGATTGTTAATTTGTTAATTAATTATCAATTTGTAAATCATTTTTATTAAGCGGTTAATGTATAATTATATTCATTATAATAATGTTTTTCTTTATTGTTATTGTTAATTAAATTGTTAGTCTTTAATTATTAATTGGTAATTATGTTGTATTAATTGATTAATTGATAATTAAATTAATTATGTCATTTGTAATGTTTAGCAGGTTGTAGGTTTATAGGGGAATATAATATTACATAATTAATATGTTTTTATTTATTGTTATTGATTGTTAATTTATTTTTAATTAATAATTAATTGGTAATTACATTTTATTAATTAAGTTTAAATTATATTAATTATAATTAATGTATTAATGTTTTGTATTGTTATTGTAATTCAATTATTGGTAATTAATTATTAATTGGTAATTATTTTGTATTAATTGATTAATTGGGTTTATAGGGGAATAGGGTGGGAAGTAATTTATGTTATTTAAGTAAATATTAATTTAATTTAATTGGTATTTAATAATAAGTTTTTTGTGAAATAATTACCCCTATGCTATCCAACACTTTCCCTACTGTTGCACTCACTGGAGTGGGAATGGTCAATTTAACCCCTACGCTATCCAACACTTTCCCTACTGTTGCACTCACTGGAGTGGTAATGGTCATTTTAACCCCTCCGCTATCCAACACCTTCCCTACTGTTGCACTCACTGGAGTGGGAATGGTAATTTTAACCCCTACGCTATCCAACACTCTCCCTACTGTTGCACTCACTGAAGTGGGAATAGTAATTTTTACCCCTATGCTATCCAGCACTTTCCCTACTGTTGCACTCACTGGAGTGGGAATAGTAAGTTTTACCCCCACGCTATCCAACAATTTCCCTACTGTTGCAGTCACTGAAGTTGGAATAGTAATTTTATTTACACCACTATCTAATCTTTTTTGTATTATTTTAGCTAATTTAGTGTATAATTAATTTTAAGAAGAGTAAAAATATGTTTTTTAATTTGCTTCATATATTTCTTTAATGTTTATTTATATTATTGTTTTGTGTGTATAGATGTATTTATAATTTATCAAAAAACTATTTATAAATTTATAAGTTATTAAAATAAATAGTAAAACATAATAAGTAAGTATATATATTAAATGTATATTTTAATGTATCTTTTAATTATATATATATTTCTAATAATTGATTTTAAGCACTTTCAAATATTTTTAACTATGTTTATTTTAATCATATGTATTATGTATTTTATTTTACAATATTTTTTTACTTAAATAAAAAACTATATTTTTAACAATTATATTTTTAACATCGATATTTTTTGTTCAATATTTTTGTACTTACCATAATGTTGATAGGATGTCGATATTCTTGACTTCGATATTTTTGCTGCAATATTTTTGTAGGTCGATTTTGTGACCTTCGATATTTTGTCAGTGATTCACCTCATGAGTCATTTCAATAATCTTTACATTTTGATGAAGTGATTTTTCGCCAGTGCTTGAGAAAACCTGTATGAGTGGATATTCGAAGAATATTATAATTTGGTATAATTAGTGCATGTTAATTATTTCACAGTTTAATACTGCTAGAAATTAATCCAGAATGTGACACTACATAATGTCACATTACAGAAGCAACACTATTTAATTAACTAGACCTCAAAATACAATAATCATTGTACAGTATCAGTATAGTACAGACAAATACCCTCATTCCATCCAAAACTTGGGGGTATTGTTATTCTAACACTGAGGCCAACTGTTTTCTCCCAAATAGGACACAATGTATTTTAACATGAAGGTTTTCTCGAAGATTATAGAACATGTTGGCTATTTTGGGGCTAGTGAACTTAAATGGCCTGTTTCTCTTGGTATTCCAACTGCTCAAACTTAAAACCCACAATACCTTACCACTTGCCCAGAAGAAACACAGCTTGCTCATTTATCACAATACCAGAGTCAAATAAACGTTAGTCCAGTGATTCCAAACTGGAGGTAACGAGTCGTTTTTTGGTAGGTGGTTAAAGTCCAATCAATAACTAAAATGGCCTTTAAACTCTGTACATCTAACTTGTCAGATATGCTGAGCTTCAAAGACAGTTTCGTTTCATTTCAATCGTCTTTATTCGGTCATGGTATTGACCATAAAAGCACAGAATAAAACATATTACAGACAATCAACAAGCTTAAAAGATACATAGATTTTTATGCATACTCAGTCTCAACCAAAGGAAAACGTTTTTCACACATGCAAGCAAATAGTTTTCCATTTTTTAACGGTTATCTCCTCAGTTTAATGGCAGCAGAAATATAACCAAGACCAGAAAAATAAATTTTAGGGGAAAATAAACATTTTAAAAAGATCATCACTTCTTGGTAAGATGTAGAGTGCTCATGCTTTAAAATTGGACATAAACAATGGTCTCTCAAAGTGCGATACAAAGTGCAAAATAGTACACCATGGAGAATCATCATATGGACAGCATGGTTGGGTTGCAAACCAGGATCCTGATAAGAGAAAGGTGACTAAGAAGTGGGTTGTATTCAGTCTTAGCCTTGTTAAATAGAATCTGTATTCTGGGTTTTTAACCCATGCTAGATAAGGCGCCATCCCAATGCTAGTACAGATTGGCATATCTAATGCTCTCTATATTCAAGCATCCTCTCTGTGTGAGAGAAATCTTTGCTTTATCAAGGCCTTAGGTTGTGGTCCAATACTGTCTGGGAAATCAAAGAGTGTTCTTCGTTCCAGTTCCAGGCCAATAAAATGTTTCCTTTGCTTAAATCTAGACAATCCCCCGGAACGCACCTGGAAAAACCCGCCTTAGGTGTACTCCATTTTTTGTCCAAAAGTAGAAGAGGAGCCATTTTTACAAGGTTTTCAAAAAAGCTCATGCCCAGTTCAATATGTGAAATGAGACTTGAGGTAGATTTGGGAATAGATAAAAGCCTACAAGGAAACTTATTTTGGGTTGCCTGTAGTCTCCAAAGCTACGTAACCCCACAAAATGATGGAGTATATTTACAAGAAAAGTGACAGAGCGCATTGCTAGCCTTCTTGCATTTCACTTTGCCACTTTTGAAACGCAGGGCTGCACCCTATTTACAATAATACGGTGCAGCCCTGCATTTCCCCCTATGCTGGTGCTAATTACTGCTGCCTAGCGCCAAAGCATGCACCTTTGCATATAGTGCAAGGGTGACAGCGTTGTGGGAATGATTGTTCATGTGCAGGAAGGTGTCCCTTCCTGGACATAAACATTCTTAAATTCCGATTTGTAACTCTATGTGGGCTGCTTTGTGCAGCACACATAGAAGTTGCAACTCGTAATTTTTAAAATGATTGTTTATGTGCAGGAAGGGACACATTCCTGCACATACACAATCATGCATGGCATTTTGCTGTTTTTATGTGTGCTGCACAATGCAGCACACATAGAAAAGGCAAAGCACGGATAAATAAAGCATTTCTCCTTTTTGCGCCATGTTATGCCCATGTTTTTTTGCTCTTAATTTGGTGGTGCCCTATATTTGCGCTACCCTTGTAAGTATGAGGCAGTGTCAAAATCAATGGGTATTGTGGCAGCGTTAAGTGGCTTAACACTGCCTTGCAAATAAGGCGAAGCCAGTATCGCCACAGGAGCGTCGAAAAAAGTGATGTTCCTTTGGTGATAGGAGCTTGTAAACATGCCTCTTTGTGTTTCTAAAAAATGGAGTGTGGGGAGCACTGCTTTAGCTAAATGAATATGGCAGCATGCGACATACACGATTAGCATGCTAAAGTGATTCAGGAGGCGGTTGGTTGTGTGGAAGTGAAACTGAGAAGACTGGTAAAGAAAGATGGTAAAGGGAAGGAGTACGATCATTAAAACGGTGGATGGTTTGACGAACAGTGACAGATCGTTAAAAGTAAGCTAAGAACCACTAGTTTGGAAATAAGGAAAATTCATAATTTATATAATGTTATAAATTGTTCTATTCTCGGTGTAGATACTTTATAAAGAAAAATAAAGTAGAGTATTTCAATAAACGCTTGAGCATATGTCGAATGCTATTGGTTCTCACAATACCAGGACATTCTGGAGGTTAGTATGCTTTGAAACATGGGTGGCATGGATTTGATTTTTAGATGAAATCTAAACCCATGACATGTCAGAACGCTCACGTAATGTTAATATGACAAATGGATTGTATCTGGTTACAATAGAAGCACAATTAGATTCTTATATCACCGTAGAGCAGCTGGGCCAGATAACCGCTCCGCGTTAGTAATAAAGTTCAACATAGAATGGTGCGCAAACGTTTGTGCAATAATCTTTGGCTGGTCTACCTACACAGGTAGCTGGATGAGAGCCGTTATCAAACCTATATACACCTATATACACTAGCCTCATCCCGTGGTTTCCCGCTCTTGGGTGCTCCCCATAATAGACTGTCCGAAAGAGAACCCCATATTTCAAATAGTTTCAAAAGTCTTCAACACCTTAGCGCCTGAGTAATGTTGGCATAAATAATTCAATTTCATATAGGCAAATCATATGTGGGCCGTAACACATACTTGAAAGTAACTTTGTATATATTCTACAATATGTTTACTTCTGTGTTTGTTCCCATTTGAACTACCATGCACAATTGTTGTCTTGTGACTATTTATGCACATGTCATGTTTTCTATGTGTTGTCAATAATATTTACATGTTCCGCCGAATTCATATTAAATCATTATTCGAGCAATAGTGTGATTGTTGTGTTTGCATTAATTGCTTGCCATTAATTAGGGCATACTTGTATGATTATATAAATGTACTCCAGGTGAACCACTGTTTGATTATGCACCATAAGCCCAGTTTCCCACCGGTATAAGGGCAGCACATGTTACTTATATTTCCTTGTGAAAGGGCAGCACACCATAAGTCATAGTGAAGTCAGCCACTGGCTTGAAGTGTGCTGATGCATTGCCCTTTGATGCCTGCTGGAGTGGATGGAAGAACAAATGTGAATGACGCACCCAAAGACTAATGGAGGAAGTCTGGCTGAAAAGCCCTTTCAGTCATAATGTAATATACATAATTTTAGTAAAATCGGAAGGTCTCGGAGAACACAAACCTAAAAACAACAACAACTGGTGTGTCATTGCCTTTGAGAAAGAAGGCAAGTAAGAAAGAGGGTAAGTGAGGAAAGAAGGAGGGAGGGAGGGAGGCGGGAAGGAAGTAGAGAGGGAGAGAGGGTGAGAAGGAAGGACAGACAGACAGAAAAAAGCAAGAAAGAAAGAAGGCAGGTAAGAAAGAAAGTAAGAAGGAACAAGGGAAAGAAAGAAAAAAGGCAAAGAAGAAAGAAAGAAAGAAAGAAAGAAAGAAAGAAAGAAAGAAAGAAAGAAAGAAAGAAAGAAAGAAAGAAAGAAAGAAAGAAAGAAAGAAAGAAAGAAAGAAAGATGGCAGGATCGAAAGAAAAAATTGGAAGGAAAGAAAGCAGAAAGAAAGAAAGAAGGAAAGCAAGGAAGACACAAGGAAGGAAACGAGAAAAAGAGAAAGAACAGAATAAAAGAAAAAACAGAATAAAAGAAAGGACAAAAGAAACAATGGAGGTAAGAAAGGGCAAAGAAAAAGAAAGGATGAATGAAAGACAGAAAGAAAGAAAGAGAGAGAGATAAAAAGAAAAAAGAAAGAACGAAAAAGGAGAAAGAATGAGAAAGAAAGAAGAAGAAAGGAAGAAAAGAAGGAAGGAAGGAACAAAGGAAGGAAGGATGAAAGAAAGGAAAAAAAAGAAAAAAACAAAAGAAAGAAAGGGTTGGCAAGATTGACAGAGAACAATGATTTGCTTAAATTCAGAGTACCCCCGAAAGCTAATGTGAAATAGAAGCAGTCTGATAAACAAGGCCACTCTGAAAGGAATTTACAACAGCCTTAGCAGGAGATGGGTTTGGTAATGCTGTAAGGTGCCCTATGTTCACAACAAAAGCCTTCTCTTTATCACATCAGGCTCTAAACACAAAGACAGCATAAAGTAATTATAAAGTAAAAGCAAATGGGAACTACCTTGTGTGTGGATGTACTCCTTGTAAAATAGCAAAATACAGTCACTCAAAGACTTAAGGCTTAAGTAGGCTGACCCATTACCCCATGCTGTAGTGAGGAAGGAAAATGTGAGTGGCACAACAACAGCCCAATGGATAAAGCAAGGTGGCTGAAAGGCCCTTTAAGTAAGTATAATTCACATATTATTTTAGTAAAATCAAAAGGTCTTGGCTAATGCCAGAACTAAAAATGGGTATCCCCAAGGGTTCCTGTTGGTCAAGGATTTAATGAGATCTTGATGGCGTCATGTCTGATAAAATTCCAGCAACAAATCGTTTGAGACAAAGATAACACTCCACTTTCCTTATTCATATTAGATATCCCATTATCTCTTTTGAATATCACTTTATTCTCTCTAAAGGTAGGTGGGGTTCATGTTTATTATATGCAGATAATCTAGCAACAATAGAGTCCACCCATTTTACTTCGTGGCCAAATTCTGATGATTTTTGTGCACCACGACTTAGGCCTGTCTCATGGATTGCGGTCTTGTTAGACTGGAAGGGGCACACAAAGCATTACCGAAGTAGTGGTAAAGGGCTACTGCCCTTGCCCAGAGTTAAGCAGCATGAGCCTAGAGGTGGCAGCATGCCGTTTTTTATGCGAGGGGTCAATATTGTGAACAGGGCTTTTTTCCTTTGTCAATAGAATGAGGCATCCTGGCCCGCTCATGTTCATTTCTGCTGCTGTGTTATGTTATGTTGTGTTATTTATTTTCTTCTATAGCGCATGGCTACTCCCAAGACCATCCCGGCGCTTTGGCGAAGAGAACTAAGTGCAGAGTGACAACACAACAACTAAAAACTGAGGGGAACCTAAAGCTACTATTGAGCAAAGAGCCAAGTTTTCAGTTCTTTCCTGAAAGCGAGAAGGCTGTTAGCCTTTCTTAGAGACAGAGGTAGCTCGTTCCAGCCCAGCGGAGCCAGATAACGGAATGACCGGCCTCCTATTCTGGAACACTTAATGGCAGGCACAGCTGCTTTGGCCAAAGAAGCTGACCGCAAAGCCCTGCTAGGCAGGTAGAAAGATAGGTTTTTTCCCAATGTACTTGGGGCCTACACAGTAAAGGGCTTTAAAGGCCAAGGTCAGGCTTATGGGCACCCAATGCAATGCTTTGAGCAACTCAGCGGCGCTGGCCCGTCTCGGAAGCCCAAAGATGGTTCGAGCCGCCGAATTCTGCACCACTTGCAAGCCGGACAAAATATATTTAGGTAGACCCAAGTAGAGGGTGTTCTTAATAAGGGTGGGCGTAGTTCGCGTAGCCGCACTACGCAGAGCTACGCGAAGTTGCTCTTGCACTCCGCGAGCTACGCATGGCTCCGCGAGCTTGCGTAGTAGCTTGCTCGACCATGTTCGCGAACCGTTTTTCTTATTCGGGAGCGCGGTGCGCGTGTTCGGGGCGCTGCATGCATGCTCGGGATGTGTAGCACGCGAAGTTACCCATGAGGTGGGCTATGGGCGTGGCCATCTTGTTTTTTCAATTGTCCCGCCCATGCTCGCGAGTTATTCTGTGCCAGATTGCAGTTCTGCATGTTCGGCAACTTGATCTTACCGACAAGCCTCCTTGCGCGTCCTAATGACCTGATCGCGCATCCAAATGACGTTATCGCGTTCGCACAGTCGCGCGGGATTGTGCGGCAGGGTTTACAAACATAGTGGCACACGCGACCGGAAAAGAACATAGAGAAAGCGAACGCAGAACCAAGGTAAGACATTGCCACGCACGCGAGAACGCTATTGAGCGCTCGAGAACTATGCTACGCTGCCGATTGCAGAGTATTCGACAACTAAGCGTTCTAGGCGGAGCACGGAGTTGCTGAAACTCCGCAAAGTCCGCGAACGGAGCGTAGTTCTTCGCCCAGGCTTAGTTCTTCACTCACCTTTGGCATACATCGGGTTAGCATGTAGCCTTGAGTAATGTATAAGTGCCTGTGCTCTCTATAAACTATGTGTCTGTGATCAGTAAAATACATGGAGGCCTGTGGGTTCCACTTTGGATGCCCAGAGTCTTGAGATAAACATGAGGACTGGAGGTTGAGGAGCCATCCCAAACAGACTAGAGGATTGCCTGCATCCCTGTGGTGGGTGGTACACACACTGGAGGAAAGGAGAGCCAGGCTCTCTTGTGTGTTTCAAAATAGTTCTTTGATTTTGTAAAGGTCTCTGGTCAGTGGGGCCTGGGCACTTCTCAGGAAGGAGATGGGCCCGATAAGGAAATTAGGGCTAGGGGCCATGTTAAGCATTTAATAGGCATATAGCAGTGAGGCTGATGTCTAGTCACTCCCATGGCCTGTGTGTGGGGCTACCAAGCTCGAAGCCACTCCTAGTGTGACCGACTGCTTCCTGGACAAAGGATAGGGCAGAGGAGTGGGCAGTTCAAAGGAAACATCCCCGTAATGAACTTCAAAGACTCTGACACTAAATCACATCTGTGTCTGGAAAGGAATTATAAAAAGAGGAACTTGTGTCTCCCACAATTGTCAAAATAGAGCTTATATCAGCATGGAGTTGCTCAGCACAACTTCTGCCTGTTGTGACCTGTTTCTCAGCTGGGTGAGGGGACATCATCCAGGAAAAGCCAGACTACTTGCCCTGGAGAACAAAGAACTAGCATCTGTCTGCCTGCTTATGCCAAAAGACCCTGTGAAGAGTAGGAGAGCAGCGGGAAGGAGGGAGTTCTAATTGGGATCCTGTTGACTGGATCCTTGAAGCAGAATGTCAGATTCTGGGTCCAAATTGAGGCCCATGGCACCAATAAGGCCATCTGTCTGAGTGCTGTTGTTTGCGACCCCCATATGCCAGGTGGGGCCAGGGAGAAGATTGAGCGCAAAGGTACTCAGAGGGCCATCTGATGGAGTGCTGTTGTCATGATCCCCATTCCAGGTGGGGGCTGTGGTCAAGATAAGGCTGTTGCCCTTGCAAAGCGCTGCATCAAGGAACAGGTAGTCACTTTTGGAATGTTGAGACGCGAAGGGGCCACTGCCTGTCACAACCCTTGTTGCATTATGATGGCCATTGTGAAGATAAGGACCGTCAACCTGGTAGAGTGCTAGGGCAAGAAGCAGACCATCGCCTGTGCAGCCTTGTAACCCGATAGGGCAGTCACCCAGAGTATTCTGCTTGTGACCCCTGTATGACAGATGCCGGCTACAATGCAGATAAGGGACGTTGCCCTCGTACAGTTATGTGACTAGGAAGAGGGTCGTTGTCCCATACAGTGTTGTGACCTGAAAGGGTCATTGCCCATACTGTGCTTCTCACAGCGCTTATTGCCAGGCCACGTCAAAGATTAGAGCTGTCACACTGAAATATCATATGCTAGAGCAGAGTAAAGGTTTGTGAGCACAGAATCATCACCCGAACCCAGGAGCACATGAGATCGGCATCAGTCTCGGGAAAGGCTTACTACATGATTGGAGGAGTGCTGTAAATGCCTGCTTCCTCACCCCAGCATCCAGATTTTTGCTCACCACTGGTCTGTATACGCATGCCTTGCCCTACTGAAACATCGATCCAAGTGAAAGCAGGTAGGACTGATTGCTGGGCCATCAAGCCTCTTGGGGAATTTGCTCTGAATAAAAACACTACTGTTCTGGGACATTTTGATGTTTAAGAAGCCATTGTGAAACTTGGGTTTTACAGCGCAGCCTAAACTGAATGACCGCCTGGCATGAATGGGGAATATCCATCATACTTAGATAAGGGAGTGGGATTAGGGGACATACTGAGATAATGCTAAAGTGCATTCCTAATGAGAACTTGGTGAATTATTTGTTGTGTGGCCTGTTTCACTTTGTGATTCATATATAAATAATACTTTTTTTCTTAAAAGTAACTATTTGCTGTAATATTGGGGATCCTGAGCATATTTTGAGCTGTTAGTCTGTGTACACCTTGCAACTACTCCTCTCCAAAAGCCTTGGACTGCTCCACCTACTTCCACACTACTAAGAGTCAAGTGCTGATGGGAACTTGGCCCAGTTACTCAAGATTCATAGTATGTCGGGTCCGAGGACACAACCCCCTCGGTTGGGCCAGAAGCTTCTATTTGCCATGTGGCCCTCTAAAAGGGGTTTTGACAGCCATAGTTCAAACAATTTGCCTCTAAATTAATTTGTTATCGTGGTGTCACATTGCCGCAATACACACTATGAGGCTCTGGCTAAAACTTTCTCTTGTCCCTCAAACTAAAATCTACTTACTGTTAGAAAGAACAAATAAACAGTGACTTGGCGTATGCTCAGGACACAAGAAAACTTAGCTCCTCAATAAGGAAGCATTATTATCTCAAAGAACATCCATCTTCCCCAATACTAATGTCTAAATCTGAATTAAAAACCTTGGTCAGTCAAGTCTTAGCTCAACATGGTGTTAAACAACTAGAATTAAAATGGTCAGCCACTTTAATAAACCTTCATGGGAAGATGATAAAGGATTCCTTTACATTTCTGATCTGCTTAACTACGATATTATAGGAATTTTTAAAATTCAGTGTAGGTTTAAATCCTTTTTTATGTTATTCTGGCTGCTGTAACTAAAACCAAAAAAATAAATTTTAATTCATCATTTGTTTATAAAGTGTGATATTGAGTGATTCTAGGTTGTTTTATAGATTTGCGTAATGTTAAGAAGTGGTCTTACAGTTTTACTAATTCATATATTAGATATGTTTGATAGACTATGGGCTTAAATAAAGTTATTCTGAATCTGAATCCAATCTAAAAACAAAATAGAAAAACATAAGCTTTTTCATAAAGAGGAGATAGAATAAAAAGAAACAATAATCCATTGTGATGTGGTGTGGGTGTGGGACCTCACCATGTAATACACTCACTAACTCATATCAGGTCCAGAAAGGTTCATTTGTAAAACCTTAGCTCAGTCCTATGTAGCGTTGACTCAGAGCAGTCATCAATAGAACAAGTGCAGAGAATTCAGAAGTACCAAAACAGTTGAATAAGAAGAAAACGTGACCGAAAAAAACTCTGACACCAATTTACAAAAATAGGTTGTGTTTTTATCTTTAAATAGGCACCTCAAAGACAAAAACTTCACCGGGCATTTTACATACATATGAATTATTAGAGAAACAATAAATGACAGAATTCCCTTATAAAATAATCATTGCAATCTACAGCTACTTGTGGTGTAGGGTTAGCCAAGACAAGCAACTTGAAACAGCTATAAAGTCACTCTTGTGGCAACCAACTCCCGTAGCAGCTAGTCACAGGGACCAATAGGGTCCAGTTAAACAGTAACCACAAAGTCAAATCAGGATACTGAATATGCTCAAGGATGCTGATCAGGTATCAGGGGCATTCTGGGACTGCCCCTCAGTTCACTAAAATGGTGCTGCAACTTTGGCCACAAGGGTTGATGTCCCTCAAACTCTGGGGAAATCTATCTAAAAACCAGTTGCCAATGGTGTACTGGTCTCTGGTTTCAGTGACACCAGTCGTTCCCTGGGCAACCAGACTGAACTCAGATAAATCTCTCAGTTCCGGCATACTCAGGTGCAATTTTTGAGGGACAAATCTTGACCTCCCAGGCTGCACTTTAGCGGTCAGTGGCTGTCCAGCTTTATTGGCTACTACCCTGCCAAGGCAGGCTTCTCCAGCTTTCATGGCCCCATGGCTGGAACAGGGAGCCGGCCAACAGACTCTTGGAGTCACCTTCTGTCTCTGGGGCTTGCGGACAGCTTTTCTTTTAGCTATACACAACAGGCACAGCCTTTCTTTGTTAGCCCATGGTGCAGCAGGTGCAGTTCTGTCTTTGGCACAACCTCTCTTTGTTGGGCCCAGGGAGCAGCAGTGCAGTCCTTCTTTAATCTTCTCTCCAGTGCAGAGGTGATGTGAGTGAATTGCTATTGTTGTATAATAAAATGTATTGCGCACTGTCTAAGCTCACTGTTGCTTATTTGAGACATGTCATAAACAGGATATGCAATTAGTTTGAATCTACCTGTGATAAATTATTAGTATTTTAATTAATATACTCCTAAAAAGATATTTTATCCATTTCAGATTGTTTGAGATTGCCTTTCTCACCCCCCTCCCTTCTGCAGTGTGCCCTGATGAAGGTGTGGCCATAGATCGGCCTTAACACCGAAACACGCGTTGGCGCCTCAAACCTGTCCTGTCACCTAACCATCTGGTCTCCTGGTTGTTCCTGGGAGCCATTTCAGGACAGAATACATCGATAAATCTGGCAACTGTTGTGTGATATGTATTGGATGATTGAAGAATGTCAGAGCATGTGTGAATCCTTTTAGGTTTGGGATGTTTGAAGAATGACTGAGCTTTGAATCGAATTGAATGTGTGAAGGGATGTGTGGGAAATAGAATGAATGACCGAACTCTAACCGCATACTGTTGAGATGTTCTAATTTTCTTGATTTGTTATTGTATAATGTGCATTTATATCTACTTTATATGTTTAAAAAAAAGGAATGAAATAAATTAAGAAAATCTTTTCCATAAACAAGTGGATGTCTTGATGTCTCTCCAGTCTCAGTGAGCTTAGCACTGCAGATTTAATTTAAGGACTCGTGTCGAGCCTTGAGATATATTGCAAGAGGCAGACTGTTTTTCTTGTTCTACAGAGGTGATGTGAGGTCTGGATGCCAGGTGCCACTTTTATGCCCAGTTCTAGCACATCAGTGTATGTAGTGAATACTCGCCAATGGGCTCCCCAGTCCCCTCTAACCTGGTAATGTCTTTCTGTAAAGTGTTTAAACGAAAGGGGTTTTGTCCGTTCTGGGAGCCTGTCAGGACGTCTAATAAATTTTTTCAAACAAGGGGTACCAGGCCACCAATTTCAGTACTGCTAATTAATACTGCAGATTCGAAATACAACGCAGAAAATCATTGTACTTTACTTTCATATTTGTATTGATTCAACTTCATTTCAACCAACTGTTCATTACTCTTGATGCATAGGAGGAATAGACATTTCATTCAGTATATTGTGCGAATCAAAATTGTATGAAAAACATTTTACATAAACATAATATAATCAAAGAGAGAAGGCAGAAAGAGAAAGGTTTGGAAATAGTGCAAAGATGGAAAGCAAAGATTAAAAAGAACCTGACAGAGTGAAATAAACAGACACAAAGGGGTCGATTCCGATTCGGGAAATGAATCCGTACGATGATTCGTGTTCATAGCCTTTTCCGTACGAATCGTACGAATCCGTCTGAATCGCGTAGTACAATCTGTTTTGAGAAAGTACGTCCGAATCATTGAGAACCGTACAAAAATGAAGTGTAAATCCGAACAACATTGACCCGCACAGTGAACCATACGATTCGTAAAAATGCTGTATGACCCACCAAGTACGATCCGGACTGGGGAATGAGTACGCGATTCGCACGGTAAATGTCACGTATGAGCAATTCGTATGGAGGGAAACACTATCACATACGCACCGTACCCCTAAAATCAAGGGATGTATGCACGGGGTGTACGCACCTTACACCTACGACACTGGGGTGTACGAACCGTACCCCTACAGTCTGTACACCTACGATCATGAGGTGTGTGCACGGGGACATACGCACCGTACCCCTGAAATCCAGGGGTTTACGCACCGTACCCCGATGCACCATACTGCTGCAATCATGGGGTGTGCGCACTGTACCCGGGGGGTCCGTTTCGTACGCATTTCGAGGCAAAATCTGCTTTTAGGGATGTTTTAAGCTCCTGTAGAAAAAGAGTTGTACGGAGTGTTGTCGATACGATTCGTACTTGCTGGGTTGGCTTCGATCTGTTCGGACATCGAGTACAGCGCGTTCCAGTACGATTCATATAGAGAACTGCTTTGAGTACACATCGTACTACATTTTAACTAATGGTACGGTTCTGCATACGATTCTTACAGAAAAAATGCTCCATATGGCTATTCGGAGGGCATTTTACCGAATCGGCCCCAAAGTGTAGGGTGGTGGACCAAAGAAATATGCAGTGGAATCAAGACTTAGCAGTCTTGGTATTCACCAACCCTGACATTCCACAGAACCAGTGCCAGGGTCCTGAGAAGAACTGAGGGTCCCTGCACTTATGTATTTTACAAATTAATACTGATAAACAGCAGTTGTGTATCTACGCATTTGCATGTATTAGCACATTTAGGCCAAATTTCTGTTGTGTACGAAGACAACTGTGCAGGCAAGCTCACACTCAGCCTGGTATCAAATAAAGTGTTGCTTTTCAGGTGGAACCTCTTGCCCCATTTCCTTGCTTTTTGTCTCCCATCCTTGGCCAGTGGATCATTGCCACTTTAGTCTAGACTTGCCCAACTCCTCTCTGATAGACAAAGGTGAAAACAGAGACAATAATTCAATACTCGGTATCATTGAGCGCGGCAAGTGGCTGAT
The DNA here is from genome assembly GCF_964263255.1 of Lissotriton vulgaris. Lineage (NCBI taxonomy): Eukaryota > Metazoa > Chordata > Amphibia > Caudata > Salamandridae > Lissotriton > Lissotriton vulgaris. Next base: position 1,105,606,861 of record NC_141693.1, read on the forward strand.
CCATAAACTATAATCTATACTTTGAGGCTAGGAGATCAGATACAGGTGGGTTGTTGGGGAAAGGGGTAGTCAAGTTGGCTTATGAGCAATCAGTGGTACCATTCCACTACAGCATTGCTAGGCTGGGAGTGCAAACTGTGTTCCCTTATGTCTCACTAGTCCCATGAGCTCACCTGGACAGACTATGGTGCCATCGCCCACTTCAGCATCTCGGGATTCCTCAGCACCGCCGCCCAGCACTTCACACCACAACTGGAACAAAGTGTCAGAGAGACAATGAACCAATGCCCCCAATACCCCCGCCCACTCACCACAGCCAACCTAGATCAGACTTTTAAGAACTTCTCCACCTGGATCACCAACTGCACCGGCAGAGTTGCCCCCAGCAAACCCTACAAGCTCAAGAGGTCCTCCAAGCAAGCCAGGTGGTACACTACGGAACTAAGAACCATGAAAAGCACCTTCAATTGACTCATAAGGAATGGTGCACTAGCATGGAGCCCACTAACTGAGCCACAAGAAACCTCAACCAATGCCACCAACTCCTGAAAAAGAATAAAAGAAACGTACAGACCAACAGCATCAAAGCAAGCTCCAACCACAGCAAAGAACTCTTCAACATCGTCATAGAGTTCTTCAACCCCTTAGCCACAGAAAACATCATCACCCATTCCAAGGAACTCTGCAACACCCTGACAGACTTCTTTTACGACAATATCTCCACCATAAATTGAAACATCGAACTCGCCGCCCTCCTCAGCCATCTCGACCCCAAGAATGAGAAACTTAACCACCTGCTCAACACCTGGGAGCAGCTCACCATGCACACCACCGCAGCCATCATGAACTCCATCCACTCAGGAGCACCCACGGACACCTGACTCCACCACATATTCAAACAGCAGTGAGCTCACTGCCACCTTCGACTCACCCATCACCAAGTCCACCTTCCCTGAGGAATGGAAATGCGCAGAATGCAGCCCCTACTCAAGAACCATCCGCCAACCCCAATTAACTCATCTCTCTGTTGTCTTTTCCCACCAAAGTCCTCGAGAAGGCCATCGACCAACAACTCACAACACACCTGGAGAACAACAATCTTCTGGACACTTCGCAATCCGGTTTCTGAACCAACCAGAGCATCATAACCACTCTGATTGCAGCCACAGATGACATCAGATCCCTCCTTGATCAAAGAAAAACATCAGCCTTGATCCTCCTTGATCTCTCAGAAGCGTTTGACACAGTGTCACACAACCCTGATCAAGATGCTTCAACACATTGGACTTCAAGGAGATGCCCTCAAGTGGTTTGCCCCCTTCCTCACCGGAAGAATCGGGAGAATCCATCTTCCTCCCTTCACATCACAACCCAAAAACACCATCTACGGTGCCCCTCAAGGTTCTTCTCTCAGTTCCACTCTGTTTAACACCTACATGACTCCTTTGGCCAACATCGTCAGATCAAATGGACTGAGCATCATGTCCTACACAGACGATATAACCAGCTCATCCTTTTGCTATCAGAAGACCCCTACGCCACGGTGACCAACTTCCAATGGTGCATGACGAGCCTTGCTGACTGGATGAGAGACAACTGTCTAAAACTCAACACAAACAAGACAGAAGTGTTGATATGCGGGAACATCATCTTCCAATGGAAGGTCACATGGTATCCTCCTGAATTAGGACCCTCACCCACTCCATCCGACAATGCCGCTACCTTGGCATCATACTGGACAGTAAACTCACCATAAAAAGACAGATCAATGTATGCTAACCTGCATGCTGATCCAAAATGTAAATGACACTCCAGCACAAAGGGGGCTACCACAAAGCCATTTTCTTTGCCTTATTATTTCTGATTTATGATGTTTGTATTTCAAAAGGCTTGACACAAAGATAAAGCTATTGCACCAGACCTAAAAATGACACAGAACCCAAAATATTGGAGAGGCAGTGCACTTAATTATGATGTGCCTATAAACGTTCAAATTTGCATTGCCTGAGCTCAGTTTGGCATCCTCCTCAAACATCGTATAGGAATACTCATATATTGACAGAGAAAATTAGTCCTAAAGATTTCAGAGACAGAGAAAATGGAGGGCAGAGAGGAAAGGTGAATATTTAATTGTGGGCATATAAGTTAGATGATATACAATTATCCTTGATGGAAATTTGCACGAATAGACGGATCCAATGAAGCACTTTTTAGAACGGATAGATTGACGTTGTTTAAAAAAGCCAGGAAAGATGCATGGTAGATGATAGAACTTAAATAAAGGGGTCAGTTGAAGCAGTTGAAGCATAAAATGTGTTTAGAATTGATTGTAAAATGGCAAAATGGTTTGCAGTGAGAAATTGAGCAGAGGCATCAGGAGAAGGGGTTGAGTTGTTGCTTAAAAATAGAAACAGTCAATATGGGAGAAGTCTCAGAATCAGAATCTAATAGTTCATTTGTTTAAGTTAGGATTCAGAGGGAAGATTATAGTCAGGATGTGGAGTGGAGAGAGTGAATAGAATTAAAGAAAGTGTGTTTTCTTACTGCCATCCAACTTTTGTAGGGCAGAACTTTAAAGTGTATGTAACAGTTCAAAGTGTGGGTGTGCGAAGAACTTACTCAAATGATGAAGACTGCACAGCCATGTTTACAAATAATGAGAACATGGAGGTTGAGACAGAGAAAATGACTAGTGCCTAGATTTACTAAGGGTTTCTGGAGTGTTCACGCTAGGCTGCACTGCGCCCATGGGCCTTTTTAATGGTAAGTAAATCAATATAATACTTTGCGGGAGAACATGGCGGCCAGCGAGTAGCCACTCTTAGAGGCTGCAGAGAGTCAGGAACTAGATGTCTTGGGCAAGCACAAAATGATTTTGTAAATGATATGCAGTGAACGGGAGCGGTTTGGAATTACCAACGTGAAGAGATTGTGATGTAAGGAAGCTTACCGCTGCTGGAGGTCCGATTGGACGTGGATTCTGTTCACTGCTCGGCTCTACAGCTTGGTCTGCTGTGTGGTGGAGGTGGCATTCCCAGTCGAATCGGCGGAGGTGGGGGATGCTGACGGCAGACCCGGGGGCCTCATGAGACGCAGGAGTCGTTGTGGTCCTGTGCAGCCCGCGAGTTGGGACGCAGCAAAAAATCAGGACGCCCTGAATAGAGAGTGAGGCTCTCTATTCAGGGTGGCAGAGGCAGGGGCAGCACAAACGCAGTGCCTGTGCTACAGAAGCTGATAGGAAATCCGCGATCGCTGGATGAGGCAGCAGCAGAGAGAACTGTCAACCCCAGGGTAGTAGTTGATTGAAATGTAAGTTCAACCTTGGTGGATGAACCGAGGGGTGCTTACCTGTTTGCGGGCCCCCTGTAACTCTGGAGGCCAAAACAGGCAGTTGAACTACAGGCATAAACCCAGGGCTGCAAAGTAGATATGCACTGAGAAGTGCAAGCCTCAATCTTGCCAACGCGGACTTGCAAACTATAAGGGACAGTATTTGAAAGTAGGGGGTCAAACTTGATAAAAAATATAGTAAAGTGCTACCCTCTCTGAATAAAGCAACAACCGGGGAATGGGTCACCCTTAAAAACATAAAGTCAAAGAAAAACGAAAAATCCCTCCCAGAAGCAGCATAATCCAAAACTAACTCCCTCACTGAAGAATTTTTTTAAGGTTGCACCCAGCACCTTAACACTAAAACCAGTAAGATGCATTTCTGTTAGTAACCCCTTGAAGCTATCTGAATTTCCAGAGGGCATATTAAGCCCAAATAGATTCCAACCACTCGCGAGGGAGCTGGACTCATCAGAAGGAGAGGTCATAAGAGAATTAATGATGGCAGCCGAAGGAGAAAAAATCTTAGCTATGACTACCCTGACAAAGCAGAGGGACCCGGTCGCTCTAAATGAGAATCTGCTGGGTGAAATCGATTTTAAGTCAGTGGCAGCCCAAAGAGGGGACTCTGAAGAGCAGGTTTTCAGATCTCTTGCAAATGCTGACATAAGAAGTTAGAAATAGGTATTTAGTGTTAGAAAAAAAACAAGCCGAAATTAAACTATCATGCGAGAAAATGGAAGATAAACTGGACTCACTAGCAGCCAGGACCTCAGCTTTTGAACTTACTGTAACGGAGCTAGCTTCTCGCTCGGAGGAAAATGCAAGAGATATAGGTTTGATGAAAGAGAGAGAAATGGGCTTCCAGGATAAGTTGGAATGGCTGGAAAATTCCCAAAGGTTTCAGGCCTCTTTACAGTACTGAATCGGCTCTGCTATCCATAACAGACGATCTCCGTATGTACCAGGATAAAGGACACTCGGTAATCCTGGTACTATTGGACTTATCGGCAGCATTTGATACCATATCCCATAACATCCTGCTCGAACGTCTTGCCGATATTGGGCTTACGAGTATGGCCTTGGCCTGGATTCGGAGCTTTTTGTCTGATCCAACCCAAAATGTCACCATGGGTTCTTTTCACTCAGCAGAGGTAGACATTACCAAGGGTGTGCCACAGGGCTCATGTCGGAGCCCCACTCTTTTTAACATATATGTGGACCCCTTGGCTAGGATTGTGAGAGCCTTTGGTTTCATCCCAGTGTCATATGCTGATGACACTCAGCTCCTCTTTCCCTTCAAATCTCTGTCCCCTGAGACAATAAGATCATTCTCCGAAGGTATGAAGGCGGTCGCTCAATGGATGACCTCGAACTTCCTACAGTGCAATGTGGGGAAGACAGAGGTCATGCTGTTCGGTGACGCCAAAATACTATGGACCCCGGACTGGTGGCTTCACGATCTAGGCCAGTCTCCCTGCCGAAGCAGGTGGTAAAGAACCTTGGGGTTCCATTGGACCAGAATCTGTCCTTTAAAGAGCACCTGAACAGTGTAGTGAGTACCTGTTTCCATGTTTTGGGGCTTCTCCGCAAAGTATTCCCTCTCCTTCCTGATTCAACAAGAAAAACTCTGGTGCAGGCCCTGGTGCTAAGCCAGTTGGATTATTGCAACGGGTTGCTTGCATCAACCAGTGAGGGGATACTGGGCAAGCTCCAAGTGGTGCAGAACACTGCAGCAAGACTGGTCCTAAATGCTCCCCCGAGATCGCCTTCAAAACCCTTATTAGTAAAATTACATTGGCTTTCCATCCGCCAAAGGGTCAAATTTAAGATCTGTTGTACTGTCCATAAAGGACTGCATGATTTAGGACCTTCCTACTTGGCCGAAAAATGTATCCCCTATAATCCCTCCCGGAATCTCAGGTCCTCCAACCAGCTCCTTCTTCAGGCACCCATTGTAAAGAAGTCCAGACAAGGTGGTAGAGCCCTGTCCTCTGTTGGTCCAGCACTCTGGAACACACTCCCCTTGGTGCTCAGGCAATGCAGTGATCACCTAGCATTCAGGAAGAAATTGAAAACCTTTTTATTCCAATGTTAATAGCCTCCAAATACACTGTCCTTTGTCTGTAGTCTACCCAACAGGGCATTTGCCGATATTGGGCTTACGAGTATGGCCTTGGCCTGGATTCGGAGCTTTTTGTCTGATCGAACCCAAAATGTCACCATGGGTTCTTTTCACTCAGCAGAGGTAGACATTACCAAGGGTGTGCCACAGGGCTCATGTCGGAGCCCCACTCTTTTTAACATATATGTGGACCCCTTGGCTAGGATTGTGAGAGCCTTTGGTTTCATCCCAGTGTCATATGCTGATGACACTCAGCTCCTCTTTCCCTTCAAATCTCTGTCCCCTGAGACAATAAGATCATTCTCCGAAGGTATGAAGGCGGTCGCTCAATGGATGACCTCGAACTTCCTACAGTGCAATGTGGGGAAGACAGAGGTCATGCTGTTCGGTGACGCCAAAATACTATGGACCCCGGACTGGTGGCTTCACGATCTAGGCCAGTCTCCCTGCCGAAGCAGGTGGTAAAGAACCTTGGGGTTCCATTGGACCAGAATCTGTCCTTTAAAGAGCACCTGAACAGTGTAGTGAGTACCTGTTTCCATGTTTTGGGGCTTCTCCGCAAAGTATTCCCTCTCCTTCCTGATTCAACAAGAAAAACTCTGGTGCAGGCCCTGGTGCTAAGCCAGTTGGATTATTGCAACGGGTTGCTTGCATCAACCAGTGAGGGGATACTGGGAAAGCTCCAAGTGGTGCAGAACACTGCAGCAAGACTGGTCCTAAATGCTCCCCCGAGATCGCCTTCAAAACCCTTATTAGTAAAATTACATTGGCTTTCCATCCGCCAAAGGGTCAAATTTAAGATCTGTTGTACTGTCCATAAAGGACTGCATGATTTAGGACCTTCCTACTTGGCCGAAAAATGTATCCCCTATAATCCCTCCCGGAATCTCAGGTCCTCCAACCAGCTCCTTCTTCAGGCACCCATTGTAAAGAAGTCCAGACAAGGTGGTAGAGCCCTGTCCTCTGTTGGTCCAGCACTCTGGAACACACTCCCCTTGGTGCTCAGGCAATGCAGTGATCACCTAGCATTCAGGAAGAAATTGAAAACCTTTTTATTCCAATGTTAATAGCCTCCAAATACACTGTCCTTTGTCTGTAGTCTACCCAACAGGGCATTTGGCGCGGAGATACTCCTTCGGGAGTCAGATTCCAGCGCGGTATAAACTCACAAATAAATAAATAAAATAAAGGAGAAACACCATTCACCTGCTTAAAATTCCTGAGGGAGCTGAGGGGACTAATCTCAAAGAGTTTGTGGCTAGGTTATTTAAACAAGATACCCAAATTGAGATCTCAGAGCAAGCTCTTACGGCTGACATCCAGAGGGTATATAGGGACCCATTCAGGTTGAGCCCAAATAAAACCAGACCCAGGGAAATACTATTTAATTTTTTAACATACAACTTGAAAGATGAAATCCTGTATACAGTTCTTAAGATGAGCTCGTTAAGTGCAGAAGGAATAACCTTCCAAATACTATCTGACGTCTCATTAATCACAGCAACCAGGCAGTGGGAGCTGGGGAAATTACTAGAACCCTTCACGAAGCAGGGCACAACAGCACAACTTAGATACTTGCCATGCTAAAAGTGATGTATAATAACAAAATGCAGTCACTTCGGCGGATGGAGGAAGTTGCGAATTTTCTGCAGTCTATTTCAGGGGGTTTAATGGGAGCGGTAAGTTAAATAGAAGTTAAATATTGCACCACCTCAAGTCAAGTCAAGTAAAAATTTATATAGCGCACTACATACCCAGAGGGTCTCAAGGCGCTTGAGGAAGGGGGGAGGTTTACTTATCGAATAACCAGGTTTTAAGCTGTTTTCTGAAGGCTAGGTGGTTTTGAGTGAGGCGGAGGTGGATGGGAAGGAAATTCCAGGTTTTGGCCGCTAAGTACGACAAGGATCTTCCCCCCATGGTGGTTTTGTGGATGCGCGGGACGGCGGCGAGGGCTTGGTTGGACGACCGTAGCTGGCGGGTGGGGGTGTAAAAGGAAAGGCGCTTGTTGAGGCAATCTGGTCCAAGTTCGTAGAGGGCTTTGTGTGCGTGGGTGAGGAGACAGAACGATATCCTTTTGTTGATGGGGAGCCAGTGCAGGTCTTTCAGGTGACCGGAGATGTGGTCTTTGCAAGGGATGTCTAGTATGAGTCTGGCTGAAGCATTTTGGATGCGTTGGAGTTTTTTCCGCAGTTTTGCGGTGGTACCGGCGTAAAGGGTGTTTCCGTAGTCTAGACAGCTAGTAATCAGTGCGTGGGTGACGGTTTTTCTTGTTTCGGTGGGGATCCAGCGAAATGTTTTTTTGAGCATGCGTAGGATGTTGAAGCATGATGATGAGACAGCATTTACTTGTCTGGTCATCGAGAGTGAGGAGTCCAGGATGATGCCCAGGTTCCGTGCGTGGTCAGTCGGTATGGGGGCTTTTCCTAGGGCCGTTGGCCACCACGAGTCGTCCCAGGCTGAAGGGGATGCACCTAAGATGAGGACTTCCGTTTTGTCCGAGTTCAGTTTCAGACGGCTGTGCTTCATCCATTCGGCTACTTCTTTCATCCCTTCATGTAGGTTGGTTTTGGCGGTGTTTGGGTCTTTGGTGAGTGAGAGGATCAGCTGGGTGTCATCAGCATAGGAGATGATGTTGAGGTTGTGTTGACGTGCGATGGTTGCGAGCGGGCTCATGTAAACGTTGAAAAGGGTGGGGCTGAGTGATGATCCTTGCGGGACGCCGCAGATGACTTCGGAGGCCTCCGACTTAAAAGGGGGGAGGCGGACTCTCTGAGTTCTTCCCGCGAGGAACGAGATGATCCAGTCCAATGCTTTTCCTTGAATTCCGATGTTTCTGAGGCGTTGTATCAGGGTGCTATGGCAGACTGTGTCGAAGGCTGCAGAGAGGTCAAGGAGGATGAGGGCGACTGTGTCTCCGTTGTCCAGTAGAGTTCGGATGTCGTCTGTTGCTGCAATGAGGGCGGTCTCGGTGCTGTGTTTGGCTCGGAAGCCAGACTGTGAGGCGTCGAGTGATTTGTTGGTTTCGAGGAAGGCGGCGAGTTGGTTGTTGATGGCTTTCTCAATGACTTTGGCAGGGAATGGGAGGACCGAGATGGGGCGGTAGTTTTTGAGTTCGGTGGGGTCAGCTGTGGGTTTCTTCAGAAGGGCGCTGAGTTCGGCGTGTTTCCAGCTTTCTGGGAATGTGGCGGAGTTGAGGGAGCAGTTGATGACGTCTCGGAGATGGGGTGCGATAATGGAGTTTGCTTTGTTGAAGATGTGATGGGGGCATGGGTCTGTAGGGGATCCTGAGTGGATGGAGTTCATCAGGTGAATGGTGTCTTCTGTGGTGATTGGGTTCCAGTCAAAAAGGTTATTCGGAAGAGGCATAGGTTCGGAGGTGAGAGGGGTGGACTGGTTTACGGGTTGGTTGTCGAAGCTGTTATGAATGTCGGCGATTTTGTCATGGAAGAATGAGGCGAGGGAGTCGCAGAGGACTTGAGAGGAGGTGATGTCGTTGGAGCTGGCGGTAGGGTTGGTGAATTCTTTGATGATGTTGAAAAGTTCCTTGCTGTTGCGAGCATTGTTGTCTAGTCGGTCTTTGAGTGTTGATTTCTTGGCTGTCCAGATTAGTTGGTGGTGTTTGCGGGTGGCGTTTTTGAAGGCGGTTAGAGTGGTAGTGTTAGGGTCTTTTTTCCAAATTTTTTCAAGAGAGCGACAGAGCTTCTTGGATTTCTTAAGGTCATCGTTAAACCAGGGGGCGTTCTTGCTTCCTTGCTTGATTTGATGTTTTTTCAGGGGTTCTAGTTTGTCGGCTGTTTGGGTTAGCCATTGTGTGAGGTTGATAGCGGCTTGGTTAGGGTTCGTTGAGTAGGCAGGGGGTTTTTGAAGAAGCGATGAGGAGATCTGGTCGATGGTGATTTGAGGGTGGTTGTGGGTCGTGGTCTTGTTGTAAATGAAGTGAACGCAGCTGTGGTCCGTCCAGTGGAGGGTTGTGGTGTGAGTGAAGGAGATATGCTTGCTGGAAGTGAAGATAGGGTCGAGAGTGTGTCCTGCGTAATGTGTGGGGGTGTTGACTAGTTGTTTGAGTCCGAGATTGGCGAGATTGTCAAGAAGGGTAGTAGTGTTACTGTCGTTGCTCTTTTCCAGATGGAAATTGAGGTCTCCCACTAAAATGTATTCTTCCGAGGGGAGGGCGTGTGGGGTGATGAAGTCAGTGATGTCTTTGCTGAATTTTGTACGGGGTCCTGGTGGCCTGTAGAGGAGGGTGCCTCTGAGTGTGGTTTTGGGGTCAGTGTGGATCTGAAAGTGAAGGTGTTCGGCAAAGGCGAGGTTGTCTTCAGAGCTGGTTGTGACACGAATGGTGTTCTTGTGGACGATGGCGATGCCTCCTCCTGTTTGGATGGTGTGGTCCTTACGGATGATATTGTAGCCGTCCGGGATGGCTATGGTGATGTCTGGAGCTGAGGAGGCGTTCATCCAGGTTTCTGTTAGGAAGGCGCTGTCCGGAGAAGTGGTGTCGAGAAGATTCCAAAGGTCGATAGCGTGTTTGTGAACCGAGCGGGTGTTGAGAAGGATGCAACCCTGTTACGTCGGTTAATGACTTAGAGTAGAAAGATGAACAGCCAATAGAGGATCATAATATACTTTTAAGGGTTCTCTCATGGAATTTAAACAGGTTAAGATCAAAGTATAGGATGGAGAAGATTATTCAATATTTGAGAGATATCCCAGAACAAATGTTCATACTTCAGGAGACATGTTTAACTGAGAGTGAGATGAGAAATCTGTGTAAGTCCAGGAACTGGATCCAAGGTGTGGTTTGCACTACACAACAAATCATAACAAAGGGCGTGGCCATAGTCATTAAAAGAAACCCAGCTATTTTTTTGGGAGCAGCAAAGTGGATAAGATTGGGGGATGGGCCATAGCTAAAATCAAGTGTCATGCATACAAATTTACGGTGGCAGGATACTATGGTCCTAATATAGATGAACCTCCCCTTCAGAGATCTACTTTCTGAATTACTAAACTTTGCAGATCCTTTAATTCTGGCAGGGGATTTTAATGTGGTCCTAGATCCTGTCATGGATAGGTCATTAAAGAGCAGCGCAATTCAGAATTGCAAAATGAGATCTACGATTAAAAATGCTATGAACAGGAGAGGTTATATCTTTCACAATAGGAAATATAGCCACAAGTCTAGATTAGATCTAGTTTTAGTCAGTCTGGACCGGAAATGTTGGGTGCAGGGGTAACTAGTCAAAATATCGAGTTTTTAATTTCGACTAGACATAATATTGAGTTAAAAATATAGAATAGACATAATATCGACTAGACATAATATAGACTACAAAAATATAGACTAGAAAAAATTAATATCGACTAGAATAGCAATAATATCGAATCAAAAATATAGAATGGACATAATATCGACTAGAAAGAATATAGACAACAAAAATATCGAATTTAAGGTAAGTTAATATTAATATTTAATTTTTGTGTAATAAAATTCTGTAGCGGGTTGTGGGTTTATAGGGGAATAGGGTGGGAAGTAATTTAATTATAATTAATTAAATATGTTATTTTATTTATTGGTATTTATTTAGAATTAATTGGTAAATTATTAGTAATTGGTAATTAATTAAAAAATAATTGATAATTAATTTTAATTGATTAATTGATAAATATTTTATTTTTAGTAATTTATTTATTGGAGCGGGTTGTGGGTTTATAGGGGAATAGGGTGGGAAGTAATTTCATTATAATTAATTAAATATGTTATTTTATTTATTGGTATTTATTTAGAATTAATTGTTAAATTAATATTAAATGGTAATTAATTAAAATATAATTGCTAATTAATTTTAATTGATTAATTGATAAATATTTTATTTTTAGTAATTTATTTTTTGTAGTGTGTTGTGGGTTTATAGGGGAATAGGGTGGGAAGTAATTTAATTATAATAAATTAAATATGTAATTTTAGGTATTGGTATTTATTTAGAATTATTTGTTAATTAAGAAATTGGCAATGAATTTAAATATGAAACACACCAAAGAGCAGAACAGGTCTGGAAATAATGTATGACCATAAAAGTGACTCTGAAACAGTAGGATGTGTATGTGAACAAAAGTTGTTGAGAGTTGTAGGTAACCCAAAGCTAGAATGATTCCCATCAGACCACCTCCACGGTGGAGTTAACGTCACGTGGGAATTACTGTACAGTCCATACCTCATCCGACCAAGTAGTGCCGGCGTGGAGAGTGGATGTCAGAAATCTAGCCATGATGTTTACCATGAAGTGGACTAGAGTATGTGCAGTGCTCAAGTGGTGGTGATGATTAAAATTGACTACGCTGATTCTATGAGGACATACATGGAGGAATCTGTGTGTCAAGAGTAAAAACACGCCAGTATGGTGACTGCCCACTGGCGCTGTGTAGAACGGTCGACATGTTTCAGCCAACGGGGATTTGCCCCGGCTTTCTTCAGGATCTTCAGTATCAACTAGCTACTGCAACCATTACTACAGGTAATGTGTGACAAAAAATATTTGTAAAAAGTAATAGTGAGTTTACTAATAGACAGTTAAATATCTACCAGGAACTTCAACGCTTTAAACGTCCACTGGCGTGGGAGAAGCTTGTCTTCTTCCCAGCCTTGTGTGGGTGAAGGCCTCACCTCACCCGGCAACCGCTCGGGAGTATGAGGCCCCGCTCTGTCCGTCGGTGCCTCCGACCAAAAGTAGAGCGGAAATGAATTTAAATATAATTGATAATTAGTTTTAAATGATTCATTGATAAATATGTTAATGCTATTCATTTTTTTTCTGTAGCGGGTTGTGGGTTTATAGGGAAATAGGGTGGGAAGTAATTTTATTATAATTGATTAAATATGTAATTTAATTTGTGAGTATTTATTTAGACTTAATTGATAATTATTGATTGACAATTAATTAAAATATAATTGGTAATTACATTTAATTGATTAATTGATAAATATGTTAATTTTAGTAATTTATTTTCTGTAGCAGGTTGTGGGTTTATAGGGGAATAGAGTGGGAAGTAATTTCATTATAATTATTTAAATATGTTATTTTAATTATTAGTATTTATTTAGAATTAATTGTGAATTAATTATTAATTTGTAATTAATTAAAATATATTTTGTAATTTATTGTAATTGATTAATTGATCATTATGTTACTTTTCTTAAATTAATTTCTGTAGTGGGTTTTGTAGTGGGTTTTGTGTTTTAGGGGAATAGCTTGTGAAGTAATTTAATTGTAAGTAATTCCATTTTTGAATAAAAAATGTATTGAGTTAATTTTTCAAAATACTTTTAAATTGTTAATTATTTTATTATTAATAGGTAAATAATTAGTATTAGTAGGTAATTTTTATTATTAAATAATTTGTATTTGTATTTTAAATTGATTATTTAATATATTTAACAAAATTGTAAAATATTTTAATTAATTTGTAATTGGTGTTACTATTTATAATATTTATATTTGAATAATAAGTATTTACTTGCCCTACTACTGCACTCACTGTAGTTGGAATAGTAATTTTTACCCCTACGCTATCCAACACTTTCCCTACTGTTGCACTCACTGGAGTTGGAATAATAATTTTTTCCCCTACACTATCCAACGCTTTCCCTACTGTTGCACTCACTGGAGTGGGAATAGTAATTTTTACCCCTACGCTATCCAACGCTTTCCCTTCTGTTCCACTCTCTGGAGTGGGAATAGTAATTTTTACCCCTACGCTATCCAACGCTTACCCTACTGTTACACTCACTGGAGTTGGAATAGTAATTTAAACCCCTAGACTATCCAACGCTTTCCCTACTGTTGCACTCACAGGAGTGGGAATAGTAATTTTTACCCCTACGCGATCCAATCCTTTCCCTACTGTTGCACTCTTTGGAGTGGTAATAGTAATTTTTACCCCTACGCTATCCAATGTTTTCCCTACTTTTGCACTCTCTGGAGTTGGAATAGTAATTTTTATCCCTACGCTATCCAACGCTTACCCTACTGTTACACTCACTGGAGTTGGAATAGTAATTTAAACCCCTACGCTATCCAACGCTTTCCCTACTGTTGAACTCACTAGAGTGGGAATAGTAATTTTTACCCCTACGCTATCCAATGCTTTCCCTACAGTTGCACTCACTGGAGTTGTTACAGTAAATTTAACCTTTTCGCTATCCTACGGTAAAAATATTGTATATGTTTTGTAAATAATATGTATATATATAATATATATATATATATATATATATATATATATATATATATATATATATATGTATTTAAAATATATATATATATTTTTGTTACATTAATTATTTCTCAATTTTACGTTTATTTAAGTATTTTAAATATGGTTACATTTATTTTATTATTATATTACTTTTAATTTACTTTTAAGACATTTAAAAAATTCGATATTTTGACAGTCAAGAGTCAATATTTTTTACACTTCTGTTTGAAGATAGGAAGTCGATATTCTTGCAGTCCATATTTTTACCTCGCTATTTTGTCCTCTCAATATTTTGACTGTCGATGTTCTGTCAGTGATCCTGGTTGCAGGATATAAAACACTGGGGGAACATCTCTCTGATCATTCGGCAGTAACTTTGGCCCTCAAAGTCCCAGCTAAGCCGAACCATAGCAGTTGGAACCTAGATCGTGCTAACCCCTTAGAGGAAGATGTAGTTGAGAGTTTAACTAGAGAGACAAAGCGTTTTTTTTAACCAATATGGATGCTGCTCCAATACAAGTCGGATAGGACACGTATAAAGCTATTCTGAGAGGATACATATTGTCACTTCAGATTGCCAGACAGAAAAATTATAGAGCTGAGGTAGAGGGGATAGAGCGTAAAATTCAAGAGACTGAGCAAAAGCTCATTGCTCATGGGAGCAATCCGTTGAATGAAAACATCAAGGCAAAACTGCAGTCTCCTAAATCAGATCTGGCAGAGGTGATTGATTCAAGTATAAAAAAGAGGTGGCAAGCTTGTAAGCTTGCTCACTTCAAGTATGGGGAATGATGCGGAACGTTACTGGCATGGAAGACTAAACAAGATATAGCCAGAGGGAACATCAAAGAAGTCAACTGCAATGCCTCAGGGCTACTACTCAATAGCCCTGCAGAATTTTAAGAGGCTTTTCAAAAACATTTTGAAGAGATATACCAAAAGGACCTAACTGTTCAGGAGGCAGTAATCAGGGCCTGGCTGGGCCAAGATCTTCTGAATAAAGTCACTGAGAATTAACTTCATAATTTAAATAGTCCGATAACAAGAAGTGAGATCAAGAAAGCATTAGCAGTCGTAAAATCTGGGAATGCTGCAGGTCCAGACGGCCTGCCTGTGGAATTATATAAATCACAGATGGAGCCTCTTATTCCCATTATGGAGAAGCTATTTTCTCATTTTTGAAAAGGGCGGGAATATACCCCAAATCTCGGGATGAAGCCATAGTAGCCTTGATTCTTAAACCTTCAAAGTCACCTCGCTCCTGTGATTCATATAGACCCATCTCTCTGCTGAATCTTGATTATAAGATCTTTGCTAAGATTTTAGCAGAGAGGTTGAATGGAGTAATAGGGGGTCCATTCCATATGGACCAAAAAGGTTTCTTCCGGGGAAGAGGAATTTGAGACCCCACTTATAATCTGATTAGTGCAATTGATCTGGCAACACTTCATAAAACAGCTCTGGTCATCATCACTATGGACGCCAAAAAGGCATTCGACCGAGTTAACTGGGTCTATTTAAATTTATTTTGAAGTTATATCATTTTGGGGGGAAACTTTTGTAGGACAGGTAGTCTGATTTACCAAACCCCAATAGCCATAATTTTAGGGAATGGGAACCTGTCTGCTCCAGTTAAAATCCGAAGGGGTACAAGGCAAGGTTGCCTGTTATCCCTTCTGCTAATCAACCTATACATTGAGCAGTTAGCTGGAAAAATCAGAAGCCATCCAGGAATGCTTCAGTTTAAATATAAGACCTGGGAAAGGAAGGTGGCCTTATATGCCGACAATTTGATGGTATATCCATCAGATTTAAATACTGCGGTACCAATATTCTATAAGGAGGTGCAACAGTTTGGACAGGTCTCTGGTTATGAAATCAATGCGTCTAAGACCGAGTGTATGGCCTGGAACCTAGATATAAATGCCCATTTAACAAAAAGAGAGATGAGATATCTGGGCACCATGATTACACAAAACATTGAAGATATCATTGATACAAATTTTTATAAAGTCAGCAAAGAAATACATAATTCTCTAAGGAGCTGGGAATGTTTACCTTTAACCCTTATAGGTAGAGTTAATTTAGTGAAAATTATGGTTCTACCAAAACTTATTTTTTTATTTCAAAATATCCCTCTGGCATTTAAAGAAGAGGGATTGAAAAAACTCCAGGCAAAACTAAACAGCTTTATATGGCCTCTAAAGGCATTAGGAAATCATGGAAGAAATTACAGAGAAAGAAAAACAAAGGTAGGCAGCGTTTCCCAGGCTTAATTTCTTACAAGTGGATATTCTTAATGAGGCCCGAGAAAATGCTCATGACCGAACCAGTTAGCTCAGACATCGGTAGAATGTTGAAGGCAATGCTATTAGATCTAAGGGGAGGAGACCAGGGCTTCCTATATAAACTTGAAGTTGGTAGTAATTTGCGATTTCTTAAGGAGAAATCTCACAACTTGGTTGCTTTATACATCGCATTTAAGGAATCGCAATTTGCAATTCTTTAAATGCATTCGCAAAATAGGGAATTGCAAATTTTGCGATTTACTATTTTGCGAGGGTATTTTGAGATGATACATCCCAAAAGGCTTTTTCTCGTTCACAAACGGGCCAATTCTGAGAATCGGCCCATTTGCGAACGGGAAATGGGTTTCATACATATGCCCATTAGCTTCTACATGGTTCAAAGTTAGGAAGTTACTGAAAATCAGTTATTACAGTGCATTGGCACCCATTTGGGATGCCCCGGGCTCGCCCGAATGGACCAAGGACTCTCTGGTAACCCCTTTGAAAACAGTTGGAATATTACGCTGGGAACAACTGGTATCAGAGGGCTCTCTGCTTTCATGTGAAAGTTTGAGGAGTTTTACGAATAATGAATTGTCCAAATGTAAGTACTTGCAAATTAAGAGCAGGGTTGGTACGACTGTCAGTTTGTCTAACAAACTGTAGATGACCCTGAGGATGAAGGTCAGGAAAAAGAAAGAGGTGGCGATCCTATACTGGCTTTTAGCAGACCTGGCTGGGGGTGATTTTAAACTTCCATCGGAGCTGTGTGGAGAGTGCGTGCCTGGAGCACATCCAGAAGAATTATGGGAAGCATCTTATAACATCTTGTATTCCACAGTCCAAGCTGCAAACCTAATTAGAAATCACAGCTTTTGTCTTCACAGGGTGTACTGGTCTCCCCTAAGTTATCTAAAATCACGTAGGGTCCTACTCCAAAATGTCTCCAGGTTAAAGCTGATGATATCCACATGTTTTTAGGCTGTCCAATGTTACGTCATTTTGGATCTCTGTAAGTAGAGGCATGGAAGCTATGTTTGGGCCTGGTATTCAGGTGAGCGCAATCATGGTATTTTTTGGCGTGTCACCTAATTATGAGTTAATGTCTTTGGAGGAAAACAAGTTATTTTTGTATTTAATTTTACTTGCACGTAGAGAAATGTGTAAATGTTGGGTTAAAAATACATCTCCGACGTTTATAGATTGGTTAACCTCTATTAAATATATTATGAAGCTTGATAGGGCCTCACAAAAGAAGAAAAGCAAGAAAAAAGATTTTTGGTTACCATGTGCGGACTGGCTGGGGACTCTAACATCAGGGCGAATAATGTCCAATGATTGCGCCTCTACACTGTGATACTTTACCGCTCTGGTTGTTCTGCGAGTTGCCCAGAGAGAAAATCAGAACATACCGAATATGGGAAAGGGAGGTTCTGTGTAAAGTGCATCCCTTTAGAGACAGAACTCTCTAGTCAGTGCCAATTTATAGGGGGGCCGTGGAGAAATCTAAATTGCTCTGGGTTTATCTAATAGGGAATGAGGCCAAAAAAAATATATAATACTTTGCACCACTTTATCTGTTTGTTCAATACACCACAACACATAAGTAAATAACACTCAGAGAATCAAGTTGCTCTGATACAGAAAGAATAAGCATTCCAGAGACATATAAACAACCGGAAATAAGGGTGCCGGGTTGATTAGAAAGATTAAAGAGATTTTTAGAGTGTGAGAAGAAAAAAAGTAGCAGACCAGGAATAAAGAGTACAAATAAAAAATGGACAAAGTACAAAATAATACAACCAGAAACAAGCGCAAAGCAATTGATTACCTAAGAAGGTCCGGGTTTGCTTGAGCTGCCCAGACTGGCAATATCTTGAACTCAGATGCCCTTTACTGAAGACCCGCTTTTGAGAGGCGCCACCTGCATAAGGCACATCATGGCTGTGCACTCTGCAGCCTTGCCATCACTACGGTGACTCTGCATGCGCAGGTTGGTAGAGCAAGGGAGCATGCCATAGGGAGAACCTATGCCCTCAGAAGAAGGAAGGAAGCTCGGGGTACCCTGCCAGGTCTGTGGCATGAGAATAAATGTCAGGAACCGGGCAGATGGTGAGGTGGCAGTCTGTCTCAGAACCGTGAAGAGCTCCTGAGGGCGCTACTTTCAGCAGTGCCCTACTCTGGGGCAGGATGCAGTCCTGGCCCTGTTGTCACTGGGAAGGCGGAACATGCTCAGGATGAAAAGCCAGGGGAGAGGTCTGGCAGGTGGCCGGTGCCCTTAGCAGAAGACAGGGAGCTGAAAGCCCACAACAAGGTCTGCGAAGTGTGGATAAAGGCCAGGCAATCTTCAGTAGGTGAGATACATGTAGGAAGTCAAATCACACACTTCATTTCTTACAATTGATTTTCAGAAAACATCTGAAAGCATTTCTACTCTCTTTCTGACTTCAATTCTTTATTCTTCATGTAACCTTTTGCCTCATGGGCTTCCAGCGACAGGACATCCAATTCGGGTAGCGAAAGCTTTATTAAAGCATCAAACAAGTAATCAATCAATCAATCCATCAATCAATCAATCACATGAGCCTGTTTTGAAATCTGCAGGGAACAGCACGTGTGCGTCGGAGATTCTCATTTGGGGCCCAGATGTTCCCAGCAGCTGGGTGCGAACATCCTGGTCTTCACTACACGGGTAAACTCCAGGAAATCTGCATATGTTAATAGACCAAGCAGGAGGAAAGTTACTTGAAGCAGAAACTATGATTTAGTTACCCCATCTGACACATCCTTGTACCACCGCAGTTTACTTTTGTTAAAGTAAACTGGATGCCTGTAGAATCTTTGTGATAAGAGACTTTATTGTAGTTTCAAATGTTTTCTAGTATTAACTAACTGCATTTATTGCTCCAGGTCAAGAGTCGTGATTGTAAAACCTGTATATTGGCAATCCTTAGGTGTCTTTCTTCCTTGCCCCTCTGAACCTTATCTTGCATCACCAAGCACAATGTGCATTTGGAGTCCATCCAGGTCTCTTGGCTACGTCATCAGCGTAATAACCCCACAAGCTGAACACTTTCTCCTTGCAAGTCTAGTGTGCTCAAGGTCACCAGTTCGGATCCCGGAGGTGCAGGTTTAGGCCCTTATTTATGAGGCCTTGCGTCAGTTTTGCGCTGCCGGTGCGTCACTTTTTGTGACGCACCAGCGGCGTACAAAATGCGCCTTGTTGCGCCATATTTAAAAATGACGCATCTAGTTAGATGCGTCACTTTTTAAACCCCTGCGCCACATTATACCTGCGTCAAGTATAATGTATGCAGAGAGGGCGTTCCCCCGCAAAAAGCCTCGTAATAGTGACGCAGTGAAATCTATGAGATTTCACTGCGTCACTTTTAGGATGCTGTTGCGTCAAAATCTTGCGCCTGCCTCACAGCAGCTGTAAGACTGACGCAAGCCCTTTCACATGGGGCTTTCCCCATGTGAAAGGGCGCATTACTGGAGTTGCGTCACTTTTGTGACACACTCCAGCAATGCGTCACTTTTGCGCTTACAAATACGTCAGAAATACTGACGTATCTGTAAGTCCTTGCGACATGATGCGTCATACATTAAATATGACGCATCATTGGTGTCGCAAGGAGTGCGCAGTGAAAAGTGACGCATAGCTGTTTTCAAGCAGCGATGCGCAACTTTTCATAAATGAGGCCCTTAGTTTTTATCCTTCTGAAGCAAACAATTGTTAACAGTAGCATCTTCTTCTATAGAAATGCTACAGCACTATGCAATCTCTGATATGAAGCGCTTAGAAATCGAAATATGTGAGTTATGAAGTGTCGAATAAAAAAACAAATCATTATGGTCTCGTGACTTAACTTGCCAGTGTTGGCAGTTCAATGTGTTGTAGCTGATGAGTAACTTCTCTGCTGAGATAAAAGTTCGGGCTGGTCTTATACACAAAGGCAAAGGCAGCTTTCCTTTCTTGTCACTGCTAAGTGCAAACCTGTCCCCAGTTGACCTCTCAGATTTTAATTCTAGTCCCACTTTAGCATTTTCAGAAAACAGGCATTGTGTGTGAATCATAAAACTGAAGCCTTGAGCCGAGTGTTTTGTACTCACTGCTCTCTCCTTAGCGCCACACTTGAGCTCCGACAATAGCGACGGCTCGGGCAAAGTCTATAGTCTTGAGTGAAGCCAGCAGCGCTATCGATTAGTTCACAGGGTGCGTTCGTTTACATACTGTAGTTCAGTTGGTACATGGTGTAAGAAGTGACTACATTCGGTCTCTACGATGGGTTGTCAAAAGGGAATGACGTGTTTACCCTGCTGTATACATGTGGTAACAGTGGGCGTTAATTGAGAAGGCCGTCATCAGGATTTTCACACATATAACTGAGAATTCGAAATAATTATGAATAGTCACGATTATCCACACAGCCGCGATCTCTGCTCACAGCACAGCACGCGACTCTCCTGGCCAGCCTGCCCTCAGCTCTCCTAACCACGGAGGTCCCAGGCACCTACGTCACAGTGCAACTAAGCAGTTCTCCAATGTGCTGCTCCTAGGCCGCAACTTTCACTTCAAGCAAAATCTAGAATACGTTCTTACCCGGAGGAAAGTGACCTGCCCCTTTGCAGGAACCTTTTCACAACATACCTGATTGCACACAAATACATTTGTCATATTTGCACCTGTTTTTTCTATACATCTTCTTTCCACAATTGTATAGTTTAGTGGCATTTTTAACATGCCTTCTGCGCAGCACCGCTTGCAATCTGCAGATCAAGGGTTCACGTTCTAGCACACTAGCTTAATTGGATCTTGTTGTTTGTGCAGAAAGCTTTGTGTAACCTGCAGTTAATAAGTTACAGGGCTAGGAAACACTTCAGTGGGTTTTGCACCTGCTTCACATATCTAAACGTGACCTACTTGGCGCATGTTCCAGTCCTTGAAGGAAAAATGTAATTCTTTATATGTGTAAAAAGTGACTATATAAACACATGGGCGTAAATTCCCCGAATTGGCACGGGTAGCGATAGCGACATCACACGCCCTTTGACCTCCACTTCCACTCACATACGGATACTTACACATACACACAAATTCACACATATACACTCTCGCACATAAACACACTCTCACCCGCAAGCACTCACACAACTTACATTTGAAAGCATTTTTTACTTACCTCAGCTGCCATGAAGGGCATATTTCAGTTTATTCTCACTTTTTTGTTACACTATTAGTGAAAAATATATTTTATTTATTCACTAGTAGTGTAATAAAGACCTGACAACTTCGCCCTCCTAAGCCCGACGGGGACTCCTTAGATGTATCGGAGCACATAACCTGAACTCCACTTGAACCTAATTGTTCTACGATCCTCCTAGATGTTACCCACAGACAAAGTGGGGTTGATTCTATACCTACTAGCGCCCCTCCCTTCTCTCTTTATTTACCTCTATTATGCATTTTATGCCAGACCATTCCACTTAAGGGCTCGTCAAAATATCATATGTTGCTTTGCTTTTGCTCATCAACTGTTACCAACCATCCAGGTCTCTACACTACAGAAATGTATATATCAGAATGGACCCTTGTGTTATTAGACACTCGTCTTTTATCTGGTTGCTCTTTATTGTTTATGAAAAATGCTCACTAAAATACTCCTGAAATTAAAAAAGAAATTAAAGAGAGTGAATCCCCAGCTGCCCCTGGTGTCCTGGCACTGAATTTGTCAACTCTATTTTTGCAAAATGTAAAACAAATTATAAGTTGCAATTCTAATACGGTATGCAAGTCGAAATCTGGTTTTAAAATTGATTTATTACGGCGTGGGATGGCAAACAGCAAAGATGGCTGTCATTCTTTGAGCTACGCAACATCTCTGGTGTGGTCACTCCATCTGGGACGTTCGCCATGTGATATAACATCACTTCTAGGTGGTGTAACTCAGCGGACGATGTGTAACTACAGAGAAGCAGTTTTACTTCCCCGAAGCGCTTCGGAAAACCACCATTCACGTCTTGCTCTATCATCAGCGGTGGCTCCAAAATGACAGCTGGTGAACAGAACTCCATCATGGCTCCTACTGACAAGCTGAGGAAAACTCCAACACATTTACTGATTTAGCAAACAATAATAAATGTCCACCATTTAGTAAGTGCTGCTTTCGGGTAGTGCTACGGGATATGTGATGCACTTCTTGCTTTTGGGGGGGAGATACTTGGTCACTTTGTGACTCAAAATGGCGGCCCCTGCAATTTCTCCGCAGAGCTGTTCTCTTTGCTGGTATCTGCCATCTGGTTACCATGTGCATCAGGTGCTTCTCCAACGGCTGGCGGGGGTGGGGATCACCGGTTCGGCCCTCAAATGGTTTGCTTCCTTCTTGGAAGGAAGTACATTTGAGGTGTGGGAAGGCCATGAAAAATCATCTTCAATCCCTCTCCAGTGTGGTGTGCCACAGGGCTCCTCATTGAGCCCTACTTTATTCAACGTCTACATGGCCCCCCTGGAGAGTGTGGTACTGCCGCTGGGTATTAACATCATCAGTTATGCTGATGATACTCAGCTGGTGGTAGGCCTCTCCCAGTCGGCTCACCATCCTGACGGCTGCACTCGTGTTTGGAGAAGATCTACACATGGATGTGCAGCTCAGCACTAAAGCTCAACGGTTCCAAGACGGAGCTGATGCTGCTGAGAAACTCCTCTCCATCTTTGTCCCCCAACAGCTGGCCCGATTGCCTTGGACCTGTACCCACCCCCAAGCAGGAGATTAAGAGCCTGGGGGTTTGGCTTTTGAGCAGGACCTGTCGTTTAAAACCCATGCTAAAAAGACTGCTGGCGTGTGTTTTGGCCTGCTCCGCTCGGCTCGAAAGATTCTACCTCTGCTCCCAGCGGCCACTAGGAGACTTCTCATCCAGGGGCTTATTATCTCGCGGCTGGACTTCAGCAACGCGTTGTTCCTGGGTGCTCCAGAATCTACCATGAACAAACTGCAGCAAGTGCAGAATGCGGCCGCCAGGCTCCTGAGGGGTCTCCCCAGGCATCAGTCTGCTCGCCCTGCGCTGAAGGCGCTGCATTGGCTCCCTGTGAGGGACAGGGTGAAGTTCAAGTCACTTTGTATCGCTCATAAAGTCCTGCAGGGGGTAGGCCCACCAATTCTGGGGGAGATGGTGCAGCCCTATAAGGCCCCCCGCTCTCTCCGGTCTGACCACCAACATCTTCTGCAGGTAGGGAGGGTGAAGAAGGCAAGAACTGGTGGCAGAAGGTTTTCGATAAATGTGGCTACCTTGTGGAACTCTCTTCCCCTACATCTACGTTCGGAAGCTAGTCTTCTTCGGTTCCGCAAACTTTTAAAAACCTTTTTGTTCTCTGCTTAACCCCCGCATTACTCTGGTAGTTTCATTCTCTGGTGAGCGCTGGGATGCCTAATGGTAACCAGGCGCTATATAAACCTCATAATAATAATAATAATAATGTTTCTTGCTAACTGTAATGCTATCATGTACGGGGCGGAACTGTGGGGTCACACATCTTCCAGCAGTCTGTCTTTAACTGAGAACAACTTTATTAGACAGATAGTTGCACTTCCGCCTAGCACCCCGCTCCTTCCCTTGAGGATGAATCTGGGACTGAGACCAATAGCTGACGAACTAGGTCTCAGACCCATAGTCTTCTGGCGAAGGCTATGGAGTAGCGAAGAACTCTCCACGTACAGGGCGGAACTGAGGGAGTTTCTAACCCATCCCAAAGCGTTACAGATCCCCTGGATAAAGTATATACAAAAATCCTGTGCGAGACTGGGGTTCCCTGACCTTTGGTCCGATCCTGCTAATGCCGCACTAAACATCCCACGGAGAGCTTTGGCCAATGTCTACCATGAACAGAAACTAGCCATGGCTTTGGATCACCAGGGTGAGGGGTCACTAACATCTGTATTTGCGCAAAGCAAGGACTCATACAGGCTGGAGAGGGTTTTGGATGCCATGTCCCCCGTGCTGGCCAGGAAGCTATTTCTCCAATGGAGATATGGCACACTGCCTCTGCGATCCTTGACTAGCTCCTGGTCAACACCACCCTCCACCAAGCTGTGCCCGGCATGCACTGGTGCTGAGGAAAGCGATTTACATGTGTTCCTGTTTTGCCCAACTTACAAGGCAGCTAGGAAATATTGGCTCCTCCCACTTATTAGAAACCTTGGTTGTAGGGAGTATCTCCCGATGTACAGAATCTTAAAAACCGATGTTTCAAGTCCAATTGTGTTTGCGCTAGCAAAATTTCTTACCAATGTCTGGCATACTCGCACCCGTATTTTAAAGTCGCAGGCTATCATTTAATTTTAAGTTTAACAAATTTTAAACGCAACTCTGGTAGTACCTAAATCCTAGAATGGAATGATTTTACATTGTATAAATATGTATTTACTGTTTAATTTTGATGATTTTATACTGGTTGTAATATGCTTTTATTGTATATCTTTGATAGCCATGTGGCCGAAATAAAGATTGATAAGTTAAGTAATGTTTTTCTTAGTCCTCTAAACAACTTTGCATGGAGTGTGCTGATTTTTTTATATGGACCCCAACGGTCTTGCTTGTCTCACTCTTCACACACAGCACCTCATGATTTTGACTAGCTGATTAGTTTATGCTTCAGCACAGGGTCGGTCCTAGGACTTGTTGGGCCCTCGGCGAAAGGGAAGATGTGAGGCCCCTCTAATTTGCATGCAACATCACAAGAAGTGACATCATAGAAAACCAACATCACAAAACTATTGATCTTTGTCATTGCTAAAAGGCATGGGGCATATTAGCAAGAACCTTGTTAAAATTATCGCTGTTTTGGCGGCAGGAAACTGCCGCTAAAACGGCAATAATGAGCTTGCTAATATGCGTTATAGAATTCCAATAGAAGCCCAGGTTAGATGTCCTGCACATCTAACCTGTGCTTCTATAACGCTTCAAAGGTCGTCAAATCTCTTCAAATTGTCAAACTGTTCTTAAGATCAGTGGCGGCCATTTGCGATTAAAAAGTGGAATGAAACACCTTTATATGTACATGATAATTCAAATGACAGCTAAAATAGCTTTGTCACACCACCACATGGGTATTGTGCGTTTCACCACTGCGTTAATATCCAACGCAGTGAACCTTCTTCCAGGCGGTATTCAGACTACCCCTCGGAGGCTACAAAACTGTATGAGTGCCGTGGGGGATTGGATGGCCCAAAACTGTTTGAAACTGAACTCCAACAAATCAGAGGTGGTTTTGTTTGGAAACAATCCTAATCTCTGGACACCAGACTGCTGGCCAGAAGACATGGGCCAGCTTCCCATGTAAGTTAGAAAAGTGAAATCTGGGCGTCTGGATTGATGAGAAATTGAGCTTCAGGGACCAGATTAACAGAGTGGTTTCTACTACCACCTATATTTTAAAATCTTGTAAAAAAATACTGCCATCTCTCCCTAAAGCAGCACAAAAAACTATTGTCACTGCTTTAATTATGCCTAGCCTGGATTACTGCAACAGTCTGTACCTAAAGATACACAAGAGATCTTTGAACAAACTACAGATTCTTCAGAACGCAGCGGCCAGACTACTTACCCGCATACCTAGATCAAAATCCATCTCCGCCCAAATCAAAGCCCTACACTGGCTTCCAGTAAGGAAACACACCCAATTTGAAACCTTATGCTTGGTTTTCAAGGCCTTTCATGGAATAGGGCCAGAATTCCTTAAGCAACTCACCTATTGGTACACCCCAACTATAACATTAAGCTAGCCCAGAAGTGGGTCCATTGCTCACTACGCCACTGGAGTCAAGCTATCCTGGCTGAAGACGGCTGATAGCCAGAAACCGGTCCTAGGATGCTTGATTCCGGTCCATGGAAGACATGGCTTGGTAGTTCGGGCCGGACAGTTACCATGAGGACCAGGGTCAAGAGTGATTTGCATATGGCCATGTCTGAACTGGGGTTGGCTTGGTGAGCAAAATAACGATGGATTAAACCCAGATCTGTGACTGGGGCTGAATGTTTTGCCATCGTGAAACATTCCGTCCATCATCTTGTTTGTCATTAATCTGTTTCTATATGCCACTCATATCTTGCATATTAATTTCTAAATTAAACTAAAGTCTTTCTACTAAAGTACAAAACATCTTTAAGCCCTACATTTCCGGTCTTTGAGCCCAAGTTCCGTGAGTGCTCAGGAGTACATCGTCCTTTGCATCGTCCTTTACAATTTTGTGTGCATCAGACAACGCGCCTTTCTCCTAATCTCAACAAGCCTACATTTCAATTGCCCAAGCTAGTGTATCAAATGGCGGAGAGCACATGTGGCAATGTAAAGGACAGAGTTTCCAAGGCGAATCTGAAACACTCAAAACATTCTGCACCTATCCTGAAATCAACGGTTAAAGGAAGTCCAGATTCTGCCTCTACCTTGGAGGCTTTTCTACTTAAGATTAACACAGTATATGATGTAGCTCAAAGCACAAAAACCAACACTGGTCTACTTCAAGTTGAGGTGGCAGGAATTTGCAATGATTTCAAAGTACTGTCAATACATGTGTCTAATGCTGAAACAATAATAAGCAATTTGGTAGACTGCAGAAATAACCAAGCAAAACACATTCAGAACTTGGAGCGCTCTATTTCATACCTAAGGAGAGATTTTACGGAGTAGGAAGATCGCAATTGGAAAACTTATCTTTGTATTTTTGGGATCACTGAAGGGATTGAAAACTCTACATAATGGGTAGTTGACTTCTTGATTTCCTGGATCCCAAGTGTGTTGCAAGCTTCTTTAAAAAAATATTTTGAAACACAATGAGCTCCTTGAGTTCCAACTTTTAAACCAAAAAACATAACGGGCCCAAGAACCTTGCTCTTCAAACCCCTGTGACACCAACACACAGATCAAATCCTAGCACATCTCAGGAAGATCAAGATGATACAAGCGGAGGGTCATAAAATGTATATTTCGCGGGAAGATGCCAGCAATACTGTAATCCGTCAGAAGCTGTTCCTTAATCTACGCAACAGACTTGCTGATATGGAAATCCCTTATTCTTTCTCAGGCCCCTCAAGATTCCGGATAACCTTCAAAGGCCAATAACAGATCTTCTATTAACCTGCAACCGCTCAGCTTTCCTGGATAATCATTCAGAATCTCAGTTGGACTCAGATTCTCCACCTGGTACTTCACGGTCTTAGTTGCTCAGGGGGTTCTGGTCTTTTCTCTACTATTCCACGATGAACCATATCCTTTAGACGCCCTATACCACATCTTTTTTTCTCTTTGCATAAGCTTTGCTATAGATATTGAATACAGGTTTTTATGTGACTTTCTCTACATATTCTAGGTTGCACCTATTTTTACCTTTTACAGCTGCTTCTCATGTGCACTTACCTGTTGTCACTTCCTTGATCTCTTATGATAACTGCACACGTTGTGTTTAGACGCTTACTGTATTGTTACGTAACTGATATTAGAGTATTGACAAAATAGTACTAATCGTATAGTACTTTGATGCTAACCTTTCAAATATGTGTTTCTTTTGTAACTCTTATCTCATAGTTTTTTTTTTTATATTACAATGTCTATAATTTGTTTATAGCTTGTAAATGGATCTCTCTATTTGTCTCGGCCTGTTGCTTACTCTCAATTTTTGATTCCAACATTAATATAATTCTCCGTCCACTTAGTCTCAGATATTCTTCCCCTCTCCTTTCGGCACTTCCCCGACCACATATTGGCTTCAAATTATTTGTGTTTCTCTAAAGTGACTCCTCACTTTCCATGTACTTCCTCTGATAACCTATATTAATTTAGGTAACTATTCTTTCTCATGAACATAATTCTAACCCCTACATGAATGTTATTGGTTGTTGAAGTGGGTATACAGGCCGAGACATATACTTTAGAATCAATATGGCTATTTTTATTAAATGTTATCTTCTCATTAGTCTGTTCTTCATATTACATTTGACTATTTAGGAAATGTCTGACGTTACACCCCTCCTATATAAGTGATGTTGTTACACTAAGATTCGGTCATGGTACTTTTGGTGTCACTCTTTGTTCCACTGACCTCTTGTTTTCCTGATACTCCCTGATGGAGTCATCTGTACCGGTTATGGCAGCTTTTGCTGTTGCCTGTCCACATTTGGTCTCCCACGCAATATGTCTCTTACAGACATCCCCTGGTGGGAAAGGGCCTTGGCGTTGCTCTGGATATGTCTGGAGATCGTTTGGGCCCCCATTTTTTTTCCTAATTTTCTATCTTTCCCCTTCCTGATCGGATATCTGCTTTATTATCTCTGCTCCTAATACATCCTATGCGCTTTACGGGGCCCCTTACTCAGAATTGCCTTCTGTTCACACTGTACGTATACGAATGTCTGGTATGAATGTAGTTTTCTCTAAATATTAAGGGTCTCATCCACCTGGTAAAGAGCCCCAATATTTTAGATAATTGTTAGTGTTTGTCTGGTGATTTAATTTTACTTCAAGAGACCAAGATAGGTTTAAAGGAAGATCTTCTAATGAGGAAATAATGTTTTTGGGATGTAACATGTTGAAAAAAATTGGGTTATCACCCTTATCTCTAGAAAGTCTGGCTTATCTATAATTTCAGCTGAACATGACACTAATGGGAGATGGCTACTCACATGATTGACTAATGGACTGATACATTATATGTTATGAATTTATACTCTCCAAATACAGATGACCCTACCTTCTGGCATGTGATAAACAAAAAACTTGCTGATATACTGCAAAATTCTAAAACAATTGCTATTGGAGACTTTAATCTCCCTCTATATTTTACTCTATACAGGAACTCTGCATTTAGATTCAGACCTACCAGGGCACACAAACAATTGATTAGTATGTGTTCTTCACACTGTCTTTTGGATGCCTGGAGACTCCATAACTCTACAGGTAGTGCGTTTATGTTCTCTCCTCCCCAGTCAAACTTTTCTCATCTCGATCACCTTCTTGTTGATGCCTCCCTTTTAAAAAATACAACAACTACTATGATTTAACCAATTAACCAACCCTTTTGTATCTGTAAGGCTAAGAATAGATAACAAAATTGCTGCATGGTCAGAGGAGTTCGTTATCTATTTTTTAGCCTTGCAGATACCAAAGGGAACCCTAATTGGCGTCTAAATACAGATATTTTGGAGGACGATGCTGAGGTCAAACATCTCAATAAAGAGATTGATTGCTTCTTCATAGAAAACAAATTATCCCTTGACTTCTCGATAATACTTTGGGATGTGTTTAAATGTGTAATAATGGGTCAAAGCATTAAAAAATGTCTGAACAAAAAGGTGACATTAAGAGAACCCTCCAATCTCTAGGTGACGAAATTTAACAAAATAGGAGCTCTACAAACATTCTAAGAATACATCTCTCATCCAAGATATTAAGCAATTAAAATAGTCTTTCAACTCTATAGCCAGCAAAATCTTTAGGTGCACCATCAGAAATCACACCAACTATTGTTACAAAATAGAGCTGGTAAATTATTACGTTTTACTTTCAAATATCGTAACACTAACACCACACAAATCACCCCCATTGCAGACAAGGATGGATTGAAAAAATGTCACACCCAAGAGATGCTTGAGAATTTTACGAAAAGATGTATACCCTACAAAAGACCTGCACTAAACTAACTTGTCAACAATTTCTCAAATCTCTCCTTATATCCACTGTGTCAGATGAACACAAATTGAATTTAGGTAAACCAATTGAAACCAAAGAGATTATTAAGGCAATTAAGGCTACACTTTATGGGAAATCTCCTGGTCCTGATGGCTACCCCATTGCCTTCTATAAGACTTTTACTTCCTCGATCATCAAGTATCTTAAAAATGTTTTTGACCATGTCTTGTCAGGCAAAGTCTCTGGAACAGCTGCCGAGGCCACTATAATGGTTATACCTAGGGAAAGCAGGGATCACTCGGATCCAAATAATTTTCATCCCATCTGTTTATTGAATATGGAAGCAAACATTTTCACAAAAATTCTAGCAAATAGATTGGAAAGTCATATTCCCTATCTCATCCATTCCTCACATATGGGTTTCGTTAAGGGTAGGCTCGCAAGGGATAATATTCACACACTCTGTCACATTCTAGAGAAAGCAAGACTTTCTTCATCAACGGCGGTGGCGATCACTCTCGATGCTGAAAAGGCGTTCAACAAGGTGTCTTTGCCTTTTTTACATACGGTTCTAGAGTCACATACCCTTGGCAACTCTTTTATCAATATGGTTGTGGCGCTTTATGCACAACCCAAAGCTAATATTCAAATTAATGGTATGACATTGCCTTACTTTGACAAGGATTCCCTCTTTCACCCCTACTCTTTCTTTTATCAATTGACTCACTCTCCAACTTCTAAATTCAGATCCCGTAATCAAAGGATTCCAATGTAGAACACGCAAACTGAAAACTGCTGCTTAACCCGATGATGTCCTCATCTTTTCGGAAGATATTGAGTCAGCAATTCCTTCTGTATTTAACACTAGCTGTGATTTTTCAGTAGTCTCTGGATATAAACTTTATAAGGACAAAACTGAAGTGTTCCCCCTATATCCACTTAGCTTTCCCTTCATCACGTAGGAGTTTCTGGCCTTAAATCGCAGCCTACCACATTAAAAATCTGGTGATCTGATTTTGTAAAGACCTTATAGATACTGTACTCTATAATGAAACTTATACAATCAACAAGGTGAAGGGTCTTTTATCATCCTGGTCACCAAAATATATTTCCTGGTAGGGCAGATTACAAACACTTAAAATGATAATTACTCCAATTGTTAATTTCCTGTCATCCAGGCTTCCTTTAGAACTTTCACCTTCTTTTTCCATTACATTTACAAACTTACTTCTAGATTTCTAGGGCTAGGATCTCCTACAAATCTCTTATTAAATCACCCACATTAGGGGGCTGCAATCTCCAGAATTAGAACATATACCAATTATCCTTCCTAGCAGCCCAAGGAATGATTTGGTTTCTACCAGATTCCTATTCACCCCACCAAGAGTATATATAGAAGGAGAACTCTGCTCTACTTTCAGCACACTTTCCCTTCTCACAATGTCCAAATTTACAACTGCACATTCTCAGCGTATTCTTTCTGAGATGGTTACTGATTTAAACTACCTAGATAGACTACTTTCAAAACTCATGCATAAATCCTGATGGACATCCCTATGGCTTAACCCTAAATTCTTTACTGACATTAAGCCTAGCACAGCATCTCAGTTGGCCTTTGAAGGCATCAGATTAGTTAGGGGCCTCAACGATTCTAATTATGACCCTCTCCCTTTTTCATCCCTATCTAAGAAGCATAACCTTAGTAACATGGATTTCTATATTTTTTTTAAACTCAAAGTTAAACTGTGTAAACTAGTCCTTTATATGAATTCTGTAGCTTTCTCGCTACTTATCCTCTGGCAACGTTCGGGTCATATAACTTAGATTTATAAATTTATTTTTGTCCTACTGTCTCCACAATCTACAATTACTAATTTCAAATGGTCTCACCTTTTCTACACATAGACCATGATACCTGGAAGTTGATCGAGAAACTATCTTTGGCTAACAACATTTTTTCTGTGCTTATTCAATCAAAATTCTTCACAAGGAATCCCCTACACTGGACCCCTGCTCGCTTACACAAATTGAAATTAAGTGATAATGATTTGTGCTTGAATTGTAACTCAGAGACGGACACTCATCAACACATGTTTTGAAGTGCACATTATTAGAATCTTATTGGGCTCCTATACAGAAACATTTATAAATAATTTGTAATACACCCATTACTCTCTCATTTTCTATGATTTTACTGGGTCCCTGTTCTGCATTAGCATCCCTGCCTCTTGATACAATAGATCCGTAGCTAATAGTTTTGCTTTTAACCATTGCAGTTAAAGTCATACTCACTGAATAGAAATCCTTTCAACACTCGTCATATCATATTTAGTATGCCTGGCTACCCGGTCACGTTCATATAACAGTTCTGTCCCACCCATTATCACACTGATACAAATACTCTCTTTGATGCTCTTTCAGCCAATATTACTGTGATACGGTTTACATTATGCTGACATGTGCACTATGTATAACATCTTATATGCCAACTCAAACGACTTGGTGGTGCCCCGTACTAAATTGGTCACTTGGGGAGATCGTTGCTTTCTGGTTGCTGCCCCCAAATTGTGGAACACACTCCCCCAATCTATCAGAACAAGCCCAAACCTCTTGTCATTTAGAAAGCAATTGAAAACTTGGTTGTTTAACCTTTAAAAGTATGAAGCCCAGTATAGGAGAAGTCTGCAATAGTAATAGCGCCGAGACGCCTGCGGGCAATTGTTCGCGCTTTATTAAATATCAAAAATAAATAAATAAATATGTATGTATCAATTTTGACATGTATGGATTGCAGTTTACATCGATTGTATATCTTTTCTTCTAACTAAAATAAAATACTTGAACACAAAAAAAATTGATTTCTGACAATCACTCCCTTCTGATGATTTTTGAATGATCATATAATTTTGTTTCACATGCAAATTAATTTCTAGATAGCACTTTCAGCCCCAGATGTGTCTAGTCTTTTAGGTCTTGCCTAGCGTTGCAGCACGAATACGCTGCCATTGCTTTGCAAGGCATGTAGTCTACACTATAGTGTGGAAGCTTTGTGGAAGCTCCGCCTACTCTCCGGCCCATCTTCTTTATTGGCTTAGGTTATAACTGCTGCCTCCTGGTTGGTTTTAAGCTTGTTAGTCCCTCCCCATGACAGCCATGTCAGTCATTTGTATCCTTCCATGGCTACTGACCCCTTTACATCACAGACTACTTTCTTCCCGTGCCCCCCTCCCGCATTCCGATGCCTTCTCGCCGCCCTCCCCCTCGTGTCTCATCACCTGCACAGATTGCCATTTGCAATGCAATAGGTCCCACGTAAATGCGAGTCCTATTGCATTGTAAATGCTTTTTTATGCTCTTCCGATAGGAGAGAGCCCGTTCCTTCTCATAAAGCGGCGTATTGTGCTCCTTATACAGGGGAAGGGAGTGCCGGCCCAGCTGGTCCCAGTTACAGCCATCCTACCGGGATTAGCGTAGGGTGCGCTGGAGACCCTGCCTGCTCCCGGGTTACACTACTTCGCCTCTCTAGAGCCATTACTGTGGCCTGCTTTGATATCAAAGAAAAGTGTGATTCAGTGGAGTGACTGTGCTGACTCAGTCCCTGCATACAATGCAGCGCATTATTAACACGACAAGTCAGACAGCCATTACTCCAGGACATATCTTCGAGAGGGAGTCTGGTTCTATATTACGACCAGAGCTGCCGTCCGTGGAATCGGGCGGGAACCGGGTTCGAGTCTCAGCGTAGGCTCGACATCCTGTGATTCTGGGCAAATCACTTAATCTTGTGCCTACCGAAAATGTATGTGTCTTCTTGTGATATGTAACTGGTACTCATTAAAGGCCCCACTACCTTTGGGTCGAGTTACCGCTAAATAAAAACTGCAAAAAAAAGAAAAATTGTTGCTATAATTACATTAGCCTAATCGCCTGAATGGAAGTACACCATAACCCACAATGCGTTAGGTTGTTGCATGAAAGCCTATATGGTGTAATAGTGTGCCCATGACATGAAGTGAAATAAGCATCATACTCGGGGTTCATTTACTTTCCTCGCATTAGGCCCAGTTGTACTGGTTATGCCACTGGCTTGGGACAGATAAGGCGTTCTGAATCCTGTGGTAATTATCCACCTTCCATACAGCTGCAAGTTTCTCGTGTCCATGCCTAATGTGCTGATCTACAACAGTTGTTTGCTTTGAATTCTAGGACTTGTAGTTCTGTATTATTATGGAACAAACAAGACTACAAGTAAAAACATGGACTGGAGCAGCACATCACATGTGGACCTGGGAAACTTGGCAGGGCTGCTTCAAAATGTTTATAATTGTTTTTATACAATACATCTTTTGACATGTTTGCTGTCTCTAAGTGCTGCAAATAACGTGTCACTACGACCCAATATGATGGAACTAAATGAGCGAACAAAGGAAGTTTGTGTTAGGCAGAAGACCATAGATTTTCACGTAACATATTTTAAGGATAGCCACTGACCTTAAATAATTTTCATTGTTATAAATGTTGATACAGGTCTATCTTGTAAACATTCATTACTATTACTGCAATACTCAGGATGACCATTGGAGAAGGGATAGGGAAACAGTCTATGTTAACCCCCACTTCCACTGAAATTATGGAAAGAGATCTGTTCCCTGGATGGTTTATGCAGAACATGGGGTGCTCAGATATAAAAATCCAGTTGTGTGGTGAATTCACACTGGGTCTTACTTAAAAGGTGAGCCTGCAAATGGCACAGCTTTGTCAAAATAATGTTTTTGGTTAGGACAACAGACCGCTTTAGTGGGCTGTTGGCAGACCTATTGTTACCAATACATAACATTTATTCAGGGTAGGACTTTGGGTTAGCCTGTTGCTTATGACTGGAAGGCTCTGTTGTGTTGTCTAGCTGGCTGTCTTTTTTATTCAATGGTTTTCTTCCCTAATCTTGGGTTTTTCCTACTCAGGAGTATGTTACTCTCAAAGCATTATATTTGGATGAGTATCCTTCCATTACCGAGTTGATGGAACACTTTTTTAGGTTGAGCATTCGAGATCTCTTGTATATACTTTAGTATATACATATATGTGTATGTAGTGTGTGGACTCTGGAGATCAGCCCTAGGACTTGTCTGCTTCCACTTAAGGACTTTTTTTCTGTTCAATTGCCCATATTTAATTGTCTTGATAGAAAACGACCATTGGAGGCCAGTAAAATACCAGAATTGCTTTTGGCTGAGGGACTTTCTGTTAAAAAAATTCTGGCAACTGCCTCTATTTAACTTTCTTGATAGAAAACGACCAGCAGAGGTCAGTAAAATGCCAGAATCACTTTAGCGTTCTCTAGATTCCAGTCTACAGAAATTGTCTTCCACTAGGACCAGTAGACAATAATATTTTTTTCAAATCATGTATTTTCTGTGATATGACCACTGAAGGCCCTGATTTTATATAAAAAACAGAGCTTTGGACTGTACCATTTCCTGCCGAAAAGCAATATTTCTCTCCATGTGTTCCCATACCTGGGGTGTCAAGCAGTTTGGTGCTTACTTTCCCTCCATGTTAAAGAACAGTAGATGTTTCAGCACCCAGGCTAATGTGCTGCATAGCTAAATTCATATAAGGTCCCAAAGGCGAGACCGATTACATAGCAAATGCTTGTTCAATCAATCAATCAAAAAATACTTTTATTTGATTTCATTAAAATCATAAAAGGGTGGGCGTACCACCATGTTTCATAAAACTGAGAATCTACATTTAAAAACTAGAATTTGAGAAAAGGCAAGAGTTGTAGGACAATGAAGAGACAGAAGAGGACTGAAGCTAACTCGTGTCAATTGGCAATAAATAGTTAAGAATTAAAGTTCTTTTGCCTCCTTTTTCCAAACGTTTGTGACATAATGAGACTGTCCTGGGCAATTAGCCGCCAACCCATTAAAAAGATTATATAATCAGTGCAATTAAATAGCAGTATACAATTATTTTCTAGCTGCTTGTGTTAAATCGCTATTTTTGTCCGGTTCTTTTGCTGCTTTTTTCCAAAAGTGTATAGCTCTGCAGGACAGTTAGATAGACATCCCTCCAAGGAATTTTATAACTGCTGCTCTGCATGTTCTTATTTGTGCATTTCTTAGTGCCTCCCGCAAGACAGTTTTCCTGATTACTATAAGTTGGGGATAGATACATAAGAGGTGCAACAGAGACTCGTCCCCATGTCCACATAGCCAACATTCCTTGGTTGGCCATGTGTATTTTCATTTGGGGGTAAGGTCTTTCATGGGGTATGCACCCAACCTCAGCAACGTCAAGTAGTGCTTTTTGTTATATGAGAAGTGTTCAGACAGATACTGTTGGAGTTTTAGAGTCTGGTACGATTGTATCACTGCCCAGAAGTGATTTTTTTTGTTACGGCTGTTTTGTCAATTAGGAAGGATGTTTGTTTGATCGTATTATTCACAGCTTTTTTGAATCCGGAAAACGTTGTGACTGTCAGCCATGCCTCCTCCGACTGTAGTGCCACAAGCGTGTTTTTTAGCACTGATGTAATCGAGTTTTTTAGCCTTGTTTGGTTTTTAATCTCCACCCAACACTGATGTGCTGAAGTGTTCTCTTCGGCTGCTCTCATCCTCCAGTAGTATTTAACTAGTGTGCCTTGTCTGGCTGGTTGCTAGTTTTTTAATCCATATTTCACTAGGATTTGGGCTTGCGAGATATATCAGGGAATTGAGAACAAGCATTTAAATAGGGTGGATTGTGCTGTGTTTAGTGGTGTCGCATCTTTAGTATTCAAAGTTTCTGAGCTGTGTACGATGGAAGGTAGAAATTTAACAGCAATTACTTTGAGCAAGAGGCCTGTTGAGCAACCTGAGAGCTTTTGCTGTAGGCTTTTAAAAGCAATGAGCAGTTGTTTGGCTTTTGTGCAGCCTTGGTTCAGGTGTTGTGTGTAGTTGAGTTGGCAATCCAGTTGGAAGCCTAAGTATTTGTACGAAGACACCCTAATGAGTGGCTTCTCATCTAGTATCCAGATGAATTTACTTCTTTTACTTATAGAATGGTATTTGGAGAAGCACATCACCTTCGTTTTTTTATGGTTGATAATAAGTTGAACTGAAGTGACATAAACTCCAAGTTTAGAAATTTGTCGCGGCAGACCTAATGGAGTTTGTGCGAATAGGACTATATCATCCGCATATTGAAGACTTGGGGTTGGAATTTTTCCCAATCTTGGCGGGTCGGGTTAAACAAGCTGGAGGTGCTTGTCTAGATCTGCGGTGTAAATGTTGAATAAACAGGGGGCCAATACACACCCCTGTTTTATCCCGCT
Source organism: Lissotriton vulgaris (assembly GCF_964263255.1). NCBI lineage: Eukaryota > Metazoa > Chordata > Amphibia > Caudata > Salamandridae > Lissotriton > Lissotriton vulgaris. The sequence continues at coordinate 1,105,643,853 of NC_141693.1, forward strand.
GGATGTTGCAATCTTACTGTTTATACTGCGGCCATCTCCTTTCCTTATTTGGGCCCACGTATCCGAGTACAGATTGATAATGGCCGCCAAAAGTTTAGTTGGTACCCCCCAGCTTTGCATCTTAGCCCATAGTTTGTCTCTCGATATCTTGTCGAACGCAGCTTTGAGATTGATGAAGCAGGATGTATCTAGACTTGAGGTGTCATTAACTGGTCCTGCGCTGATATCCCCTATAAATATTCCTTGAGTTGGATTGCCTGGGGATGGAGTTTCATTATATATAGAAGTTCGATGTGGGCTCTCCAGGTGCCCTCCATTATATCCGAGTTATGATGTCAGTGCCTGCCATTAACTATTTGGTTGATAATTTCCCAAAAGAGTTTTGAATCTCTTCTTTTGCTGGCGTGGAGGAGTTTCGCCCAGGTGTGTTCGGTGTTTGTTTTCTTGGCTCCCTGATGTCCTGTTTTAAGTCTTTTCTTGTTCTAGATATAAGTAACAGGATTTCCTGAGAAGATTCTGGATTCCTATTTCTTAATTGTCTTCTATATTGATTCAAACTTGCTTTTGTTTCCTCAGGTTGTTGGTAAACCAAGCTGCCTCGGTTTGTCTTTCTGTTTTGCGGCCATTAGTCCGGTTTGGAAATTTGTTGTGTAATTCATAAATAAAAGACTCCCGGGCCCTAGGGCACGATGATGCTGATTCGATGCTCTTTGAGAGGCTGATACATGAGCACATGATATTGTCGATGCGTTCACATTTCCAGATTAGCCGTCTAAGGTTGTAACTTTGAGTTGATTGGGACGTCGTGTTTTTTTTAACTGGAATTGCCGTGTTTCTATACAGCGTAAAGGATTGTGGTAAGTGATTACTTTCCTCCCTGTCGATTATTTGGAAGTTTATGATGTGTGAAATCAGTTCCTTGTCCACAAATGTACAATCTATAGTAGATATTGTTTTTTGAGTTACCCTAGTGAAAGCTGCGGGGCGATCAGTCTGGCCTTGTCCATTAAGCTTAAACATTGAGAATTCCTTTTAGACGGACCGAGCATCTCTAGCCATGTGTATTGCTTTGGTTTGGAGCTGATAAATTGCCTACTGTACTTTCTTTGTTGTCGTGAAGTAGATTCATGTTAAAATCTCCAGATAGTATAATATTGGCAACTGAGTAAGTGAGTTGGAGTGTTTCTAATCTAGATGTTAATTTCTCAACTCTTGACCTTTTTTGGTTGGAAGCTGGATGAATGTAGATATTCAGTATTAGCAAGCTGTTGCTGGACGGATACTCAAATTTTATAATTTGCATCCAGGACGATTCCAGGTCTATTGCTGAGGCCTACCATGGAATCTCGGTAGAAATGAAAGTAGAATGGCCACCTTATGCTCTCCCGTGTATTGTTGATCGCTTAGCAGGAATAAAACATTCTTTATAACCTACAATTGGAGAAGGATTTATCTGCCATGTTTCCTGGAAGAGAAGAATGTTATACTTAGTGATGAAGTCCATGAAATCTGGTTCTTCTAATTTTGTGCTAAGGTTGAGCACGTTCCAAGAGCAAATGTTACTGCCCCAAAATAATTTGGGGGCTGGTGATAAAAGTCTTCATGATGCTGTGAGGACAGTGCCCTCTTTGTTCGACTATCTAGAACCCAGAGGCTTGATTGCCTCTGGATGAGCAATGGTAATGGTGATTTTCCTTGCTGTGGAGTCTGTGCCCATCGATGAACTAAGCTGCTCCGCACATTTGGCTCCCTCAGGTGGTTTGACAGCTGCAGTTGGCTTGGGTAGGGGGGAGGAGTGACCTTTTTTAACTCAATACCCCATTTAGCAAATGAGTCCTTCTGTTGCCAGATCTGCCCAATGAAGAAGGAGTCAAAAATGTAGCTGAGGTTTCTTGACCCCCCGGTTATGGATTTTGTTTGAACTCTATGCTTTCTACGTTGCTTGAATTGATGTGGCTCAGGGAGGAGAGGGCGTTGAATAGTTTGAGTAACACACTTCTATTGAGAATGTCTTGGGGTCCCCTTGAAAAATAATGGGGAATAAACAACAGTTTGTTGGTATTTTCGGTGACATCATACTGCAGTCCGTGGATTAAGCTTTTTCTGGTGGCTTTATCCCCTGATGTGTGCTCTGGATTTGTCGTTGGTAGATTCCAGAGTACTTGTGGATTGTTTTGTACCTTTGGTTCATAGTTCCCTGTATGCAAAACTTTATTGCATCCTGCTCTGTGACAGTGAGTTGATTCTGGCTTACATCTTTCCTCATGGTCATTTATCATGGCTAACATGGGCTCCGGTGAGCGAGTGGTGCTGGTTACTTCAGTGGTGCACCCTGGTGTTGATATCGGTGTCACGGTTTGTGTGACTTGAATTTTTGAGCTGTTTTTTTTTCTCGAGGACGGTTTAAAAAGGCTATAAACCTTTGATATTGGCGATTGCTCCTTTTTATTTTTGTTCGGGCTACTTGGAATGGTGTCCAAAATGGTTGGTGAGAGTTGAAGGGTGTTGGTACCTTTTGTTTCCACAATGTTTTGCATCATGTTGTCCTAATTGTGAGTTGTGTTATCTTTTTTAATCCGGTCCTGCTCGGTTGTGGCAGTGGCAGGGTTAGTTGCCTGTCTAATTTATTTACTTTTTCCAGCCTTTCTCTGGCATTTTCTTTCCCATTTTGTTAGTGGCTTTAGTACTTATATTGCCTTGCTGGAGATGATGTGTTTTGTCCGGTGGGAGGGGTGTCTGGAGCTCCTGAGATCTCAGGTTCCGGAGATAGGTTTGGGGAGGATGAACTTACCAAAGCTGGATTTGTCCCAGTTTCACTTGTGTTTTTACCCCTAGGTGGGCTGGGGCGTGCCTCATCTACTTCACTGGATGCTTTATTTGCTTTCTCAGCTGGTGTTACGGGCTTGAGTTGGTTTTTCCTGGTTGACCCCAGTATTTGGGTTAATAAAGTTGGTACTGATGCTAATTTGTCGATTATTTGAGTACGGTGGCAATGGCAGATTTGGTATGTTGTTTCCCGATATCCCTGTACCTTCATAATTAACTTATTGAAGTTGTACAACTTTTGTTCAAGCCCTTGAACATGGACTGCTAGGATGTTTAATAGATCGACTTGCGTCTCTAGCTTGTCTGCGTAGTATGACATTGCTTTCCCAATAGTGTCCATGGTGTTTAATAAGTGCAGCCAAACCGAAGATGTTGGGGAGGTGCAGGGTTCTGTTGAGGGCGAGCGAGCATGTTGATTCTGGTGGGATAAATTACTCAAGGAACACTGAGTAGTACTGAATTGCTTGTGATTTTGTGAGGATAACATCTAAGTTTCCGAAATATTGTTATTGAATGGGGCTTGTGGGTTCAACTGACAAAAGTCCCTGACCAAGTTGGTGTCCATTTCCGAGAAGATAAATGATGAAACAAGCTTTTCTTGTTTGTTGATGTAAAGGTTGCTGGACACTTGAACACAAAAAGGGCTCCAAAAATTTGTGTTCTTCTGTTTTGAGGAGTCCTTATTGTTATCATTGTCTCTATTGTGTCCGTTGGTTCCGAGTGAGGTTTGTTGTTCCATATGGAATTGGGGGACTAGAAGGGGTGAATGACAATGAATTAGTGCTTCAGAAACTTGGGGTTTTGAACTTTGACTGGTTTCATGAGGGTGAAGGGCTTTCTTTGTTAGTAGTTGCAGGCTGGGGACTTCTCTGTTTATGCTTAATGGATCTTCTGATCCTGTAGCCGATAGAGCTTTCCTTTTGTTTTCACAGTTTTCGCGGCTATTAAATCTGTTTTTGCTGTCACCTAAAAGTAACATGTCTGCTTCACTTTAGGAGTCTGTAGTGTTATGGGTTGAGTTGTTGTTTGTAAAGGACTTTTCCTCAGTGGTCTTGATGGCTACTTTTAAAAAGTCTGTGATCAACGCCTGCTTGCTACTGTTTGGGCATGAGTTGTGCCTTATTGGGCAGAGGGGGTAGCTTCCTTGCTGCCCTTGGTGTTGGTCTGTGGAGCAGAGTCTGTTCCTCTTTTAATAGCGGTTACACTTGCCATTGCTGACGGTGCTTCAATTACATCTAGCCGTGGTATATTGTCTTTTTTGCATGGTACACCATGGTCTGGACAATTCACACCTGGTGAATTACTGGTGCAGTCCTCATCTGTGGTCCAGTTTGCTTTCTTGGGCATTGTTTTTATTTTCTTTCTTTTTTCTCCCCTCCTCTTGTTGTTCCTGACCACATGCCCTGTAGGTATTTGCCAACCTAGAGGTTGGACTCCTGGTTGGCACCAGGTGGGGCTCTGCTGACTTTGGTTGAGATATACGTACTGGGGGGTGCTTTGGCTAGGAGTTAACGTGTTGTCTTCAATGTGTCAGTGATGTGCGGGGCAGTGGTTGCTGTGGCTGCGGTGATAGCGTAGTGTAGCGTGGAATGGTTGGAGTTAGGATGGCGCGGCACGGGGCACAGAGTACATGGGCAGGTTAGGACTGGGCGGAGGAAGAAGTGAACAAGCAGGGCACTCTGGGATGTTGCAAACCGCACTCAAACCTAGTTGGGCTGCCTTTGCGTACATGCCTGGGCACTACACTCTGCGTCCGCCGCTATGGGTGACTGCTCCCGCGCTCAAGGCTACTCCCTCTTGCCACCTATTGCCACCAGAGCCCCATGCCATTTGCCTGTTGCGTTGCACTGTTCAAGGCCCCTTTTATTTTTCCTGAAGGTCTCGTGCAAGTCTGGTGCCGGGAGACTCTTGCCTGGAAACTCAAGTTGCACCAAGCCCTCCATCTGCTGTTGTTGTTTGTGGCATTAGTAATTATGATTGCTCTTTTGTTTTCCACACCGGTCTGCACTGCACTGGTGCTGGCGTGAGAAATGAAGAAGATGGAAGGAACTGAGGCTGATTACACCTGTCCCAGGCTGGGTCTAATTCCGGTCCGGTCCGGACGGGGCTGAGAAACTGAGCTCTCCCTTGGCCCCCTCGCCGGGTCTTTCCTGCTTTGCACTCTATCGCTTTCCCCGCTTCCTGCTTCCCGCCGCTGCACGCTATCCACAGGGACTGCGGGTGCAGCAGGAGCAGATTCCGCAAAGCAAATACACCGGAGCTTGTCGGGCTGTGCACTGCGGGCTGTGAGCTGCGGGCTGTGGGCGGGGTGCGAGCTGTGCTAGGCTGTTCTTGGCCCCAATCTGCTGCCTGTTTCCCGGGGATTCTGCTACGGCTGCGGGGCACGGTGGCACGGCGGGGCACAGGTGGCTCAGGCTCAGGGTCAGCTGACTCAGGCAGTGATCGATGATGGTACAGGCTGCTGGATGGAAAACCCAAGGAGACCCATGGAATGAGGGCGTTGTCGCACAGTGAGGTTTTGTAAATTACGAATTAGTTCGTGCTCAGCCTCCATTTTGAGATTGCTGCCATTTTGTGTTGACCTCACTCAGGCAGCTCGGCGAACGCAATGTTTTTTCATTTCTGCCTTTGCGTGTCAGGTGGCTTCCTCGCCTATGTTTGCTAACGAGTGTCAGGGTCTGGCCGAGTACACTAATTCCTGTCTGAGCTGATTAATCCCCGTCCGGACTACATGTCATTTCACACCATTGTTTCCCTTAAGTTATCTTATCTGCTGTCCTTCGCTACACATCTCATGCATTCTCCTGTTTCTCGACTGTCCTTCTGTGACACACAGCTGTGTTTTCTCTGCTAGTAAACTGTGTTTTATCTGCTAGTAAACCGAATTGTGTGGATTCACTTGGGATTTACTTAAAGGGTCGAGTGACAAACAGAACCGGGAACTTGAGTTATTTCAGCTTTTTAACATTGTCTGTAACATTTGCTTATAGCTCATGCTCGTGTGTGATTGCATTTTTGCATTGTGCTGTATGATATATAAACCTGTGCGCCACGGAGTAAAGTGGCAGTCTCTTTTGAACCTCGTTGTACTGACGACTTCTAAGACCACTGTACTAGCTGCAGCTAATAAATACCATCTTCTACGCCAGACGAAGAGTCCGTGTCTCTGTTTTGACAAGGCAGGTGAATCCCGGGGATTTAGGCGTACCCTGCGCCACCGGGCCCTAAGGCTGTGGTTCTCCAACTGGCACCCAGCGTGGGGCAACTTCAGCGGTATCAGTTGAGCCCGAGGGTCGTGAGGAGCCCCGCAAGAAAACTCCGGAGGAAGCGCACCACGTAATCGACCCCTGCATGTCGGAAGTGGACCGAAGGACTTTGACGGCGCGGCTACTCCTCTCCGACGGCTGTTGACAACTGCTGCCCTGACTGTCGCCCTGCCTTGGACCCTTCTGAAGTTTTGGTAGAGCGAGACGATAGACGGACCTTCGCTGGCGCAGAACGATTTTTAGTTAAGTATTTGGTGGGTCGCTCCCACAGACCTTTGTTTTGTTTTATTCTTGGTTTCTATTCAGTTATTGCAATAGCTGAGGCCAAGGGGTAAGTACGATTGTACTGTCTCACTGATCTATACCCCTTGTTGTTTGTGATTAGTCTAGAGAAGTGACGATGCCTGGGCTGAGTAAGTTCAAAGGATTTTGTTGTTTGGGTTGTACAAGGGATTCCAGTTGGAGGAGTCATGTCCGATTCCTCCGGTTGGAACTCCGACTTATGAGCTCAATTCAAAACATGGTATTGGTTCCATTACCTTTAACGAGACATGGGTCTGATATACAAAAAATAGTGGAGTTTGAGTTGACCACAGTATGGTAGCTTCGATCCCGCTATATTGGATAATTTGGAAACAATTCTGTTCAGAAGAAAAGCCCGGCTGGCTATGTTTGACTCCTTTTGCCTCTGGCGTAAAGAAGCCAAACAGAAAGAAATTAAACAAGCGAAAAAGGATAAGAAAGCACGAGACATGTCAGTCCTTCAGGCTGCCCAGCAGTTTAAAGATAACGAAGTAGATGATGCGAAGGAGATATCAGAAAGACAACATTGTATGGCGATAGATAGATGCTATCCGATGTTGCCTACTTCCTCTTCAGATTCCCTAATGACTTGTTTATTGAATTCATCTCCGCCCTATGTTCAGAATGCGACTGCACCTCCTGTTGCTCAACAAATGGTTGCTCAATTACCAATTGTCCAGCAACCAGCTCAGCCCCTTAATGCTTCCTCGTCTACTTCTGCTCTGCCTTCGCAGCTTGTACTTCAGCCCCCGCCTTCTCCTGCTCCTATTCTTGAGTCTACTACGTTTCAGTCTCCATTGCCTTCTATATCTGTAATACCCCCTATTCTTTCGAGGGATTCTCCTGTTTCACAGAGGAGGATAGCAGATGCTGTTACAAATTTCTTCTCTCCTTTTGTTAGGTCCCTGAAAATGTCTCCAGCTTTTTCTAGATGACAATTTCGCTGTCAGCTTCCTTTTGCGGACGAGAAAGCAGCTCTGGGTTCTCTCGCTCGCAAATGGATTGAGCATGGACCAGAATATAGTACCGATGATATTATGAGTTGTTTCATCAATGGGGGGAGCCCACGCAGAGATATGTTTTCAACATAATGTGTCAAACTCTTATCAAAGGTTGGGAAGATATGGAGTTAGATACAGTCCCTTCGGACCTCCTGAAATTACAAGGTGATTTTGCCAAAGGTTTTAATGTAGGATACCAAGTTGAGGAGGCAGTAACTAGACTCATTGCATTTCGAACAATGTTTCTATCCCTGTCCTTTTCAGAGGTTGATTCCGCCAATAAAACGGGTACCAAGAATTATCCAATGCGTGAAGTCCCTCCCGTATGGAGAGACGCAGTGATTGGTCCAACTGCTGTCCCTGCTCATTTCCAGCGTATATGGGTTCACGAACCCTGGAAGAGGTCTGAAGTGCGCTGGGACGCTTTCGGGCAGCCATGCGCTTTATAAATTTAATTTAATTTAATTTAATTTCATTTCATTTCATTTCAAGTATTGGCGCTTAAGCAAACTCTTCCCGACCCCCGTAAAAATCCTGCAGGATATTACAAAGAATTGTCCCAAACAGTTGATGCTTGTATTATGAATTTGGCCAACATTGATATGTTATTTGGGAATGTTGTTTCACAAGGTATAGGGGCACAGATTCGTAGGGAAGATCTTTTGGCCGAATTAGGTGGTGATTGGGCTGGTATTAGAGCTGCGGATGTGAATCAGGTGGGTGGTGCAAAACCCGAGGATTTGATTACGGCTCTTCCAGGTAGAATAATAGAGTTAATAAAGACAATGATGCCGGCAGTACGAGTAAATTGGGATAAGTTGGCTGCATGTAAGCAAAAGTAAGATGAAAGTGTCTCGGACTTTTTCACTCGTTTCGAAGAAACGTTTATAGACCATAGCGGTCAGGATTTGAATGTAGAGGGTGGCCAGCGATTGTTTGTGGACAAGTTTGTATATAATTTGCTCCCCGAATTATCGAATAAATTGAAGAGTTCTGAAAGTGTTTGGGCTGTCTCTTCTCCTGCCAAAATATTGGCTACTGCACAATATTATGAGAATAGGGATAAGGAAGAGAAGGAGAAGCAAGAGAAGAAAAATAAGGATTTGAAAACTAAAGTTCTTTTACAGCAGGCGTATCCGCCTCGTTCGAATCAGCATCAGCAAAACACTCAGTTTCAGCAGCCTCCACAGTTTCAGAGACTATTGAAAAAAACTGAGTATTTTGCGCCGAGACCTTTATTAGGTCCTAATCAATGTGCATATTGTAGGGAGGAAGGACATTTCAAAAGTAATTGTCCGGTTTTATTACAGCGTAATAATGGGAAGTCTGCTTCTCGAGGTCTTGGTAATTTTCAAACGGGATCTAGAGGTAGAGGACGAGGGGCGCCCTCTCAGGAGCAGCGTTCTTGTGTCCCATCTACATCGAATTACTTTGACCAGCAGGCAGTTCCGTCTGCGCAGTATTACAATGATGATTATTACATTGAAGAAAGGGCGGACAATTTTCAGACCGAATAGGACAGCCAAGGACGAAGTGAGGGAGTTGTGTCGATTCCAGTAGATCAAAATGGGCCATATGTCACTGATAATACAATGGGTGTCTCAGAACCGTTCCTTTTGGATACTGGTGCGATGAGAAGTTCGATTATTCATTCTAAACTCCCTGGAGCCCCTTTGTCTGGCTTAATAAATACTTCTGTGGGATTTTAAGGTGCTTCAGTTTGTAATCCGGTTTCTTGCCCCCTGCTTGTTTCAATTGGTACTTATGATTTGGATGCTCCATTGACAACTGGTTGTAATGAGAACTTATTGGGTTTAGATTTGTTAAAAAGGTTGCATGCTACATTGTATTGTTCCCCTTCTGGTGTGCATCTTACGTTGGGAAAAAGATTAATGTCCCCTATGTATTTATCTCGAGACAAGTTTCCACCTGTGTTACGTTCTCTCCCAGAAAGTCTTTGGGCCATGGGCCCGAATGACGTGGGTCGTCTTGCGATCCCGAACGTACGTCGTCATAGTTAAAGATAAAGTTCGAAAGCCACGCATTCCTCAATATCGTATTTCTAGTGATGGAGAGAGAGCATTATTGGCCATTGTTGATGACTTCATTCAGAAAGGTGTGGTTGAAGAGACTAGAGGCAATGTTTGTAATAGCCCTGTTCTTCTGATCCTTAAAAGGACGGACCCTTCACCGCCTCCTGTCTATAGATTTGCTATTGATTTAAGGGAAGTCAACAAAATAGTGCTACCACAGTTTCCTGTTGTTCCGGACATTACAGCCTTATTGACGATGATTCCTGCTTCGGCAGCTTGGTTCTCAGTGATCGATCTTAAGAATGCTTTCTTTAGCATCCCCATTGCTTAGGAGAGTAGGGATATCTTTGGTTTCTCTCTAGGTGGCCGAAGTTTTCGCTTTAAGAGAGCTCCTCAATGCTATTGTGAAAGTCCCTCTATTTACAGTAAAGCTCTTAAATGTCAACTTGATATTTTTCCTTTGCCTCCAGGTGCTACGCTTGTTCAGTATGTGGATAATTTGCTGGTGGCAACTGATACGGAAGATGTGTGTAGGGGTGTGACTTTTGCGTTGTTGCATCATCTGGCTGTTCTGAATCAAAAAGTATCGCGCTCCAAGTTACAGTATGTCCGACAAGAAGTGACCTACTTAGGTCATCTCTTGTCGAAGGAGGGAAGGCGATTGACCCCAGAACGTATTCTTGCTATTTCACAGATGTCTGTATCCACCACACAGAGAGAAGTACATGCCTTTTTGGGTATCACTTCCTACTGTAGACAATGGATTCCCAATTTTTCCCTTTTGGCGAAACCATTGGTGGCACTAACGCTGAAAGATACGCCCCATCTGCTCCCTTGGACGGATGAATGTCAGAAAAGTTTTGTTGATTTACGTACTGCCCTGTGTTCTGCTCCAGTGTTGGGTGCCCCAGATTATAGTAAGACCTTTACATTGCACGTTCGCGAGAGAGAAGGTTGCGCGTTGTCAGTCTTGACACAGCAATTCGGAGATAAGCAGGGGCCATCTGCCTATTTCTCCGCTACATTGGGCCAAGTAGCTAAAGCTTTGCCCAGTTGTCTTAGAGCTACAGCAGCTGCCGCAATTTCTATTAGACAGTCTGCCGGATTAGTATTAGATAACACACTCATTGTTATGATTCCACATGCAGTGGATACCTTGTTAAATAGAACCAAGACACAGCATCCCACGAGCGCTCGTTTGTCTGGTTATGAGCTGATCCTTCTGGCGAGTCATATACATATCAAAAGATGTAACACTCTGAATCCATCTACACTGTTGCCACTCCCAGATGAGAAAGATGATCAGGAAAAGCATGATTGTTTTCTTCGAACAGGAGAAGAAACGAAGGGGAGGATTGATTTAAAGGACACTCCGCTTAAGGACCCGGACGGGATCCTATGGGTGGACGGTTCTTGTTTTAAACTTCCAAATGGAGAAACCACTTCTGCCTATGCTGTTACCACCTTATGCACTATTGTTGAGACGGCACGTATTGGACATAATTCAGCCCAAGCAGCTGAATTAATAGCTTTGACTAGAGCATGTGTACTGTCGAAGGGAAAGAGAGTGAATGTGTATACAAATAGTCAGTATGCGTTCGGTGATGCGCATAGTTATGGAAAGTTATGGAGGAAGAGAGAATTTTTTACCTCTCTTGGGAAAAAGATTCAGCATGGTCAGTTGGTAACGGATCTTCTTGAGTCACTTACTTTGCCAGCACAGATAGCGATCATAAAGTGCAGCGCACATAAGAAAATCACAGTTGATGTGGGTCGTGGAAATGCGTTTGCAGACGAGATAGCGAAAACTACAGCTAGAAACACCACTAGTCGAATGTATGTGGCAGGCCCTGCAAATTGGGTGAGGGAAATTGGAATGTGTGAAGATACGATTGAAAGTGTGAAAACGATTCAGGGAGAAGCTACTGAGAAAGAATTGAGTATGTGGAAAGAAAGAACAGGAATGTTAGATTCAACGGGTTGTTGGACAGAGTTGTCGGAACATCAGCGATGGTTGTTACCGGATGCTTATGTGTTGCCGGTCGTAACTATGGCTCATGGCCCAGCTCATATTAGTGCAAAAGGCATATGTAAGCTCTTGGCCCCAGTATGGCAGAATGAAGGAATTCCGAAATGTGCAGAAAATGTGGTTAAACATTGCATTGTTTGCCTAATGCATAACCCAGGTAAAGGAACCCCAACTCCAGCAGGCCATTTTGCTCCCCCGTCATATCCCTTTGAGGTGTTGCAGATCGATTACATTCATATGGATCGCTGTAACAACCTCAAGTATGTTCTGGTGGTGGGGCGTGGCTTGGACGCCGATCGGGATGGCGGCGTGAGCTCGCAGCTCCGCGCGGAATCCCGCTAATTCTCCTGTTTTCGGTACCCTGGGCGACCCGGAGACGACGCACCTGCCCTCTGAAGTGTAAGGGGACAGCCGGGCATGATCGGAGAGTCGCTGGGGGACTGCTGGCCCCGAGGAGATCGAGTTGAGGAGACGGCCGAGGTGTTGCCGAGAGTGAGAAGAAAATGGCGGCGATGAGGCCGGGCGGCCCCGTACTTCAGTTTTGAGCCGAGTTGTCGCCGACTGGCAGGAGATCCTGCAATTGATAGATCGGGGCACTAGGATCAACGGTGCTGTGTCCAGAGAACAGGGGACACTGACCCGCCCCGCCCAGACCTTGGGAACCCTCTCTGGCCGCCGTCCCGAGATCTCTCCTTCCCCCCTCAGGCTTCCGAGGGGGTCAGCTGAACAGGGCTCGCCAAGCTGGTCATTGATCCTGAGGGCATCGGCGGCGACAGTGGACACTGCCCGGTGCCGGGGAGCTGGCACTGAACCACGAGCGCAGACGCTAGACGGGCACTTGGGCCTGTGACGGGGCTCCCTGGAATGGCGGCGACCGAGGGGGACCCGGCGACATCAACTCGGATGGGCGAGATTCCCTCGCCGGAGTTGGACCAGGAGCAGCGTCTGAACCGACGCTTGGATGCCATACTCGATGCGATCACCTCGACCAAGGAGGCGCTGCACCAAGATATCGCCCAAGTGGCCACGGGCCTGGGGCTACTACGAGCGGACCACGCGAAGCTGGCGGACAGGGTCAAGGACCATGACCAACTGTTGCTGGACCTGAAGCCGTCGGTGGTGACCGCGGAACACAGGATCACGGATATATTGGCCCGGTTGGACTCGCTGGAACGACGGGCGGAGGATGCAGAAGGCCGCAATAGACGGAACAACGTGCGGGTCGTAGGCCTGCCGGAACGGATTGAGGGGGAGGATGCGGTGGCCTACATGGAGAACTGGTTCCGCACAGTGGTGGCGCCGGAGGGGCTTACTCCTTTCTTCACTCTGGAGCGAGCTCACCGGGTACCTGCTCGCCCGCCGGGGCTTGGCCGCCCCCCCCGACCGATGGTGGTGCGGCTCCTCCACTACAAGGACCGGGATCTCCTCATCCAGCGGGCTAGGATGTCGGGCCCATATGAGGTGGAGAACAGTAAGGTCACAATTTTCCCGGACTACACCCAAGCGGTCCAGAAGAACAGGGCATCGTTCCTAGCGGTGAAGAAGGAGCTCCGGGAGGAGGGCATCCAATATTCCTTGCTCTACCCGGCCAAGCTGCGGATCATACTGGATGGCACTATGCACTTTTTTCAGACTCCGGACGAAGTTTGGCAATGGCTGGAGTCGTATAGAGCGGGGACGGACAGGTCGCATAAAAGTAGGCGAGATCAGCCTAAGCCGCCCCGGATTAGGCAATCGCAGCGCATCAGGTCCCGCAACAGGCGCCAGCGGGAGAAGCGAGAGGCTCAAATGGCGGCGGAGAAGAGGGATGCGCTCGCAGCGACGGCGGCCATTACGGGGTCGCAACAGACTGGTGAACTGGCAGAATCGGACTCAGGCGGGGAAGGCAGCAGGACGGGAGAAGAACTCTCAGAGGCGGAAAGCTCGAAGGGGCCGATAGTGACCCCACAGACATCGGATGGAATATTTTGCGGCTGAGACTGTTTTGGGACTTGATCGAGACTTCATGGTAGGGTGGTATCCTGTTGGTGAAGAGCGGGTTGCCGGGTAGGGGGGCTGAGTGCTTAGTAGGGGATGAAGGCGCGGGACGCGGGCTCCGCTAGCTGGGGTCGGCGGTAACTCACCCCCCTTGGGCCCTTAAGGCCTGCTGTGGTGGAGACCACAGGGTAAGAGTGTGGGAAGTTGGTTCAAGGTTTGGATGGGGGCTGACGTTGGGTTCGTGCGCTCTGTCCTGGGGAGTGGGGTTTGGGGAGTTTTTCTGTTCCGGGTGTGCTCGGGGGGGGGCAACTGCATTGGGGGGGTTATGAACCTTTATTATTTGAATCGGACTGTTCGATGTTGGAATGGGGACATTACCTAATTTGAAATGCCTGACGTGAAATGTCCGGGGGCTGCGCACTATGGTGAAACGCCTCAAAGTTCATGCATACCTGGTACGTAGGGGGGTTCAGATCGCTCTGCTACAGGAGACTCATCTCACCAAAAAAGAGTGCGCTGCATTGCAAAAAAGATGGCGGGGCCTGGTAATTGGCACCACTTACTCAGCGTATGCCAGGGGGGTGTTGATCTGGGTGAGGGCGGGGATACCCTTTCAAGTGCTGAATCAAGTGGTGGACCCTGATGGCCGGTTCGTGGCGGTGGAGGGGAGGTTGTATGGAAGGGATGTGGTTCTCTGCTGTGTGTATGCGCCGAACACTGATCAAGCTCGAAACTTTGATGGCCTCTCGGGGTCCTTGGCCTCTTTCCTGGCAGGCCCGATAGTGTTAGGGGGGGACTTCAATTCGATCACGGATGTGGCTCTGGATAGGTCCCACCCCCCCCTGGTGGACTCCCCGGTACGCAGGTTGGCCTTGCACAGGAAGGACTGGCAGGATAGATGGGGGTTGCTGGATGTCTGGCGGGAGCAGCACAGAAACGCCAGGGATTATTCCTTTTACTCTGCTCTCCACGATCTGCATGTCAGGATAGATTCGGTGCTCTGCGGAGGGTCCCTAGCCCCCTTGATTTCTCATACGGAGTACCTGGCTAGGACCATCTCGGATCATAACCCCCTATTGGTGCACATTCAGTGGCAGCGGGAGCGCTCAGCGATACCAACATGGCGGCTTCGGCCGGAGACGCTGGAGGATTCTGTGTTCAGAGACGCGGTCCAGCAAGGCATTGATAGTTATTTCGGTGTGAATGAGGGCACGGCCACGAGTAGATCCACTGAATGGGATGCAATGAAAGTGGTGGTGAGAGGGGTGTGTCTGGGTAGGTTTTCGAATGCTCGCACGACTGTGTTGAATGCGCTCATGAAAGCGGAAGAGACTTTGAGGGACTTGGAGCGCCGCAGGCCGGCTAGGCCGGACTTGCAGACCCAGTTATTGGAAGCAAAGGAAGTGGTTGCTACCGAGACAGAACGTTTGAGGTGTTACGACTACAGGCAGTATATCATTAGAGCACATGCGGAACGGGACAAGGTGGGCACCCTCTTGGCCAGATTAGCTAACCCGGAACTTAGGGGCTGCCCGGTCCTCAGCATTAGTAATGCGCGGGGGGAGATGGTGCACTCCCAGGCAGCGGTGTTGGAATGTTTCAGGGTGTACTATGAGGATTTATACCAGAGTCAGCTGGGAGTGGGGGTTCAGGACATTGCAGAATACCTGGGGGAGAGGCAGCTTCCGGTCCTGGACGAAGAGGACGCGAAGGAGCTGGGTGGCCCGATCACGCTTACTGAAATACGGGTGGCCATCAAACACATGGCCCGTAACAAAACGCCCGTGGTGGACGGATTGCCGATTGAATTTTACCAACAGTATGTCGACAGCTTGGCTCCCAGGCTTCTGGTGGTGTATACGGAGGCTTTTGAGGCCTGGGGACTGCCTGGGTCCATGCGAGAGGCCTTGATTGTACCGCTCCTAAAGCCTGGCAGGGATGCGACGGATGTACGGTCCTATCGCCCGCTATCCATGTTGACGGTAGATTACAAGATTCTGAGCCGAATCCTAGCCACCAGACTGGCCCCACACATGACGGGTTTGGTGCACAGGGATCAGGCCAGGTTTATACCCACGAGGAGCACGGCGCTGAACATTCGCCGCTTGGTGGGAATAATGGACGCCATCTTGGACGGGGAAGGAGCTCCGGCGGTCCTGTCCGTGGACATCGAGAAGGCCTTTGATAGTTTAGAATGGTCTTTCCTGGATGGAGTGATAGAGAGGTTTGGCATGGGAGAGGGGTTCCGCCGGTGGACGAAGGTCCTATATGCCTCGGCGACGGCGAGGGTGCGCTTGGGCGGTCTGGTGTCTGCGGCATACCCGGTGGGTAGGGGCACGCGACAGGGGTGCTCCCTATCCCCCCTATTGTTTGCTCTGGCGATGGAGCCTTTGGCGGTCCATGCGAGGTCGGGTCACAGGTACGCGGGGATAGCCAGCGGCGGGCAGCGGCATTATATATCGTTATATGCGGATGACCTGCTCCTGTACCTCGACGACACGGCGCGGGCCCTGGACGGAGCGATGGACCTGTTGTCGGAGTTTGGCCGGCTATCGGGCCTTAAGGTCAATTGGGCAAAGACTTGTGTGTTTCCGCTGAGAGCGGGATCGCCCGACCCTGGTGGCGATCTGGGTGTGGTCTGGGAGCCATCTTGTTTCACCTATCTAGGAGTCCGCATCTACCACGCGACTGCAGACCTATTGGAGGGCAACATTGGTCGATGTGTCCGGGTACTGAGGGGCAGCTTGTCCTTCTGGTCGACCCTCCCGTTGACGGTTCTGGGTAGGATCGCACTTTTAAAAATGGTGGCGCTCCCCCGCTTCCTCTACTACTTCCGGACGCTGCCTGTCTGGATTCCTCAGGGGATCTTCAAAGACCTGAGGACAATGATTATTGGCTTCCTATGGGGGCATGGTCGCCGTAGAGTGGCGCTGAGCACGCTACTTCGCCCCAAGATAGAAGGGGGCATGGCTGTGCCCGATTTTGAGCTGTATTATTTAGCGGCGCAGTTACAGGTCCTCACGCAGAACGTGGCTAGGGTGTTTAGGGGTCCGGAGGAGGACCGGAACCGGGGGATACCACGCCATGTGCTGTCCTATATTATCATGCAACAGAGGCTCGAGTTGCGGGGCCTCACTATGGAGGAACGGACACTCCGGTTGTGCTGGCAGAGGAGCCTTCGGAGAGCGAAGGCGACGCGGCCTTATGCACCGGAGATCCCGATCGGTATGCTGACGGCCTTGCCGCACGGGGGAGATTGGTCCCCATTGCTGGACTGGGAGGAGGCGGGCCTACAGGTAGTGAGCGACCTATACATGGATGGGGCCTTGGCACCGTTCGATGCGCTCCGGGAACAGTTTGGGCTGCCCGACGGGGGATTCCTTCTGCACGCGGCAGTGGTGGCTGCTATACAGAAGCACTGGAAAGGGGGGCTCATGGAACCGACAACGACTATGGTGTGCCAGTATGTGGTAATGGCGGCGGGTACGTTCAAAGCTGTGACATGCCTCTATAATAGAATGCTGAATGAGGGACTGGAACCGCTCCAGGGGCTCAAGACTAAATGGGAGGAGAGTGTGAACCGGCCCATACCGGACACGGCATGGGGCCACATCTTGCGGCGCACGTGGAAAGGCACGAGAAATGCGCGCTTCCAGCAAGTGCATTTCTACGTGCTTCATAGGGCCTACTTAACCCCTGAGAAAATACAGCGGTACTTTCAGGTACCGGATGCCCGATGCCCACGGTGCTCGTCTCCGGGAGCGGACATGGACCATTTGTTCTGTGGGTGCTCGCACTTGGAGGCCTACTGGGCGGAGGTGGGGGACCTCCTGAACGAAGTAACTGACAGGGAGGTGGACTTCGATATGGCGGCATGCCTGTTGCTCTGGTTCCCGCACACCAAACACACCAAGGTGACGAGCAAATTTATTGATCTGGGTCTGATACTGGCGCAAAGGGAAATATCGTGGCATTGGAAGTCCAGGGGGGGACCCTCACTGCGTAGATGGAAGAATGAACTGCTGCGGTGGTCAGACTGCGAAAGTGTGCTCCGGATGAAGCAGGCTGTCAAGATTGGGAATGAGAAGGCTTTGGATGCGGCGCGTGCATGGGAGTTAGTGGTGCAGGCCTTGCATGATTCTTTGGTGGAGGATGAGGACGTTGGGAATTAGGCCAGCGGACACTGCGGGCGAACACAACAGAATCATAATCCGCACTGTAGTGGATCCATCCAACACATCGGAACGAAGCATACACCTTTAGCAGTTGCCAGGGGGGGGGGGCTTCGGGGGGGTTGGTTAATGGGAGTTTGGGGTGGGTCGGAAGCCAAATAGATGGTTGCCCGACGGGCACCTCGAATCTAATAGGATGGTGGAGTACTGCGCGGAGTGAGGAATGGCTGGGGGGAGCGGCCTGGCATGATAGACCTACAGCGTTCGGGGCAGGACCCGACATGGGTGGTACCACCGATAACCACTGGGATGGCTGACGGGAGCGTTGTTGAGGGAGGGGGGGTAAAAGCAGATACGTAAAACGACATATCAACCATGGTCCCTATGGGACGTGCACAGTGATGTTTTCCTATTGAGTGGAGTATTATGCCGCCCGGCCTCCGGGATGCGGGCTGAATGGCTGTGTACGATCTGTGTTTTACTATTGACCGGGGGGATGTCACGAGTGAACTGGCTGACTACTTTTATTCTGTGGTTTCTAACTCTGCAATAAAAATATATTTAAAAAAAAAAAAAAAGTATGTTCTGGTGGTGGTATGTGCCTTTTCCCGCTGGATAGAGGCCTACCCTTTGAAGGATGACACTGCTTTGTCAACTTCTAAAGTACTAATTAAGGAATTTTTCCCAAGGTTTGGTTTGCCGCGCATTGTCTGGAGTGACAATGGAAGTGAATTCGTAGGCCAGATAATGCAGAAAGTATGTTCTGGTCTCGGAATCAGACAAAAATTCCATGCGGCAAACCATCCACAGTCAGCGGGTTTGGTTGAGTGTTACAATGGTACGCTCAAGCTTAAGCTGGCGAAGATTCAAGCCAGCACAGGTCTTGCTTGGCCTGATGCCCTGCTCCTAGCTCTTTTGTCAACCAGAACTACTGTGCACTCTCGTATGGGACTTAGCCCATATGAGGTGGTATTTGGATGCCCAGCAAATGTTTGGGGTGTCCCTCGTCCCAAAAGATACTCAGAAATACCATATCCTCTGTTAATTGACTATCTGCATGATTTGACTACTAAATAAGTGTTATTCGTCAACAGGTACAGAGTGTTCTGCCAGAGGCCTCCACAGACCCAGGTCACACCATCGTGCCTGGCGACTGGGTCTGTGTGAAGAAATTTCAACGGACCAAGAATTTGGAGCCTCGGTGTTCCCCTCCTACGCAGGTGTTGCTCGCTACTCGCACGGCTGTCAAGGTGGTGGGAAAGCGCAACTGGATTCATGAAGTGCACTGCAAAAAGGTGCCACTTCCATTACCCTTTGATCAGTGGACTCGCAGTGGTGTAAGAGAATCGGACACTGCAGCTGTTCCTTGTTTTGTCCCGTTCAGTGATGCTCAGATTTATGGCACTCAGTCTGAAAAAGCGGATGATGATATAATTCAAGCTGCTGTGCCTGTGCATCATCGAATAGACACCACCAACCCAGAAATCCTGTTTAAAGATCAGACTGTGCCGAGAAAAACACGCTACAATTTAAGAGCAAGACCTAACGAACCGAACTCTTGAACACTTTTTATTAATTAAAGACATTCTTTTTGTCCTTTTGCCTTTTTTGTGTAATATTAGTATTAGATGTGCCATCTGTCTCCGTCGCAGGGTCACGGTAGGAGACTCAGACTGTAACCTGATTCTGTTCTTTAGTAAGCAGCTAGTGCCTCAGGTATACAGAAGTGATTAGCTGAGTGATCGGAGAAGAGTACAGTGAGCGACATTTTCTTTAGATAAAGATGGATGGTACAATAATTGTAGGAAGGGAAAATAGGAAGCAAGAAATGAGAGCAAAATATTAAAAATTATTACGTAGTCGATTTGGCGTAGCTTTGTGTGTTCTTATGTTTTTGTGTATTTTATTAGCTTGCACAGGATGGATTGTTCATATCTTTCAATAAAGAAATATTGCTAATACTACGACTTCTTTGCCTTCTCGACTTTCTGACTTTTCACACAAAATTCATACTTTACCCCCACATGAACAGATAAGGAGAGCCGAGTATATGAATAATACGTTTATTCAGTTGTTGCACCAACATCAGTTGGCTATTAATATGACGGACTGTTGGGTGTGCGGACTTATGCCACATAATACACAAAAGGAAATGCCATATCTGGTTCTTCCTTTTTCATATGAAAGTTCATCTTGGGCCTATTTGACAATGTTTTCGGCCGCATACCACAACAGACTTAGAAGCCCTGTGAGAACTCCTGGGAATGGATTAGATTTTAGTCATAGCTCCTTGATAAAAAGCATAGTGGTAATGGCCAAGATTGTAGAGAAGAGTAAGATTCCATTGGATGAAAAGAAAGCTTTTGATGGATGGAATGTTACCCACTATGTCTCCATTCTCAGCGATTAAACTAGAAAAGGCGAGTCTTCCCCAGTGTGGACTGTGCCCCATAAAGGAAATCTTTGTCTCCAGATTAAAGGCAAGAAAATTGATGATATTCAGAAATGTACATATACATATGTTCTGTCATCTTTTGATTTCCCTCCGCTAGTTCTGTCTGAAGGAACATATTTTGTTTGTAACGATCGAGCATACACTTGGTTACCTTCTAACTTTTCTGGAACTTGCTACATAGCTTTTCTCCTTCCCCCTACATATACGGCTTCGTCAGACCATCACAGAGTTAGACATAGCAGAGGTGTATTCGATGCCAAAGACACGGCCGAGCAAGAGGGAGGAGATTTCCTTAAGGGATTCCTTCCCTTTTGGGGTCCGATGGTTAACAGCAGACACATTGGGCAATTGGTTCGAGTGGTTGAGACCACTATTAATGTTATCGCGGGTACAATAGGTAACATTACAGCAGAGCTTCAAGCGGACCGCCTTATGATGCTTCAGAATCGAATTGCGCTAGACGTGATTCTAGCAGATCGAGGAGGTATCTGTAGATTGATCGGATCTAGTTGCTGCATTTATATTCCAGATGACGCTCCAGCAGCATACCAAGCTATTTCCAAATTGCACACAGTCTCCGAGTCGATACATCAGGATGAAGGAGATTGGTCTTTTATGGGATGGTTATGGGGAATACTGTCAACTTGGGGATGGAAGATCCTAACGTTCCTTGGAGCAATTCTAGCTGTCATATTTTCCTGTTGTTGGTGCGTTCAGTGTGGTCTTGCAGTTTGTGGCCTGTTGGCTACCTTGTGCGTCCCACGATCTGCTGCTCAGAAGACAGAGAATATTAGAATGATGGTGCAGCAACAACTTGAAGATCTCATGAATATCAGTGTTGACTCTGACTCAGATTAGCATGAGTTGGTATGTTTTTGCCTGAGTAATGGCAAAAGGAGGGTCTGAGGTTTTGTATATTAGGAATTTGTTCGTGCTCAGCCTCCATTTTGAGATCGCCACCATTTTGTGTTGCCCTCACTCAGGCAGCTCGGCGAACGCGATGTTTTTTCGTTTCTGCCTTTGCGTGTCAGGTGGCTTCCTCGCCTATGTTTGCTAACGAGTGTCAGGGTCTGGCTGAGTACACTAATTTCTGTCTGAGCTGATTAATCCCCGTCCGGAATACATGTCATTTCACACCATTGTTTCCCTTAAGTTATCTTATCTGCTGTCCTTCGCTACACATCTCATGCATTCTCCTGTTTCTTGACTGTCCTTCTGTGACACACAGCTGTGATTTCTCGGCTAGTAAACTGTGTTTTCTCTGCTAGTAAACCGAATTGTGTGGATTCACTTGGGATTTACTTAAAGGGTCGAGTGACAAACAGAACCGGGAACTTGAGTTATTTTGGCTTTTTAACATTGTCTGTAACATTTGCTTATAGCTCATGCTCGTGTGTGATTGCATTTTTGCATTGTGCTGTGTGATATATAAACCTGTGCGCCATGGAGTTAAGTGGCAGTCTCTTTTGAACCTCGTTGTACTGACGACTTCTAAGACCACTGTACTAGCTGCAGCTAATAAATACCATCTTCTACGCTAGACAAAGAGTCCATGTCTCTGTTTTGACAAGGCAGGTGAATCCCGGGGATTTAGGCGTACCCTGCGCTACCGGGCCCTAAGGCTGCGGTTCTCCAACAGAGAGGCACACAACAACCTCTAAAAATTCCATGTCCCTCTCGTACATTTTATAATGAAAATGCTACTGTTGTTTGCGAATAAAATCTTCACAACTCAGAAATAGAGCGTAAATGAGCATTAGACAAAGCCCTACTATTACTATCGGCATTAATATCACTTTCTGTATCCCCTTCCCAGCTGTTGAAAACCAATTTCCGTTGGTGCTTTGTCCCTTCCCAAAATGTTCGTAGAAATTTAGGGCCCTATTACGATCTCTGAAGGCGTTTCCTCCGCCCCACATTGACTCAGTCAGGGAACCGACCGACATCCAGTTGGCTGTCCCGACCGGCTAATTAGGATGCGAACAAACACTGTCCGGTTGTATACCTCTACTTTACAATGGGAGCATGTATTCCGGCCGGAATGTATAATATAATAATCCACATTTGTAAAGCGAACCATCACCTGTTAGGGTCTCTAGGCGCTGGGGGCCGTCGGGAAGATTAAGCAAGCTATTTCCCAGAGTCCCATGGTGCTGAACTAATCTGCCACCGGCCCCGGGTATCGAACCGTGATCCCCTGATTACTAAGTCAGTCACCCTGGCCACGGCTCCACACCTCTCCCCTGCATGCTCTGAATTGTACAATAGGAGGTGCAGTTCATTCCTGCACCCTGTGACTGGCATCTCAAGGTGACTGCCACAGGGTGCAGGGATCAACAGGGGGGCACATGTGCCCCCTCGGCCTCCAACCGGAGGCAGTGCACCCAAGGGGACCCTGCTGGGGGCCCCCAAAGTCGAGTTCCGACAGCCTTTCTGTGTCTGATAGGCCAGCACGGAAAGGCTGCCGAAACCCAATATTGTAATCCCACAGGCAGTAAGAGACACCCTTGGGATTATTGGCCGCATTCTGCCAGTCAGAATGACTGTTCAAAATTCCTTTACGACTGCCTCCATTGTAATGGGGCAGTCGGAAAGGAATCCGACCGCAATATTACGATACAGTCGGAAAGGTTCCTACCGTTGGTCGGAGCTGTTTCCGACCACATCGTAATGAGGCCCTTGGTGTTTCCAGTTCATGTAATTCGGGTTCTAAACCTGAAATGTTCTTTGCATACCTTTCTATTTCTTTAATTTCATCCAGTACATATGCAGAGCAGTAGGTTAATTTCGGCATGTGGCAGACTCCCCCCTTCTCTGCGAGTAATATGTCTAAAGCAAGACGGTCCTGCAAAACCATGGACCTCATAGCAATTAGTTCAGTGTTTAATAAAAGTAAACACCAGAAGTGCTGGTTGCCATGTTGCCATTTTGTCAACTACAGTTGCTAACTTTCTCATCTTTTCAACATTTATGACGAATCCTACAGGTGGCTACACTGCTCCAAACATATCTCCTACCAAACCATTTCCTTTTCCTGCGCTACATTTCGGTCTGTGTTGCTGTGCTAGAGGCAACGTATCTAAGCTTGTAACATGGTACATCTTTAGAATTTGTTTTCCTAAATAGCAGGTTCCCTCTCAATCTGCAGGTTGTAGAAAATAAGTGTTTTGTCCACAAATGTAGTATACCCCTGGAATTGCATTTTCGTCTCCCTGTAGTATGTGCCATTATCCTTCTGTCAGTTCAAATGTGTGTTCACAACTACCAATCCCTACGTGTTTAGTCCTTTTTGGTGTTCTTCTTCTGTAAAATCAAATGTTCCCTTTGTTTTGACTCACTAGTCTGATTTTAGGGTAAACCATCTTCCTTTTAAATTAATTTCCTTCCTTGCTCCATATGTTCTCTAAGATGTCTCTCTTTCTGTCTGTAGCTTTTGTCATGTTCATGTATCTTTCTTCTAAAGCTTTTATGTAAGCTTTCTCTATAGGTCATGTTAAGCAGGTTATTTGTTTTTGTGAGTCCTTATATGATCTACAGGCATATGTGGAAAGAAGTAATACCAAGCTGTGTCCATCATTTTTGCTTGCAGATGTAAATTCATGCTTTCAATTAAAGGCACTAGATAGTACTAAATAATAATTAGAATACAAATATTCAAAAGGTCCTCTTTTATAAACTAATGAAAGTAAAAGTACTACAGGAAACTGCACAAGACAAATGTATGTGATAGTTTGCAGCTTTCTCACAAAATAAAGTTGGTAAGTGTGCACAGACATAGCAATCTTTAGCATGTGTATTCTTGGACTAGTTTAGAATATATATTAGGAGAGTAATCATCTTTCTTGTAACTCACAGATGTGTTAGTGAACACGCCATCCCTAATATTTTGTGCTTGTGTATTAGTGACATTTATGCTTTGTGGCTCTGAACCAGGTGTTAGGTAAAGCCCTATTAGTACTATTGTGATCATTATAACTGCTGTTGTGAAAACTACGCCCTTAAGATATTTACACTTATTTTTAAAGCAAGACATCTTTCTGAGTCAGTATTTCTTCTTTGAGGCTGTTAGGTTTCTTTTTTTCTTCTTCTTAGTAGTTTAGTTCCCTAATAGACAATCCATAATCCTACTCAGTGTTCTTCAAAAATGTTATCCCTATATCTTCTGTAAAAGAAGTAACTGAAACCAAAAACATCTAATAGGCACAATTCACAGTTTTTCTTCATTCAGCATTGAGTTTTTTTTGTTTCAAAAAGGGTTGTTCAGTTCTTAATATTTATGCAGTTCAGGGAGGTTCTAATAGTTTAGGATTCACGTTGCACAGATCGTCCAAAGTAACATTCAGTGCTACATTTCTGTAGTAAGACCATTCAGGTGCTGAATTTCTTCTGCAAGTTGCTCGAGACCTTTTGGATCTCCCCAGGGCTTGATGATTTGGATCAAGATCACCGTTGTCTTAAGTTTCACTTTCCTCAAGCACTGTCTCTGGAATTCATACTGATGAAGTTCTCCTTAGTCTCTCCTTTCCTAGACTCCTTCGCCACTCTGCCTGATGATTAACTCTTTTAATCGCAGAGCTCGTTACTTCACCAGGATCTTGTTCTAGTTCACATATGTTTTTTGCATACACTTGTACTTGTCTCTCAGTTTGCAGATCTTCACCCCATTCTTCTCCTTGGGCTTCTCTTTGTATCTGGACTGGTGCTGGTGCATCTCTCCTCTCAGGACCATAGACCAAAGGCATTTCTTCTGGCTTCCTCACTTTCTTGGCGTGTGAGAAATTAATCCAATTCAGGATTCCAGCACATTTAACAGCATACTTCATAGTCAGTATGACTTAGAAGGGTCCTTTCCATCTTGTTTCAAGACAAGTCTTCTAAACATACTTCAAAATTACAACCCAATTATTAGAATTAGTGCTGTGGCACTGTTCTTGGTGAGGGTCTAGTATGACAGCCGACACCTGATGAGCGATAGAATGAACTATGCCAGCTTTTGTCTTGCAGTAGTCTAATATCATATCACCTGTGATATTCACAAGGGCATTTGCAGGCAGCCTCATAGCCCTTCCCATCAGTATACTGTGTGGAGATAATCCTGTCTTCATGTCTGGTTTACTTCAAATGCAGGTAAAGCCTCTGGTAATTTCAGTGAAGTCGACACACAAACGTTCTCCAACATAGATTTGATGGTTCCATTCATGTGTTCCACTATGTCTGATGCTTCTGTTCTGTAACTGCAATGCAGCTTTTGTCCAATCTGTAGCATAGGACATAACATGTTCATCACTTCATTCAAGTGTGTACCTGTAACTGACTCAATAAGGACTGGCATTCCAAATCTCAGTATAAACTCACATAATGTCAGTTTGACTTCAGTCAGACTGTAATTTCTCTTCTTTGGGTAGGTTTCGACCCATCATGAGAAAACACAGACAATCACCAGGATATATCTCAACCTGTTGTGCACAACCATCTCCATAAAATCCATCTACATTCTGTTGCAGAGACCACTTGATCTCCCTACCTGTGTGCTTCTAACTTGTGTTTTTGTCTCCCTGCATTTAGCTGGTGACATGTAACACACCTTCGGCAAATCTCATCAGCAAACATTCAGAATGTTCTCACCATGGCATCTCTTTCTAGATGTGTTTAACCATGATAGCATTGTGTCATTGAAAACAACAAGCTATCAGGCAGCACTAGCCTTCCATCTGCTGACATCCAAATGTAATTCATGTTCTTTACATGTCAAACTGACATGATCCACCCATTCTGTTCTGTTTCAAACACATTTTCTTGTACCCTTTTTAGTTCCTCCCAAGTGTCCTTGATTTCCATTACCATTGCAAAAGAGCTGTCTTCCTCAGATTCACATGTGAATGCTCCATTAAATGTACAGGCTAACAGTGTGCAATACTTAGCTACTGAGTCAGCGTATATGTTGCCCATTTCAACGTACCTTGTGCCAGTTTGATGCCCTGGACATTTCACTGCAGCAATTTCTTTAGGCAATTGAAGGACTTCAAGCAGATTTTTAGCATGCTGTCCATTCCAGGGATGTATGGAAACCTCTTTGTGATCATAATTGCCAAACGTCATGCACCACACCAAACTCATACTGGCTGTCAGTAAAGATGGTGACTCCCATTTGGGAAGTTAAACTGCCGGCTCGGGTTAAATCGGCAACTTGTGCGGAGAAAGCAGACTGAAGCCAGGAGGCTTCTATTACATAATTTATGGGGCACACGGCATATGCTGCTCTTAGGGTGCCTTCATTTCCTCTTACTTATGAACCACCCACAAATAGGACATGGTCGGGCTCATTTAGTAGTTCATAATTAATATCTGGTTTTGGTTTAGTGCATGGTTCAGTGACTCTTAGGCAATCATGATCGAATTCTTCACATTTTTTACTTTGCTCACTTACAGTCAGTAGTGTTGATGGATTTAACACATTACATCGTTTTATAACGGCATGTTTAGAGGCCAATAGATTCTGCTCGTAGCATGTCAGTTTATTGTGGGTGAAATAATGTGTTCTGGATTTGGTCAACAATAGCTCGACAGAGTGCGGGACCTTAACCCTTAAAGAATGTCCCACTATGTTCTCGCTCTTTTCTGAACTAGCACTCATCATGGCCACAGCCTTCAGGTAGCCAAGAAGACCTGCCACTACAGGATCAAATGTGGTTAAGAAATGAGCCACAGCTCTTTGAGCTCCACAATGACTCTGTGTCAAGGGGCCAAGTGTACCATCTGTGTGATGTCCAGTGGTCCAAGTGACCAATACCTCTCACTCCTCTGAGATACAAATGGTTTTAAGAAACTGGTGGCACTGAGAAACGCTTTTAGACAAAAAAATAAGATTGAGGTGCTGACTCCGCCCAATCAGAATAGCTTCACTATAAAAATATCATCCTGGGAGCCATAGAGGGCTATACAATACCTTTCCTAGCATGCTGACAATCGAAAAAAGGTGACTTGCGCAGGATCACATCCCAGGCCGCCTTACTACTACTCAGCTAGGACATATAAAATAGGCAATATGCCAGATTTCTGTCAGTGGCAGGGCCCTCAGGTTGTCAGTCATAAACTTTATTTTGATTAATCCAAGGAATCATAAAATTATACATTTGAATAAAAACAAATTTTAAAAATGTTACGAAAGTTTTGCAAATTTACCCAAACAAATTATTAACAGACAACGAATTACTTCACAATATCAAAAAGATCACTAAAAACAATTAAAATCCCTAAAAATTAACAATAAATCATAAAAGCAATAGTAAAATGCAATCTACTAATACAATTTATGGATATCACATGAGACCGATAGAACCTTTCGCGTTGTCCTCTAGTCTTACATCAGGTATATAATTCAATATTTCAATAACGATTCCTAATGTTAAATGACAATTTAATAAAGCTAAGCATGGCACTACATATAGCAGCAGTATGCAAAGATTGTAAGTACTCATAGCCTTCTTTATAATTACAGGGAAGAATGTCCATTAATATCAGTTTAATTAACTGGTTTCTTGGATTTTTGTACAGAGGGCAAAAAAGAACAAAATGCAAGGTGTATTGTTGGAATGTCTGACATAATATCGACAGACAGAATATCGAAATACAAAAATATCGGCACAAAAATATCGACATCAAAAATATCGGAGTCATATCTTCATAAAGGTAAGTACAAAAATATCGAAAAAATAGTATCGTAGTACAAAAATATCGAAATTCAAAATATCGTTTTTTTAAATGTAATAATAATAATGTAAAAATAATTTTAAAATACATATAATTTTACAAATATTAAATAAAAATATTAAAACAAAATTAAAACTTATACATATACATTTAAAATAAATAAAACACTTAATAATTTAATGTAATATTCTTTTTTTAAATTTCATTTAATTGATTTAATGTAAATTATTTTTATTTTTACCCTGTACGCCTGTACCCCAAAAACCCAAAACTGACCCTGAACCCTAAAAATATCCCTGTACCCCAAAAACCCAAAACTGACCCTGAACCCTAAAAATATCCCTGTACCCCAAAAACCCAAAACTGACCCTGAACCCTAAAAATACCCCTTTACCCAAAAACTGAAAACTGACCCTGAACCCTAAAAATACCCCTTTACCCAAAAACTGAAAACTGACCCTGAACCCTAAAAATACCCCTTTACCCAAGAACTGAAAACTGACCGTGAACCCTAAAAATACCCCTTTACCCAAAAACTGAAAACTGACCCTGAACCCTAAAAATACCCCTTTACCCAAAAACTGAAAACTGACCCTGAACCCTAAAAATACCCCTTTACCCAAGAACTGAAAACTGACCCTGAACCCTAAAAATACCCCTTTACCCAAAAACTGAAAACTGACCCTGAACCCTAAAAATACCCCTTTACCCAAAAACTGAAAACTGACCCAGAACCCTAAAAATACCCCTTTACCCAAGAACTAAAAACTGACCCTGAACCCTAAAAATACCCCTTTACCCAAAAACTGAAAACTGACCCTGAACCCTAAAAATACTCCTTTACCCAAAATTAATTAATATTATTTAATTACCAATTAATTATTAATTAACAATAACAATAAAGTAAATATATTAGCACATTAGCTGTAATTACTTCAATTTAATAATTAATATTATTTTTTCCCAATTAATTAATTAGGAATAACAAAAAATTATATATAAAAAAAATTACTCTAATTAATGTAATTAACTAATTAATATTAATTAATTACCAACTAATTAATAATTAAAAAATTTACAAAATTATATTAATTAATTAATTAACTAATTAATATAAATTAATTACCAATTAATTATTAATTAAAATATTTACAAACATATATTAATTAATTAATTAATATTAAATTACTTCCCACCCTATTCCCCTATAAACCCATAACCCGCTACAGAACATATTTATCAATTAATCAATTAATTAAAATTAATTAAAAATTATTTCTCAATTAATTAATTAATAATTCCTATTAATTAATAATTAATTTAACATAATTAAATTACTTCCCACCCTATTCCCCTATAAACCCACAACCCGCTACAGTAGTAAAAGACAATATTTAATTAAATTACATTAAAAATAAATAATAAAACATAATAAATACAATATAATATACACTAAATTTATTTAAAAATTGATATTAGTAACATCGAAGTTATTTATTTCGATATTATTGACATCGATATTTAAAACTTCGATATTACTGATATCATACTAATATCGATATTAAGACTGTCGATATTATTTACCTTCGATATTTTGTCCCATCGATATTTAAACTTCAATATAATTGTATATCGAAATTTAAAACTCGATATTTTGTCTGTGTACCGTATTGTTGAGCTTGGTTATTACATGGACAAGGGGGTAGCCTCTCACACCAACCAAGTATATTTAATCGGAATCACATCAAATAAAAACGCCATTGCGTATATGTGGTAAAAAACAGATAAAATTGATGCTGCAATTTACCCTTATGATACTGTGCTTGTTCATTGTATTTTAACTGACCCAAAGTATAGCGATAAACGTTCCTAATTACAATCCTTGTATCCTGCTGAGTAAATTCTGGACTTTCATAAATATGGCCTAGACCAATTTCATAAAAAGTTTCCTTCACGTATGACAGCCATGGGATCCGCATAGCATGGTCCAATCTAAGGCAATCCTTCAAAATTTCTTTTGTAAGCTGCATGTCCTCAGATAACCAGATTTTCCCCCTCAGGAGTAATGGGGAGACATGAATCACATCGCTCACAAAATCTATACCCATCTCTGAATGGGAAAAATCATTTGATTAACTGGTTGGAATTGACAAAAGACACTTTAAAATTTTATTCTCCCTGACTTGTATTTGGGGGGCTTTATGTGTCCCCCACACCCCCGCCCCATAAGTGGCGACAGGCAAACATTTTGCTTAATATAAGGTCTTTTAGTCAGCAATTGGTTTTTGACCCAATTTACTTGCGAAACGAAAAAGTGCCTCTATGGTTCGTGTGGCTTTTTGTACTCGAGCCGTTATTAATGGATACCAGCTCACATTTTTGTTAAATAGATTACCTAAATAATTGAAATTCTCAACTTTTTCAATACTCAGGTTGTCTACAATGAACCTACAGGTTTTTGTCCCTCTAGGGCCGCATACCATAACAAAAGATTTCGTGAAATTGACCCTAAGGTCTAGGTCCTGCATATAATCATTAAATGCAGTCAGACACTGTTGCATGCTGTTAGCAGTTAAAGTCATTATTACAGTGTCATCAGCATAAGACAACAAAGGTATATGTCTACCATTTACTTTGGGGATATCTGAACAGTTCTCTAGCAGAAACTTTTCCAAACCATTAGTGTAGACTAAAAACAAGAAAGGGGCCAAAATACAGCCCTGGCGTACGCCTTCAGGCGAAGGGATCGATTTTGTCTTTCGCCCCCCGGGCCATATCTAATCGACACAGTGGTAGCAGCATGTAATCTGCGAAGCAAGGTAGCCAAAGGTTCCTCAAACCCCATAGCATCCATCATCCGCCATAGCTTGTCTCTACATACAGTGTCGAAGGCACTGGATAAGTCCATGAAGGCCAGGTGTATAGAAACACCCCTGGCCTTCATGTGCTTACCCATGACCAGAGCCAAATTCAGACACTGCTCCGTTGTCCCCTTACCTCTCCTGAACCCATACTGTGAGTCTACAATGAGGCCAGACGAGTCTGCCCAGGTCTCCAGGCTGGATAGTATAACCCTCCCCATCAGCTTACAGGATACATCTATTAATGAGATTGGCCTGTAACAGCACGGGTCTCGTTTGTCACCCTTTTTAAAGATTGGTACAACTACCGCCTCCTTCCACGACAGGGGGATACGCCCGACCACAATCGCCCTAAAGACGTTAAGTAGTAATGGAGCCCACATGTCAATGTTTCTTTTAAATAAATCCAAAGGTACTGCATCCGGACCTGGTGCTTTCAATAAAATGCCTTTCCTTATGGCCTCCTCAACTTCTGAGAGGGAAAGCGATAGATTAAGAGCTAGCACTGTTTCATAACAGAAATCAATATGCCCCTCACTATTAGTAGCCAAGCAACGCTATTTGGATTAAAAATGTTGGCATAATGGGCTTCCCAGGTTTCTCCCGCTAAATGGGTGACCATGCTACATTTTTCCTGACTATTGAGGAAGGGGCGATTTACTATCTCCCAGAAAAGCCTACCATCCCTCAAATCTGAGGCTTTCTCCAGATCATCTCAGGCCTGCTTTTTTAATTCCAATTTTCGCTTCATAATAGTATCCTTATAAGATGTTCTTGCTCTTTTAACCAGTTCTTTGTCCCGAGGCACTTGGTCTAACGTTTTTTTTAATAGTATATGTGCTCCCGAACACTCAGAATCAAACCATTTATGCTCCCTTGGAAATCCCTTACCTATTGGTTTAACAAGGTGAGTGGCCACATTTCCACAAAGAACTTCAAGGTTCTGGATTAGCATTTCTGGCTCAGATGTGGACGTTAAACAAATATCTATCTCTAGATTATTTGTCTTAAAAATCGTTTCCTTCAACTTTCTCACATCAACCTTGTCCCACTTTATGGTTAAGCCTTGATTTTGGCTGTATTTCATTGGTTGCTCAATGGGCTGGCTTCTTACAATCTCAGGGCACAATTTCAGAAAAAGGGGGTTATGGTCACTAGCAGGATTTACTTCTATTTTAAAATCATCAACAAAATGAGTGTACCTACAAGAAACCATAGCAAAATCAAATACACTCATTTGGCCCCCCGTCTCTTGAAAAGTTGGTAATAGCAAAGATTCACAACTGGTTGGCATATCTAAAATACAAAGGTCATATATTACAATGATGTTGTAGCATGTGCTTAAAATGCGGTAGTGGCTGCTCATTCGTGTCAACCAGGCCACACACCCTGGACCCACTAAATTTGCACATAGAACAGTTAAAATCCCCTACCCGCATGATGAACAGTGAAGATACGCTTTTTAACACCTTAGCTATCTCCCCTTGTAACATTTTAATAACATATGTGGAGTTAGGGTCAAAGATGTTATAGTACCAATTAATCAAAAGCATAGGAACTGGAAAAAGATTTGCAATCAAAAGCAAATGGTACCAGGGTGAATCCACAACTTAAAGTGTTTTTACAGTGTTATATTTTACGGAAATAGCAGTCATGAACCCTCCCTTTGCCCTTCCTGCCTGTGATGGTTCAGCATGCACATTAAAGGATTGGTAACCATCCAAGTCTCAATCATTTCTGCTCTAAATTTCTTGGAGACAGATAATGTTGAAACTTGCTATATATTTAGACAATGCCTCGTCCTGTAACCTACGGTAAAGACCTGCAATGTTCCATGTAATTAAGCGGAAGGTACACTCATCTGGTTGGTTACTTGGAAAAACTGGGCAAGTACGTTCCACAATTGGATCCGTATCCTACTGACGATCGTTTCTACCACTGCCGGTCTTTCCACTAACAATCTAATTAAACTTTCAGAAGGTGCCGTGCCAATTTTCTAAGCCACAATGTCACCACTGGAGGCATTCACAAGTCAGTCCACCCTCTCCAACCCCCTGAGTGACTCAGGTTGTCTTTTGATGCTATTCCCTACTTAGCCATATGCCACAAGCTTTAATAAGGCTTTGATGTAGTCTCTTACCTTCAGTGGCATCTGTTTCAGGACGGGCCTCTGCCCCGTGGACTCAGCAGAACTTCCAATCAATTGCAGTGCCTGCTCACCTTTCTTGATGCACAAATGTGAATACGTCTAGGTGGGGTTTCATTCCTTTGTCTGCAGTCGGGTTTGAGGTACTAATCAGCTCCTGAGACTTCTCTTGTTTCAGTTCTTGATGACCTTCATTTGGCAGTTGATAAGGGCGACTTTGTTGTCCTTGTA
Organism: Lissotriton vulgaris; assembly: GCF_964263255.1. Lineage (NCBI taxonomy): Eukaryota > Metazoa > Chordata > Amphibia > Caudata > Salamandridae > Lissotriton > Lissotriton vulgaris. The sequence goes on from NC_141693.1 coordinate 1,105,676,863, forward strand.
TTATTGAATCTTTTGGATGACTTTGACACAATATCTCACAAGGTCCTGGTTTTTGGGCTGGCAGACATTGCCATTGAGGGTACAGCATTGGAATTGCAGCTCTTACTTCTCTAATAGAGTTCAAGCAATTAATCTCCCCCTTTACCAATCAGAGTGTTGGCCCAGTCATCAAGGGGTGACTCAGGGATCTTCTTTCCGAATTCCCTGTTTAATATCTACCTCATGCCACTAGCTAAGTTGATTTGAGATCAGGGCATCAACTTCATAAATTATACAGGCGGGGCACAGCTCATTAATGCAGTGTAAAATCAACACCTGCCCCTCAAGAATTTCATATATATGTGCTCAAAATCACTTGCTGTCTGTCCCAGAATGCCTTGTCATTTAATGGGGACAACATTGAGGTTCTTTGCTGTTCTAAAACTTCAATATCATGTTTACTCCCTGATTTTTTCTGGCCATTGCAGGAGAATATTCCTTCCTTCCCTTCATCTGCAGTTAGAAATCCTGGTATTTATCTAGATAGCGATCTATCTTTGACATCTCATGTCAATAAGCTGGCTGCTTCATGTTTTGATCTCCTGAGGATTCTGCAGAGGCCCATTCCTTCCGGGTCATCTCCAGCCTTTGGTGGTTCATGCAACAATTTCAAGCCATGGAAATACCTTATTTTCGGGCTCTCCCAACTTTTTAATTAAGCATCTGTACAGGGTTCAGACGACTGCAACCCTTTTAAACTTGTCCTTTGCATGGATGTTGATTTACCAAAATTCCTGGGGTAGCAGAACTGACTTAACATGGCCCTTAATCTCTATGTGTCATCACAGCAAATTACATCAAATGACCTTGAATTCTGGTGACATCATAGGCATTGCCATCATGTGTTTTTTGACCTGGAATTTTGTAGAAAGTAACTTTATATAATGTTTGACCTGATTATATTACAGGAAGTGTCATCATGTGAGCTTTGCTAACCCAGCTTACTGTTGTGGGATGACTCTAACCTGGCTAGCACATGTCAGCTGCAAGAAAGAGAGAGAGAGATTACCATGCACCCATCCATTTACTTCCTTCTGCTGCTGTTCTTTGCTCCCTTATGATGTTCTCTCAACATGAGCTCATTTCACTATTCTCTTATGCTTCTAGACTCTGCAATGTTTGTCTGCTTTTGAATCAAGCTCTTCCAGGCTCGGCAACATATAACTCTTTTGTTAATGAGCGTTACAATGTGCTAATCATCTCAATGTAGCATGTCAGAGCCTTCCTTGACCAAACTTAAAGGTCCTCTTACTGGGTGACCATACAAAAGTTCAAAGCGGCTGAACCCTAGAGACTTTTGTGGCCCCTCACGGTAGGCAAACAGAAGGCATGGCAAGAGGACGTCCCACTTATGCCTCATTGGTTCCTCAAGACCCATGATCGTGCCTTTAAGGGTCCGGTTGAATCTTTCAACCAGCCCATTACCTTGTGGGTAGTAAGGAGTGGTGAACTTGTAGGTAACACCATACTCCTTCCACAGAGACTTCATATAATTGGAAATGAAGTTTGTACCTCGGTCAGACACAACCTCTCTGGGGAACCTCACACAGGAGAAGATCCCCGCCAGTGAACGTCCCACCACATGGGCCGTCACTGTCCTGAGCGGAATGGCTTCCGGGTACCGGGTAGCATGGTCCACCAAGATCAGGATAAATATGTTGCCCATGGCTGTCTTGGGGTCCAGTGGCCCCACAATGTCAATGCCCACCCATTCAAAGGGGGAACTGACTACAGGGAAAGGTTGGGGAGGGGCCTTGTGCCTCCTCCCACGTTTCCCACTTGCCTGGCAAGTTTGACAAGTCCTACAATGAGTATCTGAATTCCTCCGCATCTGGGGCCAATAAAAGTGGGAGACAGGCCTTTCAAAGGTCTTGTTCTGCCCCAGATGACCAGCTAAAGGAACATCATTAGCCAAACCCAGTAGAATGGCTCTGAAGCGCTGGGGTACCACCAGCATACGGGCTGACCCAGGCTCAGCAACCTTAGGCTCGCTATACAGGAGATCATTCTCTCAGTAGATCCAATGTGATCCAGACTGATCACCTGCTGCCTAGTTTGTGGACTGTTGCCTCAAACCCACAAGAGAAGGGCACTTCTGCTACTCTTCACAAAATTCCTCCCTGGAGGGACCCCTTTCTTGCTGCCAATGGGTCAGCTCAGCAAGGTTCCCCAGTTCAGAAACTTGCTCTCCTGTAGGTTCCGGGGCATCCCCCTCAAGGTCTGCCTCCTCCTGGACCGTGGGAACAATGGGGTCTGGTTTCCCACGCCCCCTACCTCTTCTCTTTAAGGCAGGTTCCTGGGCCATACTTTCAGGTTCCAGGGTCTCTTGAACACCCTTAGCTGCCATAGACCGAGTGGTCACACATGCCCACTCAGGCAGACCCAACATCTCTAAATGCGCCTTCCTCTCCACCTGAATCTAAGGGGAGCTTTCTAAATCATTGCCTAACAGACAATCAACTGGTATGGATGGCCTCACAGCTACTTGAAGAGTACCAGAGACCCCCCCCCACTCAAAGGGAACTTGAGCCACTTTGCAATGGCTCTCAGTGTTGCCAGCGTCAACAACTGGTAAGAATGCATGAGGGACTACCTGCTCTTCAGAGACCAAGTGACACTTGACACCTGTCACACTTGCTCCTGTGTCTCTGAGAGCCTCCACTCTATGGCCATTGATGGTCACCCACTGCCTGTATTTTTTAGTGTTACCAGGCAGCTGAGTTTTAGGGACCATCTCAAAGTCTCCTAATGAGACAAGGGACATTTCTGTGGGACCCCACCCACCTTGGAGTGGTGTGGCTCACTGGTTAGAAGCGGCAGACCCGTAAGCAGAGAATGGCCCGGGACCAGGGTTCAATTCCCGACGCGGCAGGGCCGTGGACCAGGGTCAAAAACGGACTCGATAATTCTCGCCTCGGTGCCTACTCTAACCAGCGAACACACTCGGCAACTCTGGGCATTAAGCTTGCCTCATCTCTACAACGGCCCCCCACAGACACCGGGGATGCCTGGTTTCACCTTGGAGATACCCAGAAAGGGACCATCTCACAGGGAAAACCAGGACGGGTTCCCCAGCGGTCTTCAGCGCCAGGATACTCCATGGAGTCGCAGTGCGCTTTACAAGTACACCCACATTTACATTTGGACACCCATCTCCTGCCCACCCAGGGCTATACTGGCCATCTGACGGGGTGGTGCACGAGGTGGCACATACTGTCCTTTCTGAGGACACTGGGGATCATACCAACAGTGTCCCACCTGCTTACACTGAAAGCAGGTAACAGGCCCCCTATGAACAGGTTTACCTGTCAGGGGTCCTGACTTCTTTTCAGGGGGAGGCTGGGAACCTTTACCTTGGTTCCCTTGGAAATTACTTTGGGGACCTTTTTGGAACTCTCTCTGTTTACCCTTGTCCCCCCACTCTTCTGCTGGGGACCCTGCCCACCTTTGGCGGAGTCTCCCACAAGACCCTTGTGGACCCTGGTACTGACCCAGCGGTCCGCCTCTTCAGCAAGCTTTCTAGGGTTAATCAACTTGCCATCAATAAGGTGCTGGCATAGCTCTGGAAAACAATTAGCAGACAAGTGCTCCCTAGCAATCAAATTATAGAGCGCTTGAAAATTATCAACATTGCTACCCCTCACCCAACCATTGATAGCGCTGCAAAAGAAAGACATATATTCTACCCAAGTCGTTCCCTCCAGTTTCTTACAATTCCTGAACCTCTGTCTATAGAGCTCCGGAGTTAACCCATGCTTTGTCATCAGTGCTTCCTTCATGTGGTGATAAGACATCCTATGCTCACTGGGTAGGTCTAACAAAGTATCCCTCCCCTCAGTCAGAAAGCGGCCCCACAACCCCACTCCCCAATCCTTCTCAGGGACCCGGTGGGCCAACATTGCTATTTCATAGGCTGCAAACCACTGACCAATATCTTCACCTTTGTGAAAATCTTTGATGACATCCTTGGGAATATGTACCCTGCCTTCTGAAGGCACAGATGGTGCGCTGCCACCAGAGGGATTGATTTCTAAGCCCTTGGCCTTGATCTCTAACTCCCTCAACATTCTTTCATGCTCCATTCTCATTCTCTCTCTTTCTAAAGACAACCTGTTATTCTCTGTTTCCCTCTGACTCTCAATTTTAAGTTTAGCCACCTGCAGCTTGTGTACCCTACTTCTCTCCCTGTCTTCCAACTCTCTGGGGGACAGATCTTTGGAAGAGATGCTGCTGCCAGGTGGGGACGGCACCCCTCCCCTGGCTGGAAACTCTGGCCCATCAATTTGCCCATTTGCATCCCCAACAGGCTCCACCAAAAGATCAGGGACATTTCTCGCTTCTACCCAGGCCCTCAGCGCCTTTTGGTAGTCTTCCTTTTTAGAAATGCCTTGTGTAGCAACTTTCAATTTCCTGCAGAGATACTTGAGCTGTTTCACAGTGTAGATTTCCAACCTCTCTCCCTCAAAATCAAGATCCATAGATGCAACAGATGCTGGTTTACACATGGTAGTAAAAAAAATTCAGGAAAAACTAACAGTCCAAGGAAAAAGGATTCTAAAAAAAAGTATTTGGTCGTGTTTGGTCTGCACTCACTAGTAGTGTACACCAATCACTGCATATGAAACACAAATGAAAAGTCCAAATCCTCACCACTGACCACCAACTTTAGATCTGGGGGTCTCTAGTTGGGAATGGTATTCACCTTTGTCCAAATAGGGACCCCTACTTCTAAGTCTGGAAAAGGGGATTCCACTCCCTAATAACCCCTGCTCACCCCCTTGGTAGCTTGGCACGAGCTGACAGGCTTATCTCAGAGGCAGTGTGTTAAGCATTTGTGAATATACACAGTAATACAGTGAAAAAACTACAGATGGACACAGAGGTTTTTATAACAATAAGTATTCTTTATTTAGACTTAAACACAAGACCACAAATGATAAACATCCACAATACTACTGTTGTAAAATCCCTTAGTTATTTCACTTTAGTTGTGGTATGCCCCAATCACCCCTTCCCCTTGGTGTACTGTAAACTGGCCCATGGAATGTTGGTGGGGCGTTCGTGTTAGAACGTTGTGTGAGGCTGGCAGCGGAGAGACCAAGACATGAATAAAGCTGCTCTACTTCACTTTCGTGTGTGGCAGTAATTATTCCAACAAATTGGCAACGGGGCTGCGCGGGGGGCAGGTCCTGGTCTTCCCCCGTTTCTACAGCGCTGCCGGAAAGCCGAGACACCGTTTATGAAGATAACCGTGAGTTGCAGTGAAATTGACAGCGCATGAATGAACTTGCAAGCGATAACGGTTAGAGACGAAGCTTAAGAACGCAGTGCGTATATGTAAACGCGTCCGCGTTGCGCTTATCGTCTCGCTTCGTTTATGAAGATAACAGTGAGTCGCACTGAAATTGACAGCACTTGAATGAACTCGCCAGCGAATACTGTCTGAGACAAAGCTTAAGAAAGCAGTGCGTATATGTAAACGCGTCCGCGTTGCGCTTTTTGTCTCGCTTCGTGAAGTGTCAGCCTATAGACATTACTTAGAAGCGGCGGCGAGGGCGAATTACCCAGCTGGGAAAGTCGGCGAAACGTGAGCGGGACGTTTATCACGGCTTGTGATGATGATAATGTAAAGTGGAATCCAATCATTGAGGAGGCGTTCTGTTTCCCCTGAAGTGAGTCAGTTGTGTTGCGGTGAGGCTTTATGAGGGAAAGTGCCTTATTTGAACGCGTGTGAACTCTGTCAGCGGTTGACAGCCAGGCCTACTTCGGAGTTCCGTCCTCTGTGCACAGTGAAGCGTATGAGCGTGTGTGAGTGCAATTCAGCCAGGAGAGGGCACACCAGGATATCTCAACGCAAGAAGTCAGTCAGCGTTTGACAGCCAGGCGTTCCTCGGTGTCCAGTCAGCTGCGCATAGTGAGGCTAGGAGAGTGTGCGAGTGCATTCCAACCAGGAGAGGGCACACTGAGAATATCTCGACGCATGGATGGAGAGGCGCGTGTAACCTAGGAAGCATCCGACCGAGGAGAGAGAGCTTGGGCACATTTGAGGTGGAGGCTTTGTATGATTGATCACGCTGATAGGCACAGCTGAAAGGAAGCCTATTGGTGTTGAAAAATAATCAATAAAAACATGCTGACAGGCACAGCTAAATGCAGGAAGCCTGTCAGGATCCTCATCCCTGATATATCACGCTGATAGGCACAGCTTGTTGGAGGACTTTAGGCGAAGTGTTTTGACATTGACATTGGAAACTGTGTGCGCTGATAAGCTTAGTATTTAATTCAAAGTAAACATTTTCAGCCTGTATTCCTGCAATCCTGTGAAGGGTGTGGAAGTGTAAAAAGGAATGTAATTTTCTTGTTTCCCCACAAGTTTTGCGAATTTAAGTGTTATTGTATATCAGTAATTGAGTCTGTAAAAGCTGAAGAAATCGTACCTTTATTGCCGCTTTTCTTCACTATCCCTCTTAAATACATATTGTCAGCGTTGCTCCAATTTTAACTCAATTTATGGCAACTGCGATGTCAATGTCCCAACCACCTCCCTTCCTAAATGAGGACGGGGAACCCCTCACTCCCTGGAAGAATTGGGTAAGGATATTTGAATCCTATTTAATAGCTATTGGTGAGAATAGATTCTCATCTGCAAGAAAGCTACACATATTGCTACATAATTTAAGAAAGCATGTTAGAGAGATACAACTACACTTAAGATTACTTAAAAGATGATTAAAGTCTCTTAGTTAAAGTTGTTGGTAAATGCGACAAAGTTCTCAACAAAGTACCAGGATGCGTAATGCAAAGTGAAGAAAAGGCTTGCAAAAGGGGAGATACGTCGGTTCCGTGACCCGGGGGGACAGTTGCGTCCTTCCTCAATGCTTGCGCAGAGTAGGGGACTCGTCGTGAGCCTTACCGGTGCGGAGTCTCTGACTCATGACACCTCTCTAACCTTGAAGACATATCTACCACGACCAGAATGTAAAAAGTGATATTCTCACCTGAGTGAAGTCACACTCTTTCCGACGCACTTTTCACCCAGGTATCTGTGGGTAAAATTTGACAAGGCGTTCTCATTTTATAGCCATATCAATATTACAGTACTCAATGCACTTGCACGCCATCAAGTCTAGGTTAGCAAAATTCCACTTTTCTCTTTTTGATGCTCACCATCGCTAAATAGCCTTCATACACTAAGCCCATGGCATACTTAGACAGCATCTGGTTGTTATGGAAAATAAGAATTCAGCCCAAACGCATGCGCAAACCGTGAAGAAATCTCGCCGGCTCTCCTATAATTCCATTAATAGAAGCAATTGGAGTTCTATTTCTGCTGACATAGGGCCTTAAAGCATTTCCCCAATTTTTTGGATGTCCTGCTGAATAGGTTCCAATGTAACATGTTAAGATCAATGTTCGGTCTCCCATGCTTAGCTGAACAAGAAGAAACTTGCTTACAATTCAATATGCAGGGACACTCTGTTATGGTGAAGTATTTTATTCTTTGATTTTGTTTCCAATTACAGCAAACAGAAAAGGGTTGTTCAGGCAAATATTGAGACAGGAACTGGATTCCCATCATTAAGCAGGCAGCCCCTTAGCTTGATGCAAAAAAATATTTGTTGCAGCCAGTATTGGCTCCTCGAGGGAGTGCTGCGGGCGGTGAGGCGGGGCGGGGAAGGGGCAGGGTCTGGAATTGGGCCGAAAAGAGTTGAGTACAGAAAAAAATAAATAAAACAAATGACATTTTGAGCTGCATCACCGATTTGGCATTCCAGCACTTGCAATGTAACTCGTTTTATTTATTTATTTCTTTACTCAATTTCCGTTTGGCCCAATTCCGGAGTTTACTACCCCCCACCCTGCCCCTCCCCTGCCCTGCCTCACCGCCCCGCCTCACCGCCCCGCAGCACTCCCTCGAGGAGCCGCTACTGGCTGCAGCAATTAAATATGCAACCCATTTGGGAACAAGGTTTATCAAATGATTTTTTAAAGGGCATTTTAAAGGAAATTTTAAATTTTCATTGTATTTTAAGTTTTTGAAAGCAGTTTAAAAACTGAGCACAAAGCACTTGGATAACCTTTAGTTACAGTATCAAACATTCCCATGACCATCAACTATATTGTTGAAAACCCAGTTACAATGTCCTCATCTTGGTCTTGGTTGATTTTAAATTGATGAAATCTGTTAAACCTGGAACTAAGCTTTTTTTTGCTTAAGCGATTTGTTGTTGCCTGGCTTTTGTAAGTGGATGCTTAAAGTTTTCATTCCCATAAACATGTGAGCTTGGTCTACAGTCTTGCTAGGGTGGTTTCGTCTTTTCAGTTTTCTCACATAAACGTCAAAATCATCGATACCTCGGGCCTCAACGTTAGACAACTAAGGTACATTTTCAAAGCACTCTTGTCCTCAGTGCACAAGGTGTATAATAACAATTAAGCATTTTACTCTGCACTTAGGCTTGCCGCATAAACTATGGCTCAATGGTCAAACACACCTATTTTCCCAAATGTCGTTCCAGGTTCCAAAAGAGCGTGCCCATTCCGCATCTTGCCAAATTCCAATTCTAACTGCATCCAACGGGTGGAAAACACTTTTCTTAGATATTTACTTGGTGTACCTAGTAGCACGGGCACTCTTGCCTGCCACATTGAGGTAGGTCTTCCATACATCACGGACCTAGCAAGAATTGAACCACTGTTATTGTGGCACAGGATATGGACCTCAGAAAAAGCAATTTTTACCCAACATATCCTTTCCGACTGTGTGAAAATGGCTGACGCCAGTAACTCAAGGTGGTTGCGATATGTAGCGAGATTTTTTCAAGATTTGGGCTGGCCCCAATACTACTCTAATCCCTCGCTAATTAGTGAGGTACCGAGAAAGGTTCTAAAAAAGAAATGTTTGGCCCACCTAGAGGCTTTGAGATTAACTAATGAAATTATGAAACCGTCTGTTACTCATGCCCTCCTCATACAAGCGGAACCTTTAATACAACCATACCTCACTTACAACACCACGAGTTACGAACGACATCTCCTCGTAAGGTTTAGAATGAATCTCTTTCACAGATTGGTCACACACCCTACAAGAAATAATTGGGCAAAAGTACTCCCCCCCTGTCCTTGTGACGGGCACTCGCTGCAAACCACTTCCCACATTTTATTTTTTTGTGCATTTTACTATAACCTTAGGAAAAAATGGCTTGTACCTCTTCTAAGGTCTACTGGTTTTAAACAATATCGTCCAGCATTGTTGTTTCTACAACTGTTAGAGGGTGAACATTTGGTCTTCTTAGTGGCAAATTTCCTCAAATCTGTTGTCTGCCACCGCTTAACTCTCGAGTACTCATTAGAACAAACTGAAACCCGAATTTCACAGACTTAATAAATAATGCTTAGATACCTAAATTCAATTCGTAGGTTGCCAATCAAATTAAATTTTTAGCTTGTAAATAATGTATTTTTAAATGTATAATAAATGTGTAAATGATAATCTGTATTTATGAAATATGTATGTTTGTAATGTATGCTTTTATGATTTGCAACCAAAATCGAATAAAGCAATATTGTATTGTATTGTACAATTCTAATTAAACAATACATTCTACAATAATGAAACATGCAGAGACACCAAACGGTCTTGCTGTCATTGGTATTGTTTTCAGAAGAAACTCAACAATTTACTTTGTCACAAAAACAAATATGTTAAACTCTCCAGATACAAAGCAGTGGCTGATACTGCGTAACCCAAAGCCCAATTGTGTGAATATATAAAATAGACTCCTAATGAATAAGGCTGTGTTATATGTTGTCTGACACTTCTAGTCAATGTCCACTCAAGAGCATTATACATCGGACAACACCAAACCACCCCATGTGTTTTTGCAGTCAGATGCAGGAGTGTATCTTTGGCAAGTCTAAGAATGGGGCCAATCCAGAAAGGAAGAAGCACTCCCTTACACAGCTCAACTTAGCGGTTATCCTGAGCACGGCGAGTACTCCAAGCGCTCAGCTTGATGTTCAGTTTCACCAACAAGTGTGAAGTGGTGTACTTTGCAGCTTTTCTTTTTTTAATGTTTCACCTAGAAATGCTTTCTTCAACAGTTGCGTAAAGGAGCTCAACTCCCAAGTCTTCGTCGACAATGTAAAACAATCTAGCAATACACCAAGTGATGAGAAAAATATGTGTTCTTTAGTCATATGAACCCCCATCCACTAGTTTATAACCGGCAGAGAAAAAAAAACTCTAAACCGTGCGCTAGAACTCTGACTCTGCATTAGCACTTTTCCTCCACTAGAAACTCATTATAATGAAAGAAGCTACAACCAAGGAGTCAATATGATGCTACTCAATAATGCGCTCGATTGTTCCTCAAAGCACCTGTGTATAAATAATGATTTAATACTTAGAAGTGTGTCCTGTTTTAAACTCTTCAAACAATGTTTTGCTATAGGAGGTCTCTTGTTGGGAATTAGCAGACTAGTGGCAAATGAACCACAAAAAGCCCATCGTTCCTGTGACATCAGCATCATCGATGAACCAAAATACAGCCACTTTTGTGCTGCTTCCATCAACTCTTCAATAATGTTGGAACATGGTTTCGGATATTTATTTTTCTACAACTGTCTACATGGAAGGAAAATAAAACTCCCGATTATTGTGAATACATGTTTGTGAAATTTCAAAATAAAAAACAACCAAAATTCAATAGCACCGAATTTTGCAAAAGCATAGAAGAAAAGTTGGAACAGTTTTAGAGGATATCAACCTTACTTAGAGTGGTTTAGACATTTCAATACGTTAACACAGAAATGGAAACTCAGTTAAGAGAATACAACTTTACTGAGATTATATGCATCAGGTAAAACAAAGGAATAAAAATATACTTACTCAGCATTAAAGCCATTGACATGCAAAATTCTCATCTGTATTACAATTGTACTTTTTCCAGATTCGCCAGCACCTAAAAAATAAAAGCAAGAATTTTTCAGAAAACTTGGAAAGGGAATGAAAAATCATGTAGTTTATAACAATTCACTTTTCCTAATCCACTGCTGAATAGATCAATGCAACACACCTTACAGTTAATTCAAACACGCACACCCACTTGCAGATTGCCATGCAAGTGGGTATGCGTGTTTGAATTAACACAAGGGTACCATTTCTAAAGAACAGTTTAAATAAATGTTGCTCTCCCAACACACAACCTGAACCAGCTGAAGTATTAACTGCAAACATTTCATTTAAAATGCTGGCTCCCGGGGGAATTAGGGTTGCAGACCAGTCTTCCCCTGGGGTATTTGCGCAATATAGGCGGAAGGACATGCTGTGGGGGTCAGGGGTTGGGGTTAGGGGAGGGATTAGGGAGGGGGATATAAGGGTGAAGGGGAGGAGGGCTCTTCCTCTTCCTTGCACACAGCACCATTGGGGAGGGTTGAAGTAGTTTGGGAAGTAGTTTTGGAAGTTTTGCTTAGTTAAGCCAAGAAGTTTTTCCACAAGCCAATCCGCCGATTGGTACGGGCAGGTCGGCGCGTCCATTATAGCAGGATAGCAGGGTTTCTTTCCCCTTCCCTTACCGGGTGGTGCAGCATGGCTGCATTGTGGGTGTTGGGCCTTGAGGACCGTGAAGACCTTTTGCGGCCTGGAGTGCTAGAGAAGCGTGGGTCGGGGTGGCCCATACCCTGCTGTCGGCTTCGGCCAGAGTAGCTGCAGTGGTGGTGGCAACCCTGAAAGAGCCACCACCGGAAAACAGAAGTACGTTGGGCAGGTGGCAGGGCCACGTGAAGAAGGAGACCATGAAGCACGGCGCAGGCACCAGAGCCTGCCAGCACGACTCTCAGCTGACGCGGCCTCTCCCGGCTCGGCACGGCGGGAGGAGGGGCATAAAGGGGGCTTCCTTGTGCTGCAGCGCAATGCTGGTGGAGTGACCCCGAGCTCATACTGAGCCAAGGAAGAGGCCAGTGCCTTGCAGAACTGGACCCGCAGTACGTTGGGGCTGGTAGCAGGCCATTAATGAGCAAGGTGGCTGGGGAAGGGGGCCCGGTTGAAGGGCAGGCCCTGCATTTAGCAGGGCCTAGCAAGAGGCAGGTCAGAGAGGTCGGGCAATGGTAGGAGACTCCCATGGACCTCACAGTTAGACCCACACCACAGGACACATAACAGCATGGGGGATCGGGGCCACCCAGCCTACAGTCAATAAGGCCCAAATGGGGGGCACATGGGGATGCTCCCTGGTGCAGGCAGGGGTACAGGGCTTGGGCAACAGGGGTAGAAGCCCTCTGCCCACACTTCCCAGATGGGCGGACATGTCCTTGGAGGAAAAGATCAGGTTACAGCGCAGGCTCATACAGGAAACAGAGCAGAGGTGGAATGATTTATGTGCATCCAGGGAGGGTATGGGTCCCAAACCAGGGGGGAGGGGCCACCCACCCCCACGTTGGAGGAGGATGCCAGGGCAGATCAGGAAGCCAGGACAGGGGGTGCCAAGGGCAAGTGGGTATGGGTGGAAGAGGCGAGCAACCAAAGGACACGGACATGGATAGTCATGACGGCAGAGAGACCCGGTGGTGCTAGGGCCTCCTCATGTTGGAGCAGCCTGGGGGGTCTTTCAAGCTGGCGAAGGAGGGTGGTAGAAATGAGGGGGACCCACGGAATGCAAAACAGCCTCGAGACGCTGGCAGGAAGCATCAGGGGGTCCGCGGCAGTCTAACCTCCACCGAGGGATCAGGCACCTGCAGCAAATTCAGAGGAGGGTAGTGGGGTGTCTAGAATGAAGGGAAAAGGGCAGAAGAGAGTGGTGCAAGAAGTGATGTGGGTGCCTGCAGAGACTGAGTCAAATTTACAGTTAGATTATGATGATGAGAGTGATGAGTTGGAGGAAAGCGAACTACAGGATGTTGAGGATTTGACGTTAGCAGCTGTGGGCGGTTTGGGGAAGGCAACAAGAAAGTTTGGTGTTTTGCAGGAGGCAAGTGCGGCCAAGGGCAAGACGAAGATGGGTAGTCAGAAGAAGACCTGCGCCAAGGATAAGGACAGAGAGGCACAAGCAAACCTATCAGGTGAGGGTGACTAGTGGGCGGCTTGGGACAGAGGTCCAAAAGGGGGAAGGAAAATAGCCTGCTGGTCGGTGGGTGTGGGGGATGGGTCTGTAAGGGACACAAGGGCACCAGCGAAGGCAACAGTGACTCCAGCGGTGGGGGCAAAAGAAAATGAGGCTAAACAATTATTTGGCGCGAGCGTCCAGACAGACAAAGTAGAAGAGATGGAAGGGAAGTAGGAAAAGGGGGAGGACAAACATCACAAAACTCCCTTATATGGGTTTGGTTATGCCTTTGGGGTCACACCTATCAGATAAAATGAGAAACAGGATTTGGAGGCATGGATACGTGGATGTCTTTATATTCTTTTTTTTTTCTAGAGAGCGGCAGCTTAACGCGCAAGGAAGCCTGGCATAGAGTGAGGTCGCCAAGGTGCTCTGCAAGGGACGAGGAAGAAGGGCAGCGTCTGTCCGAGTGGCTGTGCTGTCGAGCATGGACCCATAGTGATGGATGTGTGAAACAATGTGGAGATGCAATATGGCTGGAGTATTAGAATCAGAGCAGCATAACAAAAATACTAACGTCCCAAACAGAAGAGCAAGATCGAACACCTCCACACCCCTACCCCCCCAAACAGTGTAGCGGTATCGTGAGAGGACGGAGGATGCACATGGCAATAACCAAACAAGCAGAGTCGGCCAGTCCACAATCTCAACCCCCACCCTACCCAGTAACCGAGAGAACCCAGAAAAAAACTACATATGGACCCCCCACCCTGCACCCACTCCAACCCCCCAACTAGGCTGAGATAGCCCCCCAACCCACCCTGCAGACCCACAACCAGGAGAAGGGAAAATAGCATCAAAGGAGGGAATTATCCAGTGAGGGCATGGCAGGGCTCAGCATTCTCCCCTGCATGCAAGCAGGGTGGTCAATCAAGTGGACATCAGACATCTATCAGTTATAAAACAGAGTTACACATAATGAGATCAGTCATTTTCACTCATGCAATCAGAGGCAGCAATCAGGGAGCTGGATGGAAAGGAGCAAGAGGATTTGTTGAGATTTTTGGCAAATGTAAGGGCATCCCTCGGTTCTGGGAACATCAGAGTTTTTGCCCCTTGGCGAACCTTCAGCTTTGCCGGGTAGGCCAGGGAGTACGAGACTTCAAGTTTTTGTATGATGTGCTTGGCCGGGAGGAATTCCCGCTGTGTTGCCTGGACCGTAGGGGTGTAATCCGGGTAGAAAGAGAGAGAGTTACCCTGGTGATTGATCTTGCCCATGTCGCGAGCCGCCCTGAGGATGGCGTCCTGGTCCCGAAAGTTAAGGATCTTGGCTATGATGGGACGAGGAGGCAACCCTGGGCCAGGGCCAAGGAAGCGGTGAGCGCGATCCACGATAAAGACCGGGGAAAGGACGTCGCTGAATAGTTCCTTGACGAGTTGCTCTACAAAGTCCTCCATGCGTGTAATGTTGGTGGACTCCGGAACCCCCGTGATGCAGAGATTACTCTGACAAGAACACACCTCCAGGTCCTTATTCTTCTTGCAGATAAGTGCCAGGATTTTGTCAATTTGCAGGAGTTTGTGATGGTCCTGGGTGGCGGCGTCCTCAGCATCTGAAACCCGGGATTCAGCATGGTGGATGCGGGCATCATGAGAGTCCACACGGCCCTTCACCGAGTCCAGTCTGGCAGACACTTGGTCAAGCTGGGAGGCGATCCCAGTGACCGTGGACTTCACATCCAGTATGATGGCCTTCAGATCATCATCTCCGCCGGAGGTGCCTCCAGAGAGGTGGTGGACTTACCGCAGTCCAACCCCGCGCCGTCCTGGCAAGAGGAGCGGCGCTGGTCAACTTGGGCTGCTTCGGGTCAGACCGACCCATGGCAGCCCACCTCGTCAGATCAGAAGCGTGTGATCGGCGCTCTCAGCTGGGTACACGTGTGCAGTGTGCTCAGGGGTAGGCCCGGGCCCGGGGAAGGCGACAGTTATGAAGGACCACAGCGGGGCCCCGGCTGGTAAAGAGCGTACCAGCCGGGAGAGGAGCAAATGGCGGTAGGTCCGAGACCCAGTGCGGGCGTCCTGGGAGGTCCCGGGTGTAGGGTGGAATGTGCCTTTGAGGGGGGCTCTCCGGAGGCTCCGCAGCCGGGTGGTGGGGGCCGCTGTACAATGCGGAGCCCGAAGGTCAGGCAGGATGGAGCAGTTGGCTGGAGGAGTAGGAGTGGGCACCTCCGGTCCCAAGCAGGCCGCTCAGCAGTGAGTGCGACGACGCCCCAGGGTGCCAGGCCGGTAGAGGTGACAGCCGGGGCACGGGAGGTAGAGCGGTCCATGGACAGGCAGGAGGCGGGAGAGCACAGACCAGGGGCAGGCTCCACTAGTGGGGAGTCGTGGGGGTCCGCCGCTCTCATCCCAGGGGCCAGGCGCCAGCGGCCTATATTCACTGTTAACCTGCGGTGGGAAGAGGAATGACGCCCAGGCCGCTGCACACCAGGCCCGGCGGTTCCGCCCCACAGACCCCTAACCCCGCCTGAAAAAGCAGCCACAAGCGCGCCACTCACCTGGCCCCAGGCAGTGAGGATTCCGCTTCTGCTTTGCCAGCTCTGCCGGCAGCCGGATCGGAGCAGGGCAGGGGTGGAGGTGATGCCGACCCCCGGCAGCCATGAGGAGTGTAGGAGAGTAGGGTCTGCTTCCTATGGTCACTCCCACTTTTTGCTGTGATTCTCTAGTTTTTCGACTTTAGTGTGGCTGTGGGCCTGCTAATCAGACCCACAGCCCAGCTGTTTTTCTCTAAATTGATACCATGTACTTTAGGTACATACCTAATTGGGAATTGGGTCACCTTTGTGAGCCCCTGTATAGTGTACCATAGGTACCCAGGGCATAGGTGCATCCAAGGCCTACCAGGGGCTGCAGCATGTATTGTGCCACCCCTGGCTGGCCATCCAAACTTACACCACTGGTTGATCACTCAGCTTGGGCAAGGTGGTGTAATCACCCCTTGCTTAGATATAGTATACCAATATTTACCCTTATATATAGACACATATATACCTATAAGTCACTCCTATGGCAGGCCTTGACAATCCTGAAGGCAGAGTGCTTGGTTTTGTGTGAGAGGGTGCTCTAGCATGAGCTGAGCCCCTCTGCAGCTTTCGGAACCATGTCCTTATAGCTGTTCTATGATATAGCCATACCATATACTCTTAAGTGCATTATAATCCTCATGGTTAATGCTAACTTCGGTTTGGCGAAACTGGACAAAGAGAAAGGGGTGTAACCACCCCCTTCTCAGGTTCCACCCATAGGAGGAACCTAGCAGGTAATCCAGCCCCTTAGTTTAGTATAAAGATAGGAGCTGTGTCTAGAGACATTAGATTATCCTGGACTGAAACTCTGAAACGAAACTCTTGGGCCTTCGACGTTCTATTATGACTAGAAGACTGAAGACATCTCCCTTGTGGTCAAGGAGTGACCACCCTGTGCAAACAGGCACCACCAGTAACTTGCCGGTTTGCTCCGAAGACTCAGCCACTCAGGAACTGGACTTCCAGACTTCTCTGACTCCGATCCACATCCACAGCAAAGCTGAGACCTGTGGCGGACACCAGAGACATGGGACCAGACACCCTGGACTACCTGTTCTTTGCTAAATGTGCAGCTTCTGAGGTATCCTCAAAGTTATGTATTGGGGTTTGAGAAGCCCCAGACCAGAGCAGTATTTGCACTGAAGCTCAACCTTCCCTTCCACACTCCACGAGTGCCGCGTGGGGCCTGCTCCTGCATTTCAGCTTGACGCGTCTTCCCGGTTGTTAGCCCGTTGGCTAGTTAGCCCTCCGAAGACTTCCTTTTGAAACTACACCACTTGCCTGGTTGCTCCAGACTTGCTCCCGCTTCCCTGCAAAGGCGAAGCTCCCCAGACCTTGCTGGTCTGACCTGAAGCCGATCTTCCTTTTCTACGTGGATTGCCTTTTCCAAGGCTTGTTGGGTCCAATCTGGATACCAACACTGCTGTCAACAAGATCCTTTGTGGGACAGCTCGAATCCAGCTCCTGGTTGTCGTGAACACCTCCTGATCCTCGTGGCTGCAGAGACAAGCTTCACCTTCTTCACCTGAAACACTCAACATCGCCTGGTTCCTTCCTGGTTCCTTCCTGGTCACTGGCTAGTGACCCAGATTTTGTCCCCTCTGCTTTCAGGTTCTTCACATCTTCGATCCACCCTTGGATCCACCCGGACACTTTTCTCCTGGTCACCTGCAGCACTTCTTTGCAGCTCTCCATAGTAAACAGCGACAAAACCCGACACAAAAGAACACCTATGCATCCGGCTTCCCTGGGTGAGGTAACTTGAGTACTCCGGTGCTTCCGCGGGTGTTGACTCTCGAAGTGTCCTAGTTTAAAAGTGTTTTGCCGTACTCCATCCGGGCGTGTCCCTAATCTACTACTTTGTAACTTTTACGTTCCCCTTATAACTCTATGGTAACTCGCGACTGTGTTTAGACACTGCACGCGTCTCCCGTGGGCCTCCTACTTCCAATCCTTTGGTTGTCCAGTGTAGCCCCAGCGATTCCCTAGGCTCTAGGCCTATTCACTATTCCTGAAGTGGTTCTTATACCACTTACTCAGTATATGGTTCCCGAGGCCCCTAGGGCAGAATTGTATTTGTGCAACTTAAAGAATGCTTAATGAGTAACTTGTAATGTATCTCGATCTCTGACCTCATAAAGAGTTCAGAGGGGTTGTGTTAGTAGTAAATACATATATATTTTATATATACCTTGTGTGGTGTCCTTTCATTTGGTATTCAAGGGATTATAATTGGTAAAACAGCTTGCTTCACATGCTCTCTGAAGTTTTAGCCTAAGACTGCTGGTACATGCTACCACTAGGATAGCTGATCTGTAAGGTTGACTTTACAACCACCATCATAAGGGTCGTTTAGAGTGGTGCAAGGTGCCCACTAGAATAGTGGACATCATATACCAGGCTAACATCTCACAAGGAGACCCCTCACCACGGGAGGCCGGGCGGAGCTCAGGGCTCCTGAAGAGTGTTGGAGCGCTGAACGGAGAGCAGTCTGTTCCCTGCAGGCCGCCGAAACCTGATACGCAGCAGGATACCAGGTAGGAGGTCGATGTCTTCAGGATTGTTCAGGATTTCGATGCTTAGCCGGCAGAGCCCACTCACAATGCTGCCATCTTGCAGTTGGCCAAACCACGCCCCCCTACGTGGATGTCTTTAAACTACTACACAGGGAGATTCTGGCAAAGGAGGGGTCAAAGGAGGAAGAGTGGGAGCTAACAAGGAGGCCTGAGATGCCCATTAACACGGAGAACTGGACCTCAGCTTTTCTCCTATATGCCAGTAATTATTGTGAAAAGCACCTAGACAGGGCCATAGCATTGTTATAATATATAGATATAATCCGAAAGGCACAGGTGCATTTTGGAGGGTATGCGTGGTTGAGCTATGATGAAGAGTTTCGGACTAGAATTAGCATTAACCCTGATAAGGCATGGGGCGAGGTGGACCAGGAACTGTGGATGTAATGGATGTTGATTACGCTAAATTTAATCCTTGCCTTCTCTACTAAATTCAGCGCAGGTGGTCTTTTATTTGCCTGCTGAAAGTGGTTGAGGGGAGGAAACAATTCCAGATTATTCTTACAATGTAGTCATACTTAAAAGACCCCAGACTCTGAATTTCCGTTTATTGATTTTATTATAAGGCCAAAAATAATTGAACACACCTTAATATCAGAGAATATAGATACATAAAAATCAATACAGAGATAAATCTACGAATATAATTCATTTGGCATAGAAGGCATAATATGATGAACTCCAAAATCAAAATGCCACCCAGAATTGAAGCTGAGTCCAAATCCTTTTTCATGAGGAAGAAAAACAAAGGTTATCTTTCCCTACACTGCTCACACTGAGGAGCCCGCCTAGTTCCCCTACTCACGTCAAATGGGTCAGATAGCTTAAGGCTATGGAGCTCATTCTAAGATGCTCCAAAGTTCAGCCCCCCCAAATGCATCACATGATGAACTGATTCACTTGTAATATTTTTCCAGTAGATGTCCATAGAAGCTTTAATTAAGTTCTTCTTGTCTTCCAGTGGCCTTGGGTTTCAGATAGGCCAGGCATGGAAGACATCCTCACTTCTCGCCTTTCAGTCTTCTTCAAAGACATTCCGGGTTTCCCCTAAAACTAAATCTAAGAATGACGAGGTCGAATTCCTGCACCTGCAAAAGGATGAGAACATGCTGTTTTTGCACTCAAAAAGGATTCATTTAATTATTTCTTGAGATTCGGAACCAACAACAACCCATAGTTCTGGGCCTACACAGCAGGCAAGTTAAACGATACACACAATTACTTTTATATGGGTATAATGTCATCCTGCACGTTATGCATACAGGAATTATAAGTGGCTCTAATACATGTAAAATCCTGCTTGAATGTGTACACCACATTTTAATACTTATATAGCGTGAATAAGTGCATGATAATAAACATAAAACACTGCAAACTATAAAATACATGTGAGAGCGTTTAATCCATGAGTAACATGCAGCCATACAATTCAGAGTGCTGTAAGCGCTCTATCAGTTCCCCCTCTTATGACTAGTGTCATAACACCAACATTTCACTCTCGTACAGTTTTCTCCTTGTTGACGAGATCTACCTAAACAGACTGTGGCTTGCTGACCCTGTCTAAATCTTTCTAACAATGACTAATAATGACTATCCTGGAGTCGTTCTAACTGCTGGTCTCGTTTTTTCAAGGAGTTTTCATTATGGCTTGCTTTTCGCCATTTGTAAGCTTTAATGGCTCCCAATAGTACAATTATACAAATGACGGTTATTATGATAGGTTTCAAGATGTATCCCATTATCCCTTGTCCCAGACTTCCAAACAAGCTTCCGATCTTCCCAAATCCCTTGCCAATGTGTTCCCAAATGCCATCTGCAGCCAAATCACGTAAATCTTAATGTATCTCTGAAATATTACTTACTTATATATTTTTTATTATCTCGACTATTGTCAGGAATATATGTGCAGCACTGTTGAACTTTCAATAATTTACAGACTCATTCCAGGTTTTGCTAATAGGACGTCTACAGCAAGACGATTTTGAAGAACCATAGCCCTTATCGAAACCATCTCTCCATCAACAAGTAATAAGATTTGAGGTATATTCACAGAGAGTTTATCTACTATTGCTGCTAGCTTTCTAATTTTCACATCACTCAAGATCACACCCACACTCAGTATCATGGCTCCAAATACATCTCCAACAATTTCTCTAGCACTTCCACCACGTTTTCCTCTGTGAACACTTTTTCCTTCCAAGGGCCATAGTTCATCTACATTAAAGATTTTGGGAAATACCACCGTTAAATAACATGTACCATACCAATTCTTGGGCAATTTCACATAAGCACTTTTTCCACACACAAAATACACATTTGGTACTATGGTTAATTTATCCAATAACGCCTTTCGTATTGCCTCCTCAATTAGGAAAATGTGTTTACAATCACTCTCACCAACAAATATTTTGTCATAATATGTTTACGGGTGTCTAATGCACAATTTTCATTTTTGCTGAAAGTCCAAAGCTATTGGACCAGAACTTACCTTTGTCTTATGATCTAATTCTCCTTGTGTCCAATGGATAACCTTATGCTTTGGGTCTAGTCTAAATAAGGTCTGTCTATGCCGATCTTCTATTTGATCTACAAATTTCTTTTCGATGTCAGTCAACATGCAAGTCAAAATGTGTCTATGAGCATATGATGTATCTAAAGTAATAGTAGGCAAAAAATACGTAGACATCCTCTTTACCTCCTCATAGTAATCATATTTATTCATGTACTTAAGGACCAGAACTTCCGAGAGTACCACATTATAATTTGAGAAGTAGTTCTCAAAATGGGCCTTACTATAAAACAGGCTCAGCAACACACTACATGTGATGCCGTAAGTCAAAGGTAAGTGATGATATCGGATACCCTCTTCTACTGAGGCTGACAGTTGTATTCACACATACCAATCTTTCACTTCCATTGTATCAACATACTCCTACAATAAACGGGCATATGCATTTAGCCTGAAGCCCCCTTTTGACAAATCTACATGTAGCATCCGACTAGTTTCCCAAATCATATCACTATCTTTGGCAGATGCACCCTCTCCTACGTCTGCGGTAGATGGGGTAGGTGTAACTTGTTTCCCACTCTTTTCAGCGTCGTGAGACCCAACCAAAGATGTAACAATCACCACAGTTATGACAATAAGCACCACAACAATAAGGGTACCAATTATGCATTTCTGCTTGGGTCCTGACTTTTCAGATTACATCTTGATTCACTGTTTGGTTTGAGACGTAAATGAACTCAACAAAGTCTCTTTTCTTATTTTATTTGCTGATTTGTTAATTACAATGTCTTTTTATTGTTCTTTTCTATTCGATTATTTGCAAATTACAGTCCAATCAAACTAAACCTATTGAAGAGACGTAGTCAGCCCTAACCCTCAATACTTCTTCTATTGAAAGTCCTTATTTTAAATCTTCTTCCTCTTGGGGCTAGGTTAGCTTCCTTCTAAGGCTTATAACATTTTCTTTCACAGTTCAAACTTCATCATTTATGATGTTAGATCCAAGCATAGCAAGAACAAGCTTTAGTATTTCAGCCCAAATTTCTCCCATTTCTTGTGCGGTCGCCTGTTGACCAAAGGTAGGGAAAGCAACTTGGTTGAGAATCAAGAATCGCAAACCACTGAGCCTTGGCAGATCAGGAACTGTCAGAGTCAGAATTCCAAAAGCATCAACTCCAGGGACTATTAACTGAATATCAATTGTCAGAGTGCTCTATCTGTCTGTCCCCAACTTCCCAGATCTCTCCGGTCTCTGCATCGGCAGCCAGATTCGTCCACTCATGAGATGCGTACCTTCGAGATGGTACTCTCTCTCTTCTGGATCGTCTTAGACCATCCGTTCTCTCTTCGTTTTCACTTTGATCTGATTCAGATGTTTCAGGAATGGGAACAAGATTCTTCTGAGATGCAAGCTTTATATTCAGCCTTTCTTTCTTTGTTGACCACAGCATCTGCTCTCCCCTCTTTCTCTCAATATGATCCTTCTGCACCAGGCTGTTCACTCTGCTCTGGTTCAAATTTCACCTCTACAATGTCGTCTATCTCTGAGTCTGAATTAATTTCTGGAGCTGTTTGATTTATTTTTTCTTGCTCGGTTAATTGTTCCGCCTCATCAAGAATTCTCACGATTTGACCTGTTCTTTCTGATTTGTTGCATTTTCGATTGCTCTTCTTGGAACAAGGGGAGTCGTGTCCTCAATAGGTTCTGTGACTCGGTGAGTATGTGAAGCGTCAATCAATCAATCAGGAGTTTGTTAAAGTGCAACTACTCACCCGTAAGGGTCTCAAGGCGCTAGGGGTGGGGGGGGTGCAGGTTCCATTCCATCAAGGAGGGGGTCTGTCGAAGAGCCAGGTTTTGAGGTTTCTTGCGAAGATGGGAAGCGATGTTGTCTGTCTGAGGTGGAGCGGAAGGGGGTTCCATGCTTTGGCCGTGAGGAAGGAGAAGGAGCGGCCTCCTGATCTGGTCTTTCTGGTGCGGGGGACCTCGGCGTAGGAGAGCTGGGCTGATCGCAGGGTCCTTTGGGGTGCGTGGAATTTGATCCGGCTGTTCAGGTATGCTGGTCCGGTGCCGTGGAGGGCCTTGAGTGCGTGGGTGATCATCTTAAAGGTGATTCTCGCTTTTACGGGGAGCCAGTGGAGTGTGCGCAGGTGCTGGGAGATATGGCAGTGTTTTGGCAGGTTGAGGGCCAGTCTTGCGGCGGCGTTCTGGATGTTCTGTAGCTTGCGGATGAGGTTTTTGTTTATTCCGGCGTAGAGTGCGTTGCCGTAGTCGAGTCTGCTGGTGACCAGGGCGTGAGTGACTGTCTTTCGGTGTTCGAGGGGGATCCATTTGAAGGTCTTACGAAGGAGGCGGAGGGTATGGAAGCAGGAAGATGAGACAGAGTTGATCTGGCGGTCCATTTTGAGCTCGGAGTCCAGTTTGGAAATCCTCCACATTTCACAGCTGTACTTGTGACCAAAAGCACTTGATATGGTCCTCGCCAGCGAGCATCAAGGCAGCTCTTCCTCACGTGCTTTCGGACAAGCACCCAGTCACCAGGGTTAAGATCATGCAGCAGGTCTCTCGAGGTGGATGCAGTCACAGCCTTGACCTGGTGGGACACAGTATTAACCACATCAGCCAGTCCCCTACAATAATCCATAACCAAATCATCTGATATGTTTGTCAATGCTGCGGCTGGCACCATAGGTAATCGCATACCTCTTCCCATCAATATCTTGCGGGGAGAGAGCCCTGTCCTCTTATCAGGAGTACTACGCAGACTCATCAATACCAATGGTAACGCATCAGTCCATTCCATTGAAGTCGAAGAACAAATCTTTGACACCCTCATCTTGATTGTGCCATTTATTTGCTCCACAAGACCAGAAGCCTCAGGCCAGTAACTACAACACAGTCTCTGATCAATTTTCAAGGCTGTACACAACAATTTCATGATTTCATTATGAAAGTGCGTTCCTCTATCTGTCTCTATTGAGGTCGGAAATCCAAAGCGCGGTATCAGTTCCCTTAGGAGCAGTTTTGCCACTGTGAGACTGTCACATCGTCTTATACACCTCAACCCAACGTGAAAAAATACACACCACCAACATAACATAGCTCAGCCCATTGCGCCTTGGCATCTCAATGATATCCAATTGTATCCTATTAAAACAACCCCCTGATCTGTCAATGTGGCTCATCGCAACCACAGTTATTTTTTCAACATTCATTTGTTGACACGTAACACACCTGTGACACACTGCATGAACATAAAATCATGGGTTAAACCAGGTTTACCTAAATGTTTGCACCATGGCGTCTCTTCCAAGATGAACTGCTCCATGAATCTACCTTGCCATTGGGCTCAGTAAACAGTTAGGTAACACTGCTCTTTCATCTGTGGAAACCCAAATGCCATCTTCTCTCATTTCACAGCCTGCTCTAACCCATGATGCAGCTTCCTCCTCTGAGACCTCATCCTGCAGCTGCTTCACCTCATCCCAAGTATCGGCCACAGCTAACATCACGCTGAGCTCAGTATCTTCTGTGCTCTCTCCTACATATTCTCCATTGAAAACACAAACATATATTGCACAAAAACTAGCTCTTCATCAGCAGAATTGTTTCCTTTGGTGACAACATTTTCTCCCTTCCCATGTGCTGCACATTTGACTACAGATATTTCTTTAGGTTTCTGCAAAGCCTCTAGCAGTTGGCGCACATATTCTCCGTTACGGATAGGGGATCCTGAGGACGGCAAAATCCCCTCTGTGATCATGACTGTCCAAAATCATGAACCACTCCAAACCCATATTGGCTGTCCGTATAGATAGTCACTTGGACTCCATCCGCGATGGTACAGGCACGTATCAGAGCAATATTTTAGGCCACCTGAGCAGAGTATACTCTTTTCAAACAGGCAGCTTCCACCACCCCCAAGATGGTGCACACAGCAAACGCTGCTCTCAAACACCCTTCATTGTCTCTTAAGCATGAACCATCAACAAAAAAGATCAAATCAGATTCAGGCAATGGTTCATCGACAATGTCAGGTCTGGGTTTGGTAGATAGCTCAGTAACATCCAGACAGTCATGCTCCTCACAATCCCCTCCTTCCTCTTGCGGAAGAGGTAACAATGTTGCTGGATTCAAGGTGGTACAGCATTTCAAAGTGACATTTTCAGAAGCTAATATATCTAGCTCATACTTTGTAAGTCTGTTATCTGTTAAATACTGTGTCTTTGTTCTTGTCATTAACAGTTCTACTGAATGCGGCACATAAACAATAAGTGGATGACCCATCACTATGCTTTCACATTTCTCAATGCCGACACCTGTTGCAGCAACAGATTTGAGACATCCAGGCAACGCAGAAGCTACTGGATCTAATGTAGCGGAAAAATAATCCACTGGTCTACGGCCACCTCCATGTGTCTGTACAAGGACTGTTAATGCACATCCTTCCTTCTCACAGCAGAAGAGTGAAAACGCTGCATTGTAATCTGGCATTCCCAGAGCTGGAGCGCAACATAGGCTCTCTCTCAGCTCATGGAAGGCTCTCAAACATTCATTATCCCATGGTACCGGATCACTTATGTCCTTTCGAGTCAACCTCAACAATGGCTTTGCTTGTAAGGAAAAATTTGGGATCCACTGTCGACAATAGCCGACCATTCCTAAAAACATGCAGACTTCTTTCTGTGTTTTTTGAGTTCCCATTTGCAGAATTGTCTCTATGCAATCTGGTGACACTCTTCGTATTCCCTTTTCAATTTGATGACCAGATACTGTACTTCTGTTTGACAATACTGAAGCTTGTTTGGGGACACCTTGTGTCCATTCTCTGCCAAATGATTCAACAAAGCCACTGTATCACTCCTGCAAGCATCGTCAGTCTCTGAAGCGACCAAAATGTTGTCGATAGACTATACCAGGACTGAGCTCTGGGGCATTACCAGCCCATCAAGATTCTTTTTCAAACACTGGCTAAAGATAGAGGGACTTTCTGTATACCCTTGAGGGATCCAACACCATGTTAACACACGGTCGTCCATCCTATTTTATTTTTAATTATTAAAAGTGTGTATACAGTGCATCAAACAGGCTTATGTTATGGCAGAAAAAAAGCATTACAATAAAAGTAAGTTAAACCAAAGCATTGTACAAGTGAAGGAAAAACTAGGCAAGCAAGAAAAAGGCCAAAACAGGAACATCGCATGGGAGATACAGAAAGACAAATGAGGAAAGGAACATAGGAGTAACCAAAACAAAAGCACAGTCTAGCCCAGGGGCCTCCAAACCGGTCCTGGAGGGCCGGATCCATGCCAGATTTTTTGGATAGCTCCATTGGGATACATGTAGTAATTTTAAATATCTGGCATGGATCCGGCCCTCCAGGACCAGTTTGGAGACCCCTGGTCTAGCCTATCCAGTCAGATATGGGACTCCATGTTTTACGACCCATTTTTTGTCGTTTTCGAACTTTTGATCTATAGACTTCTGTTTCCATATTGTAAATTGCTAGCAATCGAGATCTTCAGTTAATAAAAGTAGGGGGATCAGGACTGATCCATTGGGTAGTAAACACCAATCTATAGATAGACATAGCTATGAATATGAAGCATTTTTCTGGTTCGCTTCGTCCTGATAGACTATGCGGTTGGTCTACCCCCAAAATAACTAGACTAGGTGTTAGCCTCAAAGCTTTCCCAGAGACCTGAGGGAGAAAAGTTTCTATATCTTGTATATAGTTAGACAGCATAGGGCAAAAAAAAACATATGTAAAGTGTCAGCAGCAAAAAGACCACATCTACTACATGAATTCCCACGGGAATTAGACCATTTAGAAACTTTACCAGGGGTGTAATATAGGTCGTAAATTGACATATAATGTTGGTCCCTCAGACTGCCAGTAATCAATGTCTGATTGGCCATTTCGAGAGAGGCAAAGAGGTCTGTACCTTCTTGCCCAAACTTTCTAAGCCACTTTTCACTTTGGTCAATCAGATCGTCAGGCTGATTGGATAATAGTATTTTATAACTTAGCCCAATCCTTGCCCCTTTCTCTATAGTTCCAACTAAAGAGATTTTCTGAAAACTTTCCGGTCCTTATAACATAAATTTAGATAAATAACTCCTAATTTGTAGGTACTTGAAAAAGTGTCTAGTTGGGAGTCCATACCTTCCATGAAGATCTGAAAGAGAAATAAGTTGATCTTCAACAAAAAAATCCCCCAAAACTCTGATTCCTATATTAACCCAACTAAGAGTGATAGGATCTTGGAATATGGAGGGCAAAAGGCCATGGGCTGAGAGGGGGTTGTGTGCATTGATTTTTGGGATCCCAAATCGCCGCCGAATCTTCCGCCAGACAGAGTAAACTGATTGGATGATTTTGAATTTAGTTTTCTTATAATAGCCTGGTTCGAAGATGCTTACCAGACATTTATGAGCAACTTCGCCAAGTAATGTCTCATAAACCATAGGTCTAGCAAATTCGGGCACTGTACTGCTATCCCCTGCAATTGACACTCCCATGTGTTGCAGCAGTGCAGCCCA
This sequence comes from Lissotriton vulgaris, assembly GCF_964263255.1. Taxonomy (NCBI): domain Eukaryota; kingdom Metazoa; phylum Chordata; class Amphibia; order Caudata; family Salamandridae; genus Lissotriton; species Lissotriton vulgaris. Next base: position 1,105,704,153 of record NC_141693.1, read on the forward strand.
GTGATAGAGCATTAAAGATGGCAAACCCAGACCACCCCTCAGCCTAGGGAGTATCAGCCACTTATATGCCATTCTAGGTTTATGGTACCCCCAAAGAAATCTCAAACAGGCCCTTTCTGCACTGAAGATGTACTTCATTGGGAATTCGATTGGGATGGTCCTGAATAAGTATAACAATTTGGGGAATATTGACATTTTGAGAACGTTAGAACGGCCATGAAGTGATAAATGTAGATGGTCCAATCTCTCCAGTGTTTGATTGACCTTTTTATTAATTGGCAAGATATTTATTTCTGGTATCTTCTCTACTGCCTCAGTAATCTTACACCCAGATAGGTGGCAACTGGGGTTATTGGAAGCCCTGTTGGTCTAAAAAAGTCAGAGTGTATGACTTGGGTTTTATCGGCATTAAGACGATAACCAGAAACTGCCCCAAAAAGTTGGGCAGAGTCATAAACAGCCGGGAGAGCTGAGGCTACGTCCTTTGTGAAAATAGCAACGTCATCGGCATAGGCAGATGTTTTATAGGACACCTTGTTGACCGTGACCGCCTGTATCCTTGGATTACCATCTAGTTTATTAAAAAAAGGATCGATATATAGGGAAAATAAGAGCGGAGAGCAGGGGCAACCCTGCTGAGTTCCTCTATTGATGGAAGAAAGACGAGACTCCTGTCCAGAAATTCGAACTGAGGCTTTAGGAGAGATATATAGGGCCTGTACTGCTCTAATACATTCTTGTGGGAACCCCTTAGATATCAACAGTTGCCAGAGGAAGTTCAAAGAGACCCTGCCGAACGCCTTCTCGGCATCCAACAGGATCATTGCCAGAGGTTGTTTACAGACAAGGGCCCAATCAAATAAGGCAATTGCCCGCCTTTTATGATCGGGGTAACAAGACAAAATATCGAAGTCAAAATATAGAATAGACAAAATATCGAATGGACAGAAAATAGTGATGAAAAATATCGAATTGAAGGTAAGTAATTTAATATCGAATAGTAATTTTTACCCCTACGCTATCCAACGCTTTCCCTACTGTTGCACTCTCTGGAGTGGGAATAGTAATTTTTAACCATACGCTATCCAACGCTTTCCTACTGTTGTACTCACTGGAGTGGTAATAGTAAATGTTATATTTATTATTTCATTATTTTAAATTACTTTTAAGACATTTAAAAAAAAATGATATTTTGACTAACTATATTCTTTAAAACGATATTTTTGATTCAATATTTTTGCACTTACCTGTTGGTAAATAGGAATTCGATATTTTTGCATTCTATTTTTTTCTTCGATATTTTGGTAATTCTATATTTATGTATTCAATATTATGTCAGTGATCCATGAACGGAGGTGTCACGATCAGGTATAAAACCGTGCTGGCGAATAGAGACTAAAGGAGTGATGATCCTTCCCAATCTGGATGCCATAATTTTGGAATAGATTTTACTATCGGCACATATTAGGGAGATTGGTCGATAGGATGAAGGAGTAAGCTCAGGTTTGTCCTTTTTCATGAAGACTACAATAGTAGTTTTATGCCAAGACTCAGGAGTCTGGCCATCCTAAGCTGATTAAATCAGGGACTCAAGTTCCTCATACAAAATATTGCTAAACGTTCGATAAAATTCCAAGGGTAATGAATCTGACCCAGCAGCCTTCCCCGCAGCCAATGAGGTTATTGCTAATTCTATCTCCTCCCTTGACATTGGAGAAGATAATACATCTAGCTGCTGAGATGGAACCTTCATTGATACATAGGCCTCCAAGTATCCCTCCCCTAGGACAATTTCAGCATCTTTGTCTGGAGAATATAATGTCTCATAAAACTCTTGAAACACCTCAAGAACTTTGTCTGGTTGGTCCTGCATGAGACCATTTTCATCATTAATACAGCTAATTCAGTTTGCCACCTCCTTAACCTCTCTTAGCCCACAACTGCCCAGTGTTTTCCCCATACTCATAGACATTAGTTTTATACTGAACTAGCAGCCCGCCCCAGCGTTGCCCGGGGCAGAAGGGGGCTGGGGGCAGCATAGCAGCAGGAGAGGCGCAGCAGAGCAGCCGGGAGCAGCAGAGCGTACTTACAATGTTCCCTTGCTCCGGTTTTGTTGGTCCTGGCAGCTTCTTCCCACGCTCTTGTCCGCTGTTTCTCCCGACGTCCCGACTTTGAGTAAAAGGCTTGCGAGCACTCATGCCCCCCGCCCGTCCCTAGGTGCGCACCCGCGGCTGCTTCACTTACCTCAGCCACCTTTCCTCCCTGCGCTGCTGAGTTTACCGCTCCACTGCTCCTCCGCTTTTTGCCGCTCCTCACCGCTTGTCCGCCGCTCGCCGCTCCTCCCCGCCTGTCCGCAGCTCCTCCCCGCGCTCATGTCCGCCGCTCTTCCTGTTGCTCCTGAACGCCGCTCCTCCCCGCGCTCCCGATCTCATCACGCACATCGTGGCAGGCGCTACTTGCAAGGGACTACTTTTTTATATTCCTAAATTTTTTCAAGAACGTATACTTTTTATTTTTATATAGCCTATGTCCTTCTGCTTGCCCTGAGGTTTTCAAAGATGTCTTGGGTGTTTGGATTGGTGGTGTACTTTTCGAGTTTACCTGGCTCAAAGGACACAGTTCTCTCTTTATAATAGTAGTATAGATATACTTGGCAGCAAGCACTTCACCAAAATACTGTTGTATCCTGTTCTTACAGATTGCTATCTGTCATTGACACTCCTCTCTTTTCCCTTGATCATCAATAACTAGAATAAGTTCTTCTTCGATTTCGCGAAGCTGGACAATCCAGCCATTAACTCTGTCTTTAATAACCTTCTGATGGTGAAGGGAAAAGCCAAGGGTCTCCCCCCTCACTGCGGCTTTGAACGTGTCCCAAACAATTAAATTAGAAGCTGTACCTTTATTAATCTGAAAAAAATCTCTTATCCAAGTGTTCATTTAAGCACAATACTCTGAATCAAGCAGATACTGTACTTCTGTTTGACAATACTGAAGCTTGTTTGGGGACACCTTGTGTCCATTCTCTGCCAAATGATTCAACAAAGCCACTGTATCACTCCTGCAAGCATCATCAGTCTCAGAAGCAACCAAAATGTTGGCAATATACTGTACCAGGACTGAGCTCTGGGGCATCACCAGCCCTTCAAGATTCGTTTTCAAACACTGGCTAAAGATAGAGGGACTTTCTGTATACCCTTGATGGATCCAACACCATGTTAACACACGGTCTTCCATCCTAAATGCAAAAATATATTGTCCATGTTTGTGCAATGGGTTGGAGTAAAAATGCCTGACAGAGATCTATGACTATAAACCATTCTGCTTCACAAGGTATCTGAAATAATATAACAGCTGGATTCGGTACCACACGACAACATGGGATCACAATTTCATTGACCCTGCGCAAATATTACACTATTCTGTTCTTGCCACTAGGCTTCTGTAGTCCCATTATAGGTGAGTTACAGGGACTTCCTCTTATCTCCTTCAGAATGCCTTGCACAATCATAGACGGGATTACCGGTCTTATTCCAGCCACAGTTTCTGGAGTCAATTTGTTCTGCGGGGTTCGTGGGAAATCAGCATTTGGTTTGACCTGTATCTTAACAGGTTCAACCCCTCGGATCAAACCTATCTCCTCACCCGTGAATCCCACACCTTCGGAGAAACTGAATCTCTCAAGTCATATGGTAGAACCACAAACAGCTCTGCACACAAGCTCATATTGGCCATTTTAAAATCAGCATCATAATCATAGGTTTGCAACTCCACAGCCCTCGGAGTGCACAATATGGTACAATTTAGCTTGCACAAAAGGTCTCGTCCCAATAGACAGACTGGGCTGGAATCACACACCACAAATTGATGTTTGTCCTGGAAGGGTCCGATTCTCACAGGTAACTCATTTGTTAACGGGTTAGTCATTTTCAAATTGGTAACTCCCTCCACTTGAATTGATTTTCCTGACAGGGATATATTTGGGATCACTTCTGTCCTTACTGTGGAGTGCGCAGCTCCAGTGTCCAACAAAAAGGTAACAGGATGTCCATTCACATCTGCATCTATAAATGGTCCAATTTGATCCACTTCCAGGGCAGCATCCAAAGTGCACTCTCCCTGCACCCCCCCTCTGACACTCATGAGGACCTTATATTTGATCTAATCTGTCTTGTATCTCAAAGTAAGGCATCTGAAATACCTGTGTACTCATGGGTATTCTTAGAGGCTGAGGTATCTGCATTTGGGACTCACAACCTCCCCTTACATGAATCTATGTATTGTCACAGTGTTCAAACCTTCTGACATCTGTCGGTCTCCCTCATATTGCATTTGATTTTCTGTATTTAATCGACACTCGTGCTTCCAATGACTGATTTTATGACAATAATGGCATGCTGTGACCTTTTTCTGACTTGCTACCCAATCACTTCCCATACCGGCATCCGTACCCCTACCTCTTCCCTGTCCAGGTTGAGGTGCCGTCTGTAGGTTCATTCCTTTACCACTTCCTCTTCTTCTACCCATTGCTCCTCCAGACCCTTGCACCCAATCAGGCCTTTCCACATTCCTAAACTGTACCAACATTAATTTCTCTTTTGTTTTCTTTTGTACTGCCTCCACCTGTTCACTGCAGTATTTTGCATAATGTAAGATTTCGTCTACAGATTTGTTTTGCCAACATATCAGGTGATGCTGTATCATCATACTGATATCAGATCTCAATCCTAACACAAACTTCGAAACAAGCTGTCCCATATCTTTTGGCTCAACGGTATCCAATCCACTATGTTGTTTAAAGGCCTCCAAAAGTCTCTCATAATAGTCATGTACCGATTCTTTAGGATCTTGAGTAGGACGATCGATTTTAAGCCAATCAACAGTCTGTGGAGCTACTTTAGATTGCAACCACGTAATCACTTGTTCATATTTCTTCATTACCTCAGTTGAAAGACCATGAGTCACCGCATTTCTAGCTGGTTCTGCAGCAGGCCAATCAAAGGCAAACTTACATGCCCTCCATAAATCACCCGGGACCACTATGTCAAATAAGGTATTCAAATCAATCCATAGCACCATCGAAATTTTGACAAAACGGTCAATCTATTTATACCAGTCAGCAGGATTTTCCCTCAGCCAAAAAAAATCATTTGTAAATGCTGCCAAATCATACCTGCTCCATGGCACATGTACATACCCCCCATTTTGTACTTCTCGCAAAGGGTAATTTCCTGCTGCTCTCATTCCCCCACCCGGAGGCAGAGAATCTCCTATCACTTTCTTGGCGCTTTTCTTTTTAGACCATCCTTCTTCCCATTTGTCGAATTCTCTCCATGGTCGCACCACTATTATCAAGTCTCTAATTTGTGCCTTTAATCTGGTCATTTGTTTTTCTTCTAGATCAGTATAATTCAATCTGCAGCTTCCCTGCATCAATTTTGTCTTGGTCAAATCCACCTCTTACCGTCTTGCCAACTGTACCAATGCTTCATGAGCTCGCTTTGCCTTTTTAGTAACATCCTTAGCTACAAATAGAAACTCGTTTGGGTTATATGTTTCAATTCTGTCCAATGGCAGATTCCCTTCTATCACTTCATCTATTTCAGCTTTTAATTGTACCACATCTAGCAATGATGCCTTCATTGCCACTTGTATGATTCTCTGACCTTTTTCACTTCCTGCTTCTTTCCTGCCACAACTGTGCACTCTCCTTAGTTCTTTACCCTCCTCCATTCTCAAAACTGGGCGACTTTCTTTTTCACAACTGCGACTTCACCAATGGTTATCTTCACACAAATTCTGGGGTTCAAACATTACCCTAGGCGCTTCTCGTCTCATGTCCAAGTCCTCTCTCTGTATCATTGACTCTCTCACTGGTGGAACCCACATTTTGATATCTGACCTAGAATTTGCCAAAGCTCCTGTTTGTCTTCGTTCCAATCCACTGTCCATCCTTGATGGATCAGCCATAGCTGGCAGTGGAGTACTAGCTTCCTCTGGCATCTGAGCCATTCCTGTTCCACTTATTGTAAGACTCCCTCCAGACATAGTCTATTCTCTTCCTGTTAGCTGTTATCTTCCACCTGCCTTCCCTCTAGAGTCATATATTGAAACAACAGGTCCAATAGTAACTGGTACCATTAGAGACTCTGGTAACTGCATGGTACATGCTTTTCCATCTGGCTCAGGAGCTGCGTAATTTGCCCCTCCATATACACCTGGAATTTGTATTCCCACTCACATTCTCCCTCTTACTCCTGTTGTCTGCTCCTCTGAACCCATTCGACCCCCTCCTAAAGCTTCTTCCGATTGCTATGTTTTCTCTGGCTCCAACCTGGAGTCACTAGCTAGAGGATGTTCTGCTAGCAGTCTTTAAAGGAAACTATCATCTGTATCACTATCCTCTTCTGTCTTACCCTGTCCTTCAGACCCTCCTTTTAGCAACCTGAATGGATATAAGCGCTCTCCCTCTATGGTGTCTACTCTCCACCTCTTCAATTGGGCATCCCACCTAGCATCCTGATATGCCCTCAATGATTTCTTCATTCTTCCCTCTGAAGCTTCTCTTCTCTTTGCCATTGCTGCTTGTTGTGATGCTTCTTACGGCGGAGAAAGCAGAAAGCAGGAAACGTTGGCCTTGTTCAGGTAAGTTTAATAGCAGAAAGCAACCTGGCATCCGACCACCTCGAAAGCGCAGGACAACTGTCAGCTATCGAGTGTCGTGTACCAGAAGTTCCACAAGGAACACAAGGAAATGACAGAGCGTGAGGAGAATCTTACAAACAGGTAAGATTCCAACATAACACATCCTATTTCCTAGGAAAGAGAAAAAAAACAAAAACAGAAACAGAGATAAACATTAAAAAGAAATTAAACATAAAAATGAAATCATACAGAATCCATCCCACTTCGCTGGAGGAATAAAAACAAGTTAAGAAGTGACATAATCATTGAGGTAAGCAGGAGACTTATGCACTCTACGTCCAAGAGGCAAACTCAGACTGGGAGAAGGGAGGGTGGGGGGATCACATGCAGACCCACAGGCACCAGAACCAGAGGAACCAGAATCATAAGCAGCCTCATGGGTAACGGAGTCACTGAAATCAGAATCAGGCATGAACATAACACCAGAACAGCCCTCACCCCTGGAAGCAGGGGTATGAAACGAACCAGCCTTCTGATAAAGAGCGACATTTCTAAGGTTCCACCTATCACCACCTTCCAGAATGAGAGAAAACTTGTTGAGGGAAACAACACGGAAAGGGCCCTTAAACTTGTGCAGACCAGCCTTAGTTCTGCCGGATTTGACTTTGACCCAATCACCAACAGCAATTTTCCCAGAAACAACTACAGGAGAACTCGCGCCATCAGACAAAACCCAATCCTTTAACCAAGCAGGAACCGTTCTAGAACCAGGGGATCGCCCACGCATGACTTGAAACGGGGACAGATGAGTGACACTGTGAAGGGTAGTCCTGTATGACCAAAGCATGTCCTGAACCAACCGTCTAGGATCTAAGTTATTGGCTAAAGCAAGTTGAAGGGTACCCTTTATGAGACGGTTGGACCTCTCGACCATACCATTTCCCATGGGGTTGTATAAAGAAGTACGAGAGTGCTTAACGCCACATTTCTCAAAAAAACATCTCATTTCACCGGAGGTTAACTGGGTGCCGTTGTCAGTCAAGACCATGTTAGGGAAACCCTCTAAGGAAAACAGATTCTCAAGAACTTGAATGGTTGACCTGGTGCAGATATCTCTAAGAAACTCCACACACAACCACTTAGAGTGGACGTCAACGATTACGGCAGCAAAACGCATGTCAACAGGTAGCCCAGAAAGGGGGCCAATGAAATCCAAACACAGATTACACCAGGGCTTACCAGGGTCCGAAATATGTCCTTGACTGGCCTGTAAACCAACTTTCAGCCTTTTCTCGCTCTCCTTGCAGAAGGAACAATTCTCCACCCAACCACGAATCACATCATCCATACCTGGCCACCAAAACTCCTGCTTTATCCTCCTGATAGTCATGCCCTGACCCAGATGTCCTAAGTGGGCTAGCTTGAAGATATGTAATCTCAGGCCGACAGGTGGCACGAAACGATCACCCCTCATTATGATCTCAGAACCTGAAAGAGACAACTCATCTAAGAGTTTCCAAAAGGGCCTGACAGCGACAGGCAACATACTTTCCCTAGGAGCACCTCGCTTAATGAGTAAAATTACTTCTTGCAAGGTAGAATCCTTCTTCATTTCGGACAACCACTGGTCCTGAGAAAAGGCACCGACAGAAGATTCACACACATCCACAACCACAGCAACAGCCTCATCCACATTGCACTTTTCAAGATCCTGATCAACCAACCTCCAATCAACAGACAAGCGAGACAGACAATCTGCCTGGACGTTTTTCCAACCTTGGATAAAAACAATTTCGTATGAATATTCCTGTAATCTGGCAGCAAATCTTGCAAGACGAGCAGAACCTTTGCCAGCACCACCACCCGACAAAATCTTCAAAAGTGGCTTGTGGTCGGTTCGCAAAACAAACTTCACACCCCACAAGTATACGCGAAAATACTCCACACTCCATGCAGCAGCCAAAGCTTCTCGTTCAATGACCGAGTAATTCCTCTCGGCTTGGGTAAGAGTTCTAGAAGCGAAGGCGATGGTTTTTTCAAAACCATGTTGGAGTTGTGAAAACACTACACCGATACCAGTAAGACTGGCATCTACAGTCAAGAAGGATTTGCACAGAGGATCAAAGGGGGCTAAAATACCCGCGTTGCAGATATTTTCCTTAATCTGTTGAAAGGAGACTTCTTGCGCTTTCTCCCAAATAAACTTATTGCCATTTCTCAACAATAATCTCAAAGGTTCGGACAAACTAGCAAAACTTTTAACAAATTTCGAATAATATTCGACTAACCCTAAGAAGGATCGAAGCTGGTCTCTATCACTAGGTGCTGGGGCTTGACTGATGGCAAGTAAAAGGTTCTTTTTTGGGGCAATGCCACCAGCGGAGATAGTGTAGCCTAAATACTCAATGCTTTCAGTCAAAAAGACACACTTATCCTTATTAACAGTTAAACCAGTGTCTTCTAGTTTGAAAAGAACTTGACGTAAAGCTAAATTGTGATCATTCACACTTTTCCCAGATACAAGAATGTCGTCTTGGAAGTAGACAACCCCAGACAAACCCTTAAGCATGTTAGACATCATTCGTTGAAAAACACTGGCAGCCGAGGCGAGGCCAAACGGCATGCGAGTGAACTGGAAAGTACCCTCGGTGGTAATGAAAGCAGTTAGAGGTTTGGAGTCAGGGTGTAATCTGATTTGGTGGTACGCACTCCTCAGATCGATCTTTGAGAAGAATCTACCCCCCCCCCCCCACAGATTGTAACAACTCATTGATATTGGGTAGAGGAAAAGTGTCTGTAATAATCTCTTGGTTGAGAGACCTGAGGTCAATGCAGAATCTCAACCGGCCATCGGATTTCAAAGTGATTACAACGGGCGAAATCCAGGGCGAAGCTTCAACAGGTTCAATGACTTTAGTAGTCAACATGTCATGCAATAAATCTTTCAGACCCTGCCTAACAGAAAGAGGTACTCTTCTAAGTTTATGTTGCACAGGAGAAGCATTGGGCTTCAAAACAATTTTGTGAAAATAATCCTTAACACACCCTAATTTATCGACAAATACTCTATGGGCAGCATTCAAAATGTCCTTAACTTGAACGTCGTTTTCAATTGACATAACCACATCAGGTGAGTTGGGATTAATCACAATATTTAAATCGAACTGGTGCATCCACCCCAAAATTGGAGGACCTTCTCTGGCTATATACACTTTCCCGTTGACACTCCTGGATTTAAATGCAATAACACCAAACATGTACCCCAGAACTTCAATAGGTTTGCCTTGGTATCCAACTGGATCAATATCTTTTTCAACCAGAGAAACATTGTGCCATAACGAAGAAAAGGTGGACTCTGGAATTATGGTGAACAAAGAGCCCGAATCAACCATAAGTACAACGTCTTGACCACATATAGTAAATAGAGCGGAAGGTCTTGTTAATCTGGGAGAATCATATGTGGTACTGACCAAATCACAATCAAGTTGTTGAATCACTAAGACTCTATCGTTAATGACATTCACCTTAGACTTGAGTTTGTCACAAGTTTCAGATGATTTGGTTTTGTCGAGACCCTCGCCCTGTTTGCACATTCTAAGATAATGACCTTTGCGACCACATTTCCTACAAGTCTGGTCTACAGCATAACACTTCTTGAAATCACCTGAATGGAATTGGCTTCCACAACGCCAACATTCTTTACTCTTGACCCTGGAAGGAAAACTGTTAGGGTTAATCTTGTTAAAACGTTTAGAAACAGCATTAATTTCATAACCTTCTACATAATCATCATATTCGACACTCCCAATTTGTGAGGAACTTCTATCTCTACGTTCTAATTCCTTGATACACTTCTGAGACTCTTCGATGACTTTTGCCATGTCTATCGCATCTTTTAAGGAAGGATCCTTTGCAGCCCATAACCTTTCCTGAATTTTCCTGTGACGACATTGCACTATGAGCTGGTCGCGAACTAGCTCATCAGTCATGTTACCGAAACGACATTTGATGGAAAGTTCACGTAACCTGGAAACAAATTCATCAATAGTTTCATTTTCAGCTTGCGGATGGGTATAAAAACGGTACCTTGCCATGACTAAGTTGACCTCTTTTGCAAACCTAGTCTCAAGTCTTTTGAGAGCCTCTTTATAAGGGTCATCCATGGGTTGACCATTGGGACCTAGAGCAACCGGCAAATATTTAAACACTCTTTGACCTTCATTACCCAATGTGCTTAATAAAAGCGCTTTTTTCCTTTCAGGGTGAAAATTTTTCCCATCAAGCGCAGTAATGTAGTTATCTAGCATTTCAACCCAGTCCTCCCAATCTATTAATGGTGTGCCTGGAGAGGATAGAAACATAGGAGGCATGACAATATTTGAGGCCATAATGAAGCAAGAGGCAAGAAACAAATTCTTAAAAACGAAGAGAAAAGAAATTACGCTGCAAACTTGAAAATGTGGGTGTGCAAATCACCGTGAAAGTGTCTGCACGTAGAGGAGCAAATCACCGTGGCCACTCGGAATCAGGGGAATTACTTCAAGGCAGGTTGACGTCACAAAGACGAGTGGAACGTCGAGTAGAGCTACGGTGAGAAGCTGACGAGGCAGCAGCAGAGCGTTCGTTCCCAAAGACGTAACAATGGTGACTGACGATGCGCTTCAGTGACGAGCAGCAAGGGCGTCACAAGACGTGACAACGTCAACACGCAGGCCGTCAAATGCGTTTCAGATACGTCAGATGCAGTGCAATGACGTGGGATAACGGAATGGCTTGGAACGTTGGGTGTTCGATAAGCGCAATGAATAAAACTTTAAGAAACAGTACCTTTGGGGTCGATAAATCACTCGAAATTGAAGGAAGACAATCAGCGGACCAGGCGAAGACAGCCGAAGACCAAGACAGCGCTGAGGAAAACGTCGAGTGATCACCAGGTTGCTTTACACATCGGAGACCAGCAGGGAAATACGGTGAGCCGAGTTAGATAAATCCAAGCATCAGGAAAGCGTCGCCAAAAATGTTGTGATGCTTCTTACGGCGGAGAAAGCAGAAAGCAGGAAACGTTGGCCTTGTTCAGGTAAGTTTAATAGCAGAAAGCAACCTGGCATCCGACCACCTCGAAAGCGCAGGACAACTGTCAGCTATCGAGTGTCGTGTACCAGAAGTTCCACAAGGAACACAAGGAAATGACAGAGCGTGAGGAGAATCTTACAAACAGGTAAGATTCCAACATAACACTGCTCTCATCCACGCATCTAATGCCTCAAATTGCGTTGGTCTAGGCGGAGGTTTCAGAGAAGACATTACTCCCCTCAGCTGGTGCAGCACCTCCATCCGAAATGACCCATAATGTGGGAAAGCCAATTCTCCCTCTTTCTCTGTAATTTTATGCCCATTTTACAGCCACATTATAGTATGGAGTTCTACATTGGTTGCCATGTAATGTGATGGGGTATCCTTGGGTGGAGCTTCTTCTCCCACCCGAGTTACCACCCCTGTGTCGCCTCTACACAAATCACGCAACACCTTAAACATCTCATTGTGAAAATCAATTATTTGCGATTCAAACTTCAATATTCAACCCCGGACGAACTTCCACCAATCCCAGCACTGCGTAACACCAACCCAACCTATCCCTGCGCGACGTGCACTGACGTCACAACTCCCTCCTTTCAGCGGCTCACCCTCCTTTACAATTTCACTTCGTACACTCGCTCACACCTTCATACTACAAGTAACTGTATGACCAAAAGTTAATAACCAAGCAACTGCTTCCTAACACAGCCACAATAACTTACAGTTACATAAAAAAGTAATTGTACGTCTGCTAAAAGATCAATAGAACAATCTTATAAGAACATTCATCCGCTGTGACCCCCGACCTGCGTTGGTCACTCAATCGCCGTAGTCCATCCCCAGTACCTGAGATGTTCTACTGCAACGTACTCTTACATTCACACAAAGTTCCCTATCACAAGTGGATCTCTGATAGCGCTTAGCGACACCCACAATTTTGATTGGACAATCACATATACAAACTATCCCGGGATCTTGGACTTCTCTTGAGTCCGCTCACCAAACTTCCTGATCCAAACGTGTCCAGAACAGTAAACCAATGAATCCACATTCATTCAACTTGCATCCCAACTCCGCAAGACATCACACAATTAATTCATCACCGCAATCTAGCACACCACACAAATTCATACTCATTCTACCACCGTTTCCGCCATACCATCAGCATGCGCCGACCTCCATCAATCTTTGTTTTTTGCTGTCGTCTACTCCAAGTCCAGAGCCCAATTTTCCTCTGTTTTTACTTTAAATCTTTCATTCTCCCCTCACTCTAGAGGCAAACCATCCTCTGCTACCATTTGATTACGCTAAATGTAATCCTTGCCTTCTCTACTAATTCAGCACGGGTGGTCTTTTATTTGCCTGCTCAAAGTGGTTGAGGGGAGTAAACACTTCCAGATTATACTTACAATGTAGTCATGCTTAAAAGACCACAGACTCCGATTTTCCGTTTATGGATTTTATTATAAAGCCAAGAATAATTGAATATAAGCACACCTTAATATCAGATAACATAGATACACACAAATCAATAAAGAGCCGAATCTACGAATATAATTCATTTGGCATAGTAGGCATAAAGTGATGAACTCCAAAATCAAAATGCAACCCAGAATTGAAGCTGAGTCCAAATCCTTTTTCATGAGGAAGAAAAACAAAGGTTATCTTTCCCTAGACTGCTCTCACTGAGGGACCCGCCTAGTTCCCCTACTCACGTCAAATGGGTCAGATAGCTTAAGGCTATGGAGCTCATTCTAAGATGCTCCAAAGTTCAGCCCCCCCAAATGCATCACATGATGAACTGATTCACTTGTAATATTTTTCCAGTAGATGTCCATAGAAGCTTTAATTAAGTTCTTCTTGTCTTCCAGTGGCCTTGGGTTTCACATAGGCCAGGCACGGAAGACATCCTCACTTCTCGCCTTTCAGTCTTCTTCAAAGACATTCCGGGGTTCCCCTAAATCTAAATCTAAGAATGACGAGGTCGAATTCCTGCACCTGCAGAAGGATGAGAACATGCTGTCTTTGCACTCAAATGGGTCAGATAGCTTAAGGCTATGGAGCTCATTCTAAGATGCTCCTTCTCCTCCAAAAAATGCAAGTCCCCTTACTCTGTCACTGCGCATCATACAAAAGACAAAGTTCAACCCCTCCCAAATGCATCACATGATTAACTGTTTCACTTGTAATATTTTTCCAGTAGATTTCCATGGAATCTTTAATTAAGTTCTTCTTGTCTTGGCACAGAAGGCACTCTCCCTTCTCGCCTTTCAGTCATCTTCAAAGACATTCCGGGTACCTCCTTAAATCTAAATCTAAGAATAACGAGGTTGAATTCCTGAACCTGCAGAAGGATGAGAAAATACTGTCTTCGCACTAAAAAAGGATTCATTTAATTATTTCTTGAGCAACTAAGGATTCGAAACCAACAACAACCAACATTTCTGGGCCTACAGTGCAGGCAACTTAAACAACACACAATTACATTTATACAGGTAAAATGTCATTCTGCACATTATGCATACTTGAATAATAAGTGTCTTTAATACAGGTAAAATCCTGCTTGAATGTGTACACTACATTTCAATACTTATATAGCATGAATAGGTGCATATTAATAAACATAAAACACTGAAAACGATAAAATACATGTGAGTGTCTTTAAACCATGAGTAAAATGAACCATACAATTCAGAGTGCTGTAAGCGCTCTATCAATGTCATCCATTCAGTCATCAGCATCCACACATACAGCCAGTGGCCTGCCAGTGATGTACCAGTACTTTCCGGAAGGTCCTGCCCAGTCTGGGGTGGGAGGGGATCATTTTAGTGCAGGAAGTGTAGGTAAACAGGGGCACGGCACCACAGGAGCCTGTTGAAATTTCAACAAGGGTTTTTGTTCAAGACACCCCAGCAAATTTAAGCATGAATGCTCCAAGCATGATTACCAGCTCACACAGTGCTTTACCTGGGCCACACCAGCCGAGCAATGGAGGGCCACTAAGGGTAGGAGGTAGTCTGGGCCAAAGTGCTCCTACCCCTGTTAGGATCGAGGCCATAGGCCCCTGGCTCTCAATGTACCTTGACAGAGAGGCTGTGTGAAAAATTCAATGGGGATTTATAGGAAGGTTTTTGGGTGGGATGTCAAGGTCCCAGAGAAAGTAGGTGGGCAGAAAATTTGAAGTCGGCCAGAGAGTTGCTGGCAGCGGTAGCAGCAAAATTGAGAAAGGAAGTTGAAGAAGGAAGGATAGCGGGCCCATTTGAGACCTGGCCGATAGACGACCTGATTATATTACCTCTAGGGGTGGTTCCTAAGAAAGAGCAGTGGGAGTACAGGATGATCCACCATTTATCCTGATGCGAAGAAAGGTCAGTCAATGATTTCATTACAGAGAAGGATCCGAGTGTGCTTTATGCTTCAGTAGACAATGCGATCCACCTGGTGCGGTTGTGTGGGCCGGGGGCGGATATGGCTAAATGTGATGTGAAATCGGCCTTTCGCTTACTGTCTATCACCCTGCGTATTTCTCATTGTTGGTGATGCAGTTTGAGGGGGCCATCTTTGAAGAGAATGTCCTGCCGATGGGCTGTGCGATCTCTTGCACATTGTTCGAGATGTTCAGCACTTTTCTACAGTGGGTTTTTGTGAAAAGTCGTGGTCACCGGGAAGTGTCTCATTACCTGGATGTCTTTTTATTCATAGGAAAAGGTAACTCCGGAGATGTGGGAAAGCGCTACAACACTTTCAGGCTTTGACACAGGACTTTGGGGTTCCCCTAGCGCCAGATTAAAACAGCTGGGCCTAGCTGATGATTGACGTCCCTGGGCATTGAATTGGACTCAGTCAAGTGGATGGCCAAGTTGCCCGCTGGAAAGGTGACTGACATGCAGGCTTTCCTGTTAAGGGTGATTGGGGTAAAGAAGATTGACTTGCAAACAGTTCAACAGCTCATGGAGTTTTTGAATTTTGCCTGCCGGGTGGTGTGAGCGGGGAGAACATTTTGCTGGCGCCTCGGCATGGCCATGTTGGGGGCAGTGCTTCCACACCACAGAGTCAGGATTTAGATGGGAGTCAGGGAAGATTTGAGGGTAGGCAGACTTTTTGACAGATTTTAATGGAGTGGCCTTGGACATTGTGGACGAGAGAACGATCTGGCAGGTTCAAATGTTCTCTGATGCAGCAGGGTCCTCTGGTTTTGTTTTTTTCTGGGATGGGTGATGGTGCACCGGGCAATGGCCGTGCCACTGGTTGAAACAAGGGAGGAGCATAGCGTTCATGAAATTTTCCCCGTTGTTGGTTGCATTGGCAGTGTGGGGCACCGAGTTTCAGAATAGGTCGGTGCTGTTTCATGTAGACAACATGACGGTGGTGGAGCTAGTGATCAAACAAAAAGTTAAAGATTTGAGGGTTTTGAAATTGCTGCGGAATTTTATGTTACAATATCTACAACTGAATATAGTATTTCGTGCAAAGAATGTCCCAGGGGCAAGTAATGACATTGCGGATGCTTTGTCTCGTTCGCAGTGGCGGCGATTTCGACATCTGGCATCTTGAGCAGATGCATGAAAGACAGAGCTGCCGGATGCCATCTGGTCCTCGGGGGGGTGAGAGTGATAGGCCTGGTCGAGAAGTTCATAGCGGAGTCAACAAGGCGCAGCTACAGGATGGCTTGGGCTGAATTTTGATCTTTTATGGAATGGACCGTTGATGCGTGGAACTTGTCACGACAAGACACTGATCAGGGAGTTATACATTTTGTTCTAAGTTGTATTGATACAGGTTTTTTGCAGATGACCATAGCAGGAAAACTGGCAGGATATCATTTTACAGTAAATTATACCTCAGTTTTGACCCTGAAAAAGATGAGATATTGAGTAAGAGGTTGAAAGGTTGGGGACACGAAGAGAGGGAGGAGACAGGGGGCTCCAAGGGAGGCCAATATGGTTGCTTTGTTGCAGAGATTACTGGGGGGTTTTCCTGATTGTTGTTATGATGGTTAGGAGGTTGCAGTATTCCGTTTATGCATGGTGTGGATGTTTTTTGGGACATTTAGGGTATCAGAGTTGTTGGGCACGAAGGGGCAGGTGGGGAGATCATATGAGGAGGTACGATTGGATGGAGATCGTCTGGGGATTTGACTGAGACATTCAAAGAAGGATCAGGCACAAAGAGGTAAATGGGTGTGGTTCAATGAGAGTGGATGTAATGGAGTCTGCCCAGTATAAGAATGGCGTTTTTTCTCGGGAAAAGCCAGAGGATCGTCAGGTGAAATCATCTGTCCAGGGAGAGGTTAACAGCGTTTAAGTTGTTGGCAGTATTGCGCAGAGCGTTATGGCCCTTGGGTAGGGATCCTGCTAGATACGGCACACACTCATTTTGCATCAGCGCAGCTACAACGGCGGCATGCCTGGGCTGCTCATGGGACGAAATACGTCGGTTTGGGAGGTGGAGGTCCAGGTGCTGTGAGAAATATGTGGATAAGTAGGAAAGAAGGTTTTTGTTTTTTGCGGGGGAAACTGTAGCAACAAAACAAGGAGCCTTGTGTTGTGCACTAACGTAATTCTTTTTGTCATAGGTTGTGTGGGCGGCCCAGGAACCAAGACGGTTACCTGGATCGTTGGACATTCTTTCATACATTGGGCAGCCAGATATGTAAATTGGCAGGTCTACGGTTGTAACCTGGGTCTGAAGAGCAGTCAACATGAGGTGTATTGGTGGGGTAAAGGGGGGATGTGTTGGGGGCATTACTGCCCTGTCCTGATATGTTGGTCCTGCACTGCGGCGAAAATGACTTGATTCGTTTGTCGGGTTTGTCAATTCTACAACAGATGCAGAGGGATCTGGAAGTCATGAAGAGTAATCTGGTGGGAACGTGCCTTGTGTGGACTGATTTTGTGCCACAAAAGGTGTGGAAAAGGGCAGTGAAACATGCTGCTATTGAAAAAGCCAGCAAGAAGTTAAACAGGCAATGAAAGTATTTTGCAGCACAAGAGACATTAAAGTGCTTGCTCATGTTGGGCTCCGGCTGGAGAAGCCTTTGCTATTTAGGGATGATGGAGTGCACCTTTCTCAGCTCGGTAATGCTTACTATATGATGGAAATGCGGGACGTTATTAGCAAGTTGTGGAATAAATCCATTTGGTGTCGCAGGGAACATAAAGACTGATGGCGAAAGGTGCACTGTGAAAGTGATGTTGGGCAGGTAACCTGGTTAGCAGTACTTTGGAGGGGTGGAAAATCACTGACGGGCACATCCACCCCTCAGGGTGGAACAGATGAATGATGGGGGTGCGGGATGCAAGAGTGCGATAGCAGGAGATACAGGAGAGGATGTTGAATGATAAGTGGAGACGTGAATGGAGAGATTGAGGCGGTTGCAGAGTGGAACGGGAAGAGCGCAAAAGGAGTGAGGGGAAGATGGATGGAGGGAAGGAAAGGTTTGATTTTGGGGATTGTTATAGTTAATTGATGTTTTGTTTAAAGCATTATGTTTACAACCTTGTCCTAATAAATGGCCCTTTACACTTCAAATACAGCATGGAGTGTAATTATTGCACGATGCTGGCCCCAGGGGGAAGTAGGGTCGCGGACCAGTCTTCCCCCGGGGTGTTTGCGCAATTTAGGTGGAAGGACAAGCTGTGGGTGTCAGGGTGTGGGGCTAGGGGAGGGATTAGGGAGGGTGATATAAGGGTGCAGGGTACCTGTACCCGGCACCATTGGGAAGGGTTGAAGTAGTTTTGGACCACCCGCCCACCCTACAAGTTTTAGAGGTCAAGGCGTCGGTTGGTTGTAGCGTGCCAGTTTAGGAAGGGTTGTAGGGTGTTGGGTTGGCAGTACTTTGGAGGGGTGGGGAGTCACTGACGACTTATCCACCCCTCTGGAGGGTAACAGGTGAATGATAGGGTTGCAGGATGCAAGAGTGCGACAGCAGGAGATACGGGAGAGGATTTTGAATGATAAGTGGAGATGTGAATGTAGAGATGGAGGAGGTCACAGAGTGGAATGGCAAGAGAGCAATAGGAGTGAGGGGAAGATGGATGGAGTGAATAAAAGGTTTGATGTTGGGACTTTTACGCTTCAAGTACAAAGTGGAGTGTAAATATTGCACAAATGGCCACTGAAGCGTCCCTTAATCAGCACAGCTCAGTCTGCAGCATCACATCACGTTTGCACCTATGCAGGCCTGCCGCTTTTCACGAAGATCGCTTTATTGGAACAAAAAGCAGGACACATTGTAGGGAAATCCAAGACGAAGGAGTGATTGCTGGACTGAGAGCTCATCCCTGCGAGGAACCACACCTTCAGCTAAGGCCTCGCTTTCCAGCAGATCTCAGTGCACACGGCCAGTTTGGACATTCCGTTTTAGAAGAAATTTATTCGGCACTGCCACTTGGGAAACAATGTCAGAACAAACCAAAACAAACATTTGCAATGCAATGCAATAGGACTCGCATTTACGACCTATTACTTTGCAAACGGGAGTGGGGCAGGGAGGTGAGAAGGCACAAAACACAGGAGTGGAAGGGAGAGAAGGCACGGACAGCGGGGGCCATGGGAAGAAAATAGTGCTCATGCAACACTGGAAGTAAATGGGCCAGTAGCGATGGAAGGATACAAATGACGACATGGCCGTCATAAGGAGGGACTAACAGCCTGTAAACCTATCGGAAGGCAGGATTTAGACACAAACCAATGAAAAAGTGGTTGGGGAGTGGGCGTGGCTTCTCCCCCGTACTCTACTACCACAGATCAACCCCAGAGCAGCGTTGTAGAGAAAATAAATCTGTTCTCCAACTTTACGCTTGCCTCAAGGAGGTGTAATACTTTTCTGTAAATCCTTTTCTACCAAAGTTAGTAGAAGGGATTGGGTGGGATTAGTGTCAAAATCCATCTATTTTCCAATGCAATTCAGGAGCTACTTAATTGGAAGGTCTGTGGGCATATTTAAATGCACTGATATAATGCTTTAATGTAGCTCTGCCTGTCAATTGTGAAGATCTTTGGCTGTTCTACTTAGCAACTAATAAACAGTAAAGAATGTCACTGTCATACATGCCAATATTTTAGAAGAGGAGAGTGGGAGAATTTGTAAAAATAATCAGCAGAATGTATTTATCCCATTCACTTTTATTGAGGCCTGAATTGAGTCTATTGTCATGTACTGGGACTAAATCAAAATGTAGTTTTTCTTTCCTTACCTGTCAGGAGCTCGGGAAAACTGTTATGGCAGGCAGAGAGAGCGTGAACATTAATTTTGTGTACTTGCCTGCAGGACAGGTTACTGGCAGTGCATACTCCATAGCTGCTAGACACACAAGACCAGCTTCTGTCTGTAGAAGCCTGCAGAGGTATTGTGTTCTTGGAAATCGATAGTCTCCCACCTGAATCAGGACAGTTAGCATGTATGCTCTCTTACCTGCTGCTTGCCATTCTTCCCTGTCTGAACATTCTGCTGTTTGTCTCTAGGTAACACTAGATAGTGGCATGATGTTCATTCTTCTCAGTTCTTGTAAAGTTAAGGTGGAGTAATTTTCAATATCATGTGCTCTGGGCTCTAAAGAAATCCAACTGTGCCTCTGGAGTTTGGACCTTGTGGACCTCCTCTTCAAACATGATGCAGAAGCAGTAGCCATGCCGTCTTGTAATTAAAAAATAAATGCATGCGCATGGATTCGAGGCCAGATAATTTTTTTGTACTGTGTAGCACCAGTACTGTGGGCCTACAGAGCAGAGTGTAGCTCCCGCCCTTGTGCTTGATGGTGGGTGGGGTCAGAGGGGCCTGTGAACTTGTTGCGACTAAACACCTCCGTTGGTCAATGCAAATGGCAACAATATATATTTTTCAGATGAAACTGTTCACTGTTTCCACCAAGCCCAGTTGCTTTCCAAAGCAGCAACTACCTGAGACTGAGTGGAAAATAAAAACTACTATTTTTCACAGTAGCACTGCATTTGAGACTCTCTAATGCCAGAGGTGAGAGAGGCAGTGCCAGGGACAGCAAGACACAAGCCAGGGGGTGCTGCTGAAACCTCTGGCGAACTCCTTTCCTCGTCATTCTTCAGAGAAGTGCCGCTCTGGACAAACTCCATTGGCTGCACGAAGAATCCTTTAAAGGTCAAGCCGAGGCAGCGCGCGCGCGCTGTCTGGAAGACCTGCTGTAATCACTGTACAAAGTGTAATCCTGCCTGCTGCTTGTCATTGGTTCATTCCTACATTGCTCTTTTTTCCTGGTTCCTCATTGGTCGGTGCTCCGGATGCATAATTTCCATTTTAACCCGAGGAACACCGCCCAACTACAGTTTACTTACCCTGTCCCTGGTTATATGTTCTCTTTCCAGCTGCTTATTCACCGCAAGGCCCACTTCACGGGCCGGCACGTGCATAACATTTTCGTACATGGACGCCACGCTTCATGTTATAGCACGGCGCAGGCTTAAACACTCCCCTGCCATTAAGCATATCTCTGAGTTTCACATGCGGAAGACATGGGCAGCTCAGATCCGTCCATATGCTGAGCTTCATGTTTAGAACATGGTTTTGTTTTCTCTTCATTTTACCCACTCCATCTACAAGTGTAGGTGGCTTGAGATGCTCACATAAAAACAGCATCTACATGTTGAATATCAGTCCAGAGGGACGAGTTCATTGAATGGCGTGCATTGTTTTGGGTCAGGGTGGATTCACTGTGGACAGCTCTCACTCCCAGCGCAGCACTGCACCTTGGAATTGAAAGAGTCACCCCAGGGAATGAAGGGATAGGAGCACTCTGAGCAGAGTAAAGTTGCTGATGGGGCTTTGTCATTCCTACTGCCAAACCCACAAACCTTGCTTCCTGTTTACTTCTGGGAGGACAGGCGTGTCTCGTACTCTCGTGGGTCAAGGCTGGGGAAGTACAAATCCGAGCACTGAAAGTCTATTCCCTCCCTCGCACCACCGCTAACACTGGCAGGCGTGCTCACGTATCACCAAAGGGCAGGGATTTCTAGTCGGCGTATTTGTAACTCCCTCTGCCTACTGTTTCCTTTTACCGACCATATTTACTATCTTAGGACCAGATTCACAAAGGTAAAGTCGAACTTTACGACTTTCAGTATTCATGAAGGGCAGTTACTACTCGTAAATGCTCTATGTGAATACCAAAAGTCTAACTGTACGACTTTAAGTATTCACAAAGGGCATTTACAAGTAGTAAATGCCCTTTCTGAATACCACAAGTTGTAAAGTTAGACTTTCATCTCACTTTACCTTTGCGAATCGGGCCTTAATCTTTAAATCCACTGCGCTACTTTGCAGTTTTTTTCTCCGCGGAAAAGTTTTAAATAGACATAAAGTGGCTCTGAGTGCAACTGAGGGCGCCAGGATAGTGGTTTAAGGCTAAGGCTGGCTAAACAAACACAGTCAGACCGTAGCACCACAGCACTATAAGGGCCAGATGTATGACCCTCCCAATTTGCGGGTCACAAATTGCGTTGTTTTGCGACTCACAATTTGCGACTCACATATTGGATTCGAAAACAGTGTCTCAGAAACTGTTTGCAATTCCTAATGGGGTCACAAGTTGCATGCCTCATTAATATTCATGAGGCAGGTGCAATTTGCGACGCCATTAGGAATGGCTAGTACTCCCAGGGATGGGGGTCTGCTGGGGTCAGCAAACCACCATGTCTGTGATTGCTTTTTAAATAAAGCAGGTTTTTTTTCTTTTTGTCCTCATCTCACCATTTAAGCCTCTACGGATCTTATGAAGCCGTTCTTACTAACTGGGGGCCTCTTGGCTTACCGCTACGCTTGGGTCCCCCGGCCCGTCTCCTTTTGTACGGGACTTGGTGTAATCATAGGACTAGCTAAATTAGTCTTAGGCCTCGTCCCCAACTCATAAGAGGGTGTCAGATGTTTATTGACTTATCTTCTACATCTTCATATTCTAGCCAGGCCATGGCAAACAAGGCTTTAAGCCAGTCCTCTCTTTTTGGTGGGAGGGGATCTTTCCATTTCTTACAGATCTCTCTCCGTGCCAACAAAATCATATATAATAAGAGACCTCTATCTCGCTGTGATGCTGTTTGACAAAAGGCACCATCATCTCCAAATATGACTAAGGAAAGAGTCACATCTACCCTGGTTTTAAAAATGTCCCGAAGTGAATCTCCCACCTCATTCCAAAAGGGTTTCAGTTCTAAACACTCAAAATAGACATGAAGGTCATTTATTTATTTAGATTTGTAATGCCCCTTATCATCCAGGGGTCTCTAAGCGCTTGTCAGAGGGTGCATTCGGATTCGATGGGGGGGGGGGCAGGGGGCTGCTAGGACGTAGCCCATGCCTCCAGGCAGAGCACAGTTTTAAGCTTCTTCCTGAAGGGTAGGAGGTTCGTTTCCTTGCGAAGGCTCACTGGCAAGTTGTTCCAGGCCATGGGAATTGCATTGGAGAAGGCTCGCCCTCCCATAGCGGATAGTTTGAAGCGGGGGCAGACCAGAAGGGTGGCATCTGCTGATCGAAGAGTCCTGCTGGGAGCTTAGGGAACTAAGCGCTCCTTGATGTACTTTGGGGCTTGTCCATACAGTGCTTTATGTGTGGTGCAGAGACCCTTGAACATGATTCTCTGCCTAATAGGGAGCCAATGAAGCTCACTGTAGAAATGACCACAGATGAGTCATGGGTGAAGGATAAACAAGCAAGTTTATTAAATCGTTAGCTTAGAAGATAAGGACCCCAGCCACAGCTGGCTTGCATGAACCGCCCCATGAAGTCTCTCCGCGGCGCTCGCCTTGGAACGCTCTCTACAGTGACATTCTAAGTGATGTCACTGCAGCGCGTTCCAAGGTGGTGCAGAGGGCAGCGATTACCATTTACCGATTACTGCGGTGGCAGTCCTGGCAGATCGGAAGATACCACACATCCCCCTACCCAACAAATTTTAGAACATGCAATGTCGGAAACAGAACACCAACATGGTGAGCAATTACATAGTCACATATTGATCCAGATGTTTGGGGCGCCTAACCACCCTCTGACTACTTCTGCGTGAGGCATGAGGTTCTCCACTACACACCCTCGCGGGTAGGCTCCCTCCCCCCGGGTCGGCTCCTCACCCATGACCTCTTCATCAATGACCTCGGGAGGGAGGTGGCATTTAGCCACCCTTCCTAGATTCCATATCTTCCCCTCCTGGGTCTTTACCGCATTTTTGAACAGTTTTACAATCTTCGTTGGTTTAGTGAATTCAGACCAATGCGCCCTGCCTGTAGGTGCTCTGATTTTTACTGTGTCCCCTACCTTGAACCCAACCTCTTTCACTGAGTGTAGCCTGTCAAACCTGTCTTTCCTCTCTATCATGGCTTTGTGCTGCTTGTCCAGCCCTTGTGTTTCTCTAATGTGCCCTGTCCACCCCTTCTGCCACCCCATCCAACCTGGTGATAGCTTTGTGTTGGGCTTCCTAGCTCTGAGTAGTTCAAAGGGGGTGATCCCCGTTGTTCGGTGAGGGGTTAGGCGATACGCTTCAAGACGTTTTCTCATCTCCTCTTTCCAGTTCAGCCCATTGGTTCTTACCAGTTGGATGCCTTCTTTGAGCATTTAATTGAATCTTTCTACCATTCCGTTGGTCTCGGGTGATACAGTACGCAACATTTGTGCATAATCCCATTGTTCTCAAGGAATTCTCCCATCTCTTCCGAGCATAGTTGTACCCCATTGTCCGTCAGGAGACTACTTGGCAGACCTTCCCGGAGAAACAGTTCTTGTAGGAACTCAATGACCACTTTTGTGGTTATTTCAGACACCATCTTCACCTCTGGCCACCTGGAATACAGGTCCACAAGCACAAGGATGTAGGGTGTGCGAAGTTCACCTGCGAGCAGCCCTATTATGTCCAATGCCACTTCTTCCCAAGGCCCCACAGGTGGTGGTCTGCATTGCATGGGAGGTGTGTGTTGTTTCAGGACTTTGTCACTCGTGGTGCATGGTATACAGTCCCTGACCGTTCTCTCAATCATGCTGTCCATGTTTGACCACCAGTAGTCTTCCCGCATTCTCTGCTTGGTTTTGGTGATTCCCAAATGTCCCTCTGGGCGAGATCGATAAGATACTCCCTTAACACACTGGGAGGGATCAGCCTTGTGCCACAGAACAGACACTCATCGGAGATGGATAGTTCGTCCTTGACCATCCAGAACGGTCGTAGGGTGTCATCCTGTTTGTCTTGGTGATTCCAGTTACCCTTTACCTTCTCAATCACCTTCATCAACAGGTCATCATTTCTTAGAGCTTCTTTCCAATTTGCCTCACCCACGGCTCCTTGGGTGATCGCGCATACCTTTTTAGCTAGTGTCTCGTCCTGATCTTCGTTGTTGTTTCCACCTACTTGTTCTTTTCCCATTTCACCCACCAGACGCGAGAGGCAGTCAGCGGCCAAATTCTTCACCCCAGGAACGTATTCGACATCAAACGTATACTCCTGAAGATTTACCACCCAACGTCTGATTCTACTTGAGATGGCGTCCAGTCCTTTTATTGTTGAAAACCTCAACCAGGGGTTTGTGATCCGTTCTCAGATTGAACTTTGCACCCCAGAGGAAGTCCCGGAATTTGTTCACAGCCCAGTGCACTGCTAAGGCCTCCTTCTCTATCACTGAGTAGTTCACCTCAGACTTCTTGAGAGATCTAGATGCGAAGTCTTTTGTCTCCTCTCCACCCACGCCCATCTGGTTCAGGACCGCTCCTAGTCCCTTAGAGCTCACATCAGTCGTTATAACCGTTTTCCTATTAGGTATGAACGCTTTGAGGCTAGGGGCTCCTGCTAGGGCTTTCTTCACCTCTTTGAACTCCCTCTGGCATTCTTCATTCCACACAAACTTCACGTCTCTTTTCAGTAGTTGGCGTATGGCGTATGTCCTGCTTGCAAAATTCTGCACAAACTTGCTGTAGAACTCCAGCATGCCCATGAATGATTTGATTTCTTCCTTGTTTTTTGGTGAGGCCAACCCGATTATGGTGTCCTGGAGCTCAGCTTTAGGCTGAATGCCTCTAGACGTTATCTTGTGTCCCAAGAAATCGAGCTCCTCACACTTAATCCTGCATTTTTCTCTGTTCACCGTTAAGCCCTGTTCCCTGAACCTCGCCAGCACTTGTCTCAACCTGTTGTCGTGTTGTCTCCGCCAAATATGAGCACGTCGTCTTGGTAACACAACACACCAGGGATGCCGCTGAGAATGTTGCTCATCAGTCTTTGGAATACCGATGCAGCCGAGACTAGGCCGAACGGCATCCTCTTGAATTTGAAAGCCCCCATGGGTGTCACGAACGCCGTAAGCTCTTGGGAATCCTCATGGAGTCTCATCTGGAAATATGCAGAGGTTAAGTCCAACGTCGAGAACACTTGTGCTCCTTCCAATCTGCTCATCATTTGGGCGATGTTGGGTAGCGGGAACTTGTCTACCACGACCTCTTTATTCAGTGCTCTGAGGTCTAGGCACAAACAGACTGAGTTATCCTTTTTCCTGGCTGCGACGATCGGCGCCAGCGACTCCGTTGCTTCCACAGGTTCAATCACCCCTAGGTTGCACAGTTTCTCAAGTTCCGCTCTGACTGCTTCTTGTATGGATATTGGTAGGTTTCTCACCTTCGTCACCACTGGCACAGCATGCTCCTTCAACTTTATCTTATGTGAGTAATTCTTGAGGCACCCTAGTTCCCCGCTGAACACCTCCTTTAATTCCTCTTCAATGTTACCAGACCTCTCCTCTGTTTCCTTTACTAAGATTTGTGGGATTTTGTTATAGTTGAGGTGCACTCCCAGATCCTTTTGTGCTTGCCAACCTAGTATGTTATCCCCTACTAGTGATACGTATATCTTGGAGACTGGTAATCTGTCTTTGTACCCCACTGTGCCCCAAAAGTAGCCCTTCATATTGATGGGACGATTCCCATAACCCCCTGGCCTGATTTCCATTTTGTTCAACTTTAGTTTACCTTTTGTCAGACTTTCAAATTCCTAGGCATTGATGACAGTGATTTTAGAACATGATCGAACAGCGCTTCTAAACCAGTCTCCTCTATTGTTATGCTGTCTTTCGGATAGCTAACTTGTCCATCCTCATCACACACATTTGTAGCACTTTCTTTTCCCTGCTTCTTGTATCCTTGACCACTCCTGCAGTATTGTCTGAAGTGACCCTTCTTACCACACTTACTGCAAGTATATTTCAGTGTGGGGCAATTCTTGTCATTCGCCATGTGTCCTTGTTTGACGCATCTATAGCAGTTACCTTTAAAGCTCCACCCCCTTTGCTCTCTGTTTGTTCTCTCTGCACCTTCTTTTGCTCTTTAACTGCTAACACTTCTTCGCTTTCTGTCACCACTTCACTCACCTTGACCTTATTCTCAACGACCTTATTCTCGCTGTCTTGTTTTATCTCATTCACACACAGCATCATGTGTTCAACCTGCTTGGCTATGATAAGTACCTCCCTTAGCGGAGGATCATCTTTCAGCCATAATTCCTCCCGCGCTCGCTCTGTTCTAAATGTCAATACAAACTAGTCCCTGATCCTTTCTTCACACGTGCCACCAAACTTACACGTGGCAGCTAATTTTCTTAGCTCTGAAACAAAGTCTTCAATAGATTCCCCTTCCTTCTGACCTCTCTTGCCAAAGTGGTATCGTTCCATAATGGTGCTAGTCTTGGGAAGGTAATGCAGGTCAAGCTTTTTCAGACTAACTTCAAATTCATTCAAACCCCTTGCCTCCAGCGCACCCAGATCCGGGAGATGGTCTAACACTTCGTCTTCTGCCCCCATGTAGTACAACAACAACGCTATTTTCCTTTCTAGACCTAAATTTGGCCCACATACTGTTGCGTAATTGAGGAACACTTTCTTCCATTTATTCCATTTCATAGCAGGTTCCCCAGGGTTAGCTAAGAAGAAAGGTGGGGGCGTCACGTTTTGCATGCTTGCCTAGCTGTACCTTGAGTGCAATTTACAATGACCCAGCACCCCGCAGACCTACAACCAGCCAGCCCCTTATCCTGAAAGTATCACAACCTTAGTTACCAACCAAGAATAGTGTATAACAACTTTCCTAGAAAAGTACAACAGTTTTATCAAAATGTTGAGGTGCTGTCAGACTAGGATTAGCAGTTTACACAGTGGCAAATTATTCCTATATGATTTTACCCAGAAAGTCTTTCCCTGTTTATGAAAGGTTCTGGCAAATTTTTTCTGTGCACCTTGGACTGACAGGAGACAGCCCAGAGGGGAAGGTAAGAACTCTCTTTCTCACCCTGCAGTCAACACCACCTTTTGTGCCTCTACAGCAGGACCACGGTTTATTTCAATGCAGGGGTAATCCTTATCACAGCAAGGCCATACCGCTTCCTGTCGTTATCTCCTGTCAAAGTCCTGTCCACAGTTCCTTCAGGATCGTGAGTTTCCTCCTGGTCCCACCGCGGCTTCTACGAAGCCCTTGCTGCCGCCGCTGAAAACCCCGCCAGGTGCAGCACCGCAGTCACTTTCCTCAGATGATCGTCCCCGCAGCCCTTCCGTTGTTCCGAGTAGATGTTCCTGTCACTCTTCCGCCCCACGGTAGTGCTGTAATCTTCCCTCGGCAGCGCACCGCAACAGACTCAAGTGAATCCTCCACTTTCGCCGCACTTCACGCTAGTATGCGATCCAGTTCCACTCTTCAAGCGTCTCCCCGCAACACCTCCTTACTTTTTTTTTATACACTTCCTGGACCCATCCTTGACAGACTGTGACTCTGTTCTCCTTTCATCCTGCGCACCTATTTTGTGATTCACTCCAGGCAGCAGCTTCGCCTCAACTTCCTCGTTCGCTTTAACTTATCTTTTCACATAAATCTGTGCAGCCACATCAAATCCGGTTTGCCGCCCCACTCACATTAGTAGTAAATTTAGACCGCTCACCGCTGTCAGATCGTGTTTCACACACGGATTACCCGACACCTTCTTTCCTGGTTGATTGCGATTCTTTTCTTCACGATGCTGCACTCCAAGCGTGTTGGGGTCCGTGTATTTATTTTTAGTCCGAATTTTGAAGGATAAACAAGCAAGTTTATTAAATCGTTAGCTTAGAAGATAAGGACCCCAGCCACAGCTGGCTCGCATCAACCGCCCCGTGAAGTCTCTGCAAGGCGCTCGCCTTGGAACGCTCTCTACAGTGACATTCTAAGTGATGTCACTGCAGTGCGTTCCAAGGTGGTGCAGAGGGCAGGGGTGACCCAAGAGGTGGCAGTCCCGGCAGATCGGAAGATACCACACTCACTTAACAGTGGTGTAGCATGTGTCCGTCTTGGTTTTTTAAAGATTAATCTTGCTGCGTCATTCATGACTGTTTGTAGTCTGGCCAACAGTTGTTGGTGAAGGCTGCATACAAAGAGTTGCCATAGTCATTAGCTAAAGGTGTTTGACATCTTGGACATTTGGGTGTAGATGCTGGGGCAAACTTTGCTATCTTAGCTGGGGAGTAATAGAGTCTATTAATAACAAAAAAGTGATTCTTCTTCAAACAGGCAGGTTTTATGAACTTATATAGTGTCTTTAATGACGGCCCAAAAAGGGAATCTACTGAGGGTTCTATTGGGATTTGGTTCCATACCGCCTCAGGAGAAGGAATTTCTCGATCTTCAACTTCTAGTAAGTGATTATACCATATCGAGATTTCCTTTATTAATTGGTAGAGCGGATTGACACAGTCTCTCAATCTCTCCATTGCCCCTTACCTCCTCCCTTTCCGCTTCATACCAGGACACTAGTTGTAAATATTTAAATCTCGATGTCCTGTACCAATCTTGACTCTCAAGTATGCCCAAGGTTCATTCCCCTCTGTGTCCGCCAGCTCTTCCCAAGTGTTGATTCCTGCCCTCTTTATTGGTAACGCTAAACTGTCTTTCAGGCACTCAGGAGTTCCAGGAGATTCCCTGACTGGAGACAGGTCCGAATAGTAATCTATCCCCCAGCTACGTCTCGCCCTGTGCCGCAGCTCCAGAGCTCCTCAGGACCTTCAGGCGTACCCGCTTGAAGAATCTGGGTGACCCAAACTTGTACAAAAAGGCCTCTCCTCCTCCTTCAGCTCTCACCATCTCTCCCAGTAGTATACCCCAAGCTGGCTCATTGGGTTTCACCAGTAACATCCAAATGCTCTTAAACTGGAATGCTACTGCATAGAGGCCAATGTCAGGAAGAGCCAGCCCTCCTTTAATTAATCTGTGTCTTAATGTTTTCGATTTCAATCTGACCCCCTTATCTCCCCAATATTGCTCTGTATCTTACTGATACTCTCTTTCGAGGATGTGAGTGGTATGCCAGAAAATAAATAGGAAAGTTCAGGAAGAATGACCATCTTTACCAAATTAGTTTTCCTGTAAATGGTTAAAGGACGATTCAACCATCTACTAAACAGACAATCTATTTCTTTGGTCACTCTCTTTAAATTAATCTGAGGGATTTTTTTCCAGATCTTTCATGATATAGATCCCCAGATATCTGAACACTGTGCTCACTGGTCCCCTCCACTGCTCCAAATTCCAGCACATAACCTCTGTTTTTGAACTATTCTCTGCATAGCCTGACAAGGTCCCAAATTCAACCAATAACTCCTCAACCTGAGGGATCGCCCTCTCTGGGTCATTTGTATATAATATCAGGTCATCTGCATAGAGGGCTAATTTGGACCTATATAGTTCAGACCTATACGGGGGGATTTGTTCGTTTAGCCTTATAGTTTGCGCTAAGGGTTCAATGTAGATATTAAATAATAGGGGAGAGATGGGGCACCCCTGTTTAGTTCCTCGCTGGATGTTTATACTTGATGTTAATAGGCCATTTAAAAGGATCCGCGCTGAGGCACCCTGATAGCAAATCTGTAGGGTTTGGATAAAAATGGGGCCAAACCCCATTACCTTCAAAACCGCCCAAAGGTATACCCAGCAGACTCTATCAAACGGCTTGGCCGCGTCTAATGCGATAATGCCAAGGGATCAGATCTTTGAACGGCTAGGTCTATATTGCCTATCAATAGATGTGTCTGCTCCTGAATTTTTTTTTCCAGCCACGAACCCCTTCTGGTCCATATGTATCAGCTTTGGTATCAGTTTTGCCAATCTCCCTGCCAAAACACCCAAAAAGATTTTGTAGTCGGCATTTAGCAGGGAGATTGGCCGATATGAATCAGCCCTCAAGGGGTCCTTACCTGGCTTTAAGATTAGAACTATTATTGCCTCCTTCCAAGAATTGGGTACTCCACAAGCTGGGCTATATACTGAATTGAAAAAAGTGCCCAAAATGGAAGACAGCTCTTCTTCCAGATGCTTATATACTTCACTAGGAAGAGAATCAGAGCCAGCAGCTTTTTTATTCTTTGATTTCTTAATCTGCTCTATGATTTCCTCCGACGTGATAGGAGCATCTAAACTGTTCCTGCCCTCCTCGGACATTATGGGCAATAATTTGTTACTCAGCCACGAGTGAATGGAACAGGGGGATGGAAACTTATCCTCTTTATAGAGGTCTGAAAACATTGAAAAGAGGCAAGATTGCATATCCTCATTTTTACTTGAGGTCTCCCCATTACCATTAATAATCAGCTCTTTAATATCATTTCTAGTATGGTCAACTCTAGCTTTCCAAGCCAGTAAAGCTCCTGCTTTTTCCCCGTACTCGAAATTTTGCATATTTCTAGTGTCCCATTGCACTCTACATCTTGCATCCATCTCCCCCCTGTACTCCTCTTCAGCCTCATCTAGGTCTTGTAAAACTCGCATAAGATGTCCTGAGGCCCTATTATTTAAGCCGTTTTTTATCCTTCTCTAACTGTCTTATTCTTCTCTCGATATTTTCCAATACCGCAGCCTCTGCCCTGTTCTTCGAGCAACTAATACCATTTAATACCCCCCTTAGACATGCCTTATATGCGCCCCAAATAAAATCCATTGTTGAAGAACCTATATTTAACGGGAAAAATTCTAAAGTAAAGACCTTCATGGTCTCCATTACTTCAGAGTCAAGGGAGCATAGCCCTCTTTATTGTCCATCTTGGCTGAACCTGCGACCCTGATCCGAAAGGTGGCTTGGCATAACGGTAATCTCCTCTGCCTTGTTCAAAAATTGTCTATCTATAAAAACATAGTCGATCCTAGAGGAGTGACCATATTTCTTGCTATAAAACGTGAAGCCCTGTTGATTACCCTTCATAGCTCTCCATACATCAGTCAAATCTAGATCCTGAATTAAAATAATGAATGCACGATGTATTTTTGGGGCACCTTTATAGTAACTTAAGTTAGACCTATCTTTTATGGGGTCCAATAGGACATTAAAATCTCCACCTATAATGTAGAGGGGTGATTCCAACATCAATATTGATTCCATCTTAAGTATATACGTCGAATTGTCTACATTAGGGCCATAGAACGAGGCGCAGACTATGTCCATGGGAAACAACACTTACAACGCAACTTTTACAACGCACTACCTTTACAACGAAACTGTTACAACGCAACATCCATTACAACGCATGCCATTACAACGCAACCATTACAAAGCATGTCACTAAAATGCATACCACTACAACGCATGTCATAACAATGCAGTCATTACAATGCATACCATTACAACGCATACCTACACTATCCAACACTTACCCTACTGTTGCACCCCCTGGAGTTAGAATAGTAATTTTTACCCCTAAACTATCCAATACTTACCCTACTGTTGCACCCCCTGGAGTTAGAATAGTAATTTTTACCCCTACACTATCCAATACTTACCCTACTGTTGCACCCCCTGGAGTTAGAATAGTAATTTTAACCCCTACACTATCCAATACTTACCCTACTGTTGCACCCCCTGGAGTTAGAATAGTATTTTTTACCCCTACACTATCCAACACTTACCCTACTGTTGCACCCCCTGGAGTTAGAATAGTAATTTTTACCCCTACACTATCCAATACTTACCATACATGCAATGTAATGGTATGCGTTGTAATGGTATGCGTTGTAAATGTAGTATGCGTTGTAGTGGAATGCGTTGTAAAGGTAGTTTCAAAGAATTTGTAATGGCATGCGTTGTAATGGAATGCGTTGTAATGGATGTTGCGGTGTAAAAAATGCGTTGTAAAGGTATGTGTTGTAAAAGTATGCGTTGTAACGACATGCATCCATGTCCATATCATTTAATGTAATTTGGGCCACTACCCATCCCCCAGAGGAGTCTGTCTGAGTTCTTTTAATGTTACAAGTGCCATGTTTCACCAAGATTGCTACACCTCTATTATGGGTCGTCTGGTGAGACACACTAAAACATTTTATCCATGGGAGTTTAGAAAAAAATCGAACAGCTTTCTGTTAAGCTCAAATGTGTCTCTTGTAATAAACAGACATGGGCAGTGGACAATTCCAAATATTTGAGGATTAACCTTTGTCGACGAGGGCACCTCAAGCCATTTACATTCCAAGAGACAAAGATGGCATTTCTATCCCTCAACCCTTGATTTCCTTTTTTTTTTGTCCTCATATATGCCACCAGATTTTGTATGCTCTAGATGGGTCTCGCTGTCGCCTCTTATACTGACATTTTCGAGTCCGCCCTGGAGACAGTATCGTAGCAGACAGGGATGTCCCAGAGGTAGGTTGTTTTCCTTATCCAACTCCCCATAGCCGATGATGGAAAGCTTTAAGCCAGGGGGAGGACAGGACCGACACAACCTCTGGCATAATCATCGGACCATTTACTTATTCGACCAGACCTCAAGTTTAGACCAGACATTCTCAGTATTCTCGTTACGTCCAACCATATCCATCTTACATACTTCCATTATATATTTTAAGCATTCTGCAAATCTGGGGGGAGCTGTTGACTTCCACTCTTTGCAAATTTGTCTCCTAGCAATAACTACTACATAAAAGATAAACTGTGTATCTAAACTGTTAATGTTATAGTCTTTCAATAAACCAAAAAATACAAGTCTAGGTGAGCATATAATAGTTGTTGTTAATACCTCACCTAAAAAACCAACTATCGCTCTCCAGAAGTCCTGAATTACCGGACACTCCAAAAAGATATGGACATCATCTGCTTTGTTATAGTTACAACGGAGACAGTAATAATTATTTTGCGTTATCTTATGCAATTTGGCCGGGGTCCAATATACTCTATAGACTGTAAATAAATGATTACGTCTTAAATTGGCTGGTTTGAATAACCTCTGGGAAAGGGAAAAGGAGTCTAACCATATTTTACTACCTTCTTCGGAAAGTTCCGCTATACTGTTTTCCCATAGATTTATCACCTCCGAGTGTAGTTTGTTCTCTTCATCCTTGATTATCAACTTATACCAAAACGATACTTCTTTTATCCATTTCCCCCCCCTGCAAATTGCATCAAGAATAGCTGGATCTTTTTCCCGCTGTAGATTCTGGCTTGACCACCAAGCAGATAATTGGTAATATTTAAACCTAGTCAGGTGTCCATTTGTGAGTTGTGTTAAAGAGTTCCAATCCATTAAGCCTGAGTCTACCCATAGATCTCCCCACTTTTGTAGTCCAGCTGTTCTCAAAGGTTGTGAGAGCTGATCTTGGAGACATAGGGGCGTTCCTGGGGAATCCCAAATTGGAGTGTGTGTTTGATAATAAGGAATATTAAAAACCTTCCGGATAAACCCCCAGTTTTTAAGTGCAGTCTGAAGTATCTTAAGGTGAATTTTTGAAAAAAAATTCTGGTTTCCAAACTTGAATAAGAAATAGTCGTGGTCATAAGGTAGATCGTATAGTAAAGCCTGAAACAATCGGCCCTGTGATGATGCGTCTAACGTATTCGCAAGTAGCCTGAAGTTTTTAAAGTGAAAGGCATGACAATATGATAGTAAGTCTGGGAGGGCTAAACCTTCGATTTTTAGACCCCTCCTCAATTTTTTCCAGGCTATCCTAGATGATTTACAAGCCCATATAAATGATCCAATCTTACCCTGGAGAATATTAATGTCCTTCAAAGAAAATGATAAAGGGATACAGTTATATAAAAAAGTCAATTTGGGAAGGATAGTCATTTTGATGAGATTAACTCGGTGTAATGGCTGCCTTTTTGCTGGCTCTTTAGAGAAGGAGAATGATGGAGAGTGACTCCAGCCTATCACCCCCATAGCATAGGGATTAGGACTATAGACAGGGACCCTGTCTTACATATATTAGGGCATTTTCGTGCCATTTTCCTTAAAGTAAGGCTTATGAATTTAAGTTAGGGGATAGATATATAAGTATTAGTTATGATTTGCTCATTTGCTAACACGCTGGGCTATTTTCCATGGAGCTATGCATATTGTGGGCTCCGTAGGCCTTAAACGAGACAGACTCCATTTTGCTTTCTGCCCGGTAGCTCGAGAAGGCTTTCTAGGTGAAGTGTAATGTTTTAGTTTCAAGCTGTTGTTCGCTTGGAGAGAACCGGTTCAGGCTGACCCTTATCGAAGGAATGTATTTTTCTCCACTCCGAAGACACAACTTCAGGCCGGCCGGCTGGGAAAGTGTCCTTGGTACGGGGAGGTACAAGAATTTGGTGGGCGGCAGGTTACTGGCCGTGAATTTCCATGAAGGAACGGGCTTTGATATTAGCAAAGGTGTTAGTCAGTTTGTCAGTTAGTCCGTAGGCGGCATCTAGCCGTTAGCATCTCTGCCATTATTCATCTTATGGCGGACAAGTCGCCATCTTTGAAGTCTGAGAAAGATTTAAGACCGAAACTCTCTGAGAAAGACTGAACGAGAAGCAGCGCGGAGCGCACTGACAGAGCGAGAGAGAGAGACGGTAGCTAATAATCAGCAAGGTTCCGGTGTCCTGAAGGGAAGCAGACGAGGTTGAGCCTAGCGGTGCAGACGTGTACTTGTGACGGCTGGGGGTGACTGCAAGGCGAGCCAGGATACAGAGACGAGAAGGGAACCTAGATGACTGCCGAGTCCAGACTTCCCACTAATCAGGTGACCTCCGCCTAACTCTAATAGAATGTGCACTCTAATCTTTACCTTTTCTTTGTAGGATTTATGTTGCATAGTAATGTGATTTGTGTCTATTGTTAATAAATACCCTAATTCTTATAGAATTATTGTGTACCTGGTGTTCGTGTTCAATCTGGGTAAACTTTATTCCTAGTTGGGAATCGTTTATGTGAACGGATGGGAAATCCCGATCAGGTAAATGGTGATCAAATAAAGAGGGAGTGAGTGGACCTTTGATGCCAAGAGCAGGGAGTACACTATATAATTTGGAACTATATTCAAAGTTATTATTGTAGTTTTATCCCAAGCAGATAACTGAGATATTATCCCGATAACTGTTCATAGGAATGTGGTCGTCGTTGATATGCGGCGTTAATGAGAGCACTGGGGAGGATTACCAGTGTGTATACCCACTGGATTGTGGCTTGAGTAAATGAGAGCACTAGGTGGTCGAACTAGTGTGTAGTTTTGCAGGATTGCGAACACTTGTGGAAAAGGGAGCATTGGGTTCTGCAGGCCCGTGTGTAGACGCACCGGATTGTGTGTCATATCTGCCCTAGGGTAGAACGGTCTGGGTCAGGGTGGCCGCGAGACCCGCTGATGTGAATAAGATATTGTAGAAAATCCATACATGTATATTGTCATTCCCCATCCTTAGGTGCGATCTGTATATATATCTGTATATTCATCCATTGTGAATACGATCTGAGGAGGGAAGGTGAGTACGTTTTGGCTGGGTCATAGGGGCCCCTGGGGGCTGATCCCATCTAAACAGAAAAATCCGGCCATTACATCTGGCGTCACGAACTGTTTACGAAGCCTGTGTGCATTGTGTTGATTTTATCTTGTTGGTTTGCGCTCGGCTTAGAAGTATTGAATTTTGTTTATAATTTGTGTATATAAATTGTTGGTGTTAATATGTTTGCGAAAAAATCATCGTCGGTTTTTAAACTGCCGATTCAGATTCCCGGCTGGGAATCTACGCCTTATGAGGCTTTGGCCCGTGAGTGGGCTGATTCTACTGGTTTGAGTGAAAATTGGTCTTCATGCTTGGAGCAGGCGGAGCCTGCCGATGTGGTATCGTGCTTACAGAAAGCGCCAGTAGTGAAGGGTGATGAGCTTCCTATTTTAGGACGCAGGGGGTGGATTATTCTTAATGCATACAGAATATTGCATGAGAGGTTTGTTCAGCTACAGAAACAGTTTAAAGATACGGAAGGACAGTGTGTTGAGTTGCAAAATGCGCATACTTTGTTGCGTTGTCAAAATAAATTGCTTGCCGACAAACTTGAAACATATCAGACCATTGCCGAAAGGGCTGCGGTCCGTATTGCACGATATAAGTATAAACATCGTCGTGGACGTGTGTCTTCACGCAAAGTGCGTATGGTTGTAGCTAAAGCTGGAATGGATTGGAACCCCGATGAGTGGGACGGTAATATCTGGGATTCTCATACTTCTGACTCCTCGGCAGAGGAGGGTGACAAACGCGAGTCTTCTCGCTCCGGACGTGATTGTAAATCTGCTTCATGTATCGATTTAAGTCCTGATTGTGACCGTGCTCGTTCTTCCCGTGTGGATGACGTAGCTTGCCCTGATTGTGCTGCTAAATCTAAGATGCGGGCTTCCTCGGAAGCTCTTCCTGCAGTTTCTGCTCACCCGATTTTTCGACGAAAATTACAACAGGCCCCTGGTAATCCGGGTGGTATAGCTCTTGATTGTATTGAAGACTTTACCCAGCAGGAGGTTAGTGACATTTTGCAACGATTTTGACAACGGCCTGGTGAGGCCTTGCTTACCTGGATGGTGCGTCTTTATGAACTTGGCGCTGCCGGTATTATGCTCGATGCTGTTGATTGCTTGCGATTTTGCTCTTTGAGTTCTGATTCTACGATTCAGGATCATTTTCGGAATTATAATGGTGCTGGTCAAATTTCTTTGCTCCAGCTTGCGTCTGACGGCTGTAATCATAAATATCCAACTGAATCTGATTGGCCTATTGATGAGAAACCGTGGTACACTTTGCGCGATGCGTCGCAACGTCTAAAGGAGGAAGTTATGAAAACATCTATCTTTCTTAGTACTGCTGACAAGTTATTGGATGGTCTTTTAACATCTTCTGTGCGCAATCGCATTATCCGTTCTTCTCCTGTTGCTTACAAGCAGGTCATGATGACATTATTGATTAACCAAACTGGCAATCCTTTGTCTGTTGTGCTTGAGTCTGTTCGTCAGCTTGGTGAGCTGGGTGAATGGTTTAAACCTGAAAGACAATCTCGACCTGAGGGTCGTACTGGTGGTGACTATAAGTTCTCTACACGTGACATGTTTCTTGCTCTCATTGCTGATGGTGTCAAAAGGGAAGACATTGATGGTGAGCCTAATAATTATTTATGGGACATGTTTCGTAAGCGTGGTTTGGATCGAAAGGAGGGTGCCCGTCGTGTGCGAAAGAATGAGTATGATCGTGGTTCGGATGATAGTGGTGATGAGAGACGACGTGTGAATTCTGATCGCCGTGATGATCGGCTCTATGAACGTGATGGCTCCCCTCGTCGTAATGATGGGAGGGGGAGAGAGGATGATCGTGAAAGGGGAAGAGATGATCGTGTTTCTAACAGACGACGAGATGCAAGGAGTTATTCCCCTGACGTAAGAAAGAGGGAGGATCGTAACAGACTCTCTGACCGTAATTCACAACTTTTTGAACCTGACACTAATCCGTTTCGTACTGGAGACGGATATGAACAAGACATTCTAATACCAAAGAAAACTGAGAGCATTTACCCTGATTTGTCTTGGTTGACAGACCGCAGGAAAAATGACTAGGAAATAGGTCAAGCTCCGGTACGCAAGTGGGCCCACAGAGATTACAGACCATATGTAGATATTGAGATTTTTTGGAAACATCGTAATATCCAAAGGGCCCGAGCGTTAGTTGATACTGGGGCGGAGGCCACTTTAATTCATGGTAAGTCGAGAAAATTTCATGGACAGTCTTTTACGATTACTGGTTTGGGTGGTAAAGAGACACCCGCAGTTCAAACTGCACTCGAAATTAAAATTGGTAGGATTCCTCGTAGAGAATACTCTGTGTTGGTTGTGCCACTTTTGGAATACATTATTGGAATTGACATTTTAAAAGGTATGACATTGCATTTGGATGATGGATGCTATCAATTTGGTACACGACAGTACATTTCGACCAGACCCGTACGGGTTGGCCGTTTACGCATGCCGCCTATTAAAATACCTTTGGCAACGAAAGTGATTTCTCAAAAGCAATATCGCATCCCAGGTGGTCATGAAGAAATTACCGCTACGATTCAGGATTTGGTTGACGCGGGAGTCATTACTCCGGTCACATCTGCTTGGAATAATCCCGTTTGGCCCGTGCGCAAAAGTGACAACTCTTGGCGCATGACTGTTGATTATCGAGAATTGAATAAAAATACACCTAAATTGACTGTTGCGGTGCCTGACATTGTCACACTGATTCAGAGAATTCAAAAGCATCCAGGTACGTGGTATGCTTCCATTGATATTGCTAATGCATTCTTTTCAATTCCGATTGCCCCCGAATGTCAGGAACAATTCAGTTTCACATGGAATGGACGTCAAATGACGTTCCGGAGTCTTCCTCAAGGCTATGTACATAGTCCTACGATCTGTCACCGGCTGGTGGCGGAACATTTGTCTGAAGTGCCCACGAATCCACAAGTTCAGGTTTGTCATTATATTGACGACATTTTGATTCAAGGTGAAACACAAGACCAGGTGCAGTCCCATTTAGATCAGATCATTGACTGTTTGCGAGCGAAAGGCTGGGAAATTAATCCTGACAAATTACAAACTCCATCCCAACCTGTGAAACTTTTAGGAATTAATTGGCATGAGGGTCACAGAGAAGTGATTCCACAGGTTAAACGAAAAATACTTGATTTTGCTGTTCCCAGAAACAGGAAAGAAGCTCAATGCTTTATTGGTTTGTTTGGATTTTGGCGTCAGCATATTCCCCATTTGAGTCAAATCTTAGCTCCACTGTATCGAGTCACTCGTAAAAAGAATGCGTTTGAATGGGGTGAACCTCAACAGACTGCTTTTAATTTGGCTAAAGAAGCTATTCAGTATGCTTTGGATTTGTGGCCTGTGAGTGAAGGTGATGTGGATTTGAATGTGTCCGTGGAAGGCCTGTATGCCAATTGGAGTTTGTGGCAAAAGCAGGGCAGACAAAAAGTGCCATTAGGTTTTTGGACCAAAAAGTTACCTGAGGCTGGTGAGCGCTACTCACCTTTTGAAAAACAGTTGCTTGCTTGTTATTGGGCTCTGGTGGATACCGAGCAATTGACCCTAGGCCATGCTGTGATTTTAAGGCCCGAAATTCCCATAATGCAGTGGGTTTTGAGTTCACCAAAGTCCCATCGAATTGGACATGCTCAGGAGGCCAGTGTGATTAAATGGAAATGGTACATTCAGGACAGGGCACGTGTGGGTCCGAAAGGTGTGGCGGTTTTACATGAGCGAGTGGCGCAGGCGCCCTCCAATGAGATTGAAAGTGAGTGTTCGGTTCCCGTAGTGCAGGAGTCTCCCGTGAAGTGGGGTAAATCATTTGATGATCTGTCCACGGAGGATAGAAAACATGTGTGGTTTACGGATGGTTCTGCGAAATTCATTGGTGACAAAAGACATTGGAAAGCTGTTTCTTATAATCCGATTACAAAGAAATTGTTGAGCACAACTGGAGATGGTAAGAGTAGCCAATATGCTGAACTCTATGCGGTTTACCAAGTTTTGAAACAGGAACTACCTGGTACATGTCATATTTTCACTGATTCCTGGTCCACTGCGAATGGACTAGCGGTATGGTTACCGACATGGCATTCTCATAATTGGGAATTGCATTCAAAAGAGTTATGGGGCAAAGAGCTGTGGCAAGAAATTTGGGAATTGCTCCCGCAGAGTACTGTAACAATCTTTCACGTGGATGCTCATACTCCAATTGACTCCCTTGACAAATTTTTCCATAATATTGCAGATGAACAGTCTAAAATTTCTGAGGCAGTGGTGGACATGCAGGATTCTGATTTGGCGGGATTGGCGAAGTGGGCCCATCAAAAAGCAGGACATTTTGGAGAGAAAGCCACTAGCAGGTGGGCTGCCGATAGAGGAATTCATATTCCCTTTTCTTTAATAAAAGATGTCATTCTACATTGTCCCATTTGTCAGCATTCTAGGAAAAAAGAGGTGCCTCAGATTGTTCGAGGTCGCTTACATCGAGGTAAATTGCCCGCCCAAATTTGGCAGATTGATTACATTGGTCCGCTCTCTATGAGCAGAAATTGTCAATATATTTGCACAGTGGTTGATACTTATAGTGGCCTTTTGGTCGCTTTCCCTTGCAAGAACGCTACCCAAGTGAATACAATTAAAACCCTGGAGCTAATTATTCTGTATTATGGTGTCCCATTCCAGATTCAATCAGATAATGCATCCCACTTTCGTGGAAGATTGGTGCAGGAATTCTGTACGGAAAATAATATTGATTGGGTGTTTCATGTTCCATATTATCCACAGGCTTCAGGACTGATTGAGAGAATGAATGGCTTGTTGAAAGAACAGTTGCGCAGGTTGACTGATGACCGTTACAGCCAGTGGAGAGATGTCCTACTTCAAGCTTTACTGATTCTCAATAATCGCCCTTTGTTACATGCTGAATCTCCTTTAATGCGTTTGTTTCCTCCTAATGTTGATGCGAAACCAAATTCTATATCGAATACTGTCATGTATTGGGAAATTACCCCCGGTGCTTTGGCTCCGTGTAGAGCAACCCCAGGTTCCGCAGGCCTCGACCTGCATGCTTTAAATGATGCTAAATTCCCAGGAAAAGATCGAATCATTGTCGAAACTGGCATTGGTGTCTGTATACCTGCCGGTAGCTTTGGATTAATTGCCCCTAGATCTGGCCTGGCCCTGAAAGGTGTACAAGTGCTCGGAGGAGTAATTGACAGTGATTATCAGGGAGAGATTAAGGTTCTCCTGCTTAATAGCAGTGAGACGGATTTGTTCATCAAAAAGTCTGACCGTGTTGCTCAGTTATTGATTATGCCTGTCTTCAGTGGTGAGATCAAAAAAGGCTCTGCCCCAACGTTGCTAACTGTGCGAGGACAAAAAGGCTTCGGATCGTCTGATCTTCCTGGAGCTAAGATATGGGTGCAATCGCCTAAAAATCCTCCTGAACAGGCTGATATTATTGCGACCGGTCATGACAACACCGTTTTGGTGATGAAGCCAGGGAAAGATGGCTGGGAAGCTGTCCCAGCTGATAAATGTTACTTACGAGAATGATTAAGGTCTGTGTTTGTATTCTTCCAGATCATTCTTTGGATTGCTGCTGCAGGATGTGTCGGCGCTGGACTCCTTTTGGCCTGTTACGCCGGGAGAGGAGAGGATCTACCGACGCCGGTTGATGGGATAATACGAGCCCCGCGGTCTGCGTGGGCGACGTCGACTAACTTTTGGATTACACTCGCAAAGCGGGTGACGAACTCTCCACATTTCTGCCTTACCCCCATGAAGTCCGTCACTGACATTTTAGCGACCTGTTTGGTTGCTGTCCCTGCATCCACTGAGACTTTACGTCATATCTTTAATATATCTAATGCCCGACCTAATGTTATTCTGGGTGACTTCGCGGCCCATGAATTTTGTCCCTCATGTACTGCTCTTCCAGACCTTGATGTCCCTATTCATTCCCGCATTACTACTTTTAATATTACCCCTGGAGACCTATGTTTCATAATGACTTGTGACCCTAAAGCTATTACTGAGTGCTTGAAGCTGAAGCTCCAAGCCGCTACTTCCTTTTCAGCTCATCAACGTTTGTTATGTTCAAAGAGACTTCCGAATTCATGTCTTTCAGTTAAGAATAATATGACCTGTAAACGTTTATTAGTAGCCACTAGCCATTATCGTTCAATGCTATTGCCAGCTGGATGGCTCTTTTCCTGTGGGAATTCATCTTGGCCCTATATTCCTGCGAATATTTCTGGTGGCCCATGTGCCATCTCTAGATTGAGTTTGCTAATGTTTTCCTCACATCCTACTTCACATTCCCGTATTGTACGTGATTCTATGTCATTGCATGAAGATTGTGATTCCTCTGTTCATCTCTATTCTAGATCAGAGTACCTTGGTTTAGCTTTTTCTATTATTGGAGTGCCTGCATTGGCCGTTTATAATGCCAAAACAATCGGCAAAATGGCCTGCTGGATGGTTAAGTCCATTAACCAAACTTCTACTGTCTTATCTGATCTCTTATTAGACGCCCAAGGTGAACGTCGAGCTACTTTGCAGAACAGGGCCGCCATTGATTATCTCTTGTTAAAACATGGACATGAATGTTCTGATTTTGAAGGTCTATGCTGTTTTAATTTGTCTGACCATTCTAAAGCTATCCAATCCCATATTGACAAACTCCACGACTTGACTGCAGAAATTAGACAACATATAGATCAGGGTTTCTTTGACTGGCTTTTTAACTGGCTCCCTGACATGCATTCCTTACGACAGATTTTAGGGGGGGTTATTGTCGCTATTTGTGTCCTGATAGCTATTTGTTGCTTT
Organism: Lissotriton vulgaris; assembly: GCF_964263255.1. Classification (NCBI taxonomy): domain Eukaryota; kingdom Metazoa; phylum Chordata; class Amphibia; order Caudata; family Salamandridae; genus Lissotriton; species Lissotriton vulgaris. The sequence goes on from NC_141693.1 coordinate 1,105,747,495, forward strand.
ATTCAATGCATCCCTTCCCTGCTCCAATTTTTTAGACTTAGTCAGGGTCGTAGATCAGTTAGTGTTGTTTCATATTATTCTTCTACTGATGTTAGCTCCATTTAGTTTGTGGTTGATAGACTGGAGTCAAGGGGTGTAATGTAATGGCTGCCTTTTTGCTGGCTCTTTGGAGAAGGAGAATGATGGAGAGTGACTCCAGCCTATCACCCCCATAGCATAGGGATTAGGACTATAGACAGGGACCCTGTCTTACATATATTAGGGCATTTTCGTGCCATTTTCCTTAAAGTAAGGCTTATGAATTTAAGTTAGGGGATAGATATATAAGTATTAGTTATGATTTGCTCATTTGCTAACATGCTGGGCTATTTTCCATGGAGCTATGCATATTGTGGGCTCCGTAGGCCTTAAACGAGACAGACTCCATTTTGCTTTCTGCCCGGTAGCTCGAGAAGGCTTTCTAGGTGAAGTGTAATGTTTTAGTTTCAAGCTGTTGTTCGCTTGGAGAGAACCGGTTCAGGCTGACCCTTATCGAAGGAATGTATTTTTCTCCACTCCGAAGACACAACTTCAGGCCGGCCGGCTGGGAAAGTGTCCTTGGTACGGGGAGGTACAAGAATTTGGTGGGCGGCAGGTTACTGGCCGTGAATTTCCATGAAGGAACGGGCTTTGATATTAGCGAAGGTGTTAGTCAGTTTGTCAGTTAGTCCGTAGGCGGCATCTAGCCGTTAGCATCTCTGCCATTATTCATCTTATGGCGGACAAGTCGCCATCTTTGGAGTCTGAGAAAGATTTAAGACCGAAACTCTCTGAGAAAGACTGAACGAGAAGCAGCGCGGAGCGCACTGACAGAGAGAGAGAGAGAGACGGTAGCTAATAATCAGCAAGGTTCCGGTGTCCTGAAGGGAAGCAGACGAGGTTGAGCCTAGCGGTGCAGACGTGTACTTGTGACGGCTGGGGGTGACTGCAAGGCGAGCCAGGATACAGAGACGAGAAGGGAACCTAGATGACTGCCGAGTCCAGACTTCCCACTAATCAGGTGACCTCCGCCTAACTCTAATAGAATGTGCACTCTAATCTTTACCTTTTCTTTGTAGGATTTATGTTGCATAGTAATGTGATTTGTGTCTATTGTTAATAAATACCCTAATTCTTATAGAATTATTGTGTACCTGGTGTTCGTGTTCAATCTGGGTAAACTTTATTCCTAGTTGGGAATCGTTTATGTGAACGGATGGGAAATCCCGATCAGGTAAATGGTGATCAAATAAAGAGGGAGTGAGTGGACCTTTGATGCCAAGAGCAGGGAGTACACTATATAATTTGGAACTATATTCAAAGTTATTATTGTAGTTTTATCCCAAGCAGATAACTGAGATATTATCCCGATAACTGTTCATAGGAATGTGGTCGTCGTTGATATGCGGCGTTAATGAGAGCACTGGGGAGGATTACCAGTGTGTATACCCACTGGATTGTGGCTTGAGTAAATGAGAGCACTAGGTGGTCGAACTAGTGTGTAGTTTTGCAGGATTGCGAACACTTGTGGAAAAGGGAGCATTGGGTTCTGCAGGCCCGTGTGTAGACGCACCGGATTGTGTGTCATATCTGCCCTAGGGTAGAACGGTCTGGGTCAGGGTGGCCGCGAGACCCGCTGATGTGAATAAGATATTGTAGAAAATCCATACATGTATATTGTCATTCCCCATCCTTAGGTGCGATCTGTATATATATCTGTATATTCATCCATTGTGAATACGATCTGAGGAGGGAAGGTGAGTACGTTTTGGCTGGGTCATAGGGGCCCCTGGGGGCTGATCCCATCTAAACAGAAAAATCCGGCCATTACACTCGGCCATAGATATTTAGTGGCAGATTCCCCCATCTTGTTAAAGTTTTGTTAATGTCTTTGACCACTGTCTGCCAACTAAGTAATGGTATGTTCTTTAATTCTTGAGTTAAATAAATTCCCAAGTATCGCATTTTTTGTTTCACGCCCTGTATGGGTATGTTGTTATTCCAGCCCATTATCTCTGTTTTCTCCTTATTAATCTGGTAGCCTGATAATTTTCCGAATTCTTCTGATAAGTAAAATAGCCTGGGTATTGCTACAGAGTGATTAGAAGCATACAAGAGGAGGTCATCTGCATACAAGGCAGTTTTTAATGACATATTACCAAGCTTGAATGGTTGAATTGTATTGTCATCTCTAATTCCACAAACAAAAGGCTTCATGTAGACATCAAACAAAAGAGGGGATAAAGGGCAACCGTGCCTGGTGCCTCGAGATATGTCAAACCAATCTGATAATATTCCATTTACCAATACTTTTGCCTTTGGATTATGATACAATGATTTGACACCCTTAATAAAAGTTAGAGGGAACCCGAATGCCGTCATTGTAGCCCATAAATACTTCCAGTTGACCTGATCAAAGGCCTTAGCCGCATCTATTGCAACCAGGGCCAACGGGAGGTCTTTATCGTTAGCATAATCTATAGCCCCTATCACTTGGAATGTTAATTTGTTTAGCTGTCTCCCTGGAATAAAACCTCTTTGATCAGGATGGATTATAGATTTTATTGTCTTCGCTAGTCTGGTTGCTAAGATTCCGGAGTATATTTTCATATCTGTATTTAAAAGTGAAATTGGTCTGTACGACTCTATTCTCTTGGGGTCTTTATTAGGTTTTACTATGAGCGTTATAGTGGCTTCGGCCCATGAAGGGGGAATAGAGTAGCCGTGAGTTAATAAGAGGTTAAAAAGTGCGCTAAGTATAGGTAATAGCTGATCTTTATAGTCCATATAGATCTCAACCGGCAGCCCATCTGAGCCTGCAGCTTTTCCCCGTTTCATTTTCTTTAGTTGGTTTAATATTGCCCCTTCTGTTATCTCACTTTCCAAGTATGTTTTATCCAGTTCTGAAATTTGAGGTAGGTTTTTCAAAAGCAACCAGGTTTCTATCTCATCCACATTAGGATCTTTATCTTCCATGTAGAGGCTTCTCATAAAGCTCCTTGCTTCCTCTCTGATCTCGGCATCTGCCTCTATCAGGTCTCCTGTCTGTCTTTGTAGTAAGGCTTTAATGCTGTTCCTCGTTCTCTCTTCTCTAGATTTCCAGGCTAGGAGGGCTCCACATTTTTCTCCGTATTCGAAGTTCTTTAATCTACTGGTCTCCCACTTTTCTTTAAGAATTTTCTTGTCACAGACTTTAAGCTGAAGTTGTAGCTCAGTAAGTTCCTTCTCTATCAAATGAACCCTTTTGGAGTTGGTTAAGATTGCATTTTGTAATTCAAGTTCCTTTCTTGTTATTACCGCCAGGTCTTCCTTTCTTTTTACTTTCATACTCTTTCTTTTATAAGTCATCAAAGAGCCTAAAACCCCTCTCAAAAAGGCCTTATAAGCCTCCCACACTACCTGGGGGGGTAGAGGTGCCTGAGTTTATTATAAAAAATTCTGCAGTTTTCTCTTTAACATCTTTTTTTACTTGGTCATCTAATAAGAGTGATCTTTCCAGGGTCCATCTTATTTTTAAAGGACATAAATTCAATACAATTACCATTTCCAATACTGCATGGTCTGACATCCCTACCGGTATGAAGGAAAGGTAATTGATATCTGTGAGGAGATGCTGATCAACTAGGAAATGGTCAATCCTAGAGTAATTCTTATATTTCTTGCTATAGAAAGTAAACCCTGGTAAAGTTCTGTATTTTTTCCTCCATACATCTAGAAGACTGAAGTCCTTCATTATAGCATCTAAGGTAGCGAGTGATTTTGAGGGAGCGTGATATTTAGCTTTAGAGGTTCTATCTAGCTTCTGGTCAAAGACCAGATTGAAATCACCTCCCAAGATTACCGGGCCAGTTGACCCTATTAATGCTGTCGCTAGCTTAGATAGTGGGCCGGGGTTGTCGTCATTCGGACCATAATATACAGCCAGTGTATACGGGATGTTTTGAATATGTATTACTGCTACCAACCATCTTCCTGATTGGTCTGTCTCATATTTGTTTTAACTTATCCCACTATTTGCTCGAATTATGATGGAGACCCCCCTTGTGGTGCCAGATTGCCTGGAGCAGATTATTTCCTGAACCCACCTTAGTTTCTTAAAAAGAGACCTACAGATGTCTGCCTCTAGATGGGTTTCTTGAAGCATTATAAGATGTGCATCTGAGTTTTTTAAGAATTCACAAATCCTATTCTGTTTCTTTTTTCCCCCATGCCATTGATGTTCCATGAGAGGGTTTTAAGCTAATATAAATTACTCATAACCCTGCAATCATCTCGTATCCATCCATAGCTATATACAAAATATATTTACCTATATATGAGGATTTTTTATTTTTTATCTTTCTCCCTTTGCTCCCTCCACCCAGTGAACACCCTCCCCCCTTAGGAACCCCCCCCAACATACCAGACGATGGCTTCGCCTTTTGGAACACCTAGGAGGATCCCCTGACCGAATCAACTATGTTATAGCGAGTGAAAAGTGTGACGTTAAATGAGTCGTGTTCCCTATGCCGTGATTTAGTGTTTCAGTGCTTCAATTTATTCTTTATTTAATCCCTAATATTTTTTCCCCCTTTTCATATTTTTTTTTCTTTTTTTTTGAGTTGTATACTTTTAAGAGTTGTCACAAAATCTACCCATTATTGATCTTCCTGATCGTTTCTCATACGGCCTAAAAGATTATCAACCTCTTCAGGCTGTGAAAAACTATAGGTCTTATTTTTCCACATGATTCTAAGCAAGGCAGGAAACCTCATCTGCACGTGAGCTCCCAATGATCTCAGGTCTTGCATCCTGGTGCCCAGCTCCCATTGTCTCTGTGCAGTTCTGGCTCCTATATCACACCTGATAAGATAGGGACTGGACCGATAATGAAGGTCTGTTTTCGATAGGCATCTCCCTAGAATGAGCTCCTTAACACTAAATGTTTGAAAATTTACCAATATTTTCCTTGGTGCTTTCCTGTCTGTGCGTCTCTTATAAGGGTTTCTATGTACTCTTTGGATTTCGGCTTCTAGGTCTGTATCTGGGCGATCTTTTAATACGCCTTCTCTCAGAAGCTTGCAAACAAATCCCTTTATGTCTTCCAGTTCTTCCCCTCTGGTATTTTCAGAATCCTTAGGTTATTTCTACGTGCCTGGGTCTCCAATCTCTCAACATCCATTGCCAGTGTTCTGTTTTGGGCTTTCAAAGTATATATATCTTTTAAATTTCCATGTACAGTTTTACTCAATGCTGTTACTTCTGTTTCCAATTTATCCGTGCGAAGAATGACATCATCTAACTTAGTTTCCAAAAGCTCAAATCTATCATGTATTGTTTTTTGATTGGTCTCTGATATCTCAAATTTTGACATCATATCGCTTTTCAATGATCGAAAGAGATCACCCAAGCGATCATTCTCTTGCTCACATAATTCTTCAGATCCTCTTCTAGTTCTGGTAGGGGCTGAAACTGAGTCTGATTGATTGTCCTTATTGAGATCCTGCCTCCTGTTTCCTTCACCAACCCCCTTAGTGTCAGGGTGTAGACTAGCGCGCCTACCTAAAAGACTACGATTCCCTGCACTCCCTGGCAAAGGACTACTTTTGCCACAATCCCCGGCGGGATTACAGGATATCACCGGGCGGAGTCTGCCATTCGGTGCTAGTGATTCCTGTGTTGGTGGCTGCTTTTGTTCCTCAGCTCCAAGGGTTCCAAGCAGCCGGTTTGTTTCCAGCTTGGGAGAGGCGAGAACCAGTAACTGGGGAACATTGTGAATGCGCTGGCTAGCGCGTTCTGTTTTGCAACATTGTATCGGATGGTTTGTTGAAAAAAGGAACAGTGCTGATAGTTTGTTTCACCTCGCGGCTGCGAGGGAATGTTACAGACTACATGTTGCAACTTTGTAACGGATTGCTTGTACAGAAGGGAACAGCGCTGAGAGTTTGTTTAGCCTCGGCTGCAAGGGTATTGTACAGACTACATAGCTTCTTGGCACACGTTCCTGGAGGTTCCTGAGCGTGTGTGGTAAAGGAATGAGATTTGGCTATTCAAGTGGCGGAGTGCAGGGGGGGAGTCTGGGACCTCCGCACTGCCGTCACGAAGCATATGTTTGGGGCTCATTTACTTGGAACTAGTGGATATACAAATACCAAAGCGGAGTGCTGTAGTGAAGAAACTACGCCCTGCCGTGTTTGGTCATCTTTTTGTACTATTTTGATGGAAGGAAAACATATGGGCTTTCAGTTCACAACGGAGTGGATTCCTTTGCTTTTCTGTTGAGCATTAGGGTGCTCATTTAAATCCTGGTGATTTTGGCGCATTTCTTTGGAACTAGTTTACAAACATACAAAAGCACAAAGGGGTATGTGTATGTTAACCTCAATGGCTTCTAGATAATGGAGTACTGTGGGTTGTTGCTAATACCTTCTTTTGTATTGAGCAGGATGGAAGGAAGACGGGAGATGCAGCAATAGGGTGGCGTAGAGTCCATGTATTACAGGTGAATTCAGGGGTATTCGACCTAGTGAGAATTCATGAGAGTAGGTTTAAGTATTGCATTTAACCTTTGTACTTTTGTTTTTCAGTTTCTTTTTCCCTGCTGCCCCTTCCTTCTTCTCTTTGTTCTTTCTGGGTTTTTTCCCCATTTGGGGTTTTTTCCCTCACCGTATCGTCTGAATACCCTGTGTTCATACTTCAGGGTGTTCGGAGGGTCCGGAGGTGGAGCATAGTTGCTGCATGCGGATCCTGCGGAGTGTACATCTGACACTTAGAGCTATTTTGTACGGATTTAGCTGTTACCGACTGACTCTTAGGTCTGGTGTCCTGCTTTCCTTGCGTTTTATCGCCAGAAGGTGCTTTAGTTAAATTAGCAGGCGGAACAGGGCAGGAAAGTAGAGTAGAAGATGTAGGGGGTATACCAGGATTTTTAGACTCAGGAGGATTCGGCTGAACCTGTTGATGCTCTGAACCAGCCAATACCAGAGTCTCTGCGCCCCCCACTTCCTCGCATATCACTCCCCCATTCAAGGGGTCCAATGACCCAGCGCCTTCCATGTTGCCCAAACTCTCCAGAGGCCCAAAACGATTTTTTAAGGGTACAGTGCTAGTACTACCCTCCATTTGCGTAGCGGTACTCATAGTCTGATCTAGGACTTTGTAGTAAGATTTAAGTGAGGGGGTACTTTTCACCACCTGTTTATCGGGAATAACTCCTTTAGATTTTTTTACTAAAGTGGTCTTTTTGTTTTTCCTTTTGCAGGGGGTTAATGGCATAGGTCTCTCCCTCTCTTCAAATTCCAGCGCACCCCTTTCCTTCAGCTCTACCCTAGATCTCAACTGATACCTGTACCTTCTTAGTGGGGGGGTATTTCTTTTTCCCACCGCACTCAGGTTTATGTTCACAGTTGCAGGCTCGGCAACTGCAGTTAAAGCAGCTACTATTAGCTTCTTGGCTGAATCAACAGGTTTCACTAAAGCCTGCTCATGCACTGGTAACACATTTAGGTGTGCAGAGTTATTATTAACAGCTGGAGCCTTAATCTGTGCTTGCTCCATACAACCCTGCCTCCCTAGTGAAAACGAGGGATTTGCTACTAAATCCCCCTTCTCTCTCCACCTTACCGCAAATAAGTAGAGCTGCTCCCCTGCCCCAGCATTACAGGGTTGTTTATACACGTTAAACGCTGGTCCTCTTAATCTGAGCTGGAATAAAGCGAAGCGAGATCTGCTCCACAAACACCGCCGGCGTTCTTCCAGCATGAACAGTGACGCCGGTAGGCGCAGGTCCTAGCGCCGGTCTCTTCTTCGCGTATCTGAGCTGACCGTTACCTCGTAGGGGAAAAGCAGCTTAGAAATGCGCGGGATCCTTTCACGGCACAGGTAATCTACATCTCACCTTAATGTAGGGGGGTTAAGACTTCGAATTCTTTCTCGCAAAAAGCTCGGTCTTTCCTTTCAGTCATCAGGGGCTCCTAGGTGCAACCGCGACCGGCTCTCAGCCCGCCGCCATGTTCCTCGGATTTTTAACTGCTAATTCCTAACCCTTGATTTCCTGCCATTTTCGCGTTCTACCTGAATAGCCCATATGGCTAACTCCTTGACTCAACATAATGTATCGCAAATTAATGTGAGATGAGATTGTTGTTTTTTTTACCCTACGCTCCCCACCCAAGTGCCCCACTACCACCCATGACCCCATGTGCCTGTACCCATACATCCCATGAGGAACCATACCTTCCAATAAGCAAAGCATATTCGGCTCCTCCTTCCCCCTGAGATGCAACATCCTGAATTAACTTAGTTCCTGCTAGAACCCGCACTAAGCATTTCTAAAGCATTGCAAATTTTTTTACATATCTCTTTAGCCCCCCCTACTTTTTGGCCCCTTGTTACTCCTTGATTTTTATAATGAGGGCATCAGCATCTTCTCCTGATTTTATCTGATACATGCGGTTATTCCACATCACTCGGAAGAGTGCTGGAAACTTCAACTATGCCTTTGCCCCCATATTGTTTAACTCTTCCAACCTCCTTCTCAACTCCCTCTGCCTGGTAGTAGTTGCATGTGAAATATCTGATCTGATTTGAAAGGAGAAAGGATTGGAGCTATTGAAAGGGATAGACCCATCCTTTAGCGCTGAGGACAGAATCTGCTCCTTAACTGAATAAGTCCGAAAGTTAACCAGAATCTTCCTTGCTTTTTGCATAGCAGGATTTCTTCTAAAGGGATCCCAGTGCACCCTTTGAATTTTGTGTGCTCAGTCCACATCTTGCACCCCTTTCAGAACCGTACCCTTTAGCAATTTGATCACGAAACCCTTAAGATCAGACCGCTCCAGTGCTTCTGGGACATTAAAAAACCTTAAGTTATTCTGCTGAGAGTGATTTTCTAAGCGTTCTATGTCCTCTTTCAGTTGTTTGTTCTGGGCAGACAGTTTAGCTACTTCCGTTTCGGTCGATCGCATGGAGTCCTTCATCATCTGGATTTCTTTCTCCATGGCCCTAGTTTTTTAACGTGACCTCATCCAATCTTTTGGTTAGTATTTCGCAAGAAGCTTGAATTGCTGCCTGGTTCGCCTCTGAGGTTAGAAATCTGATAGTCATATCATCTTGATTATTTTCTGAGACTGTAAATCTACAGGTTATTTCTTTCTTCATTGCCAAGAGGATATCTGCCAAAGTGGAGGACGCTACATCGGGTTTTCTTGTACTCTCTGGTACTCCTTTAAAGGTCATGTCCTCGGTTGTGCTGTTTCCAATTTCTTCTACCACACCTTCAACCCGTATACCTCCTTGTTGGTCAAAATTACCAGCATCGGTGAGCTCCATTAAGGAACTCCCTGAGTCACCACATGCCAGAATTGAATATTTGTTAGACAGGTTTACTGCTGGGTTAATCGCTATTGGGGCTTCGACTGCTTGCTGATCTCCCGCCTCTTCATTAACCGGGCTTATGATTTTCACAGCATTCACGTTAACATCAATAGGTGCCCCCTGGCATAAACTATCTTCAGCTACATCTCCATGTTTTAAGTGGGAGGGGGCCATTGACGCAGTACTGGAAGACATAACTTTATAGAAAGTTTTGAGGAAGGGGGTAATTTTTATCGTGGGAGGTGATCCTTTCTTCCCCTTTGCTTTCCTTTTACGAACTGGATCACTTATTTTACTTTTGACCCCCACTCCTTCCTCTAAGTTATACCCTTTACCCTTACCTTTCCCTCGTCTAGTACTTACATTTACTTCCGATATAGGAGGGGAGACACGTGGGAGGTAAACTGGTTTTTCGTTTAGTGGGTCAAAGACTGATCTGGCACGGAGGGGGTATCTATTGATTTTAAGGGTACGGGCTGCCTCCGGTTTCACCTCTACTGTGCCTTTCTGCTCAGTTAAACTGCCAATACTGAGCTCACCCTCTTTATTACCCTCTTTATCCATCCATGTAATTGGGGCCTCCTGAACCTTCACCTCCTTTTCCCCCTTTCGTCGGGTGAGGTAGAAATCTCCAGGGACCACACTCTTCTCCGAGTCCTCCCGAGACTGCAGCCTTTTAAAATCTGAAGATTCCCTACCTTAGCGTAGGGACTAGTATTCGACTCAATCTCGAAAAATTCTAAACCTGCACTTGCCCTCTCACAGCAGCACGGGGATCCGCCGCATCCAGGGGAGAACTCACACTGCCCTCTGAGCCTCCCACGACCCGGAACTGAAAGAGAGCAGTGTTGCGTCTCTTCTGTGCACGGGCCGCCTCCGCCCAGCATAAGCACCAGCCGTGTCTCCCACTCTCCTCACCACCCGGACTCTCCTCACCGCACGGGGTCCCAGTTCGGCATACTCTGTTCTCCGGCAACAGCTGCGGCAGCGGCATTACAGGTAACACTGAATTGGGGGTCTTCGAGAGCTTTTTTTTGTTAGGGGGGTATTGGGATTTTTTATGCTCTACACCAACTAATTAAACTATGCTGCCATCTCTAGGGGAGAGCTGAGCCGCGGCCGTTCAGCTGGCGGCCGCCATGTTCCCCAAGCCCCAGCCCTAAAATCTACTGCTCCCTCGTCAGGCGCGGTTGGGGTTTATTATTTTTTTTTTAATGCAACCCCTTTTCTTTACAGGAAACCAGGAGTGAGTTTAAAAAAGAAAAATTAAACGTTTCTGTTTCATTTTTAAGGGCAGGCAGTGGTCCCTGGCACCATTGCCTGCTCCTAAAAAAATATTTTTGCATCTTTTCACAAAAGAGAAGGGGTCCCCTGGGGATCCCTACCCATTTGCGAGTGGCTTACCACCTACTTGAACGGCCCATTTTCGACCTGTCATGTACAAACGCTCTTTTGTGAGCCTGTGACTCACCAACTAGCTTTTGTGACTCGCTATTAGGAAGGGGCGTCCCTTCCTAATAGCGAGTCAGAATGGAATGTACCATTGTTTTGCAACCGAAATTGTGGACCCAAACCACTCTCAGTTTACCACCTACTTCAAGTATGTAGTAAACCACTCGCAAACAAGAAGTTTCCCATTTGTGAATGGATGCAAAAATATTTTTTAAGAGCAGGCAGTGGTCCACTGCCTGCCCTGAAAAAATTCAACAGAAACGTTTCATTTTTCTTTTTAAAATGCAGCCTGTTTTCCTGCAAGGAAAACAGGCTGGATTTTTTTTTTTTTATAACAACATGCTTTATTTATAAAACAGTCACAGACGTGGTGGTGTGCTGACCCCAGCAGGCCACCAACACTGGGATTGCCAGCCATTCCTAATGGGGTGGCATTTTAAAAAGCTTTACACAAAGAATTCTCTGTGCAGTCTACACAGTTCTGGAATAGTCTGCCTTCTTTTCCCTCTATCCCTGATCTGTTCAGCTCCAGGAAGTATTTGAAAATCTGTCTGTCCAGCTGCCAGTAGTGGTTGTAGCTCAGGTGATTGTTGCTGTTTTTCTTTGTAAACAAAGGTTCAGTATTGTGTGGTCCTGGGACATACTGCCCCTAGAGATGGGCTGGCTGGAGAACTGCTTTGTCCAAGTAACACTCACTCGCCTATCACTTCTATTAGCAACAAAAGCCTACAAAGTGCTGGGGCATATTAGCAAGAACCTCATTAAAATTATTTAGCAGGAAACTGCCACTAAAAACTGCGATAATGGGCTTGCTAATACGCGTTATAGAATTCCAATAGAAGCCCAGGTTAGATGTCCTGCACATCTAACCTGGGCTTCTATTGGAATTCTATAACACATATTAGCAAGCCCATTATCGCCATTTTAGCGGCAGTTTCCTGCCGCTAAAACGGTGATAATTTTAACGAGGTTCTTGTTAATGTGCCCAGCTGTACTTAGTGCTACAAAAGCAGTCTGCCTTATTTCTGCAGTGTAAACGTTCTGCTGATGACACATCTTTCATGTGGCACCCTGAGAAGAATGATTTCAGAAACTACCATGGATTAAAGGTCTTCCAAACACAAATCTTGGGTCAATGTCCAACACACATTTAATCATGGCACTCACCTAGCTGATTTGCAAAACCTCACTCTGTAATATCAGAACACAAGATGCTATCTTAGCAGACAGTGTGACTGAATTCTGTTTTAGGCCCTTCTTCCAAGAACTGGAAAGTACAAATATTACAGAAACAGCCAACGAGAAAAGAGCAAAGAAAAGCAAATGCCTGGAAGCCACAGTCATAGGTCACAAATGGTATTAATGCAGATACTACTGCTGATAGGTGGGCTCCAGTGGTTTAGTATTACTCGCAGGAAGGACCTTCACAGCAGTTCTAATGTGGAAAGTTAATTTTAAAGATACGCAGGATTAAAGCCCATGGTAACGTAAGTATTTGAAGATGTGATATGGCGTTTATGATTCACTAATGACAGATAAATAACTTACAACATGGCCAGCCTTATTTTTACTGAAAAGAAGCAGTGTGATACTCGGCCAAAGATGAGAGAAAATTTGCGTTAAAATCTCTCTTTTGCTGTCAGAAGCTACATATCTCTCCTGGAAGAACTTCAGGTAGCTGTCCAAGACAGAGCTGAATGTTAACAATATTTCTTTCTTTGAGACCTAACTTTTGTTCTTTTTAGGCACATTGCTTGCAGAGCTTCTGGAATATAACAAGCATTGTGAAGCAATCTCTTTTATGTTGCATAGCAAAATGTCTACTTCTCTCCTGTGAAAGCATATTTTCCACAGGCACAAGAACTATATGCTCACTTACATCATCCTTCAACTATTGGGTCACTGGTTGAGAGGGGAGAAACCCTACTCAAGCAGCAATCACAGTCCTTGTCTGATCAAAATGGCAAAAATTCCTTCAGTAGAATCAGTGATATGCAATTTTAAAGATTTAACCTAAGTATAGCTCCTAAAAATACAAAGCGCCATTTATGGTTATCTGACAATGAAAGACCCAACGAACGTCATAAATGCAGGCCGACCATGATCAAGCAAAGGCTGGATACAGGTTCCAGGTTACCCTTACTGAATGAGTTACCTTTTAAAGTCCAGTGATAAGATTTCGGTTCACAGTGAGGTGGCTATGAGGAGCAAGGAATGCATTGCGGATTGTTGCCGCTGTAGAATGAAGAGCAGGCAGGACATTGCGGACAGCCGTCGCTGGAGTGTGAGGATCTTGTTGAGCATCACGGATGGTCGTTGCTGTAGATTTGCATTGGCGATCACCAGCGGCAATAGATGCTGTAGGGCGAGTGCAGCTCTCACATTCCCAGTTGTTGCTGGCGGTCACTGTAGCATGAAGAGTCGGGTTCTCAAGAGCTCCATCAGCACGGGCGGGAAGATCTTGGCACAAACAGGCCCATTTGCGGTCGCAAAGAGACCCAAACCTTCAGGTTTGTACCTTTTCGTGAAGGGGAGTGAAACCTATGCTACCCCGGGGGTTCAAGACCTGAGGCGCACCACTTCTGGATCAGTAACTCTCTCCACTAGAGGCCAGCATGGCTCAGGCAGGTCCAGCAGCAGGTCAGCTAGGCATATAGAGGGAGACCTTTGGAGCTTGTTGTGTCCTCCAGCTCAGAACAGGAGGTCAGTCATCTGACCCTTGGAGTCTCTTCAGCCTAGGAAGGAGGGTGCAGGGCTAAAACTCCTTTTCAGCAAGTAGCAGGCAGTAGACAGCAGAACAGCAGAGAGGAAGGGTAGCAGAGTAGCTGTTCCTCTGGTGACAGAGCAGCACAACAGTCCTTCTTCTGTAGCCACAGGTCCAGAGGTGTACTGAAGAGGAAGGTCTTCGGGTTTACAATTTATCCTTGGTGCCGGACGTGAAGGTGGAAAAGTTTCTAGGGGGTTCCACCCCAGAGGTGTTTGGAATCTGCTTCCTTCCTGCCCTGGCCCCAGCTTGTCTGGGTACAAAAAAGACTAGTTTGAAATCCTTTGCAAGTGTGCTAAGGCAGAGTCTTTGTGATGTGCAAGTGTGGTAGGTGACAGCTCCACCCCACTATCAAGTCAGAGATGGCCCATCCTGTTAGCACCTATTCCCTTTGATCACTGTCTGTGAGTAATAAAAAATACCAATTGCCAGCTACAACTAGTCATGTGACCCAGCATACAGGCTACAGGCACCAAATAATTGGGACAATAAAGGCTAACTTTTTAAAAGTGGCACTTTCAGAATTGTGACTTAAAATCCAACTTTACCATTAAGAAGAGTCTTAAATTACAATTCTTTAATCATCAATTTCGATATCCCTACTTGCCCCCAATTGGAAGTTAGCACTTATTAAATGAAATAAGGTATCCCAATGTTATCCTATGGGAGAAGTGGGTGTTGCAGTAGTGAAAACCAAATGTAAGAGTTTTTCACTACCAGGATTGTAAAGGTTAAAAGTACATGTCTCATTTTTTTTAAATGAACTTCATCCTACCCTATTGACTGTAGGACATACTCCAGGAGTAAATTATATGTATTAAAAAAAGAAGTTTTAGTCCTGGTAAAAGGTTTATTTTGCCAGGCCACAATGACATTTTAAAACTGCACACACAGGCTGAAATGGCAGACCCGAGACATGTTGAAATGCTACTTAAGTGGGTGGCACAATGAGTGCTGCAGGCCCACTAGTAGCATTTAATATACAGGCCTTGGGTACATGTAGCACCACTTTACTAGAGTCTATGAGTAAATTAAAAGTACCAATTGGGTGTAAGCTAATTCTAACATATTTATAGGAGAGAGCACAAGCCGTTTTGCACTGGTTAGCAGTGGTAAAGTGCACAGAGTCCTAAAAGCTAACAGAAACATATTCAGGGAAAATGAGGGAGAAGGCAAAAAGTTAGGGGATGGCCCTGCAGAGATGGCAAGATCTAGCAATTGGGATAAGTTGAATTTGGCTATAATCAGCTGCCTATGTACTTTAAACTTTGACAAACTCAATACTTCTTGCAATATTGATTATATTATGCACCTAATTATCTTAATAAAATATCCTCAGCTAACAGCATATATGTACTAGATGTAAGCAAAGTAATGCAACATGGATATACATAACAAAAGAATGCCAAATGATCAATTGTTTTGGGGCAGAGGTTTATCAAAGTATCAGCGTGGGCAACTGCTTCCTTTTGATTGATACTTAGCCCTATTGAGGAGAATCTGCAAAATCAATGTTCTGAATCAATTAAACAGTCTTATGTTTTTTGGTTCATTAAATGCCAGGTCACTAGTTCAACTATGGTGCCATAAAAACATGCCTGCCCTTGAGGTGTGTGCCCGCCAGATGAAGAAAACCATGAAGTTGGAGGAACACATTTATAATAGAAGGGGCAGTCACAGCAAATTATTGAACGTAAGGGGTTGTCCTAAAAACGTTGTACAGTGACTATGAAATTACTATAAGAAAAGAAACAACGTATTCCCCCTGCCTAACCTCACCATTGATTTAATTATCAATGGCTGAATGTAATCACATATCCACAGCCCAGCGCTTTGTTGTACTAGTACGAACTGGATCCCAATCCTATATGCCCGTGGTTCCCAAACTGTGCACCGCGGCACCCCGGTGCGCCGCTATGAGGTGCCATGGGTGCCGCGCTCACGAGTTGGGAAAGTGCACTTTCGTGTCCTCTTTCCCTCGATGCACATTTACTTCCTTGGCGGGTAAAATACCAATTGGCGTGCATAATATTAAAATAAGCTTATGAACTTCCTTTGGCCCTGGCAATAGTTACTCCAAATCGGGGACACCATGATGCCGCAAATATGCGTTTGCCCTTTTGTTTTGCCCAGTGCCTCGGCATTCAAAGTGACGACGCCGAGAGCATAGAATGCCTCTTAATTTGTAAAATATGTGGTGCCGGGGCCCATGGGCTTATAAGTCCACAGCAAACTCCCAGTGCTCTAAATTAGGTGCCAGGCGGGTTGGGATTCCTGTGTAGTCCGTTTTGTTTTTTAACTTCTTTGCTCTGTGGAGCCCGCCTTTTTACTGTAAAATTATTAATCAAACTCCATGTCGATATTTGGCCTAACATCTGTTTTACACTCGTATCACCAGCATTATTTTTACTGTAAATTTGTACAGGAAAAATAATGCTGGTGATACGGGTGTAAAACGGAGGTTTGGTCGAATATCAGCATGGTGCTTGATTAATAATTGCACTGTGAAAAGGCTGTGAAAAGGCGGGCTCAACGGAGCAAATAAAAGTTTAAAAGTGCAAATCGTACTATTGCAGAAGAGGGACAATTAGTAAGTAATATTAATAACCACTTTCCGTAAATGCCTCCATAGATTTATGAAACCCGGTTACTTCCCCAGCAACTTGTGGGTGTGCACTCCGAATAATCCAGTTCTCTATGCCCACGTGGGTTAGGCATCTGTGATTTCTCAACCGGGGAGAGGATGTGGCCTCTGACACAGCTAGAGCGGTCGACCTCGAACCAGGTTTGAGTCTCAGCTGGAATGCTCGACATCCTGTGATTGCAATCTAGGGGCACATCGATATCTCCCCAGTGCTGAACAAAATGAGTGTGCCCATCGCAACTAGTGCTAATGAACGGCACCACCCGCTCCTAGGGGCATGGCACCCTTAGTGGCATCCGGGGCGGGAGCCAGCAGAGACGTCCTCGAAGCAGATAACAGGATAGGGCAGAGCCAGCAAGATAGAAGAGAGGCATGATCACGTGAGCCTACCACGTGAGCTTAACGTCATCAGGAAGGCAGGGTCAATCCTCCCTCCCCCGAGGGTACAAAAGCCTCGGGGGAGGCTGAACTAATCCTCTTTGTCCTGTCTCGACAGCTCCGACGGCAGCAGACCAGCAAAGAATTACAGCTGTAGCTGGGTCGCTGCATGTGGAAAAAAGGGAGAGGGCCTCACAGCGTAGTCTCTTGGTGAGTGATGGTATAATTTCTGTCTGCTTGTTACGAAACAATTCACCGAACTTCAGCAGTGGTACATGTTCAGAAGGGTGATATTGTTAGCTTTAAACTATTCCTCTGTTGTTTCACTTCGAGGAAATGCTTCGGTTGCCACGCAGCGATGGAGGAAGTTCCTGGTCCGCCACCACGCTCGGAAAGCGGCAGCCTAGCCCGGTAATATCGGAAGATGTCACAGCGCTGGTGGCAATGGCGGAGGCCTCGGGTCTCGTGCATTGAACGGTATGTAAACTGCGATCGGCTGTTTCTGCCAGGGTTTAAATACAGGGATAGCTAAAAATCAAATTTCCCGTTGTTTTATAACACAAAGACCAATCGATCTTTGACAATTGGTAGAGATATGATCAGAAGTGCAATATTCAACCGAAAAGGGGCTTCATATGTCACGCATCTATCGGAGTTCAATGTGAATGTTAGCCATTCCTGTCGGTGAAAAAGCAATGCTTGTTGCCTAACTAATGACGTTCGGTACACAGTTCAGGTAATCAGTCGGGTAATCTCCAGCCAGCAGTGTCCCATGGGTAATTTCCAAGTAAAGTTTGATGAAATAGCATGCATTCGGGGGGGGGGGCTCCGAGGCAGAGATAGAGGGGGGGCTTTGGTAACCTCAGAGCCCAGTAACATAATAGGAAGAGCGAGCAAAAGTTAAAATGGGTTCGTCTGGTTACACGCAGCATCTGATTGAAGACTGTACTTACGGTTCCGAAATTCAGGAACGTTTACTTTTTCGGCGCAGAGACTCCCCGGCCACTCATGCAGAACGCCAGTTAGTTTACTTTTATGCGAGGGGAGACGTGCTTGTCCGCAAACATTTTTACGAAAGAATGCGCTTATATTCTAAGCGAGTATCAAGGCACATTGAAGAACAGTGACCGAGCTGCCCAATGCGAGCAACAGATCGCTCAAGCTTCACAGGTTCATGAATGAGAAGCTCGTCAGGCCGGGCAGCTTTCTTTGCATTAAGCTACACCTTCCGAAAATTAAAAAGCTGGACTGGGTGAACTACTCATGCATGTGGACCTGATAAACTAGCGAGCTCTGAATTAATTGTGATTTGTATTCTAATACTTGCGGTTACAAAAAACAGAAACTACACATTTACGTATCCGGAATGGAGGGGACTTCATAGGGAAAGCGATCCTGTCCCATATTGATTAACCCTGGGCGGAGAACTAAGCTCCGTTCGCGGAGTTTGAGAATTTTCGTCAACTTCGCACTTCGCGGAGAGCGCAAAGCTGTCGCCTACTTCGCAATCTACAGCGTAGCGTAGTAGTTTTTCTTCCTTGCGCGCTCAATAGCATTCTCGAGTGCGCGGTAATGACTTACCGTGGTTCTGCGTTCGCTTTCGCGCTTTTCTCTCCCGGTCGCGTTCGCTACGATGTTTGGAATCCGGCCGCACAATCCAACCCGACTGTGAGAACGCGATAACGTCATTCGGACGCGCGAACACGTCATTAGGACGCGCGATCTTCCTTACAGCGCTATGTAGGTAAGATCGCGTTTCCGAACACGCAGAAACTGCAATCTGGCACAGAATATCTTTTGAGCATGTTAAAATGTTCTCAAAAATGTTCATTTAACCCCTCAGATTGTGATTTGGCTGTATTTTTTTGGGCTAGAAGTCCTCTTTTTGTTTCTACTCTTTTTTTCAAAAGAAAGGAAGTGCCCCTGAGTCTCCAACTTCCTGTTCCTGTCCACCAGGCTCCTCCAAGTGCTTTGTCCATGTGGTGTTCACTTTCATTTGGAATTGGAGCTGGAAGGATTACTCTTTGTGTTTGTCTGCTGCATTGTAGCATTTAATTGGATTTATTGAGGAATTTTGGATTTGAACTTTTCTTTCACAAGTAAGTTTGAGAATTGAGAATTGGTGTACTGTAAATGTTTTTTTTTTTAACTACAGTTTTCTGTGCCTCTCAATCTTTCTTAAAAATTATTATTGAGGGAGGCCTGTACTGTTTGGTAAGTTTGCACAGTGCTACAACGTGACCTTACAGTTTTTGTCTTCTTCGCGCGCTCAATGTGCGTGCTTGGGCGCGCAATCACGACGTTTTGTTCAGTTCACGCCACCGAACACGCCGAATTTGCATTCTTGCGAGCAATATCCCTCGAGTTGCCTAAAACGGTCACGAAAATGTAGATGCTGTTCATTTTGCTAATAGAAACTCCTCAGGTTGTCATTTGCTTGTAGTTTTTGGAGCATGGACCACTTACTGTTTCTGTCCTCTATGTACCTTGTTGTTTGAGGGTGGCCTGACTATGTGGGCAGCTTGGTGGCGTCCATTTTGTCAAGCCAAGCATTGTCCTTTTGCCATAGGAATGTATTGTCTGTCTTCTCTTTCTTTTCCTGTTTTTGGGGGTGGCCAGGCCATGTGGGGGCAGCCATTTTAATTCCTGGTACTAGTAGCAGCCTCTGTGTTTTTGCCATAGGCCTCCAAGCTTGTGGCCTACTGTGCCAGTAGGTAGGCCCAAGGGTACTACTAGAGTCCTCCTCATCATGGGTGCATGAAAGTTGTTCAACTGTTATAGGGGTGTTTAAGTTGTAAGTGTAACATCATGTAGGTCATGGATGGCTTTGGATTAATTAGTTTTGGGTGTGTGTTGAATAATATGGCTTTTTCCTGCGCACTAGGTAACCCTAGAATTCAGCTCGCATAGTTTTGGTAAGTTTGCACAGTGCTACAACGCGACCTTACAGTTTTTGTCTTCTTCGCGCGCTCAATGTGCGTGCTCGGGCGCATGATCATGACGTTTTGTTCAGTTCACGCCTCCGAACATGCCAAATTTGCATTCTTGCGAGCAATATCTCTCGAGTTGCCTAAAACGTTCCCGAAAATGTAGATGCTGTTCATTTTGCTAAAAGAAACTCCTCAGGTTGTCATTTGCTTGTAGTTTTTGGAGTATGGACCACTTACTGTTTCTGTCCTCTATGTACCTTGTTGTTTGAGGGTGGCCTGACCAGGTGGGCGGCTTGGTGGTGGCCATTTTGTCAAGCCAAGCATTGTCCTTTTGCCATAGGAATGTATTGTCTGTCTTCTCTTTCTTTTCATGTTTTTGTGGGTGGCACTGGCCAGGCCATGTGGGGGCGGCCATTTTGTGTGACCTTCCATCCTGGTTTAGTTTTTTTGCCGCAGGCCTACAAAGCTGTGTGATTTTTTTCTGCCAGTAGGCCTAGAGTCCCAGAGATAGTCAGCGGGGATGCTTGATGTAGCGGTTTCCATTTTGTCTGTTGAATTTAACATCCTTTAGGGCATGGGTGGCAATGCATTGAATTTTCAAATATGGTGTTTGGGGTGTAGTTAACTGTTTGGGGGAAAACTCCAAATGATTCAGAAAAGGGGGTGGTGATGGACAGAGTATCTGAATTAAGCAGAACACTCCTACCCAGTCAACAGATCAGGGCTTGACCCATCACCGTTTTTTAGCTCACTGCACCATCCCAGCTCAGAACCAGGCTACATGCAAATTAGTCTGTCACTGCCCCAGTGCATCATGGGAACAGGGCAGACGAAACTACCAAGCCAATTCTTTTACTGGAAAGGAAACAAGCTTCCGGGGACCGGTTTCTGGCATTACAGCCGTCTTCGGCCCGGCTTGCTTGAATCCTGATGGTGCAGTGAGCAAGGGACTCATGTCTGAGCATACCCTTCCACGCTTATGGTGGACAAAACGATTCAGAAAAGGGGGTGGTGATGGACAGAGTATCTGAATTAAGCAGAACACCTCTACCCACTCAACAGATCAGGGCTTGATCCATCACCGTTTTTTAGCTCACTGCACCATCCCAGCTCAGAACCTGGCTACATGCAAATTAGTCTGTCCCGGGCCCAGTGCATCATGGGAACAGGGCAGACCAAACTACCAAGCCAATTCTTTTACTGGAAAGGAAACAAGCTTCCGGGGACCGGTTTCTGGCATTACAGCCATCTTCGGCCCAACTTGCTTGAATCCTGATGGTGCAGTGAGCAAGGGACTCATGTCTGAGCATACCCTTCCACGCTTATGGTGGACAAAACGATTCAGAAAAGGGGGTGGTGATGGACAGAGTATCTGAATTAAGCAGAACACTCCTACCCAGTCAACAGATCAGGGCTTGATCCATCACCATTTTTTATCTCACTGCACCATCCCAGCTCAGAACCTGGCTACATGCAAATTAGTCTGTCCCTAGCCCAGTGCATCATGGGAACAGGGCAGACCAAACTACCAAGCCAATTCTTTTACTGGAAAGGAAACAAGCTTCCGGGGACCGGTTTCTGGCATTACAGCCGTCTTCGGCCCGGCTTGATTGAATCCTGATGGTGCAGTGAGCAAGGGACTCATGTCTGAGCATACCCTTCCACGCTTATGGTGGACAAAACGATTCAGAAAAGGGGGTGGTGATGGACAGAGTATCTGAATTAAGCAGAACATTCCTACCCAGTCAACAGATCAGGGCTTGATCCATCACCGTTTTTTAGCTCACTGCACCATCCCAGCTCAGAACCTGTCTACATGCAAATTAGTCTGTCCCTGGCCCAGTGCATCATGGGAACAGGGCAGACCAAACTACCATGCCAATTCTTTTACTGGAAAGGAAACAAGCTTCCGGGGACCGGTTTCTGGCATTACAGCCGTCTTCGGCCCGGCTTGCGTGAATCCTGATGATGCAGTGAGCAAGGGACTCATGTCTGAGCATACCCTTCCACGCTTATGGTGGACAAAACGATTCAGAAAAGGGGGGGGGGGTGATGAACAGAGTATCTGAATTAAGCAGAAAACTCCTACCCAGTCAACAGATCAGGGCTTGATCCATCACCGTTTTTTAGCTCACTGCACCATCCCAGCTCAGAACCTGGCTACATGCAAGTTAGTCTGTCCCTGGCCCAGTGCATCATGGGAACAGGGCAGACCAAACTACCAAGCCAATTCTTTTACTGGAAAGGAAACAAGCTTCCGGAGACCGGTTTCTGGCATTACAGCCGTCTTCGGCCCGGCTTGCTTGAATCCTGATGGTGCAGTGAGCAAGGGACTCATGTCTGAGCATACCCTTCCACGCTTATGGTGGACAAAACGATTCAGAAAAGGGGATGGTGATGGACAGAGTATCTGAATTAATCAGAACACTCCTACCCAGTCAACAGATCAGGGCATGATCCATCACCGTTTTTTAGCTCACTGCACCATCCCAGCTCAGAACCTGGCTACATGCAAATTAGTCTGTCCCTGGCCCAGTGAATCATGGGAACAGGGCAGACCAAACTACCAAGCCAATTCTTTTACTGGAAAGGAAACAAGCTTCCGGGGACCGGTTTCTGGCATTACAGCCGTCTTTCCAGTATAAGAATTGGCTTGGTAGTTTAGTCTGCCCTGTTCCCATGATGCACTGGGCCAGGGACAGACTAATTTGCATGTAGCCAGGTTCTAAGCTGGGATGGTGCAGTGAGCTAAAAAACGGTGATGGATCAAGCCCTGATCTCCTGACTGGGTACGAGTGTTCTGTTTAATTCAGATACTCTGTCCATCACCACCCCCTTTTCTGAATCGTTTTGTCCACCATAAGCGTGGAAGGGTATACTCAGATGTGAGTCCCTTGCTCACTGCTCCATCAGGATTCAAGCAAGCCGGGCCGAAGACGGCTGTAATGCCAGAAACCAGTCCCCGGAACCTTGTTTCCTTTCCAGTATAAGAATTGGCTTGGTAGTTTGGTCTGCCTGTTCCCATGATGCACTGGGCCAAGGACAGACTAATTTGCATGTAGCCAGGTTCTGAGCTGGGATGGTGCAGTGAGCTAAAAAACGGTGATGGATCAAGCCCTGATCTCTTGACTGGGTACGAGTGTTCTGTTTAATTCAGATACTCTGTCCATCACCACCCCGTTTTCTGAATCGTTTTGTCCACCATAAGCGTGGAAGTGTATACTCAGATGTGAGTCCCTTGCTCACTGCACCATCAGTATTCAAGCAAGCCGGGCCGAAGACGGCTGTAATGCCAGAAACCGGTCCCCAGAAGCTTGTTTCCTTTCCAGTATACGAATTGGCTTGGTAGTTTGGTCTGCCCTGTTCCCATGATGCACTGGGCTAGGGACAGACTAATTTGCATGTAGCCAGGTTCTGAGCTGGGATGGTGCAGTGAGCTACAAAACGGTGATGGATCAAGCCCTGATCTCTTCACTGGGTACGAGTGTTCTGTTTAATTCAGATACTCTGTCCATCACCACCCCCTTTTCTGAATTGTTTTGTCCACCATAAGCGTGGAAGGGTATACTCAGATGTGAGTCCCTTGCTCACTGCACCATCAGGATTCAAGCAAGCCGGGCCGAAGACGGCTGTAATGCCAGAAACCGGTCCCCGGAAGCTTGTTTCCTTTCCAGTATAAGAATTGGCCTGGTAGTTTGGTCTGCCCTGTTCCCATGATGCACTGGGCCAGGGACAGACTAATTTGCATGTAGCCAGGTTCTGAGCTTGGATGGTGCAGTGAGCTAAAAAACAGTGATGGATCAAGCCCTGATCTCTTGACTGGGTACGAGTGTTCTGTTTAATTCAGATACTCTGTCCATCACCACCCCCTTTTCTGAATCGGAAAACTCGAAATGCCTTTGTTGTTTGTGTTGTTTAACTTTCAAACCTTGTAGCCATGGGGATTTTCTTTTTTGCATTACGTTGTTATGTAGGCATCCTCCTTTTTCTGGCCATTTAGGGAGGGATATAGGCCTGCTTGAGTTTATTTTTTTCTGGCCTTTACCCATGTACCTGTGATGCGAAATGCAAAAATTCCTTCAGTAGAATCAGTGATATGCAATTTTAAAGATTTAACCTAAGTATAGCTCCTAAAAATACAAAGCGCCATTTATGGTTATCTGACAATGAAAGACCCAACGAAAGTCATAAATGCAGGCCGACCATGATCAAGCAAAGGCTGGATACAGGTTCCAGGTTACCCTTACTGAATGAGTTACCTTTTAAAGTCCAGTGATAAGATTTCGGTTCACAGTGAGGTGGCCATGAGGAGCAAGGAATGCATTGCGGATTGTTGCCGCTGTAGAATGAAGAGCAGGCAGGACATTGCGGACAGCCGTCGCTGGAGTGTGAGGATCTTGTTGAGCATCACGGATGGTCGTTGCTGTAGATTTGCATTGGCGATCACCAGCGGCAATAGATGCTGTAGGGCGAGTGCAGCTCTCACATTCCCAGTTGTTGCTGGCGGTCACTGTAGCATGAAGAGTCGGGTTCTCAAGAGCTCCATCAGCACGGGCGGGAAGATCTTGGCACAAACAGGCCAATTTGCGGTCGCAAAGAGACCCAAACCTTCAGGTTTTTACCTTTTCGTGAAGGGGAGTGAAACCTATGCTACCCCGGGGGTTCAAGACCTGAGGCGCACCACTTCTGGATCAGTAACTCTCTCCACTAGAGGCCAGCATGGCTCAGGCAGGTCCAGCAGCAGGTCAGCTAGGCATATAGAGGGAGACCTTTGGAGCTTGTTGTGTCCTCCAGCTCAGAACAGGAGGTCAGTCATCTGACCCTTGGAGTCTCTTCAGCCTAGGAAGGAGGGTGCAGGGCTAAACCTCCTTTTCAGCAAGTAGCAGGCAGTAGACAGCAGAACAGCAGAGAGGAAGGGTAGCAGAGTAGCTGTTCCTCTGGTGACAGAGCAGCACAACAGTCCTTCTTCTGTAGCCACAGGTCCAGAGGTGTACTGAAGAGGAAGGTCTTCGGGTTTACAATTTATCCTTGGTGCCGGACGTGAAGGTGGAAAAGTTTCTAGGGGGTTCCACCCCAGAGGTGTTTGGAATCTGCTTCCTTCCTGCCCTGGCCCCAGCTTGTCTGGGTACAAAAAAGACTAGTTTGAAATCCTTTGCAAGTGTGCTAAGGCAGAGTCTTTGTGATGTGCAAGTGTGGTAGGTGACAGCTCCACCCCACTATCAAGTCAGAGATGGCCCATCCTGTTAGCACCTATTCCCTTTGATCACTGTCTGTGAGTAATAAAAAATACCAATTGCCAGCTACAACTAGTCATGTGACCCAGCATACAGGCTACAGGCACCAAATAATTGGGACAATAAAGGCTAACTTTTTAAAAGTGGCACTTTCAGAATTGTGACTTAAAATCCAACTTTACCATTAAGAAGAGTCTTAAATTACAATTCTTTAATCATCAATTTCGATATCCCTACTTGCCCCCAATTGGAATTTAGCACTTATTAAATGAAATAAGGTATCCCAATGTTATCCTATGGGAGAAGTGGGTGTTGCAGTAGTGAAAACCAAATGTAAGAGTTTTTCACTACCAGGATTGTAAAGGTTAAAAGTACATGTCTCATTTTTTTTAAATGAACTTCATCCTACCCTATTGACTGTAGGACATACTCCAGGAGTAAATTATATGTATTAAAAAAAGAAGTTTTAGTCCTGGTAAAAGGTTTATTTTGCCAGGCCACAATGACATTTTAAAACTGCACACACAGGCTGAAATGGCAGACCCGAGACATGTTGAAATGCTACTTAAGTGGGTGGCACAATGAGTGCTGCAGGCCCACTAGTAGCATTTAATATACAGGCCTTGGGTACATGTAGCACCACTTTACTAGAGTCTATGAGTAAATTAAAAGTACCAATTGGGTGTAAGCTAATTCTAACATATTTATAGGAGAGAGCACAAGCCGTTTGGCACTGGTTAGCAGTGGTAAAGTGCACAGAGTCCTAAAAGCTAACAGAAACATATTCAGGGAAAATGAGGGAGAAGGCAAAAAGTTAGGGGATGGCCCTGCAGAGATGGCAAGATCTAGCAATTGGGATAAGTTGAATTTGGCTATAATCAGCTGCCTATATACTTTAAACTTTGACAAACTCAATACTTCTTGCAATATTGATTATATTATGCACCTAATTATCTTAATAAAATATCCTCAGCTAACAGCATATATGTACTAGATGTAAGCAAAGTAATGCAACATGGATATACATAACAAAAGAATGCCAAATGATCAATTATTTTGGGGCAGAGGTTTATCAAAGTATCAGCGTGGGCAACTGCTTCCTTTTGATTGATACTTAGCCCTATTGAGGAGAATCTGCAAAATCAATGTTCTGAATCAATTAAACAGTCTTATGTTTTTTGGTTCATTAAATGCCAGGTCACTAGTTCAACTATGGTGCCATAAAAACATGCCTGCCCTTGAGGTGTGTGCCCGCCAGATGAAGAAAACCATGAAGTTGGAGGAACACATTTATAATAGAAGGGGCAGTCACAGCAAATTATTGAACGTAAGGGGTTGTCCTAAAAACGTTGTACAGTGACTATGAAATTACTATAAGAAAAGAAACAACGTATTCCCCCTGCCTAACCTCACCATTGATTTAATTATCAATGGCTGAATGTAATCACATATCCACAGCCCAGCGCTTTGTTGTACTAGTACGAACTGGATCCCAATCCTATATGCCCGTGGTTCCCAAACTGTGCGCCGCGGCACCCCGGTGCGCCGCTATGAGGTGCCATGGGTGCCGCGCTCACGAGTTGGGAAAGTGCACTTTCGTGTCCTCTTTCCCTCGATGCACATTTACTTCCTTGGCGGGTAAAATACCAATTGGCGTGCATAATATTAAAATAAGCTTATGAACTTCCTTTGGCCCTGGCAATAGTTACTCCAAATCGGGGACACCATGATGCCGCAAATATGCGTTTGCCCTTTTGTTTTGCCCAGTGCCTCGGCATTCAAAGTGACGACGCCGAGAGCATAGAATGCCTCTTAATTTGTAAAATATGTGGTGCCGGGGCCCATGGGCTTATAAGTCCACAGCAAACTCCCAGTGCTCTAAATTAGGTGCCAGGCGGGTTGGGATTCCTGTGTAGTCCGTTTTGTTTTTTAACTTCTTTGCTCTGTGGAGCCCGCCTTTTTACTGTAAAATTATTAATCAAACTCCATGTCGATATTTGGCCTAACATCTGTTTTACACTCGTATCACCAGCATTATTTTTACTGTAAATTGTACAGGAAAAATAATGCTGGTGATACGGGTGTAAAACGGAGGTTTGGTCGAATATCAGCATGGTGCTTGATTAATAATTGCACTGTGAAAAGGCTGTGAAAAGGCGGGCTCAACGGAGCAAATAAAAGTTTAAAAGTGCAAATCGTACTATTGCAGAAGAGGGACAATTAGTAAGTAATATTAATAACCACTTTCCGTAAATGCCTCCATAGATTTATGAAACCCGGTTACTTCCCCAGCAACTTGTGGGTGTGCACTCCGAATAATCCAGTTCTCTATGCCCACGTGGGTTAGGCATCTGTGATTTCTCAACCGGGGAGAGGATGTGGCCTCTGACACAGCTAGAGCGGTCGACCTCGAACCAGGTTTGAGTCTCAGCTGGAATGCTCGACATCCTGTGATTGCAATCTAGGGGCACATCGATATCTCCCCAGTGCTGAACAAAATGAGTGTGCCCATCGCAACTAGTGCTAATGAACGGCACCACCCGCTCCTAGGGGCATGGCACCCTTAGTGGCATCCGGGGCGGGAGCCAGCAGAGACGTCCTCGAAGCAGATAACAGGATAGGGCAGAGCCAGCAAGATAGAAGAGAGGCATGATCACGTGAGCCTACCACGTGAGCTTAACGTCATCAGGAAGGCAGGGTCAATCCTCCCTCCCCCGAGGGTACAAAAGCCTCGGGGGAGGCTGAACTAATCCTCTTTGTCCTGTCTCGACAGCTCCGACGGCAGCAGACCAGCAAAGAATTACAGCTGTAGCTGGGTCGCTGCATGTGGAAAAAAGGGAGAGGGCCTCACAGCGTAGTCTCTTGGTGAGTGATGGTATAATTTCTGTCTGCTTGTTACGAAACAATTCACCGAACTCCAGCAGTGGTACATGTTCAGAAGGGTGATATTGTTAGCTTTAAACTATTCCTCTGTTGTTTCACTTCGAGGAAATGCTTCGGTTGCCACGCAGCGATGGAGGAAGTTCCTGGTCCGCCACCACGCTCGGAAAGCGGCAGCCTAGCCCGGTAATATCGGAAGATGTCACAGCGCTGGTGGCAATGGCGGAGGCCTCGGGTCTCGTGCATTGAACGGTATGTAAACTGCGATCGGCTGTTTCTGCCAGGGTTTAAATACAGGGATAGCTAAAAATCAAATTTCCCGTTGTTTTATAACACAAAGACCAATCGATCTTTGACAATTGGTAGAGATATGATCAGAAGTGCAATATTCAACCGAAAAGGGGCTTCATATGTCACGCATCTATCGGAGTTCAATGTGAATGTTAGCCATTCCTGTCGGTGAAAAAGCAATGCTTGTTGCCTAACTAATGACGTTCGGTACACAGTTCAGGTAATCAGTCGGGTAATCTCCAGCCAGCAGTGTCCCATGGGTAATTTCCAAGTAAAGTTTGATGAAATAGCATGCATTCGGGGGGGGGGCTCCGAGGCAGAGATAGAGGGGGGGCTTTGGTAACCTCAGAGCCCAGTAACATAATAGGAAGAGCGAGCAAAAGTTAAAATGGGTTCGTCTGGTTACACGCAGCATCTGATTGAAGACTGTACTTACGGTTCCGAAATTCAGGAACGTTTACTTTTTCGGCGCAGAGACTCCCCGGCCACTCATGCAGAACGCCAGTTAGTTTACTTTTATGCGAGGGGAGACGTGCTTGTCCGCAAACATTTTTACGAAAGAATGCGCTTATATTCTAAGCGAGTATCAAGGCACATTGAAGAACAGTGACCGAGCTGCCCAATGCGAGCAACAGATCGCTCAAGCTTCACAGGTTCATGAATGAGAAGCTCGTCAGGCCGGGCAGCTTTCTTTGCATTAAGCTACACCTTCCAAAAATTAAAAAGCTGGACTGGGTGAACTACTCATGCATGTGGACCTGATAAACTAGCGAGCTCTGAATTAATTGTGATTTGTATTCTAATACTTGCGGTTACAAAAAACAGAAACTACACATTTACGTATCCGGAATGGAGGGGACTTCATAGGGAAAGCGATCCTGTCCCATATTGATTAACCCTGGGCGGAGAACTAAGCTCCGTTCGCGGAGTTTGAGAATTTTCGGCAACTTCGCACTTCGCGGAGAGCGCAAAGCTGTCGCCTACTTCGCAATCTACAGCGTAGCGTAGTAGTTTTTCTTCCTTGCGCGCTCAATAGCATTCTCGCGTGCGCGGTAATGACTTACCGTGGTTCTGCGTTCGCTTTCGCGCTTTTCTCTCCCGGTCGCGTTCGCTACGATGTTTGGAATCCGGCCGCACAATCCAACCCGACTGTGAGAACGCGATAACGTCATTCGGACGCGCGAACACGTCATTAGGACGCGCGATCTTCCTTACAGCGCTATGTAGGTAAGATCGCGTTTCCGAACACGCAGAAACTGCAATCTGGCACAGAATATCTTTTGAGCATGTTAAAATGTTCTCAAAAATGTTCATTTAACCCCTCAGATTGTGATTTGGCTGTATTTTTTTGGGCTAGAAGTCCTCTTTTTGTTTCTACTCTTTTTTTCAAAAGAAAGGAAGTGCCCCTGAGTCTCCAACTTCCTGTTCCTGTCCACCAGGCTCCTCCCAGTGCTTTGTCCATGTGGTGTTCACTTTCATTTGGAATTGGAGCTGGAAGGATTACTCTTTGTGTTTGTCTGCTGCATTGTAGCATTTAATTGGATTTATTGAGGAATTTTGGATTTGAACTTTTCTTTCACAAGTAAGTTTGAGAATTGAGAATTGGTGTACTGTAAATGTTTTTTTTTTTTTAACTACAGTTTTCTGTGCCTCTCAATCTTTCTTAAAAATTATTATTGAGGGAGGCCTGTACTGTTTGGTAAGTTTGCACAGTGCTACAACGTGACCTTACAGTTTTTGTCTTCTTCGCGCGCTCAATGTGCGTGCTTGGGCGCGCGATCACGACGTTTTGTTCAGTTCACGCCACCGAACACGCCGAATTTGCATTCTTGCGAGCAATATCCCTCGAGTTGCCTAAAACGGTCACGAAAATGTAGATGCTGTTCATTTTGCTAATAGAAACTCCTCAGGTTGTCATTTGCTTGTAGTTTTTGGAGCATGGACCACTTACTGTTTCTGTCCTCTATGTACCTTGTTGTTTGAGGGTGGCCTGACTATGTGGGCAGCTTGGTGGCGTCCATTTTGTCAAGCCAAGCATTGTCCTTTTGCCATAGGAATGTATTGTCTGTCTTCTCTTTCTTTTCCTGTTTTTGGGGGTGGCCAGGCCATGTGGGGGCAGCCATTTTAATTCCTGGTACTAGTAGCAGCCTCTGTGTTTTTGCCATAGGCCTCCAAGCTTGTGGCCTACTGTGCCAGTAGGTAGGCCCAAGGGTACTACTAGAGTCCTCCTCATCATGGGTGCATGAAAGTTGTTCAACTGTTATAGGGGTGTTTAAGTTGTAAGTGTAACATCATGTAGGTCATGGATGGCTTTGGATTAATTAGTTTTGGGTGTGTGTTGAATAATATGGCTTTTTCCTGCGCACTAGGTAACCCTAGAATTCAGCTCGCATAGTTTTGGTAAGTTTGCACAGTGCTACAACGCGACCTTACAGTTTTTGTCTTCTTCGCGCGCTCAATGTGCGTGCTCGGGCGCATGATCATGACGTTTTGTTCAGTTCACGCCTCCGAACATGCCGAATTTGCATTCTTGCGAGCAATATCTCTCGAGTTGCCTAAAACGTTCCCGAAAATGTAGATGCTGTTCATTTTGCTAAAAGAAACTCCTCAGGTTGTCATTTGCTCGTAGTTTTTGGAGTATGGACCACTTACTGTTTCTGTCTTCTATGTACCTTGTTGTTTGAGGGTGGCCTGACCAGGTGGGCGGCTTGGTGGTGGCCATTTTGTCAAGCCAAGCATTGTCCTTTTGCCATAGGAATGTATTGTCTGTCTTCTCTTTCTTTTCATGTTTTTGTGGGTGGCACTGGCCAGGCCATGTGGGGGCGGCCATTTTGTGTGACCTTCCATCCTGGTTTAGTTTTTTTGCCGCAGGCCTACAAAGCTGTGTGATTTTTTTCTGCCAGTAGGCCTAGAGTCCCAGAGATAGTCAGCGGGGATGCTTGATGTAGCGGTTTCCATTTTGTCTGTTGAATTTAACATCCTTTAGGGCATGGGTGGCAATGCATTGAATTTTCAAATATGGTGTTTGGGGTGTAGTTAACTGTTTGGGGGAAAACTCCAAATGATTCAGAAAAGGGGGTGGTGATGGACAGAGTATCTGAATTAAGCAGAACACTCCTACCCAGTCAACAGATCAGGGCTTGACCCATCACCGTTTCTTAGCTCACTGCACCATCCCAGCTCAGAACCAGGCTACATGCAAATTAGTCTGTCACTGCCCCAGTGCATCATGGGAACAGGGCAGACCAAACTACCAAGCCAATTCTTTTACTGGAAAGGAAACAAGCTTCCGGGGACCGGTTTCTGGCATTACAGCCGTCTTCGGCCCGGCTTGCTTGAATCCTGATGGTGCAGTGAGCAAGGGACTCATGTCTGAGCATACCCTTCCATGCTTATGGTGGACAAAACGATTCAGAAAAGGGGGTGGTGATGGACAGAGTATCTGAATTAAGCAGAACACCTCTATCCACTCAACAGATCAGGGCTTGATCCATCACCGTTTTTTAGCTCACTGCACCATCCCAGCTCAGAACCTGGCTACATGCAAATTAGTCTGTCCCGGGCCCAGTGCATCATGGGAACAGGGCAGACCAAACTACCAAGCCAATTCTTTTACTGGAAAGGAAACAAGCTTCCGGGGACCGGTTTCTGGCATTACAGCCATCTTCGGCCCAACTTGCTTGAATCCTGATGGTGCAGTGAGCAAGGGACTCATGTCTGAGCATACCCTTCCACGCTTATGGTGGACAAAACGATTCAGAAAAGGGGGTGGTGATGGACAGAGTATCTGAATTAAGCAGAACACTCCTACCCAGTCAACAGATCAGGGCTTGATCCATCACCATTTTTTATCTCACTGCACCATCCCAGCTCAGAACCTGGCTACATGCAAATTAGTCTGTCCCTAGCCCAGTGCATCATGGGAATAGGGCAGACCAAACTACCAAGCCAATTCTTTTACTGGAAAGGAAACAAGCTTCCGGGGACCGGTTTCTGGCATTACAGCCGTCTTCGGCCCGGCTTGATTGAATCCTGATGGTGCAGTGAGCAAGGGACTCATGTCTGAGCATACCCTTCCACGTTTATGATGGACAAAACGATTCAGAAAAGGGGGTCGTGATGGACAGAGTATCTGAATTAAGCAGAACATTCCTACCCAGTCAACAGATCAGGGCTTGATCCATCACCGTTTTTTAGCTCACTGCACCATCCCAGCTCAGAACCTGTCTACATGCAAATTAGTCTGTCCCTGGCCCAGTGCATCATGGAGACAGGGCAGACCAAACTACCATGCCAATTCTTTTACTGGAAAGGAAACAAGCTTCCGGGGACCGGTTTCTGGCATTACAGCCGTCTTCGGCCCGGCTTGCGTGAATCCTGATGATGCAGTGAGCAAGGGACTCATGTCTGAGCATACCCTTCCACGCTTATGGTGGACAAAACGATTCAGAAAAGGGGGGGGGGTGATGAACAGAGTATCTGAATTAAGCAGAAAACTCCTACCCAGTCAACAGATCAGGGCTTGATCCATCACCGTTTTTTAGCTCACTGCACCATCCCAGCTCAGAACCTGGCTACATGCAAGTTAGTCTGTCCCTGACCCAGTGCATCATGGGAACAGGGCAGACCAAACTACCAAGCCAATTCTTTTACTGGAAAGGAAACAAGCTTCCGGAGACCGGTTTCTGGCATTACAGCCGTCTTCGGCCCGGCTTGCTTGAATCCTGATGGTGCAGTGAGCAAGGGACTCATGTCTGAGCATACCCTTCCACGCTTATGGTGGACAAAACGATTCAGAAAAGGGGATGGTGATGGACAGAGTATCTGAATTAATCAGAACACTCCTACCCAGTCAACAGATCAGGGCATGATCCATCACCTTTTTTTAGCTCACTGCACCATCCCAGCTCAGAACCTGGCTACATGCAAATTAGTCTGTCCCTGGCCCAGTGAATCATGTGAACAGGGCAGACCAAACTACCAAGCCAATTCTTTTACTGGAAAGGAAACAAGCTTCCGGGGACCGGTTTCTGGCATTACAGCCGTCTTCGGCCCGGCTTGCTTTAATCCCGAACGTGCAGTAAGCAAGGCACTCATGTCTGAGCATACCCTTCCACGCTTATGGTGGACAAAACGATTCAGAAAAGGGGGTGGTGATGGACAGAGTATCTGAATTAAGCAGAACACTCCTACCCAGTCAACAGATCAGGGCTTGATCCATCACCGTTTTTTAGCTCACTGCACCACTCTGTCCATCACCACCCCCTTTTCTGAATCGTTTTGTCCACCATAAGCGTGGAAGGGTATACTCAGATGTGAGTCCCTTGCTCACTGCACCATCAGGATTCAAGCAAGCCGGGCCGAAGACTGTTGTAATGCCAGAAACCGGTCCCCGGAAGCTTGTTTCCTTTCCAGTATAAGAATTGGCTTGGTAGTTTGGTCTGCCCTGTTCCCATGATGCACTGGGCCAGGGACAGACTAATTTCCATATAGCCAGGTTCTGAGCTGGGATGGTGCAGTGAGCTAAAAAACGGTGATGGCTCAAGCCCTGATATCTTGACTGGGTACGAGTGTTCTGTTTAATTCAGATACTCTGTCCATCACCACCCCCTTTTCTGAATTGTTTTGTCCACCATAAGCGTGGAAGGGTATACTCAGATGTGAGTCCCTTGCTCACTACACCATCAGGATTCAAGCAAGCCGGGCCGAAGACGGCTGTAATGCCAGAAACCTTTCCCCGGAAGCTTGTTTCCTTTCCAGTATAAGAATTGGCTTGGTAGTTTGGTCTGCCCTGTTCCCATGATGCACTGGGCCAGGGACAGACTAATTTGCATGTAGCCAGGTTCTGAGCTGGGATGGTGCAGTGAGCTAAAAAACGGTGATGGCTCAAGCCCTGATATCTTGACTGGGTACGAGTGTTCTGTTTAATTCAGATACTCTGTCCATCACCACCCCCTTTTCTGAATTGTTTTGTCCACCATAAGCGTGGAAGGGTATACTCAGATGTGAGTCCCTTGCTCACTGCACCATCAGGATTCAAGCAAGCCGGGCCGAAGACGGCTGTAATGCCAGAAACCGGTCCCCGGAAGCTTGTTTCCTTTCCAGTATAAGAATTGGCTTGGTAGTTTGGTATGCCCTGTTCCCATGATGCACTGGGCCAGGGACAGACTAATTTGCATGTAGCCAGGTTCTGAGCTAGGATGGTGCAGTGAGCTAAAAAACTGTGATGGATCAAGCCCTGATCTCTTCACTGGGTACGAGTGTTCTGTTTAATTCAGATACTCTGTCCATCACCACCCCCTTTTCTGAATCGTTTTGTCCACCATAAGCGTGGAAGGGAATACTCAGATGTGAGTCCCTTGCTCACTGCACCATCAGGATTCAAGCAAGCCGGGCCGAAGACGGCTGTAATGCCAGAAACCGGTCCCCGGAAGCTTGTTTCCTTTCCAGTATAAGAATTGGCTTGGTAGTTTAGTCTGCCCTGTTCCCATGATGCACTGGGCCAGGGACAGACTAATTTGCATGTAGCCAGGTTCTAAGCTGGGATGGTGCAGTGAGCTAAAAAACGGTGATGGATCAAGCCCTGATCTCCTTACTGGGTACGAGTGTTCTGTTTAATTCAGATACTCTGTCCATCACCACCCCCTTTTCTGAATCGTTTTGTCCACCATAAGCGTGGAAGGGTATACTCAGATGTGAGTCCCTTGCTCACTGCTCCATCAGGATTCAAGCAAGCCGGGCCGAAGACGGCTGTAATGCCAGAAACCAGTCCCCGGAACCTTGTTTCCTTTCCAGTATAAGAATTGGCTTGGTAGTTTGGTCTGCCTGTTCCCATGATGCACTGGGCCAAGGACAGACTAATTTGCATGTAGCCAGGTTCTGAGCTGGGATGGTGCAGTGAGCTAAAAAACGGTGATGGATCAAGCCCTGATCTCTTGACTGGGTACGAGTGTTCTGTTTAATTCAGATACTCTGTCCATCACCACCCCGTTTTCTGAATCGTTTTGTCCACCATAAGCATGGAAGTGTATACTCAGATGTGAGTCCCTTGCTCACTGCACCATCAGGATTCAAGCAAGCCGGGCCGAAGACGGCTGTAATGCCAGAAACCGGTCCCCAGAAGCTTGTTTCCTTTCCAGTATACGAATTGGCTTGGTAGTTTGGTCTGCCCTGTTCCCATGATGCACTGGGCTAGGGACAGACTAATTTGCATGTAGCCAGGTTCTGAGCTGGGATGGTGCAGTGAGCTACAAAACGGTGATGGATCAAGCCCTGATCTCTTCACTGGGTACGAGTGTTCTGTTTAATTCAGATACTCTGTCCATCACCACCCCCTTTTCTGATTCGTTTTGTCCACCATAAGCGTGGAAGGGTATACTCAGATGTGAGTCCCTTGCTCACTGCACCATCAGGATTCAAGCAAGCCGGGCCGAAGACGGCTGTAATGCCAGAAACCGGTCCCCGGAAGCTTGTTTCCTTTCCAGTATAAGAATTGGCCTGGTAGTTTGGTCTGCCCTGTTCCCATGATGCACTGGGCCAGGGACAGACTAATTTGCATGTAGCCAGGTTCTGAGCTTGGATGGTGCAGTGAGCTAAAAAAACAGTGATGGATCAAGCCCTGATCTCTTGACTGGGTACGAGTGTTCTGTTTAATTCAGATACTCTGTCCATCACCACCCCCTTTTCTGAATCGTTTTGTCCACCATAACCTTGGAAGGGTATACTCAGATGTGAGTCCCTTGCTCACTGCACCATCAGGATTCAAGCAAGCCGGGCCGAAGACCGCTGTAATGCCAGAAACCGGTCCCCGGAAGCTTGTTTCCTTTCCAGTATAAGAATTGGCTTGGTAGTTTGGTCTGCCCTGTTCCCATGATGCACTGGGCCAGGGACAGACTAATTTGCATGTAGCCAGGTTCTGAGCTGGGATGGTGCAGTGAGCTAAAAAACGGTGATGGATCAAGCCCTGATCTCTTGACTCGGTACGAGTGTTCTGTTTAATTCAGATACTCTGTCCATCACCACCCCCTTTTCAGAATCGGAAAACTCGAAATGCCTTTGTTGTTTGTGTTGTTTAACTTTCAAACCTTGTAGCCATGGGGATTTTCTTTTTTGCATTACGTTGTTATGTAGGCATCCTCCTTTTTCTGGCCATTTAGGGAGGGATATAGGCCTGCTTGAGTTTATTTTTTTCTGGCCTTTACCCATGTACCTGTGATGAGTGCCCATGTGGAGCTGTGGTGGTAGTAGTAGTGTGCTGTTTTGTTTTTGACAAATTGGCCTGTGTCTTGCCATTGTTCCTGTTGGCTTACTACTGTTCACATCCGCATTGCTATCTGCTGCAGGTCACTGATGCTGCATCCATCCAAAATGATGCACAAATTAAGGATAAACAAGTTCCACTTCCACTACATTTGCATTTTAATTCTTTGCTATTCTTACTCTTACTGGATGTACTAATATTTCTAGTAGTAATTAAAGCTAATAAAAAATCCATATTCGACTGATGTTGTTCTGCCTTCTTTGCTTGTAGGTGCACAAAAGACTGAAGAGATGGTGTCTGTCATCATTCATCGTAAGCATGGGCGAATTTTGCGAATCTCGCGTTCGCGAATTTTGCGGATTTGCGAACTCGCAATCCGCAAAATCCGCGAATTCTCGTGAATTTGCGGATTTTTTATTTTTTTTGTGTTTGCGCGGGTTTCTGCCAGTTCGCGAGGGTTTTGTACAATTTCGCAAACGCGAACTTACCTGTCGGGTCGCAAGTTTTGCTAACTTGTTGTTTCTACGTGTCCAGCCTGTTTGGGACACTCTTCTTCATCACTGCCACCCTCTGTCACCACTGCTACTCTCTGACTACTCATTCCACCCTCTGGCCCACCCATGCCACCCTCTGTTTCATCACAGCACCCTCTGGTTGTCCAGTGTACATTATTGTGGTAAAGCAAAGCACACCTTCCCTGCCTCAAGTGACCTGAATTAATTTGGGGCTGATTAATGTGTCACAGAATATTTCTTTAGCTGGCACCTGCTTCCTTAGTGCTTCCTGATTAGTGATCTTTTGCACTTGCTAAGTGCTTTCATTGTTGCAAAATTAGTTACAACACCTGCCCTGCCCCAACTGACAATAATGAATTAGGGGCTGATTAATGTGTCACTGGATTTGAACTTCCAGCCTGGCTCCTGCTTGTCTCCCTTAGCTGTAATTCAGGACCTTTGTGGCATATGTGGAACTATTCTGAGGGTCAGAGCAGGGTCACATAATAGTTGCAAGTAGGCAACTGAACTCTGGAGGGGCCCCTCAGGAAGCACTACAGGAAATGGCTACTAATGATGAGCTTGAACTTTTGAACCTGGTAAGTAGTTTCAGTTTTGCTAAAATCGTATTTCTGCAATTTAGCGCTTATTCGCGGGGCGCGAAGTTGAACTGGGAAGCCGCGAACTCACGCGAACAGTGCGAGCAAGCCATAAAATCCGCTGCTCGCGGATTTGCGGATTTTGCGGGAAATTCGCGAATCTCGCGGATTGCGAATTTACCGAAAATCCGCAAAATCCGCAAGCGGAACGGATTTTCCGCCCATACTTAATTCATCGCCTGTTCTACTGCCAGACGGACGTCCTTCTGTACTACGTCATGTGTGGTGTGAGTGACTAACCTGACCAGACATTATTCTCAGCAACTTGTGCAACTGAGTGCTGCTGCTGACATCTGAAGAAGATGGGCCCAAAGAAAGCAGGTACCAGGTCCTCCAAGACCAAGAAAGTTGCTGAGAAGAAGGAAGAAAAGAAGAAGGAAGTAACACTTAACCACTTGGCTGCTAAGGCTTTGAAAGCTTTATAATGGGATTTCCATTGAAATGAATGGGAGGGGCATGACGAGTTACCCTTGTCATTAGCAGCCAAGAGGTTAAGTCTGGTGTTGACCCGAAAACCTTTTTTGGGAAAAAACCGGGGTCCAAGCTGGGGCCAGCACCTCCGCATCAGTGGGCCCAAGCCACCACCCCAGGCCCAAGCAGATGAGTGGGGAAGAGGTAGCCAGCCTAATGGTGGAAAGCAGTGATACTGAGCCTGACCTGAACTTATCTCAATCTCAAAGTAGTACACATTCCACCCAAGAGGGAACACAGCAGAAAAGTGGTGAACAACAACCAATAGTAGATGTTCAACAACCACCGCCCGCAATAGTAGATGCTCAACGAAAAGAACAACCACAACCACCGCCTGTAATAGTAGTTGTTCCACAACCACCGCCCACAATAGTAGATGTTCAACGAAAACAACTACCACAACCACCGCCTGCAATAGTAGTTGTTGTTCCTCCCGAAGTCGGGGCAGTTCAGGAAATTAAGCCTGATGCAGAGCAAGAAGAGGCAGCACCTCCTGCAGGAGATCTATTGTTTTCCAAATCCGCACCAAGGAAAAGGAGGGTTAGTCCATTGAGTTCTTCGCCAAGCATCCCTTCTGATGATCTTGACCTCAATTGGGAGCCAAAACAATCTGAGCATGAGAGGGCGAGACATCCCAGGAAGACCAGGCTAGGGAAAAGGAAGGTTCCAGGAAGACTACCACTTATGGAGTGCAATGTTCAGCAGCCGGATAATGATGATGGTGATGATGTGTCAGACCCAGTCATCACAAGCATTACTCCTGGCCCTGAGGACATGGAGACCAACATTTTAACCCTATCAAGAATGGCTGCGACTAGGAATGTAGTAGCACGCATACCACCATCACAGGCCACACCAAAACTACCTCCAGCTTCCATTTTTACATTTGCACAAAGCCGGCAGCGTCCTACATCCAGCACAAGTTCCACCTCAGCAGAAGTAGGTAGTGGTACTACTGCGCAGCCACATAGTGAAGTTCACCACACAACCTCCAGTTCATCCGGCATTGGAAGTGGCACCTCTAGCAGGAGACAAAAGTTAAGCTCCCCAGTGTGGGACTTCTTTACAGTTAGCGCAAATGAGGAGAACATTGCTATATGCTCCATTTGTCATTCCTCTGTTAGTCGTGGTAAGCTTGGTACAAACTATGGTACCGGAGGCCAAATGACCCATATGAAAAAACACCACCCAATCCAGTGGGAGGACCCCCTACGTATCATAAAAGCAGGAACTATTAATGTTGGTCGGGAAGCAGTAGAAGGTCCATGGGTAACCGGACAGGAAGAAGAGGGAGACATTCTATCTGGTAGTGGTACACTAAGTACGCCTGTCCCACTCCCCAGCACTGCAGTGGTAGAACCCAGATCCTCCGGATCAGCAGCATCTCTGTGGCACCAGAGTAAGAGTAGTAACCCGGAGACACCAAGGAGTACGGGTGCGAAGTCTGCGACACGAAGTACTGCATCTGGCATATCTGAAAGAAATACCAAGCAGCGTACCATTCTTAGCATGTTTAGGAAGGAGGGAAAGTACGAGCGCAACCACCCAATAGCACGTTTGTACAATGCTAAGCTTGCTAAAATGTTAGCTCTGGACCTTCTCCCTTTTTCTTTTGTTGAAGGGATGGGTTTCCTGGAATTTGTGACAACCCTCTGCCAAAATGGAATGTTCCCAGCCGATACTATTTTGCCAGAGTTGCTGTTCCAGCACTACACCACGACGTGCTGGAATTGCTTGGAAAAGCCTTGCAGCAGAGTGTTGTGCATATTATCCACCTGACAACAGACATGTGGAGCAGTTGCCAAGCCACAGATTACATGTGCATCACTGCACACTGGATCTCTTTTTCAGATGTTAGAGACAAGATATCTACAGGCTTTGACACTACTGAGATTTTTAATGATACTCGCAAACATGCTACTGTAGCCATGTTTGCTATGGAGAAATCGCATACTGCTGCACACATTTTGGATGAGTTCAACAGCAAGGTCTTTGAATGGCTGCAACCAAGAGGCCTCAATATTGGTTTTGTTGCCACCGACAATGGCAGTAATGTAGGTAAGGCCATGGAAGATGGCCGCTATTTCAGGGTCATGTGTTTGGCACACTGCATTAACATTGTGGTTCAAGACTTTCTGAAAAATGAAAGCAAAGTCAGCAACTTACTGACCATTTGCAGAAGAATCTGCACGTATTTCAATCATTCTTTTAAAGCCCGGAAGCAGCTATGGGTCATTCATAGTGAGTGTAACATGCCAGTCAAAGCACTAATCCAGGAGGTACTAACACGTTGGAACTCTACGTATTACATGCTCGAACGGCTGTTTGAGCAGTACATACCACTTAATGCTTATGTCATTAGAAGAAGATCAGGGGATCCTACTGTTAAAGCCATGCCCGTTGAGATGTGGCAATGGGACCTCATTAAATGCCTGACTGAGATGCTACTTCCTTTTGAGGTCTTCACGCGTGCAGTCAGCAGGGAGGACTGTACTATGAGCCAAGCAATCCCATTGTTGTACATGCTTGAGCAAGAGCTGAAGGAGGTGTCTGAAACATACGAAGGTGTGGAAGGAAAACGTGAAGCATGTAATTTTGCGAAGTCCTTAGCAAGCCGCTTATCTGAGAATACAAGGATTCAAAATAAGATTTTGTCACATCAACATTACATTACTGCCACAATTTTGGATCCACTGTACAAATTATTTGTGAACAGTAATGCAGTAATTCCTTTTTCAGAAGGGGATGTTTCCAAGTACAAATTGTAATAGCCAAGGAAGCCACTGATTTAGAAAACGAACGGCTCTCAATTAGAGGCCTGCCAGTGCCAGCCCAGGACAGTGCAAGTACTACTGAGCATCCTACAGAGTCAAGTTCTTCTTCACAGCATGCGAGCAGTGCGTTTGCTTCCCAGCAGTCACCAACACAAACAATAACAGCAGCCGCACCAACAGGATCTTATTCATCAGACACAAGCAAAAAAATAGCTGCTTGTTTTGTACATAATAGCCTCTACACTGTATTCGTGGACCTGAGGGCGGCCTTCGACCTGGTCCCTCGTAAAAAACTTTGGGAGGTATTGGCCAAATTGGGGGTCCCTAAGGGCCTGTTGGAGATGATTATTCATCTCCATACTGCCAACTTTGCACAGGTAAGGTGTGGCAGGGAGGGTGCCCTGTCGAATAGGTTCCCCGTTGATAGGGGGGTAAGGCAGGGTTGTGTGCTTGCACCGACCCTGTTTTGCCTCTATGTCAACGGGGATATCCCTCATCTGAATGGGGTGGCCAACTCTGATGCTCCCAAGCTGGCGGGATCCCGAGTGCCGGCGATCATGTTCGCCGACGACACTTTACTGTTATCTAAGTCTATGATGGGTATCCAGCGAGTACTCGATGGCTTTGTGGGTTTCTGTGGGGAACACGGTCTAGAAATTAACACCTTAAAAACTAAATTTATGGTGTTCAATCCCTCCCCAAAATTCCGCTCCACCCCTAATATTGGACAAAGCAGACTGGAAAGGGTGAGAACTTTTGAGTACCTAGGAATTATCCTAAATGAGAGAATGACCTGGTGTACCCATCAAGAGAAAGCACTCCTTAAACTGATTCAGTACTCGGGTGGTACCATGAAGCTCCTGTGCAATAACAAGTCATCTATCCGGCCCGTTGGCCCACCTTTGCAGATCTATAGGGCACAGGCAAGGGGGGCTGCCATGTACGGGTGTGAGCTCTGGGGCCATGGAGCCTCTCAGGATTTGCTGAAAGAGGAGAACAAGTTTATTCGGAGGATTGTAGCCCTTCCACCCAGTACTCCACTTGTTCCCCTAAGGATGGATCTTGGAATGCGACCCCTTGACGAAGAACTGGCTTTTCGACCGCTAGCATACTGGCGTAGGTTATGGTCAGTCCCGGAACTGATCAGCTATAGACAAGGTCTTCAGGAGGTGCTCGCAATGCCTAATGCGGGGGAAATCAAATGGTTGAAATTCATTAAAACTGAGCTGGAGGGTCTGGGTCTTCTGAAACTGTGGTCCGACCCTCTATCCACCTTCCCACTTTTCCCCAAAAAGCTACTGGCAAAGGTATATCATGATAGCAAATTACTGACACTGCATCGTCACCAAAATCATGGGACATTAACAGAGACATTCCTACGGACTAAGGACATTTATATCTTTGAGCCAGTGCTAGACAACCTATATCCCTCCCTGCTTAGGAAACTCTACTTACAATGGAGACATGGGTCCCTCCCACTCCGAGTATTTACAAGTAAGTGGAGCGAACATGCAAATAGCGTATGTCCAGCTTGCAAACTGGGCGACGAGTCCGAGCTCCATATAATCTTTTTCTGCCCAGCATATCATGAGATACGTAAGAAATGGATCATCCCTTTATGCAGAATCCTGGGATTTGTTGAGTGTCTGGCCGCTTTAGAGTCCTTAAAACAGACCCGTCGAACCACATTGTATTCACAGTAGCTAAGTACCTAGGTGCCGTGTGGTTTTTGAGGAGAAAATGTATTAAGGCCGTTTAGTGAATACAATATACAATAATGTGATGAAATTCTCCGTAATGGACTGAATGAATTTGCTAACTATAATCATTTTTAACTGTTTTAATGGAATGTTATAATGTCTTTTATGGTGAAACATTTTACCGAAATAAAGAATAAAGAAGAAGTTTTGTACATAAAGGGATGGGGAAGTCCGTTGCTGTCACAAAGCAAAAAGAGGACGAGCAAACCAGAGCACCAATGAACTTCGAGCGGATGGTCCAGGCCAATCTGGATGATACAACAGAGGTGTTCATGGAGCAAAGCCCATTGGTGTATTGGTATAGGACAAGAAGCCAATGGCCAGTGCTCAGCAGGCTTGCGATAAAGTATCTAGCTTGCCCTTTTGCAAGTGTCTCTTCTGAGCGTGTGTTCAGTGCTGCTGGTGCCATTGTGACTGTGAGAAGGACCAGTCTCTCGCCCAAAAGCTTGGAGAGGTTAACCATGATAAAAATGAATCAGCACTTGATACCATCAGACTACAAAGTCAGTGAATCAGAGCTGGAAGAGGAGAGCGAGTCGGAAGAAATAAGTAGTGGGTTACAGGACCTACTTCTCTCAGAAGAACCACCAGGGTTTGAGGACGAGCTCCTCTTCCCTGACAACTAGGCTTAGAACTTGTTACATTCTCCCTTCCTTTATTTCTCCCTTCCTTATTTGTGTGTATCTGTCTTTCTGACTCAAACTTGAAAACCAACACCATCTTCCTTTCTCTTTTAAGTACCTATTGGAGTTGCACATCTGAGCATTTACTGTGCACTCCACTCATCAGAGTCCTGCTCCGTCTTCCTGACTCACTCTAAATACATTTCCATCTTGCCATACTTTGGATGGAGATGGACAATAGTGCAATAATGTAGCCTCTAACAGTCCCTCCATAACAAGTGAAACGTACGTGACTACAGCCATCTTCTGTTTTGTTTCCAATCTGAAATGCATCACTGTCTTAAGGCTACACCTCTGTCTGCAGACATACACAACTCTTCAATGTCAGAACTTGAGTAGGGATCCAAAATTAAAGTAAACTCGTCATCACTTTCAGAAGGCTCCGCTGGATCTGTGATCTGACAGCCACAAAGAAGAGAAAGACAGGTATATGAAATAAATGATGCCATACATTGCATTGGCTGCTTGCTGACTCAGAGCAAATGTGCATGAAGTAGAAGTATACTAGTAGTTTCAAAGTGCTTGTGTCTCAAGTGATGGTCAATGTTTCCATGTTGTTTAATAATATGTATCCAATTGTACTCCTACTACTGCAGGTGCAGTCTGGACTTAATCGCAGTCACTCACTACAGACTTAGTTGCTGTTTTTGGTCTGTTGGAGAACATGTACACGTGCCACACCGGATGATGATAATGGTGACCACCATACCATCTTTGCACGCTGTCAATCACTTTGATCAGAGATGATTGATGGAATATGTTCAGGAAGTGGAATACAAGGTAAACACACAACCAATCAACAAGTAGCACAGCAGACCTAGGCTACATGTGTGTGCAGTGGTGGAATGGAATAGTGGTATGATTGACTGACATTGGCGCATTGATTTACATTAATCACTTGTTTTGGAAATACTAGGTTGATGTATATGCC
Source organism: Lissotriton vulgaris (assembly GCF_964263255.1). Taxonomy (NCBI): domain Eukaryota; kingdom Metazoa; phylum Chordata; class Amphibia; order Caudata; family Salamandridae; genus Lissotriton; species Lissotriton vulgaris. The sequence goes on from NC_141693.1 coordinate 1,105,791,472, forward strand.
TTTTGTCTGAAACTCTGAAAAATGTAAGTTAATGGAGTTTGGGCCACAGACTCACATCCCGGTGTTGTGGTGTGGCCCTGTAACTGTTCCTTGCTGGCTCCTATCTTGTTGTTCTTTTCGATGACTGCTGTGCAACTAGAAGAGTAGAGTTAATCAATGTATCAAGCAGCCTCAGTCTGAAAATCTTCTCGCTCACGAGTCTTGTCTTTTTTGCACTACACCGTAATTGATTTTTATGTTTTCATTCTGTTAACTTATTTTATAATACCCCATTTCTTCTTTCATCAACCCTTACAGGCAGGCCTTTCACCCAGCGTTATTATACGTGGAGCAACAACTCACACTTACCTTACCAATCCTCCTCATCATCATCCTGCTAGAGGTGCCCAAGAATTATATCATCAATCAATCAGTCATAACAGTGTCCATGGAAGGGAGGAAAAAATGAATGACGAGATACAACTACACATTTGGCCCTGGATAATACATTAACTTTAGTATCATTTTCATATTTTTCTTTGATTCCTTTTTCCTCTTCATTTATTTTACGCTTGTGCTTGGTCATTGATTGTTCACTTAAACTATCTAAATTTTGTTTGCTAGCTTTCAGCCCGCTACATCAGGTATTACGGTTTCTCAGGGGGCATACAGCCTAGGCAAAAGTCATATCATATCATAAGAAGTACTTCCTTTGAATTGTGTAGTAGTAGTTAAGTAATTATCACTTATTATTAAACATCAAGTTAATAATAAACCTTCATCGTGCATCCATTTCGTTGTTCTTAATTGACTTTACATTTATTGGGGAATTGTGGATCAGCAATCATCGTCTTCATTGTTTTGCTTTTGTTCTCTCCATGCGTACTGTTTTTCTTTGTCAAACCTTTCCCCAAACCCCCGTTCCCATCCATTCATCAAACCCTAACCCTCTTCCCCCAGGCTGTGTGGTTTTATATTGAGGTGTGATGTTACTTCATTAAATCTACACCAACAATTGATCACACGCTTGCTGGGGCAGATGTGGTGAAACCATCAAACCAACACTAATGAAATCAAATGTCAACAAGGCAGGGCGAGGATCTTCTTCTGCTTGCCCACCCAAGCTCACTTTATGTAATAGTGTACAAGGCAATTAGTTTCCCAAAGTGACCCAACGAATAAATGTAAATCATTGCTGGCATTGTTTGAATTTAATTTTAGAACATTTACGTTTACGATTTGTATTGTGTTTTAATGACTCCAACGCAACTACAGTTATCTTCTTCTACTTTTTCAGTCCCCGACACCATTGATTTCTTTTAGTTTGTTTAGCAGTTGCAATATTGTTTGTATTTTTTGTCCGTATTATGTACTGTAATTTTCTACTTCTCTCACATTCTTTCTCAGGCAAATGACTGTCTCTTTGTTTTTGTTTTCCAATGCTAGTGCCAGTGTCTAGGAGTCTAGTCTACTACAACCACGGCATATTCTCCGTTGTCTTTGGAAACCATGCAGCCCTTACGGTGCCAAACGTAATCATCATCAATCACAGGTAAGAAAAGAAGTTTGCTGGGAGGTATAATGGAGGAGAGGCTGGTAGTACTAATAGGAAAAATATAACTGATTGAGGGGCACAGCATCTATCTGTTTGCATGTTACACATGTGGTCAATTAATAAAGTATTTCAATCAAACACTGGCCGCTGCCCTGCATCTAGAGTAAACCTTGTGACGTACAACAGTAACACCACCACAAAACAACATCATATCATATGTGTAAGTTGAAAATAATAACATTTATTCATGTATAAAAATAAATATCCTCCTATCCCACCCCTATCCCCACCCTAACCCCAACCAATGTCCAAGTCCAAAGAATGTCCCACAAAAATAACCCCAACACCCAATTCCCACCCACCAACAAAAGTATTAAAAAAGGGGCAAATCAACAGGGTCCGGGTCCATTACAGTTGGCGGGCTTTAAGGTGTTTGTCCACAATGATCTTTACGTGCTCCTCTAATTGGTCCTCCAGCTTGGCCACCCGGAGGAGAAGTTTTTGCCGAAATGCACGGCACCTACATTTGCATCCATGCTGTGTGGGGGTGGCAGATGTTAAATGCCGGCAGTGTGCGGCTGCCTGGCCACGGCGCCGTACTCCTACAGGTGGAGCCTTGCTGGGGCCAGATGCATTGGAAGAGGCAGCAGCCGCCTCTTCCTCCTCCTTCTCAGCCTCAGCCACCAGCTTGCGGTACTCCTCCACAATGGCCTGCAGTTTCCTTTGCCGGGCCCTGGCTTCCAACTCCTTCCGCAATGGTTTTGAGGAAGGAGTATGAGTTTCTATAAAAAAAGAAACAGAACTGTAACTGAAACTCTTCATAATTAATTCAACAGTACATTGTGACTTATTAGCACTACCAAGCGCAGTACATACAATTGGTGTCAACTTTTAGTATCTATCTAATCTGTCCTCCTGCTTCCCCTGCCTGTATCATTTGTTGAAGTTTTTTCAGCCAATTATACTTGCCCTAGTACTGGGTGGCCTTGAGTACACATAAGAACAAAAGTCTTTTTTGTATCTCCTTTTATTTTTTCAAAGTAAGACTCTGCTTCCAGTGACAGTCTTCACCTATGATGAATACAAATACATTTAGGGGGCATCCACCCATTAAAAGTAAATGTCTTATCATTCTTTATTATCGGCTTAGCTGGTTTCACTTTCCCCAGCAACCACCCATGCGTCCACTCCTTCCTTGCCTTGGGTTTCATTGACACAAACTCCGCTCATGATTCTTGCTATCCACTGTATCCATGCAACCAAATTATTTTGCCCAACCAGGCCTGCATTTTCTTTGACCTCCCAGTTCTACCCATCCTTTAACAACCCATGCATCCGATTCATATCAGCCATGTGAATGAACCTTCCGAAGTATCCTTCTATGGTAGTTAGTCTTATTATTACATCTCTTTAGTCCTTCCTCCTTCCACCCTAGTTCACTTCTTTCCCTTTTTGTTCAACACATCCCTCAAGGTCATCTGATCTGACTTTTAGTCTTCTCCATAAGTTTCACAGCTGAGTTGGAGTCCGATGGAAGAGGCCTTGTTTACTCAACTCAAACTGGTAATGCTACAAAGGGTGTCTTCTTCAACCATTGTATATTGTCCAGTACAACTTCAAATTCTTACTTTTTTAATAAGTCTCATAGCACAGTGATGAAAAAAATGTCCCCCTTCCACCTAGTAATGCAAATAAGTAATGAATATAACTTTCCACCGCCCAGGAGAAGAAGATTGCCTTCCACAAAACAAGGGATTTGCAGAGCTTTCGAAAGATGCATGTGTAACCACTAACAGTATACGTTCAACGGTGAGAGGTCTCCCACAATTCACACATTTCTCTATCGTGCACTAGATGTACAAACTGTACAGTATTTAATCTTCTTCATTTTGCATGATGGAGCAGGATGTTTTTCATGGAAATACTTACAAGTTACAACAATACAAAGCTTGTTATTAAAAAAATAAAGTTTTTGAACTTGCACAAAGACTCTGTGGTATATTTTCAGTGTCTGGGGTGTTGAGGACTGAAACGAGTGAGTGAGCCATAGGGTATTCTTCTGTTCTGGCCTGGGTTGTGTAAAATCATTGGGGATATATATCTAACTATCTTCGTGTGGGGGTCGGGAGTGGGACACATGACTATGACCGAGACACTTAGGTAGGTAGACTAGACGGTCATTGGTTTATGGGTTCTTCTGACTGAGTTCTGTGACCAGGGTGTAAGGTCCAACCTCCCTATCACCAACATCAACAACATCCTATTTTCTTGTGCATAGTTCTGTGTGTGATTGTGTATGTGCAGAGAATAATAACCACAACAGTAGTAGAAGTACACTAACTGAAAAAAATTAGTAGGCCAACATCTGGTTGTGCATTTTTGTTGGTGGGAATTGACAAAGACTGGAGATTACAGAGGACAACGCAAAAGACAGGAGTGGACCCAGTGGCTACAGCTATTCTATCACAGCTTTATTCAAAAGAATACCTTAACTAAAGAGTGGCCAACAGAGCAAGCTTAGCTACACACAGTCTAATAGTAGTAGCACAGAGAGTCTTGGGGCAGAGGCAGTTTGAAGGAACTGAAAGTCAGGGATGGCATTGGATAGTTACCAAAAATTTGGAAAACAAATTTAAGACCAAAGAAGGTTTTGCTAACATTGAATTAGGAAGGAGGATTAATAGGTTGGAAAAAATAAGGTGCGTTAAAAAGTTATGGAAATATAATTGTTAATAATATAAGCACTGTAGGACTTACTGGGGCCAGCAGCAGGATCCTCTGTAGATGAGAGCTCCTGTGGTTGTCCCTCCAACTCGGACCCCGTCTTCTTGCCCTTGGGTGATGCTGATCATGTAAGAAATAATAAAGAAAGAGAAACATTAAGTGCTGTGAAACAATGACCTCATTCAAAAATCCTCTCAAACATTTTAGGGAACAACAATTCCAATAAAATTGACTTCGAAATGACTACTGGCTTGCAAGATCCACAGACCGTCTACTGAAAGAACACTAATCAAATGTGCCATAAACATTCTGATTGCAGAATACTAACGAAGCCAGTACCACCTGACCTACACCACCTATTCAAGAATCCAGACGGGCCAATTGTTCAGTAAGTCGGCATTTAAATTTTATTTTTGCCCGCAAACATGAAGAGATGATGAGATGGAGGACACATGCATAAATTTGTACATACACATAATTGTTGGTTTCTTGCGTCAGAACTGCTACTGACTCACCTGACCATGCTATTGCGGTGCTAAGCCTACCACTCAGTAAACAAACTCAAACCGGTTCTATGGAGGGGTGGTGTAAATAAGAACTAACTAAGCATTCAGTGACAGAGGAGGCGTCATGCAGACCGTTAAAAAAATATGAACTAATACTATCCATCCACCACTATTTCACTAATGGACAATGTAAGGACTAGACTCTAGCAATAGCATCAACTAACTTCAGTTCTCTAAAAACTATAACATCAATAATCAGAAGCCCAAGCTAGCGCTAAGTTACAAACCAGTAAGAGAAGTGGCGAGCAGCACCTGTGTCATACAATAATAGAAGAATTTGAGACGGAATTGATCTGCAATGTAACTAAGCGCACCAGTAACCGTGTTACTTATTCGTCCAAGAATTATACACAATACTTATACTACTATAATATATATTACATTATTAATATTACTAGCTACTCACCAAGCCCCACGACTTCAACACCTATCAGGTCCAACAGGTCCTGCTCCCTGTCCAGAAGGTCTGCCCACCGGTGGGCCAGCTGTTGGTGGGTGCGCCGGATTTCCGAGCGATGGTAGACTGCCCGGCGCACCTTCGCCCACCGGCGATGACGCTCCTCTGGAAGGTAACCGGACCCTGGCCTGCCGCCTGCTGCCAAGGTCAAGGGGAGGTGGCGCTGGATGAAAAAAAACAGGGCGGCCACCTCCGCCTCCCCGAAAAGATTCCGGGCCTGCACCCCTGCAGGTCGCATTCAGCCGGCTTAAATAGGAGCTTAAATAAAGAAGTAAAATAAAACAGTAGAAAAGCTAAAAAAAGGTGGAAAAGTAGAAATAAAATGCAAAATATAAACTTAGGGACAGAGAGAGATAGATGAGAAGTAAAAAAAGTAAGAAAAACTGTGAAAATAGGTAATGATTAAACAGATATAAGGTGGATAGAAAACTAGGCCTAGAAGCATAGCATAGAGTGTGAAAAACAAGATGGCCGCGCCCATCGCGACCACGTGGGTAAGTGTTCGCGCGAAATTTCACGCGAACACGCACTTTGTCAGTGTGAACAAGTAGTTGTGTTCCTGAACAATACGTGCACCGCGTGAACGCCTTATTCGTGACCCGGAAGAGGAAGTAGGGGACGCGGGCGGGCGGGACATTTGAAAAAACAAGATGACCGCGCCCATAGCCCACCACATGGGTAAGGTCGCACCCTACAATCCCCCGAACACGCAGAGAGCGCCCCGAACACGTACTACGCGCTCCCGAGCAAGAAAAACGGCTCACGAACGGGACCAGCAAGCTACTACGCAAGCTCGCGAAGCTCTCGTAGTGCGAGAACGGCTTCGTGTAGCGCGACTACACGTACTACGCCCACCCTTAATATTGATTCATAACAATACGTGTAAATATCGATATGTAGACATAAGGCCAGCAGTGTTATATATTCATGCATTAGATTTAAACTTTTGGTTCACACATTTTATGAATCGTTAGCTGAAAACCGTTTGCTTGCTGAAGCTGCTGTTCAAGAACCAGTAACAATAACTCTTCAAATATTTGCCAGGAAGACGCTGATTAGCTCAGTTGGTAGAGCGCAGTGCTATTAAATCCAAGGCCATGGGTTCGGATCCCGTTCTAATAACCTCTCCTTATGCCTGTTGTTTCTGCTTTGCAATATGGGGGCACTGTTAACGTATATTGTTGTCTTATATCATGTTGAGCCCTGTCTAATGATTCCTTGTTAGCAGTGCTGGCCTCTTCTTCTCGCAAAGATGTACCTGGGCGACCATGGGCCGTGCATACTTGCACACCCATGACTCTCGGGGCTGATAGCGAATTTAAAAGCATTTATTTCCTTTTACATTTGTGTTAGTGCTCCATTTGGACTTCTAGGAGGTACGTGAAGAAAATAGTCAGAAATGCAGTAGCATTACTCGGGGTAAAAAGAGTTGCGTAAACATGCCTTTACATAATAAATTAGAAGGAACGGAAGCGTCTCAGCTGCTCTGACAGAGCATTAAAATGGATTGATGGTCCTTTACCCGTCCCTGAATCCCTTTACAAGCGAACAAATTTACAAAAGCAAATGTTAAGTCACATGAGGCAAAAGGGACAATAGTGAGCAAATAAAATACAAGAGTTAGCATACGGCACATTACGGGAGGAAAAAGTGACATGTGGGCAAGTTACTAAAGGTGATATATGAACCGGGGGCTGGAACGCATGGCCCGCACAGATGCACAAAAATGTATATTTAGTCATTCTACCCTCGTTCTCAGAGACGGGAGGGGAAAACAGTGCACTTCCGGCGGCCTTCTTATTGTGCCACCAGATTAAAGCGGTTATCGCGTCAGTTATTTGCATTGCCTCTTTATCACTCCCAGGACGCCTATTTATTCGCGACCATGGTGCCATTTGGGAATTTCACTGTGGGACAGTATCTTTGCTTAGCCTGATTACTGTTTGCGGGGGGGAAACAGTGCAACTCCAGCAGCTGCTTATCGTGCCATCAGATTAGAGGGGTTAGTGCTCGAATTATTTTCTTTTCCTCTCAATCGCCCAGCCTGCCTATTTATTAGCGGCCGGGGCACAGCTAATGTTCCTTGATTCGCACCTGTGTAAATCACACAATTTACAATTCAATTGTAATATTCCATGGACACCTATATAAAGGCTTAATATTGCAGTAAGAAATATTCCAAACATACAGATGCATATAGGTTGAGTTTAGACAATGGGAGAACATCCACGAAGACCTAAATCCCTCATTGGGGAATGAAAATGTAAAGAGGCACAGGGAGGTTATGAAGCTTCACCAGCCATGAGCAGGAGAGGAGAGGAAGCTGTTCGGTCAGGCTGACCCCTGTTTTCTCTCTTCTGATTGTTTCCAATATGAGCATGTCATTGGGCCAATTTTTCCTCCATGTGCTCCACAGGGCTATACTTCTGACTAGACACAATTTGATTTAACCCGCTCGTTACCTTCAAAGGAATGTCTCTCTTGATGGAGCGGCCTCAATCCTTCAGACTAACCTTCTAATTGAGGTCTGTAATTCACCGATATTTTATAGACAAGGCACACCACCAACCATCGAGATATCAAATGGTGGGAGAAAACTAATTCCAGCAACAACGTATGTATTTCAGGTTGACATACATGTTTCTCCCCACCCAAATTTCATATTTCAAACTTTTCACATTGCAGTTCCCCAACAAATCAGATCATGTTTTGAAAATTGTGCCCTGATGTTCCTGCACGAGTAGCCCTTCTTGGGGGGACTTACATCCAAAGGGAATCCATTTACAAAAAAACATTCAGGAAAAATTGCCAGGGACCTTATCTCAATATTTCAAATAATGTTATGACTGGCATTATTATATTGTTTTGTTAAAGCTGACAATTTAACCATGCACATTATGTATCCATCGGCCCTTGACTATCCCGCTCATTATAAATTAGTAAATGATCACTTATCAAGTGAAGGGAATCGATTGTTCCCCAGTTTCATGTTGAGTTTTGCAATTCATTATATTATTCTGTTAGATCGGACATACTTAGCGAGGTATTCCTCTAGATATTTTGACTTCACTTCCCTAATTTTGCTGAAATCATATTTGTTGGCATCAGGACAACTAATACGTGGTAAAGTGTTGGTGCACTCCCCCTTTTAAACTAGATCTTTTGACTTCACTTCCCTATGTTGCCGAAATCATAGTTGTTGGCAGGAGTACAACTAATACGTGGTAAAGTGTTGTGCACTCCCACCCTTTAAACAGATAAAAATTGGCATACACGCATCTGTCTCATTTTTATACTTACTAGTCCCTATTAGATGGTGCAACAGGAGCCCAGGACATGTTTATCAAATGCCATAAAGTGGGCTGCAGCACTTGTTGTGCCACTCCCTGAAGTAGCATAGTAAAACATATCTCAAGACTGCACTGCAACCTGTGGCGCAGTTTAATCTGCTATTTACCCATAGGGCAGGCCCTAACCACTAATAGGGCATTTGGCTTGGTATTTGGTATTTCAAACGCAGGAATTAAGTGATTATGTTTATATGCCCTAACAGTGAAAAGCTCCAAAAGTCGCCTGGGAAGAGATAGATGATTTCTTTCCCGCTCTTTTTGTGTTGTATTATAAACTGCCCGTAACATTTAGAAAGTTGGCATTTTTCTGCCTAATCTAATGTGCCTTTCTGGAAGTATCCACGTCACATGACTATGGATGGTTTTCTTGTATACGCCTTTTCACACTCACTTGCTCACTCATTTGAAGAACCAAACAAGTGAAATTTGACAATTAATGAATATTAATGAAGAACCAATTACCAATTACATTTTAATTAAAAGCAGACATATTTGGTAGGTCAGGGCTGTCCCTTCTTTAATGCAATCCCTACACTAGGAGGATCAACATGGCCAGACGACATATGTTGGCTCCTAGTATATAATCGGGACGTGCAATGTTCATTCTAACTTTCTCTCTTAACGGTGGAATTTGGCACAAAAGCATAATATGTTGGAGCCTTGCATAGCTATGTCATTATCGTGAATATTTTGTGTTAATTTGCCATTTTATCAGAGCAGTCAGTGAATGCGTACAAATATAGCCATAAAACACTGTTCCAGTTTATAGGTTCATTTTAATGCGTTCACATTTCCCATTGTGAGGGTATGAAGTTTGAATTCCTGTAATATATGAAGTCGTCCTTATCGTGACCGCCTGTAGGGACTTTAAGGGTCATATTGTATATATTACTGCAACACTTCATTAGCTAAGATGAGGCTCCGTCAGCCGCGGTGAATACTTCGTATTGTATATTCTCTGCATAATATTTCCTCGGGCTTCGCTTTGTCAGGCATCATATTTATAATGGATGAGGTAGCCTTCAAGAACATAGAATCTCCAGCTGCGTCACAGGCTGGCAATTGTCAATGCGTATTTTATCAGTGCATCATTGATGCCAGGTAGCTTGACAAGGAATGCAGGTCACTACAAGTAATTGCAGTCAGTTGAGAAATCGATTTATTAACTGTCTACCGTCTACGGTAGGACTGGCAGCCACAGGTCAGTTGGATAGAAAGGTTTGAAAAGCAGCAAGTGAGGAATTCACCCCGGAATTAAAGGGAGGATTCCAAGGTGCCAGAGGGGGGTTTTCCTGGGTTAGTCCCATTCAGCTTACTACGGTGCAGTTGTCGTGATCAGGCCTCAACATAAGCATCATAATAGATGGTGGGTTACCGATGGGGGGCCCAGTATGCCATCCGCTGTGAATTGACAGGCAGTGGTAGCTGAGGTGGCACCCAGCAGTGAAATCTGTTATGTCGGGGGGAGGGCGAGCGCACCAGTAAGCTACTCGCCCTGTGGCGGGGTCCCAGGCAAGAAAAGGGTGTGGACTTTCTTTTTGGTATGGACTGGCTGCCCATGGAAAGGGCAAGCAGTCATTGTAGGGCTCTGGGCTGGCGGGAGAGGGGGGACTGACCTGCTGGTAGTCCTGACCACTCATGCCCTACCCAAGATGCCGTGTATTTTTATAAACATTGGAGGGGGTATACCCCGGTATGGTTGTCACAAGTAGTGGCAGATTATTTACATGCGGCTCTGTTGACCGGAGGGCGGTCAACTTAAGGAGAGCAGGCTATCCTGGTTGTGGCCGGCTGGCACAGCCCCGAGGACAATCAAAAGTCCCCTTAGAGAGTGGGACGTAAATATAATGGCAATTTATAACTTTGAGATTATTTTAATGTTGTGGTGTTGATAACCAAGTATGTTAAAGATTTACCTTAATCAAGATTAATGAAGGATTAATGACACTGCTTGAAGTTTTAATAAAAGACTACGCGGTGAACGACAACAACCTGCTTCATGTCTTTTATGGGGGGAGGGCGACTCGCACCCGGTAGGCACACTAATGTAAAGCGCTCTGATACCTTCGGGTCCAGTTCGCGCTGAATAAAACTCTGGAAAAACAAATGCCAAATGCAGGGCTTTAAGTCAGTTTAAGTGGGTCAGGTCCTGCCAATGGACACTGGGAGTTCAGTCTCAGCACGAGCTTTTCAGGTCTCTTTCTGGCTCTCCATTTTTGCCCTCACCATCAGGGTGAAAAATAATCTTAATTCTGCAGCAGTACCACCCTTCCTTGAAATTGATGTAAAATCGAAAATACTCGTTATGTTTCTTTGACAGTCTCATCATGTCACAACTGAAGCATTTTCAATAATATAACAACAAAGCCATAGTTTTTGATTATTTATTTTATCTTATGCAACTAGCAAGCATTGATAAAGTAAAGCCAATAGTCCTGGCTTGTTGTAAGTGTGATTACAATACCTTCATTATTGCATCCCAATTACTTTAGGTAGCCACCAGTAGGTACTCCCGAGGTCGTTCTTACCCCCTCCCCACCCGCCCACCGGTAAAAAAAAACGGTGGGGAGCCACGGCCAACTGCCAATTAGGTAAAGGGATCCACGGGTCAAAAAAGTTTGGGAACCACTGCTATATGCCTTTGTGGATGCATGGATACATGTAGAATGCAATCACACATTTTCTGTTTAGTGTCATTACAGCAGCCAGGTATCAAATAACGGTATATTGGAAGGGTGCTTGTTTTCTCAAGTATAAGCAATAGTGGCTATAAACAAAATGTTCCACAGGGAAAGACTTGTATGCCACCACATAACCAAAGAAGGAAATGCGCTGGTTTATTTCAATATTTAGTTGTGTCAAATGTTAGATGAATTAATGTTAATGGTTGAATAATTGATTCCTTTTTCCGTTTATTTTTTTTATGAGCGACTTACAGATGAACTAGATGGATACACATTATTTTATTATAATACGAACTAGATGGATACGCATTATTTTATTATAATACAATATGATGTTCGATGTCAACTTTCGGGTCTTTTTGTATTTACTGAAAATTGTTACAAATATTAAATATGGGAACAGCATTAAATCTTCATAAAACATTATGATATAGTTCTTATGTACAATACATTTAAGAACGACGATGTGGATTGTGAACTGTAGACTAAAATTCGAGGCAGACCAGTACTTATATTTAAGCAGATTGCCACAAAAGGAAAAATGCTTTGATTTATTAGTCCTGTAAATCCACTAACCCCCTACTGGAATAAAAGGAAAAATTACATTAATTAATTGAAAACGGTACATTGAATGTCAAATTCTATGTTGTTAGATCTCATTTTATTTTAAAAAAAATGATTCAGTATAAATACATTTTTGATTTACATTTAATGTATTAGGACTGGAAACAATTGGAAGAAATATATTTATAACTTAGTAAATCCAAACTTTACCAGGTAAAATTTGAATATCTATTATAGTGAGCCAAAAAATTGCCTACCACTGTATCTAAGAAGAGGTGGACAGAGTTTGTCTGCATCGGCTTTAATTCACAAAATAACAGTGGCAGCAGAAACAACATAACACACCCCTCACCACCCTCTGACGTCATAAGGCTCATCACCCGAGATTTAACACTAATGACAGGATCTTTCCTGTGTGTTTTCCAACAAATGTTATTTATGGCAGTCATAATATTTCTGTGTAGTGCTCATACATTTGGGAGGCAACGTCTGACGTCTAAAAAAAGGAAAAGGATGCAAAAAGAAATGGAGGCCGATGCTGCTACTCCTGAAATATGCTGAGGCACATATCCAACAGTGATAGCAGATGGAACGAGACATGATAAAGTGAAGGGATGTAGTGCAGATACCGGTCAGGACAAGTAGGTTTACAAGCCTGTTTTGGAATTTCAGATAGTTTATTTCAAGACAGATGTACAATGGAAAGAGGAGTTGCAGGAGGTGGAAGCTTGCACATACTCTCGCAACACCACAGCAGTGAGCTGATGGGAAGTGTATTTTGGAACACAACATTTAAATTTAGCTGGCTTGTAAGCTGCCATAATTTGGTAGAGGTAGTTTTGCACCGGCCTTGATGGTGTTTTTAATTAAGAAAAGTGTTCAGAATTGATGTGCTTGTTAAACTGAAAACAGAGCCAGTGATGCAACAAGAAGTCTGGAGAGATATAGGGGCAGATTTACAATCCCCTTGCACCTCTTTTACGCCGCTGTTGCGTCACTTTTGTGACGCAGTGGCGGCTCAAAAGATGCGCTGTGGTGTTGGGTATTTACAACGTGACGCATCTAGTGAGATGCGTCACATTGTAAAACCCTGCGCCACATACAGGCATTCCTGCGCAGAGAGGGCGTTCCGGCCCAGGAATGCCTCCTAAAAGTGGCTGAGTGAAATCTACAAGATTTCACTCAGTCACTTTTAGGCCAATGCTGCGTCAAAACCCTGCGCCTGCTTGAAGCAGGCATAAGGCTTGACGCAGCATTGAAAGAATAGGTCCCCCAGAGCATTGCTGGAGCTGCGTCACGCATCTGTGCCGTTTTTGCCCCATGGTGCGCCGCATTGTAAATGCGGCGCATCATGGATGGCGGAGCAGCGGCGCACAATTACTGGGGCATCCCTGCTAATTTGCACGGATGCGCCATTACTTGTAAATCTGCCCCATAGTCTCTCAATATGACAGCAAAGAGAGGTGGGGGAGGAGAGTCCCGTCAGCCTGCACAGCTGCAGTATAGCCAGAGTCTTGATTGTTGACCCCTGTAGACTTTGCTGCAGTTATAAAAACTTGTGGCTACAGCATTTTAATACACAGTAGCAGAAAACGTGCAACTGGAATGTCAAGGGTTATTGTAGATAGCAACAAAGGAGAAACACTGCACTTCCCATGTCGACGTTCTCATAATTGATGCACCAGTTGACAAGCTGCTTCGCACCTGTATTGGGAAACCACTTCTCTTAAGGCACCAGGGTACTACAACTGTAGTGGTGCTGAGTTAAAGCATATTCGAATAAAAAATACACACTTCTGGTCAGTGCTTGAAGTTATTATATAGAATTGTAGGTACTCAGTTTCCCAAAGTACCTGTTTGCTAAAGAGAAGTGCTATTACTCTCACACTAAAATATTGGACTTCTCCTGAGGAGTGTAGGTTTTGTCCCTTTCAAATAAAAGAAATACAAACACTCAGTACTGCTTTTGGGAAAGCTGCCAAGTGTAACTTGAGGAACATAGCAAAATTGTCAACATTCTTTTCTGTGACAAATCTATACTACTATTATAAAGAGAGAACTTGCACCTTTTGGCAAGGTAAACTCGGGAACCACAGCGCCAATCTACACACCCGATACATCTATGAAAATGTCAGGGTGAAAATTATGCTCAAAACAGTGCTACGATTATCACCAAATTCAAACAACGGGGTTACCCTGATGAACTCACCGAATCAGCTAAAAACAGAGTTTCAAGTAAACTCAGACAGGAACTACTGAAACCCAGAGAAAAGCCAACAGATTCAGATACCCGTGTTGTGTTTGTCTCCAAATACTCGACACAATCCATCAAAATCAAACAATCGCAAGCACTGGCAAATGCTACAACTTGAAACAGATTTCAATAAAATATTTGACAAACCACCTATTTTTGCACACCAACGTTCTAAAAACATTGCATCTATGTTAAAACAATCTCCTACCAAAGAACAAAATACCTACAAAGGTACAATACCATGCCACAACTGTGGCCACTGCAGCAGCATCATTCCAGGAAATTGTGTATCACATCCCACTCAAGGGACGCCTATTCACCTTCGAGTCAATGCCACCTGTGACTCAATGAACGTTATATACATGCTAAAATGCCCATGTGGCCTCCCATATGTGGGCAAGACTGAACGTAAAATTAAAGTAAGACTGACGGAGCGCCGCAGTAACATACGTACTAAAAATCTCAAGTCCTGTGTAGCGGCTCATTTCATTCAACATGGCCACAATCCCAGCCAGATTCGCTTCCTCATCCTGGAAGTAGTGGATAAACACTCACACATCGACAACAACAAAAATTTGTTGCGTCGTGAACTGTACTGGATACACCGCCTTCTGGCCATGCACCCTAAGGGATTAAATGACAGACTGGAATACAGTTGTTACCTCTAGAATTCTTCCAGTAATATACCTTGATCTTTTGTACTATGAACTGCAGATTTGTTTGATCTCCCCCGTAGTCCATCGTTTCACCTTAATTTGATCCTTTGTTTACCATATGCCTCGGATTCCATATTGTTACTACTGTTTACTACACATTACCTTGTCTTCATTTTGTAAATTTTATTACTGTTTATAATTACACTCATCTATTCTTTGATTCTCTTCGTGATATTTTTCTCCCTACAGATTATCACTCCACTATGTATGTTTCACTTTCTTCTGTCACCTTATTTCTTCTATTTCTATCATAGATGACAGTTTCATGTCTAATGTTTTTCACACTACTTTAACCTTTATTCTCTTTCATCCTTAACCCTTTTTTTCCCGTGAACCCTCCCTTGTCTCTCCACCCTATTGCTGATCACATCTCGCTTCTTCATCACTCTGTTACGGTTTTTTCTACACTCGTATTTCCGACTCTTTCGTAGTCTGTTTTCACCCTCTATACTCCTCGTGTACATAGCACACCTTCATGCGCATGCTCGGCGTCTTCCGGGTTCACGGACATTTTTCTCGGAGTTTCATCTGTTCACACCGGATAGAATGTATCTCTACTTTGGGTAATCGGTAAGCACGCACTATTTACTTTACGCTCCTTCCGATCAGAGGCCATCATCAATTCACTCGTATACTGCCGTTTTTTTAAACACGTTTGTCGCTGTTTTGGGCTCTTTGGTACACTTTATCTCTTCACCGTGCATTCTTGACTCCTTTAATCACCCTTCCATTTTTTAACCTTCATTCACGCCATTTACTTATAGATATCTTGTGGAAACCTCACTTTCGCATTGCCATTTTATCCACCCTCGGTTTTTTAGCATCTTTCATTTACGTAGCACATTATCATTACTACTAACTTCACATAAGCATGTGTTGTGTATTCAGGACCCCTGTACTAGCGCCCTACATATGTTTCCTTTTACTTTCTAGATTCCCCCTGACGAAGTGCATCCTTGCACGAAATGCATTGGGGAGTATTTGATTGCACAGTTCTACATAAACTTTGATACCCTATACTATTGATCATATGACCGCAATATGACCATGGAAATATTGAACTGCTAAAGTAAACTACCATTATGGAGAAAGATTTGTTGAAATAAATCTTAATACTTCACGTACAACATTGATTCTGGAACTTTATTAATTGCAACTACGCACTGCGGTGCCTACCAGAGTGCCCAGGATTTGCCCTTACCCCCTGTAAGGCTAGCATTGCTCTCAGGGTGTGTAGATGGACATAGGCTATATAAATTTAAAAAAAAAGTAAATTACAAAATTACATTTGTAAACAAAGTAGTCCCCTGAAAGTAGCGCCGGCCGGGACCTGGCGCTGGCCGTGACGCGACGCGACGACGTGCGTGATGACAACATGTTGGAGCGACGGACATGGAGCTGAGGAGCGTAATGTAAACATTGAAATTGCGGCGGACATGGAGCTGAGGAGCGTGGGCGCGTCATGGAGAAGAGGAGCGGAGCGGCAGCTCAGGTAATGTAAACATTGAGAGAGAACTTGCACCTTGGTGCGTCATGGCGAAGAGGAGCAGTGCGGCAGCTCAGGTAATGTAAACAAACATTGAAATCAGGGCGGGAGGGAGTCAGGGCGGGAGGGAGTCCGGGCGGGAGGGAGTCGGAGCGGGAGGAAGTCGGGCCGGAAGAAGTCGGGACGGTAGGGGAGCGGGTGTGCACAGAGGGGCAGGCGGGAGGAGTGGGGACGGGAAGGAGTCGGGACGGGAGGGGGTGGGGTCGGGACGGGAGGGGGTCGGGGCGGGAGCGGGTGTACTGCCCCCAGCCCCTTTCTGCCCCAGGCAACGCTGGGGCGGGCTGCTAGTATATATAATGCGTCATATGCAACACTTTGTGTGGAACTTTGTTGCAAGTACAGCAAACAGGTATGCCTTTGTTATGAGATGCATTTCCAAAATTGACCTCTTCTTTTCCATAATGGGCTCAGCGAATTGCATTTCAAAATTGTCAATGCTTATGGGCCAATATGTATATATAGGACTTGCTTCATGCAGTGCCGTGCAATGTGTTGGTTTTTGTATTTTCTATTTTCAAGGTAGAACAGTGGTAAGCTGCTGGCCCACAACAAATGTATTACTTGTCCATCACGTGTGATACCTTCACCCATTATTGGCTTTTGTAAGGAATAGAATAATGCAATGGACGGGTGCGCACAAGATACAAGATGGTGAACAAGCTGTGAGGTTGGACCCTACCTGCATTAGCGATGATCTTTTCTCCTATATTGTGGCAAATTGGTGTCTTTCCAAGCCTTGAGGAGTAGGGCGGAGACCAGTGCTCTACATCACCAGTAAGTTTTTCTGATGTTGGTTCTTTGGGAACTCCTTTTTGTCAAGTGCAGTTCCAGCCATGTGACTGACTGTGGAAAGATTGGACTTCTGTGAGGAGGTGGAGCCCTACTGCTTCCCTATTCATCTCAAAGCGTTTGATGATTCTGCCACCCAAATCTCTTCGGTATTAAAAAAGAGAGACTGCTCCATGACTCATTTATCAGTATATACTTTCATAAATTAAATATTTCAAGATGTTGAGAGTATGTCTGGCTGGAATTGAAATCTGTGCAGCACCCCTCTAACATATATTAACAGACTACTTCACTGCCTCCTGCTAAATCTAAAGTATTGGAGTCATATCAAAGTTAATGGCAAAAATATTAGAAGAAATTCATGAAATTTGCAACAATTCTGATGACTTATTTACTGACATCAAACATATTCAGATATAGGGGGCTAACAATAAAAGAATCTGGGAATGAGATTAAAATATGAAATTATAAAACTGCAAATGATCATCTAGTTTCTCACGTTAGTCACATAATACCTATGAAGGAACAGTTGTTGTATTTGAGAAGTTAAAATTGTCAATATAACTTATGTATATTCAACTTACCAGAACATATTCAGGGACACACTTGTAGTACTTTCTTGGAAATTATGCAGCAGTTTCTACTGAAAATTAATATTTCTGAGAAATGCAAAGTTGATAAAGCTATCATGTCACCTCACATCCTAAACCTAATCAATCTAAACCACGAAAGTCATATTTAAAGTGTTGCAAAATCACCGCCTCCTGTTAATGCGGAAAGCTGTCAGACAAAAGTCCATCTTTAATGGTGGCAGGAAACAAAATATATATCCATCAATACTTTGCAGAGGACACAGTAACATTACATAAACAATTTTCTGATTTACGCTCTAGACTCAGAGAAGCATGATGTAAATATGAACTTCTGGATCATCTGTCATGGCGTAGTTTTAAGGGGTGGGAATTGGGGGGCGTTTTTTCGGGTGGGGGCAGTTTTGGGGCACACGGCAGGGGGGAGGTGTAGTTTGTGGAAGGGGACAGGGTCTTAGAGTTCAGGGCGGGGGAGAGGGTTGCTTTTTTGACAAGGTCCCCCACTTTTGACAAGCCAATGGTATCCCATTTGTCGAATCACCAATATTTGCTTAGCTTGCCCAATACCTCTGCATGCTATAGGGGGGTATTCAGCGTTACTTTATTATTCCAGCCTAATTTTCTTGTGGTGCTGTGCCATAGGGCAACTGTTAGGGCTATTGGGCCAGTGAGCTGTTGCCTCCTCGGCTTCGTATATAGTGCCTCTCCGAATCCTCTATTACCCATTAACTTCGTATCCATGCGGCAGGCCAGCTCCTCCTGTGTGACATATATCCATTTATTTGTGATCAACAATTTTGCTGCCCAGTAATACACTTGAATATTTGGTACAGCTATCTCCCATTGTACCATCCACAGACAAGATTATGGGCTGCAATGCAGGGTGGTTCCCCGTCCAAAGTAGGGTTCTGACTTCCCCTCTGCTGGCAAGAAGCATGTTTCAAGGACACAGTACAGCATGTTTTGCAGGGCATACAGGAATAATGCCGCATGGCCCAGTAGTGACAACTGTAACGATCTCCAGTGTTGAACATCGCCTTGCAGCCGAGTTAGTGGGCGCTGGAGATTCTGCTCATAGAAAAGTACCAGATTAGACGTAACAAATATTCCTAAATAACAGAATCCATCCATAACTATAGTTGCTTTGCATTCACCTGTCAGGACTGGGGCGGGCCCGTGAATTGGCATATTTTACCATTTTGGACCAGTTGATGGTTTATCCTGAGTACCTTCCAAAGTTGGAACAGACCTAGAGGACCCGTTAATGGAGGGTCGAGCGGGGACACCACATACAGCAAGATGTCATCTGCGTAGAGAGACATTCTTTTTTCCCTCACATCTGCCCACCTTAACCCTCGGATCTCCTTGTCTCCTGCTCCCCAGGGGCTTAGGAATCAGTGTGAATGTAATTTGTGACAAAGGGCAACCCTGTCTTGACTTTTGGTTTAGGACCAAGGTCTTTGATATATGCCCATTCATCATTACTTGCGCGAGTGGTTCTGCATATAATAGTTGGATTCACTCTATATAGGTTTTCCTCAGACCCATACGCAGGGGCGGCTCCTCCACGTGGACGGAGGAGCGTCACTCCACAGCTTTCTCGCATTACAAGAAGCAGAAACATAAAATGTTATTATAAATACCATTTAATGTTTCTGCTTCTCAAACTGCGAAAAAACAGAAGGGTTTTGTTGGGGTCAGGGGAGAGGTGGCCTGCTCACTGTTGTGGGCGCTGACTGTTTGGTTGGCCCTAGGTCCAACAAAACCAATCATACACACTCTGCCTTTTACTCCATGTAGGCTTTATGCCATTGCAGCATTGTGAATGGCTTAGGGGAGGAAGGCTGCCTGCTTCCTGTGTGGAGGAGAGGATGCGGGACGACGCAGGACCGAACCGTGTCGTGAAGGTAAGTTACATTTAAAAAAATAAATATTTAAAATTAACCCCCCAGTGTGAATCCCTCCCACGTGACCCCCCACCCCACCAATGGATAGTCATGTTGGCCACGACTGCCCATACGCTGCAAGACAGAGAACAATTAGGGCCATTCAACAGTGTCAAAGGCCATATGAGCGCTTGAGGACAGCATGGAAGCACTTTCTTGAATTGTATCATTCCTAGCAAGCACCCCATTCAATCGTTGCAGGATAAAAACTGTATTGCGGCCAGGCATGAATCCTGACTGGTCTAGGTGTCGAAGTTTGGTCACTATAGGAGTAGCCTCATTGCTAATATTTTTGCCAGAATTTTGCCCTTAACATTGAGCTAAGATATGGGGCGGTATGAGGGGAGGTCCTCTGCTGGTTTCCCTTTCTTATAGATCACTACTATGGATGCCATGTACTGGTCTCAGGGCAATGCCCCCATGCGTCTGCTGTAGAGATCCATACTGAGCAGGTGTAGTGTCACTTTTGTGGTGGCAGTTTGAGGAGTTCAATTCATTCGGTCCCATAGCTTTTCCAGCTTGTATGTTGTGTATGGCCACTGTTATTTCCTCAATCGTGAGGTCTGCCTCAAGTGACTGTTGGTCCTCCGACATTAATGTCGGGACCAGTATGTCAGCTCATAACTCTCTTGAGTATAGTTGTTTAAAGTATTCTGCAAAGGCCTCTGCTACGTCTTGCGGCTCCCTCCTCCATACCCCATCTTTTCCACATATCGCCGTCATCCAGTGATCTGTCCTTTCTCGACTGTCCGGCCACACCAGCAGTTTAACTGCACGGTCTCCTAGTTCATATATTCTGTGTTGCTTTGCCCAGTGTTTTTCCCTGGCTGCCTCAGTTGTCAAATCTCTATATTCCTGACGCCTGAGCTCTAATATGTGGTCGGCTCTTTCTTCTTGTGTTTGTAGTACTGCTTGTTACCTGGCTAGAATATAGTGCTCCAATTCTTCTAGTTTTTAGCACTTCTCTTTCTTATGTCCCACAACAAGAGTGAGGGGCTGTCCCTTTAGTACTGTCTTGTAGGCCCCCAGATAACTAGAGATGATTGGACAGACCCCACGTTTTCGGTAAAATATTTATCTGTGGCTTTCATGAGATTAGTTTTGATGTGCTGGATTTTGAGGTAAAAAGGGTTGACCAATATTGTTCTGCAAGTGGGGGTGTTTCTGACTACATATCTAGCCCAAGGGAGGCCATGATCCAAGATACCCCTAGCCAGATGTCTAATCTCAGTAAAATAGTGCTTTTTGTCTGCCAACGTTAAGATGTGATCTATGCGGGATCTGCTTTTGTGTGTCCACGAGTAGAATATATATTGTGGGTGTTTGTGGGTGTGCCTCGCGCCACACGTCCACCAGGCCCAGGGATCTCAGAAAATCATCCAAAGTGTTTTTGGCTTGTGAGGTGTTTCTAGGTGGGAATCTATCTAATTGGTCAGATTGTGTCATATTTAGGTCTCCTACAATAGCTAAATCCCCCTCAAGCAGGTCCAGTATCATTTTGCTCATGTCCGCGAGGGCCACACTATGTAATGCTGGAGGTACGTAGACCGACATAATGTTTACACACCTGCCCTCCCCATTCCAGAAAGAGCAGAAAAGTGGCCATATTTGTCTGTGCACGAGTGTGTCACTATAAAAGCAAAACTTTTTTGCATTAATATCCCCACCCCGTAGACCCTGTGGTAAAGTCCGAGTGCGCTAATAATTTACAGCCCCACCTGCCGAGTGTCCTACCTGTATTTCCAAAGAGGTGGGTTTCCTGCAACAAAATAGCATCTGGTGCCTGCCGTTTAATGTATTGGAAAAGAACAATTGATGGACATAATGCAGAACAATTCACTCCTCATCAGCCAGGATAGATTGACTCCAGTGGCATGGAGAGCACAGGACCCACGTCTGGACATACTCGTCCCCGACAGGGTGACCAATGCAAAAAGAATAATTGATAAGGAGAGTGCAGAACAATGTCATACATTCACCCCAGCACAGAGAACTGGGCCTAAATCCATCCGTAAATTGTGGATCCTTTGCTTTCTCGCCCTAAGTGTGCTGGGTATGCCTAGACGTCGGACCCGGGCTCACTGTGCCACTGGATTTAAGCTATCCTGGCTGATGAGGGTTGAAACCCCAAAACCAGTCCTAGAATGCTTGTTTCTGGTCCAGGGAGGACCTGGCTAGGCACATTGGGCTGGACTGTTCCCATGAGGCACAGGGTGAAGACTGATTTGCATATGGCTAGGTCTAAACTGGGGTGGCATTTTGCGCAAAAGAAAGATGGATTTAACCCAGATCTCTTGATTGGGATGAATGTTTTGATTTGTTCTGTATTACATCCATCACTTGTGTGTCTTTTTAACCCATTGACATTCCGGGAGAGCAGTCTGAATGCAGTTTCACCCCCTCTTCCCAAAGGTGGCGACCATAGCTGATTAATTATCCCTCACAGGTGTTGGGACCCGGTTGTCAGAGATGGCCCCCTTGAGTGGTTGTGTCATGACTTCGCTTGTAGTTTTTAATGTGTTTGTAATCTACCTTATCCCCCACTCCAAGGGGTGAAACCTATCTGCATGAGAACGTGAACTGCTTGCTGATACCCACATTGAATATGTAACTAAAACTAAATTGAAACCCAGTAAACTGATAACTTCCCCCCACCCTGCCCCCCTGCATGACGGTTCTTGAACTGCATGCCACCCCAAAATTGCAGAGTGCCCGTCGCCCTTCTTCCTTATTTCGGGGGAGACGTAGACCCTTAGTCCTGCCCTCTCAACCCTATTTGCGATAGCTAGCCATGTTACCTAAAGTCTATATGAATACGTCCATTGCATATACTCAGCCGTTGATGCTGTTGGGGCATCCCACCCTCGCGCCACATCATTTAGCACAATCCTGCAACTCTCGCTGAAAAACGTTTCTGTCCCATATTCCATTCGATTGATCTCTGCAACTCTAGGAAGTTCTAATCTGCATAATTGTCACTGCTTGCAGTGGAGCAGACTATGTGCCGATTGGTGGGTCTTTGTTTGTGGGGTTCCTCTCTTCTTGACCGGGTTCAGTCCATTTCTAGGCTTTCACCATCTGTCTCCTGCACCTGTCGAGTTTGTCCAGTGTCCAGGTCCCCATCTTTTCGCCATCCATCTAGCCACTCCTAGACCGCTTCTGGCTCTGTGAAGAAACAAGTTTTTCCTGCTGCCTCCACCCTAAGTTTTGCAGGAAACAGCATTTCATATGTCAGCACTTTTTCCCTGGGGGCTTTTTTGAATTTGAATAAACTCCTTCACTGCTTCTACACCTACATGGTAAAGTCAGGGAAGAACGTAACAATATTGTTTTTAAATTTAAGAGGTGGGGCACAGCGTGTTGTTTGTAAAATCACATCCCTGTCTTGAAAAAGAAAGACATGTGCTAATATTGGCCTGGGTGTTTGACATCAGGTACTCGGTGTGACCTTTCAATGGAGAAGTAGTTGGAAAGATTTTTAGGTTCAAATGTTGGGTGAATAACTCCTCTATGAAGAGATCGGTGATGGGGCCTTCGGCTCTCTCAGGAACCCCCAGAATTCTGACATTGTTCCATCTGGCCCTGCCCTCATAGTCATCCACTTGGTCCGCCAAGACCTTACTGGTGATTTGTAGTTCACGGATTGCTTCTCCAAGGCCATTGTGTTGGTGACGACTCAAATCCATGTGTTACTTCCTACACCTCTTTCACGCGGTCATCCATTTTTCAGCACGAATTAGGGACATTTCTGTGGATACCGCATCTATTTGAGACTCGAGCAAGGTGCGCACACCGGTGACCAATGTTAGTATACCTTGTAGGGTGGGGGTGCTCTGCTTTACTGACGCCAGTTGCGTACCTTGCACTGTGTTAGGCTGAATGCTTGCCCCTTCCTGCTTCTTACGCCAGGAAAACTTGTCCAATTTAGGCTGGTGTGAGCAGTGTCCTGCTTTACTCCCAATATGGCCCGGATGGCAGTGTTGATCGGGGAATGGCCCTGATGTTGTCACCGCCACCTGCCCAGGAAAGCGTCCCAACCGGCCTGTCGGTTTTCCCCCACTGGTCTCTCCGACACTGAGGTCACCAGAGCATTGGTTTCTTCAGGCAGTAGCGATCACAGTGGGGCTTATGCGCAGCCACTACGAGTTAATCATATTTGAATGCCCCAATGGCTGGTAGCAAAGTGCGATCCGGGTGAGGCCTTCCTATCACTGTTGGATTTGGGGTACTTCCCGGCCCGCACCTTGCAGACGTGCACAGTTTTGTAACATGTGTTGCTCCCACAAAGAGGTTGGTGCTAGGCTGCATCACCACCCAGATCAGCTGTTGGTACGCTGCCGACATTAGGGCCTCCGGGTGTCTCCCTGAGGCAGCCAACTGTTCCTCCGCTCTCCGCACTCCTCAGTTCTTGCCCCAGGGCAGAGTCATTAGCGGACTGGAGCCAAACAGGGATTGTTCTCCATCTCATCGTGGGCCTCAGCAATAGGTCCACAGATATAGTCACAGGGCCGCAGAAATTAGCAGACACATCCTGGCCACCACTAGCTGAACTCTCGCTGACTCCGGTTGCAAGCCGGGCCTCTCCTTCAGGCCGGGCAGCTACAAAAACCCGTGGCTTGTCTTAGCCCCAAGTTTCAGCGGGGTCCACATGTCCCTCTTACTGGTTCTTCACTGGCGATCCCAGTTAATAATGTCCACAACCCCGAGCCGGGGTATATGCTGGCTCTCAGGTCACAAACAAGTGCCGGATTCATACGGGTTTAGGAGACGGAAGCCATAGCCGCATCCATCTGTGGCCATCTTCTTCGGCAGTTGGCCAAACCACTGAAGGGGTACTTTCAAGAGCATGGCGGGGTAGGATTTAGACCTTAGGGCAGGGGGGTAAGGTAGGGGAATAGGATTTCAGGGCCCAGAGCTGGGAGGTGGGGTCAGGGTAGTGGTAGTTGTAATCTTTACCAGCATATCTGTTTACCAATCATGCCTTTACCACAAAAATGTGTGGTAAAGGAATGCCTAGTTTAGATGTATTTTTGGTTAGGACGGCATTGTATGCGCCTCATATCACTATATCTCCCTCTTGGATTGTTCTTTTGTTGTCTTAGTGTTTAAATGAATGTGTTTTTTTCACTTAGGGATTGTATAATTTGTATTTATCATTCTATATGGGCTACTTATTTGTTCATTCGCAATATAAAAATAATAAAGAATTGTTATGATAAATGGTTATCATTTAAAAATTGCTTCCCTAAATGTGAAGGGTTTATGACATCCAGTGAAAAGAAGAAAAAAATTAGATTATTTAAATAAATGCAAAATGTATATATGCTTTTTACAAGAGAAAAATAGTAGATTATCTACATAAATACAAAGCTGATATATGCTTTATGGGAAACAACCATTACAATGCAGTCATTACAACACACTATATTGACAACGCAGTCATTACAACGCAACTGCCTTTACATTGCATGCCATTACAATGCAACCATTACAACGCATGCAATTACAGCAGATGCCATTACAATGCATGCCACTACAATGCATGCAATTACAACACATTATAAGGTAAGTAATGGGGAATACCCCTACACTATCAAACACCCTACTGCTGTACTCCTCACTGGAGTGGGAATAGTAATGTTTACTATCCAACACTTACCCTACAGTTGCCCTAAAAGTGTTATGCATTGTAATGGTATGTGTTGTAATGATATGCATTGTAAATGTAGTTTCTAAAAATGTGTTGTGATGCATGCATTATAAAATTATGCATTGTAATGGATGTTGCGATGTAAAAACCATGTTGTGAAGGCATGCGTTGTAAATGTTTGCGTTGTAATGTGTCCTATTCATGCTTTATACAAGAAAAACATATTGATGATAATATCTTAGCCTATAGGACTAGAACATGGGTTACCACCAACAAAGGGACTAAAACAATTGTGTGGCTATACTTTATTCTTGTAAGCTACAGTTCAATTTTCTAAATCACAAAAATGATTCCAAAGGGCATTATATTATGTTCAAATCCGAATCTTTAAATGCTCTCTTGATTGTAATAATATGTATGTTCCCACTGAAGATGATTCTATTTTTGACAATCAATATCTTCAGAAGTAATTGCAAATGTATCTCTTGTTATGGACAGAGATTGTAATATCATTTCAGGTCCACTGTGGGTTAGAATTTCGTCCTACAAAGTCTTATGTATCTTTCTTCTAAAAATGTATGCCATATGATTTAAGATCCCAAGATAGAACACATTGCTCTTTCAAATCACCCCTTAATTTAATGTTCTGTAACTTTAAACGTTATTCCTAAAAGTGTACCTCACTAGAGGATGAATTCTGATATTGTGCTACCTCATGCTAATCAATACAAGTTATTGTCTGCCATTTCGAATTATCTAATCTATATAACCAGGCCTCGAAAAATCTAAATTATGTGATGTAATTGCATAATTTTGTACACAAAAAAGTAAAACTTTACAGTGAATGGTGCAATTCGTGGTAATTTATTGTAAAAATGACTGCAAGGTAACAGGAACAATGGCTGGTAGTCATATGTTTAAATGCTTCCTCATGCCCAAAATTGATGCAATGATCCCTATTGCAGTAAAATGTAGCATTAAATTATAGATTAGTATTTCACATAATTACATGTAATTTCACATAATTTTACAATAATTTTGTGTAACAATGTGAAATCAAATAGCTTGGATTTTGCACACCTCAAATAATTAACCATACGATAACTCTAAGATTATTTATAAGGATGCTTTTATAGCTTATGTTTGTGTTGTACTCATCTCTTTAATGGCATGAGAATAAATTGTTAATTTTAAATACAATAGAGCATCAAATCAACCAAACTGAAAAGCTATTTATACCATTATCGGATGTCTAATTAAAAATTAAATTGCAAAATATTCTCTATGAGTACATAATCCTACTTGGTAAAAGAATGTGTCTTTTTATCTGCAAGCAAAAAACTATTTTCAACTTAGTGGCAATAAATCAGGTTGTGCACTTGCTAACTATCTACGAATTAAAAAAGAAAAAAACTAGATACATGATACATGAAGCTGAGATGGTCAATTACTTCTATCTGCCACTAATACAGCTAAATAATTCCAAACGCTTTATACAAATCTCCACAGCAAACCTGGAGATGCTCACGATACAGCAACTGAAGACTTCCTACATAATTCCAAATTCTTATTACTATCCGAAGCTGACAGAGATAAGCTTGAGGCACACTTAAATATGAAAGAGGTTTATACTACACTACCTCCCAAGTGCAGCAGCCAGCCTAAGGTCGTTTAAACGAAACCTCTGGTGCTTGCACCAGGGATTTTGTTTTTAGGAACACAGAAGGGATTTCTATCTTTGAACCCCAACACAGCCAGCCGCCCATCTGTGACATCAGCATGCTGCACGTCACGCTAGCGTCACAAATCCCCACTGGACACAGCAAAGAAGAACAGGTAAGTGCTCTCTCCTATGTTTGGTTGGGATTTTAGGGTCTGAGCAGTCTCCCCACGTTTAAGAGAGGCATCTCTGGAAAGGGGAGCCTCTCCCCTTTCCAGTGAGGTTTCTTCAGGGAATGCATATTCAGAAATATGGCTCAGGTTTCTTTGGTACCACGTTCTGCACTTGAAGATGGCACCACTGTCTCCACCAGACACAATGGGGTAGATTTACTAATGTTTGTGGTAATGCTCAGGAAGTGCAAGACAATTTTGTTCTGTGCTCACAGGTTTTTACAATGTGTGGTACGTCACTGGTAACTTTTGTGTTGTTAGTCATTATGCAAATACCTGCAAAAAATAGCAAATCGGCCCCGTACTGTCTATCCTGAGCCCTATGTGCTTGAGGCCACATAGTTCAGGTTTCAATTAACAAACAACTCCTGCAAAGGGAACTCAGACTGTGTCATTATACTTAAACCCGGAAGATCTGAGTGGTAAGACAACATTATAAAGTAAGAATCATCATTAAAGGTATTTATTTTTTCTTAAAATTTTTCCATATCATCAAACTTGCATATCAATGTTCCGCACCATGTATGAAGTCTTATATTGTCAATATCTCGCAACAACTCAACATTAAAACAACAGGTCAGTGCTCAAGGTGAAATCACATAAATCAATTTACATTTCCAGCAGCCAAGAAACAGATCTTGCACATCATTCACATAGTACCTTATACACAGTTATTTACAGCACATTTAACATTAGAGTGCATTATATCCCACAGGCATTTAGTGGCAAACAATTGTATCATTCCCTACAGGTAAAGTGTAAATGGGGAGGCTGTGCTCGGCTCCGTCCTCTGTAAATTATTTCGGAACCACATCAGCAGTGGCTCCCAAATGTCCTTTGGTCTAGAGGCAACAGGCATTTGCTCCCAAAATAATGACAACTGCGTGTGACAGAAAGTAATATCTTGTAGCCAATTTTTTACTGTCAGGGCAAAAGCTGACACCCAGTGCATAGCAACTCTACGCTTTTCCAGAAAAAGAAGCATGGCAAGCAAACGATGAGCACCCGCTGGGGTGTCTTTGACATATGCCAGTATCCCTAACAAGGGTGTAGGCTCGACTGATGTTTCCAAAATATCCTCTACGGTGGTGAAAACGGCATCCTAGTATTTCACTATCACTGGGCAAGACCAAGCCAGGTGCAAAAAGGTTGCCGGAGTAGCCCCACATTTCCCGCAGTTGGAGTCAGATCTAACTCCCATTCCGAACAGCTGTACAGGGATACGATAAAATCGATGTAAGAATTTAAAATGAATCAACCTTAATTTGTAGTTGGGGGAAGCATGCGTAGTTGGCCACCGTAGTATTTCCATTGTTCCATGTCTAGTGGGGGGCACAGTTCTTCGTTCCATCCAGCTAATGCTTTGGGTGTAACAACTTGGTATGTATTTTGCATGTTGCTGTATATGCGTGTAATAAGCTTACATTGTGATGGGCATGTTAGTATTTGTTCAAGGACAATTAGTGTGGGTGGAGAATTGGGAAAGGTCTCATATTTCTGTTTGCACGCAGCTTGTAAACGGTACTATAGGAATAAGATTGCAAGGTTTGGTCTCATCCCATCAGCCCTGACCGGCAATGATCTGATACCGCCCTCCGGGAACAGGTCTGTGAAAGTATGTAGACCTAGCCGGTGTACCAGTGCTACCGCGTCTCCATCACATAAGGGAGGGACATGCGGATGATAAGCTAGCTGCACGGATGGGGCGTACAGATTGTCGAGTTTAGCCCTTTTTAAAAACCCTCCCAGCTCCAGTGTAGCCACTCTACTGTATCGACTTCATCATGAGGCAGTTTGTACGTTTTATAAACTGCCACCAAGGGGGCGTGGCTTGCGCGCCGGCTGCAGAGGACGTCTTCCCCGTGAGCTCCGCTACGGACTGATCCGCGGATGTCGTGGGGATCCTTCTTGCCGTTTTTTGGACGGTTTTCTTGGTATATGGCAGTGTCGGAAGGTGGACAGCCTACAGTGGAGCGCTTTTGCAGCCAATACGAGCGCAATTTCACCGTCAACTCATATGGCCGAGATACCCGCCACCCCCTCTCAACACAATCCCCAAAAGGAGTGAAACCGGAAACAGTTCTTGAAGTTTTTGGAAGTGGGATGGAGTGACCATCCCGGCCGTATTTATTAAAACAAAATTAAAACATTAAACGTTACATGTTATGTACAATTTCATTACCATATTGCGATGTTTGGCTAACCTTAACAGATTCTCTAATACAGAGGTTCTCCTAGCCGAACTAGCAACCTACAAAACATTTCTTGACATATTGAAATTGTACAACCTAACGTTTAAGGGCCAACGGCAGGGTCATAACCGGTGTCAAGATCCCTAACCAGACTTACCCCTCCCACTTGGGATGGGCGACAGCACGGAGGCGTACCTCAAGTGCAACTACTACCAATTTCCCTTGACTTGACGGGGGCACCTAAAACTCGACGCCAGTTAAAGGTCGTTCGAATACTCGTGTGAGGTATCTAGAAGGTATCGTGGCCCTTATCCCAACCCCACACAACTTACCGCATCTGCCGTCGCAGATGTCACTGGCCCCGGGAAATTCCCCAGGAGGGGGCTGTAACCCCTCCTACAAAGGAAGGGGCCTTGACCGCCTTTCCTTTACTTCCGGCGACCCATCCTTAGAAGGGACCGCCTCCCCATTGAGGGGCCAATGGCCACCTCTCCCGAGCGCTCCCATCCGTGTTGGGTGACGCCCACTCATAGGGATCTACTAATTAGTGCTCACCGATCATGACCTTACCGCCTACCAAAAATAAATACGACAGTGCAAATTAACCTAAGAATACCTTGGCCACTATGACCGAAAGAGCATACATCAAAATTCAACACTAAACTGAATATCTTTAATGGCAAACGTACTCAAAAACGACCATTCTTTATTAACTCAAAATCAACACGGCACTACAACCTGTAAACGCAAACAAACAAAATTAATCAACTTTATTATACACAACTGGCTGTCTTCAGGGGCTGGTGGGTGGGTCAAAATTGGCTCTTCGTTCTGTCCCGAGCTCACGTGCAGCGAGGAGGTGCAGCTTCAGAGCACAAGAACAAGAGGATGTCTTCTGGTCTTGCGTCCCTTTTTATCCGTCTTCAGGGCGGGCGTATACCCGCCCCTGCCTGCCCCTGAGGGCGTGGCTGGCTGCGTCGGTGTCTAGGCCAGCCCACTCTAGGGCGGGAACGAGCGCGCCCCAGCTACGCCGCTTCGGGCATACCAGCTGGGACGCGCCTCCCGCCCAAAATGGCTTCCCGGGGGGATCGAGGCACTCGGCCATACGTTCGGGGGGACCGATTCGGTCGCCCCTTTCCATATGGCCGAGATACCCGCCACCCCCTCTCAACACAATCCCCAAAAGGAGTGAAACCGGAAACAGTTCTTGAAGTTTTTGGAAGTGGGATGGAGTGACCATCCCGGCCGTATTTATTAAAACAAAATTAAAACATTAAACGTTACATGTTATGTACAATTTCATTACCATATTGCGATGTTTGGCTAACCTTAACAGATTCTCTAATACAGAGGTTCTCCTAGCCGAACTAGCAACCTACAAAACATTTCTTGACATATTGAAATTGTACAACCTAACGTTTAAGGGCCAACGGCAGGGTCATAACCGGTGTCAAGATCCCTAACCAGACTTACCCCTCCCACTTGGGATGGGCGACAGCACGGAGGCGTACCTCAAGTGCAACTACTACCAATTTCCCTTGACTTGACGGGGGCACCTAAAACTCGACGCCAGTTAAAGGTCGTTCGAATACTCGTGTGAGGTATCTAGAAGGTATCGTGGCCCTTATCCCAACCCCACACAACTTACCGCATCTGCCGTCGCAGATGTCACTGGCCCCGGGAAATTCCCCAGGAGGGGGCTGTAACCCCTCCTACAAAGGAAGGGGCCTTGACCGCCTTTCCTTTACTTCCGGCGACCCATCCTTAGAAGGGACCGCCTCCCCATTGAGGGGCCAATGGCCACCTCTCCCGAGCGCTCCCATCCGTGTTGGGTGACGCCCACTCATAGGGATCTACTAATTAGTGCTCACCGATCATGACCTTACCGCCACAGGCCCGGATAGTTGACCGGCTATCCGGGCCCCCCACAAAACTCCTAGCTAAAGGTCATGTTCCAACGTTTTTAACCATGCTAAGAAGTCTCCTATGAGTAACTCATTTCCCACCCGAGACAAATGCACACCATCCCCCAGATACATACTGTCATCATTAATACAACCGTGCGAGATAGAATGCAATGTCCTGGAACGGAACAACCTACCCATTTTGTTATTAAGTTTCCTAACAGACTGGTTCAAAGCAGGGATCGAAATAGCCCCCGCCACGCTTTTCGTGGGATCATATGAGACCACGCAATTATGCACCCCGGAACTTTCCTCGCCAACCAACTTACAGTGGAAAGCATTGCCTCCAGGAGAAGTCGTCTACCGGTGGTGACCAAATCATTGCCCCCTAAATGTACTATGACTATAGACGGCGGTGACCTCATCCGCCCTAACAAACCCTCAAAGTAAGCCTGAAACTGGTCAATACAGAGACCGCCCCTTCCGTAGAAGGACATCCTGTACCCGTATTCCCCAGCTACGTGAATCATGTCACCTGCTTCGAATACGTCTGCGGCACGCCTCACGTATGAGTGGCCCACGACCCACACCTCCTTTCTCACAGCCGGTGATGTCTGACCGCTGGCCCGGTGTTGGGTCGACTGCATAGTCCGCCCCGCCTCGAAGGCTTGCGTAACTGAAAACCAAACAAAAGACAAGAAGCGTGAGTACATTATTACAGCTTCACAACATGTGCAACCGCACATACCTCTTATAACAATTGGAGGACCAACGCCCCACTCGTTTTACTTGTTCCACATTAAGACCCCTGGCTGCAGCTTCAGTGGCAGCCCCTATCCGAAAGGAATGGGTCCCAAACTCACCCGGGTCCAAGCCCGCTGCGGTAATCGACATCGCGAGCACCCGCTGAAACTGAAACTTTGTCAGTGGGGTGGCGTCCGCGTGTCTCAACATTGTCCCCCCCCATGATGCCACCCTTCGTGCTAGGTAATCCTCTAAACACCTCACCGGACACATGGAAGACCCTGGAATCCTGCGAATGACTATGCAGTCTCCCACCCCACTTTGATCGGTTTTTGACTTGACAAAGGATACCGTCATAGTCTCACCCCTGATCTGAACGTGTTCCCGGCACAAACCCCCCGCCACATCCCGCTTGCTCCTTGCCACCAGCTCACTTATCCTCATAGCCCCGTGAAATGCAAGCGTAAAAGCGGCTCGGAACAAACAGGCCTCGAACTGAGACGAGCATATGTCGGGGAGTGTGGCCAGCAACTGGGACAACCTATCCAGACCTATCGGGCGCCTCTCATCTACTCTGCGACCCTCAAGGCGTTGCCACCCACGCAGCGCTTTCTGTACAGCAAAAGACGCTGTCGGGTCCTGGATATTATGAGCCCTGGCAACAAAGGAGATGGCAGCACGATGCCTCTGGGCTGTAGCCACCGACTTCCCAGCCTTACGCAAGGACATCAGAAAATGTACTACCCAATCCTCATGCCCCCAAAGTCCCCCTCTCTCAGTCCCCAAAAAGGCCAAATAAGCCCGAAACGCCCCTTCGTATGCCTTCCTCGTCCTTGGTGCTAGACTCTCTCCCACGAGGTAACGAAGTTCGGGGCACCGAGAGACCAGAGAGCTTCGGGAAAGGGTGCTGGCTCGGGGTCCGCTGAGGGAAGGAAACCCGAGAAAGCCTGCATTTGAAAACGAGACAGTGCATCAGCAGCCTGATTCATCACCCCCGGGACATGTTTTGCTCTGAATACCACGTTCAGTTGCATACACAGTAAGACAATTTCTTTAAGCAGCCTCAAAATCATTTTACAACGTGCTGCCTGACTATTGATGCATTCTACAACGGTCATATTGTCAGACCAAAATATGACAGAATGATTTTTGAATCCATCGGGCCAGGATCTGAGGGCCACCAAAATAGGAAACAGCTCAAGGAAAGCAATATTACTCGTCAGCCCCTCATCGTGCCACCATGTTGGCCACTTTTGTGCCGACCATTTTGTGCCGAAGATGGCGCCGAAACCCATGCTTCCCGCTGAATCCGTCCATAGACCAAGCTCTTCAGAGGACAAGGCCGGTTTGTTCCAGACGACTCGACCATTGAAATCCGCCAAAAATGCTAACCAAATACGCATGTCTTGGCGGACCTCGGCCGATAACCTCGTGCGATGGTGACCCTCCTTTAGGCCGACCATCGCCTGTGCAATCGAACGGGAGAAGGGGCGGGCCATCGGGATCACCCTTAAGGCAAAATTCAACTTCCCCACCAATTGCTGCAATTGATGCAGCGTAACTTTAGATGCAGTGATACACATTTGTAGGGCTGTTTTGAATTTCGATACTTTGGAAGCTGGTAAACGAAAACAACCCTCACTAGAGTCCAACTCGATCCCGAGGAACTCGAGGCAAGTCGTGGGACCCACAGTTTTACCTGGTGCCAACGGCACGCCAAATTGATTCATTAAAACACAAAATTCAGTCAAGGCCCGGGCACATTCATCGTCCCCAGCGGCCCCAAGGAACAGAAAGTCATCGAGGTAATGCATCACATTCCGAAAACCTGTTTTCTTCGTGTAAACCCATTGCAGAAAACTACTGAATTTCTCGAAATAAGCACAAGATATCGAGCACCCCATCGGCATACACCTGTCTATGTAATACAAACCTTGAAACATGAATCCCAACAAACGTTGGTCTTCCGGGTATACCGGGAGCAAACGGAACGCTGACTCGATATCTGATTTCGCCATCAGCGTCCCGGGCCCCAGGCGATTCAAAATGGCTACGGCCTCATCGAATGATGCGTACCGCACCGAACACATTTCTGGATTAATTGCATCGTTTACAGAAAGGCCATGAGGGGCTGATAAATTGTGAATCAATCGAAACTCACCCGGGTCCTTCTTGGGGACCACCCCTAAAGGAGAACAAACAAAGTTCGGCACCGGGGGGACAGGAAACGGGCCGGCAACCCGACCTCGGGTAACCTCTTTCCGGATCTTATCCTGTACTACAGTAGTATGCTGCAAGACGGAAAGTTGATTTTTGCACGTCCCGACACCCTGAAAGTTACCCACCGGGATGCGGAAACCATATGAAAAACCGTTTCGTAGCACCCCAGCAGAAGTACGATCTGGGTATTCGCTGAGCCAGGGAATCATCGCCAGGGTATCAATCGGGGTTGGTAAAGGCGCCCCTCGGACTATATTAGACCTGTTTAGCGCCTCCTCTACCCCCATTTTCACCCGATTTGGCTCTGCACGAGGACTCAGGATGGGGTGCCCCACAACCACTACATTCGTGTTTGAACTTACAAGATCCCGGGGGCCTAGTACATTTGCTTCTGTTGAAATTGAAACAGAACCCCCTCTTCCCTGTATTGCCGGCGGGTCTCGGGTAATCGTCTGTACCCGTACCCGACCGAAAGGGTGTCCCCCCATTTTGGCGGGAGGACTCACCAACAGCACTCCCCACCAACGGCACTTTCAACATCCCTGACTCTTTCATCTTATTCCATGTTAAAGAATCGTAACAGTCCCAGGTTAAACTTTTGTTATGCTCCATCGCTTTCCTGAAAAGGTTGTCATAACAGAACCATTGGTTACCTTGGTGCGATGTCGAGTACCCCATAATTCGTGACTGATATACTGGAAATTCAGGGAGCAAATCAGGCCTACGTTCCCCCAAAATTGCCGTAAAAATTCCCCAAGCATTACCCCAGTTACCAATATTTTCATTCACTTTAAAGGCGGCCATTTTTGCGCGCCAAACACTCGGATGCATCAGATCCTTTTGACCCTTAACAGTTTCGACCTCATAGTGATCAACGAGCAGGGAGAAAATGTTAACGTATTCCCCCGCCCAAATCTTTTCCTTTATTGGCAAAGGAACATGTTGCCCCAATTTTTCTCTACGAGAGGGGGTTGACTCATCCCTTGCAATCGGCAATGGCCGCTTACCTGCACCGGACGCTGCTTCCGTCCCTCGTGGCTTGTCTATCGCCGCATCCGGCGCGGGCACCTTGGCTGTATCACGTTTCTCGCGCAACTGCTTTATGAGTGCTTGCGCTTCGGTAGCCATGGCGCCCCCATTACCGTCCCCCAACCATGCTGCTAACTGTGCCGCCAACTCGGGAGGCATATCTTCGGCAGACGTCGGGGTGACTACCACGGGAATCGGATTCCCCTCATCCGGTACCGGGGCCGGTACCGGGGCTGGCGCCTCGAGCGGGGAACAGGGAACCGGGACGTCTCCCCCGACCGGCCCCCTTCTCGGCCTCTTTGGCTTCCCTCCGGCCGGTGGACGCCCCGATCCCTCCTCGCCGTCTCGCTCCGCCAACCGCTTCTTAATTTCGGACATGTCCTTCATGAGGGCCCGAACCAACTGGTCAGTCGACATTGTCTTCGCTCCTTTCTTGGGCATCTTTTCAGATGAAGTATCTAAAAGACAAAGAGAGAGATTAAAACGCTCAAAATTGGCTCTTCGTTCTGTCCCGAGCTCACGTGCAGCGAGGAGGTGCAGCTTCAGAGCACAAGAACAAGAGGATGTCTTCTGGTCTTGCGTCCCTTTTTATCCGTCTTCAGGGCGGGCGTATACCCGCCCCTGCCTGCCCCTGAGGGCGTGGCTGGCTGCGTCGGTGTCTAGGCCAGCCCACTCTAGGGCGGGAACGAGCGCGCCCCAGCTACGCCGCTTCGGGCATACCAGCTGGGACGCGCCTCCCGCCCAAAATGGCTTCCCGGGGGGATCGAGGCACTCGGCCATACGTTCGGGGGGACCGATTCGGTCGCCCCTTTCCATAACGGTAACTTTCTCTTTCATCGCAACACAAACGGCCGCCATTTTGTGCCGACGTGAATGTTTCTCTTCGCACCTTCTGCAATCCTCCTTCTGTTCCGGCATTAGCTTGTTCTGGACACAATAATATGATACTGCGCCCTTTCCTTACTGACTGCTCAGAGTTTCTTTCCAATTTGTGTAATTTGCCTCTTTGAGTCTAATGCGCAACATCCTCTGTGAGGTAACAACGGCCGCCATTTTGAATTTCCTGAATGCGACTTTTTCTACTGCTACATAAAGTCTGGCATTTTATATTTTATATTAGCATGGTGCTCTACTACCCTGTCCATGTTCTGCTCTTGGTGGATGCTTCCTTTACGATGATGTGTGGCCTTTTGATGTCTTCGCACTGATCAATAGTGCGTTACTTGGCGATTCCTTCTTTTCATCGTCCTATATTTGCCACATTGTGTGCCCCTATCATCTTTGTGCATCTCCAATCTGGTTCATACTCTACAAGTTTATTGGACATATCTCCTTTTTGCTATTCTACACCATGGCAAATGTCTCTACTTCGCCGAAGCTGTCGCAAACCGGAACCAAGCCTAAAAGGCCTAAAAATGACCCGCCTTCCCCCATTAACTCTTCGACTAATCCTGTTTTGGATTCCATCCTTGAAGAGGTGCGTGGTCTTCAACCTTTTATGTCTGCTACCAATGCTAAACTTCAGCAAATTGAGGAGCGCGGGTAGTTATGGAAAACAAAGTTTTGAACTTAGAACAACGTGTGAGCGATGTCCAGGTCCTCTCAACTCGGATTCCATTATTGGAACAAGAAATCCACAAGCACAAACTTCACACCGAGGATTTGGACGAATTAACCTACGCGTTTATGGTGTTCCGGAAAATTTGGAAGGGGCTGACATGGTCTCTTTTATTCGGAAATTTCTCCAGGAACTTTTGGAACTCCAACCATCGACGTATCCTCTCAACATCCAACGAGCACACCGTCTTGGCCGCCTCAACTCCAATGCCTCCAAACCACGTGGCATCATCATGTTATTCTTGGAGTTCACAGAGTTAATGGCCGTATTGAAGGCTGCCAGGGCCAAACGTCGTCTCCAGTGGTCTGGTCATAACATTTTCATCTCCCAGGATCTCTCTTCTGCTACCAATGCTCGGCGTAAAGAATTCCTGAACCTTCGTCCCATGATGAGACAGCTCAACATTCAATATGGAATTCTACATCCCTGCTTCTGCAAGATCACACATAATGGTCGTACCAAGTCCTATGATGATCCACAGAAACTTCGCGATTATCTGCTAAGTGTCTCGCCTTCCACTATGGACACTGCCAGCTAATGCTCTTATTTCTTTCTTTGTTCTCTCTCTTTTTACAACCATTATCCTATTCTATCTATCCTCTCTTACTTTATCTCCCTCCTCTAACTTCGTCTGATACTCACCTCACATCCTTGTGTTTTTCCTTTTCATACTGTCCGTACCCTGTGTGCTCGTGGGACATGTCCTTTCTCTGGTGTACCCTCGTCTCACATGCTTTGGTTACTCTCTTTCTCTCAGATCAAGCCTTCGTGCCTTGATCTGTTCCCTCTTTTTCTTTCTATATTCACGTACCTCTCTTCTCTTTCTCTCTCCTCTCTTTCTCTTTCCTTTCTTCTTCCTAAGTGGTCTCTGCTGTTTTCTCTATTTGTCCGATTGTTAATACCTCATTTTTTGATTCTTGTTGCCTTCCTTATGATGAGCGTCCTACGAATCCACTGTTTCACTGTTATTTTTTGTCTCCCCTTCTGTAGTGATCTCCTTGCCATGTGTCGCCTCCATTTGTCGCCCATCCTCTCCTCCTCCCATCATGTGTAATTTTGTCTCTTGGAATGTTCGAGGTCTTGGTCACCCTGTCAAGCGTCAGAAGGTATTGTCACACTTAACCAAATTCCATTCACAGGTTGTTTTCCTTCAGGAAATGCATTGCTCTGATGTTGAATCGCTTAAGCTCAAAACACATTGGGTGGGTCAGGTTGTGTTTTCTCCTGCTGTTCAAAAAAAAGGAGGAGTAGCTATATTGTTCCATAAAGCTTTAAATGTTCAAATTATTTCCTCTCAAAATGATGCTGAAGGTCGTTGGGCAATGGCAAAGGTTGTTATACACAACAAGACAATGGTTTTATTGAATATATATGGCCCTGTTCGCCCAGACCCCCAATTTTGGAAAGACATCAAACTGCTCATTGCATCCATAGATTGCCCTGATTTTATAGTAGCTGGTGATTTTAACCAATGGTTAGACCCTTTTTCAGACCGGCTGTCTTCGAGTAAATTTCAACCTGACAAATCTCATAAGCGTTTTCAGTCTGCCATTGCCTCACGTCCTTTGTATGATTCGTGGAAAGTGTGTAACCCTGATCTATTAGAATATACTTTTTTTTCGAATGTTCATCACACACGTTCAAGAATTGATTATATTATGATTATTAAGTCTCTCCTTCCCTCTATTCAAAAATCTGTTATTGGCTCTATTTTTATCTCCGACCATGCTCCTGTATACACTACCCTTGATCTTTCCCTTAGCCCCTCTAAATTCAGTCGCTGGAAATTTAATTCTTTTCTTTTATTTGATGCCACTTTTATGAAAAAATTTACTGAGTTTTTTAATGAATACTTTTCCTTTAATAACCCCGCTGATACCTCCATCCCTAACACCTGGGATGCTTTCAAATCTTCTTTCCGAGCTTTTACAATATCCTATGTCTCCACCAAAAAGAAGCTCAATAAGCAAAAGTATGAAGATCAGCTTAAACAGATTAAAACTCTCGAACATATATATTTCACCTCCAAATCCTCTTCTACCCTTCAAGACTTAATTCTTGCCAAAACAGCACTTAATAAAATTATCACTAATGAAGCCTGCCACACCCTCCTTAAAATAAAATCTAAATTTCATGGAGGCCAGAACAAAGCAGGGAAAATGTTGGCCAATTATTTGAAAGTCAAGTCTGAACGCAAAGCTGTCGGCCCAATTTTTAATGATTCTCTCAATAAACTGGTTCATTCCGATGAAGACATTGCTGAAGTATTTCACAACTATTACCAAGCCCTGTATACAGATGATACACACCCCTCTGATGCAAACTTAACAACATTTTTTGAAGGTCTTCCCTCACCTCCTTCCCTCCCCGTTGATTTTTCCCACTTGGAACGTGAAATTACTCTCCAAGAAATTACCACGGCCATTCGTTCTCTCAAAAAATCAAAAGCCCCTGGCCCCGATGGTCTGCCTGTTGAATTTTACTCCTCCTTCCATTCCTTTTTTGCCCCTAAACTCCTTCAATTATT
The DNA here is from genome assembly GCF_964263255.1 of Lissotriton vulgaris. Taxonomy (NCBI): domain Eukaryota; kingdom Metazoa; phylum Chordata; class Amphibia; order Caudata; family Salamandridae; genus Lissotriton; species Lissotriton vulgaris. The sequence goes on from NC_141693.1 coordinate 1,105,830,969, forward strand.
TAATTCTTTTATTTTGGAGGCTAAAGCCTCTGGGTCCTTTTTGGATGCTCTCATTGTAATTATCCCCAAACCTGATAAAGATCATTCCCAATGTAAAAATTACCGCCCCATATCTTTAATCAATTATGATTGTAAAATTTTTGCTAAAATCCTTGCCTCTCGCCTTGACTCCATTATCCCTCGCTTAATCAACACTGACCAGGTGGGTTTTGTTAAGGGTAGACTCGCTGCTGATAATGCTCGTCTTTTTTCCAATGTCCTTGCTCACAGTAAAAAAGTCCCCTCCCCGTTGGCAGCCCTTTCGTTGGATGCTGAAAAAGCTTTCGACCGTATTAATTGGCATTATATGTTCCGTACCCTTCATTGGTTTGGTTTCGGCCCAAATTTTATATCCTTGGTTAAGCTCCTATATTCATCCCCCGTGCCAGTATTTTTGTTAACAACCAATTTTCCAGATTCTTTTCTTTGTCCAGAGGCACAAGACAAGGTTGTCCCCTTTCCCCTTTATTATTTATTTTATGTCTTGAACCTTTTCTACAGCGAATTCGTTCCAACCCTGATATTACTGGTATAAAAGTTTCCTCTGTCGATGTTAAATTATCAGGGTATGCTGATGATGTCCTCATTTACATGTCTAATCCCGAATCTTCCCTTCCACCCTTTTTGCACGAAGTTCAGTTGTACTCCTCCATATCAGGTTATAAGCTTAATTTATCTAAAACGGAAGTTCTACCCCTTAACTCGCTGTGCTTCCAATACATGTTTAGTGATACTGATTTTGCATGGTGCCCATCAAAAATTAAGTACCTTGGTATATGGTTCTCTTCCTCTCTGAAAGATACCCTTAAATTAACCTTTGATTCATTGACTAGAAAAATTCAATCCCTTCTGCAAATTTGGTCCCCCTTATTTCTATCCTGGTGGGGTAGACTGGACACCATCAAAATGATGATCACCCCACATGTTTTATATACTGTTTCTATGCTCCCTTTCAAAATTCCCAAATCCTATTTTTCACGTATTAATTCTGTATGTACAAAATTTTTGTGGAATAATAAACATCCCCGTATTGGTTTACCTAAGTTGATCCGTCCTAAAAATGAAGGTGGTATTCGGTTTCCTGATTTTGGCTCATACCATTCGGCCTTTTTGATCAAACAATCCTTCTCCTTGGCTTACAACTTCCTAGATGCTCCTGTCCCTAAGTGGGTTCTTTTGGAACGCTCTCTTTTAAAAGATTTCTCCTTTCAGCATATTACTTTTATGTCAAATTGTACTTTTATATCCAAATATCCCATTTTGAAGTATTCCCAATCCATGTTGCAAAATGTTTTTTCCTCTAATCTTTCCCCTCTGCAATGTTTTTTATCCTCTGTAGTGTGGTATAACAAATTCCTTTAGATATAAAGGTAAATCGTTCTATTTTAAACATTGGAAAGAAAAGGATATACTGTTTGTACATCAATTTTTCCTTGATTCCTCTCTTATTTCCTTTCCAGTATTGCAAACCATGTTTAATTTACCTTCCTCATTTTTCTCTGAATATTCTATTATAACATCTGCTATTCAATCTCACTTATCCTCTCTACCTTTTTCCTCCGACTCTTTTTCCTCCTTCACTCCTGTCACTCCACTTTATCCTCTTTTTTCCACTCAACTCCCTAAGGCTGCTCTTGTATATTCACTTTTACTGTCCAATTCTTCTGTTCGCTCTAAATCTAAAGTAGAGACTGCTTGGGAGAATGATCTGGATGTCTCCCTTGACATTGTAATGTGGGATCGTTTATGGTCCAGGATTTTCAAAGTCTCTGTTGCTGCACGCATTACTCAATCCTTACTTTTTTTATATCATAGAGTTGTTATTACCCTGGTTACTATTCATAGATTTTCTCCAACCTCTTCTCCTTTATGTTGGTCCTGTTCCCAAGTTACAGGCACTCTACACCACCAACTTTACGAATGTTCCCCTGTTTTCTCCATTTGGACTGATGTTTGGTCTATATGTATGAAAATGTTATCTATTTCCTCCACATTATCTTTTTTACGCATATTTTTAGGTTCTTTATCTGAAGATATTAATATTGTTACACCCTCTTCTGCTAAATTGTTAGACCTATTTATTGCTCTTGCATTTAAGGTTATTTTATCGTGTTGGAAAGACAATTCACAACTCTCGGTCCACACATGGTGGAATTATATTTGTGATGAACACAGAATTTCTATTGCTTCCTCTACCTCTGTTCCTCTGAAAATTAAATCCGATCTGCTATGGCTTCCCTTCACTTCCTATCTTTCCTCTAATCCTTCTCCCTTACCGCGTGCTCCTCATCCCTCATGATCCCTCTAGTTACCTACCCTTTCTCCTCTTTCTCTTCTCTACTCTTTTCTTCTCTTCTGCTTTCCTCTCTCCTCTTTCTTTCCCTCTTTCCTTTCTCTTCTTCTTTCTGCCCTTCTTTTCCATATATAAATTCCTCTGGATTATGTCATTTATCATTATATCCATATGTACTTTTTTCTAATTTTTCATGACATGCTTCTTTGTATTACTTTTCAATGCTTAATAAAAATTTCCTAAACAAAAAAAAATAAACTGCCACCAAGAGTGGGAGTGGTGCCGCTTTGTCCATCTCCACTGCCATATGAGGCTGGAATGGCACCGGATGGATCCAGAAGTGCAGGAACTGGGCTTGTGCGCAATAAGCATACAGTTGGAGATCCGGGGCCCCCAGACCCCCCTGCATCAGCGGGAGAGTCAACAACTCCCAGGAGATACAAGCCTGTTTGCCCACCCCTACCAGAGATATCATTATGGAGCACAAGGTATCAAAAAAGGCCAGTGTGAGAACAAGGGGCAAAATAACAAAGAGATATAAGAATTTGCGCAAAACCACCATCTTGGCAATAGCAACTCTTCCGGCCAGGGAGAGCGGTAATCGAGCCCAGGTTTGTATCCTGCTCTCCAGCCAAGTGATAGTCCTACCATAGTTTTCTGCCCACTGTTCCTGCAGATCACTGGAGAGCCAAATGCCCAGATATCGGACAGGTCCCTGAGCCTAGCTAAGCTGAAATTCTAGTGAAAAAGGATTAGTGTCGTTAGTGAGTGGGAAAAAGCCCTCTGGTGGAGAACACCAGACCCGTAGCAGCATGATGCTTCCTAAGTCGCTCAGCCAATGGCACCATGACTATTGTATAAACAATAATGGAGACAGGAAACAACCACGGGGGATTACCAATGGAGCTCAAATTATACCATTTAGTCGGAGCCTAGCAGTTGGGAGAGTATATAACAATTTTATTTGGTTGAGAAATAATGGGCTAAACCCTAGCCTAGTCAGGACAGTGAAAAGGAAGGACCATTCAGAGAGTTAAAGGCGTTGGTCGCATTTAAGAGAGCCGCCAAGGCTTTGTATTTAGGGTCTAGGTAATGTAAAACTGTGAAAAAGGTGCGTAGATTGTGGGGAGTAGACCTCCCTGGTATAAATCCAGATTGGTCTGGGCACGCAATTAAGGGCAGCAAGGGCTGCAGTGAGGAAGCCAGAAGCTTTGCATATATTTTTGTATCAGTATTGATCAACGATAGCGGTCGATACAAGTCCATTTCACTTGGGAACTTTCCTGGCTTCGGGTGGGTCATAATTATGGCTTCTCTCATTGTGGGGGGAAACATCCCAATGCCTCCTGATACAGCATTTGTAGTTGGTGCACCAGCAGTTTGGCATAGCATTTATAAAATGAAGCTGTACAGCCATCAGAGCCAGGTGCCTTCCCAGAGGACAGGACATTTATTACTTCAATATTGTCCTCTTTTGTGAAGGGCTCATCTAGAAAAGCTCTGTGTGCCCAACCCAAGCAGAGCAACTCAAGAGAATCCAGATATTCCTGAAGTTCCTACGGGGATGTGCTCAAGGTAGATGTATACATTGAGGCATAAAAGTTGGTGAACTGTTCCATAATACCCTGAGTTCCCATTACTGGCACCATATTGGCGTCATGTATTTCTGTGATGTATGTATCCCTGCTAGGTGTGCGTAGGAGGTTGGGAAGTGTCTGTCCCGGCCTGAGACCTTCCAGAGATTTCTTAGCCTGAGTATATTTTTCCTAGGAATTTAACTTCTCTCTGAGCCTCATCCTCAAACTCGGAGATCCTAGCTCTGCTCTCCCCCAACAATTTGGAATCTTCCAATTTGAAGTATTCCAGCTAAAAGCCTCTTATGTATGATTCAAGCTTACCCAGAGAGCCTATTATAGACTTTAGTAACCCGGCCTGTCTAGCCATACATTTCCCATGTATCACTACTTTGAAGGCCTCCCACAGTGTAGCTTGCGTCTTGATGGATCCCGTGTTTGTAGCAAAGTAATCAATTATGTCCCCCCAAATTTCCTCACGGAACACCGCATCAGTAAGAGCATGTATGGGTAGTCTCCAGCTAAACATACGTCTGGGGCCGTCTGGCATGTCGAATCAAAGGAGTACGGATGCATGATCTGAAAGTGTTCTAGGTAAGTGTTTCACCTCTGTAGTCCAGACCGCAATGTCACGAGATACCAGCCAGAAATCTAAACGTGACCAGGTGTTGTGCTGAGTTCTCATGCAGGTCTGTCCGGGTGCCACACAGTAGCGATCTTAGTCCATATCCTATGGACAAATTCGGGCGTATCAACATTCGGTCCATAGACGGTCACCAAAGTAAAACTAACATTGCCAAACTTCCCTGCCAAGATTATGTACCTGCCCTCTAAGTCCACAACCGACTCGATGGAAGTCCAACCAATACCCTTTTTAATCAATATCGATACCCCCCTGGCATAATTAGAAGAGCTAGAGGAGTAGATCAGGTCCCAAAGTCTGTTAGGAAATTTAGCATTTGAAGTGGTGTTTAAGTTAGTTTCCTGAAGGAAATACATTTCAATGCTGTGCCTATCTAGATACGAGTGTAGGACTCTTGTCTTGCGATAAATATTAAGCCCCCTAATATTCAAGTAAGTATATTATAGGAGATCGTGTAGGTGGAATTGTATTGAGTGTAATAGCGAGAACGTGAATGAGATCCTGTAGTCACATATGGGCCTTGACTTGTTGAGGCACAGGAGCCTCCCCAGTCAATGTGTATCTGATCTCCAAAACAGGATACAGACTGTACTCAAAGTACTAATTGCTGCATGAAACCTGTACTTCATGGCACTGACCTATTTAGAAACTTGAACAAACCCAACCCGTCCCCGCCCACACCAAAATCCAAACAGGTCGTGCATAAATCCCACCCTCTTGAAACACCCACAAAGAGAGCCCCACGACTTTTGCGTGAAGATCAGAGATGGGAGCTCTCCCTGGGGTCATGACATTACTGGTGAACACCCCTGTCAAGCAACAGGGTGGCTGCATTGGAGTGAGCAAGCTAAGAAGATAGTCATATATAGGTTGAATAACAAAATATATACTATCAATGCAAGCCGAACAGCCTGCTACTGTTTTCTCCCCTAATAAAAATAAAAGGGTAGAGCATACGTTACACCAAAACAATGCATAAACATAATACATTTTGTAAACAGGAATATCTCATAATTTGTCCGCAGAAATATTCAATATCACTCAGTCTGGCGTCTGACTGGGATCCCACAGCTCCCTTCCCTTGATTTTTCTTTGTCCCCACTACATGTTTAGCAACATTCATTTCTGATTTAACATCCATAAAGTAGTGGGTTGTGCCCTCAAGTGACACCTTCAATTTGGCAGGATATAATAGTGCATAGGGAACCTTTGTCTGTCTAAGAATATGTTTAACCGGCACATACTCCTGTTTGGCCGCCTGGACCACTGGGGTGAAATCCAGGAACAAGGATATATTGTTCCCTTTGTAGTTGATAGTCCCTCTGTCTCTGGCAAGCTTCAAAATGGTATCCATGTCCTGGTAGTTTAATATTTGTGCGAGGATAGGTCTAGGCGTTGACCCTAGAGGGGGTCTGGGGCCCAGTGTGCAGTGAGCTCTTTCTACAATGAACATTGAGGACAGTGCAGGACTGAATAACTCGAGCAGCAACTATCTTCTGAAGGTTTCCATTTTATCTATGGCTGTGGTTTCGGGAATGCCCGTAATGCAAAGGTTGTTCCTTCTGGACCTAACTTCTAAGTAATCATTCTTAGCCCGAATAACGTTCAAAAGCTTATCCATTTGGAGTAGCTGCTCTTTGGTGTCTATTTCGAAATTGTGCATTTCAGTGGAACGGTTATCAAGTTGGTCCAGTCGAATCTCATGAGTGTCCACTTGCTTTTTCACTTGATCCAGCTGTGAAGTAGGAATGTCTAATTTAGTGTCTATGGTTTTTAAGCTGGACTTCATTTCAAGAAGTAGGGCCCAGAGATCATCTCCTCTGCCCAAAGCACTATCACGCATGCCAGATTCAGAATCAGTGTCCCCATCATTTTCAGTGTCCCTGGTTTGGCGCTTGATCTCAAATTATAGCTTAGATTGCTTTGCATTGTGCAATCTGAAAAAGGATAAGAAATAATACCACAAATACAGTTCTCTGTCAGCATAGAAGATAGCAGAATTTATTGGAGACCAACAAACAATGCAAAGTATGTGTGGCACAGAAACAGACAGCATAGATACTGAATGTCGAATGATGTGACGTTTCTTTTTTTAAAAACTGGTTTTATTGAATCGCAGAGATAAACATCCACAGTGCCCCGAGCCCCGGAGGGACTGTGACTACAATCATGGGTCATGTTGTGCGATACATTTAATGAAAAAGTGCCATTCCACTCCACCCCCCCCTAACTGCCCTGCCACCCCCCCCCCCCGGTCCTGCAACACTCCATCTCCCAACACTGCTATGAAGAACATACAATCCAACATAAAAAAGAGTCGAGCCTCAATATGCCCTCTACATCTGCCCCTCCTCGCTCCGTGGCGGGGGCTCCAGCCACAATCCCCTATAGTCCGCCCACCTCTTCCATATCTTATAGTGTTTTGTGGGACAGCCCCTGGCCTCGAACACCGGCCTCTCCAGTCCCATGCAGAAGTCCAGGCCTTTTTTCCACCCGATCACCTTAGGAGCCCCAGGTTCCTTCCAGGCCTGGGCCACATCACGTTTGGCCAGCGTGAGTCCTAATAATAACAAGTGCCACTTGTACACATTCCCACCTACCCCTTCAAGCACATGGAGCAGGCCTAATTTCGCCATGCGAGGGAGCTCCCACCCCAGCACCTTCGACAAACAATCCCACACACCCTTGCAGAACCGCGCCAGGCCACCACATTCCCACACTGTATGCAACAGGATACCAATCTCATGACCGCATCGCAAGCACGCAGGGGACTCAATCAACCCTGCCTTCCACAATCTCTCTCTGGTGTAGTATGTACGGTGCAAGTATTTGAATTGTATGAGCCGTAGACGGATTGCTATTGCTGCACCCCTGGGGGACTCAAGAGCCTCCCGTCAGTCCTCCTCCTCCAGTTCTCCCACGTCTCGCTCCCATCGCTCTCTTAGAGGCGGTAGGTCCGATGAGCAGTGTGTCACTAATGTTTGGTATATTTTGGAAATTTTACGGTCCTCCAAGTCCCCCATAAAGACTTTTGCTTCTATTGGGCTGAATTCGGGTAGCGTGGCCAAGCCCTCCAGCGCAGGTGCCAAAGAATGTCTAAACTGTAATAGCGAAAAAACTGGGTGCGGGGCATATCAAATTCTGCACTAAGATCCTGAAAGGTCTTAAGCGTGGTGCCTCTAAGGACCTGGCCTAGAATGGAAATTCCTATCAAGTCCCAACTCTTGAATCCCGAAAGGGACATCAGAGCCGGCAGTTGCCCATTATGCCAGAGCGGGGTCTCCCCAGTCAACTTACCCCAACATCCCATGCGGCGCAGCGCCTGCCGCCATATCTGGAACACCACTTGCGTTGCTCTAGGCAGTCTCTTTCACAGCTGGGGTGAGTATAAGACCGTGCGGAGGGAATCAGGCTCCATCAGGAAGCGCTCCAGGGCATACGCCGGGTCCCCCCCGTCGCAGTACCACCAGTCATTCAGGACCACCAGATGCGAAGCCTGGTAATACGACAGAATATCCGAGGTCGCTAATCCCCCGCAATATGTGGATAGAAAGCAGGTTCGCAGCGCTACTCTAGCCGCGCCACCGGCCCACAAAAAGCGACCAAGAACCGAGTTGACCAGCCGGAACCACTGCGGCGGAACCGGGAATGGGTGGTTCTGTAGTTGATACAACATTCTGGGAAGGGCCACCATCTTGAAGATGGCTGACCTCCCATAAATATTAAGAGGCATGCGGGACCAGCATTTCATTTCCTGTTGCACTTTGTCCTACATAGGAACCACGTTGCGCTCCCAGGCTATAGTCGGCACAGTTGTCAGGAACACTCCCAAATATTTGAGGCCCCCGACGGCTCGCTGCAAAGTCGAGGCCCACGACTCGACCTCGAAGTGATTACCCAAAGTCCATAAAGTGGATTTCTGCGGTTTCAAGTAGAGCCCGGAGACCTCGCCAAAGATTCTCATGATGTCTAGGACCCGCGGCCCAGAGCGATTCACATTGGTAAGGAAGAACAGGACATCATCAGCATAAAGCGCGATTCTGTCCGATGGTCCCTTCTGCCACTCAAACCCCGTCAGCTGTGCATCAATCCGGACCCACGTCGCCAGCGGCTCCATTGCCAGAGCAAACAAGTAAGGCGAGAGGGGGCACCCCTGCCGGGTGCCACGTCCTACTGGGAAGGCGGCCGATACCTCCCCCGCCACCCTCACGGAGGCCGTCAGATCGGTATAGAGAAGCTTGACATAAGACAGAAAGTGGGGCCCCAAGTTGAGGCGCGGAAGGAGGGCAAATAAGTAGGTCCAGCTCAGGGAATCGAAGGCTCTGTCGATATCAGCTAGCAGCCGTGCCGCTTGGCTCCTGGTCTTACTCATCGCTTCCACAGCTACATGGGCTCGCCTAATATTGTGCTGCGTCACCCTGCGGGGCATGAATCCGCCTGGTCCGGATGGACCAACTCTGATATATAGGGAAGAAGGCGATTCGCGAGTGCTTTAGCAAGTATTTTGGCCTCTATGTTTAGGAGTGAGATTGGCCGATAGGACTCGTGGCGCTCCGGGGGTCGGCCGGGTTTACAGAAGACAACAATCTCTGCATACCTCCAGTCCGCCGGCAGTAGGCCCTCCTCTCGCGCCGCCTCCAGGGCGGCTTTGTAGTGCGGGCCCAACTGTAGATGGTAGCGTTTAAAGAACTCACTCGGGAAACCGTTGGGCCCGGGAGCCTTACCAGTATTAAGTTACCCCAATGCTGTGCCCAATTCATCTGCCGAAAGCGGGGCCTCAAGGAGCTCTCGCACTTCATCAGAGAGCGCGCGGGGCGGGAGATCAGCTATAAATTTATCAACGTCAAGGGCCGAGAGAAGGTCCCTCGGGGCACACTGCGCTGCAAAGTAGCCAGCGAAACTGTCCGCAAGCACCTTGGGAGCCGTAATGGAGGCCCCGGTGTCATCTCGAAGACCCAGCAGGTCCTGTGCCTGAAACACCCTCTGGCAGAGCCTATGAAGCATGGTGCTGGACTTGTCGCCCCATTGATAAATCCTACTCCTGGTCGCCAGCCAGATCTGGCGGGCCTCGTCTAGCTGGAGAGAGGCGTACGTCTGTTGCACCAGCAACAGTTGCCCTATGTCTTCCAAGCGGTTTGCCACCCCACATTGAGTTTCCAACCGCTCCACCTCCGCCGCCGCCCGCACCAATTCCTCCCGTCGTTTGCGCCGTGCTGCCGCACACCAGGTTATGTCCAACCCGCGCAGCGTGGGCTTCATAGCCTCCCAAACCGCCCGTGGATCAGAAACTGAGCCCAGATTTTCCTCCCAGTACTGGGCAATAGCCACCTCTAAATGTTGTTGATACTCCTCTTGCTGCAAATGCCAGGCGGAGAGTCTCCACCGGAATGGGCGCCTCGCCCTGCCGAGGGCGACCTCAACAACCACAGGGGAGTGATCTGACAGTCCTCGCGGCCGAATAGCCGCCGAGACCACCCTGGAGATGACCGCCACAGGAACAAATACATAATGTAGTCGCGAAAAGGAGCGGTGGACCGCTGAGACGTAAGTATATTCTCTCTCGTGCGGATGGAAATATCGCCATGAGTCTACCCAGTTCAAACTATTTACCATGTCGTACAATTTAGTGGGGGTATCAACAGCGGGATCTCCCCTAAATCTGAGGCAATCAAGCCGACACTGCATGACATCATTCCAGTCTCCCCCAATCAACGCAAGACTCTCAGGGATCTCTGCCCATATTGTGAAGAGTTTTTCGATAAGGGCCCACTGCAGCGGGGGTGGAGCATGGACGCTCCCAAGGACCACGGAGTCTGAGCCTACCATCCCATGTACAAAAACATACCAGCCCTGGGGGTCTATCCAGTGTTTGGTGTGTGAAAAAGCCAGCTTACGATGTATCAGCAAAGCCACCCCCCCTGGAACCCCTCCCAAAGCCCGCATGGTAAACCTGGTCATAACCATATCTCTGTAGGCTCAGTGCTTTGTTACCCATGAGGTGTGTTTCTTGCAGCATCATGACATCGACATTCTCTTTCTTCCCCTGTCGCAACACCGCTCCCCGCTTAATCTTGTCTAGCACACCCCTCACTTTCCAGCTCATCACTCTCATGAGGGCACCTAGTTGCGCCCGCATCGGGTTTTCAGCCCCCATCTAAGCGCCGGTGAATTCGTACAGCAGGCAAGAGGCTCAGCAAATGTGAACACTACAGCAGCATCTTTCGAGACAATTGTGAGCAGGACCCCTCCTCCCCCCATCCCTCAGGCTCCGACCCCCCTACCCCAACTGCAGTCAACATCCCACAACTCCCCCCAACCCCATACCTCAATGAACAATGAAGTACCTGTCGCGGTGAAGCTCAGCTCCCCCCCCCAACGTGAGACAGACAGCCTACCCCACCAATGGACCCCCATCGCAACCCAGAACCCCTTACCAACTAAACCAACAGAGGGGCCAAGTCCCCCCTCTGTAAGCTGCCCCTCACCTGAGTCCCGATACCGTAAAGTTACTTGTACAAGGATGTCTTTTTGCTTCCAACTTTCTATCCACGTGGTCAGGAAGGCAAGCGGAATTGATTCTTAGGTACCATGGTCATTTGAAAAGAATTCCCTCTCCCAATTATCAACAGATGTAGTCAATCTACTTTCTTTAATTCCATGGCTATTGACTTAACCAGAGGATCAAAGTTACATTTAACTATTTCATCCACCTTCGCTGTAATTCAGACCCCAAGGTAAACTGCAGAGTCTGCTTGCCAAGGATCAAAAAAATCCTTATTGTCTATATAGATAACAATTGTTTTTCCTCTATTTAAAGCATATCCTGAAAGGCGACCAAAATTCTCAGTTATCTGGTTAATTTCCCCAATTGCCTCTTTTGGATCCGTTGTTAAGACTGCCGCGTCATCAGCATAAGCCAAGACTTTAGTCTCAAACCCCCTAGCGACTATGGGTTTGATCTTCTGAGACTGCAGTAATTTCATAACTAGAGGATTAATGTACATAGCAAATATTATGGGAGAGCAGGGACACCTTTGCCTGGTTCCCCTGGATATTAAAATATTACTAGACTCTTTCCCCAACACTAGTATCCGGGCTCTTTGATCACAATACATGGCTTTAATTGCCCTTATAATTCCCTGTCCAAACCCTTTTAGCTCCAAAATCCCTCATAAAAATTTCCAAGACACTCGGTCGAATGCCTTCTCGGCATCGAGGAGAATCATAGCCATCTGCCCACCCCCCGTCCCAGACATGACATCAAATAATGAGATGGTTCTACGAATATGGTCAGTTGTTTCTCTTCTGGGTATAAATCCATGCTGCAAGGGGAGACCAGCTGACCTATGATCCTCCCCAACCGGATAGCCAATATGTTCGAATAAAGTTTAGCATCCAAATTAATCAGAGATATTGGCTGGTATGAGGCTGAATGATCTACTGGTTTTCCTTCTTTCAGAAAGATTATAATATTCGTCTCCCTTCATAAATCCGGAGAATTACTACTATATTGAATACTCCTAAAAAGATCTAGTAAGAGAGGCATTATCATTATTCCCAATAACTTATATCGCTCAAGAGGTAACTTGTCAAGGCAAGTAGCTTTGCCTGAAGCCATACTTTGTAGAGCTACCTGAATTTTCTCTTTTGGGATTTTCTTCTCTAGTTCTTCTTTGAGAGAACTAACCAGCCCCTCTCCAAGCTCACTAGCAGTCACTATACAAGAGATATCCTGTAACGCTCCCCACGCTGCTCCCAGCCCAGAATCTGGTATCGTAGCGCTATCCTGCAAGACAGCTCTATGACTTTAAATCAATTTCGCATTGCTCGCATTGCTCCTGTAAAAATTTGTGCCTGATTCCTGAATCAATTTTATCGTAGCGCTATACTGTTAGACTGCGCATTAATTAATATACTGTTGTGCATTGTTGCCTTTGCCTGCTTAACCTATTTGTGCCTGATTGTGCCGGTGCCACTGCCCATTTCATTGCCATTATCATACTTGTGCCCCAATCTCGTCCTGCTTGGCTTTTGGCTTGCTGCCATTTTGTTGTTTGTTGTTGTGCCTCCCAGCTCGGCTCTCCACCCCGCTCCCGCCTCCCAGCTGCTCCTCCCTCCCACTGAAAGTTTTGGCTCTACCCTTCAGAATAAGCGCTGTAACCGTCCTGAGCTCCTCAGAAGCGGTCGCTCCCCACGCTGATCCCAGCCCAGAATCTGGTATCGTAGCGCTATCGTGCAAGACAGCTCTTTGACTTTAAATCAATTTCGCATTGCTCGCATTGCTCCTGTAATAATTTGTGCCTGATTCCTGAAACGATTTTATCGTAGCGCTATACTGTTAGACTGCGCATTAATTAATATACTGTTGTGCATTGCTGCCTTTGCCTGCTTAACCTATTTGTGCCTGATTGTGCCGGTGCCACTGCCCATTTCATTGCCATTATCATACTTGTGCCCCAATCTCGTCCTGCTTGGCTTTTGGCTTGCTGCCATTTTGTTGTTTGTTTTTGTGCCTCCCAGCCCGGCTCTCCACCCCGCTCCCGCCTCCCAGCTGCTCCTCCCTCCCACTGAAAGTTTAGGCTCTACCCTTCGGAATAAGCGCTGTGACCGTCCTGAGCTCCTCAGAAGCGGTCACTCCCCACGCTGCTCCCAGCCCAGAATCTGGTATCGTAGCGCTATTGTGCAAGACAGCTTTTTGACTTTAAAACAATTTCGCATTGCTCGCATTGCTCCTGTAATAATTTGTGCCTGATTCCTGAATCGATTTTATCGTAGCGCTATACTGTTAGACTGCGCATTAATTATTATACTGTTGTGCATTGCTGCCTTTGCCTGCTTAACCTATTTGTGCCTGATTGTGCCGGTGCCACTGCCCATTTCATTGCCATTATCATACTTGTGCCCCAATTTCGTCCTGCTTGGTTTTTGGCTTGCTGCCATTTTGTTGTTTGTTGTTGTGCCTCCCAGCCCGGCTCTCCACCCCGCTCCCACCTCCCAGCTGCTCCTCCCTCGCCCCACCCCCCTCCACTATCCACTTATGACAGATGTTTTTACGCCCAGCGTTCACACGCAGCGGACGCGCCCTATGCGCGCCGAAGGTGCGCCAAAGGTAAGCCCATCTACGCCCGTCCGGGCCTGGACCGCGCCCAGCGCCAGACCCCCTGGCCCCCGCAAAATCCACTCCACCCGCATATTGTACGATGCCACAACCCTCTCAGCACTTAATCCCGGCCGACCCCCAAACTGCAACCAAGCCGCCCCAAGACAAAGCCATGGACCCTTCACCTGCCACTCCTGCAAGTTCGACTGCATCAGGATCCACAGCAAATCCACAGACTCCACACAGAACTCCATCACTAACCACCTGAAGTGCATCCTGCTCAACACCCGCTCGGTCCACAGACACGCCATTGAACTTTGGAACCTACTCGACACCACATCGCCGGACGTTGCCTTTCTTACTGAAACCTGGATGAACGCCTCATCAACGCCCGACATCGCCATAGCCATCCCGGAAGGCTACAAGATCATCTGAAAGGACCGCATCAACCAAACTGGAGGAGGCATCGCCATCGTCCACAAGAACACTATCCGCATCACGACCAGTTCCGATGACAACCTCACATCCGCCGAACACCTTCACTTCCAGATTCACACCGACCCTAAGACCACACTCAGAGGCACCCTCATCTATAGAGCACCTGGACCCGCACACAATTCAGCGAAGACGTCACTGACTTCATCTGCCCTCACGCCCTCCCCTCAGAGGACTACATTCTACTGGGAGACCTCAACTTCCACCTGGAAAAGAACAACAACAGCAACACCACCACCCTTCTGGACAACCTCGCCAATCTCGGACTCAAACAACTTGTTAACACCCCCACCCACAATGCTGGGCACACGCTCGACCAAATCTTCACCTCCAGCAAGCACATCTCCTTTAATCACACCACAGCTCTCCATTGGACGGACCACAGCTGCGTTCACTTCAACTACAATAAGACTACGACCCACAACCACCCACAACCAATTCCCCGGAGAAACTGGAACAGAATCACCACCGACCAGCATTTCACATCGCTTCACCAAAACCCTCCTGCAAAATCTTTGGACCCAAACCAAGCAGCCACCAACCTCACACAATGGATCACCCTCAGCGCTGATGAATTAGCACCCTTGAAAAACCATCACATCAAGCAAGGCAGCAAAAAAGCCCCCTGGTTCAATGATGACCTTAAGAAATCCAAGAAGATCTGTCGCACCCTCGAAAAAGCCTGGCGAAAAAACCCAACCACTGACAACCTGGCCACCTTCAAGAACGCCACCCGCAAACACCACCAACTTATCCGATCCACCAAGAAATCCGCATTCAAGGATCGACTCAACAACAATGCCCACAACAGCGAGGAACTATTCAACATCGTCAAAGAGTCTACCAACCCCACCGCCGGCACCAACGACATCACTCCCTCCCAAGACCTCTGCGACTCACTAGCCTCGTTCTTCTACAACAAAATCGCTGACATACATAACAGCTTTGGAGACCGGTCCACCGCACCCACCTCCGAACTAAAACCCCCCTCCAACAACCTTTACGCCTGGAACCCAATCACCACTGAAGACACCATCCGCCTGATGAACACCATCCACTCAGGTTCACCAACCGACCCATGTCCCCACCATATTTTCAACAAAGCAGACTCCATTATCGCACCCCATCTCCGAGACGTCATCAACTGCTCCCTCAACTCCGCTACCTTCCCGGAAAGCTGGAAACATGCCGAACTCTGCGCCCTCTTGAAGAAGCCCACAGCGCGGACCCCACTGAACTCAAGAACTACCGCCCTATTTCGCTCCTCCCTTTTCCAGCCAAAGTCATTGAGAAAGCCGTCAACAGTCAACTCGCCGCCTTCCTCGAATCCAACAAATCCCTCGACCATTCACAGTCCGGCTTCCGAGCCAAACACAGCACCGAGACCGCCCTCATTGCAGCAACAGACGACATTCGAACTCTACTTGACAACGGAGAAACAGCTGCCCTCATCCTACTTGACCTCTCCGCAGCCTTCGACACAGTCTGTCATAGCACCCTTATACAACGCCTCAGCAACGTCGGAATACAAGGAAAAGCATTGGACTGGATCATCTCGTTCCTCGTCGGAAGAACCCAGAGAGTCCGCCTCCCCCCTTTTAAATCAGAGGCCACTGAAGTCATCTGCGGCGTACCACAAGGATCTTCTCTCAGTCCCACCCTCTTCAACGTATGCATGAGTCCCCTCGCATCCATTGCGCGCCAACACAACCTCAACATTATCTCCTACGCAGACGACACCCAGCTGATCCTCTCTCTCACCAAAGACACTAATACCGCCAAAACCAACCTACACAAAGGGATGAAAGAAGTAGCCGACTGGATGAAGAACAGCCGTTTAAAACTGAACTCGGACAAAACGGAAGTCCTCATCTTATGATTATCCCCCTCCGCTTGGGATGACTCATGGTGGCCACCAGCCCTGGGAACTGCACCCATACCAATGGACCACGCACGTAACCTGGAATTTTTCCTGGACTCCTCCCTCACGATGACCAGACAAGTCAACGCCGTTTCATCATCATGCTTCAACATCCTACGTATGCTCAAAAAAATCTTCCGTTGGATCCCCACCAAAACAAGAAAGACGGTCACCCATGCACTGATCACAAGCCGACTGGACTACAGAAACACCCTCTACGCCGGAACCACAGCCAAATTACAGAAAAAACTCCAACGCATCCAAAACGCCTCAGCCAGGCTCATTCTAGACATTCCCCACCAAGCGCACATTTCTGGTCACCTGAAAGACCTCCACTGGCTCCCCGTCAACAAGAGAATAACGTTCCGTCTCCTCACCCACGCACACAAAGCCCTCTACGACCTAGGACCCGAATACCTCAACACGCGCCTGCCCTTTTACATCCCCAGCCGCCAACTACGATCGTCCAATCAAGCCCTCGCCGCAATCCCACGCATCCAAAGATCCACCATGGGGGGGAAGATCCTTCTCCTACTTAGCGGCCAAGACCTGGAACTCTCTCCCCACCCACCTCCGCCTTACACAGAACCACCTCTCCTTCAGAAAACAACTAAAAACTTGGATATTCGATAAGTAAAGTTCCCCCCTCCTACAAGCGCCTTGAGACCCTCTGGGTGAGTAGTGCGCTATACAAATTCGAACTTGACTTGACTTATTTTAATAAACAAAAACCTATATCTAATTTTACATTTACATAAATGTACATCTAAGATACTTTCTCTGGAAAATATACTTTAAAGTTATCTTGCTTTCAAAGATTAGTCTTTGTGTCCGTGTGACCACAAATGCATAAAAACACAAAACAAATCTTCCTACAACAGTTTTGTTGGCGCCAGGGTCACTTAAACGGCACACCAAATGGTGGTTACCAAACAAACAAAAGACTTTAGTAACTCCAGGAAGCGATGTTTTTTTCTGAGCAGCTACTGTTTACTCTCAGTTTCCATTTGAGTTTCTTGAGACTCTTCAGCACGCTTTTCATCACTTTCCAAAGTCTGTTGAAGTTCATGTATGGTGCTTAGAAGGACATGGAACTGCTTGCGTCTCAACTCCAACTTATCTTCAACGCTATCTTTGATGTGAGAAAGGTGCTGCAGCTCTTTTTCCAAGGCATCAAGTTGCTTTAAAGTTTCGTGTCTGTCCGGATGATTCTGTATTACCTTAGCTAAGGCATCATATTCCTGACGATTTTTTCTAATCCGCTTTGCTTGCAGAATCTGTTTTTTGCATTCAGCTATTTTTTCATGAGCAGCCGCAATGCTACTTTCTATGTCTGTGTAGATTGTTTCATAATTCTCCATTTCTCGAAGGTTCATATCGTACACAAGTAGAGTTTTTCCCATCGAAAATTCACATTGAGACAATGTAGCAAGCATACGTTGGTACTGAGTATACCCTTCTTCGTGAGATCCAGAATGGCACCATTTGATGAAAGACTTTACCAACAGGTTGATTCGGCGATCATCTCCAGCTCCGTCACCATCTATTAAGAGCCGTTTACGAATTACTTCATCGTCAGTGACTGCCCCCATGTTGACGGCGTCCGGCGAGCAGCAGGGTAACCTTGACTTATCCCTTTCATCTAAATATAGTGCTTGATAATAATCCTGAAACCCCCTAACTATATCATGTGGGTCAATGTATGAGTGTCCATTCACATTAATAGAAGATATTTAATTCTGGGCTATCTTCTGTCTAGTACGAAGAGCTAATCTCCTTCCAACTAATCCACCATTTTCCTAGGAATTAATCCGCTGAGATGGTATTCCTCTGCCAATTTTTGCACAAACCAGCTATTAATTTCTGCTTTGAGAACAGTTATTTGACCCTGAATTTGGGTTGCATCTCGCTCCTGCTTAATCATTAAAACATGTTCTTCTTCTGCCTCTATAAGCTTGCGCATTAATTCTTGATTTTTAATCACACGCTGAGTCCTTGTCCTAGTGGTGTAGGTGATAGTTTCCACTCTAAGGCCAGCCTTGAAGGAATCCCAAACGATTGCTCTGGAGGCACTATACCTAATGATATCAAAATATTCTTGTGTCCAGTTTTTAATATGCTCGATATACTCATTGTTAACTAGAAGTTTCTTATCAAAGTACCATTTACTCCTCATTTTCATAAAACTTGCAATTTCTATCTCTAAAATTAGCGGATTATGGTCAGAAATGACCTTAGGAAATTTCTCGATACTAGCTCGATTAAGTAGGTCCGTTGTTCCAAAAAAGTAGTCGATCCTGACATATTTCTTGTGCAGACACGAGAAATACATATATCCGGAGTTATATGGAATTTTAACAATCCACATGTCAGTCAATCCATGACTCCTCTTAAGAGAAGTTAGTGCCCTGTATACTCGGGGCTTTTGCCCCTGGTACACCTCCTGATTCATCTGGCCTTGTTGTGTTGTCAAGAGCAATATTAAAATCTTCGCATACAATTAATGGAGTAGGCCATGTTGCGAGTTCCAACTCAAGATCTTCAAAGATCTGGGGGTCGTCATAATTTGATTCGTAAATCGAGCATATAGTAATTCCCATCGCTAATTCTACTATAGTCCACCTCCCTAGAGCATCAGCCGCTTTGCCTTTAGCCTGGCCCAAAGATGTTTTTGCCAATATGGCCACTCCATAGATAGTTGAAGTTTGGGACGTACATGCCAGTAGATTATATCCCTGAGTACTCAGCCAGCCTTTTCCCCCCTAAGGGATATGGGTCTCCTGAAGACAAATTATATCAAACGGATTTGTCCTTACTAATTTTTCCAATTTTGCCCTCTTTGCTGCTCCGTCATGCAACCCTGCCACATTCACAGAGCAAATGGTTATCCTTCCCATCTATATTTAATTGTATCGATTACTTGTGTGCCTAGTATCCCTGTTATTCTTTCTGTCTTCTTCAAAACAATAATTAGATTTTCTCGATTTCCCTTTAATTGTGTACATATTTCATTATCTCCTCTGAGTATGCTTTTTCTGTGTTTCTTCCCCCCGCTTCCCCCCACCCAACACCCTCTTCTCCACCCCGACCTCCCCCCAAGGGGAGCTCAGACATAGGTCTTTGCATGATGGATGCACCGCAGATGATCTGAGAGTCCTAAATTACATTATAAATTTCCCTATGCATTCTGTTTTTATTAATATAGCCCAGAAAACCACAAAAATATTTTTCCACAAGCCCAGCTGTTTCCCCATTGTATTGTATTTTTCCCCTACCATTTCAGCTTTACCCCCACCCCCCTGTTTGAAATGAAAAATCACCTGTGCTTACAGCATTCTTTTCTACCACACCAACTTATTAACCTGAGAAACTGTCAAAATACTCGTTGGCTTTAATTTCAGACATAAAGAAGCATGTTTGGCTGCCCCAGACAACTTTTAGCTGAGCAGGGTTATTCAAAAAAGCTTGTGTATTTTTATCTTGAAAAGGTTTGACCAACTGCTGCAACCTCCACCACCTTTCGACGGTGGTGTGGCTAAAATCTGGACGAAAAAATAAGAGACTTAATTCCTGGATCTCCTAGCTTTAGGTCTAACCTTTTCAAAAATCACTTGGCGTAATAAAAAGCTGCCAAAATATACCAGATTGGCTTGTGGTAATGCCCCTGCCCTCACTGATTGCCTTTGTTTGAAAGGTATACTATGGGCGCGTTGCACCTCAGGTGCCCAGTTCCAGTCAGTGAGTTCTGGGAGCGTATCTTTTAACAGGTCTACAACATACATACAAGCATCTGCCCCCTCAGCCTCTTCCGGGACCCCAAGGACCCGTAGATTATTGCCCCGCTGACGATTCTCATTGTTCTTCCAGCTTCCATTGCATGTCAGCTATTTGCGCCTCATGGGATTTAGTTAGTTCCTGGGTGGTTACAAGATCAGACTGTGTGGTGACAATCCTTGCCTCAAGATCAGTCAAGCGTTCTCCAAAAACACTACAAGTTTTAGTAAATTTTCGTACAACCCCCTGCACCTTTCGCATTGCTGCCTGAGCTTTTGGTCCATCTTGTCGCGTCTCCTTGCGATGCATTGATATGGCCTGAAAAATAGCTTTTAAAGTTGGAGGGTTAGACCCACATTAATCGACAACTGTACATCCACTTGCCGAAAGACAAGTAATATGATTTGATGAAGTTTAATCTCATGTAAGGTCTCTATCTCCTGATTTTCTTTCCTTTTTCCTCAGAATTGTTTTTAGCTTCCCCCATCCAAAGGATCGCTATTGCTCAAATCTGTACTGCTGTTCGTGGAGTCTTCTGACCACTCCTCCCCCATCAGATACAAAAAGAAAAAATAGTCACTAGGTTATTTATCCAGCTCCTTATCTGGCTCCTTATCAGGGACCTTTTCCGAGCCCCCCTTATCCACCATTTTTCGGCCTTGCAACTTTTTAGTCTGAACGTTATATGTTGTGCCCGTTAATTTGTCCATGCTATATCCACCGGCTCCCTGAATATCCTGAAGAGGGGTTGCAGCATCTCCCAGAGCAGTAGTCTGCTCGCCCTTATTTGTCCCACCAGGGTTAGCTTCTGTGGGATCAAGCTCTCCTTCTTGTATAACATAGCCAAGCTCATCCCCTCCCCTGTTAGCACTCAGTGGAAGCAGGGGGTGAATTCCAGGCCTACCCAGCCCTGAAGCTAGTTGCAAGTCCTGCCGGTCTACAGATTGTACCATCGGGCTCACCTCCCTACTTGACTCCTCCACGCCTTGCTTTGGGATGGGCCGAAGTCCGCGACGGCTACAGCCAAGGTGAGGGCAGTGCATCTTATGCCCAAGGGACATGCAGAGGCTGGAGAAATGGAGGCAGACACAGCGGCTGAGGATGCATCGCCAGCGAGGACGCCCAGGCAGGGAAACCAAGACCAGCATAGCAGAGCCTATCCAGGAGAAGAAAGGAAGAGGCAAGGTTACAGCGAAGGCAAGCCTGACTGGCCCTTCGGTGGATGACCTGCTGAGAGGTCCTGCAGGGAAAGAAGCTCTGGTTCAAAGTGAGGCAGGCCACAGTAGGCCTTGGTACATATCCGGTTATTGATTGCAACATAATAGAAAGGACCAGAAATATTGCAAAATGTGATATGCTGAAATGTCTGTGTCTAAGCGAGCATCTTGCTATGTCACGTATCTGTCTTGAGCAAGCCTTGCGCTACTAAAGCCGTTTCTTTGAAGCCAGGGAAAAGTACAAGCATCTTGTGCAGTGACTTTCACGTCAACTTAACAGGGCCTAGCAGCTTACTGCATTTGGTATCATATAAGAAAGATGGCTTCTTCATTGCCCCATCTGATATCAAATCACTAATTCCTAATGTCTGACCACCCTCTCCTCTCTTTCATCATCAGGATTGGTATGATGTTCGTGAGGTCCCTGCCATTTGTTGCGGGGCATACACTGTGCACAGCAGGATATAAAGGCTGTGCAGCATGCTAGACAAACCTGAATCATTATGCAGAGGGTTATTAACACTGTTATTATTACAATAATCACCTCCAATATCCATGATCCCCAGTTTCC
Source organism: Lissotriton vulgaris (assembly GCF_964263255.1). Classification (NCBI taxonomy): domain Eukaryota; kingdom Metazoa; phylum Chordata; class Amphibia; order Caudata; family Salamandridae; genus Lissotriton; species Lissotriton vulgaris. Next base: position 1,105,852,596 of record NC_141693.1, read on the forward strand.
TAACCATAGCATTAGCTGTTCCATCATCCCTCCAGTATATATGCAGTGTGCTTCATCATTAATGTATTTTATGTCATATATTGCCTTGTCTATATTGCGGCTGTTGTTAGGTATCCAGGAACAGCACACCCGGTGGGTAACGTGGCAGACTCCACCCTCTTTGGCCAAGATGATGTCTAACGCAACCCGGTTCTGTATCACTGCAGCCCTCCTGGCTGTTAGTTCTTCTGATATATTTCCTATCCCTGCTGAGGTTGAGTCAGCCAGGTCCTCAGTCATTCTTGCTAGCTGGTGTATCCTAACTGAGGTCTATACCAAACCTGCACCAGGGATCACTACCCGAGTCCTGTCATGAAATTATCTGCCCACTATGGCGTCCTTCTAATTCGTCTTGGCTGGTGGCACTGGTGCATGGTCTGCACTAGGTCGGTAAAATGTGTAATTCGTGGTAGGATGGATGCAAGGTAGCAACTTCCATACCATCCTGGGGGTGAATAGAAGTATGCCCAATGGCCACAGACAAAAAACAGTCCTTTGTAACCTACCAGTCCAGGTGAGGACCGCTGATCACTGTTCCTAATCCATGATAACCTTGTTATGTGTGTGCAGTTACTTGCACCATCGAAAATCTATGTCACTTTCTTTTCTTCTGGAATTCCCTTTATTTTGTTCATCCTATCTTCACAATCTAATAGTCCCTTTTCTCCTTTTGCTATTTCCGCTATAGTGCACCCAAATGATATGCATTCCTTCCATGCATCTTTTGTAGTAGTTGTTGTATTGAGCACCCTTTTTCCTGCACTATTGGTAGTTTTGGTCTTCTTTTGGGCAGTGATACTTTATAATTCTGGATGCAGGAAGGGGCAGAAAGGAGTTGTTCTATTCTAAATCTTGGTATTTTCACTTCTCCTTCCTTCCCTGTTCTGAAGTTGTTCCAACCTGCCCTGCCCTTCCATTCCTCATTCCTGGATGACCTTTCAAATGTGTCTAGCATCTCTTGGTCTCTCCTTGCTGATTGCATGTTCATGCATGGCACTCTTTTTGTCTTGGGTGGCATTGTCCCCTGTCCTTTTGCAATCTTGCTACTCTCAGGAGGTGCGACTGCTACGGACATGTCGTGCTGTGTGAAGAGGATATTGCGCATCAGGACGCAGCCACGTATTTAGAAACAGGTAGGACATTTTAACTCATGCTCTTTTCTGATTTCAGTTATATTCATCCCAAAATTCCTGTGCCCCTCCTTCTTTAATGTCAACCTTCCCCAAAATGTCTTGTTCTGGAAAATGTATTTTCCTTTCATCATAAGTTGCATTTCTATCGCCCCGTCCCCCACCTGACCATTAAGGAACGGTATTTCAAGATCTTTTGCATATATTATTATCAGTGCAGTTACTATTATTCCCGGGACTGGTGACAATTTTGCCAGTAATACTGCTGGCCATTTCTTTTCCTCTGCTCTTGGTCTTGGCATGTTTGTAGGTGTTTGTGGAGGTGTCCTGTAATAGTCTCTTATTTTGTTTTTCTTCATTTTGACCAGTGCTTTTAATCAACGTCTCTTATAAGGCCAGACCCAGTGTCCTCTTTTGCGTAAACTACACACTCTAGAATGTCAAGGCGTGTTGCTGCAATATCTTGTGCTGGTACCTGATATCCGAAAGTGGGGAATGAAATGTCATGCGAAATTAGGCTTCTTAGTCCACTTAATAGGGGAGGGTTTGGCACGGTTAATTGCAGTAGTGCATTTATCTCTATCCCAGGGGACAGTAGTTTTATACAAATTATTAGTTCTAACTCTGCCACTTGTATTCGTAGAGATCTGAGCCTTCAAGACCTTATTATTGGCATTTGCAATCAGATGATGCTATTTCATGTTTGGGGTGTGTCCTTGATAGCTTTGTCTTCGGTATCTACCTAGCAGGGTCTGCACCTCTACGGGTGTGATGATGCAGATGCCAACAACCCTAACTAGCAGGTTCTGCACCGCTATTTGTATTGGCGCAGATGCCAGCAACACTTGGAGAGAGTCGTTGGTGCCTTTTTTGTGTACCGTCAGAGGTTACTAGCACATGACAGTTTGCACTTTTGAAGAAAAGAGGTGTTCTTAGAAGGATGATACCCAGACAACTGGGCTGCTGTGCACTGCAGGGGACTGCCTCTGGTATGTTGTGTCTCCTGTTGGAGACCTGACCTGCAACGAGCAAGTAACTGCCTCTTCTTCAACTTATTTTCTGTTCTTTCTTGTCTGGTGGAGCGAAAGTTGTACCTGCGAGGAGCCTCAGATGCCACTGACGGCGCTGATGGAGCTTGCTCTCCGTTGTCCGGCCCTGCTGCTTTCTTTGTGTGGGAGCTGTGGATCCATGATGTAAGCCCTTCACACTTGATGACTGTAGCTGCTGTTAGAAGGACCTGGTGGGATCCCTTCCACCTTGGCTGGAGGCAGTGTTATCTGGTGTGGGCTTTAACCGAGATCCAATCACCAGGCTGCAGGTCATGTAGCATTGGAGTTACTACTTCTGGAAGAGCCTGCAGAACCTGACGATGAAGATAACGTAATGTCTCTGTTAATTTCTTGCAATAACACAAAAGCGGAGCAGTGGACATGTGGGCTGCAATGTTAATGGGGTGGCCAAACAAAATTTCATGGGAGCTGAGCTTTGTTACCCTATATAGCATACTTCTCATTGCCAACAGGGCTAGTGGCAGTGCGTCCACCCATGAAAGTTCAATGGATGCACAAATCTTAACAATTTTGTTTTTCAACACCCCATTCTTTCTCTCTACAGTACCTGCTGCTGGTGAGTGATATTTAACAACAAGGGGTGGTGATGGACAGAGTTTCTGAATTAAGCAGAATACTCTCTCCCAGTCAAAAGATCAGGGCTAGATCCAACACCGTTTTTTAGCTCACTGCACCATCCCAGCTCAGAACCTGGCTATATGCAAATTAGTCTGTTCCTGTCCCAGTGCATGATGGGAACAGGGCAAACCAAACTACCAAGCCAATTCTTACACTGGGAAGGAAACAAGCTTCCGGGGACCGGTTTCTGGCATTTCAGCCGTCGTCGGCCCGGCTTGCTTGAATCCTGATGGTGCAATGAGCAAGGGACTCACATCTGAGTATACCCTTCCACGCTTAGGGTGGACAAAATATTTAACAACAAGGGGTGGTGATGGACAGAGTTTCTGAATTAAGCAGAATACTCTCACCCAGTCAAAAGATCAGGGCTAGATCCAACACCGTTTTTTAGCTCACTGCACCATCCCAGCTCAGAACCTGGCTATATGCAAATTAGTCTGTTCCTGTCCCAGTGCATGATGGGAACAGGGCAAACCAAGTGAGTCCCAATCCAGCGAGTGAGTGATAGGCAAGGTGTAGCTTTTGTGTCTCGCTTGTATAGGTCTTACCACAACACACCAATGTATAGTGCTTACCAGGCGCTCTTCCAACGTACATGATGCTATCAGTCAATCAAATTTATAAAGAGCAACTACTCACCCGTGAGGGTCTTAAGGTGCCTGGGGGGGAGGGGCTGCTGGTCCTTCTGGGTGTGGACGATCATCCAAAGAGCTAGGTCTTGATGTCCTTCTTGAATTGGGTCAGTGATGTGGATTGCCTAAGGTGGAGGGGCAGGGTGTTCCAGGTCTTGGCGGCTAGGTAGGAGAAAGAACTTTCTCCAGTTCTGGTCTTGTGGATCCTGGGGACGGAGGGTAGGGCGCGATGTGCGGAACTGAGTTGTCTGGCGGGTACGTGGAATGTGGGGCTTATGTTGTGGAGAGCTTTGTAGGCATGTGTGAGGAGCTTGTAGGCGATTCTCTTGTTGACTAGGAGCCAGTAGAGTTATTGGAGGTGTTGAGATGATGTGGCTGCGGCAGGGGATGTCGAGAACCAGTCTGGCGACAGCATTTCGTTCTGTAGTTTCTTGAGCAGTTTCTGGGTGACGCCCCCGTAGAGTGCGTTGCATTAGTGGAGTCTGCTGGCGATGAATGTGTGGGTGACAGTATATACGGATTCAATGGTGATCCATATGAATGTCTTTCGAAGCAGGTGGAGTGTGTAGAGGCAGGCTGAGGAAACTGTGTTAATTTGCCGGGTCATTGAGAGCGTTGTGTCTAGTACCGTGGTAGCCATAGCAAGGGCGGCGGAGGCCTTCCTTGGTGGTCCGCGGACCTTGCAGGTAATGCACTCATGGCCCCCCCAGAGAGAGAGAGAAAGTGGAGAGAGGGGGAGAGAGAGAGAGAGTGGAGAGAGAGAGAAAGTGGAGAGCGAGAGAGAAAGTGGAGAGAGAGAGTAGAGAGAGAGACTGGCTGAGAGAATGACTGACTGAGAGAGGGACTAGGAGCGAGACTGACTGAAAGAGAGAGAGAGACTCACTGTCAAAGAGAGAGACTGACAGAGAGAGACTGACAGAAAGAGACTGACTGACTGACTGACAGAGAGAGACTGACTGACTGACAGAGAGCCCAACTAAGAGAGACTGACTGACTGGCAGAGAGAGAGATACTGACTGACTGAGGAAGAGAAAGACTGACTGACTGAGAGAGAGAGATGGACTGAGAGAGAGAGAGACTGACAGAGAGAGACTGACTGACTGACTGACTGACAGAGAGAGAGAGCCTGACTGACTAAGAGAGAGAGACTGACTAAGAGAGAGAGAGAGGCTGACTGACTAAAAGAGAGAGACTGACAGAGAAAGAGACTGACAGAGAGAAAGAGAGAGACTGACAGGGAGAGAGAGAGACTGACAGGGAGAGAGAGAAAGAGAGAGAGAGAGAGAGAGAGAGAGAGAGAGAGAAACTGACTGACTGAGAGACTGACTGACTGACAGAGAGACTAAGAGAGACTGACTGACACAGAGCGAGAGAGAGAGACTGACTGACTGAGGGAGAGAGAGATTGACTGACTGACAGAGAGAGACTGGCTGACTAAGAGAGAGAGAGACTGACTAAGAGAGAGAGAGAGACAGACTGACTAAGAGAGAGATACTGCTAGAGAGAGAGAGACTGACAGAGAGAAAGGGAGACACTGACAGGGAGAGAGAGAGCGAGACTGACGGAGAAAGAGAGAGAGAGACTGACTGACTGAGAGACTGACTGACCAAGAGAGAGACTGACTGAGGGAGAGACTGACTGAGAGAGTGACTGACTGACAGAGAGAGACTGACTAAGAGACAGAGAGAGACTGACTGACTGAGAGAGACTGACTGACCAAGAGAGAGACTGATTGAGAGAGAGAGAGACTGACTGACTGTGAGAGAGACTGACTGACTGTGAGAGAGAGAGACTGTGATGGAATTGGGGTCAAAGTATGTATGAAGCTATGCAATGCCTTCTAAGATTGCTATTGTCTGCTAATAAAAATGTATTATTAAAATGTGCACTTTGTAGTTACATCTGCTTTACACAGTGTTGCATTTTCTAATGTTTGGAAACAGGTTTGATTTTTTTTAACCGAAGCCCCATCCCCCGCTGACCCTGCCCCCACTGACCCCACCCCTACCACTACGGCCCTCGGCCACAAACCACACTGTAATGTTGGTCCCCGACAGAAAGTTTGTGAGTACCCATGGTCTAGTATGATGCCAAGGTTGTGTGTGTGGCTGTAGGGGTGGGAGGGGTCCCAGAGCAGCTGACCACCAGGATTCACCCCAGGCTGAAGGTGTGGGACCCACGATGAGTACTTTAGTCGTGTCTGACTTGAGTTTAAGGCATCTGTCTTAAATCCAGGTGGCGACGGCCTTCATTCCGCTGTGGAAGTTGGTTCTGGCGGTTGTGTGTTCGTTAGTGAGGAGGAGGATCAGCTGGTTGTCATCAGCATGGGAGACAATGTTGAGTCTGTGGCTTCTGACGATGTCTGCGAAGGAGGCCATGTAGATGTTGAAGAGGGTGGAGCTCAGGGAGGAACCGTGGGGCACTCCACAGCTGATCTCTGTTGATTCTGAGAGAAACAGGGGTAGTCTAACTCGCTGTATCTCATCTGTAAGGAAGGAATGGATCCAGTCCAGTGCCTTGTCGCCAGATATGAAACATTTTGCATACAAAATGCCTACCCTGCATAAACAAAACTAAATATAAACAAGCACAAAGAATAACTTAGACATTTAAGTAAAAAAAAAAACATGTTACTTAATAAATAAGAGGTAGGGTTGAACATTGTCTGCTAGATGTCAATTGGAAAGGCATCCAAAGAAGGTAAATTGCATGCATTGAAACTTTGCCACCTTCAAATAAGGTGAAACATTTCATCAGGCACATGACAAATGAGGAACACAGGGATTTATCCATATGTGCTCTCCGCCAAGAGCTCGTCAATCACTAAAAGCCCACAGAATACCCAGCAATAGAGATTGTTGTTCATCAATAGTGCAATGTAAAAAAATGTTACAGACAATAATGATAAGCTTTATTTTTGGAAATTAATTATCAAGATGTATGGCCTGTATTCAGCAAACAAACAATAGTTGCAAGAAATAGGGGCAGACCAAGACCACCTGAAACCTGGGACGTATGAACAATAACACAAATTACCTGTTCCGGATAGACCATGAAGTCAAGAACAAACAACTAAAGATGTATCACAACAATGATGACATAAACTAAACTAAACAATTACAGCAAGACCAGGCCAATTACCAAAAGTGATTGGATTTAGTTCATATAATATAGAGTCTAGTTTTGAGAGGCAAAGATGGCGGACGCAGCGCAGTCTGAGTGAGACAGGCTCTCTGCTGCTGCTTCCCGGTATAATCCCCCTGTTTGTTCGCTGTAACTTGGAAAAGAAAATTGATAACGAATGAACGGCTCCTGAACTATTTTTAATCGCTGAGGGATGCTGAACCATTTACTTCGATGTCAGCGGCACCAGCAGACACGACATTCTTACCTTTGTTTTGTGCTCCGTACAGCCTCACAGTACTCCGTGGATTCTTCAACGATTTCCAGACGTCGTAGCGGTTGTCGATCTTTACCGCTGCATTCAAGTCAGACATCAGCAGAGTTCTTGGAAGACCTGGAAATCCAGCGCTGGATTGGGATTCAGTTTTTTTCATTTCAAGTCAAGCTCCACAACCTGGTTCCATGGCTCAGAATAACCCCACCGGTTCCCCTACGGCTGGAAGAGGGAAAGGGCCGTGTACACGGGCCGCAACAGCAGTAACAGCAGCTTCTATGCCCATAACGGCGGTTCCCGTTGCTGAACCCAGGGGCAACACAGACACTCTGGAGAGCCAAGTAAGTGCTAATGCCTCCAGTAATGTTACAGCGACTAACAACTTGGCTCATAGAGGCAGGTCTTCTTCTTTGGACTTGGGTAGCCCGGCAAAAACAACTGGTAAATCTGATTGTTAATCCTGGGTCAGGGATGTTGCAACAAGCTATTTCTGATGTAGACTCCGGGGATTCTGCAGGTAAATTCTATTCAATGTCTGACTTATCCAATTTGCCAGGCGCTGACAGCATTGAAAATGATTGGGCCGACGATAGGAGTTTGACTAGTTCTGTTCCATTGGAGGAAGATGAGTGTAGCTCTCCAGGAGTCAATACAGTCTGCAGAGTGTCTCTTTCAGTCTGTCTTCCTGCGACATGAATATCTCCTACTCAGCATTTTGCAAATGATGGATCTCCTCTATTGGGCACCCCCATGTCGAATCTGTCTGGTGTAAATGGTATAACTTCAGCACTCAGAGAGTCTGCAGGGCTTGCTGACAATGCTGCTTCAAACCTTCATGATACTGACTTGCTTTGCGTGTACAAGAGGCGGTACGTAAACTCCCGAACACAGCACGCCGGATCACCAAATCAACGAGTGAGTTGACTGTAAGGGTTGCTGAAGCAGAGACTAGGATTTCTTCAGTTGAGGATGAAAATGAAATGGTTCAACAAAAGCCGGAAGTTGCAGCATTAACGGCCCTCAGAGACGATATTAACTGGAAGTTAATTGACTTAGAAAACAGAGCAAGAAGATGTGCGGGCGGGGGGGTCCGGGGCGGAGGTCACGCCTCTGCCCGGGACCTCAGGTGCGAGAGCTGGCGGGCCGGGGCGCGTAGCAGGGAACAAACGCTGGGGAGGCGCGAGGAGCGTTTCCCCTGTGGTGTGGCAGGCAGAAGAGCCGGGAGTGTGTTTGCGACACTGACAAGGTCCCACGTGGTAGCCAGGGATGCGGCAGGCACGAGACGGGGGGGCGGATGAAAGTCCCCCATTCGAGTCCAGGCCGAGCGTGGGCGGAAAGGGGGTGGGGAAGACAGGGAGAGGTGAGAAGGGAGGTAAGGGTGGCCTGAAAGGAGGCCGGGGGGCTTTGGTAGGACGGGGAGGCTGGGGGGGTGGCAGCAAGAGGGACAGGTGTCTACGGGGTCTAAGGCGGGGGGTCAAGGGGGCATGAACAAATGGGTGGGGCTTTTGGGGAGGTGTTGAAAGCGGCAGGGGCATACCTGGTGGGGTGCGGGGGAGGGGTCTGGGGCCCAAGGGGAGCAGGGGGTGAGTAGGGGGTGGTCCCCGTAGTTGATCTCGGATGGGAGTGGGGGGACTGGGCGGGCCTTGACGTCTTTGAGTCATGGGAGGAGGGGGTCAGGGAAGCATGGGGCAGGGAGGGCCTGGGGGGTCGGGGACTTTGAAGGTTGGAGGGAGGGGTGGCTGGGGGGCAGGTTCCGGCAGGGGTCAGGCGCGGGAGGTGGGAAGGATGGGGAAGCAGGGTCCTACGACGGGGGAGCAGGGGTTGGGGTGTTGGTTTGGAGCGACGACAAGGTGGAGGTGGTTGGTCGGACAGGGAGGAGGGGGGCGTGGGAAATGGGGGAGGCAGGGTGGGTCTGGGGTCAGGTGGAGTGAGGGACCCAGCACACCAGTCCAGCCATTTTTCTTGCAGGAGGAAGAGCGGCGAGGGGCTGCTGCTTTGGCAGGGCTGAGGACAGCCCAGCGGCGCCAAGGCGAAGGGAGGGCGGAGCCCCCCGCGGTGAGCCTGGTACTGATGGGGGATCCCGTCACGGCCGGCACAAGAAGGCCCGAGGCGGGCTTGCCGACCCCAGCACCCACGCGGCACCAGTGGCCTGGGGAGTCTCACCGATGGAGGAGTGGCATGCATTTTTTGTTTAATGTGACTGGAAGGGGGTAGTCGGCGCCGCCGACGGGTCGAGTGTGTGGAGCAGGTTTTGTGCAAGTGGTAGACGATGAGGATAGCTTGGAGGAAGGAGAATTGAGGGATGGCGAGGGCGGAGGGGGGCCCAATAATGTTGTTGATAGTGTTTTGCAGAGGTCACGGGGCCAGCGAGAGTGAACGGGCCAGGCATCTCGATGGGAGCCGAGAGCGGCATCGATGGAGCGGCATAGTGGAAGATGGCTGGTGGATGCACTGGTGACAGGTACGGGAGCAGCAGCAGCAGCACGTTTGGTGTCGGTGGGGGTGGGGGGGTGTGGATGTGAAAAGGAAAGTATGTGATGGACAAGGGGGTGGGGCCGTATGCAGTGCTCCAGGAGCCGGCGAGCATAGGCGTGGGTGGGGCAGCCAAGGAGGTGCTGGATGGGGCGAAAGGGGGGAGGGTGACCGGGACCTCGGGCGTGGCGGCATCAGGGGAAGCGGGCACGGCCGGGGAGGACGTCGCTAAGCCGGACAGTAAGGAGCTAAAAATTAAGAAACTCCCGTATATGGGGGTCACAAAGCCACTGGGGGCGCACTTGATGCTGGCTACGAAGGAACGAATTTGGATGGGGGAATACATGGAGATTCTTAAGTTACTTCATCGGGAGGTGCGGGCGAAGGAGGGTTCGAAGGAGGAGGAGTATGAGCTCCAGAAGAGGCCGAAAGTGCCCCTCACGATAGAGAACTGGACGCTAGCATTTTTTATTTTTGCGAGCGTGTACTACGAAAAATTTCCGGAGCGATCGGTGTCCTTGTTTAAATACATGGACGTCATCAGAAAAGCCCAGATCACGGGGGCGGTGATGCCTGGGCTCAGTATGATGAAGAGTTCAGAGCGAGGATGGTATGGGACCCGGAGGTCAAACGGGGCGAGTTGGATACTGACCTTTGGCAACACACGATGGGGTTGGCGGGGTCAAGGAAGACCATTTTTACAGCGAGTGGGCTGCCCATAATTTACCAGCCCTTTCAGGACCGCCCTACCCAGGGAGGGGTGGGGGCAGGGGCGAAAAGTCAGTCCGGCAATGCAGGCCCCTGTTGGGACTACAACAAGGGTTTGTGTATGCGAGAGCATTGCCGTTTCTGGCATGAATGTTCCGGCTGCAGGAAGTATGCACACCCCCTGGTCAGGTGCTGGGACGCGGCGGGCACATCCAAAGGGGGGCAGAGAGGGGCAACAGGTGGTCAGCGGCCGAGTTCCCAGCTGGCAGCCGGGACGGGCAGAGGTGATAAGGGTCCTGGGTCCAAGGGCTTCTACGCCAGTTAAGGTTGATCGGCTGGTGGCGACGCTCCACGATTACCCCGATGCCGGGGCCGCAGGACGTTTGTGGGTGGGTTTCCAGGACGGGTTCCGCTTGGGGTATGAGGGCCCCAGGCAGTGGAGGTGGGCCGACAACTTGAAGTCTGCCAGGGATCACCCTTAGGTGGTGCAGGGCAAACTGGTGAAGGAAGTACGCGAGGGCCGCATGGTGGGTCCTTTTGAGGATTGGCTGTTGGAGGAGCTCATTGTCTCCCCGGTAGGGGTCATGCCAAAGAAAGAGAGAGGGTCGTTTTGGCTGATACAGCACCTGTCCTGGCCCGAAGGGGGCTCGGTGAATGACTTCATCGACAAGCGTGAGACTACGTTCTTGTATTCCTCCGTTGATGCAGCCATGGCCTTGGTAGTGGCGGCGGGCGCAACGGCAAGGATGGCAAAGTGCGACATCAAGTCGGCTTTCCGGCTGCTCCCAGTCCATCCGGACAAGTGGGGCCTACTGGGAATTCAGTTTGAAGGCAGCTGGTACGTGGACAAAGCATTGCTGATGGGCTGCTTGATGTCATGCGCACTTTTTGGATGCTTCAGTACGTTCCTGCAGTGGCTGTTTACGGAACGGGCGGGTCACCAAGGTGTTACACACTACCTGGATGACTTCTTTCTTGTCGGCTTCCCTGGATCTGCGGATTGACAGGAGGTGCTGGACAGGTTCCAAGAGCTCATGGGGGAGTTGGGGGTGCCACTGGCGCTGGAGAAAACATTGGGGGCAAGCATAGCGCTTTCCTTTTTGGTAATTGAACTGGACTCCGTGGCAATGGAGGCCCGGTTACCAGTGGATAAAAAGCAGAACACGCTAGAGCTGCTGGAAGGAATGTTGGCACAACCCAAGGTTACGGTTTTGGAGATTCAGGTGTTGCTGGGCCACCTCAACTTCACGTGCAGAGTGGTGTGCGTGGGGAGGACTTTTTGTAGAAGGCTGGCCAGGGTTTTGGCGGGGTGGCACCCGCCGCATCACCACGTCCGGCTCCCCGTGGGAGTCAAAGAGGATTTGGGGATGTGGTGTTTTTTCTTGCAGCATTTCAATGGAATTTCCATGCAGTTGGGGGAGGCTCTGGTGTGGGACTTGCAGATCTTCTCGGACGCGGCGGGGAGCGACGGGTTTGGGTTGTACTGGCAGGGGCAGTGGTGCACGGAAAAGTGGCCCCCGGAGTGGGCGGGGGGCAGGAGTATCGCCTTCCTCGAGCTTTTTCCCTTGGTGGTGGCGGTGGCAGTGTGGGGGGAGCTACGGGCACACAGGAGGGTAACTTTTCATGTGAACAACATGGCGGTGGTGGAGGTGGTCAATCGACAGTCGGCGAAGGATGTACAGGTGTTGAAGCTGCTGCGTGTGTTTGTGCTGGGCTGCTTGCATTTTGATATTGCTTTCCGCGTGGGACATGTGCCCGGGTGCGACAATGACATTACTTTGTCTCGTTCACAGTGAGGGAGATTCCGTGGCTTAGCCAAGGATGCAGACCGGGAGCTGACCAGCATTGTCCTTCAGATGTGGTACGTAGGCAACACAGGATGTTGCAGCTGGTTCTAGGGTCCTTGACGGTGTCGACGAAGGTGACGTACTTGACGGCTTGGGAAGATTTCTTGGCGTCCGGGGCACGGAGGTGGGACACAACAGGGGAAAGGCAGGAGGACGTGGTTCAATTCATTTTGGGTTTAATTGACAGGGGTCTCACACGGGTCGCGATTGCGAGCAAACTGGCGGGGATAGCGTTCATGGGCAAGTTGTTATGGGGATATGCGCCGTTGGCGGGGGAGCTTGGGTCTTGCATGTTGGAAGGGTGGGCCAGAGAATGCGGGAGGGGGTGCAGGGTCCGTCAGCCGTCGTCGCTAGGGTTGCTGGTGCAGGTCATCGATGCGTTGCCAGGTGTGTGTTTCTCCAATGGGGAGGCCTGTTTGTTCACCACCCTGATGGCATGGATGTTTTCGGGAGCCTCTAGGGTTTCCAAGTTGCTGGGTGTGCGGGCAGATGCGAGGTTACAGTGGTCGGAGGTGTGGTTCGGGGAGGGGGAGGTAAACTTGTGGTTGAGGAGAGCAAAGACGGATCAGAGGGTGGTCAGCCAGTGGGTTACATTGCTGGCGGGCACGTCCAAAAGTGGGTGCCCGGTGAGTTGGGGATTGCGCCTGGGAGTGGCTGGGCATTCAGAGGGGGCTGTTTTTTGACATGCGGACAGCTGTCGGGTGTCGGCGGCACAACTTCTGGCGGTTTTGCACAAGGCATTGCGGGGGCTGGGGTTGGACGGGACGCGCTTTGGCACACACTCTTTCCGAATTGGAGCGGCGTTGGAGGCTCACCAGCAAGGGCAGGGGCGTGGGGACATCATGCGGCTGGGCAGATGGTCGTCGGTCTCCTATCAGCGGTACATTCGGGGGGCGCCCAGCATTTGAAGAGCGCCGTGATTGTGGGGACTATGGTACTTACTGTTGATTCTTTTTTAGGTTCAGTTGTGGGTCCCCTCGCCAGAGACATGGCGGTCTGGATTGTGGGGCATTCGTTTGTTAGGAGGGCCCAGGTGCAGGTGCAATCCAGTTATTTCGGCAAAAAATGGGGGTTCAAACCGAATGTGATTAATATAAGTTGGAAAGGAAAGGGAGGCATGTTGTGGCGGGAGCTGGTATCCACTATCAATACCATGGTGGTAGCGGGTAGGTGTCCGGATGTCCTAGTGTTGCATTTGGGAGAAAGCGATATGGTGAGGGAGACAGGTCCTGTGCTTATGAGGGCCATGAAGAAGGATCTGGGTGAGATTAAAAGGAGATGGTCAGGCTGTATGGTTGTGTGGACAGAGTTTGTGCAGCGTCGGGTTTGGAAGGGCGCGGTGCATCCTCAGACGCTTGACAAGGCATGGAGGAAGGTCAATGTGGGGATGGTGAATTTCTGCAGGCACCTGAGTTTCTCTAGAATTTGGCATAAGGATGTACGGTATGATGCCTCGGAACTGTTTAGGGGGGACAGGGTCCATTTGTCCCATATGGCCATGGATATCTACCTGCTGGAGCTTCGCGAGGTGTTGGCGCGGTTGATGGGGGTCCGCTAAAGATTGGGATGGTGTGGCTGGGGTTGAGGGAGCGGGGCAGGTGAGGGGGGGGCAGGATAAGTAGGGAGGCGGTGTAGCCACCTATCCTCCCGACTTTTCCTGGGTGGCAGTGTTTGTTTTGGAAGTTGGCCACGTTTGGGTGGAGTTTTTGGTAGTTAGCTTTAAGTTGGGGAGTTGGTTTCAGGATCGGGAAAAGGTTAAACAGGTTGGAGGTTTGATATTGGGGTTCATTAGTTACAGTTGCAGGAAGACGGATAGGAGGTTAGGTTTTGGAGGTCAAGAAGGTCAAAGGTTAGGGGATAGGATTGGGTATTATGGTATTTATGTAATGTATTTGCATTTAATGTATTGTGTTTTGCAGGGTGGGGGATGTTTTATTATGTGGGGATCTTAGGGGTGGGCGGAAGAAACCCAAGGGGTCAGGCAACTCGATGTTTAGAGAGATTTTAGTTTTGTAAGGCAAGGAGCCAGTTGATAAAGTTTGTGATGTGCACCTGTTTCAATAAAGCGGCCTTTTACACACACAATACAGTTGTCAGTCTGGCTTGCCCCCCTTCTCCCTCCCAAATGTACATTCCACAAAGTGTAATGCAAACCGTTACATATAACAAACATATGTTTATTAACGAGCCCCCCTCTCTTCCCGACAGTATACCTTTGTCATACCAACTGGTCTATTAGTGGTTTTTCCCACACACAGACTGATGGGCAGACACGTGATCACTGCAAATAACCAGAGAACACACAATTCAAATAAAGCAGAATGTAAAAGTAAGAGAGTACTTAAGCAATGCTTGTTTGCTCCTCCCTTCCAGAAAATATTGTTATTTTATAAATCGTGGTGCGTGCTGTTGAATTTTAGTGCCCTGTGACTGGTGCTAATCGAGAGCAGAGGCTTTATGAAAATACCTGCGTATGACATCTACGCTCGTCGCACCTCATTGTGTTGCTGCTCTTGGACTGCCATGAGGCAGCAGCCATTAGAGCTGAATTCGAGGTTATTTGACGTGTTGATTACAGTTCTTATAGTTGGTCCCCCGGTGAAACTCCTAAAAATAGAGATTCTAGCGGCCGGTCAAATCAGATGAAAAGTGACAAGCAATTCTTTCTTCTCCTCACAGTACAACTCTGTTGATTTATCAGTTTGACAGTGTACAGAGCACACACTGTAAATGCAATGGCATCTAGGTGCTCCCTTCGTACGCCGTGGAGTAAAATAAAGAATTTCTTTTTTTTTTTTTTTTTAGTCCTCATTTGCCTGTACCTTATAACCAGAAATTATGTAGCCAACCACCTATCCATGCGCCCCAGATTGAAGCGCACGTTCCACCACCATAACCTTGTGTACCATCCTGGCGGGAGACTTAATCTGGGTTTACTGAGGTATTGATGGCGAGTGACAGACTGCCAAACCCTTCCCAGACTCCGTCAAGGTAGAGGTTACCACCAGGCCCAGCTCATGTCTAAAGGAACCACCACAATGGACCCTGGAGTTGGAGGCCTAATCATAGGACCCGGGAGAAAAACCCCCCAAAAAAACAACAACAAAAAAACCCAGGTATTATGCATATTACCACTAACTCCAAGAAATCAAAAGATTCCAAAAGGTGAGGTTGTTACTGCCGCAAGATCTGGCCAGATCGACCTTTGATGTTTCAAAAAGGGATGATAGCCAACTGGCGTGTGTTGGTGCCTTGGAGTCGATCCAATGTTTACATATCTGTCGCTGCGCGAGTAGGATTGCATAGAACAACAATTGCCTTGCTGGACCAGTAACTTTGTCATCCATCCCAGAGATTACCAATGTTAGTGTGCAGGGTAAAGTTACTTTAAGTATCGAGCCCATTGTGAACAGAACTCTTCTGCCCAGAACACCTTAATTGGGGGACAATCCATAAACATGTGAACATCTGATGCGCCCTGGAGATTACACTTGTTACAACATTTTCCAGGTTGAAACTTCGCAAGCCTTTGTGGTGACCAATAAGCACGATGCATCGAGAACAAGTGATTCCGCCTCAACCAAGCAGGCTTGACAGTTTTATAAAGAAGAGTGAATGATCTTATCCACCATTCTTCCCCTCAAAGGTCCATGTCCATGGCCCACAGTTCATCAGGGAGTTCAAAGTCTCCATCTACCTCCTCCAATATAGCCCAATACCAGTGTGCTACCTCCTTGCCCCCTGGAGGTTTCTCCACAAGCTGTTGTTCTAGCACACTACACCTCCCCACTAGGGTATTCTACTGAAGGAGCTCTCTAGACCAGCTTACAAGTTGTGTGTATTCAAACCTTGATAGTCTTTGGCCGACCCCTTCGTTCAATTTATCCCACTTTATTAATGTCCCGCCTGCCAACAAGTCGCCCCATCTCAGTATCCCCCCTCTCTTAGGGGTATCCCTGGAGTAAAATAAAGATTGCTGTACAATAAGCTGTCCTAGATGGGAAGAGGTACAGTCCAGTTCTAACAAGCATTGGCATAACCAATAGGTCTCGCCTTTGGGACCTTATAAGTGTTTAGCCAACCCACTTTACTGACTGCAACATAGTTGTTGCAGGCACGAAAGCTACACATTTCTCCGACAGCACTTCCCCAAACATAAAACATTTGTTAGAAGCTCTTCACTGCATACGTTCCCCAACCATAATGCATTTTTTGGGGCTTGTGTTAACTTGTAATCATGAACACGGTCCAATGCACGTGACACGTTCTCCAGCTTTTCCCACTGTGACCGTACTTCCACTTTTTGAAAGCTGTTCTTGGAGGCAGCACAGCTATGCATTTCTCCAACCACACTTCGACCAGCTGCTACAGGAGGCACACAGCATGTTTCCTTTTACCATAAAGCAAACATAATCCACATCCATAAAACCGCTGAGAAACTAAAGGTCGGCTACATGGCACATGCAATGTGGAAATACTGACAGAAATATTCAATGCATATCAGAACCTGCAGAAAACGGAAGCTGAGCATGATATTTACTTGACACTTAGCTGTAAGCAGAGTCTATGTCAATTACGTAAGAGCAGAATGTATGTATTTGTTCCATTTTTCTCTTGGTATGCCATATATTGACAAACTATATTTGCCCACTTTCCAATGATGCAAAATCTTGTGCCTGTTCAACATAATTTGTGGCAAGAAATGTCCGTGGTGGTAATATTGTGGTCTTGGTTTCTGTTCCCCACAACGTGCATTTTGTATACCTGTACACTCGCACTCTCTATCCAAGTCACGCTAAATCCTCACCTAGTGACATTATGCTGCCAAGCATAGGCACTCCATAGTTTATTTGCCAGCATCACGTCACATCAGCCTACTGCATACGTCCATGTCTGACCCGTGCAGCACCTCGAGAATTATTACAATTATTTGCAATGGTGATTTCTTCTTATTGTAATTAAACAAATTTACTGGAAGTATATAGCCACCATTTTTAGCTCTCAGAATGAAATCTGTTCTTTTTTTCCCACCATTTGGCATGTTTATGCAAAATAAAACCAGCATTTGCAATGCAATAAGTCTCGCATTTATGAGACTTTGAGCTATTGGCATTGTAAATAACAATGCCTTTTATTTATGTGTTGGTTTTTAAAATATAAATAAAATGCACTGCTATTTACCGTGCCAATAGCTCAAACTCTAGCAAATGCGAGACCTATTGCATTGCAAATGCTTGGTTATTACTGGGTCGAGGACGAGGAACATAGAGGTAATGTACCTTTTACTTAATGAATGCGTAGTGGTTCAGCTTTTTCCATGAAGCTACCCACTGGATTTCCCTTTGTTTGTTCATCACCACTCCTTCCTTCTCATGTTTCCTTATATCATTTCAGAACCTCAATACGCCTCAGTCCTGTCTTTGTACTGCTGGCCTCTTGCCCCTTCTCTTTATTGCTCGGCTTGCATGGATTGGCCAGTGCCAGCCTCTTCCATCTCCCATCTTCCTTACCTCCTCTCCTCTTTACTATGTGGAGACAGAAGGGCACATTGGAGAAGAGTGCTGCGCTTACCCCCGAAATATTCCCCTTACCATCATGCCAGCAGTGCAGATGTGCGATGTAAAGATGGCCAGAGTGAATCTTTCTATTCAACATCCCAAAATGACAAACATTGAAGTACACTGCAAAAATCCATTACATCCACATACGTTTATGAAATTCGCATGTATAATTACACTTTTCACAACATACGAACATTATACACACGTTTATGCTTTGAATTACCTTGGACTGGAGTTTATCTAAGTGTAACAGGAGATCTGTTTTACAGTGCAACTTATGAATGTGCAGAGTTTTGAGCTATCAAAAATCTTGCACTCTTCATGACTGGCCATCAAAAAACTTCCAGCACAGCTACAAACTGGCGTCATGTCATGGGTACAACCTTCATGCAGTCCTGGCATTTGGCAAATCCCATTTAGCAAACAGCATTCTGGGACTTGTAGTTTTGCTTGTCCTATTTGATTTATTCACCTAAAAGTCTTAGCGTACTATCTTTTCAGTAAAAAAAAAAGAAATATTGAGAGCTGATGGCGACACGCATGGGATCATAGAAATTAGTGTTTCACTTTCAAGCTCAATTTCACAGCCAAGATGACGGCTGGTGAGTTTGTGGGGGGATTTGTGGGCGTATGGGCAGTGGTAGAGGGAACAACGTATCTTTAGAAATAATGGCATCGTGAAAGTTTCCACACACCGGCAGCAGATGCCTGCGTGGGCAGTCAGGCCACAATGTGAATATTGTTCCGAACGCTGCTGTGACTCACACGCTAGGTACACCATGAACTCGGATGTCACCTTTCAAGGCCTTTTTTGGTCTCATCTATTAGGGTTAATTCGACAAAGAATCCACTGTGAGAATCCGTGAAGTGACCTCTTATCAGCACATTAGTATACTGATTAATGAATAAAAGGAGTTTGCTGGCCTGCAGTGTACCAACATTTCGTGCTGTCCGCCATGTATTTTTCAAAGTGATAAGTTCACAAAGAGAAATTAGCTGGCAGTCAGTCCCAATTTTGTAGCAAAGAATCAGGCGGACTTTTCTGCACCTCTTGAGCCTCATGGCTCAGTGTCTTCCATCCACGTCGCTTTAAAGTACTCCAAAATGTATTGTTAATTAAAGTCAGGCCACAGAGCTCAGCTCAGCTCAACTAAAGATATATGGGAACAATTTCTTGAAGGGGAAGAGAAGGTAGACACGATGTCCAGCACAGCCTAATATCTTGTAATCTAGAAAGAAAACATTAAAACCGTGACACCCCTTGAGACAGATGGACGGCGTCCATAATGCGGTTGCTGTGCACCTGTTGAACAATTACCCTAAATCAATAGATCTCTGAAATGTGTGTTAGTTCAATAGCTTCCCATGTGATGAACGTTTGGCGGGTTTAGAGATGTGTGTGCACAAGCAAATAAGGATTTCTGTTCAAACAAGACCTGGTGTATACACTCCGCCGGCCAGGAGGGACTAAACACTACAGGCTTGGATTCTTCCAATCTTTTCACAACAACCCAAGCAAACATTGCAGTCATGGAGAGCTAAGAAAATTAAAGAAACTGGTTTCGGGAAACGGCAATATCCCTCACTTAAAGTATACTGGCTCTTTTGTATTCTTTGGAAGCTCTTAAAATACACCTTCTGTTATGAAAGAGTCCCTTTTCCTTTGCATACCCGAGGGGGAAGGTAATTTGCAAAAAGGCTCACACAAGTTTTGAAGTTGATGATGTTAGAAATAAGGAGGGACATGGAACTCGATTCACTAAAATGCCAGGGAGGGGTGGCAGGAGTGGTATTACATGCCCTTTGAACCCCCAGATGATGTCACAGGAAGTGACATCACAACACCTTTAACCTCATGACATCACAGAAAGTGGCATCATGTGACCTTTGATACTTCCCTCCATGACTTCACAGACTGCGACATCACATGACCTTTACCCTGCTGCCTTTACTGAAAGTGACCTATCTGACCTTTGGCTAGTTACACCATACGAACTGGTTGGAAAGTCTTTAGGAGATACAAATGAAACACTCTGTACACAAAAATAATTTTTAGGTCTTTCCTACGTTGCAGCGCATGCGATGCTTGCCTTGGCAAGATCTATAGTCGTTGGTTTTGTGTCCCGCTTCTTTGGGAGCGGGGTTTGTATCTGTCCTGTCTCCCTTAGGCCCGCCCACCCTGACTGGAGATTGTGCTCGAGCACCGCACCAGTTAGTGCAGGCATGAGCAGTTTAGAAACTATCAATTCAGTGAAACGAGCAGAAAAGTGAAGCTCTTCTTCATTTCATAGAGAGAAACTCTTTTGAAATTGGAATAGAATACATAGTCTGTTCCGCATGACGTCTACGTCAACTTACTGTTATACACATCCCCGCATGGGCCTCAGGTGGGACGCTTCAGCGGCGTGGGTCGCGTCACTCCGCTTATGCCTATCGTCACTGCGCTTACGCTTCGCGCAGACCTTCCTTCCGCTCTTCTGCCCTCAACAGCTGAGAATCACCTCATGGGGCGCCCTGGCCTCGTGCGTAGCAGGTGTTTGTCCCTGGCGACCAGGAGGTGTTAGGGTGCCGGGGACCAGCTAGCCGCTGTTGCACTGGTTGAGGAAAAGTTAACGACAGCCTTTTGCGTCCCATAACGTGGTAGAAGGCGTCAAGACAATTCTCGTGCAAATACAGATTGTTGCTGTGCAGTACTCTTAGAGGCCTGTCTTCGGGCGACGGTTAGAATTTGGGAGATGGTAGAGTAGTTGTTACAGATGCGTTGTGGGGAGTAAAGCACTCACGAGGGACCCGCCGGCTATGGGTTGCAAGAGCTGTTGGATGGGAAATGGCCTTCTGCTGTGGATTTTACCTTGAGTTTGACAGCTGCGTGAGTAAGCCAGGGAGAGTGCAGTGCAGGTAGGAGAACAATACCTGCGTGCATTTATTTTCAGCTTTATCAGACAGTCAAATAAAGGAATGCACTACTTTTTCTGGGCACACTTTCTGCACTTGACTAAATTGAGGAATACACAATAGATACCGATTTTAAGACAGTAAGACGTGGAATTGTATTTATGCACTGGCTTATATGTACAGAAGTGGTTAATAAATGTTGATGGAGCAAGGATTCGCACGTAATGTGACTTGCTTGAATTCAGTCCTCTCGACATAACGCTAATGCGCTAACCAATATGTTTGTCTTATTAATATTGCATTTCACAAAACATTGGGTATCAAGAAGAAGCTTGCATATGTGCTTTTACTAATTTTAATCCGCTTGCAAAAAAATGTCCGCTGCTACGCTGGATTTCTTACTCCGTCAACTCCTGACCCCCGTGAAGGAAGCTGAACTAAAATATGGACTACATTGTAATCATTATTGATACATTCACTGCCGGGTGGAAAAAAAGTGCATGGGAAAATAAAATTGATGGGCGGGAACGCAAACATTAATATTCATTCTATTAAGTTTCATTTTGGTATGGTGTGATGACCTCTCCTCATTCTTTTGTCCAATCAAAATTGGGGATCCTTACACTTGCCACATTGGGGGGTGGTGCACTGACCTGGAAAATAGTACAACTAGGTTAGGCTTAGTTAGTTAATTTGTCCAACTTGTCCGAATAGCTGACCTGTCACTGACCCAACGCACTCAATAGGTGATCAGGAGCAGAGGTGCTGGTGGAGCCCTCTGTCAGAAGGTTCGAAACCCAGATCGGGGTTTGAGAGCTGAAGTGCTGGCGAAGCACTTTGTCAGAGAAATCAATAACTTTTACCGGGTTCTGGCTGTTAGCTGCAGAGAGGGAGTAACGCAGGCGTTGCAACTTTAACTGCGGGTGCTGGTCTTAGCCTTTGGTGGTCCTGTCCTGATCCAATTTGGCTTTACCTGTCCTGATTCTGATCTGCACCTGCTTGCCTTTATGGTGCCTGCACTTTCGGGGGCTCTGTCCTTTAAACTGACCCATGGCCAAGGTTAGTTCTTCACACCATTCTAGATAAATATTACATGTGGGTATTGTCATTGTACTGTTTCCTTCTCCCTTCCCACCCTCTTGTCAAATGCGTAAAGACTGCTTTATAAAAACTCTGCATATTTTCATTTTAATCATTATTTTCCTAATTGAGACTTTTCTAATATTCAATGCTTGGATTATTAGTGCAAATGTTCTATTTCTACCAATTATACTAACACGCTGATCCATTAGGTTTTCAGGTACCGGTTACTAGGATTGGTAAATCCAATGGTATAGGTCCTGAATGGTTAAAAAAATTTGATATAAGTGTAGGTTTTACCTGTTCAAATTGAATATATATATATTTTATGGGTCTAGGTGAGTATGGTAAATAACGGGCAGGTGAACCTGCGCTCTATCAGTTTATTTTGGTAGCAGAGGTAAGGTTTGGGTTTAGTTAAGATAGGTAGGTAGTTATAGTTAGCTGGTTAATGAAAAATAGTTTAGCATATTTGAAATCATATTAATGATTGTATTGATTTATGTATTAACCAACATTGTTCGTACCTGTTATATGTTTTGTCTGGAGTCCCAGGGGCAGAATAGCGGGTGGTAACTGGAAGCCACACTGCAGTGAGGTCACTTACCTGTAGGAAATAAGTGCATGGTAGGTAAAACCTGAAGCACTATTTAGGGATTTTCTGTATGAATGTGTGAATAAATGGTAGCAAAGAGTTCGCTAGCAAAACTTTTTGTGTGATATCACCTAGAAAGCGTCACACGAAAGGAGTAGCAGGTTTGTCTGAGCTTGATTGATAGCAAAGGGGATCGCTGGTGAAACCTTTGCCCTAGTATATCCCTGAAGAGATAAGTCTAAAGGAGTAGCAGGTTCTCTAATGCTTGCGGGAAGGGTAGACGGAAGGGCTCTACTCGTAGTATATGAAGAGTAAGCAGAAGGGATTTGCTCGTAGTGAGTGAAGTATATCTTTCCTTTGATTTAGTCACTCAGGTACAGTGGCAAATGTTTTTACGTTGTCAAATAATAAAATCTGAATTAAAAGTGATGGAAACTAAGTTTTCGAATTACCTTGCAAAGGAGTTAGTCAGTTGAGGAGCTGCACTGACGTCACTCAGTGCTGCGCTGGTATTGGTCGAGACAGCGGGTGTGTATCTGAGGTAATAATTGTAAAGGAGGGGCGAGTACAGAAGTGTGAGAACTAGTCTCACAAGAAAAGCCTCGCAACTATTGGTCGGATTTATTTGAATTCAAAATTTTGATTGGTCACTGAAAAATAAAAGATGCGCTGGTATTGGAAATAATTTGTATACAAATTGAGAATATCCAGAAGATTTGCGTTCAAAATATATGTGGCATATAGGTCCACTTGTAGGAAATAGACCCAATAGGAGATATTTAGGGTTTGCACATGAACAGCATATAAGAGGAAGACCTTTTATAATGTACGGAGGAAAGAGGAAAATGTCATTCATTAAAAGAATTAAGAATTATTTCAAGAAAGATAAAGCAAATAAAACAAGAGAAGGGATTATTATTCCACCACCAAATAGGCCTGCATCATACATGATGGACGAAAGGGGCTATCACACTTGTGTGTGATTAGAGAATTGGATGGAGTACACAAAAGATGATGGTGTTTTAGCATTTCCAGAAAATGGCATGTTTAGTGATAGAGTTTTGTACAGTTTGAGACCTCGCATGAATGAATTAGATCCCAGACCTAGATTAACGCAGTATGAGGCATTTGAGGAATCGGAAATTGAGACTTTTGAGCGAGATAGAACCAGAAGTAATGGTAATTGGAGTAACTTTTATCCCCGATTTCCAAAAGAGACAAGAGATAAATTAATTAAACAATGGAGACAGTCTATGTTAGTGGAAGGGTTGTATCCTGTATTAACTTTAGAAGAACCCACTGGAAGTAAAAGGACTGAGAAAACTAAACATTTAATGACTAGTGGTGAATCAGATGATTATTATTTTGAGGATTTGTTATTGAAAAATCTACCACCTTATAATGAGGAACCAAGCACAGTTAATCCAAATGCTCCGTTCCTGAAACCACCTTTGATTCCACAAGTGGTACGTGAGACTTTGTTAGGAAAAAGTACTGCAATACAGGGAAAGAGAAGCATTAAATAAACAGAGATGTGAGTTGATTCAGAAAATTTCCCAATTAAATACAAGTCCTGAAGCCCTAACAATTCCGGTAACTATTGGCCCAGTTGTTCCTTTGTACGGAGATAAGCAGGCTAGTCCTAAAACTCCCGTTCTGACTCCACCTGTAGTTCAGCCAAGAAAAGAACCCTTAATAACTGATGATCAAGCGAGTGAATGTGAGTCAGTGATTTCCCTGATGGATTTGCCCATAAGAGAACCAGTGGGTGACTCGGTCAGAAAAAACACTCCTATAAATTTGAGAAAAGTACAAATGGAGACATCCTCAGGTACAAGAAATACCACAGTAGTAACCCCAGAATAAATAGAGAGATGGACACGAGAAATAGCCAAAGTCACAGCCAAAGGTCTTACATATATTTAAATTAAGAGTCGAATTAGAAGAAATGATGGCTGGAAATGTGGGAATGGACAGATTAAATACATTCAGTGAAGATTAATTGTTGTTCATATGCAAAAGTATTACTAGAAATACAAGAGTGTTTCATGAAAAATTAATGGATATGGCAGCTAACATGGAAATTGACATTGGCAAATCTAAAGTATTACAGAAACCATATCGAGCTGAATCGACAAAGATTTGGATAATATGAATGTGTCAGGTAGAAAGGTACAAATCAGGGAGCTTATGACATTATTGGAAACATGGGGTGACATAGAAAAATGGAAAACTAGGTGGGCAAAGAAAAAAGAAGAGGCCAGACCCAAACAAACTGCATCCGAATATTTGTTAATAGAAGCAAACAAGGTGGAAAGGTTATGTCCCATGAGAGAAGTACCAGGTGGAGGTTATGTACATGTCCCATGGTCCCGACAGAATATTTTGTCATTTACAAATGATTTTCCCAAACTTCGCGAGAAACCTGTAGAGTGGTACAGACAAGTTTAGAGATTTGTGAAGCTTTCGAAATGTATTTTGAAAGATTTTGATGGACTATTTGACATTGTTGTTACTGTAGATTTGTGGACAGAATGTAAAATTGCTATTGATGGGCCTAGTGATGAGTATCCTAGAGATCCGAAGACAGGGGCACCATCTGATGAGTTTATGAAAAAGTACAACCAGGTAATACTCTACCTCAAAGGGAAGGTGCCTGCAAAAGAGACAGATTGGACTAGGATAGAAAAAACCACTCAGAATAAGGATGAATCTATGCATGCATATTATGAACGTCTGTTACAAGTATTCAAACAGTATAGTGGTTTAGATAATATCGATATGAAAGACATGACGCATTTCATCTATCGGTTTCTGTCAGGATTAAGGCCAGAAATTTCGCAATGGAATAAAGACCATAAAATTTGCTAGCAGGACAAGCCGATTGATGAAATCCTTAAATATTAAAAATATTGTGAAGATGAACCTGACAATAAACAAAAAAAATTAAAGGTAATGTGGGCACAAGTAAAATTAGCAGAGCAACAGGAACTCTAGTTAAGCCAAATGAACAATAACCAGATTCAGGGTGATGGAAATGGGGGTAAGCCAAGGGGTAAATTCAATAGAGGAGAAGCCAAAAAGAAGTTTCCCTGTCACAGGTGTGGCAAGTTGGGGCACTGGAAGAACGAGTGTAAGGCTGTGCAAAATGGTAACATGCAAAATAATGATTTAAATCCACAGACGCAGAATGAGGTGCCACTGAAACAACAGCAGCAGGTAATACAAAACCAGTTACCCCTTGCACCTATGCCACATTTTAGGAGCAAAGCACATCAGAGTGTGGATACCACAAATTGGGAGTAAAGTGAGAGGAGAGACACAGCAACTTCACAATTTCTTTTGAGTGATACATTTTTCAGTGAGGACACATACTGACGGTGCCTGAGAGGGAAGGACGAGGAGTGTGTACTTGGCGCCTCTTTGCCGGTAGATCAGTGAGGTCCATACATTGAAGGAAATATTGGAGGAAATGATGTCACCTTTCTATTGGACACTGGTGCTACCCGTTCTACTGTAAGAACAACAGACGTTCCAAACCTACCCCTCTCGGGAGAAGCGATCCAAGTAGTGGGCGTTTCAAATAAACAAATTAGTACCCCAGTCACAGAACCAATGGAAGTTAGAATAGGCAATTTTAAAGAAATGCATAGATTTGCCCTGTGTGATTCAAGACCAGTAAACCTGTTAGGTAGATATTTTGTTGCACCCCTAGTGGTGTTGAAATTCAAACCCCAGACGAAGACAGAGTTTATAAACTAATGTTAGCAAAACAAGAAACAGAGAATAAAAATGTAACTGTAAAAGACTTAGCAGAAAAATTACAACAGACATTAAATCCTAATGTATGGGATTTTACCGGAAAAGATGTAGGATTAATGGCAAATGTCGATCCAATAAAAGTGACAGTAAAAGAAGGCGCAATTTACCCAAATACTCAACAGTACAAAATGAGCCCAGAAATAAAAGCAGGTGTTGCAGCAGAAATAAAGTGTTTGGTTGAAGTAGGCCTTTTACAAGAAAAAATGAGCAGTCCATGTAAGTCGCCCATAATTAGCATAAAGAAGCCAAGTGGCAAGAATAGGGTTGTACAAGACCTCCGCAAGATTAATAAGATTATTGTCCCGTGCTGTCCAGTTTTGTCAAATCCTGCAGTGATTCTGTATCATATACCGTGGGAAGCTGGATGGTTTACTGTAATCGATCTGTGTCACACATTTTTCTCGATTCCATTGCATCCAGATAGCAAATTTCTTTTCTCTTTTGAATTTGACAGTCATGTGAACGTCTGGAACTGCGTTCCTCAGGGGTATACAAAGAGTCCATCGATTTTTTATCAGATTTTGAAAAAGTGCCTTGAGTCTTTGGTGCAGCCCGGACAGTCAGTACTGGTCCAGTATATTGACGACCTATTGATGGCGTCTAAAACTTGAAATTACTGTGTTGTAGATACCATTGCCTTGCTGAATCATTTGGGTGAAGGAGGGCATAAAGTGTCACCTGAGAAATTACAGTTTTGTACCACATCAGTGAAATATCTGGTGCACCAGATAGAAAAAGGTGTCAGAAGGGTTACCTCAGAAAGGATCAGAATAATCAAAAACATGTATCTACCTCAAACTCAAAAGGAGATCAGAATGTTTCTCTGAGTTGTAGGATACTGCAGGCAATGGATTGTGGGATTTGCAGTCCCAGCAAAACCACTGATACAAATGACAAAGAAAAGAGCAAAAGACCCGGTGGAATGGGATGATGAAAGCATGACTGCTTTTTTGAAATAACGAGAATGTCTGTGTACAGCTCCACCATTAGGGATGCCTGACTATTCAAAAGATTTTGCACTATTCTGTGACACATACGATAACTGTGCACTTTCAGTCTTGACCCAAACTCACGGTCTGTTGAGACATCCTGTGGCATATTTTTCTTCCACACTAGACCCAGTGGCATCTGCATTGCCAGGATGCCTGAAAGCAGTAGCTGCAACCTGCATGAACCTTGAGCAAAGTGAGTCCACTGCTATGGGACATCCAGTGACAGTGTATGTTCCACACGCAGTTGTGATTTTGTTAACAAGGACCAAGACTCAGTACCTCACTCCTAGTCGACTGACTAAATATGAGCAAATTATTGTAGGTGCAGGAAACGTCATCATTGCCAGATGTAATAATCTGAACCCAGCAACACTGCTACCAGATTCACACTTTGCAGAAGTGAAGGGAGAAGTTGAACATGATTGTATCGACTTGACTGAATATAGTACAAACCCACGTCCTGACATAAGAGAAGAGCCGTTAACTGATTCTGAATATGAGCTATTTGTAGATGGCTAATGTATGAGACATGAAGAAGGAGGTTTGAGTGCTGCCTCTGCAGTGTGCACGTTGGGGGGTCCAATTGAAGCATCCTATTTACCAGGAGTTAAGTCTGCACAAGTAGCCAAATTGATTGCATTGACAAAAGTCTGCAAATTTGGGAAAAATTGGAAAGTAACCATATACACTGATAGCCAGTATGGTTACGGGGTTGTGCACAGCTATGGCCAATTATGGATGCAAAGGGTCATTATGTAAAAGATTTGCTTGAAGCAATCCAAATGCCAAAAGAAGTGGCTGTGGTCAAGTGTGCTGCTCACCAATCTGGAAATGATAAAGTGGCAGCTGGTAATCGATATGCTGACCAGTTAGCCCAACATTGTGCCAAATTTAAAATGGCTGCAAACAAGAAAATTGAAGTGGGTGGAAACAGCTGCTAACTTATGTTGCTTGAAGGTGTGAGAACGTGGAAAGAAGTGAGAGACTTGCAAAATGAAGCAGAATCAAAAGAAAAGGAAGAGTGGAGAAAGATAGGTTGTCAGAGAAGGGTTGACGATGGTGTCATTGTTTACCTTGATGGTAGGCCTGTGTTAACAGACTGTTTGCTTGCTCCTATGGCTAGGATGTTCCACGGAGATTCCCATTTGGGGAGAGATGCCATGAAACGTCTGTTCAGAGAGTCGTGGTTCAATGCGAAATTCAGGAACATAGCAGAAGCACTGTGCCATAGATGTTTAATTTGTCAGCAAATGAATCCTGGAAAGAAAACTGTAGTGTTCCCAGGAAAGATTGGGAAGGCAGAGGGTCCCTTCTTACGATTGCAGATTGATTTCATTCAGTTACCCCCTTGTCGAGGACTAAAATACATTCTTGTCATTGTCTGCCTATTTTCAAAATGGGTGGAAGCTTACCCCACACGTAGGAAGGATAGCATCACTGTAGCCACACTCCTACTCAGAGACATAAATTATACCACGTTTCAGTTTTCCAGTAACGATTGAATCAGACCGAGGCTGCCATTTTAATAATGACATAATTGACCTAATCTGGGAAGCATTCAATGTTAAACAAAAGCTACACTGCGCATACCGCCAATAGGCTTCTGGAGTGGTAGAACAACTGAATGGCACAATCAAGTCAAGATTGTGAAAGATGCATGAATCTATCCGATTAGAGTGCCAGATGCTTTACCTCTTGTTCTGATGGGACTCAGAAGTATTCCAGACCGAAACACAGGCTTGAGTCCTCATGAAATACTAATGGGAAGAGCTATGAGGCAAGCATGGGTGCCAGGACATAAGCTGATAAATATATCTCATGATTTAGTACTCGAGTACCTCAAAGAACTGGCTGCCCAAGTGCGTTCTATCTCTCACCAGGTTGGGGATGATGCTGTCACCAGACAAGCAACTCCAGCACATGACCTGAACCCAGGTGACTGGGTAGTGCTAAAGAAACATACTCGAAAATCTTGCCTTGCACCGAGGTGGGGAAAGCCACAACAAGTAATTCTGGTTACCACCACAGCTGTAAAGTGCGAAGGAGTTCCACACTGGATACATGCCAGTCACACAAAAAGAGTGACTCAACCTGATGAAACTGAAGATGAAGGTTGTGCAGCTGAGGGGGTCTCAAGATATCGATCCTGAAGTAGCTGAAGAGGAACAACCAAGCACCAGTCAAGAGGATTGGACTCCAGTAGTTGAGATACCTGCAGAATACGTGAGAACCAGAAGTCAGATTTATCTAGACAGTCAAAGCGATAGTGAGGACGAGATAGGTCTAGAAGAACCTACTCAGATTACAGAAATACAATCCAGTAGTAATCCTGAGGAGGAACAGATAAGGAAAGATCAGAATGCTCGGACAAATGACACTACTTCGAGAACTCTTGAGACTGAGGAGGGACAGATAGATAACAGGGCGAGAGCTCAGACAGAAGAAAACCAAGGGTTCGAAGAGCTTGAGCAGGACCAGATAGAAGTAGAAAAAAGTGTTCAGGTTGAAGAAGGCGAAACAAATCCAAATCAAAGTCAAATTCAGCAGATACCTGAACAAGGCCGGATTAGTAACCAGGCAGAGGAAACCAAAATAAGACCTGGACCTAGTCAGATAGAGAGGGATACAGAAGATAGCATTGAAATAGATGCACCACAACTGAATGAAAATAAGAGAGCACTGGAAGAAGGCCAGAGCACAGTGCCAGCTAAAAGGCTCAGAAAAGGAGACAAGTGGCCTATGTTTGTCAAAAGACTGAGATGTCGTCCAAAGACAATAAATGAAGAACCAGAACAAGTAAATGAAATAACAAGTCAAACTGAACAATCTAGAGTACAACCAAGAAGGAGAAATCGACGTTTAAAGAGACTAAATAATAAATTCAGAGGCCCTGAATGGACTTACATTGTTCTTGAAGATTTCGAAAACGTAGTAATAAGTGACGAAAGTGATGACAAATTGATTGCTGATCGGACTGACGGAGAAGTGATACCCACTTGAAAATTTCACAGGTTAAAAGACTGTAAAAGCTACAAAGAGGGGTTAAGTCTCCTTGGTCAGAAATGGCTGATCATACTGTTAACAGAAAACCGAAAAGAAACTGTTTAAAAACATGCTGTAGAATATGCACATGTAGTATTGCGATAGTACCATAGTATGGTTAGGACTGACAATAGCTATTCCTTATAAAATGAGTAGAGACATGAAGAATGATACTGATGAGCTACAAATGACAGATACACCTAGATGAATAGATACACAAGAGAAAACACTTAGCATTAAACAACAGAAGGTAGATTTAGAAGCATCAGATGAAGAAGGACTACATTATACTGGAATTAAAAACAGAACTCACTTAAGTGTATTTGCAAACCTATTAGTACACTATTTAGAATGTATGGAAATAGAAGATTGCTATGTTTGTATGAAGTTACCTACCTTGGTAGTAGGAGGTGTGACTTACCATCATTTACCACTAACATATGGTATTTCATGTAGTATTTTAGCTAGTTTATTCTATAGGAAAGGACCTTTGCAGTATTATTATTTAATTCAGATGTGATATTTTCTGAACTTCCTATACGTAGTAATCTGAATCCTGTACATACTAAAAGTGATGTAACACGTTATATGGGTGAATACTTTCTAACTATAGGTACAATAGATATAGCTGAAGCACACAATAATAATTTAACATGTTTATTAAGAGAAAAATAGAAAATATTTTTGGATATGGTTGAGAAAAGGAGAGAGAATCTTCCAAAGAACGGCAAATGAAAAAAATCATAAAATTCCTAAATGGATTGAAAATATAGGGTTCACCCCAAATGGCAAGACTCATGCTGCTATGTTGCTGGATTTCAAAAAGAATGGTAAACTCTGTCTCCACAGGGAAAGAACTAGTTATTATAACAATATATTCATTGGTTCCAGTGAATGTGAACACAATTATAAAGTAATTGGGGGTTGGGGTTTCAAAGATGGAACCGAACCTGTGTTTCCTGGAATTTATTTTATATACGGAGACAAAGCTTATTACAAATTGCCAGATCATTGGTATGGGAGCTGTTATTTTGGAATAGTATTCCCAAAGATATATCATGTAAACAAAATCACTGGAAACAATGAAGAAACTAATGGATTAATAAGTAGCAAAAGAGCTAGTTTGGGAGAAATAGTAGGTGATATATTTAGTGCATTGATACCTACAGTGGAAGTGGCTCTGAATACACAAATAATTTGCAAATTGTCAACAGTAGTGGATCGTTTATCGACCGATACTGCTGGAGTGTTCTTAATGGTCAATACCGAATTGGTTGCAATCAGATCAATGGTTTTACAAAATCGACTTGCTCTTGATACATTATTAGCAAAAGAGGGCGGAGTCTGGAGAATGTTGAAAGCGCAACATTGTTGCACTTACATACCTGACAAAAGTATTGAAATTAAAGGGTATGTAAGAGATATCACACATTTGGAAAAAGAGCTCAAACCACTGGAGGTTGATAGTGCATGGAAGAGACTTACTGATGGTCTCTCCTCTCTAGGTAGTTGGCTTTCTAATGTAGGAAAAAGTTTTGTAGGTAGAATACTGATGCCAATGGTGGGAATAGGCCTACTGATTTTAGGGATATTAATTTGTTGCAAATGTCGGAAGCACAAAAAGACATATGCTGTAAATAAGAGAGGGAAAAAGAGAAATATTGATAAGCTTGAATTAGAAGAGTTGAATGGAAATATATACAAGAAAGTGAAAAACTTTCAGACAAACAATGAAAATAAACAAAATAGAAACTTTGAAGAAATTGAGCTGGGTGAAATGTGAGAAGTTGACATCTGTTTCATTAATTAGTGATGATATAAAATATCATCAAAGAGGGGATTGATGGAGCAAGGATTTGCACGTAACACGACTTGCTTGAATTCAATCCTCTCGACATAACCTTAATGCGCTAACCAATATGTTTGTCTTATTAATATTGCATTTCACAAAACATTGGGTATCCAGAAGAAGCTTGCATATGTGCTTTTACTAATGTTAATCCGCTTGCAATAAAATGGCCGCTGCTACGCGGCATTTATTACTGCACATGCATCTGTCACACTCACGTGACATGGCGTACTCTTTGCTTTGGAGAGAATCTTTTGCTACTGCGCATTAAAACTAAGACGGCTGCTCTGTGTTACAGCATGCTTGAAGCTTGCACTGCTGTTTTTGCTAAGCTGTTCGTTCTGCCTAAATTCGAACGCAATAGTTAAAATAAAGTAATGGGAATAGAGTAGAGATAAGTGGTATACAGTACATTCAGTTATTCTTTGTTCTAAAACAGTTTCTTTTCTATTTCTTATATGTCTCAAACTTTGGGCCTGACATATATTTCTGAACTCCATCTTTGGAGGAACTGCGACTGCGCAGAAAAGCTCAAGTCCATGAAGCACTGACCTTTGAAACTCCGCCAACTCCTGACTTGCTAGAAGATGTTCATGGGAACGTCAACTCCTGATCCCTGTGAAGGAAGCTGAACTACAATATGGACTACATTGTAATCATTATTGATACATTCACTGCCGGGTGGAATAAAAGTGCATGGGAAAATAAAATTGATGTGCGGGAACGCAAACATTAATATTCATTCTGAAAAGTTTCATTTTTGTATGGTGTGATGACCGCTCCTCATTCTTTCGTCCAATCAAAATTGGGGATCCTTACACTTGCAACATTGGGGGTGGTACACTGACCTGGAAAATAGTATAACTAGGGTAGGCTTAGTTAGGTAATTTGTCCGAATAGCTGATCTGTCACATGACCCAATGCACCCAATAGTTGATCGGGAGCAGAGGTGCTGGAGGAGCCCTCTGTCAGAAGGTTCGAAACACAGATTGGGGTTTGAGAGCTAAAGTGCTGGCGAAGCACTTTATTTCGGAGAAATCAATTACTTTTACCGGGTTCTGGCTGTTAGCTGCAGAGAGGGAGTAATGCAGGCGTTGCAACTTTAACTGCGGGTTCTGGTCTTAGCCCTTGGTGGTCCTGTCCTGATCCAATTTGGCTTTACCTGTCCCAAATACAATCTGCACCTGCTTGCCTTTATGGTGCCTGCACTTTCGGGGATTCTGCCCTTTAAACTGACGCGTGGCCAGGGTTAGTTCTTCACACCATTCTAGGTAAATATTAAATGAGGGTATTTTCATTGTACTGTTTCCTTCTCTCTTCCCACCCTCTTGTCAAATGCGTAAAGGCTACTTTATAAAAACTCTGCATATTTTCATTTTAATCATTATTTTCCTAATTGAGAATTTTCTAATATTCAATGCTTGGATTATGACATTTTAAATAAAGAGTTTAAACCTTTCCTGAGTTGTGGTTATTTTATGAGTGCAAATGTTCTATTTCTACCAATTATGCTAACACCCTGATCCATTAGCTTTTTAGGTACAGGTGACTAGCATTCGTAAGTCCAATGGTGTAGGTCCTGAATGGTTAAGACAAAATTTGATATGAGTGTAGGTTTTACCTGTTCATATTGAATATATATATATTTTATGGGTCTAGGTGAGTATGGTAAATAACGGGCAGGTGAACCTGCGCTCTATCAATGTCTCCAATGTAACTCATCACTTGGCAGTGTGTTTGTCATCAGTGATGTCTTCAGTGATGTCTTTTGAGATGTCATCAGTGATATCATGATGATGTCACTGACCATGTCATGAGTGATGTACTATGTGACGTCATCAGCAGTGCATTACCGGCGCATGAGTTATAGTTAGCTGAACTAACTATAACGGGGGAATTCCAATAGTTTTGTATGAGTGAAATGTCCAGCTAACTATAACATGTGTTAAACCTATGGTTTTTTTCAGTGAATCTCAAGGGTTTTGTAAATTGTTAGACCTGGCACCTTGGGGTGAGTCTCCCTTCCACTTTCTTTTGCTGTTGTGCCTCAGATGTTTTTGCTGGTGTTCGCTGCTAAGGGCACTGCGCCACGGCCAATCCGTGCCGCAGTGCAAGTGCTCCCAATGTGAAATGTATATGTGATTGACTTCGATAATTGGCTCATTGGATTTACTGTTAGTCCCCAGTAAAGTGCACCAGGAGTGCCAGGGCTTGTAAATGCCAATCCTGCTAGTGGGCCTGCAGCGCTGGTTGCGCCACCCACAGAAGCAGCCTTTTAAAATATATCTAGGGTCTGCCATTGCAGAACCTGTGTGCAGTCTGGTACTGTCATGCTTGCTGGGCAAGTGCACACACTTTCCAGCCTCAAAACCTTCCCTTTACTTCATATTAGTCACCCCTGTGGTAGGCCCAAGGGCAGGGTGCATTGTAAGTGTAAGGTAGGACAAGCCCTGATGTGTGTGGCATGTCCTAACAGTGAATTACAGCCACATTCGTTTTTCACTATTGTAAGGCTACCTGTTCTCTTAGGTCAAGATGGGCTTCTGGAAGTATTACACTATATAATCCCAGCAGGCTCAGGGAGCATGGTAGAAGGTCAAGTTTAGTATGCCTGAACTCAGAATAATAAAATACTTATTTTAGTAAAGTTTGTTTTAATATCCTTTGTTTGCAAATGCTACTTTTAGAAAGTTAGCATTTGTTTGCCTAACCATTTCAGCCCGCCACTGCTAGGATGTGTATCTGACTGTCTGGGTTGTGTAAGTGACAGGGTTGGGGGATGACAGGTGGTGAATGCTAGGATTACGCCTTGGTGGGAGTGCCTCTGGACCCTGGTGTTCTGCCACCACAATGCTGGCTCCACCTCCTGGGGAGCGACTGATGACTCAGCCCAACACCTGGCCCAGGAAGGGGGAAGCCTGTCAACAAAGTACTCCTGGCTGCCCCAGTCCACACAATGCTGGCTCCACCTCCTGGGGAGCTTCTGATGTGCCATCCCTGCTCCCTGAAAGGAGAGACCCGGGTTTACCCAACACAGTGCTCAGAGACTGAAAGAAGTTATGCAGAACAAAAGAAAAACTGTATAAAAGTAGGAGCCCTGCTCATAACAACCAAGATCCTGTTCCCCACAATGAACCTCTGCCCAACTAGAAGGACTAAGAAGAAGCTGGAAGGACTGGCCTGCTGTCTGCCTTGCTGAGGAAGGAGAGGAGAAGACCTACAAAGGACTTTGCTGAATTGTGCTTGAAACTTTCTCCAAGGGCTTGACTGAGCTTGCCCCCTGAACTGAACCCCAGGACCAGTGGGTTCTTTGTGCCTTGGCTCATCTGCAAACAGAGCTGGGTGTTTCCTCCTGCCGGAGGCAAGACTGCGTTCCCCCTCGCCCCCCTCCTAGAGTTGTGGCACTCGGGAGCGGCCGGTCCTTTCACCCGTTGAGAGCCTCGCTCTGCCCAAGAGCCGCTCACTGCCCCTCGGGTCAGGCCGCCTACTCCTCTACCCCTGCTCGCTATTTCGGAAGGACTTGGAGTGCTTGTTTGCCCCCTCCCGCCGGAATCCTGGTCTCCCCGAGTGCACATCTATAGCCTGGAGGGCCGCCCGTGCGCTATGATAAAGATGTTTTCTTTCCCCGTGATTCACTGTGCGCATCCACCGTGCCCGGTACGCCCCTATCTGCCGCTTGGACCGCTGGTAGAGTTCGGCGCATACCCTGGAAAGCTCCCCCTTCGCATCGGAGTGCGAGTCACACCAGCTCAGTACGACTCGTACCTGCCTTTGAAATCAGCAGCGCTGTACGCGGCGTACCGCGGGAAGCGTGAGAGTCGTCAGGACTTTGCTCCCCTGGGCGTACGATGCGCAGAGAAGCGCTTCAAAGCGTACAGCCGGTACGGCCAGTGCTTCAGTGCCTGGAAAAAGTGCCCACAGTGTGCAGAACTGGTTTAAGATAAATAAGGACTACAGAGAAGCAACCCAGAAGTAATTTGCAATTGAGAAGAACACTTGCCATTGTTTTATATCTGGTGGTCCCAACCTAACAACGTTATAGAAGGTCTTGTAATATTTTGCCTGCATAGATATATATAATTCTACATAAAGTCTACTTATTTTCATAGAAATACCGCCTGGTGTCCATTTGTGGGGGGATTGAT
Organism: Lissotriton vulgaris; assembly: GCF_964263255.1. Classification (NCBI taxonomy): domain Eukaryota; kingdom Metazoa; phylum Chordata; class Amphibia; order Caudata; family Salamandridae; genus Lissotriton; species Lissotriton vulgaris. The sequence continues at coordinate 1,105,888,490 of NC_141693.1, forward strand.
GTATTTACTGTGTGTTCCTACAAATGCTTAACCAGACAAACGCCTGAAGATTAGCCTTGGCTGCTCACGCCACGCACCTAGAGGGTGAGCAAGGGTAATTCTGAAGGGGTCATCCTGCGCCCTGACTTAGAGGAGAGGGTCCCTGCTTGTCCCAAGTGAATACTTGCGCCAACCAGAGACTCCCAACTCTAACATTGCTGGCAGCGGTGAGGATTTGCGAATTTGCATTTGTAATTAACATACAGTGAATTATTGATCACCACATAGTGAGAGCAGGCCTATAACGTAGCCACAGATCTCTGTTCTTTTAATTTGTTGAGAGATCTCCCATTTTTGAAGCCATGCCTAGCTCACTTCCTGCTGGAAGAGCACCCTCTGAGATCTCTGGAATTGAAGATGTGGATTGGGAACATAGGGGACTGGAGGGCTACACAGTAGAGCAATTGATAGGCTACTGCCAAAAGTTCAGAGTTGCACACACAGGGTGCAAAAAGAAAGACCAATACATCAAGGTGCTGAGAGCCTGGAAGGAGTCAAGAGAGCCACAGAATGCGGTGGAAGTCATACCACCAGATGGCATTGTGGATCCCAGCAGAGGCCTGTCCCCAGAGGAGCTGGCAGACAGGGCAGCAGACAGGGCACATGCAGTGGAGATGGTAAAGTTAACTGGACAAAAAGACATGGAGAAGCAAAAATTGGCAATGGAAGCGCAACAACGCCAAATGGAGCATGACATGAGATTGAAGGAGTTGGATCTGAAAGCGAAACGTTTGGAAACAACTCCTCCTGGTGGCAGCACAACGCCGGTGCAGGTAGAGTCCAGGGTGTACATACCAAAAGATGCAGTAAAGGAATACTTTAAGGGGGATGACATAGGGCAGTGGTTTAGGGCCTATGAAGTGGCCATGTCCTCCCACCAGGTCCCTGACAAGGATTGGGGAGCGGGTTGTGGGGGAAATTCCTTAGCGAAGGGCAAGACACACTGATAGATTTACCCTCAGAAGCACGCCATTCCTATCCCCACATGAAAGATGCCTTAATGAGCAGGTTTGGGTTAACTTCTAAAATGTATAGACAGAGGTTCAGGGGTTGTACTAAGCTTTCTGGGAATACGTATGTGGAGTATGTCACCTTTTTCTGCAGAGCACTGGATGGATGGGTAAAGGGTAGTAAGGTGAATGATTTTCAAGGGCTTCTTGATTTAATGGCCTGGGAGCACTTGTCGCTTAATTGTTTTCCTGAGCTCTGCCAGCACCTGATTGACAGCAGGCTGTCTAACCCGGGGAAGCTTGCTGAGGAGGTGGACCGCTGGCTCAGCACCAGGGTCCAGAAGGGTCCAGTGGGAGACTCAGCCAGAGGTGGGCAGGGTCCCCAGCAGAAGTGTGGGGGGACAGGGGTAAACAGAAAGGGTTCCCTAAAGGCCCCCAAAGTAATCCCCAAGGGAACCAAGGGAAAGGTTGTCAACCTCCCCCACCCCCGAAGCAGACCGGGGCCTCGACAGGTAGACCTGTTCCAAGAGGGCCCTTCAATTGTTACAGGTGTGGGGACCCGGGTCACATTGCCACTGACCCTAAGTGTCGCCTGTTTGGTAAAGCAGCACCCACTGGTGCTCCGCCCCGGCAAATGGCTAGTGTTCATTTTGGGGAGGAAGTAGTAGTCCCCGGGGGTGGAGATCCTGTCCAGATGACCCTCGTCTCCTTAGGAGACTGTGAAATGGTCCCTGAGAACTACCTACCCACTAACACTAAGAAATATGGGCAGGTGGTGACCATCAATGGTAAGACAGCAGAGGCTCTTCGAGATACAGGAGCCAGGTGACTGCAGTGAGGCAGCACCTGGTGTCTCAAGAGCAGGTTGTACCCCATGCCTACTGTAGGGTTGTCAATGCTGACAACTCAGAGAGTCAGTGTCCAATGGCTCAAGTACCCTTTGAGTGTGTGGGGGGGTCTCTGGTACTCTGCAGGTTGTTGTGAGAACGTCCATGCCTGTAGACTGTTTGCTAGGGAATGATCTGGAGGACTCCCCTTGGGAAAAGGTGGAGAAAACAGCTTTCCTGAGGATGGTGGGCCTGCCTGACTGGGCGTGTGTGACCACCCGGTCAATGTCAGCCAGTAGGGATGCTCAAGAGATCCTGGAGCCTGAAGGAGAGGCCCAGGAACCACCCTTAGAGAGAAGGCACAGGGGGTGTGGGAAACCGGCCCCTGGAGTTCCCACGGTCCAGGGCATCCCCCTTGAGAAAGAAGTACTCTTTCAGGACAGCCTCAATTGTTCGCCATGTCAAAAATGTTCATCCAAATAATTATGCAAGGATGGCAACATAAAGGTTCCAGGAGAACCCTCAATCTACAGTACCTTTTACCTCAACTGCTCCACCACCTCCTCCGAACAGTACGCATCCTATTGTGCCTCAGTTTGCGGATCTTACTAGTGCCCACCCCGTTATTCGCTCCCGCCCACTTAATCATATCACAATTCCAACCCAAATGATAATCCGGACACATAGTATGGGAAAGAACTGCTGCAGATTTATTTTCATATAACAAACGTATGACGTTTAGGTGGGTCATCTTACGGGCGATCCAAAGCAGGCCTAAAGAGCCGTCTTGCACGGTGAGTCGTTGCTCGGACAGTGCAGCACATTGCCATCTTCGTTATACTCCCGTCCCCCCTGTCAGGGCGGAGCGGTGTGGCACACCCCCGGTCGGTTCAGGCCCCCCGACCGCCCGAAGGACTAACGGGGTGCCGTTGCGGTTTCCCGGAACCTCCTGCGGCTCCTGGTCCTTGGCTTAGGCACCCTTACTGTGCCAGGCAGAGGTACCCTTACTGTACCATTCTGCCGCATTGGTACCCTTACTGTACCCGTCTGCCTCCAGATCGCCCTGTAACTCCGCCTGCAACACAAAAAACAACGTTACAACATTTTATCACTTTGCACCGCCTCTCGAGCTGCTGGGTTAGGGTTAGGGTGGGAACAGCGCTTGAGCAGCGGGTGGACAGCTTACAAAGAGGCCGAGCCGTGGGCAGCTGAGGTTTAAATAGGGGGTACGCCCCTCCCGGCAGGTAAGCCAGCCCTGGCTGGTGCCTGGTGAACGCGGGGAGGGGCAAGGAGCCCTGCCTCCCTCCATTCCACGCCCCCCCCATGTATTGGCTGGAGCTGCGATGAATGGCACTAGAGCGCTGCCTCGCTAATGTTCCCCTGCGTGGCACGCGGTCAGCGGCATAGTGCCCACACCGTCATTTGCTCCCGCCCACTTAAACATATCACAATTCCAAACCAAATGATACTCCGGACACGTAGTATGGGAGAGAACTGCTGCAGGTTTATTTTCATACAACAAACGTATGACGTTTAGGTGGGTCATCTTACGGGCGTTCCAAAGCAGGCAGCCCCTCGCTGTCCCGCATGCCTAAAGAGCCGTCTTGCACGGTGAGTCGATGCTCGGACGGTGCAGCACATTGCCATCTTCGTTATACTCCCGCCCCCCCTGTCAGGGCGGAGCGGTGTGGCACACCCCCAGTCGGTTCAGGCCCCCGACTGCCCGATGGACTAACGGGGTGCCGTCGCGGTTTCCCGGAACCTCCTGTGGCTCCGGGTCCTTGGCTCAGGCACCCTTACTGTGCCAGGCAGAGATACCCTTACTGTACCATTCTGCCGCAGAGGTACCCTAACTGTACCCGTCTGCCTCCAGATCGCCCTGTACTCCGCCACAGCTCTGGAGGAGGCCCCGTCGATGACAGAGCCCCCACCTACTTAGCTACTTACATCCTGCCGCTGTTAGTGCCTCTTGTACGTCCAGGAGGAACATATCCATTCCTAATCCAGACAAGTGTACCCCGTCTTTATGGTAGTACCCTTCAGTTTTCTGTGCATGCCTAATGATCCCCAGGCCTCTCCTTTCCATAAACTTCTGCATGGATCTGTTGACCCTCCTGCGGGAATGTTCTATCGCTGCTGGTGATCTAGCTCCCCTCCATTCTCTGCGAGGGACTATCTCTGACCACAGAAGCTCACCCGCTCCCAACCTGTTGCTCACTGCTACCAAGTCCCTCTGCATGACTTGAATCAGAGCCCTCCTCCCCATTGTGACTAGGCCGTTCCCCCCCAGGTGGATGATGAGGACATTGGGTGGGGCCCCCCTTAAAGCAAGGTGTTGGTCTCGCTTGAACCTCAAGTTGCCCCATTTCATTCCTGGAAGGCCCAACCATACGATCTGCGTCCCGGCGAAAACCCGGGTCCACTTCTTGAGTGCCGCTCATTGTTCCAACCTGGCAACATAAGAATGTCCCATCACCCACACGCAACAGTCCACTGGAAAGAAGACGAAATACCGTTCAAACAAAAGGGGGAGGACGCCGTATCGTTAACACACGTGGTTTAATGGTTCACACTGCACACAGTTTACTGCAAAGATGTGGCTGAAAACTTGGCTTAAAGGTATACACTACACACAGTTCACAGAAAAGTCGTGGCTGAATCCATCCGGCATAATTACATATCACACATATCAAATTATAAGTGGGCCCACCCACCAGTTAGGGAACCTACTAGATCCCATATTTGTTAACTGGGGGGAAGTAGAAGCGACGACTCCCATCCCCTGGTCGGATCATCACCTGGTACCTTTTACCATTCAAATTCCTGAAGGCAGATCCCGGCAACCCACAGCACTGTATCATCTTAGGCGAAAATGGGCCACCTTCTCCCAGTCTAAGTTCTGCGAGGAACTAACCAAAGGAGGCGACCCAGGGGGGGATGATGCAGACACGGCTAACTTCTATCTCTGCAAGCGCATCAACGATGCACTAGATCTTACAGCCCCTCTATCCAAAACTAAACCTAGTGGCCGTGTTCAAAAAAACGCACCTTGGTTTAGTATTGAACTGCGAAACGCAAAAACTTTATTGAAGAGAGCAGAAAGGCAATGGCGCAGGGCTTTCTCCAAAGATACTAGAGAGGCCTACTTGTCAGAGAGGCGACTCTACCATGGATTGATTAGTAAGGCGAAAGCTACACATTATGAGACCAAGATCAACGAAGCTGGTAACTCAACGAAGGAGTTGTTTCTGCTTTACAAAACTCTTTCTAGTGGAAAATCTGTCACTGTCCCTGATGACTGTTCGCCTGAGTCTTGTGACAGAATCGCAGATTTCTTTGCCGAGAAAATATCAAGAATTTACTCGGCTTTCCCAACTCAACCCACGAACGGGGTAGAGTTTGTGGAAAGCCCAAGGGAAAGGGGAAACTCACCTACTCTGACCAATTTTGTTACCCCACCCACAGAAGCTCTCCTAAAAATTTGCAGATCTGTGAAGTCAGGCTCTCCACGGGACCCTACCACTCCCAAACGCCTAAGGGATAGCCTGGGGGTCTTGGAGCCCTACATTAGGCATCTACTGGACGTGTCTTTTAATACAAAGACAGTGCCTAAAGAATGGAAAAAAGCGGTGGTCCTTCCTCTCAGGAAAAAACCCACTATCAGCTTTGATAAACTAGACAATCTGCGGCCCATCTCTCTCTTACCTTATCTGGCCAAGGTAGCCGAAAAAACGGTCAATCTCCAACTTATGGATTTCGTAGACAAAGCTGCCTTACTGCACGACACCCAATTTGGCTTCCGCCCCCGCCATTCTACGGAATCGGCATTACTGATGGCTGTGGAATCCCTACGGCAGGGGGTGGATGAGGGTCACACTTTGGCCCTTATCCTATTGGACCTGAGTGCGGCATTCGACACTGTAGCTCATTCCACCTTGCTACAGTGTCTGAATAATGGAGGTATATCTGGAGCCGCACTCCAATGGATCCAATCCTTCCTAACTGGGAGAAGTTTCCAGGTCCGTCAAGGTGACCACTATTCCCGAGACATAGAACTGGGTCAGGGCGTTCCGCAGGGATCGTCCCTGAGCCCAACCCTTTTCAATCTTTATGTCTCCCCAGTGGCTCCAATCGCTGTGGGACATGGATTACAAATTGTATCCTATGCCGACGACACACAGCTGGTTGTCTCCCTCTCGCATGCACCCGGCCTTGCTATGGACAGTTTCAGGGCTTGCATGCAAGATCTAGCAACCTGGATGTCCACAAATTGCCTGAAATTAAATGGCAACAAGACCGAGGTGCTCGTGGTGGGAGGGAACCCATCTGTCTGGACGTCGGCATGGTGGCCACCATGTCTAGGTGAGGCCCCCACACCACGGAAGGAAGTCAGAAATCTCGGGGTCTGGCTCGATGCTGACCTGTCTTTCGGACCACAGATAAACAGGGTGACGGGCATCTGCTTCAGCATTTTAAACATTCTGCGGAATGTCCTAGCTTTCCTTCCCACGGCCGCCCGTAGAACGCTGGTGCACGCCCTAGTCACTTCACGCATGGACTTTGGTAACCTACTCTATATGGGAGCTACCTGTAAAGCAATAAATCGACTTCAGGTGCTACAGAATGCTGCAGCTCGCCTCATTTTAAAACTCCCAAAAAGATCGGACTCCAAAGCTGCCCTCCAGTCACTCCACTGGCTGCCAGTGAGGAGCAGAGTTGAATTTAAATCCCTCTGTACCTGCCATCGTATCCTCGCTAAGAAGGCGCCAGTACCACTCCAGAACCTAGTCACCAGGTATGCACCAGCTCGCGCTCTGCGCTCCTCGCAAGGAGGCTTACTTAAGGTCCCTAGGGTGAAAAAGGCCCATATGGGAGGAAGATCTTTCCGATACCTGGCGGCTAAAAGCTGGAATGCTTTACCTCTCAATCTCCGTCTGGACCCCTCCGAATCTAGTTTCCGGAGGAAACTAAAAACTCACCTCTTTTCAAAATAAGTGGGCTCCTCCCCTACTGCTCCTCCAGAGTGCTTCAGTCACCGCGGGGACACGCTTTTGCGTAACCAGGCGCTCTATAAATGCCCCTTAATTTAATTTTTAATTTAAAAAGTATTTGTTGAGCGCAACGTTCACCATGCGGTTTCTTGGCGCTATGGAGGCAAACTTTAGCAGTGACACAAACAAGACTAGAGATGACAGGAAGGGGAAGGAATTACATTGGGAAAGCTTGGGTAAAAAGAAAAGTCTTGAGCTCTTTTCGGAAGGCAGGGTAGTGAGTAGCCGAACGTAAATGGTCAGGAAGGGAGTTCCAAAAGGAGGGTGCCAAAACAGAAAAATTGGATCCACCCCATTTCTTACGTCTGTATCTGGGGACTTGTAGGAGTGATTGGGTAGATGACCGCAACTCGCGAACAGGGGTGTATTCTTTGAGTAAAGAAGAAATGAAGGCCGGAGCAGTCCCTTGGCGTGCCTGGAAGACCATGCAGCCAGTCTTAAATAAGGTTCGCTCCTTTACAGGCAGCCAGTGCAGTGCTTTCAGCAGGGGGGTGGAATGATGGAAACGAGAAAGTCCGTGGATCAATCTGGCCGCCTGGTTTTGAACCAGCTGGAGCTTCTGGAGACTGTAAGCCGGGATGCCGTTGTAGAGGGCATTGGCGTAGTCCAGCCAGGAAACAACCAGGGCGGACATGATTAACCTGAGGGCAGAAGGAGAAAAGAAACGGGAGACAGAGCGGATGGTGCGGAGAACAAGAAAGCAAGAAGATACAACAGAACTGATTTGTGAGTGGAGGTTGAGATGGTTATTGAGTTTGATACCCAGGGTTTTAACTGAGGAAGAGGGTGTGGGAGGGGGTCCCAAAGAGGAGGGCCAGAAGAGGGAGTTCCAGGGACTGGATGAACCACCTGTAAGGACCAACTCTGTTTTATCAGGATTCAACTTCAGATGATTGTGGTTCATCCAGTCCCTGATAAAAATCATAATAGACTGAAAGTTAGAGATAGAATGAGGAGAAGAGGAAAGGTTGAAGATAAGCTGGAGGTCATCTGCGTAGTTAAACACAGTGACCTCCAGCTGTTGAAGGGCAAAAATCAAAGGATAGATATAGAGATTGAATAGGAGGGGAGAAAGAGAAGAGCCCTGAGGGACACCACAAGTGAGTTGGAGTTGAGTGGCCGAGAAATCCCCCAGCCGAACCGCCTGGGTACGGTCCCTCAGGAAGGACGCTAACCACACCAGGGCTGGGCCCTCGACCCCCGCCGCTCCGACACGGGACAGTAGGATGGTATGGTCAACCGTGTCGAAGGCGGCGGAGAGGTCGAGGAGCACCAAGGCCTGGTTGTTGTCATGGTCCATGCCCTCCCTGAGATGGTTCAGGACCGACACCACGACGGACTCGGTGGAGTGCCTAGGCCGAAAGCCCGCCTGGCTGGACGCAAGGCCACCATTTGCTTCCACATGGGCACTGAGGACTGATGTAACGTGACGCTCTAGTACCTTGCCCAGATAGGGCAGGAGGGAAATGGGGCGGTAGTTGGCTGGGATAGAAGGGTCCAGCCCTGGCTTCTTAAGAATAGGGACTACGGTGGCAGATTTCAAGGCTGGAATTACTACACCCTGAGCCAGCGAGCTGTTAAGAAGGGATAGAGGTGGTTTGGGGCAGACCGAGTAGATTTGTTGGAGGATATAGGCAGGGCAGGTATCCGCCGGGGAACCGGATTTTATTTTGGGGAGTGTTGCAAGGAATGCCTCCTCAGTGAGCGGAGGGAAGGAGGAAAGAAAGCAATGAACAGTCGGAGGAGTAGGCTCCACAAAAGCGTGGGAAGGAGGTGGGATGTTAGCTCTGATATTGACAATTTTTTCCAAAAAATAGATGTTCAATGAATCGCAGAGGGACTGGGAAGGGGGAGGTTTGGGGGAAGCTCTGTCTGAATACGCCAGGTCCTGGACAATGGAGAAGATCTCCCTGGACTTGTTCTCTGCTGCCAATATTTTCGCTGAGAAATGAGCTGTTTTGGCGCTCAATATAGCTTTTTTATAGTCATTCAGCAAAAATAAATAGGACTTTTTTAATAAGGGGCAGTAGTCCATTCTCCAGTGCCTTTCTGCACGCCGAAGAGTCAGCTTCTTTGCCTTTAGATCGTCACCAAACCAGCGATAATAATAATAATAATATTTGGAGACATTCAGTACTACCCGCCCATCAACTGCTGTGATTCCTAGGGGCGGATGTAGCGCTGGAAGCAGGTGGATGACCATCATCCTACCCTCTTGACCCCTTCTGCCCCCATCCCTGCCCTAAATGCCGCCATGGCCGCTCCAATCCTGAAAGAGTGGCTTGAGAATTTCTGTCCCGCTCCTGAGAGACCAGCTTTGGCCAAAGCTGCCCCATGATGCGTTCCAGCTGGAACCTGGTTAATGATGACCCATCTGCATGTATGAGGAAGTGCCCAGCTAAGAGTGGCCTGATCTTCAAATATTCCCTGACCGTAGCAACCGGCCAGTATCTGGGGTCCCCCAACGCCTGAAGCACTATTGTTGTGCCCCTACCGGCCTGATCTGTCTTGGATTTGTAAATGCGGAGTACCAGGGTGTCTGTTGCACAGACGTCCAGCATATCCAACGCTGCCCCAGATCTGTCTGTCTTAGCTTTGGCCACTAACTCGCTCACCCTAAAAAAGCCAGGCAGAAGGCACTGGAAAAAAGCTGAGTTTCGAATGTTGAATTGGTGACTATCGGCAGGGTATCTATCATGCGCTGTAATGCGGGGAATTCAAATGCCGCTCTGTTGTTGGCTGACCTTGTCTCTTTCCGTGCCCACTCTTTGAGTGCTGCCCTCACCCTGAAGGAACAAGTGGGGTAGTCCGCCCCGTTAAGTCTGGTGTCATGCTTCAAGGTGGCCAAGTGGCCGCACACCCACGAATGTGTCTTGCCAGCCTCCTTGGCCCATACCACAAAAGTCTCAACCTGTTCTCGAAGACCAAAGCTGTTGCTTCTAAGGACTCTATCACTGCTCTGAAAGTAGTCAGCTGGGCGGCATATCTTCTCCGGGTGGCCTGGGCCAGGGATCGTTGGCCCATCTTCTTCAATCGTTCCCCCACCAAAGGAGTCGCCACAGCGGTGCCGGGAATGGTGTCATCGCCGCACTCGCCCAACGGCCAGGCCTCTCGGAAACGGAGCCACTGAAAGCGAGAGAGAGCATCAGCTGCCACATTCTTCACACCCTCAATATGTTGCGCCCTAAACTCAGTGTTATTCTGCAGACCCGCCCTGACTAATTCCCTGATTAAACTCAGAACAAGGGGACAAGTGGCTGATAGCCCGTTGATGGCCTGAACTATGGCCATGTTGTCTGACCAAAAGACTACCTTTCTGTTGCCCAGCCCGCCTGGCCATAAATGCACCGCTGCCACTATGGGAAAAAGTTCAAGAACCGTTATCTTTGCTGTTATCCCCTTCTTCCGCCAAGCATTGGGCCAGCGCACTGCACACCACTCTTCTCCAAAGATAACACCAAAACCTTCTCTAAAAGATGCATCTGAAAACAAGCAAAGTTCTTGGCTGCTTTCCCAGGGAGCCCTCCAAATCACAGTACCATTGAAATTCTCTAAAAATTCATCCCACATTTTTAGATCTGCTTTCAGACCAGGATCAAGGCGCACCAGGTGGCGTTTTTTACCTATGTTGGCTGTAGCCTTATCTAACCTGCGGGAAAAAACCTTGCCGGCTGGTATGACCCGTGCTGCAAAGTTCAGCTTGCCCAACAGACTCTGGACAACCTCCAAGGTTGCCTTATCCCTGCCGATCAACGACCTAATGTCCCACCTCAAATCGCCAACCTTGTCGGCCGGGAGCCTGGATTCACCTTTGATGGTGTCCAGCGCCAAACCAGTTCTCTAACTTAGGGTAGTCAGCCAACTATCGGGATCTGCAACGCATCGTCCGAAGTGGAGGGCAAATGTTCCTTTGCAAGACTGTCTCTCATCTTGTAGAGTCTGTAAAACATTGCAATGTTCATCTACGTCAAAGGAGGCAGCCGAATCAACCGTGTCTAGACGGTCAAGGTCCGGGACATACATCTTGATATCAAAGAGCATTTCGTATGGGGTCCACCCACCCAGAGAACTTCTAGGGAGATTATTAAGAGCACGCTGCACGCCATTAAGATGGCCAGCCAGTTTCTGCCAGTGCCTATAACTCGAGCTGTCAGTGATTACTTTAAGTCACGGTTCATTCGTTCCACATACCCTATTACCTTCAGGTTGGTATGGAGACGAAAACGTTTTTTTTTTTTTTTGGCGTTCAAACTGCTTTTATTGAATGTTTGAACGCTTTCTGTGCCTACAACCCGGAGGCCGGCAGCATTGTATGCATCGGAATAACAATAGTATAGCAGGAAGAACACAGCTGTGTAGCCGGCATCCCGGGGGCCCGGCAGCGTCAACTCTGTACCATACAGTAAATGTCCGACAGTCAGTACAGAAGACATGTACCATAGTAGGTACCGCAGCAGAACAGGGATTTTTGTTTTTGTTTATTTGTAGTCCTTTTGAACAGTTCCCAACTTTAGAACAAAAATCAGAAGGTCCACGGCCACACTCAAGAGCAGAATACCGGGACGAATATCTGGTAGTACATGTCAAGGGTCTTCCAAAGCAGAGCAACAACACATTACAGTCACAATGGTACGTGTTTATCTAGAGGTTAGAGGTGATGTGTAGCTCCACAGAGCGGTGCCGGATCCAGTAATGAGGGTGTATGGAATTGCCAGGGCAGTGGGGCGTGCGCGCTAGGCAAAGGTCCGACGGCAACCCCCGTGTGTGTAGCGTCAGTGGACAATCTGCAGGGAAAGCGCTATGTAGGCGAACAGCCAGCGGGGCACCGCGCGGGGCAGTGTGGCAATGTGAGAAGCTGAAAGTGATGAACGCTACTGCAGAGAGCTGTTGGATGCCCCAGACGCCCCCGTGTCAGCTAATCACCCACAGACCCCCCCCGCAGGGACATCGTCATCATCCGCTCGAGCAAGCCGATAACCGACCAACGGGCTCCAGATATCTTTGGGCTGGCTAGAGATCGGCAGTAGCTCGGTAAAGGTGTTGTGTTGTTCCTGACAATAAGTTAAGTCGGTCAGCCACTCTTTGAATTTGGGGGCTCTGCCTCTTCCCCAGCGACACGCCACTCGGCGCTTCGCCAAGAGCAAGGCCATGTCCACGAATTTCCTACAGGTTTTAGAGATGTGGGCTGTGTGCCCAAGTAGTGCAATGATCGGCTCTGCAGCAATGGTTTCCGTGGTCATTGCTGTAAGGGCGTCTGTCACCTGCTGCCAGTATAAGCGGACAGGGGGGCATTCCCAAGCCAGATGCAGGAAGCCTGCACGCTCAGTGCGACAGCGCTCGCATCGGTCGTCATCGGCCAGGAGAAATCGGTGTTTCTTCACCGGGGTATAATATAATTGGTGCAGGAATTTGTAGTGAATCATCTTGAATCTGCTACTAGCAGATATTCGAGCTGTCAGGGCACAGCAGGACAGCCAGTGGTCAACAGTTAGGTCCATGGCTAGATCAGTACTCCAGCGCGCTCGGGCCCCCGCCTCAGGTGGCGCGGCGACCGACCTAAGCTGGCGATAAAGTCCGGCGACCAAGTGTCTCCCTTCCTGCGAGCATAACAGAAAGTGAAGGGGAAGGAAGATCTCAGGCTCCTAGGGGAACTCAGGCAATATGTCTTTCATGCCCTGACGAAGGCGAAGGTAGTAAAAGAAATCCAACGGGGTACGATCAGTGGAGGCGAAAAAACCATCCGCAGATTTAAACGTACCGTTTACGAAGAGCTCACCCCAGGAGGTAAGTTGCAGGTGCTCGCAGAGCAATCGAAATCCTCGCTCTTGCAGAAGGGGGAGGTGGCGATGAAATGTCAGTGGTAGTCTGGGGGAGTACGGCAGGGCGCAAGACATTCTCTTCGCGATGCGACGCCACGCATCAAGAGTACAACAGACTGAGGTATTTGGTGTTTGTATCAGTGCCTAAGGGCAGTAAAGTAGACCATTAAGGGGAATTGGATGCACAATCCAAACCTCCACCGCCAGCTGGGGCATGAAAGTCATCGGGACTAGCCAGTGATATGCGTAATGCGCTTGTGCGCACAGGTAATAGGCTTCAAAGTCAGGGTTGCGAAGCCCCCAACCTCACAAGGTAGAGTTAAAGTGGACCACCTCAGCCGCGGGTTCTTACCCCCCCAGAACGACCGACACAGCTCCGACCTCAACGTTTTAAAGAAGTACGCACCCGGGTAGTACGGAATGTTGAGGAAAAGGTATAAAAACTGGGGTAGGACCACCATTTTGATAAGGGACACTCGGCCCGCCATGGACAGCGGCAGAGCAATCCACCGGTCAACTGTGGCTGTGAGTTTCGTTACAGCCACTCCATAATTAGCGCGGAGCGTTTCATCCTTGTCACGGGATATTTGAATACCTAGGTAACGGAGATCTGTCCTACACCACTCAAGCGGGTAATCAAGGGGGAAGTCAGTTACGGCGTCAGTCAAAGGGAAGAATTGTGACTTGGACCAATTTATGTGTATCCCCGACATCCTACCAAAAACTACAAATTCTCGTAGTAAAGGATTGAGGTGGAGGTCCGGGTTTTTGACATAAAGGGTGATGTCATCGGCGTATAAGGACACATCAATTTGGCGCTGGAGGCACTGTACCGCGCTAGCTCGATGCAGCTGACGTAATCTGCAGGCTAGGTGCTCGACCGCGATGGCAAAAAGAAGAGGGGACAGGGGGCACCCCTGGCGAGTACCCCTAGTAATGGCGATGGAGTGTGAGAGACGACCATTGATGAGGACCTTTGCAGTGGGTTGTGTGTAGAGTAGTCTGATCCAGGAGATAAAAAGTTTAGGGAACCCCATATTCCCCAGGACAGCGAATAAATAGGGCCATTCAACAGAGTCGAATGCCTTGGTGGTATCCAGGAAGACAGCCGCTACTGGTGAGTCGGGGTGAACCGTGCGAAGCAGGGAAAACAAGGTACGGAGGTTGTGCAATGGTGAGCGACCAGGAACGAATCTGGCCTGGTCAGGTAGAACGATCCTAGTCATAAGGAGGGACAGACGGGTGGCCAGGACCTTAGCTAGGATCTTAACATCGCAGTTCAGTAGGTAGAGTGGGCGGTATGAGCCGCAAGAAGCAGGATCCTTACCCGGTTTCAAGAGTGAGGTAATAACTACTTCCCGCATAGAGCGAGGGAGAATGCCATCGGCCAGCGATTCCTCGTACACCTCGCGAAGGACAGGGGCCATAATGTCAATATACGCCTTGTAGAATTCATCAGGAATGTCGTCAAGGCCAGGCGCCTTACCATTCTGCAATGACATATTGGCATTCCGAATCTCATCAGTTTCGAAGGGGGCGGCCAGGAAAGCCCTGCCTCCATCGCTAAGCCAGCACAGTGCCACCTCTCCGAGGAAATCAAAATAGGGCATATCAGCCGTGGTAGCAGTGGTGTAGAGCTTGTGATAATGAGTGGTAAAGGACTCTAGTAGTGCATCTGAGTCCCTAAGGATGTGGCCCTGGTCGTCAGTGAGTTCTAGGATGGTATTGTGGTCCTGTGGGGAGCGTGTGAGGATCGCGAGTGCCCTCCCTGGTCTGTCCCCCTCGCAATATCTTCTGGCCTGCCAATGTTTCCCCCGGAATTTTGCCTCCCTGGTAGCCTCCTCTTCGTACTTCGACAGCTTGTCCCTAAATTCTGCATGAAGATCAGGATTGGCCTCCTCAGCCATGCGAAGTTCTAGTGCCCTAAGCTCTTTGTGTAGTGACTGAAAAGTGTTTCATATGTCACGCAGGACCCCAAAGCTCTTGGATATATAGTACCCCATTATAGTGACTTTGAATGCCTCCCAGATGCATTCGACTGAGTCCACAGACCCCTTATTCCTGGGAAAAAAAGCAGCGATTTCCTCCCCCAGCTCCGCTCGGAACAAACTGTCCAGTAGTGCCGCCAGCTGTAATCTCCAACCTGGTCTAGGGTTATCCCATCCAGGAATGCGTGTATGTAGTCGGACTGGGCTATGATCAGAGTACGTCCTCAGTAAATGTGTAATCCCCAGAACTTCCGAGGTGACCCCATTGGAGATGAGGAAGTAGTCCAACCGTGACCATATGCCCAAGTGCGAAGTGAAGTGTGTCCATTCTCGCTGTGTGGAATGTAAGTGTTGCCATACGTCCACTAGGTTGCCCTCAGCAATGACACCCTCCAATGCCTCTCTGGCCCTCGGTTTGTAATGATGTGCTCCATCAGATCGATCTAAATGAGGTATTAGCGCCAAGTTAAAGTCTCCCCCCCATATAACATGGCGGGATCCGACATCCACCACCTTACCCCAAAGTGTGGTAAAGAAGGAAGGCATATCTGAATTGGGGGCATAGCAGTTTATGAATGTAATCGTGTCGTGGCCCATACGTCCCCATAATAATGCATAGCGACCCTCCCTGTCCAGTAACTCTCCGTATTTGTGGAACTGCACTGCACGTTTGAATAGAATTGTTAAACCTCTAGCATATGTTGAGTATGAAGAAAATGCCCGGAGTCCAGCCCACTTGCCTGCAAAAGTAGCTCTGACCCTTGGCGACAGGTGAGTCTCCTGTAGCATGGCAACATGGACATTATGTCTGTTAAGATAAGCAAGCACATCACAACATTTTCTAGCATTGTTCAGTCCCCTAACGTTCCACGAGATACAGTTCAATTGTGTGTCAGGTCCTAGGCCCGCCATAGGAAGCCCTCCATCATTACACCCCACCCCTGTAGCGGTGAGACAGCAGGTATCGTACCATTGACAGCATTCA
Source organism: Lissotriton vulgaris (assembly GCF_964263255.1). NCBI lineage: Eukaryota > Metazoa > Chordata > Amphibia > Caudata > Salamandridae > Lissotriton > Lissotriton vulgaris. Next base: position 1,105,904,149 of record NC_141693.1, read on the forward strand.
GTCGACTATTGTGCTTTGTGCCTTGAGTATCTCCCCCGTGTGTGAACCGTGTGTCCTCAAACAATCCCGCCCCCCCTCCCACTACTGCATCCCAATCATGCCAGCAGCCACCTGTCCCCACCCTCTTCCTCCCTCCCCTCCCCCCCTTACCGCAACTTTAACCTTTCAACATTGTGCATGGGGGACACCCGATAGGGAAACCACAACAAGGGCGCACAGCCACTGCTCCCGCCAACCGGCCTCCCGATCTGTACCGCCCTCAGTGGAGGTCGGGGCAGGGAGAGTGGTCCCTGGGATATGTTACCATCAGTGAGTTCTAGTAGTCCAGTTCGGTAGTGCAGGTATTGCATCTCCCCACCTCCCGAAGCGGGAGCAGTTGGTCATGGTTCAGGTCAGTGATCAGTTAGGGCAAGATGTGACCACGTGTTCATTGCTCCTCCGCTGCTGAGGAGGGATCTTCCTCTTCCAGATCTGCCTCAGCATTATAACCATTGCGCCGGGCCTTGCTGACTGACTTTAGGAAGTCCTCAGCTTTTTGAGGGTTTGTGAAGATGCAATGCTTCCCCCGGTACGTGACTCGCAGCCTCGCTGGGTAAAGGAGGGCGTATTCCAGCTGAGCCTCCCGTAGCTTCTTCTTGACAGGAAGGAACTTTCATCTTTCTTCTTGCACTAAAGGGGTGAAGTCGGGATATATGGAAAATTTCACTCCGTCATACTGCAGAGTTTGTTGGGTCCGAGCTGCTCGCAGTGCGACATCGCGGTCGCGATAGTTTAGCAATTTGGCAATGATCGGTCAGGGCGGCAGTCCGGGCTTAGGGGCGGGGGCCAGCGATCGGTGCGCCCGCTCTACAATAAATTGCGGCGAGAAGGCGTCTTCTCCTATTGAGCCTTTGAGGAGTTTCTCAATGTATATTTCCATTTTGCCCGTGTTTGTGGACTCTGGAACGCCCGTAACGTGTATGTTGTTGCGTTGGCTACGAGCTTCTAAGTCCTCGTTCTTAGCCGCTATGAGACGGTGCAAGTTGTCCATGCTGGCCAGTTGAGTGGTATGGGACGTGGTGATGTCGTCATTATCCGAGATGCGTTGTTCCGTGGCGGTGATGCGTTGTTCATGCCGATCAACCTTATGGACTAGTGCATCGAGCCTTGTAGTCATACCGTCCACCTTCTCCACCACTGTGGCAAACCCCTGTCTCATTTCCTGGAAGAGGCGGGGCAGATCAATGTCTCTGGCGGGGGAGGCAGCGGTGGATGCAGCAGCGTCACTGGGCCCCGATTCCGCGGCCGTGGTCTTTGTCCCCTTCTTGGCGCCATCAAAGCTGATTTTAGATTGGCGATTTTCTGGGCGCACCATTGTGGCCACCGATCGCGGTAGCGTCGTCACTCCGTGTATCACCACCCCAGCACCTCGTCAGACTGAGGCCGCGGGGCGAATTGTCATCGTCCAGAGGCAGGCAGATCAAACGGTGGGGGGTCCCGGCACCCGAACCCCCGGTGCCCACAGGGGATCCCACAGAGAGGGTACAGTCTTCTCGGCCCCAGTCCACACCGCCAAGATACAGAGGATATCCGCTCAGAGGCAGGGTGATCGGGCCCTGTGGCGGAGGGCATGGGTCACAGGTCCTCCGTACTCCAGCTGGCCAATGATAGCCTGATATGCACAGTTATCCGGATCTCTTCTCGGGGGGTGCGACCGCTGCAAGCACCAGAGCAGACCGCCCAGCCCCCACACCAGCCGACCACAACCCCAGAGCACTGCAGAGATAGGCCTCGGAGCGCGCTCTAGTATCGTGACCTCAATAGAGTCACCCGCGCGGAGGGGCGATCTTCAATACTTGGCAAGTGTCAACTCCCAGTGCCCCCGTGGCTCATTCCGCCAGACGTTCAGAATGTGGCCCTCAGCAGCACTCTCGGTAGGGGGCGACAGATCAGCCAGCACAGGGACAGACGCTCCTCACCTTGTACAGGGGCGCGGCGGGCGCGATCTCAGTCCTGCAATGCCCGACCGCCGTGGGCTCCGCAGCGGGCTCCGCAGCGACGCTCACAATGCCCCACCGCAGGTCTCTCCGCTCCCAGACCGTGCGTGGAGGGCGGCAGTATCCGCTGGCCTCAGCAGCCCCAAGCGGTGCAGCAGTCAGTCAAAGCCAAGCCAGTAGGTTGGGCGACTCACCGCCGGCCGCAGTCGCTGGCTTCGGCACCCCAGGGGTTCCGGTGCAAGCACGCTTTGGGCGCCGAGACAGAAGCGCCGATCGGGCCTGCCGCCTCGTGGCAAGCCCCGGTCTGGCGTAGGTTTCCGCAGCCGGCTCCTTCCAGGGCCGCGCTCCGAAGGCTCAACCGGCCGATTTCAGAATGCCGATATCAGCGTTGCCTGCCACCGAAGAGGATCAAGCTTCAGGTCGGGTGTTAGGGATCCTCTGCTGCTGCAAACCGTGGTGTGTATTTCAAGATTACTCGCCGATGTCAGCAGATAATGAAAGGATTAATGCCCAAGGGACGGGAGCTGCGTAGCTAAGCAGCCATTCCGTTTGCGCGCCCTCTAGCGCCGCTCATGGAGACGAAAACTTGACTTGGACCCCAATCAAAGCCATGGCATTCCTATACACCTTAGAGGCGAAAGCAGGACCCTGATCTGAATGGAAGGTATCACAGGCAAAAATCCCTACAAAGACACGCAAATCCCTGATGACAGTCCGTGAATCAGCGCTGCGATGAGGCCAGACCCATACAAAGCGTGTGCATGAATGAACTGCTAATAAGATGTACTTATACACAGTATCAGAAGAAAAAGGACCGCAGTGATCTAAATAAACACAACCTAACGGTTTATTAGAAATGAACAACTGTGTTTGGGGTGGACATGTAGCAGTTGAAGGCTTAATCTGCTGGAAAATGTCACATTGAAGGACATAGTCACGCATCTGTTTGTACAGTCCCCGCCACCAAAAACGTTGTTGTAATTGAGACACAGTGGCTGAACCGCCCGCATGCGCAGATGCAACATCTTTATGGGCCGCTGTGATCAGTGTATTTCTGCGATCCAAGTTGGGAATCAACCTCTCCCCAACTTCAGGAATTTTCACATAAGGAACCTTATCGGGACTTAAGTGGTATGTGTACTTCGAAGTGAACCCTGTAGGATATTTACCTCCCTTCTCATCGGCAGCAACTGCCGCCAAGATATCATCATCAATCTTACATTTGGACCGTGTGACTGCTGCAACTAAATATGTCGATACTGCTGATTTCGTTGCTTCATCAGCAAGCGAGTTGCCAACAGCGTGGACCCCCACGCGCTGGTGACCGAGAGTATGAATTACAAACACGAGTGGCAACTGCTCTTTAAGCTAGGCCACTCGGACCCAGATCATTTTATGTTTTATTGTGCTACCTTTGGAATCACGAAAATCATTCTGAATCCAAAAGAACAAGTTCTCATTGTAAGACTGGACACAGTAATAAGAATCACTTACGATAAGTGTTGTCACACTACAATGCAAGCATCAGAGCACAAAGCTCTGCCAATTGTGCGGTGCAGTCCCCTAGAGTCTGCGTGTGCACGACTCTGGACTTGAACTCATCGTTCACCATGGAACCTACTACAATGGCGCAAGCGGAAACGTAGGCATGTTTAGAGCCATGCGCAACCTGCGCCGAACCATCAGTGTATATGATGCAATGGAAATCCTCCAAGGCCACATAGCCAAAGGTGCAGGATGAACAAACTCATATTGCAAAACCTCCTGCTACTGTAAGGAGGCATCAAAAATGAATGTGAAATCTGGAGATGTCAATGATGCTGCCCATTGTATCCACGGAGGGTGCAAAGCTTTGGAATTATGTACACTGGCTTTCGTAACTGCCTCCAAAGCAGGACACGTGGTAACCACCAACATGTGGTTTCCCTGTGACAGAGCGCGTTCCTTCAGAATCGCCATCAATACAGCCGTCAAAACTTTCTCCACAATGGAAAATCGCATTTTAGCCGAAGTGGACAAGTGTGACTTGTAAGCAATAGGTACTGTATCTCCTCCGTTAAAAGTAAGGTATGTGAAACCCACCGTCCCAGGGATGATTCTTATCACCAGGTTGGAGTGAGTATCACGAGTCAATAAGTATTTAGAAGTGAGCAGATCACCCTGCAAAGATTGCAGTATAGCCGAGTGCTCAGGCAGCCAGTTCGATTTTGTAAAATTTGGTTGTATCAAAGCATACAAGGGCTTGATACGCTGGGCATATTCAGGTATGTATGTCTTCTCGAAATTCAAAAATCCCAGCAGACTGTAATTTCTTCAGAGTTGTCGGAGCGCGCAATTGTGTGCATTTCTCCAAGAAGTGAGGAGCTAACCCTCGACCCTCATTGTTGAGCTCGTAGCCCAAGAACAGCACTGTGTACTCTGCAATGTGCGATTTTGCAAAGTTGAATTTGTAACCAAAGTCCGCAAAGCTACAAATTAAGCAGTCAACTCGACACAGATGTTCCCACAGTATTTATAGGAATCTCCTGTGCCCTATATGGTGCGTGGGAGTGTATGTGTCGAACACAGGCGTATCTGCGTTCATAGCTGGGAAGGTCACCCATGAGTAAAAAATCTCATATGGGTAAGCCACCTCTGCACTCACCACCATTATCACTGCCAAGCCATCCTTAGGAACATTGTAATACTGTAAATGATTGCGCACCGCAATGCGGCTATGTCCGCAATGTCCACCGCAGTCATAGTGACACAGAAAGAGAAAGGTAAAAAGGAAACTTTGTAGCACAACTGGGTAGTAACTCAATGAAACCGTTTTTAGAAAGATTCAAGCTCGAAAAGACCGATACGAATAGAGGTAGGTTTGTCCGACACCACCGTTAACCGGAAACAACAGTGAAGGGGTTAAGGACTGAATGATGTACTACTCAATTATCATGCAATAAGACCACAAACGATTGGGCGCCATGTTGCAGGGATTCCGTGCTCATACAGAACTGTGCATAGAGGCTTGGAACCTCAGTGAATTAGGGTGTGCCAAAACTCACCTTAGTACCCAAAAATCCCCTACCAGACTAGCAACAGTGTGTCATTGGTTATCACAAACTCCCAATGCTTAGACAAACCAGAACATGCACTTAGTATACCTCAGGTAACGTGGAACACATGAACACTCTTTCGTTATACAATCATTTCAATCCAGACCAAGGAGTAAAAGAGGACACATGCATATTTGAAATGTTTATTCACTAATGCAGTGTTCTCAAACTCAGTATCTTAGCTAATACAAGCAAACATATTATAATAAACAAAGTAATCAGCATAGTCACTAGTCCATAGAACACAAACGGTGAAAGCATGGTAGTATGCTTAAAGGAATAGGGTTTAACAAAACCTAATTCTCACCCTCCCTAGCTAGTATATTATATTATATCTAAGAAAGTCTCATTGGGTTTTAGCAGGGCGGCCCCATACCTCAAGATCCTAGTGGTAAGGGAGCAGCTCTCTGCATGCGAAGCACCATCAAGTGTGTTTGAATGCTCTTGTGCAAAGCAATATAAAACGCGCCTAAAGCCAGAACTTGGCTGCAGCTGCATGTATGTTATGTCTAGGAACGTGCGAAGATCAGACCTCACAACAACCACTGTGTTGAGATATCCTTGAAGGTTTCTGAACTCACTGTACAGACACAGCTCGCCAAGCACGGCTGATATCAGAGTAAAAACATATTATTCTTGCATGAATCAAAAACATTCTACTAGGCTCAAAGCTAAAGCAACAGCTATGTGTCGTGTGCAAAAGCAGCAGAAAGGTAAAATGGCGTTTAAACTCCTAAAAAGCTCATGCTAACTTAACACAGCATACAGGCTATATATATCTATATAACACCCTCCCTTGATCCGAGCACAGATAAGATAAGATAAGATAAGATAAGATAAGATAAGATAAGATAAGATAAGATAAGATAAGATAAGATAAGATAAGATAAGATAAGATAAGGGACTCGATGTTGAAAGCATCGTTCAAAAAAGTATTCAGGTCAAATTCGAGTAGGCGAGGAAAAATTATTTAGTCCGCCCAAAAATCCAAAATCTCACCAGCATGACAATGTAATGTCCACTGGTATTAAAGCCAATAGGTTTGGTATACAAAAATTGTCCATCATAATTTCAAAAAAATTTTTAGAGAGAGAAAAGAAAAAAATCATGATATCAAAGGCCTCAATAGGAGTCATCCTAAAACTGAGTATGCGAAATAAGCAGCAACAGCTTCCATAAGGAAGTCACTGTTATCCTCTGAAAATAACTCAGCCATCCAATTCAAAAGTGAGAAAGAACATAGATGCTCTTCAAATACCGGAGCATCTAGTACCATCAGAGGACAACTCGTGGGTTTTCAATGAAGCTGTGCGCCAAGAAATCTTGCGCCACTGCGAATATATTCCAACGACCCAGAAATCCATGCATCGCTGCAAAGGCCATAATCCCTCTGTCAGAACAAAGCAATTCATGAGTAACTAAGGGACTCATGAGATGATAAAAATCCACATCAGGAGACACCAAATTGCAGAGACACAAATCCAGGGCCCAGTCGAAATCGCAGCTCAGGCAATGAAAGACAGGCTGGACACAGGGGAAATAGGAAAATCGAAACAATAATCCATATGCTGTACTTAAGGTGCCGAGGGGCAGTGCACCATAGTATTCAAGCATCCTGTTGCGAAACAGAGCTAACTGCGACTGCTCGTCTGCGAACACAGGACTGGCATCCATTTTGAATAAAACAAAATAGCACCAAAAAGCCAGCAGCCAGCGCTGGTAAAATGGGAAATCCACCAAATAGGCTGGAAAAGATTGAATGGAAGAAAGCAGGAATGGCTCCAAATATCATTTGGAAAGAAGTCACTAGACCACTGCTCACTACCTTAAAAAAATGAGCCAGCCCCGAAGTGGAGGGCGCGTTAAAGATTGTATGAATCAGCTCCCCGAAATGTAAAGGCAGGTCAGTGTTTAATAAAGCATGCACTTCTGTGCGGGTGTTAGCTACGTGAAGGACAAATGCTTCACAAGCAGATGTCAGGGCAACTTCTTTTTGTGACAAGAAGGCTCTTATTCTGTTCATCTTATTGAACTCTGACTTCAAGGTCGGAATCCTCGGCCAGATGGAAACATCCAGGTTCCCATGCGTGGGTGGATACAACACATTTTTACAGCAAACCACACGCTCACTGACTGTTACAACATAAGCTATGCCTTTCAATAACCCACAGCAATGTTCATTATTTAAAAGTAAATAACTACTGTTTGCTAATAAAGTAAAAGTCGGGACAATAGCGGGCACGGCTGTACCTTTTAAAACACACGCTAAATTAGGCTGTTCCTGATTACAAGAGCCATGCAATTGTATGTGTCTACACAATAATGAGTGATCGGGTGTTTCAGTGCACTCCTCCCTTTTCAGATAAACTTCCTTTCTGTCCCTAAGGCATCTGTAAGTGAAAGGGAGCGACCAGGCTTCATGTAAATAGGAGCTACCAAGAGGCTCGTACCTACCAATGGCGAAATATTTCATGTAATTTGTAAACTGGAAAAGCGCAAATAGTAAAGTTATTAATCCGTGGATAAGCCACATTGCAGCAGTGGCCTCTGCCACTGAAAAGGGTAAAGATTCCAAGCGTTCAATGTGTAACATGGAAAAAGAAGCATCTCTCATTGAAAGCAAACGTTGTTTTTCAGTCAAATTAAAAGGGCAAATAGAGATGAGACATTAATGTAATTCCAAGGCACTTTTCCGTTTTTCAGTGTCTGCAGGATCCATGCAAACTGTATAATAGAACGCAATTGATTTTGACCATTGTACAAAACAGACACTTCATCCTGTAGAATTTCAACAACAGATGAAACAATATTATCCAACGTGTAAATGCGGGAGGAAAGTGTGTTAATGCTGTTATCAACTACTGCAAGCACTTTTTCCAAATTAGCTTCATCTGTAGCCCTAAGGCGGGTAACCGCTTCAATCTGTGATGTTTTCCAAAGTTCATTAAAAACAGAATAGATCCATTTTTTATATCTACCTCTAGCCGGGCCTTTTATGAAGTCATTCAAGTCAACCTCGTCAGTCAGTTTAGACAAATGCATTTTGACTGACGCCAATGTAGAGTGTTTGAGCCAATTCTGACACAATTTGCCTACTGAATAACTGGTTACAGAATGGTCACTCTCAAAACGGGGATCTACTCTGACCTGTTTAAAACCCTCGGACAGACCCAAAAAACGATGTTGGCACGAATCTGCACTTCTGTGCCACATCAACCAACCCTTGGGATCCATACTGGATATGTTAAAGGATGAATTAAGCAATATGGTCTGCAACTCTCTAATCGAAAATTTAGTCGAATTTTCCCAACCCGAATATTTTTCTAAGTCAGGGAAGGAAGGAGCATTTAATTTTTTTTCAAGTAGCCAATCCAAAGCATGTTGTCCGCGAGATAGTAGAATTCAAAAACAACATATGATTTGGGATGAGACATGCACACTGCAAAGCCTCAGTGCCTTGTACCTGCCAACTTTTAGAACCCAAACTGATTTAAGGTCAATAGTTTCCTTCCACAACTCGTAGCCACCAACAGCTAGCTGGTCTTGAAAGAACTTTGAATACAATAACTTAGTATCGGTAAGTCTAACTTTGGACATGGATTTATCTGTCATTTTAAAATAAAATGAAGCTGGATTGGACTGATTAAAGTCTGTAAAATAAGTGTACTTTTTCAAAAATGTATTCGAGCTGCCTCTTAAAGGAGCTGCAAAAAACACAGTTGATGGACAGAATGCAGAACAATGTCTTACATTCACCCCAGTACAAAGATCTGGGCCTAAATCCATCGTTTTTTTGGACTCCACACCACCCTAGGTCAGACACTGGCTATATGCAAATCAGCCTTGACCCTGTGCCTCATGGGAACAGTCCAGCCCAAACTACCAAGCCATGTCTTTCCTAGACCGGAATCAAGCATCCAAGGACCGGTTTCTGGCTATCAGCCTTTTTCAGCCTGGATAGCTTGACTCCAGTGATGTGGAGAGCCTGGGACTCACGTCTGAGCATACCCAGCCCACTTGGGGTGAAAATTGCAAAAAACACAGTTGATGGACAGAATTCAGAACAATGTCATACGTTCACCCCAGTACGTTATGTTATGTTATGTTATGTTATGTTATGTTATTTATTTTCTTCTATAGCGCACGGCTACTCCCAAGAGCATCCCTGCGCTTTGGCGAAGATAACTAAGTACAGAGTAACAGAGTACAAAGATCTGGGCCTACATACATCGTTATTTTGCACTCCACACCACCCTAGGTCAGACACTGGCTATATGCAAATCAGCCTTGACCCTGTGCCTCATGGGAACAGTCCAGCCCAAACTACCAAGCCATGTCTTTCCTAGACCGGAATCAAGCATCCAAGGACCGGTTTCTGGCTATCAGCCTTCTTCAGCCTGGATAGCTTGACTCCAGTGATGTGGAGAGCCTGGGACTCACGTCTGAGCATACCCAGCCCACTCGGGGTGAACATTACAAAAAACACAGTTGATGGACAGAATGCAGAACAATGTCTTACATTCACCCCAGTACAAAGATCTGGGCCTAATTCCATCGTTTTTTTGCACTCCACACCACCCTAGGTCAGACACTGGCTATATGCAAATCAGCCTTGACCCTGTGCCTCATGGGAACAGTCTAGCCCGAACTAACAAGCCATGTCTTTCCTAGACCGGAATCAAGCATCCAAGGACCGGTTTCTGGCTATCAGCCTTCTTCAGCCTGGATAGCTTGACTCCAGTGATGTGGAGAGCCTGGGACTCACGTCTGAGCATACCCAGCCCACTCGGGGTGAAAATTGCAAAAAACACAGTTGATGGACAGAATGCAGAACAATGTCTTACATTCGCCCCAGTACAAAGATGTGGGCCTAAATCCTTCGTTTCTTTGCACTCCACACCACCCTAGGTCAGACACTGGCTATGTGCAAATCAGCCTTGGCCCTGAGCCTCATGGGAACAGTCCAGCCCGAACTGCCAAGCCATGTCTTTCCTAGACCGGAATCAAGCATCCAAGGACCGGTTTCTGGCTATCAGCCTTCTTCAGCCTGGATAGCTTGACTCCAGTGATGTGGAGAGCCTTGGACTCACGTCTGAGCATACCCAGCCCACTCGGGGATGAAAATTGCAAAAAAACACAGTTGATGGACAGAATGCAAAACAATGTCTTACATTCACCCCAGTACAAAGATCTGGGCCTAAATCCATTGTTTTTTTGCACTCCACACCACCCTAGGTCAGACACTGGCTATATGCAAATCAGCCTTAACCCTGTGCCTCATGGGAACAGTCCAGCGCGAACTACCAAGCCATGTCTTTCCTAGACCGGAATCAAGCATCCAAGGACTGGTTTCTGGCTATCAGCCTTCTTCAGCCTGGATAGCTTGCCTCCAGTGATGTGGAGAGCCTGGGAATCACGTTTGAGTATACCCAGCCCACTCGGGGTGAAAATTTCAAAAAACACAGTTGATGGACAGAATACAGAACAATGTCTTACATTCACCCCAGTACAAAGATCTGGGCCTAAATCCATCGTTTTTTTGCACTCCACACCACCCTAGGTCAGACACTGGCTATATGCAAATCAGCCTTGACCCTGTGCGTCATGGGAACAGTCCAGCCCGAACTACCAAGCCATGTCTTTCCTAGACCGGAATCAAGCATCCAAGGACCGGTTTCTGGCTATCAGCCTTCAGCTAAATAAACACAACCTAATGGTTTATTAGAAACAAACAACTGTGTTTGGGGTGGACACGTAGCAGTTGAAGGCTTAATCTGCTGGCAAATGTCACATTGAAGGACATAGTCACGCGTTTGTTTGTACAGTCCCCGCCACCAAAAACGTTGTTGTAATTGAGACACAGTGGCTGAAACGCCCGCATGCGCAGACGCAACACCTTTATGGGCCGCTGTGATCAGTGTATTTCTGCGATCCAAGTTGGTAATCAACCTCTCCCCAACTTCAGGAATTTTCACATAAGGAACCTTATCGGGACTTAAGTGGTATGTGTACTTCGAAGTGAACCCCGTAGGATATTTACCTCCCTTCTCAGTGGCAGCAACTGCCGCCAAGATATCATCATCAATCTTACTTTTGGACCGTGTGACTGCTGCAACTAAATATGTAGATACTGCTGATTTCACTGCTTCATCAGCAAGCGAGTTGCCAACAGCGTGGACCCTCACTCGCTGGTGCCAGAGAGTATGAATTACAAACATAAGTGGCAACTGCTCTTTAAGCTCGGCCACTCGGACCCAGATCATTTTATGTTTTATTGTGCTACCTTTGGAATCACTAAAATCATTCTGAATCCAAAAGAACAAGGGGGCATATTAACTGAATATTAAGCTTGCATCTCAGAAGAATCTCGGGGCATATTATCAAGGGAGTTTATCTCCGCTTTTTTGGCTTTAAAAGCCAAGAAAGCGGAGATAAAATTATCTCCCTATTACCTAGCTGTCACTAACACCAGTTAGTGACAGCTAGTAGGAGATAGCGACCAACTTGGGCCCCACTTTGCATGTCAGTGATATTTATCACTAATGACATGCAAAGTGGGCGTGCCAAGATGTTAGCGACTGGAAACAGTCGCTAACATCGCTATCTCCTATTACCAACTTTTGGAGATATTCGCGCTAAGCGTGAATATCTCCAAAAGCTAACACCTGCCCTGAGCAGTTCTTAGCCATGTTATCCAATGGGAGGTGGATAACATGGCTAAGAGCATTAGCTCGGTAATGCATGAATATCGCTGACTTTTCAACGATATTCATGCATTGCAGCCGACTTTTATCGCATTGCGATAAACCTTGGTAATACCAAGGTTTATTTGCGATAAAAATCGCCGCAGCTTAGCTGTAAATTTTTGTCTCTAACCAAGCAATAGCGATATTATCGCTATTGCTTGGTAATATGCCCCAAGTTCACATTGTAAGACTGGACACAGTAGTAAGAATCACTTACGATAAGTGTTGTCACACTAGGATCAGCGTACTCCAATGCAAGCATCAGAGCACAAAGCTCTGCCAATTGTGCGGTGCAGTCCCCTAGAGTCTGTGTGTGCACGTTCACCATAGCACCTACTACAATGGCCGAAGCAGAAACGTAGGTCTGTTTAGAACCGTGCGCAACCTGCGCCGAACCATCAGTGTATATGATGCAATGGAAATCCTTCAAAGGCCGCAAAGCCAAAGGTGCAGGATGAACAAACTCATATTGAAAAAACTCTTGCAACCGTAAGGAGGCATCAAAAATGAACGTGACATCAGGAGACGTCAATGATGCTGCCCATTGTATCCACCGAGGGTGCAAAGCTTTAGAATTAGGTACACTGGCTTTCGTAACTGCCTCCAAAGCAGGACACGGGGTAACCACCAACATGCGTTTTCCCTGTGACAGAGCGCGTTCCTTCAGAATCGCTATCAATACAGCCTTCAAAACTTTCTCCACAATGGAAAATCGCATTTCAGCCGAAGCTTACAAGTGTGACTTGTAAGCAATAGGTACTGTATCTCCATCGTTAAATGTAAGGTATGTGAAACCCACCGTCCAAGGGATGATTCTTATCACCAGGTTGGAGTAATGTAATGTAATGTATAGGCATTTATATAGCGCACTACTTACCCGTAGGGTCCCAAGGCGCTTCGACCACTGCGAAACCCTTCCTGGCTTCCCTGAGAGATGGTCCCTTTATGGGTATCTCCAGGGTGAGACCAGGCATCCCCGGCGGTCTGGTGGGGCCGTTAGTGAAGATGAGGCAAGCTAATGCCCAGAGTTGCCGAGTGTGATCGCTGATCAGAGTGGGCACCGAGGCGAGAGAATTATCGAGTCCGCTGACCCTGGTCCAGAAACCTGCCGCGCCGGGAATCGAACCCTGGTCCCGGGCCGTCCTCTGCTCTCGGGTCTGCCGCCTCGAACCAGTGAGCCACACTACTTCACTGTGAGTATCACGAGTCAATAAGTATTTAGAAGCGAGCAGATCACTCTGCAAAGATTGCAGTATAGACGAGTACTCAGGCAGCCAGTTCGATTTTGTAAACTTTGGTTGTATCAAAGCATACAAGGGCTTGATACGCTGGGCATATTCAGGTATGTATGTCCTCCCGAAATTCAAAAATCCCTGCAAAGACTGTAATTTCTTCAGAGTTGTCGGAGCGCGCAATTGTGCGCATTTCTCCAAGAAGTGAGGTGCTAACCCTCGACCCTCATTGTTGTGCTCGTAGCCCAAGAACAACACTGTGTACTCTGCAATGTGCGATTTTGCAAAGTTGAATTTGTAACCGAAGTCCGCAAAGCTACAAATTAAGCGGTAAACACGACACAGATGCTCCTACAGTATCTATAGGAATCTCCTGTGCTCTATATGGTGCATATTCTGCTGGCACAGCCGTGGGAGTGTACGTGTCGAACACACGCGTATCTGCGTTCATAGCTGGGAAGGTCACCCATGAGTAAAAAATCTCATACAGGTAAGCCACCTCTGCACTCACCACCATTATCACGGCCAAGCCATCCTCGGGACATTATAATTCTGTAAATGATTGCGCACCGCAATGCGGCTATGTCCGCAATGTCCACCGCAGCCATAGTGACACAGAAAGAGAAAGGTACAAAGGAAACTTTGTAGCATAACTTGGTAGTAACTCAATGAAACCGTTTTTAGAAAGATTCAAGCTTTAAAAGACCTATACGAATACAGGTAGGTTTGTCCGACACCATCGTTAACCGGAAACGACAGTGAAGGCGTTAAGGACTGAATGATGTACTACTCAAGTATCATGCAATAAGACCACCAACGATGGGGCGCCATGTCGCAGGGATTCCGTGCTCCTACAGAACTGTGCATAGAGCCTTGGAACCTCAGTGAATTAGGTTGTGCCACAAATCACCTTAGTACCCAAATATCCCCTACCAGACTAGCTACAGTGTCTCTTTGGTTATCACAAACTCCCAAAGCTTAGACAAACCAGAACATGCACTTAGTACATCTTAGGTAACGTGGAACACATGAACACTCTTTCGTTATACAATCATTTCAATCCAGAACAAGGAGTAAAAGAGGACACGTGCATATTTGAAATGTTTATTCACTAATGCAGTGTTCTCAAACATAGTATCTTAGCTAATACAAGCAAACATATTATAAGAAACAAAGTAATCAGCATAGTCACTAGTCCATAGAACACAAACGGTGAAAGCATGGTAGTATGCTAAAATGAATAGGGTGTAACAAAACCTAATTCTCACCCTCCCTAGCTAGTATATTATATTATATCTAAGAAGGTCTCTTTAGGTTTTAGCAGGGCGGCCCCATACCTCAAGATCCTAGTGGTAAGGGAGCACATCATCTTCCAGCAGCTCTCTGCATGCAAAGCACCATCAAGTGTGTTTGTATGCTCTTGTGCAAAGCAATATAAAACGCGCCCAAAGCCAGAACTTGGCTGCAGCTGCATGTATGTTATGTCTAGGAACGTGCGAAGATCAGACCTCACAACAACCACTGTGTTGAGATATCCTTGAAGGTTTCTGCACTCACTGAACAGACACAGCTCGCCAAGCAAGGCTGATATCAGAGTAACAACATACTATTCTTGCACGAATCAAAAACATTCTACTAGGCTCAAAGCTAAAGCAACAGCTATGTGTCATGTGCAAAAGCAGCAGAAAGGTAAAATGGCGTTTAAACTCCTAAAAAGCTCATGCTAACTTAACACAGCATACAGGCTATTTATATCTATATGACACTCCAGTTACCTTTAACAACAGGCCCCCCAACGAACCACCACTTTGCCTCAAATTTGAGCCAGACAGCACTGAGCACACACACCCAGCAGCATTGAATTATCCCAATTGAGTAAAATCAATGAACTGCTGTTACCACTCACCTCCTCTACACAAAGTTGGGTAGACCTGTTTAGGCTACTTTAAAGTCATCACCAAATCGGTTGGTTTCAGTGAGGTTGAAAACATCCTTCTTTTGGGTGGAAGTTCTCGAAGTAGTCATGTCCACGCCCTGAGTCATTCCATCATCCCTGACCCTCCTAATTCTGAGTAAGGTGTCCAACTCTGTATCGACTGTGACCTGACTCCAATGGAATAGATCGACCTGTGGTACAATTTTGTTATTGCACAACAACTAGATGTGTGTTTGCGTTATTTAGTGTAAAGGGATTCGTTGAGTCTGACTCGAGAGGAGTATGAAGCAGAAAACAATTAAACAAAGCAGTGTGGAGTGGACCCGGTGAAGAAATCTCACTATTTCTCAAAGGGGAAGGGAAAAAAACATCTCTGTCATGGAAAAAATGATCAGCTGTTATTAGGCCATCAACATTGTAAATCATCACAAACACATTTAAGTGTAATAGTTACAGATAAACAATAGCCCAGTGTCACTGGTTGCCACATCATGAATCATCTCAACACACTCACACACGGTCATTTACCGTTTCTTCTAATTCAGATGTGGTCACCCTGAACGTGGTAAATTGCAGTTCTATTGTTCACAAAGCAGACATTGGCCAGTCTAAATCAAAAAATGTGAGGCAGTCCAGCTAGGATATTAATAAACTAGGAAAGTATTGATACTCATGGCCCAGAGTTGGAGGCAGGCATACACTTGTTTGTATCTGTCCATCCGACGTCTTTGAGGAAAATGGGTAGGAGGGGGACTTCTTCACGGCACACTGTTGCAACCCCAATCCGGCAATTAAATGTGACTAAGATTAAGGCTGTGGGGATGAATTAGTCAACCAGACACAAACAAATAAAAGTAAATAATGTTCACCTAGTTATACTTTTTTTTTTACGTCAAGGAAAGAAAGCAGATCAGTGATAGAAACTGAGAGGGAAAGTTCTATGTTTGTTGGACCGAGGCTAGTAGTCATGGAAATAGAGCTCAAAATCAAACTCTGGTGGTTCGCACAGACATAGGTCACCTAACACACTGCTTCCATGATCTAAGTCTCCTTCATCTTCTTCCTGTCGTACTTCAGGTATGGAGTAATCCAGTGATAGTTGCTGCTTATTCATTTTAATCACTTTTTTAAGAAAATCTAGAGCACTTCACAAATATTCTATTTTTGGTCTTTCAGTGTGGACGATTCAATGTTTTATTTATTTAAGAACATCCAAGGTTTGTTGACACACAGGTCAGTATCAGGGGAAAAAGTACAGCCGACGCGTCAAAGGACGACTTTTTTAAGGCTCATATGTATTATGAAACAAGGTATATCAATTAGAAGCACATCGTATCGCAGTGCCAAAAGAGTCCTTGGAGCCTCAAGGACCAAGTATATCCAGAACGGATAGGTCTTCTCTCTCTATGACATATGTGTATGTAGTTGAGCTTATATAGCGCACAGCTACCCGCAGTGGGTGTCCCGGCGCTTGCTTAGGGAACCCATCCTGATATTCCCCTGTCTGATAGCCCCAGCGGGTATCCACAAGGTGAAAGTCAGGCATCCCGCCGCGTGGGGCCATTGTGGAGATTAAGCAAGCTATTGCCCAGAGTCGCAGATTGTGAACCCGTGAGTCGAGAAGGCACCGGATCGAGAATTATCGAGTCCGGGGAATTTTTAGCCCAAGACCCGTCGAGGCGGGGATTTGAACCCTGGTCCAAGACCGATCTCAGCTTCCGGGTCTGCCGCCTCTAACACCTGAGCCACACTTCTCCATATGGGTCAATTTCTCTAGTATGGTAATAGCGCTCCCTTCATAAGTAAGTAGGAGCTCTGTAGAACAGGGCTAAAGTAAGCCCAATGTGGAGATGAGTGCCCGTAGTCGAAACCAGTACAGATTTTGGGGCAGATGCTCCTGTTCTGATTGCTGTGAGCCAACAGTTTATTGCCATACTGCTGAGCACTGGCCATTGGCACTTCTACCCATACCAGTACAAAAATGGGTTTTGATCAAGGTAGACCTCTCTTGTGTCATCCAGATTGGCCTGGACAATTCGCTCAATGTTCATTGCTGGTGCTCCACTTAGATCTACCTCTTTTGCCTTCGCCTCTGTTCTGAACTTAAGCCCTGCCAATAGAAATAACTCAGTTTCAGATTTGCAGGCTGATGCTCCTAGTCTTCGTGTTATTGATGGTGTTCTTGTTGTTGGTTTTAGCTGCTATGCGCCAACAGCACTGCCCTCAGGCCCTGAACTTGAAGGCTGCCCCGCAGAAATTGTGCCTGGGAGGAGTAGGCCTCTAATTTCCTGCCATTCTTTTTCTAACTCACTGGCTTACTCAGCTGTCCATGTTTTGTATTTTTCACCATCCTCGTCTGAAAATTGAATGAAAGTGGACAGTAATGGTTTGTACCATTGATCAAGACTTGTGGTACAGATGTAATGTTTGGATGACACAATGTCTCTTTGCACCCTTGTATTAACAGATAAGAGGTGGAATAAGCTCTCCACCACGTCACACACATCGTTATTTTGCTCCATACCTGCGTACATTGCATGTGCAACAATGGCATAGCTTGGCCCATGGTACTGTTCTCCTTGATGACTTCCCGTGGGAACACCTCAAAAGGAAGCAGCATCTCTGTCAGGCATTTGACTAGCCCCATTGGACCATCTCAATGATCTTGCCTTTAACAATTGCATCCCCTCTTTGCAAGACATATTGATTGATTGGAGTCAAGCTATCCAGGCTGAAGAAGGCTGATAGCCAGAAACTGGTCCTTGGTTGCTTGATTCCGGTCTAGGAAAGACATGGCTTGGTAGTTCGGGCTGGATGGTTCCCATGGGGCACAGGGTCAAGGCTGATTTGCATATAGCCATTGCCTGACCTAGGGTGGTGTGGAGTGCAAAAAAACGATGGATTTAGGCCCAGATCTTTGTACTGGGGTGAATGTAAGACATTGTTCTGCATTCTGTCCATCAACTGTGTTTTTTGCAATTTTCACCCCGAGTGGGCTGGGTATGCTCAGACGTGAGTCCCAGGCTCTCCACATCACTGGAGTCAAGCTATCCAGGCTGAAGAAGGCTGATAGCCAGAAACCGGTCCTTGGTTGCTTGATTCCTGTCTAGGAAAGACATGGCTTGGTAGTTTGGGCTGGACTGTTCCCATGAGGCACAGGGTCATTTGCATATAGCCATTGTCTGACCTAGGGTGGTGTGGAGTGGAAAAAACGATGGATTTAGGCCCAGATCTTTGTACTGTGGTGAATGTAAGACATTGTTCTGCATTCCGTCCCTCAGCTGTGTTTTTTTGCAATTTTCTTAAGGGAGCTGGGCAATGTTCCCACTGGGTATAATTCACAGTACTTCTCCTAGAATTAGTTTTATGTAAGTAGTGATTGCCAAAATGTTGGAAGCAAAACAAATCACCATAATTAGCAGATTCTAAATATAAATCCTCAGCATCAAAGGCAGCATAATATTTCAAAACCGCAAACAAAGCCTCTACGGCCTGAACATCCCAATCATCAGAACGTATATTTTGTTGAGCCACATCCCCCATGTTAACTCTAAGCACATTAGGAACATTAATAACTTCAGTCGGGCCATGGATTTGAAATTTAACTGCATCCCAGACTATCCCATCCAGGACAGGCCACGCGGTGATGTTAACAAAGGCCAAGTCTCTTTTCAATCTGTGGGCTGATTGTGATGAGGAGTGGGGAGCCAAAGTTCCATTCAGATATCTAATGCATGTTCTCTCCTCGACATAATGTCCATTGATGAATCGGAAAAAATAAAACACAAAACCAATTGACATAAAAAGGTAAAGCGAAAAAAGCCCCAACCAGATGTAAGTCCAAGGGGGAATCAAGAAATCTTTTTTAAACAAAGTCGCATAGGCCCTAAGCATTGTGGGCTTCCCCGAAGTTTGTGAAATAGTGTCAAATGAAAATCTGGATTCTGTGGCTAAACGAGTTTGCAAATCAGGCATCGATAAGTCAGTTGGGTAGGTGTAGTCTGGTTAGAGGCGGCAGACCCGAGAGCAGAGGACAGCCCGGGACCAGGGTTCGATTCCCGGCGCGGCAGGTTTCTGGACCAGGGTCAGCGGACTCGATAATTCTCTTGCCTCGGTGCCCACTCTGATCAGCGATCACACTCGGCAACTCTGGGCATTAGCTTGCCTCATCTTCACTAATGGCCCCACCAGACCGCCGGGGATGCCTGGTCTCACCCTGGAGATACCCATTAAGGGACCATCTCTCAGGGAAGCCAGGAAGGGTTTTGCAGCGGTCGAAGCGCCTTGGGACCCTACGGGTAAGTAGTGCGCTATATAAATGCCAATACATTTACATTTATACATCATCAAGGCGAGTACCAGGCAAAGCACTCAATACAGGACGAAACTACAGGCATCTCAAGGGCCACCTCCGCTGCATGATCCGAAGCAGAGGCCAATACAAAACTTCTCACCATTGAAGGACATGAGACTGCCGGTGGCATGCTAAGAAGAATCGGCCACTCTGTGTATTTTGACATTGTCTATGGAGATATACCTGTTCTCTTTACGACCTCGAAGTGGTGGTAAAATGACTGTTCTTGTGCCCTTCACACCAAGCACGGGAACCGGAGCACGGTATGAGGGACCAAATTCCTTCTTGTTATCGATCTACTCCCGAACCAGTTCTCCAACTTGGGGTAGCCAGCCAACTACCGGGATCTGCAACGCATCATCCGAAGTGGAGGGCAAATGTTCCTTTGCAAGACTGTCTCTCATCTTGTAGAGTCTGTAAAACATTGCAATGTTCATCTACGTCAAAGTAGGCAGCCGAACCAACCGTGTCTAGACGGTCAAGGTCCGGGACACACATCTTGATACCAAAGAGCATTTCGTATGGGGTCTACCCACCCAGAGACCTTCTAGGGAGATTATTAAGAGCACGCTGCACGTCATTAAGATGGGCCAGCCAGTTTCTGCCAGTGCCTATATCTCGAGCTGTCAGTGATTGCTTTAAGTCACGGTTCATTTGTTCCACAACACTATTACCCTCCGGTTGGTATGGAGACGAAAACTTGACTTGGACCCCCATCGAAGCCATGGCATCCCTATACGCCTTAGAGGCGAAAGCAGGACCCTGATCTGAATGGAAGGTACCACAGGCAAAAATCTCTACAAAGACACGCAAATCCCTGATGACAGTCCATGAATCAGCGCTGCGAAGAGGCCAGACCCATACAAAGCGTGTGCATGAATGAACTGCTACTAAGATGTACTTATATGCAGTATCAAAAGAAAAAGGACCGCAGTGATCTAAATAAACACAACCTAATGGTTTATTAGAAACAAACAACTGTGTTTGGGGTGGACACGTAACAGTTGAAGGCTTAATCTGCTGGCAAATGTCACATTGAAGGACATAGTCACACGTCTGTTTGTACAGTCCCCGCCACCAAAAACGTTGTTGTGATTGAGACACAGTGGCTGAAACGCCCACATGCGCAGACGCAACACCTTTATGGGCCGCTGTGATCAGTGTATTTCCGCGATCCAAGTTGTGAATCAACCTCTCCCCAATTCAGGAATATTCACTTAAGGAACCTTATCGGGACTTAAGTGGTAAGTGTACTTCAAAGGGAACCCCGTAGGATATTTACCTCCTTTCTCAGTGGCAGCAACTGCCGCCAAGATATCATCATCAATCTTACTTTTGGACCATGTGACTGCTGCAACTAAATATGTTGATACTGCTGATTTCACTGCTTCATCAGCAAGCGAGTTGCCAACAGCGTGGACCCTCATGCGCTGGTGCCCGAGAGTATGAATTACAAACACAAGTGGCAACTGCTCTTTAAGCTCGGCCACTTGGACCCAGATCATTTTATGTTTTATTGTGCTACCTTTGGAATCACTAAAATCATTCTGAATCCAAAAGAACAAGGGGGCATATTATCAAGGGGGTTTATCTCCACTTTTTTTGCTTTAAAAGCAATGAAAGCGGAGATAAAATTATCTCCCTATTACCTAGCTGTCGCTAACACCAGTTAGCGACAGCTAGTAGGAGATAGCGACCAACTTGGGACCCACTTTGCATGTCAGTGATATTTATCACTAATGACATGCAAAGTGGGCGTGCCAAGATGTTAGCGACTGGAAACAGTTGCTAACATCGCTATCTCCTATTACCAACTTTTGGAGATATTCGCGCTAAGCGCGAATATCTCCAAAAGCTAACACCTGCCCTGAGCAGTTCTTAGCCATGTTTTCCAATGGGAGGTGGATAACATGGCTGAGAGCATTAGCTCAGTAATGCATGAATATCGCTGACTTTTCAGCGATATTCATGCATTGCGGCCGATTTTTATCGCATTTGCGATAAACCTTGGTAATACCAAGGTTTATTTGCGATAAAAATCGCCGCAGCTTAGCTGTAAATGTTTGTCTCTAACCAAGCAATAGCGATAATTATCGCTATTGCTTTGTAATATGCCCCAAGTTCACATTGTAAGACTGGACACAGTAGTAAGAATCACTTACGATAAGTGTTGTCACACTAGGATCAGCGTACTCCAATGCAAGCATCAGAGCACAAAGCTCTGCCAATTGTGCGGTGCAGACCCCTAGAGTCTGCGTGTGCACGACTCTGGACTTGAACTCATCGTTCACCATGGCACCTACTACAATGGCGCAAGCGGAAACGTAGGCGTGTTAAGAAGCGTGCGCAACCTGCGCCGAACCATCAGTGTATATGATGCAATGGAAATCCTCCAAAGGCCGCAAAGCCAAAGGTGCAGGATGAACAAACTCATATTGCAAAAACTCTTGCAACCGTAAGGAGGCATCAAAAATGAACGTGACATCCGGAGACGTCAATGATGCTGCCCATTGTATCCACCGAGGGTGCAAAGCTTTAGAATTAGGTACACTGGCTTTCGTAACTGCCTCCAAAGCAGGACACGGGGTAACCACCAACATGCGTTTTTCCTGTGACAGAGCGCGTTCCTTCAGAATCGCTATCAATACAGCCGTCAAAACTTTCTCCGCAATGGAAAATCGCATTTCAGCCGAAGCTTACAAGTGTGACTTGTAAGCAATAGGTACTGTATCTCCTTCGTTAAAAGTAAGGTATGTGAAACCCACCGTCCCAGGGATGATTCTTATCACCAGGTTGGAGTGAGTATCATGAGTCAATAAGTATTTAGAAGCGAGCAGATCACCCTGCAAAGATTGCAGTATAGCCGAGTACTCAGGCAGCCAGTTCGATTTTGTAAAATTTGGTTGTATCAAAGCATACAAGGGCTTGATACGCTGGGCATATTCAGGTATGTATGGCCTCCCAAAATTCAAAAATCCCTGCAAAGATATTAATTTCTTCAGAGTTGTGGAGCGCGCAATTGTGCGCATTTCTCCAAGAAGTGAGGAGCTAACCCTCGACCCTCATTGTTGAGCTCGTAGCCCGAGAACAACACTGTGTACTCTGCAATGTGCGATTTTGAAAAGTTGAATTTGTAACCGAAGTCCGTAAAGCTACAAATTAAGCGGTAAACTCGACACAGATGCTCTCACAGTATCTATGGGAATCTCCTGTGCCCTATATGGTGCATATTCTGCTGGCACAGCCGTGGGAGTGTACGTGTCGAACACACGCGTATCTGCGTTCATAGCTGGGAAGGTCACCCATGAGTAAAAAATCTCATACGGGTAAGCCACCTCTGCACTCACCACCATTATCACGGCCAAGCCATCCTCGGGGACATTATAATTCTGTAAATGATTGCGCACCGCAATGCGGCTATGTCCGCAATGTCCACCGCAGCCATAGTGACACAGAAAGAGAAAGGTACAAAGGAAGCATTGTAGCACAACTTGGTAGTAACTCAATGAAACCGTTTTTAGAAAGATTCAAGCTTTAAAAGACCTATACGAATACAGGTAGGTTTGTCCGACACCATCGTTAACCGGAAACAACAGTGAAGGCGTTAAGGACTGAATGATGTACTACTCAAGTATCATGCAATAAGACCACCAACGATGGGGCGCCATGTCACAGGGATTCCGTGCTCATACAGAACTGTGCATAGAGCCTTGGAACCTCAGTGAATTAGGTTGTGCCACAAATCACCTTAGTACCCAAATATCCCCTACCAGACTAGCTACAGTGTCTCTTTGGTTATCACAAACTCCCAAAGCTTAGACAAACCAGAACATGCACTTAGTACATCTTAGGTAACGTGGAACACATGAACACTCTTTCGTTATACAATCATTTCAATCCAGAACAAGGAGAAAAAGAGGACACGTGCATATTTGAAATGTTTATTCACTAATGCAGTGTTCTCAAACACAGTATCTTAGCTAATACAAGCAAACATATTATAAGAAACAAAGTAATCAGCATAGTCACTAGTCCATAGAACACAAACGGTGAAAGCATGGTAGTATGCTAAAATGAATAGGGTGTAACAAAACCTAATTCTCACCCTCCCTAGCTAGTATATTATATTATATCTAAGAAGGTCTCTTTAGGTTTTAGCAGGGCGGCCCCATACCTCAAGATCCTAGTGGTAAGGGAGCACATCATCTTCCAGCAGCTCTCTGCATGCAAAGCACCATCAAGTGTGTTTGTATGCTCTTGTGCAAAGCAATATAAAACGCGCCCAAAGCCAGAACTTGGCTGCAGCTGCATGTATGTTATGTCTAGGAACGTGCGAAGATCAGACCTCACAACAACCACTGTGTTGAGATATCCTTGAAGGTTTCTGCACTCACTGAACAGACACAGCTCGCCAAGCAAGGCTGATATCAGAGTAACAACATACTATTCTTGCACGAATCAAAAACATTCTACTAGGCTCAAAGCTAAAGCAACAGCTATGTGTCATGTGCAAAAGCAGCAGAAAGGTAAAATGGCGTTTAAACTCCTAAAAAGCTCATGCTAACTTAACACAGCATACAGGCTATTTATATCTATATGACACTCCAGTTACCTTTAACAACAGGCCCCCCAACGAACCACCACTTTGCCTCAAATTTGAGCCAGACAGCACTGAGCACACACACACACCCAGCAGCATTGAATTATCCCAATTGATTTAAATCAATGAACTGCTGTCACCACTCACCTCCTCTACACAAAGTTGGGTAGACCTGTTTAGGCTACTTTAAAGTCATCACCAAATTGGTTGGTTTCAGTGAGGTTGAAAACATCCTTCTTTTGGGTGGAAGTTCTCGAAGTAGTCATGTCCATGCCCTGAGTCATTCCATCATCCCTGACCCTTCTGATTCTGAGTAAGGTGTCCAACTCCGTATCGACTGTGACCTGACTCCAATGGAATAGATCGATCTGTGGTACAATTTTGATATTGCACAACAACTAGATGTGTGTTTGCGTTATTTAGTGTAAAGGGATTCATTGAGTCTGACTCGAGAGGAGTATGAAGCAGAAAACAATTAAACAAAGCAGTGTGGAGTGGACCCGGTGAAGAAATCTCACTATTTCTCAAAGGGGAAGGGAAAAAAAATCTCCGTCATGGAAAAAATGATCAGCTGTCATTAGGC
This sequence comes from Lissotriton vulgaris, assembly GCF_964263255.1. Classification (NCBI taxonomy): domain Eukaryota; kingdom Metazoa; phylum Chordata; class Amphibia; order Caudata; family Salamandridae; genus Lissotriton; species Lissotriton vulgaris. Next base: position 1,105,928,671 of record NC_141693.1, read on the forward strand.
CATCAACATTGTAAATCATCACAAACACATTTAAGTGTAATAGTTACAGATAAACAATAACCCAGTGTCACTGACTGCCACATCATGAATCATCTCAACACACTCACAAACAACAATCACTGAACGTGCAATGCGTGTCATTTACCTTTTCTTCTAATTCAGATGTGGTCACCCTGAACGTGGTAAATTGCAGTTCTATTGTTCACAAAGCAGACATTGGCCAGTCTAAATAAAAAAATGTGGGGCAGTCCAGCTAAGATATTAATAAACTAGGAAAGGATTGATAGTCATGGTCCAGAGTTGGAGGCAGGCATACACTTGTTTGTATATGTCCATCCGATGTCTTTGAGGGAAATGGGTGGGAGGGGGGACTTCTTCATGGCACACTGTTGCAACCCCAATCCGGCAATTAAATGTGTCTAAGATTAAGGCTGTGGGGATGAATTAGTCAACCAGACACAAACAAATAAAAGTAAATAATGTTCACCTAGTTATACTTTTTTTTTTACGTCAAGGAAAGAAAGCAGATCAGTGATAGAAACTGAGAGAGAAAGTTCTATGTTTGTTGGACCGAGGCTAGTAGTCATGGAAATAGAGCTCAAAATCAAACTCTGGTGGGTCGCACAGACATAGGTCACCTAACACACTGCTTCCATGATCTGAGTCTCCTTCATCTTCTTCCTGTCGTACTTCAGGTATGGAGTAATCCGGTGATAGTTGGTGCTTATTCATTTTAATCACTTTTTTAAGAAAATCTAGAGCACTTCACAAATATTCTATTTTTGGTCTTTCAGTGTGGACGATTCAATGTTTTATTTATTTAAGAACATCCAAGGTTTGTTGACACACAGGTCAGTATCAGGGGAAAAAGTACAGCCGACGCGTCAAAGGACGACTTTTTTAAGGCTCATATGTATTATGAAACAAGGTATATCAATTAGAAGCACATCGTATCGCAGTGCCAAAAGAGTCCTTGGAGCCTCAAGGACCAAGTATATCCAGAACGGATAGATCTTCTCTCTCTATGACATATGGGTCAATTTCTCTAGTATAGTAATAGCGCTCCCTTCATAAGTAAGTAGGAGCTCTGTAGAACAGGGCTAAAGTAAGCCCAAAGTGGAGATGAGTGCCCGTAGTGGAAACCAGTACAGATTTTGGACCAGATGCTCCCGTTCTGATTGCTGTGAGCCAACAGTTTATTGCCATACTGCTGAGCACTGGCCATTGGCACTTCTTCCCATACCAGTACAGAAAGGGGTTTTGATCAAGGTAGACCTCTCTTGTGTCATCCAGATTGGCCTGGACCATTCGCTCAATGTTCATTGCTGGTGCTCCACTTAGATCTACCTCTTTTGCCTTCGCCTCTGCTCTGAACTTAAGGCCTGCCAATAGAAATAACTCAGTTTCAGATTTGCAGACTGATGCTCCTAGTCTTGGTGTTGTTGATGGTGTTCTTGTTGTTGGTTTTAGCTGCTGTGCGCCAACAGCACTGCCCTCAGGCCCTGAACTTGAAGGCTGCCCCGCGGAAATTGTGCCCGGGAGGAGTAGGCCTCTAATTTCCTGCCATTCTTTTTCTAACTCACTGGCTTACTCAGCTGTCCATGTTTTGTATTTTGCACCATCCTCGTCTGAAAATTGAATGAAAGTGGACAGTAATGGTTTGTACCATTGATCAAGACTTGTGGCACAGATGTAATGTTTGGATGGCACAATGTCTCTTTGCACCCTTGTATTAACAGATAAGAGGTGGATTAAGCTCTCCACCACGTCACACACATCGTTATTTTGCTCCATACCTGCGTACATTGCATGTGCAACAATGGCATAGCTTGGCCCATGGTACTGTTCTCCTTGATGACTTCCCGTGGGAACACCTCAAAAGGAAGCAGCATCTCTGTCAGGCATTTGACTAGCCCTATTGGTCCATCTCAATGATCATGCCTTTAACAATTGCATCCCCTCTTTGCAAGATATATTGATTGATTGGTCTGTACTGCTGAAACAAGCGTTAAAGCATATAATAAGTCTAGTTCCAATGTGTTGGAAGCTCCTGTATGAGTACTTTAACAGGCATTCTGTTATCACGCTGAATGACTGTCAGCTGTTTCTGGGCTTTAATTAAATGGCTGAATTTAGTGCTTAATCTTCTTCAGGTGAGGAGTAAGTGATGCAATTGTAATCAATGGTTTGGCAACTGGTCCACATGTCTGTTGTCAGGTGAATACTGTGAACAGTACTCTGCTGCAGAAGTTGTCCATGCAATTCCAGCACATCGTGATATAGCTCTGGAACAGCAACTCTGGTGAAATAGGACTGGCTGGGAACCTTCTATTTGGGGAGAGGTGTGGCGCCGCCCGCGGCCAGGGTAACTGACTCCGGATTCTGGGGTTCACGGTTCGATCCCTGGGGCAGGCGGCAGATTAGCCCAGCACCATGTGACTCTGGGCACTAGCTTGCTTAATCTTCCTGATGGCCCACAGCGCCTAGAGACCCTAATGGGTGATGGTTCGCGCTTTACAAATGTGGATTATTATTATTATTATTATTATTATTATTATTATTTCAGGCAGATGGCAGAAACAAATTCTAGAAAACCCACCCCTTTAACAAGAGAAAAAGGAAGGAGGTCCTGTGCCAACATTTAAACCAGCTTTCCGTTGTACAAATGTGCCGTTGAGTGGTTGCATTCATACTGCCCCTCTGGCCTACACATGCCAGGAATTGTAGCCTGGATTTTATCTTTTCTGGTGCCTCTGATGCAGGTGACTTCTTGAGGATAGACAGTGGTAGGCTCAATGTGTGTTTCAGCTGGGCAGTCACTGTCCACTTTTGCCTTAGTGTCTCAACTTGAGTCTTGTGCCATTGCAATGTTGCTGATGTGGGTGATACTGGTTCACTGCTAGGGAGAGTGCTGCTTTGCGTAACGAAAATGTCTTCCTCTTCTTCACCTTCTGCCGTGATCAGATCAGATTCCCTGCTCAGCCTTTCTCCCCTTCAGCAACAACACTTGCAGTTTTTTCTGCCGGTAAGAGGTGCTGCCCAACAGATCGTATGGTGCTTTTTCAAATTGGTTATTTGGCCATAGTGTGTACCAAGTTTACCCCGACCTACACTTGCTATGCAAAGAAAGCATATGCCAATGTTCACCTCCTTTTTGTTAACCATAAATAAGTCCCAAACTAGGGAGCTCAACTTTCAGCTCAACGTTCTGACGCTGGTGCCACTGCCAATGTTGGATGAACGGGCGGTAGGTAGGCATTTTGGCGTTTGATTATCTGCAGCACCTACTTCTACTGAGGAGGTTGTAGATGTAGGTCGATACCGGGACTTTGCAATATTATAACTGGCGGTGGTGGTATCTGTGGTGCCACATCCCTTCCAGCAAGTTGGGATTGGGTAACATTAGTCTCTAATGGGGCTGGGTAGCATTCCTGATGACTGGCTCGTCATCATCCTCCTCTTCTATATCTGCCTCCATAGCTCTAAGGCTTTCAAGAATCTTCCTTTTCCTTAGCCTTGTCTCATGGCGTGTCTCACTCTTAGACTAAGGCGGGATGCAAGTGGTGTCTAGATCATCAGAAGGGGGGCTTGGAGAAGAAGATGATGCACTAACCTTCCTTTTTCTAGTTAGCGATCTGAAAGACAATGGATCTTCTGAAAGAGCGGCTTCCTCTACTTCCTTAGCATGAAGTTCAATCTACTGAACTGCTCCTACTTCAGGAGGAATTACTATTGGTCTTGCGGCTGTTGATGTTGTTGTCCACTTCTCTGTGTTTCCTGCAACGATTGGGTACTACTTTGCTATAGAGATAAGTCAATTTCAACATCACTACTCGTCGACGTTGTCATGACTAGACTGGCTGCTTCTGTGACAGACCGGGCTCGAGCCTAGATTGGGGTGGGTCCACTGATGTGGGGGTGCTGCTCCCAACCTTCTTTCCAGAGGCCGGTGTGGCGGGCACAGTTTTTTTTCTCCCAAAAAAGTTCGGGTGGACATACCAGTGGTGATAATAAGCTCCTTCTTCCTCTCAATGGCCACTTTATTGGTAGTACCTTTCTTTGGGGACATCTTGAAGCTGTCAACAGTGGCATTTAGCTTTACACAAGTTAAGGAGATGTCTGTGTGATGTGTGGGTCACTCATCACATTGTGCACAGGCCTGTCTGGCAGTACCGTGAGCGATGTTGTCTCTTTTCTGCACCTAAAAGAAAAGAAGCAGGAAGAACACCTGTGAAAGTTGGCATTGATTCAGTGTGTGGTCATTGGTTACTTTAAAGTAAATAATTAGGGTGTTTACGATGCACACCAAAGTTTGTGAGGTTTAAACAAATGATCGAAAATCATGTTTCAACTGATAATCTAATTTATGAACAAGTTTATGTGTGCTACGCAGTGTTTGTAGGCTGCCCGTCTCGCGTCTAAATGAATACACAGAAATCAAGAGAACACTCACTTGAATAACTGCGTGTACTACCAGTATGGCTTCAGCAACTTAAATCAATGTTTTCTTGATCAATGGTGTAAATCAACAATATATATCATTATTCAAAATAAAGTTTCAAACGCAAAGTTGTTATCATTCAACGGTTATTCTTATTGAGTGATATAAACCTAGGAGATAGAACAACACTGATAGTAATACATCACTCGTTTGTGTTGCATATCTATACATAAATCATTTCATTCTAACACTAATGCAGAGTAACATCCTGGCATTCCAGTGCTTTTAAATCAAAGAAATTTCCGGATAGCCGATGCTCAGATGAGGTGTTCGGATTTTTATAAGGTCTACATTGAGCGTACATTTCTGCCCATGTGTATACTTTGTTAAGATGGTAGTCGATGGTATCCCTTTTAAATTTGCGAAATTTGCGCTCTTGACGCTATTTGCCGTAATTTTCTAATTTGATGTTCATTTGTTCTAGCGTTGGTGGCCTAAATTATGTTTTAATTCAACAGACACCACAGAAACAGTTGTATGCACCCATGACTAGCACCGGGCCTACAAGCTGAAGGCCCATTTGCAGACTAGGCCACATAGTGAATTAAATCAACAGTGTAAATGTATTAAAAAAAACGTGGAGAAAATGTAGTGAACTCTGCAACATTTTTCCTTTATTAAAGAAGAAACATTAATTTCAAAGAAATAACTAGCAGCTAGATTCATGAAAGGAAATTGCGCTCGCAAAGGGCCAGATTTGCGAATTCGCAATATTTGGCCGCTATTTACCGCGAGGTCAAACCTCGTGGTAAATAGCGAAAACTTAGAAAAATGCATTTAAATGCATTTTTCTAAGTTGCATGTTACACACACAAATGTCCTTTGGACATGTGTGTGCGCAACACCAATGTAGATTACATTTCAGGGGTGCTACAGGGTGTCCTTTGGACACCCCTGGCACCCTTGAAATCGCATCCTTATTTGCGATTAGCAAATTGCTAATCGCAAATAAGGAATAACTCCCCATTCATTCCTATGGGCCTTATGGCCATTAGGAATGAATGGGGAGTTATTCCTTATTTGCGATTAGCAATGTGCTAATCGCAAATAAGGAATGTGTAGGAATCGCAATTCATTTAGCGATTCCTACATAAATCCCGTTTTGCGAGTCTGTAATAGCGATTCCTTATTATTCGCTATTACAGACTCGCAAAACATGCAGTTGATGAATCGGGCTGCTAGCCCCTACTGCAACTACATGCCACCCACCACAATACATTTTAATAATCTTTTAAAAGTACAAATAAATCCAGGTGCTTGGCCCCAATCAAACTAACACCACCAGTTTTTCAACTTACTTGTGAAATCCCAAATACAAAATCCTTAAATCCAATGGTATATGCAGCAGACACAAAGAGTGATCCTTCCAGCAGCAAATCCAAATGAGAATTGACCAGTGGATGGACAAAGCACTGGGAGGAGCCTGATGGACAGGAACACGAAGTTGGAGACCTCTGGGCACTTCCTCCCAGTTGGAAAAAAAGCTTTTAAAAAAAGACTCCTTGGACAAAAAACCATAATGCTAAATGTACATTTGACTAGGTTGTTAACTCCAACTTGTCATTTTGGGAAGATTTTGATGCTTCTCGAGGAGATTGCAGCCGCGGTAGATCTTGCGTGTTCAGGATCTCAAATGGCAGAAAATATCCGCTGGAAGTCGCTGGTGCACCCTAATGACCTGTTAGCGAACGGCTCTGAAAATCTCGTGGGCGAGCGCAAGTGCCTGGCACGTCGCTCCCCCGCATGCAAAAGGACATTTAGAGCATGCTAACCGAAACAACTCTGCTCCATTGCAGAGTGCAGAGTTTATCGGTAACTCTGCATTTTCCACCAAAAGCGGAGCTGCCGAATTCCGCAAACTTTGCGAGTGGATCGGACTTTTACACCTAGACCTACTCAAAATCCAAATAATTTCACAGGTTGGGCAGGAGAGAGAAATCAATCATTCAAAATAGATTGTAGCTGATACATGGTTCCGCTACTGTGGAGTTGACTATGCACATGAGCAAATGACGCTTGGCGATAAACGGTTATAGTTGTCATCTAGTTAGCATTATACTGAAAATACAAAACTATACCAGAAAAACAATGTCTTCAGTCCAGTCACATCATAGTATTTTTGGTAAAATTGTGTGGCAATAGTTTATTTTAGACCAAATTAAGCTAATAACATTAGTCAAAGCAGGATTGGGGTTACTGCTTCAGTGCCCAGAACACCACAAAAGCTTTGTTTTCTGTAGCACTCTACCTTTGTTCCCTAGGCAGTAACCTCTTAGAAATGAAAGCTGCAGGTTGGTTAGGCCCTCTTCATTAAGCTGTGATCGTACTGCTCCTTTGTCATGTTCTGAGGCATCAGTTTCAACTGTAAACTCCATGGAGAAGTCAGGGGCCTGCTTAAGGTAGTAACATTCATTTTGGCATGCCTGTGACCAAATCTCATTCCTGCGTGGCTGCTTAGAAGTCATCACTCTCAAGGGGACAACAATGGTGTCATATCCATTGACAATCCTCTTATAGTACACAGTGAGTCCCAAGAATGCTCTCACCTAAGTCTGGGGTTTGGGGCTCCCAGGCCATGATAGTCTCCACCTTGGCCTGGAGGGGCTACACCTTACCTCAGCCCACCAAGTTTTACAAGTACACCACAGACACCTACTCCATTTGGCACTTACTGGCCTTGATAGTCAGGCCTGCAATTTAGCACTATTCAGTAGTGGTAAAGGGTACAAATTCCTAAGGCCAACAACAAGATACAGCAAAAAGTGTAGGTACGCAGGCAAAACGTTTGGGGGAAGACCACCCTAAGAATAACAGCTCTAACACCCCTTATTTGAGATATGCTTTGTAAAAGCTATTAGGTCTTGCTTCTGACACACACTGGCTTTGCAAACACTTTTTCCCTGAGTCGGCCACCGAGCATATGCATGCATGAACAGCAGCCATCTGGGGGGGGGGGGCGGCGTGCCTGGACCAGCAACCGTAATAGCCGCTCGGAGCTGAAGCTTCTTGGAAGCCCCACGCACACCAAATAAATGCAGCGCTGAACAGCAATAAAACCAACTTCAAAAACACGCTCCCGACACCGGAACACCAGGAGTGTCTGTTACTGAGAGCGCTAACCTCCCACGCTGCTGTGCAGTCGAGTAATCTTCCAAAGACTCGCTCGTAGGTTGCCCTACAAAATAGCACCTGGGACGTGTTAGACATGCCCAGAGGATTAACAGCGAGGGAGCCGCTTAGCCAAGAGTAGACTCCCAGGAAGTAGCGACGGTGAGACGGCGGGGGTTGCAATTGCCCCTTCCTTGTCCCTGTGAGTGCCTGCCATTGGGAGGAGAGTTATTACAGCGAGCGCCATAGCGCCATATGGGATAGCCCGATTGGGGCATAAGAACATGAAGGTGGCGTGAGAGTGAAGAGCGGACCCAGGGGGACAGCAAACTCCCAAACCAGCGTGACCCTGACTTTTTGGGATCCGTAGCAGCACAGCTGCAGCGCTGCAGGCTGGGATGGGAGGTGCCCCTGGGTGCACATAAGGCTGTATTCCTGCATTGATCGTTGTAGGAAAAAAGTTTGGGGTCTATCATTTATTTAAACATCAAGGTGCTCCAGCAAGGAAAGAGAATGGAGAAGGCTGCTCATTCATCAGGGAAAGCATGAAATGGCTGGAGAGACCGGGCGGAAGTCATAAAGTGCTTTATCCATCAAAGAATATTTACACTTCTAATATCGCCTGTGCCACGTTTGCAATGAACATCAGCACCACCTTAACCAAGGACTTATAAATATTGCAATAACTGTTTGGAGGTGCATTACAGTGGGAAGAGGACCCGTGGAGCCAACATACTGTTGCTTGCATGGGAGAGAAGAGTACGACCTCAAGGGATGGTGCGCAAAGACCCTAAACAGCGCCTGTTGCAATTTGAAGCGTCCAAAGCACCGGAGGGTCGGAAAACTCCAGGCATGGCCAGGCGTAATGTCCCGCGGCACGACAGGAGGAGCTGCTCCTCCAGACACTGCTGCACTCCTGTTGGAACTGCGCTCAGGGTTCAAAGCGCAAGATACCAGGTTTAATGCACTAGACAGACGGCTCGATGGGCTGGGCGAGCGGAACGATCGCCACGAAACCCGACTGGACACAGCAGAGGGCGTGGATCAGATCTGGAAGATAGAGAGGCCCAAACTACTAAACGTGTGGAACGTCTTGAATGTATAATGAAGACAGTTGCTGCCAAGAACGAGGACTTGGAAGCCAGGAGTCACCGCAATAACTTTCGAATTATGGGAATCCCAACGTCCACCAACATGGGGAGACTAGATCAATTTGTTGAACGCCCATTGACCGATTTGTTTGGATCTGAACAATTTACAAACACATTTACAGTTGAACGAGCACACAGGACACTGGGACTCAGGCCTAGCCCTGAGTGCCCACCACGACCAATACTGGCAAGAATTTTAAAACTCCAAAGACAGAGACATGGTGCTGCACCTCGCCAGAGAAGCTGAAACTTTGAACTGGCAGGGATCAAATTGCTTCATATGCTCGGACTTCACTGCATTGGTGCAAGACACCAGGCGCAAGTTTATAGGAGTGAAGGCTGCAGGGCGGAAGCTGGGCCTTCACTATGGGATGCTATATCCTGCGAGACTCAAACTAGACATGAATGGGAAGGCGAACGTATTTGATAAACCTGAAGATGTGATGGTCTTTTGCAGCCAACACATGGGGCAGGAGTTCAACACGATGACACCTCCCCGGGAGAAGCATCGCAGGGAGCCCAATCGAGCATGAGTGCAGACTTGTTCACAGCTAGTTGTTTGGCTTTTGGGCAGATTGAGCTGCATGTAACGATTTTTGCTGCTGTTTTCATTGCAGATAAGTGGTATGGGTTTGTAGAATGGGAGGACAATTTGCGTAAACAGAGTAGAATGTGGAGTTGGTTTAATGTTTCAGAATAGCGCTAGTGTCAGTGGGAAACCCGCGTTGCATTGCCACCACCTCAGTAGGATCACAGTGGTGTTGAAATGGGGAAGTTTGCCACATCGACATTGTACAAATCAACAGCTAATCCTAGAGTACATAGGGGAGACACCTAGTGGGCAGCCACTGGGTGGGGGCGGGGTAGGAGGGTGGGTTTTAGAATTGTTAAAAATGTTCAGATATGCAGTTGCACTAACTCAGTTGACAGTTATATGCATCATCCGCAGTTACGAAGACGACATAGTATGCTTGACTACCCATAATGGCACATAAGGTATTAATACACCGCAGGCCAAAAATCGCCCTTCTGACATGGAACATATGAGGCATTAATAATCAAAAGAAATGTCGGTCAGTGCTTAAATATGTGCGTCAACACAACTTAGACATAGTTTGTCTGCAAGAAACACACCAAACTCCTTCTGCTCCGCCTAGGTTTGCAACTGCTTGGAGCCACACAGGTTCTTTTCGAACTATAGGACATTCACTCAAGGGGTAGAGATACTAATGAACAAACGACTGCCCTTTGTACACACTACGTTTACCGACCCAGGAGGCTGCTTTCTGTTGGTAGCAGGAGTCCTGGCAGGGCACAAAGTTCTGTTGGCCAATATATACTCCCCGAATACAGATGACCAGGCCTTTTATGAACAACTCCCGTAACAATTAGACACTTTAGAAACTGATCACATTCTTTTAGGAGGGGACTTGAATATATTGCTAGAGCCCAGATTAGACAGCTCTGCTGAATCCCCTGGGAACAAGCCACTGTTCCATGTGGCACTAACAGAACTTTGTAGCATTTGGGAATTAAAGGAGGCATGGCAACATTTCAACCCTAGAGTACTGAATACACTCATTACGCACAAAAGTACAATACACTTACCTCGCACCCGATCTCACCACTCCCCAGTACTCCTGTCACTATAGGTCCCGGCAGAGAGAGGGTTTGAGAGGCAATGGAGATTTCCTACCATGGCATTGAGAGACATGGTCTTTCAAGAGGAACTGTGCATAGCAGTAGTAGATTATTTTGTTCACAATACGGGTCGGTCTCAACGCAAAGTGTGCTATGGGAGGCCTTTAAGCATGCATCAGGGGGTTATAGATTTCCACACATACAGGTGTGTTGAAAGATCTGAGGCACAGCTCAGCAAGATTGGAGGAAGAACTAGCCAAACTAGATGGAGAGAACATGACTGGACAGCTCAGAGATAACACATCTTACATGAAACATAGGGCAGAATTATTGACAGAATTCACTGAATCAGCGGAACGGGAAGCACATTACCTGGGGAAATATGGGAAAGGCCGCAGGTATGGGGTGGAGGAGCGACCGGTTTTGCACGCTTGCATGGCTGCTCCAGCCACATTATAAACAGAATTACACATTACTAATCTGCAAGAGCCAGACAGAAGGATAGCTGTGGGAATTACCCCCATTGAGCAGACACTATTGCAATACTACATGGATCTCTACAGTACAATGCAAGGCAGCAACTAATGCAGATGAGATTAAGGAATACTTAGGAGAGATAGCTATGGTTTTGCTCCCTGATGAGCACAGACAATTCCTTAGTGAACCATTCTCAACTGATAAGATAGAACAGGCTATTGAGGCCATGGATGGATCCAAGGCCCCAGGCCTCAATGAGTTCTCTGGTGCCTTTTATAAAGCACATAGGAGTTTGTTAGCCCCATATTTGTTGGAGGTATATGTATAAGCCCTAGAGGAAGGAATACTCCTCCCTTGTTCAGAGAGGCAGTCCTGATATTGCTTCCCAAACTCTGCAAAGATCCTGAGAAGTGTGGCTCTTATCAGCCACTCTCTTTGCTTAATTTTGCCTATAAGATTATTGCAAAGATGCTGGCTCCAAGACTGTTCCTACTTATAGAGCAAACTATAGCACCAGCGCAAACGGGATTTATACATCACAGATCCACAGCTCTAAATTTAAGGACCTTTTTCTCTGTGATCAACAGGATAAATCTGGCTACCAGTGCGGTAGCAGCATTTTCAGACGCGGAGAAGGCATTCGACTCCGTGGAGTAGCCCTTCTTACATGCTGTATTTGCTAAGATGGGCATCCTGAAGGGCTTTGCGGATTTGATTAAAATACTGTTCACTGCGCCGACCGTCCGTATTCGATTCAATGGCACGATAACAGAACCTTTTCCCATAACTAAAGGCACCATGCAAGGATGCCCCTTCTCGCAATAACTATTTATAATTGGTATGGACCTGCTAATACACTATTTCCAGAAGGATCATTTACACAGAGGGCTCCAGTTCAAGCACGGGCCAGTACTGGTGACCTTATTTGCTGATGAAATAGTTCTGTAGGTTCGTACCACAGAGGTTAACCTTCACCTGCTGCTAGGGGAAATAGAGAGATTCAGATCCCTATCCGTCCTCCACATTAATTGGTGCAAATCCGAAGTATTTTCATTCACGGAAGTGCAAGACCGTTCATGGGGAGAATTCCCCACACGCTGGTGTGAAGCCGAGACTAAATATCTAGGAATTCATCTTAATTATGGCCCAGTGTTATACCGATTACAAATCCATGTCCCCTGATATAGCCATGTTAAAGCCTTTAGGAGTTTGGGCGGAATCCCACAAGTGGTCTGCCCCCCCCCCCCCAAAGTCTGCTGTGGTCTACCCTATCAAAAGCAGTACTATAATCAATAAAACAGCAATCATCCCCTCTTTTGGTGTCTAATGGGAAAACCTCAGGCTTTATTGTGGATGACAGGCTCAGACATGATTTAAAACAAAGAGAGAGTTTGCCTACAGGGTATTTTGTTTATCTAACACTTCTAGAGATATTATCTCAAAGGTATTTCTCAAGGTTACATCCTTAACAGTGGTGAACAGCAGATTTAATTAAAACAGTAAATGTAACATTTCAGAAAGAGAACCAAATCTTAAGGAACAATTTTAAAGTGACACACAGGGCGAAAATCTACTTCAAAATATACATATATTCAATATAGGGTCAATAAATCAATCAGGGAATAAAAGGATTAGAAGCAACCAAACATAGTTTGTGAGGTGACATGAATTAACCTACACAACAACTATGTTGACATCTTTTCATAAATTTAAAGCAACCAATGTATAAAGAAAAAGATGCCGTAGTTGACGTTTCGGTCTGTGATGGCAATAAGGCCATCAAACCATCTTCAGGACGGAAGGTTGATGATAATATAAGGTGATCTCTTGATGGACTCTTTCAAAAGGCTTGAGTTAACCAGGCTATGTTCTCTAGATTTAAAGGGGACTCTCAAAAATGAAGGTAAACGCAGTGTTGAAAAGAATTGCACACCATCGCAATCGACGTTGAATGAAGCCGTCAGTGATTCTAACATGAAAGGCCCTCACAAGGAGCAACGGTAATCCCGAAATTACAGGGGGTTGTATCATCGTTGGATCTGGCCGTTGATAATTAAATCATAAATGCCCCTTATTTCGTATTACTTGACGCGCTTAGGCTCCCTTCAATTCGGAACTGCAGCTCGACGAATATACCCTTGGAGGCCCAAGCCTCCAAGGGTATATTGGGCTACCACTCTCCTTGAAATAGGCTCAGATATGAGGCTCAGGTGTCTGAGATAGTGTCATCTTCTTGTTTTACATTCGAAACCTTAAGAACAATGTTTCCTATTATTCCCAGAAACACCAGGAAAACTGGTCTCTGTACTAGTCCTGTCTAAACTAGACTATTGCAACAGCTTAAGCATGAGCGTCCAAGAAAAACTACTCAGGAAACTCCAGATGGTGCAAAATGCAGCCGCCAAACTGGTTCATTCCCAAATATAAGTCGGTAACTTCAGGAATCCGGACCTACATTGGCTCCCTCTTCAGCAGTGAATTAAATTTAAGGCGTCCTGAGTGTCCCATAAGGTTCAGAGAGTTTATGGAAGAGTTTTAATTGGCATACCCCAAACAGACATCTTCTGTCTGCTAGTGCTTGACTGGGTACTACTACAAGAATCAGGAAAGTGAATTGGGGAGGAAGGAGCTTCTCTTGCAGCACATGTAGGTTGTGGAATTCTCTTCCACTATATCTTAGGGCCATACCCATCCTCCTTGCCTTCAGAAAATAACCTAAAACAAGGCTATTTAACAACTAGCTAGATCTCGGCTCAGTATGCTCATGTTCAGTTAAGCGCCAAGACAACAATGGGTAGACGCGTGCTATGTAAAATTATATAACATAACATAACATACATTAGCAGTGGCAGGTGGTTCTTCTTGACTGCTTGTGTGGATAAGTAGGCTGGCGCTATAATATTATCCATAGTAGAGAAGTGCGGCCTAAATCTTCACGGAAAAAAATGGATGATTATTTTTTCTTTTACCCATGACTCCAGCTTCTTCAAGAGTATCCGGGCGTATGCCTTCGTTTCTAGATCGAGAAGGGCAACAAGCCTATAACTGTATGGCTTGTCGCAATCGCCTTTTCTGTAAATGGGAAAGTGTGGTACCTCTCCAGGAGTCCGGCATTATTGCAGTGTAAAAAGCATGGCTAAAAAGGGCGGTTGAGATTGATGCCCAGAGGACCTGTGTTGTTTTAAATACCCCATTATTTTGTAATGGTCTTATATACTTGTGCAGGGATCCCATTTGGCCCCTGTGCTCCATTGTTCCTCATTTTGTTGATGATCTCTATGAATCGTCATCATTTGTTAACATGCCTTGGGGCGTGGTGTCAACTACTTCTGGGCGCCTGGGTACAATGGACCCTTTGTCTGGTGGGTCTGTTAAATGAAGATGTTTGACATAACTTCTCCAGTCTCTTTCTGCTGCCGCATTCTCCTTTTTCACTCCTCAGTTGCCGAGCTGGTTAATGTGCCTCCACAACCTGGATTGATTTTTCTCATTCATCAGGGAGAACAATGTGAGCCATTCCTTTTTGATGTGCTCCCTTTTGTTCTCCCATACTTTCTTTTTGTAAGCTGACCTCAGAGATGTAATAGAGCGGCAGTCGATTAAGTTACTGCCTCTTTTCTTGGCTTCCAGAGCCCTATAAGGAGCAATTGAATTAGTCCTTGAGGCGTCAGAGAGCACCTGATTTTGTGGCAGGTTTGTTGCTCAAGATCTTGTGTTGTGGATTTCCAAGTTCCAGTTGAAGCTCTTCAACAATGGCTTTCCTAGTTAGTTTTTACTGAGGTTGGGATTGATGGGTTTGTGCCGTGGTTTCTCATTTCCACCCACTCTAACAAGTTGTCTCTGATTTTGGCTAACCCTTTTATCCTTCGGAGTACCTTGTACCGCCTTTCTCCTGTGGTTTCCCCAATCACTTGGAGAGTGGTTGATGTGGGGACTGCCAATTGCAGGGTGGCCTGCAGGGGCCTATGATCACTTTCGGCCTGTCATCAATATCAAAGTCTATCAACCTGGCTGCGATATCTTCACTGACTAGGATGCAGTCAAATTTAGATGCATTCATGGAGGTTGGTTTCGGGCACCAGGAGGGTGAGGTGAACCCTTCGGTAAGTAGGTTGAGTATAGCTTATGGTTTTTGGAGAGACTAAGAAAGGGTTTGCCCCAGACCCTGTGCCAGGGTAAAACATTTTGTTTGTCTAGATTCCTCAAGTTGAAATCGCCGGCCATGATTGCTTGATGGGATGCAAATTTGCCCAGATGTTAGTCTAATATTCTTGTTAGAGATTCCATAAATTCATTCTTGTTAATCTGTGCTGGGTTGATATAGCAATTTATTAGCAGTAGGCAAAGAGGTTGAGAATTTAGCTTTGGGCCTTTGAATAGTAAGACTTGAATCTCAGATGTTTTAGCACCTATTTCCATTGCTTCAAGTCTACATGTGTGTTTTAAAAAGACCAAAAGCCCTCCATAAGGCCAGCCAAAGATATTCAGTTTGGGCTCCGCTGCATGAAATTTGTAGAACCCTGCCAAGGGGGAGGTTTTCAAGGGCCAGGTCTCCTGGAAACACAATATGTCACCATTGGCTAGATAATCCTGTATTGGTTTTTCCTTCCAAAATTTCTGAATCCCTCCAATATTCCAGGAGATTATTGACAGGTATTGATGGTCCAAGATTTCGTCCCTTTCCCTGTCGCTAATGAAATTACTATGCCATTGTTGTTAGGGATGCTGCCTCTATGTTCTTTGAGCAACTGTGGAAGCCAGGACAGATTGGCATAAATGTGAAACATGTTGATTGTTAGAATATATGACCCTGATGTTGGTTGGGGCACTTTGGATAATTTGGCTACTGCTCCCCAATTTATTGATGTTAGTGCCTTGCAGAACTTTGGGGGCCCTTTCTCCCCATAGTTGGGAGTAAGGACATGGGGGTATTTCATCTGCGTCGGCTGTGCATCTATACCCGAATCTTCTAGCTGTTGCGATTTTCCCAGTAAAGCAAGATGGAGTTGCTATTTGCGAAATCCCACTAGGGTTAGGTTGCCATAGGTGTCCCCTTGCAGTTTCAGGAATCTGAACCATTGCAGGTCATCTGAGAAGATTTGTGCAACGGATGCTACATTGTAGTGTAGTTCCTATAATCCAAATAGGCTCTGCGCATTGGAAGAATATATCCTACAGATTTGACGTAGGACTTAGGTCTCTATCGAATATATTAGACTTAATTGTGAGTCTCAGTTAGCTTCGCGGTCACTAGAAACTTTCTCGAATAAATAAGAAGGGATTAGTTTCTGACAACCGCATAAACATGACAATATTGTTTCCCCAAGATAAAACATATCTTCAGAGTCGTGGAAAAAACAGATAGATATTTTACTCAGTCAACCGTGCATGCTTCATTTCATCAGAGGTGCAGAGAAATAGAGAGACGGGCATTTTTAATAAAAGTATTTATTAAACAGTATTCTTTCTCATGCAGAAGAAATGAACTGCTACAATCGTAATACTGGCTGTAAAGTATAATGCGTACAGCAAGAAGAGTATTATAAAATAATACTGTAAAAGCAGGGTATGGTTTCTAAGCCATAAAATACATACATAAATAAATAAATATTAAAAGTACTCAACTGGTGTTTCTAAAATATGCCTACCCCGATGTACCTAACCCAAGTCTAGTATGAGGGAAGAAGTAAGTGAGGTGTAGCATAAATTTAGTATTCTTTGCCAAGAATCTATCCAAGATTTCTCTTAGGGTCTAATCAGCTCCCTACCTCGGTTTAGAATGAAGGAGGTCTGGTATCTCTCTGTCTCAGGACTCGAATTCCAAACACCCCACAAGGGGAGCTTGGAAACACTGAAGCTGGATTTCTCGGCAAGAGAAAAGACAACGTCTCTTTCAGTGTGTCAGCTGGAGGGTTGGCTTCCTTCGGCACTTGCTGTAGCGAGCTGTGTCGGGTAAATAGATAGTCGAGCTGCTCCAAATCACCCTGTGTTTGCTAGGGCAAGTGTGGGCATATTTATACCTTGAAGGTGCTGAGTTTGACGTAAAGTTGGACATAATAACTTCATCAAAGAATCGCAGTTCGTTGAAAACTCCATGAGTTCTTAGACAAATCAATATTCAAGCAAGAGGAAGTCCCTAACTGGTGAAGCCGAGTTTTCCAAGAAATCGTTGTGGCTTTTCGGAACTAGTGGAAGTATCCATGCCTGTATTTGGACTGCATGGGCTATGTCTAAATATGGTTATGATTTCTATGCCTATATAATGACAAGGTGATTTATACCTAAATAAGGGCATGAATCGGGAAAATTACACTAGGGTCCTAACATGATATACAACACCCACTCCACTTTATTATGTTCAACATTACTAAATGTAAGCACTAAAACATATCTAAAGCATGTGTTTATAATCCCACCCAAAAATACATAAAATGCATTTGAAATGAATGCACACAAAAATTAGTATTTGTACTGTACGCATTTGAGAGCAATGATTTTATTTTACGTATATAGTATGATATTGGCAATGCTAACTGAATGAATCATGAAAATTACATTTATGAAATGGCTCTTAAATACAGAAGAAAAAGGTTGAGACCATCCCATAGCAGAATATATAAACTGGTTTGGTTTGTGGATAAGGTCAATATTATTTCTAGGAAGTATTCAAAGAATTCTTGTTCTCTAAGAATAGTTCTATTTCAAGCAGATTACTTTGTGCCAAAGTTCAATTTTGGAAAAAAGTCAAATCAAATCGTAGAAAAATAGAGTTCCAAAGTTAGAAGTTTTTTTTTTTTTAAACGAAGGTCAAAATCAAAGTTGATAGAACGTTGTGTGCTAACTTCAAAAGTTACTCTCGGTGTCAGGAGAAAACAATAAATCTTCTAAGCTGGCAAATAAACCATCTACCACAGTAGGTGATAGTTGAACCACTTCATTAAGTAGATCAATCGTACACAGATGAGAAGCATCGCCGTCAGTGTCAGTCGCATTAGCAATGTTTGCAGTAGATGGTACCTGTGTGCCTGTTGGTCCACGTATCTCACCCTCCACTGGAATTGCTGGTGAGACCTTAATGAATGCCGTAATCAGGATCGGTTGCCGTTGGGGACAACGCAATGCATGAGTCATTACCAAACCAAGCAAAGCGTCAACATCCATTGGCAGTGCTGATGGAAGTGTCAGACAAATATCCAACACGCATTCCACTCCACAAAGCAGGCATTGTTGAACAGGTAGGATGCAATCTTGCCAGATTGGTCTGAATGGCAGGAACCACGTGGTATTCAGATCTCTCAAACGAGCCAAGCCAAGAATCTGTATTATGCGATCACGATACTGCATTGCCAGAAGAGTGTTCTCCATGGTAATCTGGGTATCGCTGGTGACTGGACTTGCCATATCGGAGCAGAAGGAACAAGAATAGTATCCCTGCTACGAGTCCCAAAATGAGAGGCAGGCCACAGAACACAGAGTGCACAAAGTTTGGAAAAATGCCTAGGACTGCTTCAAAGAGTGCTAACAGTCCCGAAAAAAATCGTCTTAAATACATGTACAATACCACTGGTATCAGACATGTTTAAGATACGATCTAACATTTCAGTGAAATGTATGAAGCAGTTTGTTGATAATAGGGCATGTATCTCCGCAGAGGACCTTGCAACTTGTAGATCATATGTCTCTCTGGATGAGGTCAGTGGCACAGTTTTTGTAAAAGAATGGCTTTCATTCTGCTTAAAGTATCAATTCATATAGAAGAAATGTTCAGTGAAGGCCATAGTGGCGACTCCCCGTCTTAGTTTTAGGAAACAATACTTGCATATAACAAGTGACCCTGGCTGACACACTAACGAGATAGGCTATTCCGGGCATCATTCCACAACAGCTGTGATCATTCAACATTATGTAGCTCCCATTGGAAAGCTGCCTAAAAACTGGATCTATGACTGCTGCCGGAGAACCTTGCAGGTGGCAGGATAAGTTGGTTGAAGAACCATTGCAAGCTCCATGCAAATTAATACCCTGACATAAAAGTGTACCGCTCAGTGTGCTTTTGCAATTTTTACCACTAAAAAATACCTCCTTTTCCCCACTCCAACATTTGTGTGAGTATGGTAAATCCCAGGCCGACTCTATGTATTCTTTACTCAACCTTTTATACAGGCCTGCTGGTATGTGTTTCAAGCAATACTGAAACTGGAAAATCATCACTGGCTTCGTGATGGTGCCATGTATTATCCATTCTACGGCTGGTTTCTCAGAAACGGTTAATGGTAATCTTTCCAGTTTTTCTATGCTCAGCACCGTATAGTCTGTTCCTCTCTGTGCCAAAGAGATTTGTTTATCTGTAAGGTTAAATCTAGTAAACAATGATGTGGTGTTGATTAGACGCCAAGGTACATAGCCTGAAAGAAGAATTTGTAACGTCAAGCCTAGCAGCATTATAGAATGCAATTGAGACTCCATGTTGTAACATGAGCAAGTCCTGTTCCACTATGTCTATGGCAGAGGATACAATGCTGTCCAAAGAATAAATTCTGGATGACAGAGTTGTTAACCCATTGCCAACTACAGAGAGAGCTTTCTCTAAATTAATATGATCAATTTCTCATATTCGTTCTGTAGTTTCCATTTGCGTGATTTTCCATGCTTCATTATAAGCAGCATATATACCGGCGTATATGAAACGTTTATGACGTGGTTTACGAGGTCCTCTCAAATCAACGCCATCTTTAAGTAAAGTTAAGTGTTGTTTTATATCTGGTAGTGCAGAGTTTTGTAGCCACTCAAGGCACAGTTTTCCTACACTGTAAGTTGTTATTATCCCTGGATGTTGTCTCTGGACATATCTTGGAACGGGCCTAGTTACTGTAAACCCTTGTGTCTTTTTCAGAAATCTATCTTGACAGTTATTCGTGTCTGTGGGCCAGATGAACCATTTTTTCCAATCAGGATTAGTTCTGTTTTGTTGTAAAATATATTTCACGTCTACCTCCTCATCTGTAGTTCCATTAATATCAGGTGTGGGTTTAGGTGTGGATGGTTTGTTTAAATCTTTTATCTTAGCTAAGCCAAGACAAGATGTCTGTTGAACAGTGTCATTCAAGAAAATTATTTGTTCCGGGATGATGCAGGCTTTGAATAAAGCTTCTAAACCCTGCACCAGCCAGTCTTTTGTGCCCCAGACAGTTTTTGTCTCAATGTTGCCTTTCCAAAGTCAAAACCTAATGTGGACAATTGAGCAGAAAAGGCCGCAGAATAAAGTTGCTTAGTATTAATTAACATACTTTTCATTCCTATCTTATTAACATTTTTAAAGTAAAATGTTTCTGGTTTTGTGACATTAAAACCTGAGAAGTATGGACATTTTTCATGGAATGTTTTTGAGCTACCCTTTGGTGGCGTTGGACAATGTTCCCATTGATTATAAGTAAAACATTTCCAGGGTTTGCAGATTTGTGCAAATAATGATGACCATAAAAACAATACATTTGTTCTTAATCTGATGAACCTTCGAAGTATTCATATTTTGTCAATTTTGCTGACATTTCTAAGTCTGTCATCATGTTACTAACAGTCTCAAAGTCCCAATCATCACAAAATGTGCTGGGTGAAACAAAGTCCCTAGAGGAAACCTTAAATTGGTGTAGAATCTTCAACAGCTGTACGGGACCATAAATGTCATAATCAGTCCTGTCCCATGCTATACCACCAGGTAGAGGAACGGCTGTGATGTTCACTGATAACAGGTCTCTTTGTTCACAATGAGATGATTTGTGTGGCTTCAGGAGCTAGTTGATGTTCTTACTTGCTGTGTCCATTTTACTATATTTTCCATCCATCAGCTTTCCCAAACTTAAAACAAGAATGAGCCAAAGTAGGAGAAAAAGTGCACCTAACACAATCCAAAATTCAACCCATGGTGAAACCAGATATGTATTTGCAAGCTGGTGAAAACGTTCTGTTACTTGTTCCTTGAAAGTTTTATTTGCTGGCGTTGTTTCAGCTTCACTGGGTTCCTCAGAAATTGTATCAAAGTTGATGAAATAGCCAGAGGCAGTTCTGTCATTTGTTGGTATTGCATCAGGATTACTTGAAATCACTGGAGCTACTTGATCCCTTGTCATATTAGCATAGTCAGATGCTATATAATTGTAGACAGGAGTGTCTTGACAAACTGGTATTTGGGTCTCAAGAGGCACAAGTTCCATGGCTTTGTTACATAGTCCTTCTTTTCGCACTGCAGATTCTTCAAAGGTGATGAGTCTCTCAGTTTGAACCTTTTGGATAGTAGCAAGATTTGGTTGTCTGCTACATCTTTGGAGTCCACTGGGCCTACTACTTGTTATCGGCCACATGATGTGGTTTTACCAGATCGATGGACACAACCCTGTTCTCCTTTCTTCCAGCAAGCGGCGGCAGTCACACTGTTTTTTATTCAGTGAAGGCGCAAATTCCTTCTGATCTGCAATCTTTTCTCTGACTAGATCCCCAATCTTTGGAATCCAGACAGGTCTTGCTGGGACAGGTGGTTTTTCTTCAGTGGTCTTTGGCTTCTGCAATGTGTTGCTTAGACTTCTTCGTGTTTCATTTAAGTCCTGCACAACAGCCAAACAGTCTTTGATATCAAAGGGTTTATGACAATCGAGGTCTTTGACAATCATTCTAATACCAAAAAGGATTTCATATGGAGTGATTCCACCCAGAGAATTTCTTGGCAGATTATTTAAACTACGTTGGACACTTATTAGATGTTTGACCCACCCGTCACCCGAGCCTAATACCCTCGCTGTTATAGATTGCTTTATTTCCTGTTTTTTTCTTTCCACTACTGAATTTCCCGCAGGATGGAATAGACCAGAGTATAGCAATCCAACGCGCAGATTGGGCATGGCCTCCTTGTAAGCTCGAGAGCTAAACGCAGGACCCTGGTCAGAATGTAGTGTGCCGATTGCGTATGTGCCGATAAAGACTCACAAATATTTTATAACAGTTTGGGCGTCAGCCAATCGCTGAGGCCACATCCAAATGAATCTTGAGCAGGAATCCACTGCAACTGCAATATATTTATAGTCACCATCCCTCTGTAAGGGACCACAGTGTTCCAGGTAAACACATGCTAATTGTTTATCTGAAATTAGAAGGGGCGTCTGCGCCGGGTGTTTCACTGTTGAAACTTCCATTTTCTGGCAGATTTCACATTCCAAAACATAGTTTCTGGTCTGTTTCCTCATCCGCAGCCACCAGTATCTTTGCTTTAATAATGACACTGTGGCGGAAACACATGGTTCATGTGCTACTGAAATTAGTCCTAATCTATGTTCCATGTTTGGGATTACTCTATCCCCCACTCCAGGGATTCGAGCAAAAGGAACATTATTTGCATCAGTTATATATGAGTACTTGAGTGGAAAGCCTTTTGAAAGTGTTTTACCACTGTTTTTTATTGAAGCAGTGACAGCTCGCATTGTTTCGCTGTCTATTTTCTTTTTTGAATGAGTGATTGCAGTGACGGAAGCCATTTGCACAGCTGCCTTTGCAGCTTCATCAGCCAATGAATTCCCTGCAACGTGAACGCCATCACGCAGATGACTCAGTGTATGAATCATGTGAGTCTTTTGTAGTTCTTTCTGTAATAGAACTACTTGTTCCCAAAGCAACTTATGCTTGATTGTGCCACCTTTTGCATCTTTGAAACCGTTTTGAACCCAGTTCTGCAAGTATTCATTGTAAGATTGGACGCAGTAATACGAATCGCACACTATGAGTGTGGGGAATTCGCGATCAGTATTTTCAAGCGCCATCTTGAAAGACTGTAGCTCAGCTCGCTGAGCTGTACAATCTCCTAGAGATTGAGTTTTTGTTACCATAGGTTCGAATTTACCATCGCGCCAGCGACCTTTAACAATCGCACACGCAGCACTATAAGCTTGTTTACCCCTTATTGCGGGCTGTGCTGATCTGTCTGTATAAATTATACATCCGTAATGTTCTGGAGGTAGAATCTAAATGGGCAGAGAACGTTCTTGTTCATATTGTAGAAATTCTTGAGTTTTCAAGTAGGGTCAAAAACATATTCAATGTCTGTTGCAGCAAGAGAATTAACCCACTGTATCCACCTCGGATGTAAAGCTTTTGCATTCGGAATGCTCGCTTTTGTCACTGCCTCTAAGGCAGGTACGGGTGTAACGACCATTATGCGTTTTCCCTGTGCAAGGGCTCTCTCTTTTGTTACTACAATTTGAACCGCTATCAGAATTTTTTCTGTTGAAGTGAATTTAATTTCAGCTTGTGTGTACAAGTGTGATTTACAAACTATTGATACTTTTTCACCTTAATTAAAGGTTAAGTACGTGAATCCGCATCTTCCTGGGATGATTCAGATTACAAGGTTGCGTATGTATACGCATGTCTGTAAATGGGTTGTTGCTAACATGTCTGTTTGCGCTGAACGCAAAATGTATGTGTGTTTTTGAGTCCAATTAGTTGATTTGAAATCAGGTTTGATTCGTTCGTAGAGAGGTTTAACCCTTTCTGCGTAATTTAGAATGCAAGTTCTTCCAAAATTCAGGAAGCCTAGAATTGACTGTAAGTTTTTCAGCGTTTTTGGAAATTGGAGCAGCGCACACTTTTCTAAAAAGTTTGCTGCCAGGCTTTTGCCTTCACTTGATAGTTCATATCCTAAGAATAGGACGTTGAGATGGGCAATTTTTGATTTTTTTAAGTTGACTTTGTACCCTTCAAATGCGAAACCAAGTATTATGGTATTCACTCTATTCAAGTGCTTATCCAAGTCATCGTCTGTAAGATAGATGTTATCGACATAAGCTAATGCCTCATCATCAAAGGTTTGTAGTAACTCTGTTACTCTGGCTAAAAAAACCCATGGACTATTCTTGAATCCCTGGGGGAGACGACAGAAGTGACGCTGTGTTCCCATAATTGAAAAAGCGGTCAAGTACCTGCTTTCTGGTGCAATGTTTTCACAGAAGAAACCATTAGAAATATCTAATGTGGTTTTATATTTTTTGCGCACAATGTTATTCATCAGTGCTGCACTGTGTGCATTTTGTACTGCAAAGGTTTTGCAACAAGAATTTAAATGTCTGTTGTCCAAAACTAGATGATATGTATTGTCTGGTTTGGAAACAGGAAACAAAGGATTGTTCATGGATGAGGTGCATGTTTCAATCACCCCTTGATATTCAAGTTGATCTAATATCTCCCTGACCTGTTATTTATCTTCTTGCTTAACTGGAAACTGCCTCTGAGCAGTTGGTTGATATTTTAACTGGATCTTATGAATAGGAATATGATTTGAGAAGACTGGCATAATGATTTCTTCACCACGTGGGAACTCCCTGACTATTCAGGTGGTCAGTATTGTTCAGCCAGAAGAATGTCATAACCATTAGAGAGTTTCTCCCAAAAGAGTGCTCTTATTTTTCTAGTTATGTCCCACTCTATCCTGAGCGTTACGTCATATAACTTATGGGGTTCACTAACCCTGGTATCGGCAGTTTTAACTTGAATGTATTCATTCAAGTCCACTGTCTCCAGATGATCCTTCAAGATCTTGCAAGCTAGGGTAACTTCTGCTGCGCTGTCCAGCATTGTCTGAGGACTCTCCCTTTTCTTGAGTTGTGTCCTCAAGATCCTCGGCATGTCTGATTTTTAGACCTGCTACCTTCTTTTTGGTGAATTGAGTTTTCTTATTTTTTGGAACTTGTTGATCATCTTTGGACTTCACGCGTTCTTCCTTGTGTTCTGATCGTCCTCTTCTTTCCGATTTCTGTGAGGAAGTCTGAAAGGTATAAGAGGAACGTGTATCAGTATCTAGACATCTATCAGGTTTTCTCAAATTATCCCTGTTTCTGAGGTTATACCTCTTTTCAGAGGGCTCCTTTTGAGGAGACCTACCTCTGGATTGAGACCGCTTCTCTTTAGGAAGTGTCTGTTTAGTGTTTTCCCACTTCTTTTTAGGAGTAGTGAGAGTGTTTTTAATAAAAAACTTTTCAGGATTTTCTGTTAGTTGGGGTTTTACTGGTTTCCCACCCAAACTATCTCTTCCTAGTTCTTCAGAGGATTTTCTATTATTCTGGCCAGTTCATACGGTTGCTGAGTTACATCAAGTTCTCTTAGTTCTTGGCGGATCGCCATGGATGCTGCTTCACCTTTAATATTAGCTAGTATTATAGCTGAGACCTTTTTGAAATCCTTCAGTAACTTCAATCCGAAATTTAAAGCAGGCATTGCCCCGTATTCATTTTGAATCTGTATAAGGACATCTGATATTACCGCCATAGACGGACCACCATGTGTTTTTGTGTTGATTGCAGCAAAGACTGTACCCCAACTGTCACAGTCCTCCAGGTGTGGTGCGATCCCCATTAGTAAACAGATTGTTAGAATCCTGTGTTTCTCATGAGGTATACTATCGGGAAATACTGCCTCGATTTGAGTAATTTGTTTAGCTAACCAGAATGGAATTTGTTCCCTTTTTGCGGGTAATTTACCAATGACCGATTGTATAGTCTGTGGTGTAATTTTGTTTGTGTTCCCCTGATGAGGGGTGTGCTGTCAAATCCTTACAGCAGGCTGGACTGTTAGAGTCCGCATGGCATATTGAACCAATTGTCTATGTATTTTAATTAATTGTTTTAGCTGAGCTAATAGTTCTACATCTGTCATTCTTTCGATGTCAGGATGTGGTGTATAGCTGGCTAGTACCAGCCATGTTGCTCCTGGTCTACCTAGTGGACCGAGCCTGGTAATATGATTTTGATGTTGTTGGGTGCCTTTAAACCAGAGGGCATGCTCTTGGTATGTTAATGGGATTCAGTATCCTCGAAAGGAGTGTATTCCGATGGAGGTTCCTCTATCTTGTAGAAGTAGAACACATGTGTTCTTGGATTTGCTTCAGGGAAGATAATCCATGAATAGAATACCTCTGTCTGCCGATATTCGTGTGCCTCTAGGACAAAAATTACCCTACCACCTCTTGATGATAGGCCATTTTGTATAAGCTTTATAGCAATGGTTTTCTGTACGTTTTCCGGGATGATTATAGCATCCACATCGGTTTCTTGGAAACCTGTAAGGTTTAAACCCGGTTGGTTTGCATTTACTGCATCTCCACCGTTTTCTTCGTCACTCATTTTGTTGACTGAAAGTTTGCAGAGCAAGTTTCAAGGGAACAAAGATAAGGTGCACAATGTTTTGGAACACTGACTCCTTCAACATTGAACAAAATCGAAAACTAAAAGATAGGATTTTCGTCCTACTCAGTAATGGTGGATATTTTATCCTTTAACCCACTCCAGACGTCTATTGGAGTAATTTACGGGAAAAAGGGGTCTCTGTGAAAAGCACGGCTGAGTTATTCTAGTATCTAGCATTAAATTAGTACCTTACCCAACCTGGGCGCCATGTAGTGTAGTTCCTATATTCCCATTAGGCTCTGCGCATTAGAATAATATATCCTGTAGGTCTCTATCGAATATATTAGACTTCGTTGTGAGTGCCACCTAGCTCAGAGGTCACTAGAAACTTTTTCTAATAAACAATAAGAGATTAGTTTCTGACAACCGCATAAACATGACAACTTTGTTTCCCCAAGATTAAACCTATCTTCGGAGTCGTGGAAACAATAGAAAGATATTTTACTCAGTCAATCGTGCATGCTTCATTTCATCAGAGGTGCAGAGAAATAGAGAGACGGGCATTTTCAATAAAAGTATTTATTGAACAGTCTTCTTTCTCATGCAGAAGAAATGAACTGCCACAATCGTAATACTGGCTGTAAGGTATAATGCGTACAGCAAGAAGAGTATTATAAAATAATACTGTAAAAGCATGGTATGGTTTCTAAGCCATAAAATACATACATAAATAAGTAAATACTAAAAAGTACTCAACTGGTGTTTCTAAAATACGCCTACCCCGATGTACGTAACCTAAGTCTAGTACGAAGGAAGAATTAAGTGAGGTGTAGCATAAATGTAATATACTTTGCCAAGAATCTATCCAAGATTTCTCTTAGGGTCTAATCAGCTCCGTAACTTGGTTTAGAATGAAGGAGGTCTGGTATTTCTCTGAATCAGGACTCGATTTCGCTTGGAAACACTGGAGCTGGATTTCTTGGCAAGAGAAAAGACAACGTCTCTCTCAGTGTGTCAGCTGGAGGGTCGGCTTCCTTCGGCACTTCCTGTAGCGAGCTGTGTCAGACAAGTAGATAGTCGAGCTGCTAGTCGAGCTGCTAGATAGTCGAGCTGCTCTAAACCACTGTGTGTTTGCTAGGGCAAGTGTGGGCCTATTTATACCTTGAAGGTGCTGAGTTTGATGTAAAGTTGGACATAATAAAGTCATCAAAGAATCGCACTTCTTTGAAATCTCCATGAGTTCTTGGACAAATCAATATTCAAGCAAGGGGAAGTCCCTAACTGCTGAAGCTGAGTTTTCTAAAAAATCGCTGTGGCTTTTCGGAACTAGTGGAAGTATCCATACCTGTATTTGGACTGCATGGGCTATGTCTAAATATGGTTATGATTTCTATGCCTACATAAGGGCATGAATCGGGAAAATTACACTAGGGCCCTAAAAATGCTATACAACAACCTGTTTATATAGGCAAAGGATATTGCTCCTGTTCGGGATATCATATTGGTATATTATATATAGGAGTTAGCATTACCTCATACCTCATAGATGCAATAGGTTTTCTCAGAGGTTGATACATCTTCCAATCCTTGGCCCTGGCTTTAAAGGCTGATTGGAGGGCCAGGACTTGATACCCTGTGGGTAATATAGTCTAGTTTGAATTAACTTCTAACCTCAATGGGGGAGGGGGGAATTCAGGGTAATTAGCATTGCTGAGATGTGAATATGTTTACTAGAGTAGCAGAGTTGAGTGCTGCTCTGAGAGGTGCAGGGTATTTCTTAGAATGCCAGTCACAAGGTCAATCTAGTAAGTTATGTCTTGTGAGGATGAGGATTGGAATGTAGTCTTGAAGTTATCAGCTGTAATGAAGTGCTTTATTTATTGGAGGAGTCTGATTTGGTATTATGCATTCATAACAATGAGATTGATGTGGGCATATACATTTAGATTCTTGTCCAGGGGGAATCTCAGGGATCTGAACAATGGTTGGCTTACAATTGAGAATATTTGGTGTATCTAACCATGTTTGTATAGGAGTGATGATGTGATGAGGTCAGATTAGAAGTAATCTCATCTTCTCTCCATTCAATTTAAGGTGATATCGGCTTCTTCCCGATTCTTCCCAGCATAACGTCATCAGTGGGGGAGACCTTCAGGTATTGTTGTGTGTCAATGGCAGTGAAAAATGCCTGACAGTTTAAATGCTGCTGACAAATGCAAAACAAGAAGGCTAAATCACCCTTATCTAATGACTCTCCTTTTGTGGTTTGTGTATTCCTTCCAGACAGTGGCACAGAGGTAACTTGGGTGTGTATTGGATGGGCCATCCTGGCAGGATGACTGGTGAGAAGCTGCACATAGCCCCATGTTGCACTTCAAAGAGCTCTGAAAGTGCCTGCCTGACTGCCATCACCCTTAGACAGCTTGGATTCTCGACAGGGGAAGAGAATAACTTTCCAGAACCTGATGAAGGGGTAGGACAGGGGGTCCATACACAAAGACTGAAACCTGGAATAAATATTGCACTTCAAGAGTCACTCATCAATACACTCCTAGACCTGTGGAATATTTGAAAGAAGAACTGCCATGTTGCCCTGCTTCCAGAAGGACTGCCATACTTCCCTGCTGCTGAAAAGACTGCTTTGCTACTCTGTTGCCTGAAGAAGGATGTCCGACCTGTTCCGTGAACCCAGAACCAACAGTGTGACTCCAAGAGCTAGTTGACTTGCCTCCTGTGTGACCTACAGGGACATAACAACCCTGCTGCTGGCCTCTGCTTTAGTGAGTCCTAACCCCCAACTGATGCCCCTCAGGTCCTAGACCCTTGAAAGTGGTACTGCTTCTACAATAGTCCAAAATCTGTGATTTAGAAACATTTCCACAGAAACTGCCCTGAGAACTGAGAGGTGACTAGGACCTACCTGCAAACTAATCTGCCGAAAGTGCATTGCTAGTTAGACTAACTTCTCTGCAGCTCCTGCTATGTTCTTCACAGCAGCAAATCTCCTGAGGGACCTCCTGTTGGAGGTATCTGGTCTCTAGGATCCTTTTTTGGCCAACAGCCTATCACCTTGCCCTGGTGGATGAATCCAAGCTTCAGAGAAACTTCTAAGTTTGAAGCTAGAACTATCCACTGGGTTCAAAGACGGCAAGCATCCCATCGACAACCTCGTCAGCCTAAAAGTCCAGCTCATTCTGCCTGAAGCTTTTCCCACCATCGTCAACAGCTTCACGAAGACTTCATCCAGCAGCTCCCCATTGTCAATGACTTCCTTTGGGCTACAGCCTGTTCCTCTGCCCCCCTGAGACTCTGGCTTCACCAGAACTTTCTTTTTAAATTCCTTCTTAGTCTGAAGGTGGCCGAGACGGGCTCATTCCACCCATTGTATCCAACATGCACTCCACCACAGTTAGCTTTAACTTTGACCATGCCTTGCATGACTAGATAACAGCGGGTGGCACTTTGATACTTTAGGTGCTCGATTGCACTTTAATAATTCATAACTCTAGTTCTACGGTTTCATGTGTTTTGTTTTGTGTATTACAGTTTGCTATATTTTTCAAAATTGGTTTGAGATTTTTCTTTCGTTTGCCATTCATTACTGTTTGAGTGCTGCATACATATTTTACACATTGCCTCTAAGCTAAGCCTGACTGCCTTGTGCTTAGCTACCAGAGGGTTACACATAGGTTAATTTAGTAGCTTTTGTGGTTCCCCCTGACAAGGATTGTGGTTGTTGCTTAAGTAGGGCTTCCATCCTCTCAACTAATAACCCAGTTTCCTACAGAGGGTGAGCATTTAAGAAGAAATAGCTGGCCATTATCTTAGGAAGCTGTCTGATTTTTGATGCTCAGTCTATCGACAAATACCCAGTGCTGTAAGAAAGAGAACACATCAAAGGCTTACTAATGGATGCTTCTCTGGTTTAACTCCCCAAAGGTTTTTTGGCTGTACCAAAGCACTTCCTGCACCCCTGATTCCACAGCCACTGTGCATAAGGCCACCTCCAATTGCCAACTCTGCTGCACGGATATACATACGGTGAAAACACGCTTTTCAAATCCTGAAAGCATAAACTTGAAAGTGTTCTGAACAGTGACAGCTCCTCCGCTAAGGTGGAGGAGCGTCGCCCCACTGCTCGCGGAGCAGTGTAAAAGAAAAAAGAAAATGATAATAACATAAATTGTTATCATTTTATTTTTACTATCCTCCAGAGTCAGATGGGGCGGAGCCGGGCTCCTGTGACGAGGGAGGAGGAGTGGTTGCTGCACTCTAAAGTGTGCATGATGGTTTTTCCAGACGTTTTGGCCTCGCCAAACCATCATGTACACTTGGCATGTTCTCCCAGGTTGCAACAGCCTGGGTGGAGAACTTTCCCAGACTCCCATTCCTGATCTGAGCGCCGAACTGCGGTGCTCAGACTAATCACAACGCTACGTTGCAGCATTTTGATTGACTCAGTGGAGCCTGGGTGCTTCCTTCTTTCAGCTGGAGCGGAGGGACGACATGGGAGAGATGGACAAGAGACGTGGCGATCAAGTACGTGATTTTTTTTTAAACCTCCTACACCCCCATCCCCCTCCCTGCCTTGGCATCCCCATACTGTACCGGCCACCACTGGGTCTGAATATACTACTACTGGATCATGCAGTCTTGTTGATACTATGTGCTTCTCAAAGTAAACTTTTACTAATTGGACCAACATTGCTCATGATTTCGAAAATATTTTCATTTTATTTCTGTGAGCCTATAACATTTAATCCAGGACCTGAAGGAACGTGCCAGAGCAATTAAAATATAAGACTGTCAGTCTTTTGTAATTGCACTGTAGCACACTTGCATATTTGAGATTTTATCTTTCTCAACGTCAAGTTGTCTGCTTTATACGAGTGAGCCTGTTTATTTCGGTTAATGTTAATAAAATAGATGGTAGAAAAAAATGAATGTGGTGTCCATTTTCCATTTTCTGGTAGACCTGTCTGTCTGAAATCAAAGTACAAAGAGTAGCTTTGTCTGAAACACACAGTTTTCATACCCAAGGTTTTTGTCTATTATTCAATTATTTTGAATGTTTTATATAGCTCATAGCAAAACCATTGGTGGTTGACAGCGAGGCATTTTTGTAGCAAGAGTAGGAAAATGAACAGAACAAATAACAGAACAAATCGCCACGCAGGAAGCCAGAAAAAGGATGGTTAGATGGTAACTGTGTGAGCAGCGAGGCTGTGCCATGCATGCAGTAACCGACCTTCTGTCAGCGACGGAGAGATCTGACGCTACAGCCCCTGGGCATTCAGACAGCTGGGGCTGGTGGCAGTGGCACTGAAATTAATGTTGCGAGGTTATTACAGCACTTCCTGATAATTTCTGAGGAATTAAGCTTGAACATCAGCTTTAAGAGGCTTTGAAATGTTCTTTATTCATGACATGCTTGCTGCTTGTTCAAATGCAGTGAGTTCAAGTGTCAGCCATCTTCCTAAGGTAACCTGCTGCTAATTCTTCTCCAATGAAAATCTGTGTTTACCTTTCATTACAATGACCGCAGAGTGAGCACCCTGGGATGCCCTCGCGCTGGTTCAAGAGAGTGTGAAATGAGAACGTTTTTGCCGCACTCTTGTAAATGAAAACATTAACTGAATTTGTGTACTTCAAAATATACCAGCAAGAGAAAGTACAAATGTGGCATATTTTCTCTTAATTTTGTAGGCAAACTATGCTAACTCATTTTACCATGGTGATGGATGGAATGCAAAAAAAATGGATTGGGATGCTGCCCGAGCAGTGGCTGAGATTAATTCAAGTATTCCATCCACCACCATTTTATTTTTCCATTTGATGCCCTAACTATGCCAGGTATGCTCAGATGTGGGTTTTGGGTTCACCGTGCCATTAGAACCAAGCGATACCTAGTTGAGCAGACCTAATTAGGGCGAAACCGGTCATACTTTGCTTGTGTTCTGGTTCAAGGAGGACCTAGTTTGGCAGTTCGGCTAAACTGTTCCCATGAGGAGCAAGGTCAAGACTGATTTGCATATGACTGGATCCTAGCTGAGCTGGCATGGTGGCTGAAAAATGATGGATTGGGATGCGGTCCGAGGAATCCCAGTGACTGACATTAATTCAAGCAATCCATCCATCACCTTGTTATTTTTGCATTTGATACCTTAAATGCGCTGGGTATGCCCAGACGTGGGTCCCAGGCTCACTGTGCCACTGGAACCAAGTTATACCTGGCTGAAGAGCCCTTACTAGGGTGAAACTGGCCCTAGGTTACTTGTGTTCCAGATCAGGAAGGACCTAGCCTGGCAGTTCAGGATGGACTGTTCTCATGTGGAGCAGGGCCAAGATTGATTTGCATATGACTGGGTCCATAATGGGAATTATCAGGCCAGGCAGGGCAATCACGTAAGAGCTTGAAATGCTCCACCAATCATATAAGAATTTTTCCTAATAAAAGAAGAAAGTAACACATTTTAGAAGGACTTATAGGAGATAGCCGAAAGACAGTGAATTTTGAGAAAAGAATCATCATGATTAATCGGAGGATGTGAAACAGCAGAGAAGGACATAAAGGAGTTAATTGAAAGTGAATTAATTTTGAGCCCTGATGACGTCCAATGGTGGATGAAACGCGTAGGCTGATGTACTTGTATGATATGAATTTTTGGATTGGATTGCCTTGAGAAGATTTGTTTATGGAATAAAAACAGAACATTTCTATAAAGGAAACTTGCCTATGGAATTGGGGCCATATGTAGGTATGTGTTTTGCGATTGCAAAAGTGCGTGATGCGATGTAGGTAAGTATTGTGCCACGCAAAATTGCTAATCGCAAAATTAGCAATAAGCAATTTTGCATGTCATGGATTCTGCGAATTAATTTGCAAATTAGCAAGCTGCGTCCCAACAATTGCGAAAATCACAAATACCATCACGCAAAATGCGAATTCACAATTTGCTATGTAGGTAAAAATCGCAAATTGTGATTCTACGAAAATCGCTATTTTGCACTTCTCAAATACAACCAACTCAGAACAGGTGGTAAACAGGTGCAACCTATCTAAACTGGCCCACAATGCCACAGCGGCTTCTCACAATGGCTGGGCTTTATGTAATAGCCAGGAGGCTGCGTATCCGGGAGGCTGGAGAGAGAAGAAGACGCCAGGAGAGGATCTACAGGAGACGCACAGAGGAGGACTCCGTGTGCACTACAGGCTGCACCCAGAAAGTATCCTGGAACTGATAGAGGAGCTGACACCCATGCTGGAGCACCCCACATACAGGGCACACACCATTCCCACACACATACAGGTGTTGTGCTCACTGCACCTCCTAGCATCAGGGAGTTTTCAGGGGGTAATAGCCGCAGTAGGAGGGGTCTCACAGAGTGCTTCTTCGCACTTTTTTCACTCTTTACTCGTTTCAAAATGCTTTATTCAGTTTGTACAAGTACAACCATATAGCAACATACATCAATACAGTTAGAAATCATAGTTATGTAAAATAATGAAACGTTTAAAATTACATCAATATCCATGCCAATCTTGAAGGTATATCTCGTTTGTATACAGAGTTAAATTTGGTCACTATATATTATTTAGCAGCAGTAAAGGTTTAGTGCAAAAGACGCCAAGTAATAGTGCAAAATCGGAAAGACCTGTTATAGCCATAAAGTGCAGTTGGCATGTGCAAATATGCAAAGTTATAAGTAAGTGCAACGTTTGTTTGGTCACTTAGGTATTTTAGCAACAATTTGTATAAAAGTTTGTACAAACGTTAGGGCAAAAAGTGCAAAGCCGGAGAACAATCATTACCATAGATACATTCAACAGATAAATATACAGAGTAAATATAAAATTCATATAGGGAATGCACATAGCTCAATAATATCTCGCAGTTAGTCATAAAATGTAGTAACCTACAGGGGTAACAAAAAGAAATCATATAATAATTGATTTCCTATGCCAAATACATTTTAAAATATAGGTGGCCACACGGTAACACACATTCGGGGAAGCCAGGTTAAACAACAGTTGCATTGCAGCTCTTGTATTGAACGTGTTGTGTTCTAAAAATAATTGCTTCAAGTAAAACTTTCTAAAACCAGTATAAAAATTACAAAAGAGTAAAAAGTGGCAGATACTCTGTTTGGATTTCCCATCACATGGGCACAGACATAACCCGGGTTTTTTTACAGTAGGGAAAGCCACCAAATGGTGGATTATACCCAGCCTCAGGCGTGCTAGAACAAAGCGATGGGAGTTAATGCTAACAAATGTAAGATAAGATGGGAATCCTCTGCTAAGATTATACTCCAGATACAAATTGAACATACTTTGCATAGCATATTCCTTCATTCTAGTCCCTTTTGTGTGATCCAAATAGGTGGTTTTAAGGTCACGCTTCGTTAAAATCGATTCTGTTAAAATATCTTTAAAAATGTCTTGACCAAAAAGGATCTTGTACCAGGAGTAAATGTGTTTTAACCAGGGGATTTTCGAATGCCAATCCAATTTAATACAGTCCAAAATTACTTCGTGGGTAAACCTAGTTTCTTCTTTGGCCCATATGGACCGCCAAAGATAAAGGGGACGCAATGCAATCAGGTCGGTGACATAATTTATGCCTAGCTCTCTGTGGGTGATCTCATTTGACGCTGAAACAGGGAGGCATAGTAGTCGTTTCAGGTACCTGTTTTCCTCTTGCTGGATGGATAGGGCAATCTGGGAATTATATCCCCATATCCCCGCTCCATATAGGGCAGAGGACATGCACCTCGAGTTGTAGATGGAAATCATCTCTTTGATTCTAAGACCCCCCAGTTTAGAGGCGAATCTGAAGATGCAATTTGTATTTCTAGTCATCTTCATGCCAACACAGGATTGCTCGTTTGCCCATCTCCCATCTCCTGAGAAGGTAATACCTAAATAACAAAAATGTTGAACAGACTCAAGTTTATCCCCATCTAAAAAGAATTGTTTATTTTTCTTTAGTTTCTTACCACAGGTCATGGTCATAGTCTTACCCTTATTAATTTTAAGCTTTCTGCCCTTAATAAAAATGTGAAATTTCTCAATTAGCTTTTGCAGCCCATTCGCGGTCCTGGAGATCAGGACCGCGTCATCCGCATATAAAAGGACGGGTATTTGTTTTCCATTTATAATGGGGGCATCAGCATAAGATTCTTGTAAAAATAGATCAACCTGGTTTATAAAAAGGGAAAATAAAAGGGGAGCAAGCACGAACCCTTGTCGGATCCCTCTGCCAATTTTAAAAAAGGGGGTGCATTCACCATCAGATCCGAATCTGACCTTACTCGAAAGACTGCTATACATTCTGGCCAGG
Organism: Lissotriton vulgaris; assembly: GCF_964263255.1. Lineage (NCBI taxonomy): Eukaryota > Metazoa > Chordata > Amphibia > Caudata > Salamandridae > Lissotriton > Lissotriton vulgaris. The sequence continues at coordinate 1,105,964,054 of NC_141693.1, forward strand.
AGGTGGATGATTTCAGGTGGTGCGCCTATGGCAAGTAGTGTTGGCCAGAGCAGTGCATGTTCCACTAGATCGAATGCGGAACTTAGATCGGCAAAGCACATACACAAATTCCCCTCCTTGGCTTTTGTGTACTTGCCGATAATAAGTTCAAGGTTCACGCACTGCTCCATAGTTCCTAGACCTCTTCGAAATCAATACTGAATAGGTGAAAGGACATTTTTGTCTTCGGCCCAGGACTCTAATCTTACTAGAAGCACGCGACTCAAAATCTTTAGTGACGAGTCTAAAAGTGAAATTGGGCGATAGTTTCGTGCTTCGGCCCTTGAACCCTTTTTGAAGAGTGGCACTAAGATGGATTGGCCCCATGAGGTTGGTAACTTATCCTCGATTGCAGCATTAAAGTAGCGTGTTAAAATAGGGGCCCATAAATCAATCTCAGATTTGAAGAAGTCCACAGGGACCCCGTCTGGGCCCGGGGCTTTCCCCCCCTTACTCTTCTCAATTGCCTCAATCACCTCATTTAAACTTACCGAAAACAATAATTTCTCCCATTTAAAACAGGTTGGTGTATCAGTTAAAACATTAAAATTTGAAACAGGGATAAAATCAGTGGTAAAATCAGAATTAAAAATCCCGGTGAAGTGTGCTATCCAGGCCTGACAGCTGGCATGCGAGGTTAGTTCAGGAATGTTATCGTTCTTCAAGAACGGACTATTTATAGTGTCCCAAAAAAGTTTATGATCTTTGGTATCAGCAGCCTGATCTAGTTTTGCCCATGCCTCGTCCTGCAATTCCTTCTTCCTGCTGGATAGTGCAGTTTTGTAATTATGACGCTCTTCCCTGATCTTACAAGAGTCTCTTGGTGTGGCATCAAGCGAAATTTTTAACCTTTTTAATGACTGAGCACAATTGTCATCAAACCACGCCGCCTTGACTTTTCTTGGTTTCCGGATTTTACGTGTCAGGGATTTCTCAATAGCTTTTGTTACTGTTAGGAATTTAGATAACAGGGTTCGTGGGCATGGATTCGGGATAAGCAGTACTCAATCTCTCCACAACAGTTTGTGATCACATTAGTAGCAAATTTAACAGGGTCGACTTTTGTCCATTTCACCCTCATCCCATTCGGTCTTCCTACAGCAATGTCCTGAATTGGTTGACCATAGGTGTTCCTTTTGGTTCCCCAACCCAATAGTTCGACAGTTACACTGTTGTGATCACTGACCGTTTGTTCAATCACCCAAACATTGATATAGGCTACAGAACAAGATACCATAATATGATCAATAAATGATTGGCTATTCCTTCCATGGAATGTCGGACATCTAACATTGTTAGCGTTCTTATTGCATTCAAGGAGTTCCAGGTCGTATTTAGCCAATAGGTTATTCAGAGCGCTACCAAAGTTGTTGTGCGGGAAATGATTATGTACACATGTTGTTTCCCTTCCCGAGTACTCCTCCCTATGGCCACATGCTCCCTTGAGTGCGTGAGTACATGATTTGATGTTAAAATCTCCTACCCACAGGATGGCAGCTGGTTTAGGTGTACTTAGTAAAATTGCATCAATGGCCCGCTCTATATCGGAAATAAACATACCCTGTTTGTGCCCCGCAATATTGCTATAAAAGTTCACTATTATTAAGTCTCTGTATCTGTTGTGGGCCAAACGTAGGACGGAAGCATGTTCTCCTAAGACTACATGGTCACTAACACAGAACTCAGTCAGTGCGGTAGATATCAAAGTCACAAGACCTCCCTTGGCTCGACCAGCCTTGGAAGCCACAGCCAGCACATTGAAGGAAGTATAACCCTCAACGTGTACTTCGGCCCTATCCCAAGTTTCTTGCAGGCAGATTATATCATAGCCCTGTTTAATAAAACCGGCCCATATGGGGGTATTTACCTTAGAAGCTAACCCCGCTATATTCCATGTAATTGCTCTCAGGGTCTCTTCCGAGGCTACTTGTGGTGGGTCGGTAACTGTTATGGCTGGTGGTATTTTTGGGTTTCCCAGACAGTTTTCAGCAATACATGTGGTGACGTCTATCACGGTTAAATCATTAGTGCTTATTACAGGAGTGTCTGTTGGAGGTACCTCAACTGTATTACCGGCCATTAACATAGGGGCCTCGCTTGTAAGTAGTTCTTCAACAGGGGTATTCTCGAGTCAGTCATTTTCGTCTAAGGAATTAAATATCTGAAATCTGTTTGATGTTGGGACTGCAAATTCACCATAAATATTAGTTCCTGGCCCAATGGCATTATAGTTATTAAGATAATTGGGGTTTGGCATTCTGTATAAATGCATGGGAGTTTGTAGAGCATGCTGATTATTTGGGTCATGGAAGGTCAAGGGGTACCCAACAGATTGTGCTGGTGCCTGCTGTACAAGTGGATAAGGCGTGTTAATTGCTCTAGGGTGTTTAAAGTTCTGCACAGGAATCTTGAATCCCACCAGATTTCTATAGAAGTAGTCCAATGGGAACAGGGTGGTATTGTAATCATTGTCTGATGGGATGGGCGCGTTCAAGATGGAATCTCTTGCCCATTCGGTGGTTTTATAGTTAATGATTACACAATCCCCGCTAATTTCCTTTTTGCTAGGGCCCACCCACCCTACCCTTTGGGTTGAAAGGATCTGGCCTGCCCCACTTAGGGGGAATCCACAATTATGGACAAGCCAGTGTAAAATTTTGTTTTTGAGTGTTTCACTGTTTTCAAATTGGGAGGGTTTAAGTTTTGGGACATTGGCAAGAATTGCCACGTATTGCCTACTTTCTGGTGGGAGGTTGATCACAGCAGGAATAATATTATTATAGTAACTACGTGCTGGTAGATTCCCGCTTACTGAAGTGTGACCCGTAGACACTTCTCCTCTTACCCTGGAAGAAGAGGAAGTTGAAGGCCCGTTGATGGTATTGCCTGGGGTATTGGTATGTGGATTTGTAGGCTTACCGGAAGCTGTCATAGGGGTCGCATTCCTGGCGGATGGAACCTGTGGTTTGGTTGTGTTAGAGACAGTTTTATTAGCCTTATTCACAGTCGTTACATTCAGGGCGGTTTGAGTAACTTGTGGACCCAGATGTTCAAGCATGTCTAATTTAGCTAAGCCCAATTTCTCCAGATTTTCCACCTTTTTACATATCTGCTCGAGTTTATCATTTAGGGGGGCAATAAGGAGTTTCATAGCGTCCATAATGTGACCCATTATAGACTCCCCATTGTCTATGATTCCCAAATTTGACTGTGGTGGTTCTCTTCCATTGGTCTGTTCTGATAGTGGTAAAGTTACCTTCTTTCTTCTACCCCTTTGTTTGGCACACCCCCTGCTTGGGGCCGGTAGTTTTCTATTATGCATGCGTCTAGATCTGCGATGGACAGGGCCGCGATTGATCGTACTATCGACACAGCTTTTATCAGGTGAGACAATTGTGTGGATAGGATCTTCATTATCGCAGGAAATCAGGATTGCACTGGTCTCAGGCGCCTTACTAGGCTCCGGTTCCTCGGATGGTGTTGCGGTAATCTGCAAATTAGGAGTTAGGGACAGCCGGTTATCCCTATCTTGAAATACTGCCGGGAGCGTAGGGGGATCTTCCACAGGGGTTGGCACGGCCCCGGGGAGACCTGTGTAAGATTGCATTAGGATAGAGTCATTTGATAATGCTGTCACATTTATATTATGTTCATTACTGTCGGCAGATTGTGATATCTGCTGAATTAGACAGGTGCTGGGTGGTAGCGACAATCGTCTCTCAGTATTTTCTATGGCGTTCGCTACCACCACAATTGTCTGTTGGAGCATGCGATCAATTGCGGTTAGTGTTGGTAACGGTGTTTTAGTTTGGGCGGTGTTCCTTGTAACAGAACATGTATGAATGGGCGTTTTTTTTGTCGTGTTCTTAGCGGTGGATTTTGGCTCCATGGGGGCCATTTACAGTATGCTTATGCAACAAATACGTAATTACCTTAGCGATCGTTAGCAGATCGACCAGGGGGTAGTGCCCATCCCAGTCTCTGAGGGCCACAGAGGGCCCGCCCTTTGCCCGGGCTTAGCCCCGGGCACGGCCCCGCGCGCGGTCCCGCGACGCGGGAAGGCCAGCCCCTTTAAAGGCGCCTCCGGGCGCCAAGCCTCGACGCGACTTCCGGTCCTGTCGCGGAGGCTTCTGGGGACTGTAGTCTCAACTCCCCCGCTCTGCGGCAGTCCCGATGTTGGAGGGCTGCGGCGGGGGGAGGAGACAGCAGGCGCAGTGGTGGACGCTCGAGAACCCTTTCAGGCGAGGCTGGCGGCAGGTCAGGGTCCCAGGAGACGAACAAGCGTGCAGGTTGGCACACGCACTGGTCACAGCAGATTTTGGCGCTAACACCCCGCTCCACCGCAAGGCCAGCCCCTTTAACGGTGCCTCCGGGCGCCAAGCCTCGACGCGACTTCCGGTCCTGTCGCGGAGGCTTCTGGGGCCTGTAGTCTCAACTCCCCCGCTCTGCAGCAGTCCCGATGTTGGAGCGCTGCGGCGGGGGGAGGAGACAGCAGGCGCGGTGGTGGACGCTCGAGAACCCTTTCAGGCGAGGCTGGCGGCAGGTCAGGGTCCCAGGAGACGAACAAGCGTGCAGGTTGGCACACGCACTGGTCACAGCAGATTTTCTTTACTCAATGCTATGATGCAGAGGATGCATCACCTCATCAAATTCCAAAACACACAGCAGGAACTTTACCAAACGAAACAAGATTTTTACCAAATCGCTCAATTTCCCCATGTGATTGGCTGCGTAGACGGAACCCATGTCGCACTGTCCCCCCCATCACACAATGAGTATGTTTTCAGAAACAGAAAATCATACCATTCTTTAAACATCCAGGTAGTCTGCAATGCTAAACATGTAATCACAGATATAGTTGCAAAATTCCCAGGAAGCACTCATGATTCATTCATATTTCGACACTGTGGCTCACATCGCAGACTCACAAATGGCGAGTTTGGAGAGGGATACCTGCTAGGTAATTGTATGGCACAAACAAACACTAGTATGAAATGTCTGAACTTGCAGTACCTCACTAAACATCAACATACTTTATCCCTGCAGGAGACAGTGCATCAATCAATCAATCATAACACTTGTATAGCGCGCTACTCACCCGGAAGGGTCTCAAGGCGCTTGGGGGAAGGGGTCTGCTACTGCTCGAACAGCCAGGTCTTTGGTTGTCTCCTGAAGGCGAGATGGTCCTGGGTCAGCTGAAGGTGGATGGGGAGGGAGTTCCATGTCTTGGCCGCCAGGTAGGAGAAGGATCTGCCTCCGGCGGTGGCTCTACGGATGCGTAGTACGGCGGCGAAGGCGAGGCTAGTAGACCGTAGCTGGCGGGTCGGCGTGTAGAAGGTCAGGCGGTTGTTGAGGTACTTGGGGCCCAGGTCGTGGAGAGACTTGTGTGCGTGGGTGAGGAGCCTGAACGTGATCCTCTTGTTGACGGGGAGCCAGTGCAGGTCCCTCAGGTGGCCGGAGATGTGGCTGCGTCGGGGGATGTTCAGGATGAATCGGGCGGAGGCGTTCTGGATGCGTTGGAGTCTTTTCTGTAGCTTGGCTGTGGTTCCGGCGTAGAGGGTGCTTCCGTAGTCCAGTCGACTGGTGACGAGGGCCTGGGTGACCGTCTTCCTGGTTTCGGTCGGGTTCCATCGGAAGATCTTGCGAAGCATGCGAAGGGTGTGAAAGCATGATGAGGCGACAGCGTTGACTTGTCTGGTCATCGAGAGGGAGGAGTCCAGGATGAAGCCTAGGTTGCGTGCGTGGTCTGTTGGCTTGGGAGCGTTGCCCAGGGCTGGGGGCCACCAGGAGTCGTCCCAGGCGGAGGGCGATGGTCCCAGGATGAGGACTTCCGTCTTGTCTGAGTTCAGTTTCAGGCGGCTGTTCTTCATCTACTCGGCGATGTCTTTTATCCCTTCGTGTAGGCTGGTTCTGGCGGTGTCGGGTTCTCTGGTGAGGGAGAGGATCAGCTGGGTGTCGTCGGCATAAGAGATCATGTTGAGGCTGTGTTGGCGTGCGATGGCAGCAAGAGGTCTCATGTAGACGTTGAAGAGGGTGGGGCTGAGTGATGATCCTTGTGGAACGCCGCCGATGACTTCGGTGGCCTCGGATCGAAATGGGGGGAGGCGGACTCTCTGTGTTCTACCGGCGATGAACAAGATGATCCACTCCAGTGCCTTCTCTTGGATGCTGATGTTGCTGAGGCGTTGGACTAGGGTGCGGTGGCAGACAGTGTCGAACGCTGCAGAGAGGTCCAGGAGGATGAGTGCCGCTGTTTCCCCGTTGTCGTGCAGGGCTCGGATGTCGTCGGTGGCTGCGATGAGGGCGGTCTCGGTGCTGTGGTTGGCTCTGAAACCGGACTGTGAGGGGTCGAGGGATCCGTTCGTTTCGAGGAAGGCGGCAAGCTGTCTGTTGACGATCTTCTCGATGACTTTGGCAGGAAAAGGGAGGAGCGAGATGGGGTGGAAGCTTTTGAGGTCGGTGGGGTCCGCTGTTGGTTTCTTCAGTAGGGCGCTGAGTTCGGCATGCTTCCAGCTCTCCGGGAAGGTGGGGGTGTTGAAGGAGGTGTTGATGACGTCCCGGAGTTGGGGCGCGATGATGGAGTCGGCCTTGTTGAAGACGTGGTGGGGGCAGGGGTCGGTCGGAGATCCGGAGTGGATGGTGTTCATCGTGCGGGCTGTGTCTTCAGTGGTCACTGTGGTCCAGGTGCGCAGGTTGGCGGTGGGGGGTGTTGGTTCGACGGTTGGGAGCGTGGATGGTGCGCCGAAACTGTTGTGGATGTCGGCAATCTTGAGGTGGAAGAACGAGGTGAGAGAGTCGCAGAGATCTTGTGAGGGAGTGATGCCGTTGTTGCCGGTGCTGGGGTTGGAGAACTCTTTGACGATGGTGAAGAGTTCCTTGCTGTCGTGGGTGTTGTTGTCCAGTCGCTCCTTCAGTGTTTTCTTCTTGGTGGTGCGGATGAGCTGGTGGTGCTTGCGGGTGGCGTGTTTGAGGGCAGTCATGTTGTCAGTGGTCTGGTCGAGGAGCCAGGCTTTCTCGAGGGTGCGGCAGGTCTTCTTGGAGTCCTTGAGTTCGTCGGTGAACCAGGAGGCCTTCTTTCTTCTGGGTCTGCTGGGAGGGTTCCTCAGTGGTGCGAGGTCGTCGGCGCAGGCGGTCAGCCACTGCGTGAGGTTGCAGGCTGCTTCGTTGGGGTCCGTTGTGCTGGCGGGTGGGTTCTGGCTGAGGGAGGTGGTGAGTTGGTCGGCAGTGATCTTGCTCCAGCTTCTGTGAGGAACCTGTTGCGGGTGGTGGTGGGTTTTGATTCTTCTGAAGCTGAAGTGGACGCAGCTGTGGTCGGTCCAGTGGAGTCCGGTGGAGTGGCTGAAGGTGATGTGCTTGCTGGATGAGAAGACAGGGTCAAGCGTGTGGCCGGCGTAGTGGGTGGGGGTGTTGACCAGTTGCTTGAGTCCGAGGTTGGCGAGGATGTCCTGCAGGGCGGCGGTGTTGCGGTCCTTGTTGTTCTCCAGGTGGAAGTTGAGGTCCCCTAGGAGGATGTAGTCGGCGGAGGGGAGGGCGTGTGGGCTGATGAAGTCTGTGATGTCTTCGCTAAATTGTGTGCGTGGTCCCGGGGGTCTGTAGATGAGGGTGCCTCTGAGGGTCGTCTTTGGGTCGGTGTGAATCTGGAAGTGGAGGTGCTCGGCGTCTGTGAAGGTGTCTTTGGAATCGATCGTGATGCGGATGGTGTTCTTGTGGACGATGGCGATGCCTCCTCCGGTCTGGTTGACGCGGTCCCTCCTGATGATCTTGTACCCATCCGGGATGGAGACGGCGATGTCGGGGGCTGAGGAGACGTTCATCCAGGTTTCCGTGAGGAAGATGATGTCTGATGATGTTGTGTCGAGGATGTTCCAGAGTTCCACGGCGTGTCTGTGAACGGAGCGGGTGTTGAGCAGGATGCACTTGAGGTGCTGCTGGTGCTTGGTTTGGCAGGTGCGGTGCAGGTTCGGAGGCAGGTGAACTTGCAGGTTCTGCAGGTGAAGGGTTCGTGAAAGCGTTTTGGGGCGGCCCGGCAGCAGGCAGGGTCCTGGCCGGCATTGAGTGCGATGAGGGCGGTGGCATCGTAGGTCAGTCGGGTCGCCTTGCATCGGTGGGGGCCAGGGGTCCTGGCACCGGGCGCGGTCCAGGCGAGGACGGGCGCAGACGGGCTTGCCTTTGGCGCGCCTTCGGCGCACAATCGGTGTGCCCGCTGCGCGTGACCGCTGCACGTTCGCGTGAGCGACATAAGTGAGGAGCCGAGAGGGAGGAGCAGCTGGGTGGCGGGAGCGGGGCGGCGAATGGGCAGGAGGGGGGGGGGCGCCAGGAGTCAGAGGCAGGAAAATGGAGGTTAGAGGGCGGCTCAGCGACGGCTGGGTCGTCTTGGGAACGAGAAAAAAATAGAGAAAAAGAGGAAAAACAAATGAGGGCAAAACACACACTCAGGCGGAACACACAGTCAATGCAAAATGAGGCAGACGCCACACAAGGAAACAAGGGGAAAAAACAAACAAGTCACGGCACGGCAGAATGAGGCAGACGCTGCACACAGCAACGAGGGGAAAAAGAGACAGCCACGGCAGAGACACACAGGTCAGAGCAAATCGGAGCAGATGCAGTGGTGTGTGGGAGTGGCCTCGACTGGGTACAGGCACAACGGTCACAGTGCATATTCTGTGCGGGACTACATCCTCACACCCTATCTCAATCCATCCACAGCAGCAGAGCGCAGTTACAACACTGCCCACAGAGCCACAAGATCCACCATTGAGAGGACCTTTGGAATCCTCAAAAGCCATTTCCAGTGCCTCCATAAAAGTGGAGGTACCCTACAGTACAGCCCGGAGACGTATTGAAAGACTGTGGTGGCTACACAGCATCGCTACCAAGAAGGGCACCCCAGTGGATCTGACTGATGCAGACACATCAGATGAGGAGGATCCAGCTCCCCAACGCAGACTTGCAAATGGAGTCGGGGCAGCTGCCGTTCACCTGAGACGTGATGACATCACACAGAACTACTTTTAGGTGAGAAAAAAAGACCACATGTTACTTTAAAGAAATAGGTTTATTCCCTTAACTGCAGGATGTAAAAAGTCACACAGTGTGACTGTAACTATGTTGGTAGCACATGTACTTGTCCACACAGTGCCATCATAATAGTGAGTTATTGAGTCATCATGGCATGTGTTGCCTCACAAGATGCCATAGATGCATGCCGCCCCTTCACCTCCGGCGTGCATGCCCTGATACCCCTCCTTCAGCATGTGCATTTGCCTCACTGTTGTCATCCACAGCACTGGCCTGACGCCCACTCTTGTGCCTTTAAGTAGGAATTGGTGGAGTTGGTGTGCTCCTGCTGGACTGGCCATCAGTGTCCAAGCTCCCTGGTGTTCCAATTCCCCTCTGACGACAGCCCGCAGTTGATCCAGTGCATGTGTGACCTGCACCATGCACACGGTAACATCCTGGCAGCAGTGTGCCATCTCATGTTGCATGCTTATGCATCTCTGTGCTAGCATGGAGATCGTAGTCGATTGGCGGGTGACAGCTTTAGTGAACTGGTCCAGGCGAGTGTGTAGCTGATGTTGTTCCCTGCACCTGGCCTGCCTATCCCTTCTGTTCTCCCTCGGATTTCCTCCCCAAGTCTCAGCTCTGACATGTGGCAGTTATGTTGTGCTAGCTGGCACTGGATTGACATTATCCCTCTGCTTTGCAGGCACTGTACATGCAACATGTTGCCCTCCAGGCCTGCGAAGACCGAGTCTGTACCCGAGGAGACATTGCTGGTGGTGGCCCGTGCCCTCTGTCTTGCACCACTGCCAGTTGTGGTTGCTGTGCAGGACTGTGTTGTGCTTTGGGATTTGTGTTTCAGCAGCCTGTGTGTCCTCATCAGCATCCGTGGACTCTGATGCCATTACTTGTAGTGCAGGAACAAGTCTGCACCATTTGGGTTGCGCTGATGGTGTGTCCCTTGTGGCTCCCTGCCTCTCATGCCCTGCCCGGTCCTCATCTATTGCTGTGTCCCCCACTGCAGCCACAGGGTCCTGTGTTGTTGGTCCAGCTGAAAAAATGAAAACACACATGAGTTATGTGTCCCAAATTTTCAAGACATTAAAGTTCTTGTTACTACTAAGGACATGACTACTTGTCTATTTTTAACATTGCTAGTATGACTGTTCCCTATGTACCCTTTGTATGTGTCACAGGACCAAGTTTCAGTGCATGGGACTACATTTCCCATAATGCAATTCTGGGTGACCCTCAACACATGGACTGGATTTCTAATCATGCATGGGTATTTTGGGCTGTGAGTGGGATGGGTATGTTTTTGGGATATTGGCATGCATCTTACCTTCTGTGGTGTCTCTATTTTCGGAGCTGTCAAGATCAGTCACACCCGTCACTAACTCAGGCATGAGTGTGCCCTCCACCAACTCGGATCTGGAGCAGTTGAGGTCCCACCTCCAGTCGTCTTTGCCTCTACCAATCTGGTGGCCACCCTCTCCTTTGATCTCTGCCTCATGTCGTACCACCTCCTCCTTAAGTCCTAAGTGGTACTGTGGGTTACGCCTATGGCATTGACCTTTTCTTGGATCTCACTCCAAATATTTCTTTTCCTAGCCTTCGGAACACGGTGTGAGGCTTTCCCAAAACAGGAGGTCATGTTGCCTCACAACCTTCTCAGTCAACACCTTGAGCTCCCTCTCTGAGAACTTTTGCTTTCTCTTCCTGCTGTGTTCCTCAGCCTGCTTGTCACCACCCTGGGATTTCCTTTCAGCTTGTGTGAGTTGCAGAGACCAAACCACACTCCCTCCTCACTGTCTCTCAGGCAGCAACTGACTCAGGAACAGGTGCAGGCAATAAGGTGCAGCATGGGCAGTCACACTTCCTGTTTGTGATGTCATCATTCTGCACCTGTATTGCTTTTTCCCGTTTTTGCGATTCCTTATTAGCGAATTCGGTAATAAGGAATCGCTATTTGAGTAATCGCACTTTGCTTCTGCAATTTTTTGGTAATCGCTATTTTATTTTAAATGTTTTAAGGTGCTACTTAATTGGGTGGCACAATAAATCCTGCAGGCCAACAGGTAGCATTCAAATTACAGGCCCTGGGTATATGGTGTACCACTCTATATTGGACTTACAAGTAAATTAAATATGGCATGATGTGCAAAATAACGATGGTCTGGGATGCAGCCCGGACTAATTGCCAGTGGCTGAGAACAATTCAAGCATTCCATCCATCACCTTTTGCATTGTTTCATATGTTGCCCTAAGTGGGAATGGTATGTCCAGACGTGGGTCCCGTGCACGGATCACTGACAGAATTTCGACCTCCTAAATATCGACCTACAGGAATATCGAGTCAACAATATCGAGGGCAAGAATATCGACATCCTATCTACAACATGGTAAGTACAAAAATATCGAAAAAATAATATAGATGTAAAAAATATTGATGTTAAAAATATCGTTTTTTTTTCTTTTCCTATATAAATGTAAAATAAAGTATATAACACTAATGCATTAAATATACATAGTTAAAAGTATCTAATAATGTTTAAAATGAATAAGTAATACATATATATTAATAATACATTAATTAAATATATACAGTAAATATATAATATATATGTACTGAACAATAAGTATTAATAATTATTTTACTAATTTATAAATTAATAAAATATATTCTAAATTACTAATACATTTACAAACATAAAACAATAACATAAATAAAATGTAACTAATATAAAAAATTAAATAAACATTTAATTTTTTTACAATTAATTATATAAAACGTTGGATAGCGTAAGGGTAAAAACTACTATTCCCACTCCAGAGAGGGGAACAGTAGGGAAAGCGTTGGATAGCGTAGGAGTTAAAATTACTATTCCCACTCCAGAGAGTGCAACAATAGGGAAAGCGTTGGATAGCGTAGGAGTAAAAAATTCTATTCCCACTCCAGAGAGTGCAACAGTAGGGAAAGCGTTGGATAGCGTAGTAGTATAAATTACTATTCCCACTCCAGAGAGTGTAACAGTAGGGATAGCATTGGACAGCGTAGGAGTATAAATTACTATTCCCACTCCAGAGAGTGCAACAGTAGGGAAAGGGTTGGATAGTGTAGGGGTAAAAATTACTATTCCCACTCCAGAGAGTGCAACAGTAGGGAAAGCGTTGAATAGCGTACAAGTAAAAATTTACTATTCCCACTCCAAAGAGCGCAACAGTAGGGAAAGCGTTGGATAGCGTAGGATTTAAAATTACTATTCCCACTCCAGAGAGTGCAACAGTAGGGAAAGCGTTGGATAGCGTAGGAGTTAAAATTACTATTCCCACTCCAGAGAGTGCAACAGTAGGGAAAGCGTTGGATAGCGTAGGAGTAAAAATTACTATTCCCACTCCAGAGAGTGCAACAGTAGGGAAAGCGTTGGATAGCGTAGGAGTATAAATTACTATTCCCACTCCAGAGAGTGTAACAGTAGGGAAAGCATTGGATAGCGTAGGAGTATAAATTACTATTCCCACTCCAGAGAGTGCAATAGTAGGGAAAGGGTTGGATAGCGTAGGAGTAAAAATTAGAGTGCAACAGTAGGGAAAGGGTTGGATAGCGTAGGGGTAAAAATTACTATTCCCACTCCAGAGAGTGCAACAGTAGGGAAAGCTTTGGATTGGTTAGGAGTAAAAATTACTATTCCCACTCCAGAGAGTGCAACAGTAGGGAAAGCATTGGATAGCGTAGGGGTAAAAATTACTATTCCCACTACAGAGAGTGCAACAGTAGGGAAAGCGTTGGATAGCGTAGGGGTAAAAATTACTATTCCCACTCCAGAGAGTGCAACAGTAGGGAAAGCATTGTATAGCGTAGGGGTAAAAATTACTATTCCCACTCCAGAGAGTGCAACAGTAGGGAAAACGTTGGATAGCGTAGGGGTATAAAATACTATTCCAACTCAAGAGAGTGCAACAGTAGGGAAAGTGTTGGATAGTATAAGCGTTAAAATAACATACTTATAAATAAAAGATTTTTTTAATAATAAAAATATAAACTATTAAATAAATATAAACCATATACAATACCTATACATAATTATAAAATACATGATTAGCGAAATATATTTAACCATAAATAATTTTTAAAAAATACAATTTTATAATATTTTATTACCAATTAATAATTAATTAACAATTATATTTTTACCAATACAATTATTTTTAATACATTACTAATTAATAGAATTTTAATTACTTCCCACCATATTTCCCTATAAAACCACTACCCACAACATAACACATTTATCCATTTATGAATTAATGAAAATTTATTAGCAATTAATTAAATTTTATTAACTATTAATTAAAATTAATTACCAATTAATTAAATTTATTTTATAATTCCTACTAATTAATAATTAATTTACCATAATTAAATTACTTCCCACCCTATTCCCCTATAAACCCAAATCCCGCTACAGAACATATATGTCAATTAATCAATTAATTTTTTTTTTTTCCAAATTATTAAAAATAATTACCAATTATTATAATTAATTAATTATTCCTACTAATTATTAATCAACTTACCATAATTAAATTACTTCCCACCCTATTCCCCTATAAACCCACAACCCGCTACAGAACATATATATCAATTATTAAATTAATTAAAATTATTTTCCAATTAATTAAAAATAATTACCAAATAATTATAATTTATTAATAAATCCTACTAATTAATAATCAATTTACCATAATTAAATTACTTCCCACCCTATTCCCCTATAAACCCACAACCCGCTCCAGTACTAAAACATACAATTTTCTTATAAATTAATTTATTATTATATAAAATTAATACACATATAATATTAGTTATTTTAAATACTTAAGTTAAACATATAACACATACATAATAAAAAACTATAAAATAATACAAATATCGATATTAGTGTCATTGAAATTAGTAACATCGATATATATGCTGTCGATATTACTAACTTCGATATTACTTACATCGATATAAAGAATTTCGATATTACTTATCTTAGGGTCGATATTCTGTCCTACGATATTCTTGCCTTCGATATTCTGCTCCTTCGATATTTCATACTCAATATTATGGTAGGTCGATATTTCCTACTCGATATTTTGACTGTGTACCCCCGTGCACACTGTGTCACTGGAACCAAGCTATAGCCAGCTGATGATCCCATAACAAGAGCGAAACCAGTCCTGGATTGCTTGCGTTCTGATTCAGGGTGGACCTGGCTTGAAAGTTCTGGCAGGATTTTTCCCACTGGAGCAGAGTCAAGACTGATTTGTATAGAGTTAGGTCTAAACTGAGGTGGCATGGTGTGCAACATAATGATGGACTGGGATGCGGCCCCTGGTAAATACCAGTGCCTGAGATTTATTCAAGCATTCCATCTATCACCTTTTGTATACATTTAGAAAGTTGTCATTTTCATGTCAGCCATTTAGTGACTGCAGCCTGTCTGGTTCACATTGCCTGGTTGTAGATGGTAGTTGGGCTTTGTGTATTCCTCCTAGACAACGACAATATACAATAGAGAGCTGAGGTGTACCTGGACAGGCCATCACATGAAGGATGGGAGGACAGAGCTCTGCACAGCATTACCTACACTTGAATAGGCTGAGTCCTGCCTCCACACAAAGGCCTGCATATCCCCTGTAATACGTCTGAAGCCAGGATAGGGAAGGCAGAATACCTGTGGTTTCAAAGGGAAACCTCCTGACACTTCTCCCACTTAAAAGGAAGGGCTAGATTTAAATATTGGACCCCAGACACCAACTTGCCAGTACACTTCTGGACCTGTGGATTCTCTGCTAGGAAGAAGGACTGCTGTGCTGCTGAAAAGCCTGCCCCTCTACGGTACTGCTCCTCTGAAGGAACTGCTGCCCTGGTGTGTTAACCTGCTGCCCTCTTGTCCAGGTAAGAAGGACTGGAGCTGCATCTGTTGAAACCCAAGATTCCAAAGTGACTCCAAGGGCTAGTTGGCTGATCTCCTGATTACAGCCTCAGAGACAGAAGGTTCCAGCAACCTAGACCTATAACCCAGCCCCTGTATTCTGCCATCTGTGAGTCCTATGCTGCCAAGTGGTGCCAACTCAGTCCTGAACCCCTGGATGTGAGCCTGAAGGTGCTCTGTCAGTCCATCTGTGGACCCAGCGAAACCGTTGCATCTCCTCTATGGAGCAGCGCAGGCTTGAGCAGAACTTCTTCTTTTTGGTGGTATTGGTTTGTCCTTGGAATGAATCACTGAAAGCTGATTTGTGAGGTTACCCAATGTTTGACTTACTGTTGAGCAAAACTGATGCATCGCCTCTGCAACAAGTGTTCTTTTGATGCAAGAACTCCGCATTGACCCCACAGCACTATTAGAACCACCTCAGTGTGAACCTTCCCTGACGCAGGCCCTCGCATCACAAATCCCTTGTCGACAGCAGCCTTGACAACAACATAGGTTCTCACATCACATCCTCACAGCTATCTGAATCAAGCCCATTGCATTGACTGGGCGACACATCCTCAACACCGGACTTCGCATCGAATGCCTGCACCAATGGAATCTGTAGCTAGAATGCAGGATCTTACATCGCAGCACCTCAGAACCAATGTATTGCTTCCGTACCTTAGCGCAGGACTGTGCAAAGCTTCGGAAACCAGAATTTAAGGTACTCTTATTCAGGGGGACTCGCTACGTCTCTGTACCCAGCCTGCTCTCCATTGAGGTCAGCCTGAACTTGTGACTTTGCCCAGATCCAGCGTGTGCAGATATCCCCGGTTGATGCGTTGCACTTTCTGGAGCTATTTTCAATGGAATCTTTAAAATTGCAAATCTCCTGTTCTACAGATTGGAGTTTTGTCATTTTGGTCTTGTTTTATTTATTAATTTATATTTATAAATTAATGTGTTGTGTTTTCTCTTTTATATGGTTTGACATGCTGCAGAACTACTTTACACATTGTCTCTTTGTTAAGCCTGACTGCAACTGTGTCAAGCTATCAGAGGATTGATCACAGGTAATTTGGGGTATACTTTTGCCTCACCCGGACAAGGATTGATGTTGCTCCTTGAGGAGGGTTTAATCCCCCCTCAACCAGGAACCCAGTTTCTCACATATTACATTGGAGCCCATGCTGAGCGGAAGCCTTATTTCCTCTCCTCTGCTCACTGACATTAACAAAGACATCCGGATATGCCGGATATGATCCAAACTCCCAGTTCACATTCTAATCAGGGTGGCCCTATTCAAAATATTGATCCCTTCATGTTCCTCTACACCCTAAGAACGTTCTCATTGTTGATCCCAAATAGCCAGCTAAAAAGCCTAACTGCTACTATTCTCTCATTCCTATGGGTGAACTGCCCTCCTTGCATTGCATTCAACAAATGTGGACATTTGTGTATGATGGAGGAATGAGGATGGTAGATGTATGCTTTTACTATTGGACATCTCAGTTTTTTGCAATCAATCTTTGGCTAAGAGGATAATGGGACAAACCAGCCTACCAAACAGAATTCTCTCTATCAGGCCTTGATAATATACTAATTATGCTTTATAGGACACCCATTCCCCAACAGTTCCCTGAGGTTACCTAAATTGTGCTCCAGGAGTGATGCTACAATTCATTGGCTGTGTCAGAGACTGACTCACAGATGTCAGACATCACAACAGGGGTGCCTTTTACTTCTCATGGTTTAGACAGGGCTAATTTGTAAGGGGATGCCTGAAACAAGAGAACAAGTAGTCCGTGTTCTAAACAACGACAATTGAACCTGCTTTCCTTACGTTGTTTCCTACCACATGCTTTAGACGTGTTCCTGCACATGTGACTAAAAGGTAATACATATCGCAGGAGGTCTAGGACGGCCATCTTGGAGGCCCCACCCTAGACTCATTGAATGTTATCCTGAGTCACACCGAGAGGTGGCAAGCTTCCATCAAATTCGTGTCTTCGAGGGACGTTTCTCAGCTGAATTCAGAGACTGGACTGGTCTCCAGGTAGGAGCTCTCCGGTGTTACCTTTTTCTTACAAATTGTGAGGATTATTCAAGCCATTGCAAGTTTTTTTTAAACAACCCAACTCTTTCAGTGCTGTACGCTGGAGTGATGCTCCAGACAGACTTTGCATTTGTAGACAGTGAACTGATAAATCAAAAGCTGAATAACTTGAGTAAAGAAAATAATTGTTCAGTATTTAATTTAAGGTTTTGTTAAATAAAAAGGAACATTCCATAAAAACGTCTGAAAGTAAGTCTCAAAGCAAGATTTCAATAGCTTCAGAAAAGGTCCCTGGAAGGCTATTTTCTGCACAGTCTGAATAAAGACGAAAAATAAAACCAAATACATTTTCGTTTTAATTTATGGGCGGTCAAAGGAGGCCCTCACTTGTGGTGAATTTGAACTGAGCATAGGACAAAGAAGACAATACATTCAAGAGAAGTTGGCTTTAATTTAATGGAGATAAAAAGACCTTACTCTGCTGTGAACTCTGAAACTTCTTAGAATAGGCTTTGTGGTATGTTTATGTAAATTGTTTGATTATTAACCCTTTAAAAGAATAGTGCTGTATAGAAGAGATTGATTAGACAAGAAAGCACTCATATTCTAGATGTGATCCAAAGACTAAGTGCAGATGTGGTTGGAATTAAGAAGAAAGCCAGCTAACATTGTTCTTTTTACATGTGAAAATCAGTCCGGCTAAATAGGACGAGTGGGTTGGTTTTAAACAGGATAATATTTCTTCTAACAGTATTATTTTCTTAACAGGAGCCATGTCTGAACAGGATACATGTAAGACCCTTGCCAATCCCTTTCCCTCACATTGCCACACTAGTGATCTGAGCTATAACAGCAAACAGGCTTGGCACTGCCTGGAGGTGGATCTGTTGAGCATCGCACTGAACCTAAGCATTCAAGGACCGTGACAACAGACTTCGTTATGGTAGGGCAGACGACGGAGATACACAGCAAAAATCTAAGGGGCACATTTTCAAACACCTTGCGCTGCCAGTACTTCACTTTTTGTGATGCACTGGCAGCGCATTTCTCTGCCCCATATTTACAAGAACAAGAAAAGCCACCCTGTGTAGGTTTTCCTGTCCTTGTAAATATGGCACCTTTACACGGAGCATTATGCGTGAAAGGGGCGTTCCGTGGGTATTCCCACGCAACACCCATGAAACCAGACACATTTCCAGATTTACGAGAAATCATAAACCTGAAATGCGTCAATATGCCGTAGCGACGCGCTAAAAGGAGAATGTTTTCATTTCTCCTAATTTTTTTTTCTCTTTTAATGCATGCTACATTCTACAGCTTGCATTGAAAGAAGAAAATGCCTGTAGTCATTGTTTTCATGCAGGAAGGTGCCCCTTCCTGCACAAAAACAATCTCCCCATGACGCAGGCATCCTTGCACCATGGTACAAGGGTGCCTGTGCGGCACATGGCAGCTGTTTGTGCGCCAGTGCAGGGAAGAGCACAGGAATGTGACATATCATTGTAAATAGCTCGCATTCCTGTGCCTTGAAAGTGGCTCTGCAGCACTTTCTTGTAAATCTGCCGCTTTGGGTTTAGCAAGTGGGGTATCATTTGCATTACAAACCTACGAGACATAGGGCAAGGAAAGCATATGAGGTCATTACAGAAGCTTCAAACTCACTTCACAGTGGCCAAAGCTCAATTTAGAAATATTCAATGTATCATACACTCTCTGGTCACCAAACTGAACTCTTAGATTTCCCAAAATACAATCCCTTAGAAGCTAAAATCTTTATGTCATGATTGAGTAAAGGACGGTTCACATATTTCTACGAAACCATGGTTATAAATTCCCCTTACTGATTCATGGCACTAAAACAAAAGTGGGAGGGATGGATTGGACCCCTTGATAATACAGACTGGTAGGAGGCTCTGATGGCCCCACGTAAGATTTGCCATATTGTCCTGACTTAGGCTGATCAAGTTAAATATCTTCATAGAATATACTTTACACCCAGACAGCTGTGGCATGTACACTTAATCGCCTAATTAGGAATTGTCCAAAAAAACCTCAGAACTGGCAGACAATAGAAAGAGTGGTGACCAGAGTCCTAGGGCGACAAGTTCCAATTACACCTGTTCCTGTTGGGATCCTTGATGACTTGGGAGGGACCTGTGTGGACTGCATGTTTATAAAAATGACTACCATAATAGCCAAAAGAGATATCGCACATGAATAGAAATTCCCGATACTACCCACAATACCACAGTGGCGTGTCTGCTATAGACTGGTGTGTGAAGCAGCAGGAATCCATTTACATAGCTAGAGGTTGCCCCCGCAAACATTCCAAGATTTGGGGCAAATTGTGGAAATATTACATAAGCATTTGCCGGCCGTAGGATGTATGCTGCTGATTAATCAAAGCAACACAGATGTGAATGCGAAATGCTTACTGGCCTGTTTATCAGTTGATGTATACCATTTAATAAAATCAATAAAGTTGATTAATAAAAAAAGAAAATAAGCACTAGTTAAAAAAGTGGTATATGTACAATTTGTACCTAGGTTTCCACTATTACCAGAGTCTAACTGGTCCTTATTACATTGATAGCACTTTTTCATGATTAACTGGTCGATATTTTGAGTTTTGCTGGAATTTCTGCCTTTATATCAGAGTATCACCTTTACGGTCTGATTACAAATTACTGTAGCTTTCAGAATGGCCTCATGTCTTCAATTCCTCAAAAAAGTAAATTGAGAAGTAGAGGGAGAGAGAAAAAGAGAGGGCTTTAAGTCAGCCCCTTTCAGTCATTTTGTTTCAAGGGTTTTTCATGGTTTGCGTTTTCTTCACCATGATTTCCCTCAAGATCATGCATTTTGTGAATTGTACATGGTCCCATGTGTACACTGATTAGCTTGTAGTGATGAGGCGTAATTTAGCACTGCTGTTAGGTTGCACAGCAAAACAAGACATTTCATATAACTGAAAAAGGGCA
Source organism: Lissotriton vulgaris (assembly GCF_964263255.1). Taxonomy (NCBI): domain Eukaryota; kingdom Metazoa; phylum Chordata; class Amphibia; order Caudata; family Salamandridae; genus Lissotriton; species Lissotriton vulgaris. The sequence goes on from NC_141693.1 coordinate 1,105,984,096, forward strand.
CAGTGTATCTCTCCTAATGCATTCTGTTCAACATATATATAGGCCCTGATCCAAGCTTCCATATTATGGTAGAACAAGATGGGGCTTGATAATGGGATATTCTTCTCAGGTAACCTGTGAGAATGAAACACAAACAAGCTGACTTATATATTGGAGGATGGAGTGGACTCAGTCAGGGCAATGGAGCACCAGTCTGCCAAATTTTGAAATGTCCGTCAGCCAACAGACATTTTACCCATTCACAGGAACTGCTGCCAGTGTATTTGATCTTTGCTATACTGCTCCGTGAACCAAAAACAAGATTGAGGCATACAGTAAAAATTCAAACCAATTTCTATTTTTAAAAAAAGTGTTTTTTTTTTGGTTTTGAAAATAAATCAAAGAAAACCCTGGACACAATGCTTCAATGTGGAAATTATATAGTCAAAGTCACTTTAAAGAAATTCTTGGCAGTCACCTACTGGTAATCCCTTATATGGCCATAATCCCGAAGCAAATGCTGGAATGTAACCTTTTTGTTTCTGCATTTTCGGCAGGTGGAAAACTGTCTGCAAATATTTTGCAGATACTCAACAGTCAGATAGGTATAATGCAGGATGTAAGAATCTGGCTGTTTAAATCTTGCGCTGCCAGCACAGGTGGCCTCACATTCTTTATAAGAGAGGGGTTCTTGCAGCTCCGACTCCCACTGCCATACAGAGAGAGGATCACTCTATCTTTTTTTAGGCCTAATATAAGGGAGATTGTTTAATACCACTTCTCCCTTCCAGCAATGCCTCTAATGTTTCAGGCACCAGACGCATTGAAGGGAACTCGCTACATATCTCCTGACTATATTGGCAAGCTTAGCGAATTATAGGAGTTTTCTGCAGCCACCCCCAAAAGAATCATGAGCCTCATCAAATACGAACAAAAGCTTCTCTATCAGCTCACCTCGAAATTGACAATAGAACTCCAGATGGACGACATCTGAGCATGGGGTCTTCCCAGCCGACACGTCATTTTAGTCCTCCAGTAGTTCCCTCTTAGTGATATCCTGTTGAAGTGCTGCAGTTTTCTCTGAATCGGCCAATGGGATCTCGAGGTCATCCAAGAAGCTCGTTGTCAATGCCTCTGAAGAGCATGGCATCTTTTTTTTTTAATAAACTGCAGCCAAATAATGTTATACAGTGGAATGTATTGCCTTTTGAATTGCTGCTTTTGAGCCATCAGGTCAGGTCAGGGACCATACGGGGCTCTGCTGCAGCCACTCCAACATGTTACCTTCTATATCAATTTCCTTATGCAGTCATTCTCTATAATCTATATGAGTGAGCCTATCCAAGTCATCCCAATTATCTCTCACCCCACGCTGCGCAGCAACCTCCAAACTGAGGTTTGCGACACCTCAGCGGATGTATGTGTTTGAAATTGTGTCAGCTCTTCTGCCCTTGCTAAATTATTTTGCAATCACCTATTTTTTTAAGTTTGAGTTTATTAAGCGTTAAAACAGAAAAGGAAGAAACAGCAATATGACAAGATAACAATACCTTAAGCAACAGAAAGGTAAAGGGGTAAGAGCTATATATAGTATAAGGGAAAACAATTGGATATAACAAGCAATTTATGCAATTAGAAATAACATTGTAAGCATAACAATAGTTGAGGTGTAAAGAAAAAAGTAACAAAATGGTCAGTAATAAATAGCAATTAATCAACTAGAAAAGAGAAGGTAAAGGGTAAATTTAAGGTGGTTTCTGTACATCATCTGATCAATTTTTAGAAGAAATATTCGAAGAGGCGACTAAGGATAAATAAGTTAACAAGGGAAGCCATAGAAAGTCTCTTTTGATAGCCAGGGAAATGGGAGAGACATAATTATTGGAAACATACTGCATTCCACCAAGAGCCAAATGTAACTTTATCAGCTTGTTTCCAGTTAGATGTTATTAAGAGAAAAGCAATAGCTAACAATAAATCTACAAGCTTATAGCGCTGTGATGATTGAGGACAAAGGGGAGAGTACCCAGGAAGATGTAAGTTAAGGAAAGGGGGACATGGACGTTAAATTTTTTCTGAATTTGAGACCAAAGAAGTTTCCAAAATTGAAAAATTGAAAGGCATTCAAATAACATAAGTTTTAAATTGGCAATGGGGCAAGGACAAGACCAATATGTAGAGGGCGTGTAAGGTGAAAGAGTTGCTACTAGTTTCGGGGAAAATAAAATTAGGTGATAAATTAAAAAAAGGGTTTGTGTGGTATTAGCAGCTCTAGAGGTCTTATGGATTTTCGACCATATTTTGGGCCAGAAAGGAATTGACCAAACTTGTGAAAAATCTTCTTCCCAAGCTATATCAACCTTAGTTTTGAGTCTTTCCAAAGAAAATTGAAAGCATTTGTACAAAAAGGAGGCGGAAAGAGAATTGTCTAATGCAGAGGACACATTTTTATACATGATAGGTAGATCATTAATAGTGGGTGGAGATTGAAGATATTGAACGAAGGAAGAATAAAGAAGATTATTTTGTAAAAATGTAAGGGTTTGGTTATTAGGTAAGATTTGAGAGATCCATCTCAAACCTCTCTAATGTCACGAGTTCCAGTATATGGGGAGGTTATGAATCCGGAGAGATTTATTATGCCAAATAGGTTGTTGATGAATGGAACTGATAGACGATTAGGAGGAAGATAGTATAGGGATCTAAAGTTTACAGGAGTGGGATCTGATGGGAGAACAAAGAGATGCTTTGTTAGAAGTGAAGGATAAGATTTCTCGAAAGTCAAAGGGGGCAACGGAGGCAGTTTTTTATTTTTAACCAAAGTGGAGGATAAAAAGAAAGATCAGTAGAGATCCAACGGGCAGCCTGCTTTAGAGAAAAAGCACAATGATAAGTTTTTAAATCAGGAAACCGAAGGCCTCTATTAGGTTTGTCCTTCTTCAATGAGGAAAGAGCTATACGAGAACGTTTACCTTTCCATAAGAATTTAAGTAGGATAGAATCGATTCTTTTAAAATAATAATCAGGAATATGAGTAGGAATCATGGAAATAGTGTATAATATAAGAGGTGATAGCATCATTTTTATTGAGTCAAGACGACCCCACCAAGATAAAAAGAGAGGATGCCAGCATGAAATGGTATCATTCAGTTTTTTGATTATATAATCAAAATTTGTTTTGAGAGTATCAGATAATAAAGTAGCGAACCATAGTCCCAATTTATTGATCGTAGAAGGTTGCCAGGAGAAACCGGAATGTTCAAAAAGGTGTTTTTGACATAAAGCATTTAAAGGTAAAATTTCACACTTATCAACATTAAGTCGATAACCAAAAACTTGAGAAAAGGAGGATACTTGTTAAAGAAAGAAAGGAAGGGAGGATTGAGGATCAGAGCAATATAAAAGAATGTCACCAGCATAAACTGAGAGCTTAACCTGATGAGAACCAAAATGAAAACTGTGATATTGTCATCCTGCCTAATCTTGGTTAAAAAGGGTTCCAGAGATAAAACAAATAGTAAAGGAGATAAGGGGAAACCCTGTCTGACACCCATGCGTAATGAAAAATATTCAGAGGCCTTACCATTAACAAATATTGATGCTTGGGGGCCGTAGTATTATAAAGAAATAAAGGTAAGAAATTTAGGAGGGAAGCCAACCCATTACAAAGTGTGAAAGATAAAATGCCAACTAATTCTATCAAATGCGTTCTCAGCATCTAAGGAGATCGCAGCCAAGGGATGATCTAAAGAAGAGGCTTTACTTAGAAAATTAAAAAGGATGTGCAAATTGTCTTAGGCAAGTCGCCCCTTGAGAAAACCTGATTGTTCTGGGCCAATGAGATCAGGTAATAGTGGGTCCATACGAAGAGCCAGAATCTTTGCAAAGATTATATAATCAGTATTGACCAGAGAAATAGGTTGATAATTCTTGCAAAGAGAATGGTCTTTATCTTCTTTAGGGATTAAGCAAATCAAAGCTACTTGAAGCGTACCGTGTGAAGAACCCGTGTCAAGAAAAGATTGAAATAGCAGTAAAAGATTTAGTAAAAGGAGTGGTGTAAAATTATTATAGAATTCCATGGTAAATCCATCTGGACTACGAGCCTTCCCGTGCTGCAAAATTGAAACAGGGCGGGAGATCTCCGCTAGCGATCCATCAGATTCCAAGGATATGAAATCGACATTATTGGATGGAGGAGGGGATATGGATTGTAAATAGGAGAGAAGGTCAGACGAGTCGGGTAGGGTTTCAGGAGTATAAAGGTTTATATAAAAAGTAACAAATTCATTGAAGACATCCTTATCTTTAATAAGAGAGATGCCGGAAGAACCTTGTACAGATTCTATTTTCGTTCGCTCTTTTCTCACTTTCACATAGTTAGCCAGCAATTTTCCCATCTTGTTTTGACCTCCATAATAACGAGAACTACTTTTTAATAAAAAATTAGAGGCAGCATCAGTAGATAACTTGTTAAAAGCAAGATCTTCCAGAGAGGATTCAGTGTTGGAGTGATAATACATATATTCAAGTTGTTTATTGTAATAAGTAATTGTGAAGATTGAGCTTCTATGAATTTTTTCTTCTGTAAAACAAAATTGATAATAAAACCTCTAGCAGTAGCTTTGAAAGAATCCCACACCATAACGAAGTGAGAATCAGGAGTGTGATTAATAGCAAAAAATTATGTAGCAAAAGAGTTACATTTTTGACAAAAGATGTGATTATGGAGTAAAGAATTATTAAATCGCCATCTTCCTGGGTGAGGAGAAAAAGGGATGAGATCAATATCTACAAGTACGAACGCATAGTCAGAGATTAGAATAGAGCCAATTTCAGAGTGAATGGCATGTTGGGCTAATGGCTTACTTAGAAAGAGATAATCAATACAAGATTGGGAGTAATGTGGGGGAGAGTAGAAACTATATTCTCTAAGGTTAGGGTGACATAATCTCCAAATATCTACTAAAGCTTTGTGATGGATAGAGGCGGTAAGCTGAGAGTGCCTTTTAGAAGGAGAGAATGTCTGTGTAAGATAAGATCAAGGATTTGATTACAGTCGCCACCAAAAATAATATATTCATCATCAAATGAAAGTAGTTTTTCAGATATAATAGGCCAAAAAAACGTTATCAACTCCAGTGGGTGCATAAACATTAAAAATAACTACAGGAATCTTATCAACAAGAAGTTTAAGATTCACCCATCGAACCAACAACATCACATTCTTGGTGAACAATAGAAACATATAACTTTTTATGCCATAAAATCAGAACTCCATTTTTCTTACCCATAGCAGAACAGTTGAGCACATGACCCACCCAACATCGCTTTAGTTTTAAAGCTTCAACCTCAGGAATATGAGATTTTAAGAGTAGGGCAATATCCGCTTTTAACTTGGCAAGGTGAGATAACACCTGGTGCTTTTTGATAGAATTATTTAATCCTTTACCATTCCAGGAAGTAACCCGAAATGTGACTGAAAGAAAAAGGAGTATGAACAAGTATTATCCCTATTAGAGCTAAAGTAAAAATAGTTTGAAGAGAGTAAAGAAGAAGATAGAAAAAAGGAGAGAAACATTGAAGTAGGAGAAATGAACAAGGAAGGGAAAAAGAAAAAGATAGAAAAATAAAGCAAAAAGTATGACGAAAAGGTAACAAGGAAAGACAATGAAGAAAGAAAAATAGCAAAAGGAGAAAGGAGAAGATAGAGAAATAGGCGACAGTACAAGTCATGCACAAGACGACTGTAAAACATACCTACAAATACAAAATGGAAAACGGGGTGGACGACATCAGAAGATGACGACAGCAGCAAAAACTCCACCAAACACCCGATGAACTACATCAAGACTCACCCCACGAATCTTAAGAACTATCGTCCAATATCCAATATCCCTACCCTGGCCAAACTGCTTGAAAAATGCGTACACCACCAACTAACAAAACATATCACTCACTTTTACCTCCTTGACAACCACCAATCAGGCTTCAGAGCGGGGCACAGCACGGAATCAGCCATGACTCACATTATTGATGGTACACTTCAAATCCTGGACCAGAACGGCTCATGACCACTCATCCTGCTGGACCTATTCTCAGCTTTTGATACGGTCAAACACAAGAGTTTGCTGGATCTGCTCAGACTGAGGATGGGTCTTTTAGGACCGGTGCTAAACTGGTTTACCTCCTTTCTTCATAACCGAACACAACAATTCAAGATTAACAATACTCTTTCCAACCCCGTTCCAGTAAGGCTGGGCCTCCCACAAGGATCTTCACTTTCCCTGACATTGTTTAACTTGTTCATGGAGCTGCTCACCAAAATCCTTCAAGCGACTACCGTGCAATATCATATGTATGCTGATGATACACAACTGTATCTAAAGATTAACACCTTAGTAGACATTAAACAGCTTAACTCCACACCCATAAACACACAAACATGGTTGGCAGAAAATCATCTCAAACTGAACGCTCTAAAGACTGAATTCCTCCTTGTAGCCCCCCGCTAAAATCCCTTTGATGCAAAACTTAATCCAACATCTCACTGCACTCAACGTGCAACCAACTATTGTGGACTCAGCAAAATCACTGGGAATAACTCTGGACAGCAATTTGAGCATGCAGAAACACGTCAGCAATGCTACAAAGGGAGCAAACTTCCAGTTAAACATTCTAAGGAAGTTGAAACCATTCTTACCAGTCAACGACTTCAAACAGGCTCTACAAGCGCTAGTTATCCCCGTGTGGATTATGGTACTGTCTCTCTATGCGGCCTCCCAAAAACAACTACAGCCCCCCTTAGAACAATAATAAACGCTGCAGCAAGACATCATCGGCTCGGGAAGAAGTTCCCACATCTCCCCCGTCTAAAATCCCTGAATTGGCTCCCGTTCGAAGCAAGAATTCAGCTAAAATTTGCTTGCATGACACATAAGGACTTACACCACAAGGCACCCATTTATCTCGCACAGAAATTGTCAATCTCTGGCGGCTCAAGGTCCTCTAGGGGTGCAGACAACCTTCTTCTGAAAGCTCAAAGATTCAATAAAAAAACATATAAACGATCCTTCTCTGGGATGGCGCCTAGGATTTGGAATACTCTTCCCCCTGAAACCAGATTGAATTCTTCTTTCGTATCTTTCAAAAAGGAAGTAAAAGTGATTCTCGTGGCAAAATTTACTTGACCATTCTTCCCGGCCCTGAACCTTTTTCATCCAAGACTCGCTGTTTATGTTCTTGGAACAACTATGATCCCACGCTTTGGTATTTTTACAACTTCTTCTTTGTGTTTTATTTTATTTATCCTATGCTTGCTCTCTATATTGTGTCTTGCTATTCATTTGGTATAATCATCTGCGTTCATTGTAAAGCGCTCTGATATTCGCAAGGATCTTGTACGCGCTCTATAAAACCTTCCAAATAAATAAATAAATAAATAAATAAATAAATAAATAACATGACAGGAGGGACAATGGGGTGGAAGAAACTAATACCTGTATATAAAAGAAAAGAAAATTAATACAAAGGGACATATTAATGTAGAGACAAGAAAACTATGAGGGAAATATATAGGGCAAAACACACTATTCAAGCAATACAGAGGTATGAACAGAAATGACAATCAATGCATGAGCAAGACATGTGAGAGAAATAAATGGTGACCTTCCCAAAAGATTTGCTTTTTTTGACTTGGCGGCTGACAAAACTTGTGGAAGGTCAGTATATTGTAGAAAGAGCATAATAACACCTCAGGGTTTAGCAGATAATTTTGGTTCAAGTCTGTATGCCCTTTGAATGTTTAGGGAAGAAGAAGCAGGTAAGTCCAAAAGTTTTGGAAGAAAAGACTGAAAAAAGCCAATTAGGTGCAATCCTTCAATTTGTTGAGGAAGTCCATAAAGTCGAAGGTTAGTTTTGCGATTATGATTTTCCAAATCCTCTGCCTGTCTCTTATGAAGGGATATATCTGACTCTACGGAAGAAATACGAGAGCAGGAGGCCTCGGAGAGATTCTGTTGTTTGTTCCACTATGTGTACACGTGAGTCCAAGGAGGGCCATTTATTGGGCAAAAATTGTAAAGTCTTAGTGGTCTTCTCAATAGATGGGTTGAAGGGGTTGAATCTCCTCCATAAGTCCATAGGAGCAGAAGAGGAAGAAGCCCCTGGAGAAGGAGAATCTTTCTTTGCCAGTTTGGTAGAAGTTGTTGGCAGTTTGCTTAAGGAATGCATTTCGGAATAGTACCAGAGGGAGAGTCAGATTTCTGTGAAGGTAAGTCATCCATGTCATGAAAATTAGAGTCAGAGTCAGAACGCACAGCAGGTTTAGTAGATGTAGAGAGTTGAATGTTCCTCAATCTCCCCATAAAAGAAAACGGTGGAGTTAAGTAAGCATGGGCGAATTTTGCAAATTCGCAATCCGCCAAATTTGCGAATTCGTGCGAATTTGCGGATTTTTTTATTTTTGCGTGTTTGCGGGTGTTCGCGGGGTGCTTTGCGTGTTCGAGGGTGTTCGCGGGGTGCTTTGCGTGTTCGCAGGGTTTTTTTTTTGCCTGGTTAATCACTGCCACCCTCTCGTTTTTTATGCCCTTCTGCCCTCTGTACCACTCGTTTCTGTGCCCTTCAGCCCTCTGCCCCACTCATGTTTTTGTCCCCTTCTGCCCTCTGCCCACTTTTGTGCCCTTCTGCCCTCAGCCCCACTTAGAATGGCGCCGGCAAGCTGCCAGCGCCATTCTAAAATAGCTACAAAGAGCTTCAACAGGAAGCACTAATAGATAAAGTAAAGCAGGTGCTCGAGTTGAAGGTCAAATTAAGTTACACAATCATTAATCTCCCCAAGTTTGGAGCTGGACCCTCAAAATGTAAGAGCCAGAGAGATGGGAGTCAAAGTAGCCTCTTACAAAGGGAAATGAATGAGCTAAAAAAAATAATAATTGAAAAGCCGCAGAGCCCATAACACTAACAACATTTTGTGAAAAATTCACCTCAAGGAAAGAGTAACATTAGGGGAGGCATAAAATGGTGGGTGCTTAGTGAAGAGACGAAACACAGAGACTGCAAAGAAATGATATATATATGATATATATAAAAACAGCAGCATTTGGTAAACAGATGAGCACAGAGCAATTCCCATCGAGTACATTGGATGAGAAGAGAAAGTTTCCAAAGTCTCATGAGGTGGAGATAATTTTACGAGGAAGCATTATGTGTGAGGCACGGAGGGCGCAAAAGAGAAAAACAAAATAGCGGCCGTATTGAAGAAGGCAGAGTCGCACCGTATATTAAACTCAATTCAGAAAAGGGAGTGGTGATGAACAGAGTGTCTGAATTAAGCAGACCACTCTTACCCAGTCCAAAGATCAGGGCTTGATCCATCACCGTTATTTATCTCACTGCACCATCCCAGCTCAGAACCTGGCTATATGCAAATCAGTCTGTCCCTGGCCCAGTGCATCATGTGAACAGGGCAGACTAAACTACCAAGCCAATTCTTCACCAGAAAGGAGACAAGCTACCGGGGACCGGTTTCTGGCATTTCAGCCGTCTTCGGCCCGGCTTGCTTGAATCCTGATGGTGCAGTGAGAAAGGGACTCATGTCTGAGTATACCCTGCCACACCTATAGTGGCCAAAAACGATTCAGAAAAGGGGGTGGTGATGAACAGAGTGTCTGAATTAAGCAGACCACTCTTACCCAGTCCAAAGATCAGGGCTTGATCCATCACCGTTATTTATCTCACTGCACCATCCCAGCTCAGAACCTGGCTATATGCAAATCAGTCTGTCCCTGGCCCAGTGCATCATGGGAACAGGGCAGACTAAACTACCAAGCCAATTCTTCACCAGAAAGGAGACAAGCTACCGGGGACCGGTTTCTGGCATTTCAGCCGTCTTCGGCCCGGCTTGCTTGAATCCTGATGGTGCAGTGAGAAAGGGACTCATGTCTGAGTATACCCTGCCACACCTATAGTGGCCAAAAACGATTCAGAAAAGGGGGTGGTGATGAACAGAGTGTCTGAATTAAGCAGACCACTCTTACCCAGTCCAAAGATCAGGGCTTGATCCATCACCGTTATTTATCTCACTGCACCATCCCAGCTCAGAACCTGGCTATATGCAAATCAGTCTGTCCCTGGCCCAGTGCATCATGGGAACAGGGCAGACTAAACTACCAAGCCAATTCTTCACCAGAAAGGAGACAAGCTACCGGGGACCGGTTTCTGGCATTTCAGCCGTCTTCGGCCCGGCTTGCTTGAATCCTGATGGTGCAGTGAGAAAGGGACTCATGTCTGAGTATACCCTGCCACACCTATAGTGGCCAAAAACGATTCAGAAAAGGGGGTGGTGATGAACAGAGTGTCTGAATTAAGCAGACCACTCTTACCCAGTCCAAAGATCAGGGCTTGATCCATCACCGTTATTTATCTCACTGCACCATCCCAGCTCAGAACCTGGCTATATGCAAATCAGTCTGTCCCTGGCCCAGTGCATCATGGGAACAGGGCAGACTAAACTACCAAGCCAATTCTTCACCAGAAAGGAGACAAGCTACCGGGGACCGGTTTCTGGCATTTCAGCCGTCTTCGGCCCGGCTTGCTTGAATCCTGATGGTGCAGTGAGAAAGGGACTCATGTCTGAGTATACCCTGCCACACCTATAGTGGCCAAAAACGATTCAGAAAAGGGGGTGGTGATGAACAGAGTGTCTGAATAAAGCAGACCACTCTTACCCAGTCCAAAGATCAGGGCTTGATCCATCACCGTTATTGCCAGAAACCGGTCCCCGGGAGCTTGTTTCCTTCCCAGTGTAAGAATTGGCTTTTGTAGTTTGGTTTGCCCTGTTCCCATCATGCACTGGGACAGGAACAGACTAATTTGCATACAGCCAGGTTCTGAAACTGGGATGGTGCAGTGAGCTAAAAAACGGTGTTGGATCTAGCCCTGATCTCTTGACTGGGTGAGAGCTTTCTGCTTAATTCAGAGACTCTGTCCATCACCACCCCTTGTTGTAAATATTGTATATTAAACTCAGCAGGCTAAGAATAAAGCCAAAAAGCAGTCCAGGTGCTCACCTCACCATAAGGTACCGATATCTGGTCCCGCGGGTCAAAAGCGCTGGATATTTCCGGCCAGAGACAATCCAAAATCGGGAGTCGTAACGGAGCTCCGCAATTATGCCACCATCTTGTGCTGCGTGCAAGCCACGCCCCATTGCAATCACATTTTAACCCTATAAATCCATACTCATACATTCCACTTACAGCACAACTTTTAAAGCTTTCCACTCCATAGGCCTAGTGGCCATTGACCCCCAGTTATTCTCAAATTATGATCTAACTACGGAACCTATCCCCAATGTGAACCCGAGGTCCAGCAAATTCTCTGGCGATAAGCTCCATGTATGAACTCTGGTCTGCTCTAGTGCTATATTATACTAAGTTAAATGTGGAGAATGATCAGAAAGGTATCTGTAGAGGTACTGAGCAATATAAATCCTGGTTGTAAGACTATTTGTGACCAAAATATGGTCAAACCTGTTATATGTGTTGTGAACTGATGAAGGATAAGAATGCTCTCTAATGTCAGGGTGTAATACTCTACATAGGGAAACAGTCGGAACACCGCGGTCTAAGCCATAAGTGTTCCGTCTCCGCAAGCTCTACCACGCTTGCCTTAACTATGCATATGCCCTAACCACGCATATGTGTTGTTAAGGCAATGCACAGTCTTGCTGCGGACGAAAGCAGGAAGACCTAACAGGAAACAGTGAAGTAAGTGGGGCTGGGTGTAGTTCTGGACTGGGGAGTCGGTGGGGGTTGTTTTGTTGTAATTTTGTATGCTGAGGGTGGGCCGGGGGAAGTGTTGTGGTCTGGGGGGTGGGTTCGGGGTAGTTTTCTGGGCTGAGGTCGGCGACGATTTCTGAGCTGGGAGTGCGTCAGGGCTTGTTTTGTGGGTTGTGGGTTGGGTTGGGATAGTTTTGTAGGATGGGGCAAGTCGAGGTTGTTATCTGTGCTAGCAGTGGGTCAAGGGTAGTTTTGTGGGCTGGGTGAGTCAGGGGTAGTTTTGTCCGCCGGGTGGTGAGTTAGGGGTAGTTTTGTGTGCTGGGGAAGGTTAGGGTAGGTTTCAGGCCTGGGGGTGCATTGAGGGTAGTCTTCAGGGCTGGTGGTTTGGGGAGTTTTAAGGGCTGGGGGTTCAGGGCTAGTTTTCAGGGCTAGGGGGGTAGTTTTCAGGGCTGGGGGTGGGAGCAGTTTCCACGACTGGAGGGTCAGAAGGAGTTTTAATGGCTGAAAGGTCGGGGTAGATTTTAGGGCTCGAGTTTGGGCAGTTTTTGTATTAGGGTTTGGGTATTAGGTCTCAGGGCAGGAAGAGGGGAATGGGCAGTCGGGGTAGTGTTTAGGGCTGAGGGGAAGAAGGGGTAGTTTTTTGGTCTGGATCAGGGGTGAGCTGGGTCAGGTTAAGGGAAAGTGTTTAAGGCCTTAGGGCAGGAGGAGGAGAATGGGTAGTCAGGGTAGTTTTTAGGGCTATGGGTAGGGTGGAGTAGTTTTAAAAAAATCAGTACGATGCAAACAATCATTGAAAACATTGACAACATTGACAAAATTGCATCAGCTGGTTCCTCATAAACCATCCCCAAACACTTTATTGTTTGAGGGTTATGTTGAGGCTTAAGTTCACAGTTATTATATTGTACTCCTCAGCTCTGCTCTAGTGACAAACCCCGAGGGGGAGGGGTACATAAACCACCCGTATATGTGTTCCATCCTCCCCACACCTGCTCCCACTTCTTGGGGCATCCCCTATTGACTTAAACTGTCTTTTCGGCTACCATAACCCAGTCCAGGTCTCTGCATCATTCGACACATGTTGGTGTAGACTGGTCTCCCCAATGTTTCACTACATTGCATTTCGCAATCATCATGCCTAGTGTCGCCCAGTCCTGTTGTTTGCGATTAGGGTCCATGGCCTCCCATATATTAAGGAGACATCTTTTGGGATCAGGTAGAACAGGGGCCGTATTAACCCATGTAGTTGTCTTCATGATTGTTCCCCAGTAGTTCCTAATCTCCGGGCAATCCCATAGGATGTGGTAGAATGTACCTGTTCCCTAACACTATGCAAACATAGCTGGGAGTCTACTTTCTCCATTTTAACTTAGGTTTCCCTGGGTAAGTATGTTCTGTGGAGCACCTTGAGTTGCACCAATTGCAGTCTATCAGGTATAGCCGCCTCCCGTGGGCACTCCAGCACTTCCTGCCAGTTGGTGTCATCTAATTCCCCTAAGTCTTTTCGTCATTTCTTCCGAAGGCCATGCAACGGATCTGGCAAAATATTAATTAACGGCGGGGTAGTTTTTAGGGGTGGTAAGTGGTAGGGGTAATTTTTTTAAAACATGAGTTTGCCTAAGGGCAGTGGAAGGGGTTGGGGTAGTTATAGGGACAGTGCAGGGGATGGGAGTGGATAGAGGTAGCATTTAAGGGTTAGTGGCAGCATGGGGGTTGGAAGGGGGCGAGAGGGTATTTGGACCTTAGGGCAGGGAGGGGACAGGGGGACCTTAGGGCAAGGAGGGGGCAGGGGGACCTTAGGGCAGGGAGGGGGCAGGGGCGGAGTTTGTAGCTTAGAGCAGGGAGAGGAGGGGTCATGACCTTAGCCACTCATACCCCTTTACCATTCATGCCTTTACCACAAAATTATGTGGTAATGGCATGCTTGGTAAAGGAATGCGTGGTTAAGACACATTCATTGTTTAGGTTGTGTGGTAGAGGAACACATGGTTTAGCCACTTGTGGTTCTATCATACAACCCTCTACATATATTAACCCATCCCATCTTAGTTATTGCATCCACTAAAGTCTCAGTCGTACCTGGTTTGGTGTGGGGACTGATCAGGTGTCTATCCAACTCAATATACAATTAAAATCACCCACTCCTCAAATAAGTGGGACATCCACATAAGCTATAATCATTTGATATTAGGATTGAAAATATACTTAATTATCCGCATTAAGGGCATATTTTTCAACAGACACATTTATCCCTCCTCCAGGAGGCTGTTTACAAGGATATACAACATAAAAATGGCATAGAGAGACTGCCTGAAGCAACAGGCTGATTAGTTGTGCTACCAAAATAAAGGTCTCTTTGAAAGAAAAGAAAAGAAAAGCTTGAATGGTCTCTTTGAAAGAAAAGAAAAGCTTAAAAACCAAAGTTTTTAGTTTTTAGGACAGAAATCCTCACTCACCCTTATGTAGCATGCTACATCATCGGGCTCCTCCTAGCACCACTAGAATAAATGATAGTGGTGTGGGCTACAACTCTACCAAAAAGGAGAGGAGCACTTAATGGTGTGTCAGAGGTTACACCAATGTGAGCTGTATGGTGTTGGTGGGAGTGGACAGAGTGTAAGTGAAAAGACAGTGACCTAAATTTAAAAATGTCTCATGGCAGACCAAAACTCATTTAATAAATATCCCCATGGAGCATATTAAAACACCAAGGGGGAGTGGAGTGTCACAGAGTGGAGTGTGGTAGAGCTGCGTGGAGTGGTGTGGAGTAGAGTGCAGTAGTATAGAGCGGAGTGGTGAAGAGTGGAGTGGCATATGGTGATGTAGAGTATAGGTGAAGTAGAGTGGGATGGTGCAGAGTGGACTAAGTCACATGGAGTGGTTTAGAGTTGAGTGGCATAGAGTGGAATAGAGTGGAATGGCGGAGAGTGGAGTAGGGTGTCATTAAGTAGAGTGTCACAGGGAAGTGGCATAGAGTTGAGTGGGTGAAAGTGGAGTGCCATAGAATGGAGTAGAGTAGAGTTGAGAGGGCAGTAGAGTGGCATACAGTGCAGTAGAGTGGCACAACATAGGGTACATAGAGTGGAGGGTCATAGAGAGGAGGGTCATAGCGTGGAGGGTCATAGCATGTCGTGGAGTGGAGCAGAGTGGAGTATAGGTGCATCAGGTGGCATTGAGTGAAGTAGAGTTGAGTAGAGTAGAGTGGAGTAAAATGGAGTGTCGTGGAGAAGAGTAGAGTGGATTATCATGGAGTAGAGTGGAGTGGAGTTTCATGGAGTAGAGCAGAGTGTTGTGGAGTAGAGTTGATTTGTGTGGAGTGGGTGGAGTAGAGTGGAGTAGTAAGGAGTGGTGTAGAGCGCAGTGGTGCAGAGTTAGTTGAGTGGTGTAGAGTGGAGTGGAGTAGAGTTTAAGTGTTGTAAAGTGGAGTAGGGTGGACTGTCTTGGAGTGTAGTGTTTTGGAGTAGAGTAGTGTAGAGTGGAGGGGCATTGAATGGAGGGGCATAATTGGAGTAGAGTGTCTTAGAGTGGGGTGGCATAGATTGGCATGTAGAGTGTAGCAGCTCAATAGTGTTTCATAGAGTAGATGTCGAATAGAGTGAGAGGGTGCAGAGTGGAGTAAAGTGTGTAGAGTGCTGTAGAGGGAGTTGCACAGAGTGGTTTAGAGTAGAATATCGTAGAGTCGAGGGGCAAAGAGTGGAGTAGAGTGGAATAGAGTGTTTTACAGTAGTAGGGAATAGAGTATCACAGAGTAGGCTATCAGTGTGGATCATACAGCGGAGAGTCTGAGTAGAAGTTCATAGAGTGGCATTAAGTGGAGTGGCATAGAGGAGAATAGAGTAGCATAGAGCACAGTGGAGCAGAGTGGAGAAGAGTGAAGTAGAATGGCATAAAGTAGACTGGCATAGACTGGAGTTGAGCGAAGCAGAGTGTTAGTAGAGTTAAGTGTCATAGAGTGTAGTGGCAGAGAGTTGCGGAGTGGCTTTAGAGTGGCGTGGTGTAGACTGTCATGGAGTAGAGTGTCGTGGACTGGAGTGTCATAGAGTGGAGTGCTGTGGCGAAGAGTGGAGTAGCATTTAGTGGCATAGAATAGATTAGAGTGGTGTAGAGTGGCATGGACTCGAGTGGCATTTAGTTGCATTGAGTGTTATGGAGTGTCGTAGAGTGGAGTGTCAAAGAATGGAGGGGTGTAGAGTGAAGGGGCATAGAGTGGAGGGGTGGAAGGGCTTTGGGTGGAGTACAGTAAAGTTTTTTAGATTGGAGGAGAGAAGACTAGAGTAGAGTGGAGTAGCATAGAGAGTCCTAGAGCGGCATAGAGTTGCATAGAGTGGAGAGTCATGGAGTGGAGTGGAGTAAAGTGACATAGACTGGGGTGGAGTATGGTTGGGTACAGCCGAGTAGAGTAGAGTAGGGAGGCACAGAATGGAGTGGAGTATCATAGAGCGGAGTGTTGTAGAGTGGAGTGCTGTAGAGGGGAGAGTAGAATTGTGGAGTGTTGTAGAGTGGAGTTTTGTAGAGTGAAGTGCCAAAGAGTATCATTGAGAGTAGTGACATAGAGTGGAGTAGATTGAAGTAGAGTGGAGTGGTATAGAATTTCATGAAGTAGAGTTTTACAGAGTGTCATAGAGTGGAGTGCTTTGTTGTATCATTGAGTGCAAATGTGTAGAGTAGAATGCATAGAGTGAAGCGTTGTAGAGAGTTGTACAGAGGAGTGTCGCAGATTGGAGGGCCACAGAGTGGAGGGGTATGGAGTGAAGGGTGTAGATTGGAGGGGTACAGTGGGGTAGGCTGGCCTAGAGTGCAGTGTAGTAGAGTGTTGTAGAGTGGCACTGAGGGACATAGAGCAGAGGGGCATAAAATGGAGAGGAGTAGAGTTGAGAGAAGTGGAGGGGAGTTGAGGATCGTATTGTGGAGAGGCTAGACTAAAGAAGTCAAATGGAGGGGTGTAGAGTGGAGGGGCATAGAGTGGAGTAAAATGTCAGAGAATGGAATAGAGTATCATAGCGTGGAGTGGTTTAGAATGCCATGAAGTAGAGTGCTGTGGAGTGTCGCAGAGTGGAGTGGCGTAGAGTGGAGGGGTGTAAAACAGCAAAGTGTAAAGTGTAGTAGAGATGAGGAGTGTAGAGTGGAGGGACATAAAATAGAGTGTCAGAGTGGAGTAGAAATAGAGTGGAGTAGTCTTAGAGTGGAGGGTATAGAGTGGAGAGGATTAGAATGGCACAGAGTGGAGGGTCGTAACACTGAGGGGAGTAGACTGGAACTGAGTGAAGAGGAGCAGAGTTTCATTTTGCGGAAAGTCATAGACTGGAGTGGTGCAAAGTGGAGTAAAGTGTCAGAGATTAGAGTAGAATAAAGTGGTGTAGCATGCAGTAAAGTGGTATAGAGTGGAGTAACATGTCATAGAGGGGACTATCATAGAGTGGAGTGTCATAGAATGAAGTAAAGTGGAGTGTCATAGAGTAGAGTGTGATAGAGTTGAGTGTCTTAGAGTGAAGTCGCATAGAGCAAAATTAGCATGGAGTAGAGTATAATGGAATGCAGTGGAGATGAGTGACAGAAAGTGGGATAGAGTGGAGCAGAGTGATTTAGAGTGCCATAAAGTAGAGTCTTTTGAAGTATCATAGAGTGGAGGGGTGTAGAGTAGTGGGTGTAGTGTGGAGTGCCGCAGAGTGGAGTGTCACAGAGTGGAGGGGCAGAGTGGAGAGGCTTAGAGCAGAGGGACATAGATTAGAGGGGCGTAGAGTGACCTAGAGAGCAGTGTTCAAGAGTGGTGTTGAGTGGAGTGGCGTATAGTGGATTAGAGTGGAGTGTGATGGAGTGGAGCAATCATAGCGAGGAGGGAAACGGTGTGGAAAAGACTAGAGTGAAGGAGAATAGAGTGGCACAGAGGGGAATAGAGTAGAGGAGAGTAGAGTGGTGAGGAGGGGAGTGGAGGAGAGTAGATTGGAGAGGAGGGAGTAGAGTGGAGGGGAGTATCATATTGTGGAGCAGCATAGACCTCAGATGTGTAGAATGGAGGGATGTAAAGTGGAGGGGTGTAGAGTGGAGTAAAGTGTCAGAGGGGAGTAGAGTGGAGTGGGATAGAGTGGAGGGGGCTAGAGTGGAGGGGAATAGTGTCAGAGTGATGCAGAGTGGAGGATCGTAGATTGGAGGCACATAAAGTAGTGCAGCATAAAATGGGGTAGAGTTGAGGGGCATAGAGATGGGGGCATAAAGTGGATTAATGTGTCAGAGTGGAGTAGAGTGGAGTGAAATAGAGTGGATGGGACTAGAGCAGAGAGGTATAGAGTGTCAGTGTGGCACAGAGTGGAGGGTCATAGAATGGAGGGGCATAGACCGGAGAGGAGTGGAGGGGAGTAGAGTGTTGTATTGTGGAGGGGCATAGACAGGAGTGGTACAGAGAGGAGGGGTACAGAGTGGATTAAAGTGTCAGAGAGTACAATAGAGTGGAGTGGTGTAGAGTGGCGTAAAGTGGCATAGAGTGGGGTAAAGTGCCATAGAAAGATAGAGTGTCATAGAGTGGAGTATCATAAAGTGGAGTGTTGTAAAGTGGAGTGTCGTAGAGTAGTGTGTAGTAGAGTGGAGAGTCATAGAGTGAAGTGCCGTAGAGTGGAGTGTCATAGAGTGGAATGGCGTAAAGCAAAGTGGAGCAGAGTATAATGGAGTGAAATAAAGTGGTGGGGAGTAGAGTGGAGAGGTGTATATTGGCATGAAGTAGAGTGCTGTAGAGTGTCATGAAGTGGTGGAGAGTGGAGGGGCATAGAGTGGAGGGATGTAGAGTAACAGGGCGTAGAGTGGAGTGTTTTGTTAGTGTCATAAAGTGGAGGGTCGTAGAGTGGAAGGACGTAGAGAGGAGTGGCATGAAGTAGATTGACATAGAGTATAGTGGAGTAGAATGGAGTAGAGTGGCCTAAAGAGCAGTGGCATCATAGTCATGTTGATTGGATTAGAGTGTCAATGTGTTGTGGAGGGGACTAGAGTGTCAAAGAGTGTAGGGTTGTAGAGTGGAAGGGAGTAGACTGGATAGGAGTGGAAGGCAGGAGGGTGTCATATTATGGAGCAGCATATACCGGAGTGGTGTTGAGTGGAGGGTCATTGAGTGGAGGGGCGTAGAGTGGAGTAAAGTGTCAGAGAGTAGAGTAGAGTGGTGTGGTGTGGTGTAGAGTCGAGTAAAGTGACAAAGACTGGAGTAAAGTGTCAGAGTGCAGTAAAGTGGTGCAGAGTGCCAAAGAGTGTCATTGACTGGACTTTTGTAGAGTGGAGTGCCGTAAAGTTGAGTGTCGTAGAGTAGCATGTCATAGAGTGGAGTGGAGTGACAAAGAGTTGAGTGGCACATAGTGGCGTAGAGTGGATTGGCTTAAATTGTCATTGAGTGGAGGTGTGTAGCGTGTCATAGAGTGGAGGATTATAGAGTTTCAGAGTGGAGCACAGTGAAGTTTTGTAGAGTGAAGTGGGATTGAGTGGGGCTTAGAGTGAAGTGGAGTAACATTTCATAGAGTGGAGTGGCATATAGTGATATAGCAGAAAGTGTAGTAGAGTGGAGCGGTATAGAGTGGAGTAATCAGAGTGGAGGGAACTAGAATGGAGGGACTAGAATGTCATAGAGTGGCACAGAGGACGTAGAGTGAAGGGTTGTAGAGTGTAGGGAACTAGAGAGGAGTGGAGTAAAGTGTTGGATTGCAGAGTGCATAGACTGGATTGGTGTAGAATGGAGGGGTAGAGTGGAGGGGCATAGAGTAAAGTATCAGAGTAGAATGAGTGGCATAGAGTGTAGTGGCATAGAGTGGAGTGAAGGGCCCTAGAGTGGAGTCCCGTAGAGTGGAGAGTCATAGTGGAGCATCATAGAGTGGAATGGTGTAGAGTGGAATGGGGTGTAATGAAGTGAAATGGAGTGTAGTGGCACAGATAGAATGGCATACAGTGGAGTGGCATAGAAGTGATTGACATTCAGTGGAGTGGCGTATAGTGGCATAGAGTGTCATAGAGTGGAGGGGTAGTTGGTCATCAGGTGAAGGATTGTAGAGTTTCAAAGTGGAGCAGAGTGGAGTGTTGTATATAGTGGAATGGGATAGACTGGAGTGTTGTAGAGTGGAGTGTTGTAGAGTGCAGTGTCAAAGAGTGGAGTGGAGTGGTGTAGCGTAGAGTGGAGTAAAGTGTTGCAGAGTAAAGTAGCGTAGAGTTGTACAGAGTTTCATGGAGTGTTATAGGGTGGATAAGAGAAGAGTGATATAGAGTGGCATAAAGAGTCGTGGAGTGGCATAGAAGGGAGAGTCATGGAGCAGAGGGTCATAAAGTAGAGGGGCATGGAGTGGAAAATAGTATCATAGAGTGGTGTGGCACAGAGTGGCTTGGCATACAGTGGGGTAGAGTGTTCTAGAGTGAAAGATGTAGAGTGTTGTAGAGAGGAGTAGAGTGCCATGGAGTGTTGCAGAGTGGAGGTGCATGGCGTAGAGTGTTGTGCCATGAAGTAGGATAGAGTGGAGGGTCGCAGAGTAGAGGGGAGTGGGGTCACTAGAGTGGAGGGGACTAGAGTTTCATTGAGCAGAGTGGAGGGGCATTGATCAGAGGGAGTGTCGACGAGTGTCAGAGTGGAATAGAATAGTATGGCATGGAGGTAGTGCCAGAGTTTATTGGCATAGATAGGATTGGCGTAGAGTGGATTTGAGTAGAGTGGAGTGGAGTAAAATGAAGTAGAGAAGGGTAGTGTTGAGTGGTGCAGAGTGGATGGAGTAGGTTCCATAGTGAAGTGGCATAGAGTGGAGTAGAGTGTCGCACAGCAGGGTAGAGTTGTGTCATACAGTGTCAGAGTGGAGTAGACTAATGTGGCAAAGAGTGGAGTATCAAAGTCGATTGTCATAGAGTTGATTGGCATCAAGTGTACTGCCTAGAGTGGAGTAAAGTAGATATGCATAGAGTGGAGTGGAGTGGAGTACAATAGAGTGGCGTAGAGTGGTATGGAATGACAGAGTGGAGAGGTATAGAGTGGCATAAAATGGAGCAAAGTGTTGTAGAGTGGAGTAGCGTTATGTGGAATGGGCATGGTGTAGTAGTGCACTGCCATTATAGACAACACATTTTTCATTGGAATAACCATTACATTTGCATACACATACAATATTACTGGGTAAAACCATAGAGCGCACAAAAGGTAATGTGTGGAAATGGCACCAGCTTGTGCATTGGTTTGTTTTGTTTTGATATATTCCAAAATATTTGCAACGTTTGTTTGCTGATATTTAAATGTTGTTGTGTGATAGAAAAAGCTTTTCCTTTCACACCCCCTGATTGTCAGATGAATCCTCCCACTTTGAAGTTCAGTGAAAGAAAAGTAAACACCAAACTCCCTCAGAAGACAGAGCCTAATTTTTGACCTCTGTCTTTGAAAGCACTCCAAATGTGACGCGATAAAAACAACATTTAAAAACATCTTTATCACTCTTTTGCCTTCTGAACTCCAGTATGGTTATTTTGCATTCCTACTTCCAGCACTGAACGAGTTAAATGTCAATGACTTTGAAAGTAGACGGTTACAATTACCACAACAGTTAATAATCACAAGCGACATCCTGCTGGGCTACATACATGTCCTTTATCTGCTGGGGAAAACTTCAAGGTTATCCTTTCTTCTATTTGCTAATTGCCTCACCTTTCTCAAGAAACTTAGAGTACAGAGCTCTAATTCTTATCAGAGACACAGTTGTGCTGATTCAGTGCTAACATTTTCAGATGGATGTGATGACGTGAAGCGGTGTTGGTGACAGCAGAAATGACAAGATCAACAAGTTCAACTATCACAACAAAAGACATTAGGCTTGGTCATGCACCGAAGGTCATAGGCAGGAAAGAAAATGTGATAGATGCTAGGGGAACCTACAAGCTGTCCTTTCCACAACTTGCCTCCTGCCCCGTCTTTTGGAAGGGGAGTTTATGATAGGGTTTGGATGTTCATAGAGGCAGCTGGGCTATGCAACCAGAGGGCAATGATTCCCATGTTCCCCTGATCCATACAGACAACACATGCTCAGACATGGTCCTAAAATATATATGCAGTGCCATTGGCAACACCTCCTTAATTCGACTGACTATATGGATAAACAGGAAACACGAACACTTCCTGCGGTGTGTGCAAACTTCTTCAGTTAAGGGTTTGAGATATTATCTTCCAATGACAGAGGGATGGTGTCTGCAGCTCCACAGACCTTTAGTCCTTTATATTTCAAACACATTTGTTAAATATTAGCATACTGCACTTTTCTACTACACACACTGTTTTATTTAACGTGTCTGGGGTTTATCATTCAGTTCAATACATTATTGATGGTCAGGACCACTATGCTATTCCAACTGAAACCTTTAATAATTTACATCTTTAAAATATTAAAGATGTATCTTCCCTGGTGAGTTCTAACACTACCTTATCACACATAACGTGCTTTCTGTCAATCTAATTACACAATTCCATGCAGGCTTCTCAATGTGCTATGGTCTAGTAAACATGCACAGAAAACGACTATTTAGTTTCTTCAGTTTTATATTTTCATAGCGTATTTTTTTTAGTTTAATGTGCAGAGAGGTGACGGGTAGCAGCTATGATAGCAAAAATGCCATCACTCATTCTACTGTAGTATGTGGGGCTGAAAATATTTTTATAGCCCCTCACTCCCCCTCCTCCACAAAGGATGAAATTGTTGACTGATCAATTTGGATTTTGAAGTAGGCACAAATACCAGAATGGTGTCCTGACACTGATCTAGCTGAGATTGAGAAACAGGAACTGAGAGATTGATTTAGAACTTGGCGGTCTGAGCGCCAGCCCGCTGCTGCAGCATGATCCAGTATTCCATCGGATTGATGGAGTCTCACCCACCACATTTAGATGTATACACGTTACATAGAAGACTGCTGCTGTGGCAGTCTTCTGTGCTGGCTATCCACCAGCTACCACCCTCCTGAAGGCAGGGTCCCACCATGCCATTTTGGATGCTCCCGTTAAGCTGGCGGTGTTGGCGGAGTGAAGATGGGTGGTGGGGGAGACAGTTAAATTACATTTTACTTTTTACGTATACCATATATATAATGTGTGTGTAGTGACTCCATTTTGCACAATCGGCACTGCATCCTGCGTTCTTGCATACACCATGCACTGTATACCCGCACACACCACGCGCACTTACCTTTGAGTCTGTCAAAATGTAGTGCTGTTCCTTCGCGTCAAGGTGCGCCAGGACAGGGGGGACCTGGGCAAAGGTGAAGAGGAAGAAACAACAGCCTGAACCCTGAAAAAAAGGTGAGTTTTCACCCCTTTTCATTGACTCGAAGTAGAAGGGATTCCCGTTGGTATTCCCTTTGAAACATGCCATACCAAATAACGATGGTGGGAATCCTGGCTGGAGTACCGTCTGCTACAGCCCATCCCGCTGAAAGGGCGGAGAGCAAAGTCCTGACTTGGTCAGCAGGACTGCGGCAGTCTTCAGCCCATTGAGCTCCAGCTTTGAATCGAAGCCAGTGGACCGCCAGTTAGGAAGACCGGAAAAAAATAATTTTAATTGAAGGCAGATGTGTAATTTCAAGAGTTGGAGAAGAGTTGGCCTAATGGCTAGGGTGGTCAACATCGAATCTAGGGAACTGGGTTCTAGTCTCGGCAGTGACGCTGAACATCCTGTGATTCTGGGAAAATCACTTAATCTCCCCATGCCTAACAAAAAATAAAAATGAAATAGAATTAATGCGTCCTCATGTAATGCAACTGCTGCTATGTAAAGCGCTCTGATACCCGATTCGGGTCAAGTTCGGCCTATATAAAATTCTGTCAAATAAAAATAAATACAATATTGTTTGGCAGATAGATGCGTAGGAAGGTCATAAGAGTCTGGCTGTGAAGGTGCAAAATAAACGCACTTGTGCCTCTGGCACAGTTTCCAATCTTGCCAAATACTAAGACGTAGGCAGCTGCCGTAATCCAGGAATAAGATTATAATGACCTGCATGACCATGTATGACAATTAGGAAGGATTAGAGAGCAGATGTCCGAAACACACAGTGAAAGCGCACCAACCTGATTTTGGTAATCTGGATAGTAATGGAAAGTATTTCTAACAAAAGGGGGGACCAAGGGCGCTTGAAGGTCCAGCATACAAGCCCCCAATAGCACGTATAGACAAAGGAGTATGCAATTACTGTGGGGGAAGAAAGGAGAAGGAGGCTAGGTTGGTCAATACCGCTACCCTAAAGTGGAGACAAGGTGCCTACCAAATTGGGAAGTGGGCCCTCACACACCGGTTGGGTGTCATGATTCATCACAGGGCTTGCTACTCATCAGGCTGGTGCTCCAATGCCTGACAATTCAGAAAAGGGGGTGGTGATGAACAGAGTGTCTGAATTAAGCAGACCACTCTTACCCAGTCCAAAGATCAGGGCTTGATCCATCACCGTTATTTATCTCACTGCACCATCCCAGCTCAGAACCTGGCTATATGCAAATCAGTCTGTCCCTGGCCCAGTGCATCATGGGAACAGGGCAGACTAAACTACCAAGCCAATTCTTCACCAGAAAGGATACAAGCTACCGGGGACCGGTTTCTGGCATTTCAGCCGTCTTCGGCCCGGCTTGCTTGAATCCTGATGGTGCAGTGAGAAAGGGACTCATGTCTGAGTATACCCTGCCACACCTATAGTGGCCAAAAACGATTCAGACACCCTATGAGGGGCTCTATGGTGGAGATCTTTTCCCATGCCGTTATGTGAGGTGTGGGTATGGGCTTCGTGGTGTCGGTGTGTGAAAAGTGCATAGCGACATGGTGGATGGGAGGCTAAAATGAGATGCAGTGGGGCTCCAAAATCAATTAAGTTTCCGAGCCAACTGGCCTTAATTAAAAACATAGTAAGTGTCTCTGCTGATGTAATGGTCAGAGTTGACTAAGTGTAAAATGTCACCATGTTTCTCACCAGGAGTATAAGAAATCACATGGTGATTCATCAGTACCAGGGAAACTATACTACATACACAGTGGATGGTTACTCTGAATGAACCAAGCTCTCTAAAACCTAACAATGAGGTACCTTTTAAATGTTTTGGGATATATCAACTTGTAAAAGTAAAAGTTAATGAACAGAAAAACAAAGCTCATACGTAAAGCATATATGATGGACAAAGCAGCCTCCAAAGTAAAAGCATGCTACACTCACATGCATTAATCGTTAGTGCAACATAAAAAGTGTTGGGATGGTATGACACAAAGCAAAACGTGACTTAAGGTGTGGATGCTGGTAATCAACCACCGTTAAATATTGGTCGGGAACCCAACTGACCTGGGTATTGGTTTGAACCCTCGATTAGCGGGCCGCGGATTACATGTTACTAAAAGTTAATGTTCTGTTGGTACAAAATTTGGAAAGGAGATGTAGCCAAGTGGAAAAGCAGTAAAGATGTAGGGTCAAACAAGAAGTCCAACGTGTAGGCATAGAGTCACGTCCCTTAAGTGGATACGTGTACTTACAGTTCTTGGTGAGAACGGTGCCAGGAACCTCCCCCTCACTCCACAACGTAGGAAGAGTGAGGGGTGGGTTGTGGCGCCTGATTAAGTATGTTTGTGGCAGGTCGGCTGAATGTGAGACCCGGAAGCGGTCAGGGCGTGCGTGAGAGAATGCTGCGCCATCACTAGAGTGCAACCTTCCACGTGTGGAACAGATGGTGGCCATATTGGATTAGAGCATTGTGTGCTAAAATGGTACGCATGCGCTGGAGAGCCACTGGTCCACACATGGAAATGTGGAGGCCATATTGAAAGAGGCCAATAGGGGAGTGTGTAGACACACAAATCCATACTGCTGTGGCTCTAAGTGATTGGCTGAAGCCAGTAGCGGGGAAGATGTCAGTGTAGCGTGGCATTTTAGAAACATTG
The DNA here is from genome assembly GCF_964263255.1 of Lissotriton vulgaris. Classification (NCBI taxonomy): domain Eukaryota; kingdom Metazoa; phylum Chordata; class Amphibia; order Caudata; family Salamandridae; genus Lissotriton; species Lissotriton vulgaris. The sequence continues at coordinate 1,106,009,753 of NC_141693.1, forward strand.
TTAAAGGAATTTAACATCCTTGTCGATATGTTATTAAGGAAGTTTAACATCCTTGACATATGTAGTAGTGAGAACTGGGCAAACGTCCAGTATGTGGATGTAGGAGATCATTCTGCTAATAATGGGTATATCAGGTTGGTATCTAGCCCATTGTCGACATGAATTGGATGTGGTGTACACTGCACTGAACTCCCATGTTATGTAAGTGCAAGATTGTGTGCTCCATAGGGTGTGCTATGTCAACAGCGGTGCGTTACGCCTACAAGAGCAAGTGGCACAAGTTAATTGGAGTGTTTATGTGCGGAGATAAATTTGTGGGTACACCATATTCAATACATGAGGAGTAAGTTATAGTTCGCTGGGGAGCGTTTATACATACCAAAACCAAGGACTTGCCTGATCGCCGCCGTGAGGGGAACGGCTAATCCTGGGCCATCACCACTTGCCGTGAGGGGAACGGCTCGCCGCTCTTCACTCCTCGCGCCCCACCAGCACCATCACCGCCGCAGGGGACCCCATCTCCCAGGTGCCCCGGCGGTTGTGGCACGAGAGTGATGCCAGCAGAGCGCCCGGAACTGCGTTGAAAGACAGCAGCGCCGAAGCGCTCAGTGGGAGCGTTTATACATACCGAAACCGAGGACTTGCCTGATCGCCGCTGTGAGGGGAGCGGCTAATCTTGGGCCATCACCACTTGCCGTGAGGGGAAAGGCTCGCCGCTCTTCACTCCTCGCGCCCCACCAGCACCATCACTGCCTCAGTGGACTCCATCTCCGAGGTGCCCCGGCGGTTGTGGCGCGAGAGTGACGGCAGCAGAGCGCCCGGAGGCGCATTTAAAGACAGGAGCGCCGAAGCGCTCAGTGGGAGCGTTTATACATACCGAAACCGAAGACTTGCCTGATGGCCGCCGTGAGGGGAACGGCTAATCCTGGGCCATCACCACTTGCCGTGAGGGGAACGGCTCGCCGCTATTCACTCCTCGCGCCCCACCAGCACCATCACCGCCACAGGGGACTCCATCTCCCAGGTGCCCCGGCGGTTGTGGACCGAGAGTGACGCCAGCAGAGCGCCCGGAGGCGCGTTAAAAGAAAGGAACACCTCTCGCCCCCGCGAGACGCGCGCGGGAGCGCCCGGGCGAAGCCCAGGCCAAGGGTGGGCCCGTTTAAGCCCGTTCAAGGCCGGAGGAGGCCGGGTCAGGTCACCCCCTTTTCATCACCCACTCAACATACCCCTGTGAGTACTCTGTTAATGTACATTATATAGTTGTCTGGGATTTCCACTTGGACTGCTGCTTCTTCCCTTAAACAATGTCTACCCGAGAAACCAGAAGTAAAACAGTTCCAGGAGGGACTTTATCAACGGGCACCTTGGATAACTTTATTATCAGGGCTAATACCTTTATTGATCAAGGGATTACACTAATGGAGCGTAGGGTGTCCCAAGACCTGGCCTTGGCTAAGAAAAGATCGTCTATGGGTCCATTTGCGACAGCTAAAACCCCAGTTCAATCTAACGCTGCGGGTCTCATAGATATCCAGGCAGATGTACATGCAGTTAGATGTCGCCTACACAACACGATAGACCTCACAGTCTCCCACTTATCATGTGCCTCTAAGTACTGATTTAGAAAACACCCCGGACCTAGATATTAATACCACCCAGGATGACATAAGTGTTACTACACTGAGAGGCAGGAAGGAGGGTGCCATCCCTAAATTACACAAACAAAATAAAGGGAAGGGAAGAGGAAGACACCAGAAAAAGTCTACTAAGGTTGTTGCCCCTAAACTAAATACAAATCATGACCCTAGAGCTAGCGATGTTATAATAGAGCCCAGAAACACCAGGAATGTAGAGGGCTCATCTAGCCCGGTTGGGAACAGGGGGGAAACGGCTGACACCCAAATCCTAACAAAGGTATAGGAACTATTTAAACGCTACCTCTCTCCCATTGAGAAAAGATTAACCCAGATTGAAAAAAACTAGCTGATTTTTGCACTAAGCCTCATAATCAAAAAACACCTGGGGCCCAAAAAGCGGGGAGCAACAAACCAAACCCTAACAAGGCTATAATACAAGCCCCTAAAAACTCTGCACCAGTAGCGGTGAACATCAATACCAACCAGGCCCCTGTTGTTGAGACTAAAGCTGAAAAGGAAGGCATAACTATTATAAGTCCCGCCCCTCCCCGTGCAGGAAACACACTTCCCAGGGAACACACCACGCAGTTAAAGGGGAAAAAAACTGGTAAAGTAGCCAATAGAGGAAGAGTGGTGAACCTCCCCCCGGAGGCCACACCATATGTGGTGGTCATGACAGGGGTCCCATAACTGGAGGATTCCCACAAGGAAACCAACTAGTCGCTATTTAATAAGGTTCGTCATTGGCTCAACCAAAATAGACCTTTGCCCCACATCGTATAAGTAAGATCCTGTCAGTGCGGAGGGTGGCATGGCTGGGGTATCAGAGGAAAACCATTCATGGAGACTGTGTGCTGATTAACTTTGCAGATCCACACATTGCAGCCCAAATATGTTCAGGAAACACACAGGACAGGTTTGATGGCATAGCCACAAGTCGACTTTCCTTTTTTTACCCCCAAACGAGAGCGCCCCCTCGGGACACTAGAGGAAGTAACAATTGGTATAGAGTAGGGAAGCAAGACTGGGGTTGGAATCAGGAGCCCTGGGGGGAGCAGCCACCCCCAGTGCCAGTTTTCAGGGATAATTGGGGTGACTTTCCGATTATGAACAGGTTTAGCTGCCTAGATATGGTGGATTGACATACAACTCCACCAAGTCCTTTAAATAGGGAAAATATGACTCATATATAAGCATGGGTGAAATTTGCGAATCTGGCGTTCGCAAATTTGCGTATTTGCGAACTCGCAATCCGCAAAATCCGCGAATTCTTGCGAATTTGTGGATTTTTTTTGTGTTCGCAAGGGTTTCTGCCAGTTTGCGAGGGTTTTGTACCAGTTCGCAATTGCGAACTTACTTGTCGGCTCGCAACGGTCGCAACTATGTTGTTTCTACATCTGGTTCATCATCACAGGTTCACAGCACCCTCTGTTTCACCACTGCCACCCTGTTTCACCCATGCCACCCTCTGGTACATCAATGCCACCCTCTGGTTCATCACTGTAGATTATGGGGGGGAAGCAAGCCCTGCTTCAACTGACATGAATTAATTTGGGGTTGCTTTATTAATGTGTCACTGTTTTAAAATTCCAGTCTGGCACCTGCTTCCTTATCTGTAATTTGTTTTCTGTTGCAGTGCAATTATTTTTTCCCGGACCTTTGTGGCCTACTTGTAGCTATTCTATGAGCCTGCTGTGAGGGTCAGAGCAGGGTCATAGAATATTTGCAACTAGCAACTGAACTCTGGAGGGGCCCCAGTCAGGAAGCACTACAGGGAATGGTTACTAATGATGAGTTTGAACTTTTGCACCTGCTGAGTGCTTTCAGTTTTGCAAAACTCGTTTTTCTGCAATTTTCGCGGGATTCGTGGGGCGCGAACTTGCACGAGATCGAATTCGGAAGCCGCGAATTCATGCGAATATGCGATTTGTTTTTTGCGGCGTGTTAGTTCGCAAGGTTTTGTGCGTTTTAGCGAGCCGCTTGTAGCGCAGCGGCGCGAAGTTACCCTCACGGCCGTTCACGGGCGCGGCCATCTTGTTTGCATGACGTATTTCTGTTTCCGGGCGCGATGTGTAATCTCGCAAAGTGTGCGCCTCGCTAGTACAATTTCTCGTGTGATCGCGAGGAAAATCTTGCGCGAACTTACCCACGCGGTTGTGAACGGGTGGGGCCATCTTGTTTCTCCGTCATTGCTATGGTTCTGGGCATGCTTTTTGTATCCTCTCTGAATCTCTGCCATCCTTTGCTTGTTTGAAGTTTTTTTTAATCTATTTTACTTATTATCTATCCCTCTATTTTTCTAGCTCTATATTTTTGTGTTTTCTGCTACTTTTGGTTAATTTTAAACTACTTTTTTAAACTCTTTTCTTTTCTTCTTCCCTATTCTATTTCTTCTTTATTATTTAGCTTCCTTTCTGCCCAGACCATGGTAAAGGGAGCCGGGAAGCATCCTGAGAAGGGGAAGGGTCCCGCACCCCGTGCCCGGCTCCCGTGCGGCCGTTTGAGGGGGGAGCAGGTCACACCCCGGGAGATCTTCAGCGCGGAGGAGGTGGCCGCACTAATTTTTTATGTTCAGCGCCGCCTCCCCAGGACCATCATGGCAGGCGGCAAGATCGCTAGCGGGTACGGGATCCAGGAGCGCCGGAAGCGGTGGGAGAAGGTGTGCCGGGCCATGTACCAACACTTTCAGGTCCGGCGCACCTACAACCAGACCACCCACCGTTGGACGGATGTCCTGGACCGGGAACGTGATCTGCTCGACCTGCTCGGCCTTGAGATCCCCGGGCTTGGTGAGTAGTAGTAGCTATTTCTTTACTACTCTGTTTTCTCCTGCTCTGTGTGTTATTATATTGCAAATTTTTGTTTTTTACCAAGAGCATTAATGCTGCTGATTACATTGTAGGTAAATAATATTTCAAAATCTTCTGTGCATTTCAGGTGCACTGCTCTCCTTCTCAGTAGCGTTGCTACTATGCTTATTTGTTTTCGATTTTATGTTCATTTAATTGGCCTGTGAAATTATGTATGAGTGTAGTTTAAAGAACTGCGTAATGCTAGACACTAAGAGTCAGATTTTTAATTACCGGCGCATCCCTGCAAAGTAGCAGGGATGCGCCAGTAATTGTGCGCCATGCCACCACCACCCATGGTGCGCCGTATTTACAATGCGGCGCACCATGGGCCCAAAACGTCACCAAAGCGTTACGCATCTGTGCTGTAAAGGCGGCGCATTGCTGGAGTTGCGTCACAACGATGGCGCAGCTCCAGCAATGCTCTGGGGTTCCCGATCTCCCCAATGCTGCGCCAAGCCGTACGTCTGCTTCAAGCAGGCACAGGGTTTGAGTCACGCATCATTGTCCTCAAAGTGACTGATTGAAATCTTGTAGATTTCCCTCAGCCACTTTTAGGATGTGTTCCTGCGCAGGAACGCCCTCCCTTGCGCCGGAACGCCCCCTGATGGCGCAGGGCTTTACAACATGATGCATCTCCCATATGCGTCACGTTGTTAATATACGCCGCACCATGGCGCCTCTTTTGTTCTGCCGCTGCGTCACAAAAGTCACGCAACAATGGAGCAAAAGAGCCGCAAGGGGCTTCTAAATCAGTCCCTACAGACTCAAGTCCAGTCCTTCCTTTGTACACATGGCGATAAGAAGAAATAGTGGTGGTGGATTGATAGTTTGAGTATTTTAATGACTGGTTAATGTAGTAGGAAACTTTTTAGTGTTGTCGCTGATCTGCAATCACAATGGACTTTGTCTGTCACTTCGCGTGCTGCGGACTGCTGCCAGCCAGTCCCAGGCGAACCTTTTTAGTAGTTTGTTTAGTGAGTTACATAAGAACTTTCCAAGTCAACGGTCCGCAAATCAAGCAATACTAATAACGTAGTAGACCACATGAGATTGGTCAATATATCCTGTGGAATAGTTGTCTATTTGCTATTTCGCCAAAATATTTTGTTATTGTTCTTTTGAAATGTTTGATTTGGTTGACAAATATCATCCATGTTTTCTGGTCTTTCTTTCTTTCATGTTGTACATCAGCTCCCCCCAGGGGCAAGAGGGCATTGGAGGAGGCTGCTGCTGCTGAATAGGATCGGTCAGGCGAGGGCTCCTTTGCTGGGCCCGGTAAGTTTTAATTTTAATATAGAGTACCTATTTTTTCCTAGCGTTCCTCATTCGATTTTTTCTAAATCGTCTTTGGTCTTCTTGTAGACTGTATCTAAATTCTTATCCTGCCTCGACTATGACTCCCTGTGGTATTACTAGATTATTCTTATTAGTCTGTCTGTGTAGCTAAGTAAGATGATTGCACATTTGGCAAATCCATTGGACTCCCATTCTAGTCAGCAATAGCTCTATGCACTGAGTGCAGTCCTCTGGGATTGTCCATAATGTCTTTTCAAGTCTTCTAAATGTTTATGCTTTGACAATTGCCAACAATAAAAAGGTGAATGACCACCAAGAAAGAATAAGATACTTCTTTACTTTTGGTTTGGATAGGAGGACAATCCATTCTACTACTGTTGCAGGGACAAATCTGCACAAACAGAACTATTGACACTAAATAGTGCATTGTTTATCAATTATAATAGGCGCAGGTAGACTTTCCACATACCTCAGTGATATCAGACTTTGAAGAACCCCCAATCTCCTTACTGACTAGATAGTGTGGCAGAGTCATTTAGCTCCCGAATTCATCAATGATTGATCCCCAAATGATGATTATCCAACGCAGGACAAGAGTACGGAGCCAGAGTCCAGAAGTGTCAGAGGCACGGGCTCATGCTTGCAAATTGCAAAACCTTTTGCTCATTCGCTCATGACCAAAAACCACAGAGTCTATTTAAGTTTTAAAGCTTTATTAAAAGTAAAAATATTTATTAAAATCAAGCTTGTCATAAAACAGAAACGGTTGATTAAAAATGGAACAGTGCTAATAGTGATTTATTTCACACATTTATTGTGGGCGAGCCGAGCCCTCACCTGGTTTGAACTTTAATTTTTCTTTTTGGTGATGAATCGTTGGTCCCTCTGTCCTAATCATGATGATGATGATTTTTTCCTAGAAGTGAAGCTTCTGTCTGTTATGAGAAAAATGGTGCGTGTTAAAAAGCAAGCATTTATCAGTTATGCCAAAACGTGCAGCAAGACAGGACCCTTCACTGGAAAATTTTACTTTAGAGTAGACAGTCACAAATTATTAGATTGGTTTCTGTATTCACATTTCTTCATTCCTAGGCAAAATTCTAGTGAGTGGTGTATGTCTATGAAATCTAACATTCTTAAATGTACTTTGTAGGTGGAACACCTGGTGCTGGGCCCAGCGCGGAGGTGGAGGAGGAATGCTCTGGGGAGGAGGCGGTGGAAGTGCAGGACCAAACTGCTGTGCGGGTTGCCACGGTAGTGGCGAACAGTGGTAAGCTCTTATATTTCTTACTTATTGAGATTGCAGACTGCATAGTGTGCTGCTCCCCGTGAGAAAATGTAAGGTTTGTCCAGATGAGAGACATGAAGAATAATGATTGACATTTAGGGGCCTATTATGATGGTGGACGGACCTGAGTCCGTCCGCCACCATAGAGTAGGCGGGACCGTCCGCAGGGGCAGTGGCGGTCCCTCCGTGGTAATTAGGATGTGACCGCCACCCTGGCGGTCACAGCCTGTATTTTTATCATTGCAGCGGGTGCTGCTTGAAGTAGCACCCGCCGCAATGATAAAAATGTAAGTTGTCATTTGCATGCGCAAAGCGGCAGGCACCGCGTGGTGCCTGCCGCTTTGTGCAGGCAAATGCAGGGGGTATCATAGGTACCGCCCATCTGCACCCCCCACCCCCCCTTCACCTCTGGGGGCCCGCAACGGGCCCCCAAACAAAAATCCGTATGCCTTTGCACTTCGGAAATGCCGCCGTGTAAAGACATGTGTTCCTCCAGACATCCTAATATGGCTGGCGGTGTCTGATAGACACCGCCAGCCATGTTAGTGCTTTTCCGCCGCGGACGGGAGGCGACCGCGGTGGAAAAGCTGTGGACTGAAAAACAATCCTCCAGCCATCCTAATCTGGCGGGGGTCTTTTTCAGTCCGCTGCGGATTTCCCGCATCCTCCGTGCCGGCGGTGTATTCCGCCGGCCCGGAGAATACGGGAAATCCGCAACCCTAATCTGCCCCATAGTTTGAATGGATGGATGCCTGGATCATGGTACTATCTGACTCTTAGATAGCATATGTGCATCTAGAGAGAGTAGACGGTCACTGGATGAACTAAGTGTTACTTTGAAGAGCATGTAACACCGCACCCGCACGTCCGTCCCAGTGTAGGAAAGGCAAGGAAAAGAAGTTGTAATTTTGTCCGAATACTACCATGGATAGTAGGAGGTGTTTGTATTGCAAGCACAGCATATATCCGGCTATTACGATGGCCACTCACTACCTCTGTTAATAAGTTTAGTAGAACTCAGTCATTCATGTGTGGATGTATCACTGTTCACTCATTAAAAAGCAAAGCACCTAAAGTCATCCCATATGTAAGTAAATACATATCATGTGCAGTGATAGATAATCAGATTATTTATCTTCTTCATTTTCCTTTTCTAGTATTCATTGGCACTGTAGGGTGAATCTTAAATTAATTAAGCAGTAGCCCTTGCAACAGTGTATTCTCAGTGCCACCCATAATAGAAAAGTAAGAGCATCCCCACCTGTATGTACTGGACTGGTACAGTAACGCAAGTCTGTCTTCCTCATCATGGCGGGCGTCTGTTTTCCTCGGGTGCAAGTTGACTGAGCTGGCATTATGCCGGCTTGCAGAAGTTAACGTACCAATTTTGCTAAACAAGAGAGAAGAAGAAGAATAAGACTGGTGTACTGTCATAGTCGATTCTAATGGAGTGAGTCCATAGTGCTCGTAGAATTGATTCCTTAAACTCCCACTAATGTTAGAGCAAGGGTGAAGAAGTGGGAGGTTAGATAGATACTGGCCACAATAGTTATGTACTGCACTTGCAAGTTGCTAGGTCTACTGTGACACAACTTTCTGCTGAATCATGTTTTGTTAATCTTAAAGAGCATTGGTTACAGACTATGTCTTTCTTTCTTCATATAGATGCTCCTTCCAAACCAAACCGGAAGGAGCTGGCTAGACGGTCCCGGCAACGGAGGCTGGAGGCCACTGTCGCTGAATTTCGGCGGCTGGTGGCCCAGGAGGAGGGGGACACGCAGTCTACCACAACATCTACCGGGACAGCTGCATCCTCCTCCGCGCTCCCTGGGTCACCCAGACGGCGCAGGTCTCCAGCGGTACGGAGCCGTGGTACCGCAGCCACCCGCCACCGCCAAGCAGCCAGAAAATCAGCTGCCCCCCACAGCAGTTGCAAGAAACGTATGCACCGCCTTTCCCTGAGGGTTTCCTACCTCGAGCAGGAGCTGCTCAACACCAAAACCCCGCTCGAGACCCTCCGCAAGGAGCCTTCCGACCTGGCCCGGAAATTCAACAGCAGCAGCCAGCAGTAGGAGGAGACTGTCCCTTGCCCCTTTTTTAAAGACTTCTGGGGGGTGGAATTGGGAGTTGGGTTTTTTCACTTTTTTGGACTTTTCACGGACATTCATTGGGGTTAGGGAGTGGGGGTGGGTTGAATCTTGTGGGAGATTATTTTTGTCAGGGATATAAATATACTTTAAACTTGATCTTAGCATACGTGTTTTTTTTACTGCTTTTGAGGCTGGTGGGTGGGGGTTTAACAGTAACTTTGTTTTGGTGACACTTAAGTGGCATCTTGATTCAAGTTGTGTAATTAATTGCCCAAATGTTTTCAAAACTAAGTGCCTCTCGCAGAGTAAGTGAATTCAATAGTCCTAGGACTTTACTAGTACTAGCATCAGTCTCTCGTCTCTCCTAATACTCCATTATACTTCCTACCCCCAAACGCTTATCTTACCTGTAATTTATGTTTGGAAATAGGGCTGGGCACAGGGCTGGCTGCACGTCAAATGGCGATATGGCAACCCTGGGCGGATGAAATGTCATCATTGCGTTGGTACTAGTGGTGTTACACAGTGGCAGTTGCAGCATCGGAAAAAAAAGAAAATGAAACCTTGTTTGTCCTTACCGTACCATTAAAATGGTACGATACACAATATAGCAGGTGGCAGTACTCTAGAACAGTGCCACAATGTAGCCTAACAAATGGTAAAGTATTGAAAGTATAACTAGTACTTGCTTTGAATTTCTTTGACATTGGCTACTACTACAAGAAATAGTACTGAAGCTGAGTAAGTCTAGAATATATCCTCGGATTCCTTCACCAGCCTGTTGCTATGACCTTATCCTCCCCAGCAAGTGTGTGGAATTATTGCTGTCATTTAGTCACACATCAATCAAAACCACACAGCCCGGGGGAAGAGGGTTAGGGTTTGGAAAATGGATGGGAATGGGGGTTTCTTTTTGGGTAAGTTTTGTTGAGAGAAGAAAAAAAAAGCACAGCATGGACAAACAATAATTGAAGATAAAGAAATCTTTGGGTACAAAGCTAACCATAAATCTTTTAAGTGATGTAAAGGAAGTGCATGCACTACTGCATGCATTGTTACTGAAAAGTAAGTAGTACTTTCGACAACCTTGAATGACAGAATGCGACAGTACAGGGCTGCAGCGTTTTCACTTGCCTATCTCTGCACTCAGAGAAACACTTCTTACATTAAATTAGGTTTAAAAAATAGCCGAAGTAAAACCTATAGAATGGCTGTAGGGATCAATTTAGAAGCAGAGAGAGATCCAAGAAAAGCAGAGTCACACTCATAGAAGTTCACAGCAATAACATTACTTAAAAAATCATTTGAAAAGAATGGATACTGTATCTGTATGTTGCTGTAGTTGTCCTGTTGAATTTGGTAAGTAAGTTGCACGCATCAAACCATTCCTCTTATTAGCGGCACTCCTCCATTCCAGCTGACGCTTCGTCCATCAATGTTGGTGACCAGAAGACACTCTGTCCACTGCCTGCCTGGCGGATGCTGAATTGCGGCTCGCTAATGTGAAGCCTGACTTCATCCTTTTTTTCCCATTGCACAGACTGAAACCCGGCCTGTAATTATTGATGGAAAAACAGGAAGTGATATTAGAACACCACTGATAAATAAATATAAGGTATGTACGCTGTGTAGTGCAAAAAGTCACACTTTGAGTTTTGTAATAGACAGTACAATATTTTTGAAAGTGCGTACTCTGAGTCTCCTTTTGAAGGATAAATAAGTATGGGCAAATTAATTTAGCGGATCTTTCCCCTCAAGCTAGGTGTACTGTAAACTGTGTTTTAGAACAAAATTAGACCTTCCCAGCAGTGCTCCCACCCAGACCCTTACTAAAGCCAGTCGCAAAAATGTAGAAGACCCCCAATCAGATCTCAAAAAACGAGGCCTAGTAGAAAACTGGTGACAAAAGTAAAAGTAGGCACAAATACCCCCTTACCCACTGTGGATTGTATTCAAACCACTTGCAAGCAAGCAAAAGTATCCATACCCAGCATCGCTCCAAGACTCGCAAACCCCCCCACAAACAGCCCCCCACCCAAACACATGCAATACAAATACTGCTAACCCTAACGAGCACTAAGTTAAGAATAGTGGCAAACGCTTAATTTAACTATGCCGAATCCCCCCTTTCTCACCATGGATTTTCTTCAAATCACTTGCAACCAAAATTACACATTCCCACGAGTGCTCTAAGACCCCAGAACTCAGTTGCAAAAATCTAGAACTCCCCGAAACACATGCAATCCTGCTGCTAGGGCTAACCCTAACGAACCCTAACTTACAAAAAGTGCCAAAAGGCTTTTCCTCATGGATTTTGTCCAAACCAGTTTTATCCAGTATTAGACCTTCCCAGCAATGCCCCAAGACCCGCCAACCCACCCGCAAAAAAGCACAACACCCCCAAAAAGCCAAAAAGGAAAATCTCATACTTACAATATTTATCTGCCTTCGGTCCAAACGCGCTGTGCAGCTAGGTCATAACTCCCGTTTTCCACCACAGATTTCCTGAAAAGCAAATGCAATCAAAATTAGACTGTCCCAGCAGTGCTCCCAGATCCCAAAACCCACCCACAAACACCCGGAACCCCTCCAAAGAGCACCTCAAAGGCAAGCAAGTCAGCAAAAACGCAAAAATAATTTCGCCTCCGATTTGGTCCAAGCCACTTTTATCCGGTATTAGAGCTTCCCAGCAATGCCCCAAGACCCGCCAACTCACCCGCAAAGAAGTAGAACCCCCCCACAAGTGCAGAGTCTTTCTTCATTGGGCGTAATCCAGCCCTCTGCTTTGAGGGAAATAGGAGTCTGGAGGAGGAGGATAGAGGAGCATGTTCTTGTGAACTTGTGAACCTGAGGAATGCAGACTGAGGCACCTTCAAATCAATAAGCAAACAAGTGAAGACAGTTCTGCTGATGGGCTTGTTTTTGTGATTAGGTGATTACAGTTGTAATTATATTAACTGTGCAAAACAAAGAAAGACAGACACACAGGAATAAAAGTGAATAAGGACGAAAAAGAAAGTTATTGATTCATTGGCTCATTTTCAGGGCTCGGTGTCAGGGAATAAGAATAAGAGTTCGTCCTCATACTCTGCGAATTCAGGCAGGAGTAGGTCAATGTCACCTAACAGAGAAGAAATTCCCTCATCTAAGTTGCTGTCCTCCTCGTCTTCATCCGGTGTGTGTTCTCGTACTTTGTAATCTGGTGGTATGAGGTGCTGATTCATCTTGATCATTGATAACCTCTCCACATTTTTGGGCGAGAGGCGGGTCCGTTTGGTAGTTACAATGCCACCAGCAGCACTGAAAACACGTTCAGAAGACACACTTGCGAGTGGGCAAGACAAGTAGTTTATAGCCAGGTTGGAGATCTGTGCCCACAATTCTTTTTTCCCATGCCAATATGCCAATGGGTCAGCATTAACATAGACCTCTGTTGAGTCATTCAGATAGTCCTGCACCATCGACTCAAGGTTCTCCAAGGTTCCTCCACTTTGCTTACTTTTTGCTGGGACCTTTTGAGAACCAAACCCAAGCCAAGTTAGCCAATCCTCTTCTTCACCCAATGTTACTGTTGGGTCTGGTGCAGATGATCCGGTTGCCGGTGTCTTTAACTGCTGAGAGGTCACTTGTGGATGGCCTGCTGATGCTGAAGTACTACCTTTTCCTTCAATTTGCTGCTGTTCTCTTTCAAACCTCATGGCTGACAAGGCTAGCCAATGTTTGTACTTTGTAACATCTTCATCATCAAAAGGAAAGAATGCTCGGCCTGCCAGCGCCTTTTTGTAGCGTGGATCCAGAATAGTAGCACAAATGTAATGCTGTTCTGAGTGGATCATTTTAAGACGTTCATCGCCAAGTAGGCGCTCTAACAATTTATCCGCCAAAACAAAAGCGTCTTGCTTTTTTAAATCTTTTTGAAACATAGAAGACACCGCCTTCAGTTGGTACTCCAGCATGCACAACAATGGGATAGCTTTTCCCAAATTACAGTCCTCCTTGCTGACTGCACGCGTGAAGACCTCAAAAGGACGAAGCATGTCTGTCAGGCTTTTAACTAGGTTCCATTGCGCCGCATCTAGCCTCACGTCCTTCTGAGCTGTACCCAGTGTTAAGAAATAGAGATCGAGTACCGTATACTGCTCATACAGACGCTCAAGCATGTAGAAGTTTGAGTTCCAATGTGTTGGCACCTCCTGGATGAGTGCTTTCACTGGCATTCAACGTTCATGTAGCAGGCTCCTCAGATGCTTCCGGGCCTTAAAAGAATGGCTGAAATGGTTGCACATTCTTCGGCAGGTGGCCACTAACTCGCACGCTGGACTGTCTTCATCACTCAAGAATTTTTTAACAACCAGGTTTATACAGTGCGCCAAACACGGCACTCTGAAATAGTGACCCAGATCCATGGCCTTAACTACATTGGCGCCATTATCCGTGGAAACATAACCAATCTGGCATTTTTTTGGGGACAGCCAGTGAAAGACCTTTGTGTTAAACTCATTCAAAATGTTTTCTGCTGTATGACGTTTCTCCAAGCCAAACATGGCTAGTGTAGCATGTTTCCGAGCAGCTTTAAAAACGTGGTCCGGGTCAACACCTTTAGCTTTGCTTTAACCCCTGAAAAAGAGACCCAGTGTGCAGTGATGCACATGTAATCAGCGCCTGCGCCACTGGTCCACATGTCTGTTGTCAGATATATAGTGTGAACAGCACTCTTCTGCAAAGCTGCCCCAATCACCTCCAGCACATCTTCCATGTAGTGCTGGAACCGCAACTCTGGCAAAATAGAACCGGCTAGGAACCTTCCATTTAGGGTAGAGCGCTGCCACTAATTCTAGAAAACCAACCCCTTCTACAAAAGAAAAAGGGAGAAGGTCCAGAGCTAGCATTTTAGCCAGCTTAGTGATATACAGACGCATCAGTGGGTGGTTGAGATCATATGGCACTTCTGAAAACAACATGGTTCTAATGTTGGCCTGGACCATGCTTTTACGGGATGACGATGGTGATGACTTCTTCGACCCAGTTACGCTCGCTGATGAACTTTTTCGCATTGGTGTCTCACTCTCTCCCACACTCTTAGTGTGGCTCACAGGGGGTGTGCTGCTGACAGGGGTACTGGGTGTAAGTGGAGTGTTTGACACTTTTCCTCCTCGTCATTATCAGATGAAACATCAACGTTTTCTTGACTTGCAATTCGCGCTTCCTTGATCTCCTTTAGATGCGCAAACTATTGGACAGCGTGCTGTCTCTTAAACCACTGGATAGCGTGCTGTCTCTTAAGATGACCTCTCTGGCCTCCGGTACCATAGTTGGTACCAAACTTACCCCGACTAACTGCAACCTTACAAATGCTACAAATGGCGAAGTTTTCCTTTTTTGGGCAAACACTAAAGAAGTCCCAAACTGCGGACTTGAAATGTCTGTGGGGGCCGGAGGAGGTGGCGATACTGGTGGTGGTCATGCTGCTAATGCCAGATGAAGTGGAGGATGTGTATTGCCGAACTTTACTACGTTGTGCACTTTCACCACCACTAATTGAGGTCGAGGTGGATGGAGGTCCCTTCTGGCGAGGAAGAAATATGGAAGCGGTAGGTGTTGGTGTACTAGTTAACTCCAATGATTGTGGTGTTTCCATTGCCTCCTCTTCGACAACATCATCACGCTCAGCAGCTTCGCGGGCTAGGGTCAAAATGTCTGATGCTGCATGCCCGCTCAGGCTGCAGTGACCTTTATGATGACGTCGTCGTGAGAGTCTTCATCAGCAGGAGTATCCGCCACTTCTTGTTAAGCCTCATCACACTCCATAACTATGAGACTTTCGACGACCTTCCTTTTACGCTTAACTACCTTTGTCAGATCATGGTGTGCCTCACTCTCAGACGGCAGTGATGGTTCCCAATTTAGATCCGTATCATCAGAAGGAGGTGGGCTTGAAGAAGATGTAGACACCACCCTTGATCTTTTCCTTGCTAGGGATGTGGAAGACAATGAATGATCATCAGGAGGAGTGGCTTCCTCAAATGATACCTCGGCTTGATTGTCGATTTCCTGATGTGCCCCTACTTCGGGAGGAACAACTATTGTGGGCACTTGTGACCCTCCATGCACCTCTGCTTGTGCATCTCCTTGCGCTGCCTCTCCTTCCACATGTACTTGGGCTTGTACTTGCACATGTGGTTGTTGTTGCGGCTGTGGTTGTTCAACACTCGTCAGATGAGTTACAACAACTTGTGTTGATTGAGGGACATTGCTGCTACTTTCTAGCGATGAGCCAACATCACTGGTCGATGCTGATTGAACAACTAGACTAAGTGCCTCTGCAGCACTCAAGGGCTTGGACTTAAGTTGGCGTGGTGGTGGTGGCACTGAGCCCAATGGTGCGGGGGTGCTGCTCCCAGCTTGGTCCCCAGCAGATCCCGCTGCTGCTGCAGGCATACTTTTTTTTTTACTCCCAAAAAATGTGGCGGGCGGCACACCAGCCTCCTTGGTACCTTGCTTCTTCTGCTCCTTACTGGCAACTTTCTTGCTAGAGGAGCTACGGGGAACTTTTTTGGGGGCCATCTTCTTCAGAGGTCAGAAATGCAGGCCGCTGTTGCACGAGTTGCAGAGTTGTCTGTGGCCAGACGTGACGTCGCGTCACGTTATGCTGCACACACACACCGCTGCAGGACTTCTTCCTGTCACTGGTGGTTCCCTTGAGTCTTGTGCACCTAAAAGCAATGGAAGACAGAGGAACATCAGTTCAGTTATACACCCCAAAAACTCGAAAACCACATAAAAATCAGCACAATCCCATGCCATCCAAGCCCTCCATGATGTTTAAATTCAAGACACCCCACAGAAAGACTAGGCCCATGCACCACTCACTACCCCTGGTCAAAAGGCCCCAACAACAGACCAAAAATCAAAAAACACTGAAAAATCAGCACACTCCCATGCCATCCATGCCCTCCATGATGTTTAAATTCAATACACCCCACAGAAAGACTAGGACCATGCACCACTCACTACCCTTGGGCCTAATGTATGAAAGCTAGGCAAAATGGGTGCAGGCCTGAGAACACTGCCTGCATTCCAAAATGGCCCCTTGCCTCCCAGCACATGCCCAGGGCCTGCCTGTACCAGCACTCAAAATGGCCCCCACCCACATGGCCTGTCCCCATGAACACCCCAAAAAATCGAAAAACACAGAAAAATCAGCACAATCCCATGCCATCAATATCCAGCAGCATCCACATCTATGCCCTCCATGATGTTTAAATTCAAGAAACGCCACAGAAAGACTAGGCCCATGCACCACTTACTACCCCTGGTCAAAAGGCCCCAACAACAGACCAAAAATCGAAAAACACTGAAAAATCAGCACAATTCCATGCCATCCATGCCCTCCATGATGTTTAAATTCAAGACATCCCACAGAAAGACTAGGCTCATGCACCACTCACTACCCCTGGGCCTAATGTATGAAAGCAAGGCAAAATTGGTGCAGGCCTGAGAACACTGCCTGCATTCAAAACGGCCCCTTGCCTCCCAGCACATGCCCAGGGCCTGCCTGTACCAGCACTCAAAATGGCCCCCACCCACATGGCCTGTCCCCATGAACACCCCAAAAAATCGAAAAACACAGAAAAATCAGCACAATCCCATGCCATCAATGCCCTTCATGATGTTTAAATTCAAGACACCCCACAGAAAGACTATGCCCATGCACCACTCACTACCCCTGGTCAAAAGGCCCCAACAACAGCCCAAAAATCGAAAATTCCAAAATTGTAGTTGCAGCAACTGTAATACCCCAAACAAACTTACTTGTGAAATTTCTAATCCAAAAGTGATCCAAAGAAAGTCAAAAAGGCCTCAAATCCAAATATCCAGCCACAAAAGACTCTCAGGGGTGGTATTAAGGGAACAGCGGGAGTCGATGAGTAAACCTGTGGCTCCGATCCTAGCAATATATGATGGCCAAGTATTACCGTTATCAAAAACAAGGACCATTGTTTTTGATAACGCATTGTACCCAGGTCCAGGACCAATTTGGGTTACCCTATTTTTGATAATGGCCAAGTATTACCGGCAGCTCTATACGGTTCTGAGTTATGGGGTTTTGAGAACATAACGGAGCTAGCCACATCGGAAAATAAATTCATGCGAGATCTGGTGGCCCTCCCAGTCTCCACCCCGCTAATCCCACTGCGGTTAGACCTGGGTAGGCGCACCCTTAAAGATAAAGTACGTTTGCGCCCACTACTTTTTTGGGTGCGACTAAGAAGGACCCAGGAGCTACATAATTATGCTGCAGCTCTAGATGAACTTATCTTGCTCAACACAGGTAACACAATCAAGTGGCTGTGCAACCTGAGACAGCTGGTGGTGCAACTGGGCCTAAGCGAATCATGGTTGAGCCAAACTCCGCCCCTAAGGCAGCGATCAAGAAACTCTATTGGGACTGGGTACAGGAGACGACCATACGCAGGAGTGAAGGGGGCCCCTCTCCCAGTGATTTCTGGAGATCAAATGGATAAGAAAATTGGAACCCTTCCTTGACTTTATAGAGAAACCCTTGGATAGAGCACTCTACCTCAAATTCAGGCACGGGACTTTGCCGGTGAATGACTTTTCTTCTGGGTGGAAAAGTAAAGGTGCTCTCCCTAAATCATGCCCCGGCTGTGCAGCCCCTAATGAGTCAGTAGCTCATTTTTTGTTTGCCAGCCTGGCTTATAGGGTCGCTAGGAAAATATGGTTAAAACCGCTATGCATGGGGCTGGGCCTTAGATGTCGCAAAATGGCCCTCTGGGTCCTCCGTACTGACACATCTACTGCTGTGGTGTGTGGGGTAGCCAAATTTCTGGGTAGTGCATGGCAGACCCGCACCAGGAGGGCCAAGCGTTCCGCTCATCTAACCTAACCGACGGACGGCATTATGGCATGAAGTGTTTTTTACGGTTTTTATGTAACTAGCTTTGAGCTTGATTTTAGATAAATTAAACTGAGTAGTATATGAGGATGTTTGTAAATATACGAGTGTTGTGCCCCTACTCTTTTATTTTTTTAATGTACTGTATAAACTGTGTACTTTTATGATGAATTTCCCATCGAATAAAGTAAATACAACAACAACAACAAAAAAAGTAAGCTCAGGCAACTATACCTGCTGAATTTCACTGGTTTTGCATGAGTGAAATCTGAGCCTAACCATAACATCCCTCTAACCTTTGTTTTTTTCAGTGAATTTCTAAGGTGTTTTTAAATTATATTTACTAACTATAATGCCTCTGTAATCTTTGTTTTTTTAAGTGAATATATATAGCACAGAAAAAAACAAAGATTAAAGTAACGTTATAATTTGGTGTAATAAAAATATCTGTTTCTGTTTAAAACAAACCTTAGAAATTCACTGAAAAAAACAAAGGTTAAAGTAACATTAGAGTTAGGTGAATTTGTCAGTGTTTTGAACTAAAAAAACACAGAAATTCACCAGTTGTTTTTAGCAGCGTTAACTTATAATCTGTGCCCCCACCATGCACTGCTTATAACATCACATATGACATCACTCATGACATGTTCTATGACATCATTTATTACATCACTGGTGACACCTCGAATGACATCATTGATGACATCACTGATGGTATTATTCCATGAGTGTGCAAGTTTGTTTTACAATGTACACAGTGACGAGTAACCACCATATTAATTCTATGTAAATTTGTACAGCTTGGGTGCAGCTAATGGGTGTGTGTGTTTATAAAACATGCTCTGAATGCACCATAGCCATGTAGAAGTATTCAAAACATTATAAATGCTTGCATTCAAGAGTAAGTCTGTGTGCAAGGGAAAGTTGACTTGTATTCGTTATTATCCACACAACATTTTGGTTCTGCAGAAAACGTTTACAACTGGATAAAATTCCATGTATTAGATACTAACTTTTGTAAGTGGCTTGAGTTTTAGAGAGAATAGCTTTAGCATGATCACTTATAATGGAAGAGTATGTGCACCAAGTACTAACATATTTACGCATGCTTGTTTTGCGTCAGACAAAGGGCGATCTGTAAATTCTTCATCACAGTATTACAGGGAGTATGATATTTAGCACCTTCAGATGCTGGTTATTTTTTTGAAAATAAAGTCATTTTTGACAACTGTTGCATTGAATGTACACAGTTTTTTTCATTTTCAATACACTTCTTGAGTGAGGCAGGGCCACAGCAAACAATGCTGAACAAAATTGCACCAAAATCGTCAGGAAGCCAGACATTGGTCTTCAGATCTTGCTTTTTGTAATTTGGTGTAAATCCATTCAGTAGATTAAAAAATAATTTTATATTTTGTTAGTTGTGCCTTTCTGATTGGCTCAGGGAACTTTATTTCCCTTGGGCCATCTTGCTCCTGTGGGAGTCACCATCCTGCAAGAGCAAGTGCTCTCTTGGCTACCAGCAACATGATAAAAATGTTGCTCGCACAGATTACAGGATTCTGGGACTTAGTCCCCTGTCCTGAAGTTGTGTAAAAAAAAATAAAAGATATATGGGGGCAGGGTAGCGATACCTCCCACCAATGCAACCAAAAAGCCAAACACAAAAATTGCAGCGATACCACGTAATTAAAAAAAAGGAAAATGGTGGCCGGGCATAGTTCTGTCATCAATGATGTGTTTTCAAATGTTGCAGGGAAGTTATCAATAATGATATAGAACATGTCATAAGTGTTGCAAAATGTGACCTATAGTTGCTTTACGACACGAGTTCTAGATACTTGAGGTAACTATAACTGGTGAATTTCAGTGGAATTTGTTTTGTTTAAAATATACTATTGTCACAAAACATTTCACCCAACTTTAATGTTACATTAACCTCCATTTTTTTCAGTGAATTGCTTGGATTCTTTGCACATAAAGTAATATTTTATTATCGTACATAAAGCCAATACCCCGCTGTGCATAGTCTTTTCCAATGCATGGAGTGTGGATGGCCGAAGGGGCTGCCTGCGACCAATACGTGCGGCCAGCTAACCCCCAGAGCACATGGCCTTTGGCCTTGTGTAAGTGGGTTGGCCACAGGGATTGGCCTGTGGCTAGGACCTGTATCCACGCCCTTGCTGGCAAGCAACCCCATGCCACAGGGCCATCATCCAACCCTTGTGAGCAACCTACTCTATGCCACACATGACCTTCTGGCATGCTCAGCATGTGGTTGGTCTCACTGGTCCTGGCAGACCTACAGACTTTGTCAAAGAGTCAAAACACCAAAATATAAAAGGTGAACTCATTGGCTTTCTCAAGGGGTGAGCATATCAATATATATATAAAACAGATCTATGATCTTGGTCCAAAAATCACCAATATTTTTAAACAAATGTATATTTCAGTAACTCACAGAATACAGAGTTTATGAATATTGATTACATTAAAAATATTCAATAAAGATTTTAATAACATGTCTGAGTATTTCTTTTAACTTCGTCTTTATTATTGGGAGTGAAAAATGTGAAAACAGACATAGACATATTGTGTTCTAAAAAAAGAAAAAATAATATTTTTCCTTTAATATTTTTCTTCCCAGAACATGCAATCATAAAAACAACCACAAGAAGGCCTTGCACTGCAGCTGAAGAGCATAGGGGTCTTGCTCGGAGAGCTACAAAATAATATGGTAAGTTCTCCTCGGGTCATGGATTTAATGATCCAGTAGGCTTACTATTATTTTTTGATAATGTTGCTGGTGGGGTGCTATACTCCTTGCAGCCCCCCACAAAATTAACAAATGGCTTGGTGGTGCCCGTACCTATTCTATGGGATGGCCAAGCTCAAAATTATATAAACGAAAAAGCCATTGCAAGGCATTATGGAAACTCCTTCAAGGAGCAGTGAAGAATCAATAATTTTGGTATTGGGGAGAGAGATGCACGGACTTCTTCCCCAAGCCTTTACGGCCTTAGGGACCCCATTTCCAGGAGCTTTTTCTTTTGTAAGGAGGGGATTATGCCTCCTGCCAAAGCCTTTACAGCCCCAGGCCTTTCTTTTTTATTAAGGGGAGGAGAAAGCATGCCCCCCTGCCTGAGCCAATTGTGGCCCATTCTTCATGGCCTTACCTGGGTGCTCCGGTGTTCATCCAGGGAACCCACAAACCATTGTGTTGGTGGCTGTGTGAGGAGCCTGAGGGCCACCGTGACCCGCAGGCTTCCTGCATGCACCCATCCCTCCAACTGGGACAAATTACTCCCATCCTCAAAAATACTGCTGGTGACCCTAATGACCTAAATAACCTTCGTCCTATCTCTAACCTGCTTCTTCTCTCAAAAGCCCATGAAAAATGCGCCCTGCTACAACTAGATAGACACATCAATTCTTTAAATCTTTTAGACTTGTTCCAATCAGGCTTCAGGAAGGGCTGTAGTACAGAAACAGCAATTCTTAACATAATTGATGACTCCATCATGCCCTTGACAAAGATGAATCCTCCCTACTCATTCTTCTTGATCTCTCCGCTGCTTTCGATACTGTTAATCACCCTATGCTTTCTAATACACTTAAAGATGGTTTTGGTCTCAACAGTCCAGTCCTCAAATGGTTCACCTCCTTTCTTCAACACAGAACCCAGCAAATTAAAATCCATGACTGCCTTTCTAAACCTCTGCCCATCTCACTAGGGGTCCCACAGGCTCTATCCTCTCCCCTCACTATTTAATCTATTCATGGAACCCCTCACCCTCATCCTTAAACAAGCGGGAATCAATTACAACCTCTACGCCAATGAGACTCAACTCTACTTTGAGATTCAATCACGCTCTGATGTCCTTCACCTCAATGATACCTTGTATAAGATTCAATACTGGTTCCACTACAACCACCTCAAACTCAACTCATAAAAGACCGAAATCATTCTTTTCTCCCCTAAGAACAACTAGCTCCCCAATCAATCCTGGATCTCTGACCTCACAGCACTCAACTGTTCTCTCTATATCTAACTCAGCTAAATCCCTCAGCTTTAACATTGACCAGAACCTTACTCTTATCCCCCACATAAAAAAACTCGTCCAAAAGCGCACTCTTCACACTCCATCCCTTAATGAAAATCAAACCCTTCGTTCCTGCTGACAACTTTAAATTAGTCGTCCAAACGCTATTCCTTTCAAAAATCGACTATGCGAACGCTATCCTCGCTGGAACTCCCAAAGCCCACCTCGCCCCAATGAAATCTGTTCTTAACCTTGCCACTAGCCTCATTTCTGACTGCAAACGGTTTGATCATATCTCCCCTGCCTTAAAGCCTTAAAGTGGCTGCCCATTGAAGGAAGAGCTTCCTATAAAACTGCTTGCATTACACACAAAGCCTTGCATCAACATTCCTGGCATTACCTCACAGATAAAGTTCACAAAAGCCGGCTGCTCTAGATCATTGAGGAGCTCCAACACCCTCGCTCTTGTCCCTCCTCTATTAACCAAGTAAACCACATAATCTCGCTCCTTTTCTGGGAACGCTCCTAAGATCTGGAACTTCCTCCCACATGATTTGTGTTGCAATTCCTCTTTCTTCAGCTTCAAAAAAGACCTCAAACTTCCCCTGCTTAACAAATATTAGGATCCTTAAATCCTCCCTTGGGCACTCATTCCATCCCACCTCCTGCTGTTCTCCTC
The DNA here is from genome assembly GCF_964263255.1 of Lissotriton vulgaris. Lineage (NCBI taxonomy): Eukaryota > Metazoa > Chordata > Amphibia > Caudata > Salamandridae > Lissotriton > Lissotriton vulgaris. Next base: position 1,106,032,555 of record NC_141693.1, read on the forward strand.
CCCCTCTCTTTTCTTCACTCACCCACTAAATCTTCCCTCCAGTCTTTCCTTTAGGACCTGCCTCGCCCCACCCGGTTTTGCCTTACATTCCCCCCTCCTCAGCCTCCCTCCATTCCCATACCCTGCCCCTCTCTTCTCCTTCCTTTCCTCCCACACTAGGCTAATTTCTCAGGACTTGCTGTAACCCTTTGCAATACATGTAATGTGATGGTGTAAAACTAAAATTGTTTTTTACTTTCTTATTGAGTTTTGAATTCTACTTCATGTTAATTCTATTACATTCAATCAATTCATCTCTGTATAGCTGTTCTATTTCGCCTTAACTATCCCCTTCCCTTGCCTCTCCCCATTCCTATTCCCTACCTCCATCTTTTCCATCCTTTCCCTCTCTCACTAGCCTAATCTCTCATGATTTGATGTAACCCTTTGGCAACTTGTTTAATCAGACTGTATAATATTTAATTGCTTTCCACTATCTGTATTGGTTTCTGAATACTACCTCATAGTAAATTTGCTATATTGAAATGTACACTCATGTAAGCACTCTGATACCCTCGGGTCCAGCTAGCGCTATATAAAACATGGTAAATAAATAAATATATAAATAATTAATTGGGAGCTGGCCTTGCTCCCACCCGGCAGGAGCAAGTATTTTTCAGTACTCCAGCCGGGCTGGAGCAATTAAAGTTTCCCTTTCTGCAAGAGTGTGGGCAGGGAAGCATATGTCTTCTCCCACCTGGTAGGAGCATGTTTAAAGTTTCTGCTGGGTGGGAGCAGGCATGCCTTCCCTGCCTGTACTCTTGAAGGCAGGAAAACAGTGTCTCAGGGGGGCTCCCAGTTACACCATAGTGGAGCCTTCTCTGAGGAAAAGAATACCTGGCCTTTAGCAGCTCTTCTTCCCCCCTACTCAATAATTATCTGTCATCCCCAGAGGATGGGGTCCCTAGGGCTTTTACATGCTTGAGGAGGGGGGGCTGCGACCCCCTTCCTGTTTAAGTTGTGCTGGGCTTCTGGGAATGGGTCCCTGGGGCTGTGATTGGCCTAGGGACGGGGATGTGAGGTCCCCTCCTTTATGATTATATTTCAGCCCCTGGAGATGGGGTCTCTGAAGCCTCAAAGAGGCTATCGGAGGGAAGTACTTGCCCCCTTCCCCATTGTTTTACACAGGGGCCCCCTGGTGCCATTTTGTTTTCCCTTTGCTATGATCATGTGGGAGTGTGACAAAAATCCACTTCTTTGTGTGCATTTTGGCACCAGGGAGTCCCCCGGGTCCTCACTCAAGGACTAGGGGAGCAGGGTATCCCACCCTGCCTCTGTATATCTTTTTTAAAGTATTTTTAAGACCCTTCAATGACTGCCGCACAATTTTCTCCCATGTTGCGGCCAGACAATCAGAGTGCTCACTCCCGCATAAGTGCAGTCCTGCGGGAGAAAGGAGGCCCAATGGAGAAAAAGCCCCCCTTAGGCAAACAGAACACTTTATTTTTTAAGTTGGGTTCGAGGGATTCTTGAGAGTCCCTCAAAACCCAACCATCCAGAAATAAAAATGTTTTTCATCCTTAATTTCTCAAAAACTACTGCACGGATTTACATCAATCAACCAACCAACCAAGTGGCCTGTAAAGCACGACTACTTATCCATAAGTGTCTCAAGGTGTGGGGTAGGGGAGATGACTGCAGATCTGTTGCAAGTCACTGTAGTTCAGTCGAAGAGACATGTCTTGAGGTCCTTCCTAAATTGGGGCAGTGACAGTGTAAATGTACTTTTGTAAATGTATTTGAGCTTATATAGCGCACAGCTACCCACAAAGGGTTTCCCGGCGCTTGCTTAGGGAACCCGTCCTGGTATTCCCCTGTGAGATAACCCCGGCAGGGTATCTACAAGGTGAAAGCCAGGCATCCCGCCACGAGGGGCCGTTGTGGAGATTAAGCAAGCTATTGCCCAGAGTCGCAGAGTGTGAACCCATGAGTTGAGAAGGCACCGGAGCGAGAATTATCGAGTCCGTGGAATTTTTTTGAGCCCAAGACCCGCCGAGGCGGGGAATTGAACCCTGGTCCAGGGCCGATCTCAGCTTCCGGGTCTGCCGCCTCTAACCCCTGAGCCACACTTCTCCACAGTGATTGCCTTAGAGGGAGAGGCAGGGTGTTCCAGGTCTTTGCTATAAAAAAACACTTTCTTGACCTAGATCTAGCTTTCTGTCAAATTTGATGTAATTATGTTTAGCAGCTTGTGAGGTAGTGCTGCCTAAATAAAATATGAAAAATGCATGGGGATTTTGCATTTTGGGACACCACCCTTTGTCTCAGATCCTGCTTGACAGATCACCCCAAAACCACAATTATTAGCAAACCAAAAAAGGAATTTCCTATGGCAACTCAGACCAAAGTCATAGTTATAATTTATATTCCTAAATTAAGCACCATGTTCAATTTACTACAAGTTCCGTACTTCTGTACTCAGACTTGTCACCTCATTCTCTACACTACATTGACTATATCTTGTCGCTTTACCCTGCACTGTGTGCCCAGAAAATGATGTAATTCGAGATATCATAAGTATTGTTATGAATGCTTTCATTTTACGTGCTATATGTCATGTAATATGCAAGTGTATAACCAATGCAATGGAATGCAGTAGAGTGTTGCACAGTGGAGTGTAGAGGTATATAGTGTAGCACAGTGTCATACACTGGCATAGAGTGCTATAGAGTGCATTTTTAAAGAGTAGAGCAGACTGTTGTAGAGTGGAGTGTTGTACATTGGAGTGTTGTACGCGACGTGGAATGGGGTAAAATGTCATACAGTGGAGTTGAGTTAAGTGGAGTGGCGTAGCGTAGCGTAGAGTGGACTGAAGTGCCAGATATTGGAGAGGTATCTTTTTATAGTACACTGCTGTGAAGTGGAGTACAGTGTGGTGGTATAACATAGAGTGGAGTAAAGTTTTGTAGAGAGGCATGTTGTACAGGGAGTGGTATGCCGTGTCCCAAAGTGTGGGAAACTGCCATAGAGTGAAATGGAGTAGAGTACAGTGTGGTAGAGTTGAGGGAGATAGCGTGGAGTGAGGTAGAGTAGAGTGTGGTACAATGGAGTGATATTGAGTGCTGTAAAGTTGAGTGGCATTCAGTGCCATTGAGTAGAGTGGAGTAGTGGATTAGTAGAGTGGTAGTGTGTTGTACAGTGGAGAAAATCCTGGTGGAGTGGCGTAGCTGGATTTGTGTAGAGTGTTGTAGACTGGAGAGCCGTCTGGTAGAGTTGCATAGAGTGGACTGCAGTGTTGTTTAGTCACTGAATAGAGTACAGTGTTGTACAGTGGAGTAGATGTTCATAGAGCAGAGAAGACTTGAGTGGCTTAGACTGGAGTAGTGTTGTCGAAATTGAGTGGCATACACTTAAATAGTGTATAGTGGAGTGATGTACAGTTGAGTGGAATGCATGTCAGTGGCATGCATGTCAGTGGCATTCAGTGGTGAAATGGTATACAGTGGAGTAGCATTTAGTGGAATAGTATAGAGAGTAGAGACTTGCAAAGGAGTAGCGTAGAGTGGAATAGCATAGAGTGGAGTAGCATACAGTGGAGTATTGTGGAGGGTCCTACATTGAAGTGGCACACAGTGGAGTGGGGTACAGTGGACTAGCGTACAGTGGAGAGCCATACAGTGGAATATTGTAGAGTAGAATGGTGTAAAGTGGACTGGAATAAAGTAGCATACCACAGAGTGGATTGCTGGAGAGTGTATTAGGGTACAGTGAAGTGTGGTACAGTGAAATACCATACACTGCAATGGCGTACAGTGTAGCTTCTCTTTTTCCATAGCACTGATGGCATAGGCAGTAACCATTATAAGCGCCACCTATTATTTCTCACCCTTGCAATGCAATAGGTCTTGCATATGTGAGAGTTAGAGCTAGTGGCACTGTAAATGTAAATGTGTTTTTTACTTATGTGTTTTAAAGTGGAGTGGATGTATGTGGTGTGTAGTGGAAATGTGTGGTATATTGTGCAGTGGAATTATGTGGATAGAAATTATGTGGTATGTAGGGTATAGTAATTTTGTGGAGTGCGATTGTGTGTTATTGAGAGAGAATATGTGGTATTGTATTTTGTGTTGTGGAGTGTCATGTAGTGGAGTTAATAATGTGGTGTGCTGTTTAATTTTGTGGTGTGATGTATAATTATGTTGTGTGTATTGTATGTGGTGTGTTTGAAGCACGGTTCACAGTGTTCATTAGCACATTTAAAGTTCTGTGCATAAGGAAGACCTAAACAATTGGATGAAATTCATATTATTTACAACTATTGGCAATGGCAATAGGTTTAGTATTTGCAAAACTATGTAAATATAAAAAGGAGCAGTATTGACATGCAACCCCAAAAGAAATCACTGTTAGATTGTACAAATCTGTTAATATTTATAAAGTAATGTAATAACACACTGTAATTATTTATAAATAAATTTTTAAAAAGCACAATTACGACTTTCTAAGAAATTATGCTTAATTTGTAGTGTTCGTGAAAATAAAATTTGGAAACAATGTGCGTACACGCTTGTTACCAACAAAAGCTTTTCTTATCTAAACAAATGATCTTAAAAGGTACGCTGCCTTTCGGATTCCAGTGAAGTACTTTTGAAAATATGAATCCATAAATAAGTGTAAGACAGCAGGCTGACTTATCTGGCACACAAATACATATATAACAAGAGGGGACACCAGACAGAACATATTTTCTGTAAATGAGAGAGGTAAATGCCAAAGGTGCTTGCTAGTCTGACTCCCGCAATACACACATTTCCACATATTGTTACATAACAATAGGGTATACCCAGTACCCAGCTGGACCTGGGCCAATAATGGTACATACAAAAACTGGTCCAACAAAATTAGAGAATACCACACAATAATTGAATGGAACAATGACCAGGTTAACTTGGTTATCAAAAAAGCTTATATTATAAATTGATTACAAGGTCGCAATTTCAATGGCTGCTGCAAAGTGAAAAGGGAGTAAGGTGCTCGAGGTAGTGCTTGTCAAGGGATTGGGATGTGATAGTAAAAATAAAAATGCCAATATTTATGATATTTACAGAGATGAAAGCAACCTGTCTAACAATGTATCAAAAGACTGACTAAACAACCCAAGTAATGTGATGCCATAAATGCATGATGAGTTCTCCACTTCTGGGCTGAATGGGTAAATAAATGTCCGAATGTAAGTAAAGTCAACTTTTGGACCCCAGAAACTGATCAACAGTGGAATTTTTGCAGTCGGACAAAGTTCTGGAGCGACTTCGCCCCATCGCATAAATTCCACTGTTGTTTGGGCAGGGCTCTACTAAGGTTGCTCCTTCAACGGTCCTGATTAAGACCCCGGTGTGAGGAACGAATTACCTTCTTCCAGTTTCTGGAATCAAAATGGTGGTATCAAGTTTAAAAATTTTGAAATAGTGAAGTAATACTATTACAAAATGTGCAGCATTATGCCACATTATTTGCCCTTTCTTGCCATATAATTTACACAACCCTTGACTTTGCCAACAGTTGGTGCTGAGTGCAGTGCACTGGGAGGAGCCCAGTGAACTGAGCTACCTGAGGCACTATTAGTGCCTGTGCTGATTTCATTTTGGGGGCAATTTTGTGTCTAGAATCCCATGGGGGCTCAGGAGGTACTGCAGTGCCAAAGGTGATTCCTCAGCTGCACCGCAGAAGCGCTGGCAGCTGCAACATGGGGCCACTTCTTTTGATGATGATACAGAAGGGGTGAGATGCACCCCCCTGCCCCAGTGCGTATCACACATTGCTTTTGCTGCATTGGCAGCGAAAGGGCCATTGAACGTGGGCGGGAATGGTTTAGTTTTGTGGTAGTTGTTTAAAACGTTTCTTGTGTGGTGAACACCCCTCAATGTTTTCTACTAAACAACTAGATTAAGCACCATTTGACTTGTAACTTGTTCTTCGTGCTTGGTTAAGTGGCTTTATTTTATACTTTTATACCGTGCGCGTTTCATATAATCTTGTGACTCCCTTTAAGTTCGCATTCAGAGCATATTGTGCTTTGTAATAGCAAACACAAGGGGAAAGAGCATTTCTTACTAAAACCTGGAGATGGAGATTCGCACGCCTCTCTGGATCCTGTTGTTAGGTACTTTAATGCATGCTAAGTGCTATTAAGATCTCCGGTGCCCAGCTTTCCACACACTGCCTGCCACCCATACTACCTACCTCCTTCATGTCCTTCTGCCCACACAGAGATTGGTCCATAGAAATTGTCTTCCCCGAGCACCGATAGATAATAATATTTTTTTTCAATCTTGTATTTTCACTGATATCACCACCGGAGGCCCTGATTCTATATTAAAAACAGAGCTTTGGACTGTACCATTTCTAGCTCAAAGGCAATATTTCTCTTCATGTGTTCCCATACCTGCAGTGTCACGCAGTTTGATGCTCACTTTCCCTCCATATTAAACAACAGTAGATGTTTCAGCACCCAGGCTAATATGCAGCATTGTTAAATACATATAAGGTCCCAAAGGCGAGACCGATGCATTGCAAATGCTTGTTTTCTTAGTTAAAATGCAGTCAGGTAAAACCTGTAAAAAAACACATTGCATGGAACGTTTCTGTACATATTTAAGGAATTTACCGGAATTCTTACTACTTGTGTTACGTCCTGTCCTTATGACACTGCCCATAACGAATCAACTGTGGATTAGACCAATTTTCTTGGCTTACACAATAAAAGTTGTCAATGAGGCTTTTATATCACTGTTTCAAAGACAGGATAATTTAACGTATGTTCCTGTAATTAAAATGCTTGAAACGCATTAATATGAAAAAATGTAGTCCTCGGATTAGAAAACTGAAGGGTGCAATTAAATACCGGAGTCTAGTTAATCTTTGACGGTTTTAATAACGTTATATGGTTTTTACTCGATACAAAGCTGTTCTTGTGTATATTAGTGGCGGAAGCCAAATAAAGAGATTATATGACAAAGAGGGCTGACAAGTGCCATCCAACGAATGAAAGAGCAGACAAGGAAATAGTTCGGAAGAGGATGAGAACCGCAAGGAAGTGAAAATTAACATAAAATCCTGTGAAGTGTTCATTGTTTTGTATTCTTGTAACTGTGTCATTGACTAAAGCTGACAGAAGAGTTGTAAGTTGAGAAAAGACAATGAGGAAAGTATTTCTTTGGGTTATTGCGAGGGAGATTTTACTTTAAGAGGTATTTTTCTCTGATGTTAATCTTTCATACAATGGAAAAATGCTTGATGATTTTTCACAAAGGTCTAAATTTTAAGAATTACCTCTACATTTATCTCAGTAGTATACAATTAACATACCTGAGGAAAGTGTCCACTTACCCATCAGTCTACTCATCTACATATTCCTGTAACTCACACACAGGCATGGTCGAATAGGTGCTCTGGACGGGATATTCCCTCAGCAGTTGCCTGGCTTGTTCTGCTTACTAGAGCTGTCTGGTGGGAAGTGATGCAAGCTTCTAGAAAAAGTCTCAATATTTTGTGAACAGAAACTCCTTGAACAAAAAACACTAATAATTTGCTTGCAGCACATGAGGATGGAAAAGTAACAGAATTAGTTATTACCAGCAATAGATCCTTTAATGGAACAGGTCAAGCCTCCTCCAACTTTCAATTCAGAAAGAATCGCAAAAGCCCATATAAGAACGGGAAAGAATTAAGCAACTCATAATAAAAGAGATGTTGAACACTAAGATAAACCTTTATTCGAATAACCCTGTGATTTTACAAAATGGTATATCATGGAATTAGGGAGCATATTACCAACAACTGGCAATAATTATCGCTATGTTGGCTTAGCGGCAATATTATTTTCGCTGAGCTCCGCCGATTTTTATCGAAGATAAACCTTGCTTTTATCAAGGTTTATCTCCGAAAATCGTCCGAAATGCATGAATATCGCTGAAAAGTCAGCGATATTCATGCATTACTGAGCTAATTCTCTTAGCCATGTTATCCACCTACCATTGGATAACATGGCTAAGAACTGCTCTGGGCAGGCGTTAGCTTTTGGAGATATTCGCGCTTAGCGCGAATATTTCCAAAAGTAGGTAATAGGAGATAGCGATGTTAGCGACTGTTTCCAGTGGCTAACATCTTGGCACGCCCACTTTGCATTTCATTAGTGATAAATATCGCTGACATGCAAAGCTGGCCCCAAGATGATCGCTATCTCCTACTAGCTGTCGCTAACTGGTGTTAGCGACAGCTAGGTAACAGGGCGATAAAACTATCGGCGCTTTAGCGGGAAAAATTCCTGCTAAAGCAGCGATAAGGCTCTTGGTAATATGCCCCTAGGAGTGTAAAGACTCAGCTTGAATGGCGACTCAAAATAGCAGAAACTAGGACATGGCCAGGACAAAATGGTGGTGATGTCCTTAGAATGAGTAATAAAGACACTAATAGGAAGCAGATACCTACATTTTGGACATTTTCATTGTTCTAAGGGAGGTTAGTAGGACATGGTCGGTTGGCAGCCTGATGTGAGCCTTCCTCAGGTGCCTTTCATAATCCAAGATTTTGTTTTCGATAAAGTGAAAACTATTAGAGCTATAATACACATGGCCCACTCACTGCTTTTCTTTTTCTGGAGTTGAGTCTTTGGCTGATGAAACTTCCATTTGTCAATCTACTGCCACACCACCCATTGCCACATCTCCTACTTTAACCTTACCACCTCAGAGGTGGGAGCAGCTACTAGATGCGTAAATCCTACTTAACGTCCAGGGGACTCATACCTTTCATATATTGTGAAAGATAGCGCACACTACATTTCACAAATTTTAGTCGAGGTCGTAACAGCTCATTTGTTAATATTGTAGAGTATCTTTTACAAGTCTGGTCTTCCAGTATATAAGAAAGTCTTCATTTTCCCCAAATGTTCCCTCCATCGTTCATCCTATTTCAGGCTCTCCAATTTATGCTGAGATTCTAGAGTAGGCAGAGACACCACAGCTCTGAAACCACTCTCTGCTAGTGGACCAGCAGTCAGCTAATGCTCTAAATCTTTGATGAAAATGTAGTGCTGAAACAGTTAGCAGATACATTTTCAGCAGCATTTCTGAGGTTGACAGAACATTCTACCACTTTTGATGCCAATAATAATGCTGTTTTTATAGAAAGATTAATTAAATTGGCAGGAAAGAGTGACAATGCCATTTGGTGGTTTAAACCCTACTTTCACAACACACTGACATAGAATAAATGTGGTGATCAGCTAGCCCTCTGCTCAATACCAACTTGTGGCTTCTCACAAAGCTCTCTACTCTCACCAGCCCTGCAATGCACACTATTGTCATCAATGCTGTAATTTCGGATGCTACAGTGATGTTCTCAATAATGTCAGAGAACAAGTTATGAGTGATTTTCATATGAGAGGTCATATAGCAGTCCATGGTGAGTTTGCGAGTTATAGTTACTTTAGGCACGAGTTATTGTTACTTGAGATAATTAGAACTGGTGAATTTCAGTGGTTTTGTTAATTAAAACAGTACTTTTTAACTGACATTTTCACTCAGCTATAACGTCCCTTTTTCAGTGAATTACTAAGGTCTTTTTTCTTATAAAGGAAGATATTTGTAAAATTCCTTGCTATGTCCATTTAACATTTAATTGTTTTGAGTGAATTCATTTCTATTTTTTTTTATCGTAAATGAAGATGTCCGTTGCGAGGTGCTGTGTTGGGTTGGGTGCAGGGCATGACCTGCAGCCTGGCCCTGCAGCCAACCCCTTGCTGGCACCCAACTCCCCATTCCCCTGTGTTCGGCTTTTGGCCATGCTCAATGTGGGGCTGGGTGCATTGCCTGGCCACAGCCAGGCAGACTTAGTGACATTATCAAATGGTCACTCCACCAAAATATAAAAAGTGGGCCTATTGGTTTCATGAAGGGGTGAGCATATCACCCTATACAAAGGAGATCTATCATCTTTGTCCACAAATCACAAATAACTTGAGTCAAAAATCACACACACAGGGCGCCCTCGCTTCTATTGCCAATTCAAGGTGTCATAAGCATTGCTTGTATATAGGTTGAATACTGCCCTTTTTTCACAGCCTAATCTAGATGCATCTTCAAATATAAGCTGTAACTGCTCTTCTTTACTCATCTGTCAGTATTTCATTCTTCTAAACGGTTGGGTTGAGAGGATTTAAGCAATACTGCTATTACTAAAAGCACAGAAAGATAATGATTAATATTATTCAGTGCTCATTATCACTGCATCGAATTCCTTTCCTTTATCTAAAAAATCTAGGTGGACCAGCATAGGTATCAGTGGAGCCAATTGGGTTTTGTTGATCTCAGTAAGCCTTTTCACATTAATTTTAATAGAGAGAACGGTGCACCTCATTCAGTGGGATTCTTACCAGCTTAGTTATTACTACAATCAAACCTTCTCACATTGGGGACTGCATGGTGCCCAAAATGAGCACCTCTTCATATAGCCACGCCAACTTCAGAGTCAATTTGTCAGTGAACTCCATGTAGTATTCAAGAGGTTGCTCCCCAAAGGTCTGAAGCTTTAACTCTTTCCTTTGATGCTATAGCTCTGGTGATAGCCTCCAGGGTGCTTGCAACAGAACAGAACACTTTGATTTCAATGTTATGTTGTGTTGTGTAATGTTATACCTATTTATGAATTGCACAAATACCAACGTAGGTGTCTCCGTGTTAACTTCTCCCGATACCAGACCGAGTTAAGAGGAAGCAGCTGGAGGGTACCTAATTATAAAAAAAAACAGGTTTTTAATTGTTTCCTGAACATAAGTAGTGAAGGCATGTCTCTAATCTGACAGGGAAGAGAATTTCAGAGCTTAGCAGTAGCCACCACAAAGCTTCTGCCACCTCAGTTGGTTCTAAAGGTTCTGGGAACTACCAACCGATTTGCGCTGGCAGAGCGCAGTGATCTGTTAGGGATGTAGATCTTTAGCAATTTCCTCAGGAATTCAGGTCCTATATTGTGAGTGGCTTTATTCTGACTGTGCAGCGCCTTAAATTGTATTCTGCTTCTAATAGGCAGCCAGTGTAGTTGTCTGATCACATCAAAGACAGAATGAAATTTTGGTGTGCCGGACAGGAGTCTGGCAGCAGCATTTTGAATTATCTGCAATTTGCGTAGAACCGATTGCCGAGCATTGGTCAATAGTCCAGTACAATAGTCCACTTTAGACAAAACCAAGGCAGATATGATAGTCTTCCTAGCTTTGATGGGAATAAAAGGAAACAATTTATTTGCCATTCTAAGGATGTAAAAAGATAAATAGACTACTGAGTTAATGTGATATTTGTACGAAAGATTATCATCGAGGATGACCCCCAGATTTGTGGCCTTGGTAACTGGGACAAGGTGCTGACCAAAACTGTCTGGCTACCAGTGGGAGGACCATGCTGGAGAGAGATTGCCGAAAAACCATCACCTCAGTCTTAGAGGAATTTAGTTTGAGTCAGTGACTGGACTTGCAGGTGCTATCAATGATAGGTTCCGGAGTTGATCCTCGTCTTGTTGCACTGGATGTTCATAATATAAACTATAATTCATTCAAAATAAATTTGCTATCTTTTCCTGATCATCTACCAATTCCATCTCTGTATTCCTAACAGCAGTAATGGTAAGTATTCCTTTTTCCCTCCTAAATAGCTATTCTAGTGCCCTGCCCAGGATATCTTACTTAGTATGATGTTAGACCAGGAAGTACTCTAAGTCAATTTCAATTGAACTGTGCGATCGATTTGCGATTGTTGCCACAATATCATATCTGACAGAGTGTACCAGAGAATTGTCCACATTACTCATATGAGCCTACTGCAATTTCCTTTCCAATACACCTGTTGTTTTCGTAGTCTATTTTGGAATCTTTAACTGGACTTCATTCATTACATTTGAAGATCTGACTTGACTTGGTTATGCAAATTTACTTTTGTCTTCTAGTTCTTCTGTTCTGGAGACCAACTCTTAAGAAAGCAGCTGACAAAAATTTTCAGATGGAACCTTGCCCATGAAACCAAAAAAATGGATGTTGCCATATCTCCCTGAACCTTCAACCATGCCCTAGATGTAGGAGCTTTCTTTTTCAAGAAGTCTGTTCATTTTCTGCCATCTTTCCTCTCCAGCAAAGAAACAACTCTATTGTCTATTTGGAAATTTGCGCTAATGAATTACATATTTTGAGAAGGACTTTGGCTCTTCCTAGTTTATTTAAAATGCTTGTTGACTTCTTTTCTGGCTTTGTGTGCACTAACCACTTGTCCACATAGGGATACAAAAGCATCCCATTTTTGGGAAAGATGGTCACTCATGGTGGCAACACCTTGGTAAAAACACATTATGCTGATTGTAGTCCAAATGGAGCACTGAAAAATGGAATGCAATTTATGAACAGCAAATCTTGAACTTTGTTGATGGTCTTAAAAAATTGGGCTGGGATATGAAGGCAAACATCTTTCTGATCTGTGGCGATCATGAAGTCTTTCGGCATGAACATCGGATTGGCACTCTGAAGATTGCCCATTTTGAAATAATTGGTTTTTATCACTTTGAAATTCAGAATTGGCCTGTAACCTGACTGCTCCTGTACAAGAAAGAGCATGGCATATGCTCTGTCTCTCCCTCCATTGGCACCAGCAAAATTCCTTTCTTGTTTTGAATAGAAGATGAAATTCCTTGATCAATGTGTTTGTCTTCGCTTTGTTCCTTGATATGGGAGTTGAGATGCCACTGGAGTTTGGAGGCAATCTATATGATATAGTTTCTTTGAAATGTATTGAGCATCAATTGATTCTTTACATTTCATCCCCGTTCATCCTGAAAATTCTGAATACAACCTCCCACAGAAAAGTTTTTTTACCCATTTGAGGACAGTGAGATCCTTTGATTTCTTCAAATGCGATGGAAGGAAAAGTACTCTGAACATTTCTCCTTCTTTTCAGGGTGATACTGCATTGTTAGAGAAGATATGCTATAGAAGTTGTTGTGAGAGACCACCTCTTATCCCCATAGTGATGGAAAGATGACTTTCCTTTATCTGGAATGGTTTGTTTCCTGCACTTATATGCTCTTGACAACCTGCTGGCCTAGTTGTTCTCTGTTAGTAAATGCCCATCCTTAATGTGATATTCACCCAAATGGTGTTTGCCTTCTTTAGCTGAATCTGTTCTTGTAGGTCAGGGGACTCTGTGCACTTTGTCCCTGCTAACCAGAAGCAAAGTGTTCCAACATGCTTAAAGTAACAAAAACCTAACTGACACATTTAATTTACTCATAAGCCCTAGTATGTGGTACTACATATGGTGCTACAGGTACCCAGGGCCTGTAAATTAAACGCTACTTGTGGGCTCTACACTCATTATGCCACCCACTATAGTAGCCTTTTAAAACATGACTCTGGTATGCCACTGCAGCCTATGGGGCAGTTGTAAACTGCCATTTTGATCTGGAAACACCTTCGTTTTTAATATCCATAAATCACCTTTTAGGTAGCACTCTAGTTGTCATAGGGTAGGGTGCACAGTATTTAAAGTGTAGGACATATGTACTTAAATGTTACATGTACTCCCATTGAAAAATCTCAAAAGTCGTATTTCACTGTGGCAAGTCTGGCTCTCGCATAGTAAAGTTCTGTATTGCATTATAACACCTTATAATGTATAATTTTAGTTTGGGAATAACGAAAAATATGTATCAAGGATTTATTTTAATAGTTTAAAATCTAACTGAATGGTAAAGTCAGATTTTAAATTATTATTTTAAAAATGCCATCTTTAGAAAGTTATATTTTTAAACAACAAGGAGACCCAAGAAAAGTCAGCCAGGGACCTCGGGGGATCAATTATTTTAAACCACAATGGTCCCAAGGGAAATAGGGATAGTCAAACAAAAATTAAAATAGCCCGTGTCAGTGCTATATTGAGTAAACTTGTCCAGCTGTACAGAGGTTTAATATTTAATAATGAAAATTACTTACAAAAAGTGGGACACAAACCTGCCTCCTACTACAGAATCAAAGACAACAACAAACATATAGGGAACATTCAAGGGAGGCACAGGCAAAGCTCATGGTTTGTTAATGCAAAAATAATCAATACAGTAAACAAATCACAAGGGACAACTTTACATGGTCAATGCTGGCATTACAGACATTGTAAAAGGTGTTTTATGGTGTTGACGGTGTTTCGATCCAGGTGAACAATGCTTGGATCATCACCAACGGAAGCTGACTACCGGCAGACCGCTGCAAGGACAACACAATTAGGCTATCATGCCACCTGAACACACTCCTGTGTCTTCTACCCTGACTCATGACCAGCAGAGTTCATTTACTCAGAGGCTACGGTGCCTTCTGGAGCACACACCTGTGGCACCCACCTTGCCTCGCATATTATCTCAGTCGCCATTCAGATAGTTTCATGCTTCCCGCCACTCGGATGTGGCACAATCCAGATCCCGACCTCCTGGTATTCTAAGGCACTTACACACAGGCATGCTTATTTAAATGTCCTGATGATGATCCAAGCATTGTTCACATGGATCGAAACGCCGTCGACACCATAAAACACCTTATACAATGTCTGTAATTGACCATGTAAAGGTGTCCCTTGCGATTTGTTTACTGTATTGATTATTTTTGCATTAACAAACCGTGAGCTTTTCTGGAGCCTCCCTTGAATGTTCCCTATATGTTTGTTGTTGTCTTTGATTCTGTAATAGGATGCAGGCTTGCGTCCCACTGTCAGTATTTTTGTGTGAACATTTCCATTATTAAATATTAAACCTCTGTCCGGCTGGACAGGTTTTACTCAATATAGCACTGACTGGGCCTATATTCATTTCTGTTTGACTATCCTTATTTCCCTAGGGACCATTTTAGTGTAAAATAACCTTTAGAAAGTTGCTATTTTCCTACCTAGTCAAAGTGTGCCCTTCTCCCAGTGTTCAGTGTCACCTGGCTGTTAAAGGTTCTTGTGAGTTGAGATGTGTATTGCTGCCATACAGTGGACAAAGGGCTTGGGTGTGAGGAGAATGTTTCCCTCTTACATATTTGCCTTCTGGGCTGTGCCCAGGAACTTAATTACATAAACAAATGTCCTCACCTGTCACACAAGCAGATGTAGCTCACACCTAGGTTTTCCCCCTGCATTGTCCTGCTAGCCAGCCTGGCACCAATGGCAGTGGGTGCTGACCCTGGAACTGGCTTTAAGTGATCACATGGAAGGGTTTGCCCATTATTATAGTTCACCTCTTGGTGTACACAGGAATCTCTAACCGGGTCAAAATAGGTTCTATCATGCTAGATTTCGGTCGAGAGGGACACTGTGGGATAATTTACAGTAAGACCCATAGAAGTGATGCAAAATTGGGTAGGGTCACCCCTGGGGGAACTTTGCCCCATTGCTTAGGGAGTGGCCAGACATTTCCCCTACCCACAGGCTGGCACTGGGCATAAATGTGGCAGCCCCAGTACCCTTCTCAGAGTACTCCTGGTCCTGTGAAGATCAGAAGACAGACTGCCCTGCTGTCTGAATCCTGAAGGAAAACTGGACATGCTTGCATTGAACCCAGGACCCCATAAGTGACTCCAAGGGTCATTTTTCTAACCTCCTATTTGAGCTGCAGTGAAACTAAAAGCCTTCCAGATACCTTTCCAGCAACTGCCCATCTGACCAGTTTCAACTGGAACTTCCCAGAGCCCTGCTACTTACCTCTGCTGGAGTGAGTCCTAACCCCAAACAAGAGCCTCTAGCAGAACCTGTAAACATTGCAGGTGTTAGTGTGTACTCTGCCTTAAGTTTCCAGAAACATTTTGCCAATTTTTTGCCCTGAGAACCGATGGAGGACTGGGAGCAACCGGTTGAACTGATCCAACAAAGGTGCATTGCAAGTGGGCCAAAGATTTGAGATGCTCGCAATTCATTTCTCACTGAAGCAGCTAACCTAATTCAGAAGGACCTTGTGGATAAGGGGTCGAGCCTCATGGAGTTCTTTTCAGCTACAACCAGCAGTCTTGCCCTGTTGGTAGAATCCAAACACCAAAAAAGTGACTATGTTCAAAGGTAGAAATTTATATTGGATAAAGGCTCAAAAAGTATCCGGCTGGTGATGGACAAAATTCACAGGCACAAAATTCTAACTTTTCCTGCTCAGAGCTTTCCTGCTAAAAGTCAACAGCTTTACCAAGTGTCTATCTTTGGCCAGCTCAAGAATTTTGACTTCTGTTACTGAGAAATCCAAAGGTATACGGGTTTATTTAGAGACTTTTGTGTTTAACACTGCCAAGGATTGTGTTTATTTTTAGAAGTGGTTTCTCATCCTCTTCAACAAATAATCTAATTTCTTACATTCTAGAAACAACATTTTACCATGAAATAATATTTTAAGCATGGCTGTTTTCTCTGAACACCCCCCCCCCCCCTTCCACTTCTTCTGGCAAAATCATAATCCCGCTAGACAAGACTGTTGCACTGATTGAGTCTCATGATATATCAGGTTGAAATCTGGTCTGCTTTTCCCGGCATAGCAGTAAATCTAAGCAATCATCTTCCTGCATAGTTGCTGCACGATTTACAAAATCTTTAACCTACGACTGTGTTGTGTAAAATATATATGTGGTTGCTCTAAATGGCATGTTACTAAATTCATTGCCATTTTCATAGCTTTCTTCATCCTTTAATCAACAGAATCTTTAGGTGTGCAGTTCTCTAGATGTATTGATGTATGCCCCAAAAAAGTAGCAAGCACAGCATTAATCTTTATTGAGTGTGGTAGGTTATCTTCTGCACTTTCTAACAAATAAATTCCTAGAAGAAATTGTGGAATACCTTAATGCTTCAAGCCTTTCCACTTCCTCACAACTAAATCATTTATCTTTTCATGAAGATATATTGATGGTCTATCGCAGAGGGGGGAAATATTCTCTGTATCATGCAATGAAATAGTTTCTGGAAACCGCAAATGACCTCTAAAATGCTCCACAGCTCGACAGACGTCTACCTTGAGAATATATTTGCCTGAATTTCCTTCTGGTTCTGAAAAGGAAGATGATGAATGATGGTGATGCCAGGAAGCGCAATGACGTGCTGCAACCTGCACGTTTCTACTGTCATAGAAAGAACTCATGAGCTGCGTGCACTGCTCCTCTCAGGAAAAATAGAAATGGGCACGGGATGTAAACAAATGGTCTCAGTAAAAGGAAGTACATTGATGATGGCACCACTGCAACCACAGCACGTTGAATTCTACTTCACACATGATCCAATCACCGCAGAGGCCATGGCATTTTCCCAAACAACCAACTTAGCTGATCTGAAAGAAAAGAGAAAGTGAAACAGGAAGTGTTAAGGTTTGGATGTTGTTCATACCGGTCTGGGTGGGGGTGGAGTTTAAAAGACATTAACTCTTGATACCAATTTGGGGAAGGCAGAAGTGCCTAACATGCAATAGGAAGAACAAGGAAGGGGTGGAAAAGGTCATTCCCCTGAAATAAACTTTGCGCACTGGGTCTGGAATGTGACTGCTGGCCTTTACATTATAGCTATAAACTTCAAATACACTGTGGCAAAGGGTGTAAATATCAAAACATATATTGAAACTGAGGTTACAGAAGAAGGAGAGGGATGAGTAAAGATGAATAGAGATCCAAGGTGTATGAACAGGAAAAATAATTATGAATTTATTGTGCTTTTTTTTGTTGCCTTTCCGAAGTTTCAGAATTTACTGAGGGTCTGTTTAGAGATGAAGAAGGAAAGAGTCAGTGGGTTGTTATAAGCGACGCTATCCAGGAGCGAGGTATGTTAAAGTTGAGTGTATTCTGTTTATAACCACCTAGGACAGTCTCGGATCCAAACCACCAATGACTCAACGGTCATTCCACCCCCAAACGAGGAATGCATTTGTAAGAGTACACTCAAGGAACATCATTGCTACATCATTGCCCAACATGCCCAATACTACAGGAGAAGATGTCACGAAATGAGGAGTGAGGGAGAGGATGAAGGTAAAAAGTAAAGCAAGAGAGAAGTTGCACACAAGGGTTTTAGCTGACAGATGCGAAAGTAAGACTCGAGGAAGTGGAGGTAAGTAGGGCAATGGTGGCTGAACAACCGAAAGGAATTTAATTGATTTTAAGCTGTGATAATGCTTGTAACTTGTAAGATACAAGTACATATAAATAACATTTTTAATACATAAAATGTATAGGACTAAAACGAACATAATATAAGTACAGTTCCAAATAGATGGCTTGTGTGAATTTTATAGAAGCATCAGAAAAACAAGGGAGGCCAAGGCGCAGTGCACATTTTTCATAAATGACGGGCATTAGTTTGAAAGTTGTTGGACGATCATAACTGGTAGAATTCAGTATTGTGCACCTGTATGCATGTGAGACACAGCTGGATATTGTGTTTGCTTTTCCACACTGATTGAAGGTGTTTGAGCCAAAACTTTTAGAGTTGCAGCTGAATCACATCAAATCTCAGTGGAGTCCTTGGCACTGCGATTATGCAGCGTCTCTGCTTCATGAAATGCTCTGCACATTCAGAAACAACAGCCCTTCTGAGAGTGGTATGAACTAGAATCTCTGCTGCGTGTACTGTCAAATCTAAACAAGCATTGAAATTCACACAAACCTGGGTCGAACCATTTGCCACTGTTAGTATCTGCTATTTGAACCTATTTTTCGGTAAGTATCCAAAAATTCGTTTTTTAAACCTTTGAAAGGGTATTTGGTTGCATGTTTAATATTGCTCGCATTTGGTATTCTTCAAATTGATTATGTTGACTGGAAGTTGCATTACAGCAATCCACAAAATAATCTTATTTCATTGCCTTTCCCTCTAAGAAACTTTAGTTAATCTGCTTCAGAATACACCATACATGTCTTGGACATTGAAATATAAAGATAGAGGAAAAAAAGTAAGGAACTTCAATTGATTAAGATAAAAGAACAATCACATACAGAACCAGCAGTCACATCCACCCAATGATAGGCTGGGCTGCTGTTAGTTTTGACCTTCGACCCCATACTACTCCTGATGAGAAATGAAGGATCCCCAAGGGTGAGCCCCTACCTGTCACCAATAAGTTAAGGTTTGCAGAGGGTATGTGTGATGATAATCCACCCACCTTCTTTTTCTGCCTGATTTCAAATGAGGATTTGGCATTACAAAGCCAATAGAGGAATGGGTAGACTGGTCAGGATGGCATTATGTATATTCAGTCAAATCCTGAGTGCGTTTAAGAGACCTATAAGGCCACTTTCTTGAGGGTGGGATACTAAACAAAGACCCCTCGGCTCAGCAAAGACATTTCAACCTGGAAAGGTCAGGGTGGATGGGAAACACATTTCTCAAGCATAACGGGGTTTCGACCCATCAATCCCTTTGTTCCTGGAATTACTAGCTGGTGGCATAAACATATCACCCTATTGTTTGAAATATATGTATTCAGAATTAGGCCCACCATCTGTTTGCACTATACACCACTAGTAACCAGGGTTCAAGAACTGGATGTAAGTGAATGGAACTATTTCCATACCAGTTGATTAAATGTTTGACAACACGTATACCATCCGGATCTAGAAGAAACTTTGCAACCGGTCATGTGGAATTTCCATTATGGTATCCTGTTGTTTGGAATAGACGCATGCATTGGTTTATGTAGATGTTTGCTGAATATTAATAAGATGCTGTTGCATTATGTGTGTATTTTCATAGTGCCTGCGAGGTCATTATATTCTGAGAGCTTTAGGGTTCTAATTTTGTCCAGTGTGGAGTCAGTTTCTGAACTCTTGGCTGGACGACAGCTGACCTCATGAGCTCCTCACAGCATTCACTTTATGGTCTTGTAAATGTGGATTCTTCAAACAAACCTACTTTCAAGCAGAATCCCATATCTTTTGCCTCCTTGATTACCATATTATTTGGGAACAAGGATGACAACTTCTCACTAACAAGACTACCAAAGGAGATTTAACCGATGATGCCACTCCTCATCTTGGATCTCTGCTTGCCGCACCCTGGTAAATCAACTCTCCACAATTACCTTAGACATCCATGTTTTATTTGTCTTAAATAATAATTTCAGACAGCACTTAAATCACCGGGATCTGTTACCCACCTCATGCTGCCACGCACAGCTTTCAAAACCTGTATCTCCACAAATCATATGAGCGCGATTGTCTGGTTTGTGCCCATTTGCCTCATGTCACACCGTAGACTGGTGCGTGCTGGGATGCATGCTCAACGCACATAACATACATGCAGTGCATTTTCAGGTGGGAACAACGTGTGTATCTAGAGCACAAGATTCCACTTTAGCAGTAGCGCCCTGCATTGCTGCTTTACTGTTCCTTCAAGCGGGGTGTGCAATAAGGGAAAATCCTGGATTTTGCTCGAGGTGGGTGTACGTTTTCACATTTATTTCCACAAATTTCTCATAGAAAAACCCCCAATACACCTTTGTGTCATGTATGGGTTCAAAACAGATATTTCAACTCCACCCCATCCTGGTCCTCCAGAATCCTGGGAAACCAAGTGTAAAATGGCAGCAGTAGTATAAAGTCTTTGAGAAATATATAATTGCAATTGATGGAAAATATTTTTAATCTGAAACGAAACAGCTTTATCATGTAGCCTGCTTGGAGATGCTAGTCGGGAGATGTTTGACAATCTCCCTGAGGTGGAACCACCAGCAGGGCAGAGCAGTTCATTGCTTAGGATATCTACACAGCAGCCATAAGACGTCAAAAGAAATGCTTCCCTGAACAAATGTACAAAATGCAGGAGAGACATGGTTTCCTTCATAGAAAGCAGTACAGTGATGAAAGCGTTGAAGAGTACATTTTTAATTTACGCATTTTAGCGGCAGATTTGGTAAAAATAATTGACACTTAGCTGAGGGACCATTTAGGTTCGATTGTTCTTGTAAAAAAATCAAGGAATATTTATTGGCATGCAGGAATCCAACACTAAATGTAGTTGGAGACATTTCTGAGAGTATCCAATGGTTGACAAATTTAGCTAAAGCCATTGCTGGTGGAGACCAGTGTCCAGATGCTGTTTGTGTTTTTTCTGACAGAGTGAAAGGTGTTTTTGTGGATAAGGGGAAATACACTTCATTTCAATTCAAGAAATCAGTGTGTTTTAGATATGGATCTAAGTCACATCTTGGGAAAAGATGCATTAAGTGTAAAAAGGTAGCACATTTCCAAGTTGTTTGTAGGTCTGGTAGAAATCATTCACTCTTAGCAAGAGTTATTGCCTTACCGGCTGAATCGGTAGCTGTTGTTGCCCGGTTACTCACCGGTAATACCCATTACTCCGAGTCCTGGTCTCCCCGTCCCATTCCTGATACATGAGCCGCTAGTCTGCTCTACAGAACCCCTACCTAGCTGAGCTGTTGGCACTTCCCCCTAGGATGACATCACCATCACGTGACTACAAAAGGGGGAAGTGCCGGAAGAATCATCCTGAAAATACCAAAGACAACAGAACGAAACACATACAATCACCCACAGAAAACCCAAAACAGGGAGGGAGGGAAGGGCTCAGGAATGGGACGGGGAGACCAGGACTCGGAGTAATGGGTATTACCGGTGAGTAACCGGGCATTACCTCCTCGTCCTGGTCTCCCCGTCCCATTCCTGATACATGAGCCCATACCCAAGCACATGGTGATTGTAAGAAGAAAACAGACCAGAAGTATGCCAGAAAAACAGGTCCATTTTAATCAAATCAAACAGTACAAATCATAAATCAAGCACTGCAGACAGGACACTAGTCCCAAAGGCAGCGGAGGCCGCCATCCCCAACTCCAGACGATAATGGGCAACAAAAGTGTAGGGAGAAGCCCACGTAGCAGCATTGCAAATGTCTCGCAAAGAGGCACCCCTGAACATGGCCCAGGAGGACGAAACGCTCCGAGTCGACCGACCCTGAACAGTAGAAGGCAGGGGACATTGGACTGAATCATAAGCAGAAACCACTGCGCCCTTGACCCAACGAGACAAGGAGGACAAAGAAGGACGAAGCACCAGACCAGACAGGCCGTAGGTGACGAATAGGTAGTCAACCTTACGGAAACCAGCTGTACGCTCCAAGTAGATGTGGAGAGCCCTCAACACATCCAAAGAATGGAGGAGCACCTCCTCAGGAGAGGCAGGAGCAGGAAAAAATACAGGGAGAACAATATCCTCCTGACAGTGAAAAGTGGAAATCACTTTAGGGAGAAAAAACTGACTCGGTCTGAGAACGACCTTGTCAGCGCAGAAGCGCAAGAAGGGGGGGGAAGCCATCAGCGCACCAATCTCACCAACCCTACGCCCAGAGGTAATGGCCACCAGGAAGACAACTTTGGCAGAAAGGAACTTCAGGGCCACGTAGTCCAAAGGCTCAAACGGGGGACCCGTCAAAGCCCGCAGAACCAAGGGCAGATCCCAAGGAGGCACAGGGGAACGGGAGACAGGACGTTGGAGCAAGAAACTCCTCAGAAGGCGAGCCACCAACGGGGACACAGACGAAACAGAGGAACCCCGAAAGGCAAGAACGGCAGCCCACTGCGCCCGCAGGGAAGAAACAGCCAGTCCCAAGACAAAACCATCCCGTAAAAAGTCTAACACCCGCACTGCCTCACAGGATACAGGAGAGAGATCCCTCCCACGACACCAGGTGGAAAAATTCTTCCAGTGACGGGCATAAGACTTCAAGGTGGACGGACGCCGGGAAAGCTGAAGACACTGGGCAACCTCCATTGAGCAACCCAGACCCAGCAAACTCAACCTCTCAAGTGCCAAACCCCCAGCCGTAGGCGACGCAGGGAGGCAAGACTGAGAAGAGGAGCCCGCAGGGGGGAGGGAGACAGGGGAAACCTCCAATG
The DNA here is from genome assembly GCF_964263255.1 of Lissotriton vulgaris. NCBI lineage: Eukaryota > Metazoa > Chordata > Amphibia > Caudata > Salamandridae > Lissotriton > Lissotriton vulgaris. The sequence continues at coordinate 1,106,055,466 of NC_141693.1, forward strand.
AGGGCAAACGGCAAAAGTCAGCAGCAGGGGAAACCAAGACTGCCGAGACCACTCCGGAACCACCAGGAGAACCTCCGCCCGATCCAAACGAATCTTCCGGAGGACCCTCGGAATCAAGGCAAAGGGAGGGAAGGCAAACAGCAGACCCCCCGACCAAGAAATCGAGAAAGCATCGGTCGCCCAAGCCATTGGAGACGGAATGATGCTGCAAAACAGAGGAAGAAGGGCGGAATCCTCCGAGGCAAAAAGATCCATCCAAGGAAGGTGGAACCGAAGGACAATCTGCCCGAACAGATCCGGGGACAGACAGAGGGACACCGAGGAGGGGAACACCCTGCTCAAAGTATCCGCAGGCCCATTCTCCTTCCCCGGAAGATAGACCGCCGTCAGAGACAACAGATTCGACTCGGCCCAAAGGCCGATCTCCCGGGACAGGAGAAAGAGAGAATGACACATGCCCCCCAGGTGATTCACATAGGAGCGAACCACCTGATTGTCTGTCTGCACCGAGACCGCCCGACCCCGAAGGAGAGGAGCGAACCAAAGGAGAGCAAGCCAGACCGCTCGCAACTCCTTCCAGTTCGAGGACTGCAGGGACTCGAATCGGGACCACCGACCCTGACCCTTGGAAGAACCCAGAACAGCCCCCCATCCCAACGCACTTGCATCCGTGGACAACACGACCACAGACTGAGGGGGAAGGAGATCGAACCCCCCGGAAAGGGAGAGAGGAGACAACCACCACTGTAGATCCGCCCGAATCCCCGGAGTGACAGGGATCAGAGTCTCGTAGTCCAAGGAGGCGGGATCCCAGTGAGACAGAACATGATGTAACAGGGGGTACAGATGAAGCCTGGCCCAAGGAAGGAGATGGAGAGTGGACGCCATCTCCCCCTGACTCCGCAACCAGAGACGGGCAGACACCTGCGACTGGGAAAGAAGCCAAGAAAGGTGGCGAAACAAAGTCAACTGGCGCTCCTGGGAGAGGAACACCATGCCCAGGTCCATCCGGAAGAAAGCCCCCAGGAACTTCAGGGACTGAGAGGGCACCAGGGAGGACTTCCGGTGGTTGATAAGGAAGCCAAAGGAACCCAGCAGATGACACACATGGGCCACATCCGACAGAGCCTGCGAAAAAGAGGGAGAGACAATCAACCAGTCATCCAGATATGGAAACACCAGCAGCCCCCTGGAATGAAGAATACCCACCAGAGGGGCCAGGAGCTTGGTGAACACCCTGGGCGCAGAGGACAGGCCGAAAGGCAGCACCCGGAACTGGTAGTGATGGGTCTCCACAGCAAAGCGCAGAAAACGCTGGTCGGCAGGATGGATTGGAACATGCAGGTATGCATCCATCAAATCCAGGGACGCCAGGAAGCCACCCGGAAGGACCAGAGGTAGGATGGACTGGAGGGTCACCATCTTGAAAGGGCGATGGACGACGAAGCGGTTGACACGCTTCAGATCCAGAACAGGACGAAGATCCGAAGTGTCCTTCTTGGAAACCAGAAACAGGATTGAGTGGCAACCTTCGCCCCTTTCCAGAGGTGGAACCTCCACAATAGCATTTTTCTTCAACAGGAGTTGAACACCCGACAACAAAGCTACTCTTAGCAAAGGAAGACGGGGCAGCGGAGTCCGAACAAACCCCGGAGGAGGAGGAGAGGAAAACTCTATCCGGCAACCCTCCGAAACAGTCCGAACCGCCCAGGCATCCGGAACCGACAACCACTGGGCGCGGAAGCACCGGAGTCGACCACCAACGGGCAAAGGCAGACAGTCATTCTGAAGAGGAGGAAGCGGTAGTGGCAACACAGGCAGCGGCCCGGGGCTTGGCACTTCCAGGGGCCCCCCGGCCACGACCCCTGCCTCGAAAGGGCTGAGAAGCGCCACGAGCAGGAGGCCCAAAAGCGCGACGATAACCAAATCCGCGCCCCCGAGCAGGAGGACAGACCGGAGCCACCAGCTTGCGGTTCTCCGTGGACTGCTTGACCATGCCCTCCAGCTGAGGACCGAACACCTTAGAACCTTCAAAAGGCAACTTAAGTAGGACCGACTTCTGCGAAGAGTCCGCCTTCCAGGAACGCATCCAAATATGATGCCGGGCAGCAATGGAAGCACCAGAAGCGGCGGCCGCCGCCCCCAAATTGTCGAAGGAAATGTCCGACAGGTAACGCACCTGCATCTCCATCAAAGACAGAAGAGGAGTGGCATCCTCGCCGTCGTTCAGCAGAACAGACAGAGACTGGAAGTCCTTAAGGAGCGACTGAACCATATAGTTGGAATACGCAGTCGCCCTGACAGAGAAATTAGAAGCAGCATAGGAACGCTTTACAGCCCCTTCAACACGCTTATCCACAGCGTCCGCAGGAAGGGCGTCTTCAGAAACAACCAAACCCTGAGAGGAAAGGCCAGCCATCAAATTGTCCACTTTCACAGACTGAGGGAACTCATCAGCAAAACCCTCAAGAGGGTAACGTCTGGACAGGAAACGAGGAAAAGAAGACTTATCCACCTCCTTCCATTCGTGAGACAGCACATTGCGCACTGCACCATGCAAAGGCAAAGTATCCGGAGCAGGCTGGACATACTGTGTAAAAAAGTCATCCTCAACAACAGCATCCGCAGGAGGAGAAAAACCCAAGTTGGACCTCACATGGGCAAACAGGTCAGCGAGCTCAGCACCCTGAACAAAACGACCACGGACACCCTCATCCTCACCAGGATCAACGTCATCCTCAGGAGCAACTTGTGGATCTAAAGACACACGAGGCACCTTGGGAGGAGGCCCAGCTGCGTCCCTAGCCAGGAAAGCAGCAGCCACAGCCTCATTAATAATGAGACGCAGAGCATCAAGAGGAGCCGCAGAAGAAGAAGCATCCGAATCCATAGCGGAAGCCAAAAAGTCCAAACAACACTCCAAACAGGCACCAACAAGGACAAAAAACATCCCAACTAGGACCCCAGATATAGCCGAGGACCCGAACACCTGTGGGAGGAGAAAAAAACCAGGCCGGCATAAAAAGCCCAGCCAGCCGCCAAAATCGCCCCTTAAGAGGATGCAGGACACCAAACTCCACAGAACAGCCCCTGCCCGCTATAGCAGGGCGAAAAAGGACCGGAGAAAGCCCAGGAACGGCCGCTGGAGCAGACCAACCCAAGACAGGTGAGCATCACGAAGCACAAACACTAAAAACGGCCGCTAACGCGAGCCGCGTGTAAAGTAGTGCCCCCAAACAGAGCCGGCTGCTAACGCGAGCCGCGTGAAAGAAACAAGCCCCCAAAACGGAGCCAGCGCGGGGAAAAGGCAGCGCAACAAGCACAGGCGGCCGCTAGAGCAGGTCGCCGCAAAAACAAAGGAAAACAGCCAGGAGACTTACCAGGACACAGGAAGCCTCCAAACAGCACAGCCAGGAACGCGGTCGTAGACTGCAGAATAGAAAAAACAGAATGATTCTTCCGGCACTTCCCCCTTTTGTAGTCACGTGATGGTGATGTCATCCTAGGGGGAAGTGCCAACAGCTCAGCTAGGTAGGGGTTCTGTAGAGCAGACTAGCTGCTCATGTATCAGGAATGGGAAGGGGAGACCAGGACGAGGAGGTAATGGTGTTGTGCTGTGTGGGGCGTGCTCCGTGATATCCAGAATGGGAGCACGGGGTTTTGGATGATTTTAATAGATGAGCCAGCCCGAGTTTTGAACATTGCTGGAACCGGGGGTGTAAGAGGCTTCGTTGATTTGGCCATGGCAGCTTTTTTCGAAGTATCGCTCAGCAATACTGCTGGTGGGAGCACAGAGCGTGCTGATACCCCCGCTGGAACAGGAGCAGCCGCCGGACCCGTTACAGTTTTGGCCGCTGCTCGCGGCATGGCCTTGAGTTGGTTTTTTGGAGGCATCTCGGCAATGGAGTATAATCATGTGTGTCGACTCGGCTGACCCCGCTGAACGCGGTGAGATGAAAAGCAGCGTACGCCCGGGTTGCAGCGCAGCGGCAGAAGGCCACAAAGAAAGCCGAGACGATAGACACTGAGCCGCCAGAGCATCCTCTGTAAGCCGGTTGAAGGGAAAAGTTAGTCAGAGCCTCGTGTATGTCGCATTGAATTAGGTGGCGGTTAGGTGGGGAGAGGAGAACGCCAACACCAGCTTACTCGGCCAGAGCGCCGGCCGCCATCTGGGGGCAATAACATTGTGGTGAATAAACATCCAATTCATACTATTCAAACTGAGCAACCACAGTCCCATGACACACTCCCCGGGGCTGCTACAGGTATTGTTCCTATTTTGGATTTAGCACTACAAGTTTAGCTCTGGAAAAAAAGTGATTTTATGATTTATCTTTTATGGTTTTAATTGAACCAAAATAAAGAATTTTGAATTGAATTGAATTGAAATTACCAAAAACGATTTTGCGTAGTTTTCCGTCACTTTTGTGACGAAAACACTGCACGTAATCTTACTAAATCTACCCCTTTGACTTAGGCTGAAATGAAGAAATGCTCACAATTGTGTTTTAGAGTATACTCACATGGTGCAGGTTTTGTTCTTCTATTTCATGTTGCAGTGATGCACGTCCAACTATTTCATCTTTGTACTTATATGTTTGGTATTTCTATAGTGCAATTCTAATTAAAAGGCAGCAAAACACTTTATATGGTCAAGGGAAATATTAAAGTCAGGGTAATAGGAGAGAACGCGAAGTTGTTGATGGCTAATGCATTGTGATGCTGTGTTCTTTAAAGAGGTGAGCCTTCAACTGGATGGATACAGGTATGTTGCTCCAGATCCTGGAAAATGTCTGTTGTCTTTTTTTTTCTTTTTAACACTTCTTAGTTTGCCGTCTGATGGTGTCCTTGCTGAAGGTATACAGAGAACCGGCAAAGATGGTAAGGGAGTCTGAAAGATAAGCAGGGTTGTAATGGCTTTGCAGATGATGCAGCTAGTTTTGAGGATGTGTGCACTGTGAAGGGGAGCCAATAGAGTTCCATCAGGGTGGGGGTGAGGTGATTATATTTAATCAGGCCCTAGATGAGATGTGCTGGGGCATGTGGGATGCCCCTAAGGGGTGCCAGTGTTGAAGTCCAGATCCAGATGCAAGAGTACAAGGGTGGTTTGAACCACAGTCCCCAAGTTGCATCCTACACATCCTACTCCTGGAGAAGTGTGGCTCACTGGTTAGAAGCTGCAGACCCTGATGCAGAGGTTCGACTCGGAACCAGGGTTCAGTTCCCGACGCGGCAGGGTCTTGGGCTCAATGTCCACAGACTCGATAATTCTCGCCTCGGTGCCTACTCTAATCATGGGTCCCACTCTGCAACTCTGGGCAATAGCTTGCTTAATCTCCACAATGGCCCCGAAAGCGCTGGGATGCCTGGCTTCACCTTGGGGGTGCCCAGTAGGGGCATCTTACAGGGAAAGCCAGGAAGGGTTCCACAGCAGTATACAGCGCCAGGATGCCTGAAAGGTGATAGTGCGCTTTACAAGTATACATTTGATTTACATTTACATTTACACACCATGGTTGTATTGAAATAAAAACCTTTCTAAACCAAATTTACCTGGAGGCAATGGGTAAAACAAGAGTGCAGCTTGAATTAGGGAGGTAGTTTAATATAAGGTAAGTTCATCCACCTGATGTGGTGTTGCAGGTGAGGCAATACTTCATCACATGGTCCTTTAGTTATTTTTGTTTGATGAGTCTATGATTTTACGGAAGGAGTTTGGAGTAATGTTGCTGATGTAACTCATGTCATCGTTAATTCAAATCCTGCCATTAATAACTCTTAATGTAATGTTCTTTTGTTCCATGTATGATGTTTGGCATGTTAGGGTTAATTACATTTTGTAAGGGAATCTAGTTATTTTCAGTTTGTTGCTTGTGGAGTGTGTGTGCTCCTATTAAAGCTCCACTTATTCGCCTGCATGTTTGGTGTTTTCTCTTACCTCATTTGGCAACGAGTTGGACAAAGGAGCGAGGAGCATCCACTGCTATGTTGTCTGTGTAGAAAATTGCTGGAGTGCAGAAGAGTTCTTAAAAGGAGAAGAAATTGTATGCTTGGGATTTTTAGATAGGGTGATTCCACAGTGGCACAATTATTGTGGAAAACAAGTTGTGTCAATAGTAAGCCTCCTTGCTCACAACAAGACTTTTGGTTCGTCCGGACTTTCAGGTTATGCATATACACATTTTGGCTGTAACATAAGATCAGCCAGTGAAGACGTCAGCCGGCTATTTTAATGGCGTTTCCATGGTGATGGAAACAAGATGATCTCAGCTCAGCTTTGTGGCCATATTACAAGTCAACACAAACATTTATATTGCCTGGGATAAACTGTTGGCAAGTATTTTGTGTCTTAAGCTGGTGAACTGGTTATATAATAAGTTATTAAAGTGACCAGTTTTGAAGAGGTTTGAAGTGGCTCATCATGATATCACTGGATGTAGTCTTTAGCTCAGCAAATGCCCCTATGTCCAGAAAATATGAAGTTCTCAGTTCAGTTAAGCAACTCATAGTGCAGGGATCGCCTTTGGAAAAATATTTGACGAAAGAATTACAGTTTTGTTTTTAAAATTAAGGAAAAGTTATTCATTGAGAATGATTTAGTGATGAAAGGTCACTGCTACGTTAAACCAATTAAGATCAGGAATATGTTGATATCTATTGTGCATTTGGGACATATTGGTCAATCTCGTACTGGTAAGAAAACTAGAGAAAAGTTGTGGTGGCCATATAAGTATACATAAATCATTACTTCTAAAACCAATTGTTCATTGTGTCAAAATGTGGATGAAGTTTGAAACTACAGAAAGTCAATACAATTAGAGGTGATTTACCAGATGAACCAGGGAAAGATTTGGCCATGGATTCTGGAGGTCTTTATGAAGGCATTCAGCAGAGTAACAGGTACATGCATCATTAAATGAGTTTGTGATTCCTTATTTGCGATTTTTAAGGAATCGCAAATAAGGAATCGCAAAACGCGATGCATCATGAAAATTGCAAAAAAAAGAGGAATCGGTAAAAATCGCAGAATAAATAGCAATTTCTTGTGTATGCGAACTCGCAATTTGCGATTTCGCAAATTGCGATTTTGCAATTTCTGGCGTCGCACATTGATGCATGTTGATGACATCAGAACCAGGAAGTCTGCTGTCCAAGCCTCATTTTCAGTGCTGAGGCTCAGGGGGAGGAAGGAGCTGGCTCTGGGAGCAGAGGAGAGTGAGAGTGACTGAGTACACCTGAAAAGAAGTTTAAAATGGAGCCTGAAAATCCAGCAGAGGACAGCCAAAGTGCAAGGAAAAGAAACATTAAGTTCTCTGAGAAAGAAATAGAAACCCTAATTGAGGGTGTAGTGCACAGCAATGACAAGCTGTTTGGAAAAGCTTCACTGAAGGTTCCTGAGCAGGAAAAAAGGAAGATATGGATCAGGATTCAGAATCGGGTAAATGCCATTTGGGTGACTCACCGTACCACAGAGGAATTAAAAAAGAGATGGTACGACCTGCGCAGTCGTGCCAAATCACACATTTCAGACCGTTTGAAGGAGGCACATAAGACAGGAGGGGGCACACCACCAGACACTGGAAACACTCCCATGGAGGAATTGGTGGAGTCAACAATCCAGCCAGAAGCTGTTGTTGGAGTCACACAGCTGGACACCTCAGGAGCTGCACACACGTCTGAAGGTAAGAGGAATGCATGTGTATATTGTCCAAATTACTGAAGTCAGGATGTCAGCACACCACAGCGTAAGCGCACACTGTAAAGCATGTACTAGAATTCCATTACTAAGGGAAGTGCATCATGGGAGTTGTAGTCAGTCCAAGTACTTACAATGACACACACACACACACATGCAAAAAACGATTTTTAAATAATGAAGCAGATGTTAAAATGAACATTAAATTTAATAATTGTGAACTGTGACATAACCTCACAAGCATACATTGATGCTGTTTTGTACTGTTTAACCACACAGATGCAGAACGTGATGAGGACGGGGACAGTGATGGTCTGGAAATGCACCACAGCAGTGCATCAGAACATGAGGACACACCAGCTCTGCCATCTACCCAGTCACGTGTGCCTCATTCCCGTAGGTCACCTGTCTCAACACTGCGTCCCATGGCGTCTGATGATGAGTCCAGTGCTGCACCTGTGGTCAGTGTATGTCAAAGCTTTAGCACCACACCCACACCAACACAGATCCGGAGTAGACATAGAGCACGCAGACCACAGCAGGTGGAGTTGACAAATCCGGTCTGGGGTGGCTTGGAGGGACAGATGCTCCATTCACATCGCCTGCGGGGCAAGAACACTCGATTAGTGAAGGAGGAAATAGCTAAGATGTCAGGCAACATTGAAGTACTGGCCAGTAGTGTCCAGAAATTGACAAAGGTCATGCAGGAGGGGCATTCATCGCGCAATAGACAGCACCGGCAACTGATGCAGCAGCTCAAACAGCAAGGAAAGTCGAACAATAGGCTGGCCACAGCCACAACACTACTGGCGCGTATATCTGTGACAATCCAGACCGAAATGTGTCATTGGAGTGGAGATGTTGCCAAAGCACTAGATCAAGTGACAAATGCGGTAGAGGTGATGAATGCATCTACCAGCAGAGTGAACATGACTGCACAGGAAGAAAGCAGTGAGTGTGCCTCAAGCCTGAGCAGTATAACAATGCCTGTCACAAGTGCAGTGAGACGCAATACACGCAGCGCCACCCCATCCACTACCAACGTAAGGCAAGAAGATGCTGCCGCAGACAGACGTCTGGGTGTTCGAGGGAAAAAACGCTAGGCTCCCATGCTCAAATTTGGCTTAAAATGGTGACGTAACCTTTGCTACGATGTGACCTAATCACTGACTTTCAAGTATATTTGTTTAGAATTTTAGATTTATTGTTTTTGGCCAAGAGTCTTGTGACATTAGTCACTTTGGCAGTTTGCTTCAGTTCCCTGGTTCACATAAAGTATACTTTTCATAGCATGTACTGTTTTTGTGTCATCTTTACTCACCTTAGAAGTAATTCCGTGTAATCTCCAATCTGCGTCTGCTCCCTTCTGCTGCACCTGATCCTTGTAGGGCAGGGTGGTGTTGCACTTGTTGGTTCACATCCTCCGAGTCACTGTCAGACAGCACCATTTCCAAACCTCCCTTTGTCGCTATGTTGTGCAGCATGGCACATGCTGCCAGTATCTTGCAGCATTTTACGGGATTGTATTTCATTGCTCCTCCGGTCTTATGAAGGAGTCTGAATTGGCTCTTCAGCAGCCCAAATGTTCGCTCTATCACGTTCCTTGTTGAGATATGTGCTGCGTTGTATCTCCTTTGTGCGGCAGTGGCAGGATTGAGATATGGTGTCATCAGGTAATTTCGCAAGGCGTATGCGCTGTCACCTACATGTGAGGTATGAAAGGCTGTCAGTAGTTGTTTGACATTAACATTTATACAAGGAATGGAATGATGTATTGCACATATTTACCTAGCAAATGTCCCTCTACAAACTCTCACCTTTCTAGACGGGTCTGAATGCCACTTTGCCTGAAGATATATGAATCATGTGCACTGCCAGAAAATTGTGACACAATGTCCGTTATGATGTTTTTGGCATTACACACAACCTGAATGTTGAGGGAGTGATAATATTTCCTATTCCTATACAAATATTCCTGAGCTGCAGGGGGACATATAGCCACATGGGTGCAATCAATACAACCCAGTACTTGGGGGAAGCCAGCAATTTGGTAAAACTCCTGCTTGGTGTTTGCAATTTCATGGGCTGTGGTAGGGAAACTTATGTGTGTGTGTATCCGGACCATCATGGCATCAAGGAATGCTTCAAAGATTTGTGACAATGCACTTTATGACACACCTCCTGCTACTGCAATTACTCCCTGAAAAGTGCCTGACGCCACTAGATGTAGGCAACATAAAATCTGGACATGCGTTGAAATTGCATTGGTCCTATGAGTCTGTTGCAGGATGGGGTTCAATTCATTGATTAGATCATGTATCATTTGGCCATTCAGCCTATACTTATCATATATTTCATCCTCCTCCTGTCCTAGCAAAGTTATGCGTACTCTGAAGATGCGCTCATTGATTTGCCTCCCTCTCTGTCGAGCAGCTTGAAGCCTCATCCTCCTCGCCATCAGGTACAGCCCAGCCATTTTGGATTCTGGAACCTCATTGTGGGTGTGTTTTAATCAGTTTCTGTTGCTCTTCAGCTGTTTCTGATTTGCACTCATTTTTACCACCTGGTTTTGTCCCTTCTTAAATTGCGATAGCAATTTTGCGATTTCTATGAAAATCCCAATTTGCGATTTTTCATGCATTTCAATTGCGATTCCTTATTTGCGATTCTTTATTTGAGAATCGCAAATGAGAAATTGCAATGGTTTTCTCAGAATAATTTAGAGATTCCTTAATTTTGCGAAAATTAATTTTCGCAAAAATAGGGTTGATGCATTGCATCACTGTCAATAGCGATCGCAATTGCTCTTTTTTTGCGATTCACTATTTTTGCGACTTCTAAATCGCTTGATGCATGTGCCTGTAAGTAACTAAGTAAGTTTTATTATGCACGATTAATTAAAACCGTTGCATACATTAAATAATCTTTAAAATCAATATCCATTATTGTAAACATTTGACCAGTTAATAAAATAATTCACTGTTGCAATGGAAAAATTAATCAACTTTAAAATGATCCAGTCTGTATTACATAAATCTGTACAAAATGTAATTAATATTCTTGTCAGGATAAAAATCTGTCTCATAAAGGTTATATTAATGAGCAGTTCGCTCACAGATTCCATTGTCCAGAGTTTTTTATGCAGTATGTTAATGTCTTTCTCCATGGAGTTCCCTTATCACTCTGATTATTTTTGGAACAAAATCAGTTTCAAGGTGTCACTGCTGGAGAGGGCCTAATTCTATGCTTAAGTTATTAAGGTTATCTATCCTCGGCTGACTAGTTTAGTTCCGAGGACCATCATGTAGGACTAGGCTGAGGCTAGTACAGTTATGTTTTTCAGTCTCTGTTCAGTGAGATCAAGGAATTTTGTAAGGCGGCAATTCAGCTGTGTTAAAGTTGAATTGAAGCACAGGATTACCGCCGGTCTGCAGGACCTGATGCCATGCTGGTTGAAAAATGGCTTTAATAAAGTTTTCCTTATAACTTTTAGTTTATCACAGATACAAATGATATGGATGAGGTTCTTGACTCCACGAGCACATAGCCTGCATAGCTGATCTCCTCCTCTATTTTCCCAAGGGGGTAACAATGGATTAATTGAACCAACTCCCAGGCGAAGCTTCAAAAATGTTTCTTTAGTTGTTATCTTTATTCCTGCATTTAGGTACGGTTGAGGTAAATGTATGCCTTAGTTATTATTGATTCTTTCTCCAAATTGGTAAAGTTGAAATGTATAACTAAACCCGATACTGATGAGGTTTTGTCCTTTCTTCAGGAATGTTTCAAAGAGAATGTTTTCCAAATTCAATGGCTTCTGATAATGGTGTACAGTTTACTTCTGTTTTGCTAATTTAAGTATAAAACATCAACATACACCATTGCATTCTACAATATGAATGGCCTGGCAGAGAGGTTTAACAAGACATTGATTGAAGATATTCAATTAGAAATTAAAAGAAGGATTGATGGGAAAGAACATGTAGTTAAGTAAATTTGGCCATATCATTGTATGCCTCACTGATCTATGAAATGTTCTCTATTTTTGTTATTAACGGTAAAAAACCTAGACGATTCTGAAAATGTAATATGGAAGATTCTATAAAGCAGTAAAAGGGAATGTTTTTGACAAGAATGAACAATTGAGAGGTGATAAAGGGAAAGTTTCACGATTAGTCACAAACAATTTACATGTAGACGACTGGGTCAAAGTAAAACTTACATCTATCAGAAAAATTACCCAGCAAATATAATGAATGTTTTATGTATTAATCTTCTAGCTGATTATTTATAGTTTTTTAAAATTATTTTTATGTTGTTGTACTTATAAAGGGAGGAGATGTGTATTAATGTTGCGGATGTAATTCCTGTCATTGTTAGTTCCATTCCAGCAATTATTAGCTTTAAATGCAATTACCTCTAGTTCCATGTAATATGATTGGTAGGTTTGGGTTAATTTATGTTTGGAAGGGATTCTAGTTTTCTTCATGCTGCTTGTCGCTTGTGCGATGTGTGGGTGCTCCTATTAAAGCTCCATGTTGTGAACTACATGTTTGGTGTTTTCACTTACCTCAGAGGTTTTATGACATAAAAAAACTCTATTATCTGGAGTACGGCCAGCACCGCCAGGCAGATGTTATTTATTTGGTCAAAACAAAATCAGCCCTGCCTTTATGTAAACTAGAAAGCATGTTAAACCTAAAATTATGTTTGTATTCATCTAAAAGCAACACAACTTTGCTTATAGACATTGCTGTTCATATGTGAAGTGTTCTGAAAGCCATCGGATCTCGTGAGAGTATCTAAGTACAGGTAATAAATTAATAAAATACATATGTAATGCTGTATATTACACTCCAGGGTTTTGAGATATCATTTTCATTTTCAGCCTAGTCCTACATGATCATAGCTCCAGTCCCAGGTGTTAAGTTCGGGAAGGGTATCACGAAAGAGTTGCATAATGAAGGAACGACAGCCCTCACCCTCCATTTTTTCTGGGACCCCAAGCACTCGTAGGTTATTTCTACGAAGTCTATTTTCATAGTCTTCTAGCTTCCATCTAATATCTTGAACCTGTGCTTCATTTGCTTCGACTCGCTCATTTGTAGCAGCAGCCTCTGTTTCATTTACTACGATCCGATCCTCTATGTCATTTAATCTTTCTGTGAATGCACCCATTGTCTTGGAGAGTTTACAAACTACACCCTGAACCTTCTGTAGTCCTGCTCGGGCTTTGCGACTGTCTTTTGAGGTCTCCTCCCGGTGAGATGCTATGGCTTGCAAGACTCTTTCCATTACTTGTGTCAATGTGGCTCCCGATGGATCAGGTTGCTCTCTGTTTGGATTCTGGTCTAAGGATGATATTTGAGGTTTTGCGATAGGGATCTGATTCTGTTTCAGGGTCAAAACAGTCGGGGTATAGTCCCATGACAATTCATTGGCTCCGTGATGTCCTGCTTTTTTCTTTTTGAGTATGGTTCTCCTCCTATCGCGTTGTTCTTTTGGGGGGTTGATAACTGATTCTGAGCTTAAATTGGAGTCTGTGTCATTCTCCACTTCATCAACTTCATCAAGCTCATCGGTATCCCCAGACCAGCTAATATCCTCCGAAAAAGAGTAAAAGTCTGTTATAACTTTATCGGCTTCCAGCGCCTCATTAGAGTCTATGGGGTGATCACTTATCGCTGAGCTGGCTTTTGATGTTCCTGTATGAGATGTTAAAGCTTCTATAGTCTCTGTGACCTCTTTCTCTTTAGCGGTAACTTGTGTTTTATTAGCCCACACTTGTAAGTCTGTATGTAAGTCTGCATTTAGACTAAGTATCACACTCTGAGGCGAGGAATTTGCCAGCATCTCCCTGTTCGGTTCCAAGTTTAGTTCAGAGATACGGTTGACATCATTATTACTGTTACCGCTTATCGCGATGGGAGTGTTAGGTGACCCATCAGGCTCATTAGTGTCAATAATATCAAGATCGTTAGAAGTTCCCGCTTGCATCTCTAGGGGGTCTGTATTCACAATTGTTTCAGTAGGAATACCGCTAACCCCCTGATTATGCATATCTGATCTAGCAGGGGAAGCAGAATCGGGAAGAAGTGCCTGGCTTACCTCCGTGGTCATGGAGTCGGGTCTCTCAGGAATAGGCTCAGTCTCAGTCTCTTGTCCTTCAGGCGGTACTGGCACTTTCTGACCTTCAGTTAGCTCTGTCAACTTTGGCGCAGCTGCATTATTTTCTTTACCCCCTTCCACCGTTGGCATTGTAATTTCATCCGTGGAGATGGCTGACTGTTTCTTCTGGTTACTTTGTTGCGCCTCTTTAGTCACCTGTTTCTGACTAGCGGCCCGTTGAAACATTGTAATCACCGTTGGGGCAGCCTGCGCTATAGCTTTGGCAGAGTGGGGTGCTGCAGGAGTTTTGTTGGAAGTAGCTCCTCTCCGGGCCGGTGTTTTCTCCGCCACTGCTGCTGCCGCCTCGGCTGTAGTATCGTGTAATTCTCCGCGAGTAGCACCGCGCTTACTGCCTGTTTCCTGATCCCGCAAAGCCTGACGCGCCGCCCTCGTCTTGGCTGCTGCTGATGCTACCGCGGCTGCGTTTTTCGGAGCCATTGAGCACTGCGGGCTCTGAGTGTTGGTGAGAGTTACTGGCATTTCGAGGTCCGTACTGGTTACGGAGTTTCCGGAGTTCGCGGAGCTCAGCCACCACAGGAAGCGTTGATCGCTTGCAGAAGGGCGGTTACCGAACAGCAGCCGTAGGACTGCATATCCAATTGCCGAGGCGAGGAGAGAGAGCGACGCCCTTGCAGGAACCGCAGGGATCAGGCAGTCAGAAGGTACGACCCTTAGGCTGGCGGGCTGTATAATTTGCTCTAGTCTCGGCATCTCTTCGTGACGGCGTAGTACTTTGTATGGTTTGTCAGCAGAATTCTCTCCCCGTTTTTCTTCTTCTTTGCAGCGGTTTAGTTTAGATTAGCTGCATGCTCCGCTGCTCTGGTCAGAGCTGCTACCGGCGTCTAGCCTGACGCCGCCATCTTGCCCTATCTCTGGTGGTTCTCAGCACAACCGTAGCCTGGAAACCATCAGACTACAGAAAAAAGGGTCAAAATAAAAAAGTTTTAGGCCTTTTCCATCGATGCAACAAAGATCTGGAACAATATCCCCATATCTTTCTGGGCCTCCCCAACGCTAGTCCAGAGAGTTGAAGATACACTTCTCTTTTCTATTTCCCTTTATACCTAACATTCTAGGATTTTTCCATAACCCCCTTGTGCCACTTCAAATAAGTCAATCCCCTGTTTACACTTCAGTCTTTTTTGTGGAGCTGATGCTGATCGTCCTTTCTTTATTTCTATTTTACTGGCCGGTTGCAACAACACAGGTACTTTCCATACAACATAGTGCACTTCTGAGCCACAAGTAAGATGTGCCTTTTTTCGTTACTATGAATCTTTCCCTTCCTTTTTTGTCTAAATTTCCACATAGATAGACCTCATATTTTGTTTTACTCTGTTTGAACCCTTGAGGTAATTCTGCTTCTTTTTTTGGGGGACATGTATCACTGTGTTCACCCCAGATCTGCTAGCCACCTCAGGAAAACAACCTTATACTGGTATAGTTGCCGACCTACACATGAATTTATCCACACTTATCTTCCCCATACATGGATTACAGGCCTATGAGGACACAATTACTTATGTCCTTGTTATTATTACCTAGGACCAACTGATTTTGCTATTTTGTTTCCTTTCTGTGGATTAGTGACCATTTACTCACTGCAAAACTATCGGTTGGACTGTTTAACTCTGCCAAACAGCACCGCTTGCACATTACAACACTTTTGCAGGCTTTTTGATTTAACCTTCAAGCAATATTGTCTTGTGTTTTGAATGGTTTTCTTGACATGAGCCCTGTGTCCTTTTTCTTGGCACCATCTATTCAGAAGGTTTATTATAGGCTGACATTATACTGAACATCTATTTACTGAACCAATGGCATTTGAACTGGAACACTTTCACTCATACTCCTTTCAACTTCTATTACTTCCAATATGGTATTCTGCTTGACAGATGAAATATTAAATTATGTAACATTGTAAGTATATTCAACGGTTTCAAATATGGTCATGAAAATGGCACTGTGCTCTGAACACAAAATACCTAAAAGCACTTCACTTTGTTTTCTTTTTATCTGTCGGTTTCTACAGCAATAAACTGACAATATGTCCATAACAGATATAACTTGGTATTATATGAACAAATTCACATTTTTGTTTTAACTTTACTTGGTGTTCAAACTACCGTTTGTTCTCAGGTATTCAACATCTATTACTTGGTGATGGCAATTGTATGCGCTTCCTTGTCATGTCATCTTCTTGTGCACGGACCTTTTCATGTTTCCTTTCGTCTTGAGCCCTGTTCACTTGTGGCTTCAGCATTCTTTTATCACTTAGAAACAATGGCTTCTAATACAGGCAAGCACATCATTGCTCATGTATATATAAACCACCCTCTTGGTTCTGACCTTTGTTGTTCAGTATTGATTTAATGGGCTTCAAAATGTATAATATATTTTTACCTTAGAAACCAATATGTAAAGTATGGTGTAAATATTTTTTCAATTTGTTATACTGCAGCCTTGATAATGTTTGACAAGATGAAACACATTTCAGCTGCCCTGATACTTTTATTTAATCAAATGTTCTTCTGCAATACTACATAAGAATACCACTAGTGTCGAAGAAAAACTACATTGAAAATTATGCACCAAGTACATGCTTTTCATAGACATCATGATCACTTTTGTAACTTATTGTTTGTGTGCTCCAACATTTTTCTCATAGCTCTTTGAAGAACATTACTTCATAATGTATTAACACTGAACAAACCGGCTACCTGTTTTATCACTTGTTGACTTAATGCTTGTCTTTGATACTGTACAGAACTTTTCCACTTTTGACTTGGTTTGTGCCAATGAAATACCACTTATACATGTACATTCCCTTTATAATCCCCCAAAAAGTCTTAAAATAAAAATAAAAAGGTCCAGTAAACCGAACTTAGAAGAAACATGACAGACAGATAAAAGATAGTTTATTTAGGTCTTAGTCTTTCAATTATACATCACCTAAAAAAAGGATAACATTGATTTACAAGCATAAATATAAGACATCAACAATTAGGCGAATTTTTGTTTTTAAACTCTCTGGGAAGTTTTAGCCATGTCATATCTAAAAATTCCATATCAAATAAACATTTTATAGCTTCTCCTTGTACCTTAATCCCATTTTTTAGCGAAACCGCTTTACATAATTTTCGACTTAATACCAAAAAAATGTAAACATTGACAAAAAATAAGCACAGACAAGCAACACATTTTAAGGCTACAACTACAAATTCTGTCTTTATTCATCCCCAAACCAAGGGAATGGAGTAGATTTAGCCCTAATCGCAATTTTAATATGGCTTTTGACATTGCTGGATTGGGTAGCTCCATCAGATATGGAAAGGCGGCTGAGCTCTCCCATGACTGTTCTCAGGTGAACTGTTGATATTTTCAGGGACAAATAAGCACAATCTTTTGCCCTTGATTCATTCGACCAGGCCTCTAGCATTTAATTTCTTCCTAGAAGGCAATGAAAAGTTCTCAATGTTGTAATTCTCCAATTTGAGATCGTTTACAATATGTTCAAGATGATCACTTAAAGCCGTAGCCTATCTTAATTCAGTGGCCAACATTTGCATCAGATAATAATTTTAAACGTTTGAAATTCAGGTATCTGTCTGTTTATGCCAAAAACAAATAGTTAGAATGTTTTAATACAGTTCGATGATTTTAAATGGGCTTCCATCCTTATAGCTTGGACCATTCCACATGTAGGGAGTCCTAAGAGTTTTTTGAGACAACATCCTTCCGTCTTCTCCCTATCTATATTTGTACCTAGGCACAATACTTCTGCACCATACAACATTGCATTATATGCTGAAAGCACTATTTTTAAAGATGGCTCCCTATAGTGCCTTTTAAATTTCATTAGAGCACCAAACTTGGTTGCTGCATGACTTTTAAAGTGTCTAAGTGCACATTCCATAATAGTTTTCTATCAAAGGCCGTACCCAGGTATTTATAAGATGTTACTTCCTTAATCACCTGCATACGAATATACCATATGAAAGGTTTACTTTTTTTGCCCAGGCTCTATAATTTTCTATTTTTCTATGTTAATCATCAAATTATTGGCCAAACATGGATATTTTTCTTTTCTTTGGAGGCCCACTTGTGTAATGTCTAGTAGAGCAAACCATCTACATACAATAAACAAAGGACATGCTTACACCCCCCCCCCCCAATTTTGTTGAAAATGACTGAACCTTCTGTAAGGTTACTGGGAGATCTGCATGGTAGAGCGCAAAAAACACTAGTGTTAATGTGCACCCTTGCCAAGGCTCATTACCTGTTAGGATTGTAAATGACAGGGGACTATCTTTATCTAATATAGCTTGGACCATTCCACATTTAGGGAGTCCTAAGAGTTTTTTAAGACAACATCCTTCTGTCTTCTCCCAATCTATATTTGAACCTAGGCACAATACTTCTGCACCATACAACATTGCATTATATGCTGAAAGCACTATTTTTAAAGATGGCCTCCTAATGTCCCTTTTATATTTCATTAGAGCACCAAACTTGGCTGCTGCATGACTTTTAAAGTGTCTAAGTGCAAATTCCATAATAGTTTTCTATTAAAGGCCGTACCCAGGTATTTATAAGATGTTACTTCCTTAACCACCTGCATACGAATATACCATATAAAAGGTTTACTTTTGTTGCCCAGGCTCCATAATTTTCTATTTTTCTATTTTAATTACCAGATGTTTGGCCCTGCAATAATCGTTAAACATGGATAGTTTTCTTTGGAGGCCCACTTGTGTAATGTCTAGTAGAGCAAACCATCTACATACAATAAACAAAGGGCATGCTTACCCCCCCAATTTGGTTGAAAATGTCTGAACCTTCTGTAAGGTTACTGGGAGATCTGCATGGTAGAGCGCAAAAAACACTAGTGTTAATGTGCACCCTTGCCAAGGCTCATTACCTGTTAGGATTGTAAATGACAGGGGACTATCTTTATCTAATATAGCTTGGACCATTCCACATTTAGGGAGTCCTAAGAGTTTTTTGAGACAACATCCTTCTGTCTTCTCCCAATCTATATTTGAACCTAGGCACAATACTTCTGCACCATACAACATTGCATTATATGCTGAAAGCACTATTTTTAAAGATGGCCTCCTAATGTCCCTTTTATATTTCATTAGAGCACCAAACTTGGCTGCTGCATGACTTTTAAAGTGTCTAAGTGCAAATTCCATAATAGTTTTCTATTAAAGGCCGTACCCAGGTATTTATAATATGTTACTTCCTTAACCACCTGCATACGAATATACCATATAAAAGGTTTACTTTTGTTGCCCAGGCTCCATAATTTTCTATTTTTCTATTTTAATTACCAGATGTTTGGCCCTGCAATAATCGTTAAACATGGATAGTTTTCTTTGGAGGCCCACTTGTGTAATGTCTAGTAGAGCAAACCATCTACATACAATAAACAAAGGGCATGCTTACCCCCCCCAATTTGGTTGAAAATGTCTGAACTTTCTGTAAGGTTGGTGGGAGATCTGCATGGTAGAGTGCAAAAAACACTAGTGCTAATGTGCACCCTTTCCAAGGCTCATTACCTATTGGGATTGTAAATGACAGGGGACTATCTTTATCTAATATAGCTTGGATTGTGGTCAACGTTTTTTAAAATGGTTTAACCTTTAAATTAATATCACTTACAGGGTTCCATTCCTGCAAAGTTTTCTACTCACCTTAGGTGATGGATCTTTTCCACCGTATTTTTATTCAAAGAGCTATTTTGGCATCACAAGCCAAATTTCAAATGCAGTTCCAAGCTCAGTCAATGAGTTTTAAAAGTTTAATTCTCATTAAGAGATCAGTACGAGTCTTTTTATTCCTTTTATTCAAATTAGTCAATTAGGGGCTTATTATGAGTATAGCGGTCCATGGACCATCAGACTCTTGGTGGCGGACTCCCAACTACCCAATTACGACTTGGGCAGTCGGGACACCCTGGCATCACTGCATCCATTGCAACTGCCGTGGAAACACCATTCCTTGGTGGTTGTGCGGCGGTCCCAAGGCTGCAATCTGCTTGGCGGGACAAAGCATATTACGAGTTTCCTCACTGCCACATCATGAAAATTGTGGCGGTGAGGAAACAAAGGGGGCCTACAGGGAAATGTGTGTGAAACTTTGGATCTTATTTACAAGCCCCTTGCACTACTGACATGCCACTTTTACTATAGGAAAAAATGGTGTTGCAGTGGTGCAAGGGCCTTTTAAATAAGCCCCTTTGTTTCCAAGCCTGATGTGCTATAGCGACCAAAGCTGCATCTCACTGATGATGTTCAAAAAGGCTGAACACATCTGAGATTCTGGTAACGCTAAAAAAAAAGAATTCCAGATGGGACACTGGCTAGCAGTTTGAGATTAAGCATGTTTTGAAGGTGCAATTCAATATCTTCTATTGTAGTAGAATCCAATCTTATTAATTCATATAGGTCTAATGTCATGAGTTCGGGAATAGTGACGTTTTGAAAACATTCCCTTTGTGCTGCATGGGATTTTGGAATCCCTTTTAATGCCAAGTGAGAGGCTGGTCATGGTTGAATGCACACACTGCACTGCGACCAGTCTCTAGTGTAGAGGAGGTCATGAAAATCTGTTTGGGGAGGTAGAAGGGTGTTGCCAGACACTGCATCAAATTTCAGAAAAATTTGCTCCTTTGCATCATGGTACATGCAGTCCACAATTTGAACTCATCTTATTGTTGACTGTAGTGTTACACCACACTCAGTGCTGACTGTAGTGTTACACCACTCTCAATGTTGATGTAGTCTTACACCAAGCTTTGGTGTAAGACTACAGTCAACATTGGGGGGAGCGCAAATTGAGGGCTGCATGTACCATGATGAAAAGGAGAAAACTTTTCTGGGAGGTCATGTAGTGTATGGCCACACCCTTTTCCAAGCCCAAACTGATTTTCATGACCTCCTATGCCTTTTATCTCACGTTCCTAATGTTACTTTTTGTAAAAATTGCATTCAAGCCAATTGATTGCACTTCATCCGGCCCAAGACGGCTATTCCGCCCCGGGTGTGGAAATTATGGCTGAGAGTACGGCCTGAGTAGGAGATACCGGCATTAAAGTGGACGTAAAGCTATGATTCGTAAATGACCTCTGTGAAAACCAAAAGTCGTAAAGTTAGACTTTTGTCTCAGATTGCTTTTGTGAATCAGGCCCTATCTGTTTAACTTTCAGGACAAAGTTGTCTTTTGGGGTGTGTAGGAAATGGGTTACTGGTTAAAGGAGAGGTGAAACTCTACTCAAGCAGCAACCACAATTCTGTGACAGTGAAATACAAGCAAACCCCAACGTAACCTCTGCTTAACCCTCTGGTAGCTTGGCACAGAAGCAATAATGTTTAACTTAAAGGCAATGTGTAAAGCATTTATGCAGCACTTCAACAGTAAAAATGTGAAAACACAACATAAGAAAAATACAACACCAGTTTAGACAACTAGTTTAAAATGTATTAAATTTGAGACCAACAATACAAAAATACAATTAGTAGAATCGGAGATAATCAGTTTCAAAGTTTTATGTTAAAAAAGTGCCTAGAAGCACTAAGTGGCAACTATGGTTATTTGGTCGTGTGTTCAGGCCAACTGCGATGGAGTGTGGTCCAGAAACAAGAACCAAGTTAGGCCCACCGAACAAAGTACCTTACCTGGTTTGTGGAGCGTTGCAAGATCCCACTTTAGGCTGCGTAATGCTGCAATGGTGCCAGTGAAGTCGTGGGATGCGATGTGAAATCCTACATCAAGGATGCATCATGCAACAGTGGAGCCAATTTGACTGCGGGGAGATTTGTCATGCTGTGTCAGATCTGTTCCCAGGACCACACCTGGACTGGCAGATCACCTTTAGACCCACTACCAAGGGTCGAGGACTGGGGTGTCACCACTTGGGGAGTGTCCAGGTGCTGGGTTCAAGGTGATTGAAAATGTTTCTGTCCCAGAGGCTGTGATCAGGAGGTCAGCCGAATAGCCCTTGGAACCACTCTGGTAGTCCTTGGTTAAATATACAGGTCCAGGCCTCTACACTCAGGAAGCAGGGCAGCAGGGAAACAGAATAGCTGTCCTTCTTGCACAGCAGCACAGCAGTCCTTCAGAGTCTTCCACAGGACAAGAGGTATACTGAAGAATAGGGTCTGAGGGTCCTTTGTTTATACCAGCGGCCCACTTTGAATCAGGAGAAGGTTTTAGAGGTTTTGACACCCAAAGGAGCTTGGAATTTCCTGCTTTCCTGCCCTGACCCCCGCTCACTTTGTGAGTGGGCTCAGGCAGAGCCCTTGTGATGTGCAAGTGTGGTAGGAGACAGCTCCTTCCCCTCTTTAACACAGAGGGTCCATCCTGCCAATACCTTTTCCCTTCTGTCTTACTGTCTGGGAGCAATACACAACAGACCAATGGTCAGCTAAACCTAGTCAAGTGACATTTTGGCATTTTGAGAATTGTGACTTAAAATCCAACTTTAGCATAAAAGAAGGTTTAAAGTTACAATTCTTTAGACATCAACCTCAACACTCCAACCTGCTCCCTATTGAAGGTTAGCCCTTATTAAATTGAATATAGCAATCCAATGTTAACCTATGGGAGATGTAGGCCTTGCAGTAGTGAAAACTTAATTTAAGAGTTTTTCACTTTAGGACATGTAAAATTTAAAAGTACATGTCCAGTTTTTCAAATACATAGCACCCTGCCCCATGAGATGTTTAGGGCCTAACCAGAGGTGTCTTATACGTATTAAAATGGAAGCTATGGGACAGGCAAAGGGTTTATTTTACCAGGTCGAAAACTGCACACAAGCTGCAATGACAGGCCTGAAGTATGTTTTAAAAGGCTAATTAAGTGGGTGGCACAATAAGGGCTGCATGTCCGCTAGTAGCATTTAATTTTCAGGCCCAGGGTACATGGAGTACCACCTATCTAGGAATGTACAAGTAGATTATATAGGCCAATTGGGTGTAAGCCAAGGTTACCATATTTAATGAGTAGAGAACACTTTAGCACTGGTTAACATTGGTAAAGTGTGCAGAGTCCTAAAGCCAGAAAAACAGGGGGATGGAAGGCAAAACGTTGGGTGGAAACTATGCCAAGTATGTCAGATCCAACAGGGTTGTTATGTTAAAGATATCTTGATGATATAGCATAGGCCAGAGGAAAATATTTTTCTATTCCAATATTTCTTGAAAAATAATAATAAAAAAATAATATTTTCACTGTATCTCTAATCTTACAATACCATAAGAACGTATTATCCTTCTGTATTAACTCCACAAAGCCAAGGATCCCTCAACTTCACAATTGCTCACACCACACTGGGTTCAGGAGGCAAAAAGATACTCCAATTTCATAATAGTCAACATTTTTACCACAAAACTCTTAAAATATAAAAGTGGCATTTCATTAGGTTTTGTGCTCAGGTGATGCAAAAAATATATTATGTAAAGTATTGCAGAATTACTGGTAGGGTCTACGATTAGGGTGCTACAAGCAAGATGGGTGCAACAAATTCAAGCACTTACGACAAGGAATTGCAAGTGTCCAAAGGTTACACAAGCAGTGGCATAGCTGAATGGTCTGGTGTTTGCTGTCAGACTCTTGCCTTTTTCAATGCATTTTTATGATAATTTTGCAAAGCTTTACTACAAATAGATGGCGAGGGATGCAAAGATAAATACATAGATAGTACAGGAAAAAGAATAAATGGCACAGCTTCAGTTAATAACATAACATATAATGTGTACTTGAGTACCACACACAAGAGCACTGAAAACACAGAGAAGCAGGAAATAGAGGAGCTCTGAAACCAAACCAAATTAGTTTTACAAGTATAACAGGTGTCCTCAAATAAAACACATACCAGCATGACATACAGGAGAGCAGTTATAACTGAACTTCATTGTACAGATATTAAAACGTTAACAATTTTTATAAACAACAGTTTCGAATGCTCACCATCTGGTATGCCGTGAAACAGCAGCAGTCAGATAAGAAACTGCCAATCCAAAAAGAATTTACAACACTATGAGAGGCAGACAGGAACTGATAAAGCTGTTTGATTGATTCAGATGATCCGTCCATCACCACCCCCTTTTGTACCGCTTAAAGTTGAAAAGTGGTCAGTGCTCACATCAACAACAACATTAACAGGTGGTAGGAAGCACCCTGTTGTATCAGGATTTAAACACAAAGGCAGCACTAAAGTCACAATGAAGTAAAAAGACAAATTGGGCAGTGAAGGGAACTACTTTGTGTCTGGATGTGCACCCTGTAAAAGGGTCAAATGCCTTCACTCATGGTGAAGTTAGCCAATGGCTGAAGTGGGCTCTTCTGCTGACCCATGCAGTGCGCTGTATAAGGCGTAAGACATATATGACTGACATAACAACGGACCAATAGATGAAGAGAGCTGGCTGAGAGCACCCATAAGTAAGTATATTCAACATATAATTTTAGTAAAGTGAAAAGGTTTTGGATAATGTCAGATCTACAAATAGGCTCCCCAATGCTAAGGCTTTTGGAACTCATCAAAACAAAATTAAAAAAAAACTATCAATGCCGTGGAATGTTATATTGACAAGTATAACTGCTGTCCTCAAATAAAATGCATACCAGCATGACATACAGGAGAGTAGTTATAACGGAATCCCATTGAACGGATATTAAAAAGATGACAATTTTTATGAACAACAGTTTCAAATGGGCACCAGCTGGTGTACTGTGAAACAACAGCAGTCAGATAAGCAGCTGCCAATACAAAAGGAATTTACAACATCATTGGAGGCAGACAGGAACTGATAAATCTGAAATGTGGCCTGTCCTCACATCAAAAGCAACATGAAGAGCTGGTAGAATGTACCCTGCTATCATAGCAAGATCTAAACACAAAGGCAGCACTAAAGTAATAATGAAGTAAAAGAACGTATTAATAACACAAATGACAGATTCTCAGCCCATCATGGGTGACTCAGTCTAGTATATATTTACACAAGCACTATCTATAATATCAACAGTTAATATTATCTGTGGTCTACTCTGTGTCGCCTAATTTCTCACTCTACCTTCAGCACTATAATCAGAAAGCTTATCCCAGTGTTCCGCATTCCGTGACACAAGTAGTTTCCTCATCATTCACAAGGTGACTGTGTGTGCACATTGCAGAGTTCCTTTGGGACTAGAACTGATTTGCCTTGTGTCCAAGTGAGTAGAAAAGCATTGGTTGTACACAGGTGAATGGAGCCACCCACTTTAAGTAAGCCATTTCACCACCGATGCAGGCTAGACAATCATCACTCTTCTAGCTCTCCCCGTCAGTTTTGGTGTAACAATCATTAGAAACAGAAAGACAAGTAAATATGTTGGTGCAGCTCCCAACATTCTGGTTTCAAGTTGGCACTACAGAGTCAGATGTTGACATCTAATCCCACCATTATTTTCTACCATGGTGAGACTGTATTCCTAGTGACGACAGATGCACAGAGTCACATGTATTGCCATATTTGGCCATATTTGGGCCAGTTTGGATGCTGGAGTGTACCAACTGCTTATGGTTTTGTACACTTGTAGTGTTTATTTAATGTTTAATATTTTGTTTCTGATTTTTCAGGAGTCATGTAGTATGTGACACATCACATCACCATGAGAATTTCCAAAACAATGAACAAAATTTTAAAAAAAACTTTCGCCCATTATGCCAAAGAATATGGTAGAAATCTTAAAACTGAACGAAAGATATTTGTTTCTAAAGAAGAAGAGATTTAAATGAATAGGAATTATTGATAAAGAATTTGGAACTTCAGTATTTACCGAAAGTGAACACAGTTTTAGAATGCTATCGCTTTGGTATAAGGAACCAGAAGGAAGGTTGCAGTATAGAATCAGAAAAACCTAATCAGAGCTCAATTTATGTTAAAATGCAGACTGGACAAAGTGAGAAAGAAAGTTTGGTTGGCACTCTGTTAAGTGAGGTCCTATCAAAAGCTAAACTTTTGGAACATTCAGTGACTTGGGTTGAGAAACGAGAAGAAAATGGCCATTCGAAGGCTTCTTTCAAACATTTGAAATAAAAGCGAGAGAGAGAATCTAAATAATTAATGACAAAACAAGTTTTAAATTAAAGTGCCATTGTTACAGTTGTGAACTATTTTTACACCTGAGTAACTGTAAAGATTGTCCAAACTTAACCCCTCCCATGCTGATGACGAGCTCAGCTCGTCATCAGCCACGGTGCTCGTGTGCTGATGACGAGTTGAGCTCGTCATGGCCGTTAGAACGGTCACACACGAGGATAATTCACCCGCTGTGCTGAGCGTTCTAAGGAAACGGGTGCGGCCGTGACGAGTTCAGCTCGTCATCAGCACACAAGCACCGTGGCTGATGACGAGCTGAGCTCGTCATCAGCACCGGGGGGCTGTGCGCTCCCCCGCCCCTCAGCACAGCGGGAGAATAACCCCCCAGCCAAAGGGTTAAAGATCAAGTGCAAGTACTGTAAAGAAGGGATATTCATGAATTGTTTCAAAACTGGGGCAAAATGTAATAAAACAATGTGACAAATTGGACTCATGAAAGTGTGGAGCACTCCATTCTACAAGTGTTGGGAAACACGTCTAAAATCACACACAAGACATAGTAAGGATTAGTGATGGAACGAGTGTAAGTTGATTCTGGAGCATTGTTAGCATTGTTTCTGATGCAATTTATTTTTTAAATACTTTCTGCTGTATAAATACTTTCTGTGGCATAACAACTTGTACAATTTATATTTAGTACAGCAGCTAAATAGCGTTTTTAAATATCATAGAAAAGGGGCTTGGCAAAGAAAAAAGCATACTCATACCAGATTCTGAAGAATGCTTTAGTAATTCACATAAGGCAGTTATATAAACGACATATATACAAAAAAGTGCAATGTGTCCCCAGTGATATTGTGAGCAAAAAACAACAACCACATAAACAATAGGTGAACTGTACAATTTTTTGACTATGAATATTTACAAGAGGGAAATGACCAAACGCAACAATAAATCAATTTGTAATCAGTGACTATCTACAATCATAGAGCACTGTGTTTTAAGGGTTCATTCCCTATGGCGTCGACGGCGTTTCGACCTATTAGATGAAGGTCTCGTCAGGACTAGACAGTGAGGGACATCTCGTGGTGTCTTTAGTTACAACCCATGCGTGATAAAGTAATACTGGAAACAACTTACAGTGAACCCAGCCGGGCACACTGTCATGGAATTGTGTGGTAGTCCTATATGAGGGCTTGCGGTCAGTACCCGCTTGGTAGCGTTTTCCCGGTCGTCTGTAAAATGACTGATTCTGTCATTTTACAGACGACCGGGAAAACGCTACCAAGCGGGTTTACCCTTCCAAACAGGTATCTCCCTGTTACATCGGCACTGACCGCAAGCCCTCATATAGGACTACCACATTTCCCTCTTGTAAATATTCATAGTCAAAAAATTGTACAGTTCACCTATTGTTTATGTGGTTGTTGTTTTTTGCTCACAATATCACTGGGGACACATTGCACTTTTTTGTATATATGTCGTTTATATAACTGCCTTATGTGAATTACTAAAGCATTCTTCAGAATCTGGTATGAGTATGCTTTTTTCTTTGCCAAGCCCCTTTTCTATGATATTTAAAAACGCTATTTAGCTGCTGTACTAAATATAAATTGTACAAGTTGTTATGCCACAGGAACCATTGTTCTTTGGATATACACGTCACCCTGGTTCCGTTGTGAGTAGGGTCTCCCTTGTTCTTCTTTTTCGTATAAATACTTTCTGCTGAGGGACACTGATTTAATCATGGGTGCATATAGTGGAAAATACATTAAACAGAGATTATTTCGATTCAGGGGCTAACTTTGGAAGAGAAACACTTACGTTACCATTAAGAGTGAAAGTGTATTTAGATGCCTGCAGCAAAGAATGATCCGAAATATTTTATATCTAATTCTGGTGCAGGCACCTCCACTATTGTGGAAATTGTGGTCCTTCCAATGGTCCAACGGGCTCCTTGAGCCCTTTGGATGCGTGGCGGTCGGTTTCTCCTCCTGCCAATCATCTGCCCGCCTCATAATGTGGTGGGCGGACCTGTAGGGGCATATGGCAGTGGGACCGCTGCTGATGGCCTGACAGTGGTGGTCCCACAGCCACCATAATCAAGCCCCTAATCTCTTCAGTGTTTCCATAAAAAGCCATCCCTGAGCCAATATAAGGAACAATCAAATCTAGAGACAGGGGTTTCTCAGAATTTCCAGAGGTATTTGAAGACATATTGGGATGCCTTAAAGTACATGTGCACCAAATCAAATGGACACTGCACTCAGTACCAGTAAGTAAGATGAGAATCACTCATGTGTCTTTAAACGAAGGAGATAGAATACATTGGGAAAGACATTGAGAGTGGCATTGAGTCAGTGGAAAGAATTGATTGTGCAGCTCTGGTGGTAGTGTAGTGGACCAAATGACCTCAGGGGACATCTTCTTGGACATAGATTTGAGGTTACTAAATAAGTTGTATTTTTGTGGTAGACTCCTGTGCCCTCCCTAATATACCAGGTATTGTAACGTTATTGACCAGCTGCTGCTGTGACTGAAAGGGAGAGTGCCGCATCTATTAAGATATGGTGCTGTTTTTCTCTCTACTTGTACTTGGGCACTTTAGTCTAAAACAGATTTAGTGCAAGAAGAAAGAATAGCTTACTTAAATAATACTATGGCTCAAATAGATAAAGTACAGAAAGTTGTCAAAAATGTGGTGAAAAGTGTAAATACAGTGAAGCGAAAGAGTTATGACATACACACACCCATTTATTTCACGAAGGTGAGCCAGATCAACACATCCTGACAGCTCATACATTTATTGAAAGGGCTTGTGTTCTCTCCTTAACAACAAAATCAATCATTTACAAAGGCAATATCTCGGGCTATTTATATATCCATTACCATTGTTGAGTGTGGTATCAAACCCTTGCATCCACAATGGTAATAAAAAGCACATTACACTCATTGGATCTCTTCATGTGCTGTAGTTATAAACACCGGAGAATAACCATATCCCGGGCACGAGGGATTAAACCCTTAGTTGCCAAGGCTTCTCCTCCCCCAGTGCTAAGCCCTTTTCATGTTTGGGGCACTTGTGGTAAAGCCTTCAGAACTTATGTTTTCCTCACAGGTATCCATGCCAAATGTACATCCTTTATGTCCACATGTTAGGCATTCTAAATGTACCCAGAGTTTGTGGACTTCCCCGGATGGAAACAATAAAATATCTAAATACAGATAATACTTTTTTTTCTTTTTCCAAAAATGGGAAAAAGAGCTGCAGAGAAAGCATTTCTTTTTGTTTCTGAAAATGACATCAACAAAAGGGTTGTGTTGAAATGACAATCCACCCAGATTTCAGGGGAAACCGGAGCTGTAGAAAACATTTTTGTATCACAGCTTTTGCATTTTTCTAATTACTTGCAAAGATCCACAAAATTCCTACCACCCAGTTTTCCCACACCCCTCCAGCTAAAAAAGGTACCAATTTGTCTGGCCGCGTCTAGTGCCTGAGACAGGAACTGACAACATCAGGAACCATGCAAATAGCACATCGACTTCATATGGTCGCACTTTTCATCTGCTTCTGTCCTAGGCACTAGTCCCAGCTACACAAGTGGGGTACTATTTTTATCAGGAAAAGTGTTCCGGGATCCACTAGGGAGAGGCACAGATGGAAAGGGGATATTTTCCTCCTTACCAGCAGTATCTCTCTGATCGCTGTTTGAGGGTCAGAGTTATGCCTCCTGCCCCAATGAACAATGATCAAATGACATGCTGTTGGTGCACCAACTGCATCCATTTTCAGTTTGTTGGCATCACACATCCAGAAAAACAAAAAAACATGGGATACAAGGGAAGCTCTTCCTTCACATCCCAAATTGATTTTTAAATGCCTCTTGTGCTTGCACCAGAAGCATTTCATCTTTAATCCGGTGGACAACCCATCTACGTCCTCCGCACCACAGCTGTAGTATGGTGGAAGTCAACGGCTCTCCCACCTCATTGAAATGGTTAATGTAATGAGAATAGAAACAACTTTGTGTCAATAGCCTCTTATATAAATTCCTGTGTCAAATTATTCTTAAATGGAATCCTTGAGAATATAGGCACTGTTTAAACAAACTAATTCCATTTCATCTTTGTGAAAACAAGGAATTTGGCCTTTTCAAAATGAATAAAATTGCTTTTATTATTAATCTTGTTTCAAATTACACTTATTTCCGACTGGCATGGCATGGCCTCTTTTTTTATACTATAGACTTTGGCGCTGCTTGCCAAATATGCACAAAAAGTTTGGAAATATTTTTCAGATTTAGATTTGGCATGACAAGTTTCTTGCACATCAGTCTTAGAGGGTGGAAAAACAAAGTGATAAAAAGTGATAATAAATGTAGCATTTCGGATTTTCAGGAGTTTTTGCTCTCTGCTACAGATTGAAATGCTGAACCGAATTGCACCAGTCCAAACATGTACATCCTATGACATATTAGCGACCACAAAAATATTGTGTCATAAAAATGCCATTGTAAAAAAATATCGACAATCACATTTTTGTTTTTGCATACATACAATGTAAAGTACAAGGATATAGACTACAAAGCTATTTTGGACAAAAGAAATTGACATTGTATTGGTAAGTATATGTATTTAAATGTAATTAATATAATTGTAATTTAAAACAAGTGAAATTCATTTTAACAAAATGTAATGTAGTAAAAAAAATACATAGCAAAAAATATAAACAATAATTTATTGACTTTTAAAATAATTAGCGGACAATTTATTGAACTGTCGAATAGACATAAGAGTGTCTTTATTGCATTTTTACGACCAACATCATAATACCGTTCCCGAGAAAGACTTCAGTCTTCAAATAACTTCCTATAGTTCCTTCATCTGATACGAAATCACACTTTTAGTGAATTATAAATGTAAACGTAGAGCACTGAACTTTCGAACTGTGAAACAGGTCAAACAAGAGGGGACGAGCAGAAAGGGAGAAGAAATAAAAAGGAGGATGTTAAGAAATAACAGCAAAAAGAGTGAATATAGGGAGGTAAAAAGGAGAAAATATGACAGGTCAATGAATGCTAACCTATATGTTTAGGTGAATAAGTAGTACCAGTGATGGAAACAACAGAGGTGTAGTCACAAAATAAATGGTTAGTACCTTAGGGTGAAGTCTTACTCATGTAGCATGTACTTTTATTCTAAGAATCTGAGGGGCTTATTCATGAGCCTGTGTGTCACATCTATGCCGACGTTGGGTCACTTTTTGTGAGGCTGCGGCAGCGTAAATAATGCGCCATGTTGCGCCATATTTACGAAGTGGCTAATATAGGCAGATGCGTCACTTCGCAAACCCCTGCGCTACATTACACCTGAGCAGGTATAATGTATGCAGGGTGGGCGTTCCCCTGCATCAAAGCCTCGCAGAAGTAGTGCATTGAAATCTATAGGATTAGAGTGCACCACTTCTAGGAAGCCATTGCGTCAAAACGTTACACCTGCCTCATTGCAAGCGTAAGAGTGGTGCAGGTCCTTTCACATGGGGCTTGCCCCATGTTAAGGGACACATTGCTGAAGTTGTGTCTGTTTTCAGACACAACCCAGCAACGCATCACTGTTGCGCCTACAGATACATCAGTAATACAGTAGCAAGATCCAGTTGGGTGGTATCTTCAGAAATTTCCATCAAGCGCAGCTGCAGCCCAGCAAGGACAGATGAAGCTCCAATTAGCATTATATACCATTGCATGAATACTTTTAAGGTTTTTCCCTGTGTTTGGTTCAGATGGAACTTTACCCTGCACTTAGCCATACCTTATTCCAATTATTCCAATCATCAGTAGATAGTTCATGTCAAAGACTCACCCCCATTTAGTATCATAGCTATGACTTTTAATTAGTGGTGAGCCCTGGAGTGCTACATAAATCCTTGATATCCGATAACATCTAGTCTGTTGTCTGTTGATGCCCAATGTAGGGCCTGTGTTATCAATGTAACTCTCTATCAGGCAGATGCATCAAAGAAAATACCGGGAGCAAACGGGCAGATTCTCAGAATCTGTCCGTTTGCTCCCGGTATTTTTGCATTTGGGATGCATCATCCCAAATGCATAAATCGCAATTTAAGGAATCTCTAAATAGCGATTCCTTAAATTGCTCTTGCATTTAAGGAATCCCAAAATGAGATTCCTTAAATGCAATGCATGAAACCCAAAACAATAGCGATTTCGCTAATAGGGGGAGCAAATTACCATGAAGTTGAACTTCATGGCAATTTGCTAAAACTTTGAAAAATGCACTTTTGTGCATTTTTCAAAGTTACATGTTGCAAGTTACAAGTTACATGTTGCGCACACACATGCCCGTAGGGCATGTGTGTGTGCAACATTTGTGCACAGGTCCATTTCAGGGGTGCAACAGGGTGTCCTTTGGACACCCTGGCACCCTTGAAATAGCGGAACATTAGCGATTCGGTAATAGCTAATCGCTAATAAGGAATCGCTCTCCCATTCATTCCTATGGGCCTTAGGCCCATAGGAATGAATGGGAAAGCCATTCCTTATTAGCGATTAGCTATTACCGAATCGCAAATAAGGAATCTGTAGGAATCGCTAATAACATTGAGATTCCTACATGCATCCCGTTTTGCGAGCCTTTAATAGTGATTCCTTAAAATTCGCTATTAAGGACTAGCAAAACATAACTTTGATGCATCTGCCAGATTGTCCCTAAATCTTGAGCTCTGTTTGAAGGGGAAAGTCATTGCCACATGTGTGATTATTACAGTAATTCAAGAGCATGCTCCTAGTTGGAGTGTATTTTCGATCCATTCTCTATTTTGGGGCAGACTCAAAGTAAATAGTGGAGGGGAGGCAAATTGCAGCCAGGACCAGGGCTTGTACCAGTCTAATGTGTGCAGCTAAGAAGAAGATAGAGTTGTCGGTCAAACCCAGAGCTCCTTCAAGGGTTTTTGTGAACAGAGTTACCTTTGCTACTCTTGGAAGTTTGTTGCCCCAGAAAATATCTTTCATTGGATGGTAATTTAAGTGAAAAAAGGAATTGTGACAGAAAATGTATTTTGGAATGTTATCCTACTAGCTCAGGATAGGTACAGTTGTTCTTCTCTATATAAATCTTTGAAAGAGAATATCCAGCAATGGCAGAATGTTAGTTCCATATAATTGCTTCTGGGTTATCTAGACACCTAGGAAAGTAATCTTGCACTTAGCAAAACCCTTGTCTCACTTTAAGAAAACTTAATGAGTGCAAGGGATCGGCTACGGACAGACTGTATGATATTGTGTGATTGATTTTAAATCTTGACACTTGAGAACATTTATCTAGGACCTTGACCAGTGCTGTTAGGGAGTACGTGGGGTCCATCACAAAAAAGACGATATAATCTGCAAAAAGGGTTAGTACCCACCCTTGTAGTCAGCCCCTCTATTGTGTGATCATTGTTAATTTTTATGATTCTGGTTTCATAACTAGAGCAAACCTCAAAAGTGATTGGGGGCAACTCTGCTAGGTGCCCCTTCCAAGTAAGTTAAGAGTGTCTTATGTGTGAAAAAGCCCATAAGCATGTTTTTTACTTGCTTTCATAGAGACAAAAAGTTGTATGTGCCTTCCTAAAGTTTTGGTAATAGTTGCATTACTGCATATCTTACTCAAATTCAAATTCAAAAAGTACTTTATTCAGTTTTTTTGTACAAAACCATAAAAGTTCACATGCCATTAAAACTAGCAATCAAAGCTTGCAAATAAAAATACACAAGACAAGTTACAATTTATAACATCCAGCTATTCGTAACGTTAAATATTCGACTATTACACGATCAGAGGGGGCAGAAGACACAGGGTTTTACTCTTAAAAGTCTTACATATCCAAACATTTCCTATACTTCATACTACATTTTAAAAAAACAGCCACATGAGGCATGCTTTCTGGGTTCAACATTTGTAAATAAAATAAAGCAGGACGAGCTTGTACAAAATTCATCCTTTGCATATCTTACTTCATCTTTGTATTTTTAAATTAATAAAATACAATTGTACATATACTAGTAAGTAGTTTATAGGAGTGAAAATTTGATGTGTGCCATAGTGACATCACAGCATATATTTTTATATTTAGATCACACCCAATATGTAATTTTAAAGTAGTATGGATGATATAATCAACATAGAGATTAATTTTGTTAAAATACATTTGTCTACTTTTCTAAATTGTGTTTTATTAAACTGTATTGATGATGCTGCATGCCTGTATTGCACCATTATATAGTTGATTATCGCCTATCTAACTCTTTCTTGCATATATTACACACTGAGAGCATAAATTATACAAGTTAGTAAATTACTCATGAGTGAATAATATAGCCATGCAAGTTACTCACAAGTACGTATATTATGCCAAAAAAACGTTGACAACATCATGTTGTTGAAAAAGGAGGCATAACAAACATTATCCAATGAACAGGGCTAATGTTCATTAGTAAAACTCGACAGGATAGTGCAAGTGTTAAGAGTGCATATTTTGTATTATCAAATTTTTAGGTAACAACCCCGCCCTTTTAAAGTAAATACAATTCACAACAATTCTTAAAGCAATTTATTTTTGCTTATGTTAGCTGTAAGTTAAGAGTGCATAATGGTGCAGTGACTGTAGCACAACATGTGTTTAGGAATTCCAAGCACCACACATTTCACAGGGTAGATAGAGTTAAAATATAAGCCAGTTAAAAATATGTTTCCTTGCTGAGAAAAGTGTTTATATTCATTTCAAAGAAATAGTAAAAAGCAATACTTAATCAACAAGTGTAAGTAAGACCAGTGGCGTACATTTTGCCACTTGCCATTCCAGCCCATTATTTAAAGTTGCATATTTTTGTGAATTGCGTGAGGGTAATAGTGGATCTTAAGGATATCTTAAAATGACTTTTAATGACTTAATACTTTTTAAGAACTGCCATGTCAGCCTTAAGAACACTTTTAAACTTTACTTAAGATTTTCTTTGTTTAAACAATTTAGGGGCATATTACCAAGCAATAGCGATAATTATCGCTATTGCTTGGTTAGAGACAAAAATTTACAGCTGAGCTGCGGTGATTTTTATCGCAGATAAACCTTGGTATTACCAAGGTTTATCGCAAATGCGATAAAAATCGGCCGCAATGCATGAATATCGCTGAAAAGTCAGCAATATTCATGCATTACCGAGCTAATGTTCTTAGCCATGTTATCCACCTCCCATTGGATAACATGGCTAAGAACTGCTCAGGGCAGGTGTTAGCTTTTGGAGATATTCGCGCTTAGCGCGAATATCTCCAAAAGTTGGTAATAGGAGATAGCGATGTTAGCGACTGTTTCCAGTCGCTAACATCTTGGCACGCCCACTTTGCATGTCATTAGTGATAAATATCACTGACATGCAAAGTGGGGCCAAAGATGGTCGCTATCTCCTGCTAGCTGTCGCTAACTGGTGTTAGCGACAGCTAGGTAATAGGGAGATAATTTTATCTCCGCTTTCTTGGCTTTTAAAGCCAAAAAGCGGAGATAAACCCCCTTGATAACATGCCCCCAAGTTTATTGGGCCCCTAATTCTTAAAAAAAAGTTACTTTATAAATAATTATTATAAAAACATTCTACTACTAAGGGCCTCATAAGGAAGTTGGTGGGACCGCCACCGACAGACCATCAATGGCGGTCTCAGTGACATCCAGTAGAGCGATCTGACCATCGCAATATGATGCAGTCAGTCAGACTATATCGGTCGAAAGGACCGACCAATGCTTCCGACAGGCTTAAGGAGCCCATTGCACCGTCGGTCGCAGCGCATTCCATGCAATAGGGGTGGTGCCTTGCTCAGGCACAGCCATAGAGATTACAAGGGTATTTTCCAACCGCCTTTCCATGGTAGTCAAACCACCGCTTAAAGGATGTGCCCCCCCCCAAACATCCATGCCCATGTGCCAGGCACCACATGGTGTCTGGCACACGAGGCATGTATGTTTCAAAATATCCCTTTTTTCATTGCGACTTGTGCAGCAGCTCTTTCCCAGGCAGCATCACAAGCCGCAATGGAAAAGGGGATGTTTCTGACAGGGCAGTTGCTTTTTAATTTGTTGGGTGGAACCGCCGACTACATGTTGATCGGTTTCCAACCCGCTGCAATGGTGGTCTGACGCTCGTCTGACTGCCATCATAATCAGGGCCTTAATGTTAAATTAAAATAAATGTGTTATAGCAATGAAAATGATTTCTAAATAAACAATAATCTTAAATCATAAAATACAATATAAGCATACATTTCAGTTATGATATTATTCAAACACATAAACGTATTTTGTGTTCATTAAACCATCATATTTAATACATTTTGTGAATATATACCAAAGATTGATATTTGTAAATACTAAATCACATATCACAAAATAGAGATTATTTTAATATACAAATAACTAAAATAAATATAATATATTTAAACATATATACTTTTAAATTAAGTAACCACACAACTTAGTAAAAATGAGTGACCCAGCTCTACGCTAAAAACATTACAAATATGAACAAATAAAACAATCGGTTCATGGTGGAGGGAGGGGAAGTCAGATTCACTATTTTAATTTCAATTTAACAGACAATGACGGGCATGCATATATGGGGGGATTGTATTTCCTATTGTAACTTCAGTTTTGCAAATACTGTGAGAAGGTAGATTTACTACTCTAATTCTAGTCTAAAACACATTGAGAAAGGTTTATATATATGGGTTGGTTAAACATTTTGGAAAGTACATATATTAGGGAGGATTCAGATTTCATATTCGAAGCCTAATCTCACACGATTTTGGGGAAGCTCACATACAGGGGGTGGGGAAAAGAAAGATGTCTATTGTGTTTGCGTGAAAAACACAATAGACACCAAAGATTATTGATTTTCTGTTGTTTTGTGGACCTGTGTGTCCCATGCCCCAGTCAAATTAGTCTTCCTGCCTCTCCTGGTGGCAGAAAAGGGATATTTAGCCCTATCTGTCTGTCCTGCTCCTGGAAAAGTGCATAAAGCCCACAAGACACGGGACAAGGAATCCAGTACTGTATTTTTGATGCATAGAGCCCCCGCACCCCAGGGCATAGTCTTGTGCTTCCCCTCACCAGTGAAATTGCAAGCTCTCTGCTCTGCCCAACCCCAGGCAGTGATAGATGGTGTTTACTCCCAAACGGTCCCTGCAGGGAGGCAGAAATCCTACTAGACAACAGGAAATGTTGATTTAATGGTGTGGGTCTGTGCTCCTTCTGCTTCCAGGCAACTCATATGGATTGTGTATCCTCAATTCCCCCCCCCTGGGAGGGCAGAAAGCCCACTAGACACCAGGGAACAAATCCATTACAGGGATTTTTTAGGGGGTGTGTCCCCTGGGTATGGGCCTGTGGTCCCTAGCCATATCAGTCTTTCTGGCCTCCCAAGGTGGGTTAGACATGGTGTGTTTACTGCTAATCTGCCTCCTGGGGGACAGAAAGCCAGGGAATGGTAGCTGCAACCTCAAACATTGCCTCAAACCTCTTATCTTCTTACGTTTCTGTGACAGAAACATCTGGAATCTGCAGGGATCTACAACATTCCAACAACCAGCATTCCCCTACTTACCTCAATAAAAAGCTACTGACTTGAGATGTACAAGGCATTGGGGTCAGAAAATGTCATTGGATCCATGCAAGGCACTCCACTCGGGAGTATCCCAGGTGTCCAGTTTTTAGAAATGGATAGGCTTGGTGGTTTTCTCCTCTTGTGTGGGTACCAAGCTGGGGCCCATATACTGCAGCACCCCACTGGCAAATCAGAGTAATTTTTTGACAGGAGATGTTGTTGTCTTCACATTGAGGTTTGGGGCCTTTCCTATCACAGGTGCTAGGCCCAGCCACACAAGTAGGGTAACATTTTTATCAAAGACATATGGGAACACTGGGTGGTAGGAAATTTGTGAATCCCTGCCGATTAAAAAAATTCCCTCAATGAAATGTGTGGAAAATGTGTCTTTTTAGCCAAAGTTTGAGGCTTGTAAAACTTCTGCGTAAAAAACACCCCATTTAATCCACAAAGTTATACCACCCTGGATTTCCCTGGGTGTTTAGTTTTGGAAATATCTGAGGTTTGTAGATTTTCTTGCGTTGCGGCTTAACAAGTGCTCAAATTCCACAGCGTCCCCAGATAGCAACAAAAAGGGTCCGTTTTCACTGGAAAGTTTTTATTTGTTCTGTCTATGTTCCATTTGGGGCCCTTTCCTGTCCCAGATACTAGCTCCATCGACTAAAGTGGGGTACTGTTTTCATTGGGAGACATGTGGGAATGCTAGGTAGTAGGAAACATGCAGATCCCCACAGATTCTGGCACTTTCCATCACAGAAATGTGAGGAATATATGTGTAATTAACCAAAGTTTGAGGTTTGCTAGGGCTTCTGGGTAAAACAGAGATCCACACAAGTCACACCACCCTAGACTCCCATCTTGTCTATTTTTCAGAAATGTTTTGATTTGGTAGGTTTCCCTGGATAGGATGGAGGCCAAGCACAGGACCAAATTCCACAGCAACTTACATTGCAATGAAGGGTTCGTTTTTGAGTGGAAAAGTTGGGCTTTTCCCTGTCACCGGTCCTGGACCTTCCAAACAAGTGGAGTACTGATTTAATCAGGAAATTTGTGGGAACACAGAAAAGTAGTACATTTGTTATTAACAATTGGATTTCTTTGTGTTTGTGGCTGCCAAATGTAAGCCAGTATGTAAGAACAGAGATATTTAGCAAAATGTCCCCTGAATCAAATGATAGTATGGATAAACACACATTCTAATGTGTTACAAATAACCACCATTCCAAACCTCAGTATCTTCTGTACATGTCAGAAATACTTCTATTTCCTTCAAATTCATTCCTAATTATTTTCCATATAAATTGCTGTATAATGTGTACACAACGAAAGGTCAATCTATGTTGACGCTCAGTTGTTCACTCTGGGTATCAAATGTTTTTGACATATCTTACATATCTCCATGACCAGGAGGATCTATCAGACGTAACTGTATATTGTTTTTGTAAATAGGCTACTCGAACAACAAATTTCAGTTGAAAATGTTGTCCCAAGTGGGTGTTTTTCCTCCCCATTTTTAATATATACATTTATAAATAGAACTATACAATAATTAATATACTAACAAATCTTACAATAAATCCCACAAACCAATATTAAAATTCAATACATAATTTTAAAATTCTTAAACAATA
Source organism: Lissotriton vulgaris (assembly GCF_964263255.1). Classification (NCBI taxonomy): domain Eukaryota; kingdom Metazoa; phylum Chordata; class Amphibia; order Caudata; family Salamandridae; genus Lissotriton; species Lissotriton vulgaris. The sequence continues at coordinate 1,106,094,698 of NC_141693.1, forward strand.
AAAAATAATAATCTAACTACATAAAATAATTAACATGTCAATGAATTAACATTAATCCAAATCTAAGGAAACTACGCACCAATCCCCCTATAAATCCAACAACCAGAAATAATATACTTTACTATGACAGGTTTTAAATAATAATACATTTTACCATAATATATATTAAAATATAAGCATAACAATAAAGCAAAACACATCATATTATACATACATGATTACTACTACATTTTGAACTTTGATTTCCTATTAAAACAGTATAAAAATAATACACTTACCTTCAACATTTCCACAATAATTTTGGTCACAATACTGTAAACCTGATACTAAGGCCAGACAATATTTTGTGTCAATATTTAGGTGGAATACCAGTACATCAGTATGAATCTAGAACTTAAGTTTACAGGAGGATAGCTTCGACTTTACCAATCAGTTACCATCTCAGCTCAAGGGTTTGTATCTAACGAATGGCGTGTGATAGTAGTTGAAGCCCCAAATCATTATTACATTCCACTGCAACTACTAAATAGGAGAGGATACCCCCTCCTATCTGCGATTTGTAATGGATTTCAAAAGCCCTTTGTTTGAAAATTCTTTTACGACTCTTGAAAGGGATTTAATACATTGTAAAAAGCACTTTTGCAGTTACAAGTCCTGGAATTTTGTGAAGCTCAGACTGTCCAACCTCCAAAAGGGCTTTGCATGTCTAGCCTTATGATCCAGAGAATTATATGTGGCAGTGAGCTTTCTGTCACACCTCAAAAAATATAGTAGAACAATAAAATCCAATACCCAAATAGAATATAACTTGATCGCTGCTGAAATTACTAGGCAAGTGTTGACATGAATTAATTCAGGTCAGTAGCTACATTGTTTTCCACTCATAACTTTAATGGCCTGATATTGGAATGGTTTAATCTACTTGGATGTAACTGATAAGTTTGAGGCATTTTTCCTGATAGATTCCGAGACACATCAAACCTGCCAACATTTATCATATGAAAGAGCGCAAAAAAGGCAAAAATAGGTGTCCCAAATTCTGCATGTTATGCCAAATTCTGAAGTCGAAAACTTTGACAAGAACATATTTAACACATGTGGTAAATAGCTCACCCTTGGATAAAGGTATTTAACATAAATTGTAATTATTCCAAACTATTCTGACAAACCTTTAATATGCACTTTCCTGTTTGCCAATCGTTGTTGCTGGTATTCCTGGTGGCAAGAAATCAGAGGTTTCTGCCAGGTATGGGTGACGTGTGTTTTTAATTTTACATTGCAATAATTGTTCTTTGCTGTGCACCATTTTATGGACACAGCAATCCAATGAAAACTGCTTTTGGATCCCTCTGTCTGCATTTCCTTCTCCGCTCTTTCAGCTCCTGGCTAAACGAGGGCTGTAGAGAAATGCTACAGCTTCAATCAATTGGACCTGCTATCTTGTTCTCAATAACAACCTTTCCTAGCCTAATTCAAAGCTCTCATATTTAATTCCTGTCCACTTCTACATGTATGCGGCCAATACTTTATTGCACCTGGGAGTTAAATTTGAGGAACAAATTATCAAACCAGGACAAGGAGAGCTTCACAAACTTCACGGAGTCCAGGCATCAAAGGACTGACTGAACAATCTGATCTTCATATCCTTAGAAGGGCTATATTCCTGTAGCAGAAAAAAATATTCTCTACACCTGAAAGGGTTTAGAAAGGCATAGTGATAAGTTAGATGTAACCAACAATGACAATAAATGTCTAATGTTGCATAAATTTAAATTAAAATCAACAAAAACATTAAGATTGCATACAAGTATGTTCAAAGACAGTCTATTGTGTGATTTCTCCTTTGCATCCATCATCATTTTTGCCAACTAAGGTACTGATTTGGTGTGCAGATATCTCATCCACCTTACTAGAAATGCCATAATATATAATGACTCAAATGAAGTGCCAGCAAGGGATTTTGTTTAGAGAGTACTTAATCACAGATAGCAGATTTGCAATTTAAAGCTGAAGTTTATCTGTTCCAACCTGAATGTTATCTGAAAAATTCTTTGTAAATCAATTTTTTAACAAAGCAAACTGTAATAAGAAGAAAGCAGCACGGGAGAACTATTATGTCAAAAAAGTATTTCTTTTATGTATTTTTCAAACAAAAATTCATAGGGTACAAATTCACAGTGAAGAATTAATCATAATGCTTTCAAATGAATGAAAAAATTAAAAACATATTCCTACAAATTATTTTAATCAAAAGTCCAAACCTGTGCAATTAAAAAACAAATGACTCTTATTTATGTAAAATAAAGATCAATTGTGTAATGAAAAGCAGATGTAGTAATGGACTCTGTAGTCGACGTTTATAAGGCACACCAAAGGCGCACCAAAGGCAAGCCCGTCTGTGCCCGTCCGCGGCCGTATGGGGTCCGGGCCCAGAATCCCTGGTCGTACAGCAGTAAGAATACAGTATAATACGGTTGAGCTGCAGGCATTGTGCATTGTGCCATCTTTTTTAATCTCACAGAGGCTGAGTTGTAATTGGAAAAGTAGCACGACTGCTTGTGTGTAATGCACCTGGTTTTTATAAAATATCAAATAATACCTGAGTGCGGGCTTGTTTTTCGCAGACCTGAGGCTTGTGCTCAATTTCCCTCCTTCCTGCCCGGTACGACACGGTGATTAGCACCGTTGCGCGGAGGGTGAGGAAGGGTAGAGCCAGGCACTTCCGGTGGGCTGGGGGGCCGGTTAGTGGTCTAGTGCTGATTCCCTGGTGACTCTTCAGGGATAAAAGTCACATGCCTAAATGGCTGCGCTGGCACACCAAAGGCGCACCAAAGGCAAGCCCGTCTGCGCCCGTCCGCGGCCGTATGGGGTCCGGGCCCAGAATCCCTGGTCGTACAGCAGTAAGAATACAGTATAATTCGGTTGAGCTGCAGGCATTGTGCCCCCATATAGCTAGCGGTTGTAGGCACAGCATGATGGTTAATCTGGATGAAGCCTGTAGCCACTGCCCCTTTAAGTGGAATACTGACTGCATAAGGCAGTCAGGGAGCTACTGAACTGTAGATCCTTAAGCAAGCATAGAATAGAAATCTTTGACTTGATCTCAGAAAGAAAACCTGATATTCTGTTCCTTACGGAGACCTGGCTGGACTCTGATTCTGAGCCGAATATCCTAGAGGCACTCCCCCAGGCTACACAATAGCGAGAATTGATAGGGCGACAGGTAGAGGAGGAGGGATAGCGGGTATTTGTAAACCTCCCCTCCAATGTTTCCTTGAACCGTTTATGGTTGGCGACAGTGAAGTGGGTTCCTTTACGATCAAAATTAGCCCTAACCATACGGTGAAGGGGCTTCTGGTCTATAGACCTCCTGGCCCTCTTACACGCTTTCTGCCCAGCCTGGTCGAGGGCGTAACCTATCTGGCCACAAGACATGATAAGCTTTTAATACTGGGCGATGTGAATCTCCACTTCGATGATCCTCTTAATAAGGGGACCACTCACCTATGCCAGGACCTATTGTCGCTCCGTCTGAGCCTGAAATCCTGTGCTCCTACTCATCAGGATGTCACCTTCTGGATCCCGTGTTTGCCAACTTGGAGGATGTAGGAGCTACTACCCCCTCCCTGTCTCCTGGTTGGATCACTTTCTGGTCCCCTTTGTGTTAAGGGTCCCAGAGACCGGAGCCCAGGAAAAACTCACAAGTAATCACCCTCGCAGGAAATGGAAAGTCTTCCAGCGGGATGATTTTAATAGAGCATTGACCTTGGGTGGGCCCCCGGGGGGCACAGATATTGAAACTGCCTGCCAAAATCTGGAGAAGTGCATAGGCGAAGCACTTAATAGTGTGGCCCTGCTACTTCCTAATAGGACTGTGGGTAGGGCATATCAATCACCCCCTTGGTTTAACACTGCTCTGCACGTAGCAAAAGCTGAATGTAAACGCCTGGAGAGGCAATGGAGGAGAGCATTTTTGAGTCAGGACAGACTGGAATACATTGGAAAACGGAAAGAATATTATGGACTTATTAGGTGGGCTAAGACCACTTACTATCTGGCCAGAATTGGGGCAGCAGAAAATTCTACTAAAGAACTCTTTAAAATTTACAAGGAGATCTCCTCCCTTGCAGCTAACACCGCGCCGATACCGGGCTTGGCTGAGTCATGCAATCGGATTGTAAATAATTTCTCGGAGAAGGTGGAGAAAATCTACTCCTCCTTCCCTGGGACTGCAAGGAGCGGTATGGAATTTGTGGAGCAGATCGGAGGGGCTGGGGCGGGCCGCAGACTGGATAATTTCACCATTCCCTCCCCGGAGCTACTCAGTAAAATCTTTTTAAGCATTATATCTGGCTCACCCAGAGACCCTGCCTCACCCAAGGTGCTGGGCGATAGTTTGGCTATACTCGAGCCCTATATAAGGCACGTCCTGGAGGTCTCGTTTAGATCAAATACGGTGCCAGGAAGATGGAAAAAAGCTGTTGTTATTCCACTCCAGAAGAAGCCAAACATCAGCCCAGACAAACTTGAAAATCTGCGACCCATTTTGCTTCTGCCTTATCTGGCTAAGGTGACAGAGAAGGTTGTTAACCAACAGCTTATGACTCCTGTTTAGAAATCGAGCCTTCTGCACCCGTCCCAATCGGGTTTTCGGGCGCTACACTCTACGGAGTCTGCACTACATCCCGAAACTAAATGTCCAGATAAGAAGTCCCAGTGGAGCTCGTGGGGTTTAAATATCTGGGGATACACATTACGAGAAATCCGCAAAATTACTATGACTGGAATTTGTTGCCCCAGCTAACCAGGTTTCGGTGGGACGCCCAGAGATGGAAGGTGCTGCCGCTGACTCTGATAGGTCATGCGGCACTGTTCAAAATGATGACACTACCCAGGATAGTATATGTCCTACAGAATCCCCCCATTTGATTCCGACAAAATTCTTCCATTTAATTGAGGCGGAAATGCGCTCACTGCTGTGGAATGGAGGGGCATCATGAATATTGCTTTGTAAGCTACAAAGGGTTGTGTAAAAAGGGGGGCTGGCAATCCCAGATGTGAAACTAATACTACTGGGCATCTCAGCTGATCGTGGTGAATGGCTGGGCATTCAGGGATCAGATGGAGCCAGCGTATAGCGTAGATAGATTATACATGGGAAACAGGGGGTATAGCTCTCTACTTTATCAAAAAAATGGAACCAAAGACCTGCCGACACACACAAACAGTGACCTAAATATGGTGGGAAGGGGCATAATACCTGGGCTTGAGTGACAGACTGACAAGAATAATCCCCCCGACCCCCATGGCTGGGTGACCAACTGACGGAAGTGTGCAAGATAAGGGGTTTTGACAAATGGTAACTAAAGGGGCTGGAAAAATTGGGAGATGTCTGGAGAGGCCAGGCTTTTGTGACATTTCAGATTCTCCAAAAAGAGAACAAAATGGGCCCTGGAGAGTGGCTGCGATTCCTGCAGTTGGGCCATGCATTACGTAGACACATCAAGGACGGGGAGGAACTGGCAGGAGCATCCCCACTAGAGGACAGACTGTTAAAAGATCCCCTAGTAGAGAAGACCATCTCGTTAATATACAACAAACTGGTGAATTACAGACCAGACCCCAAGGGACCGCTGCGAACAGCATGGGAGAGGGACATAGGTACAAAGGAGGACTCAGATTGGGTAGAGGCCCTTCAAAGCCCCGGGAAAGTTGCAATAACCTTCTGTTTTCACCTAATCCGACTGAAGGTTCTGCATAGAGTATACTTTTCCTGGGGACTGTTGTGACTACTGGGCAAGGTAGGATTAGCTCTATGTCACAGGGGGTGCAGCCAAGAGGGCACATTCTATCATCTCATTTGGGAGTGACTAGAAACTCAGAAATACTTGGGCAGAGTCAAAGACATCATGTCACAAGTGACTGGGATGACGACCCCCATGGTGCCGCGATGGTTTCGATTATGCTTAAGAGGACTTGCCTTGATTCAACAAAATATGGCTGGCATTGGCAGGTGTGGTGCCTAAGTGTAACCAGGCCAAGTCTGGGGGGCAAGGGCACTACCACGAGTGAGAGACTGGCAAACAGATATGTACTGGTGCTAGTTAGCGGAACGTACGGTGTACGGTATACCAAAGTAGGGGATGCCCTAATAAATAGGAGAAATTCTAGGATCAATGGCAGGGGTTCAAGGGTGTGAGGGGGTCCTGAACGGGTGACATGAGCACTGTATCCCCACTGTCATACCCTCTAAGATAACAAATGATAATAATGTAAACAAGTGGTCAAAATCTTACTTCTGCACACTGTATCACTGATGTACTACTGGTTTAATGTTGTTGCAATAAAAATATTTATTTTTAAATGAAGGGAAAAAATGTGTTTAATGTAAAATAAAAATAATTTTAAGCAATCAGTATAAAACTAGAACTACTTACTTTAAGAAATATATAGAACAAAATATGCAAAACAAAACCTCATAAAATTAGATATTTAAATAATTTTTAACATAATATTTATTGAACAATACTTTACAATTAAAGCAACCCTCATTCAATGTTTTATTTATATTTCTATTGTAATAAGACTGGTTGTAAATTGTTTAAAAATATTTGTAATACTTTTAAACTTTTAAAATAAATTTCAAAATATTATTTCTTTTATTTTAAACTAGTGTATTACGAAATTAAAAATAATACAATTTATTATTCATTAAACTGAATTATTATTAACCAAAAGCGTATAAATTTATGTTAGTCCTGGCATCTTCTGTTGTGGTTTCTCCAGTCTTTTTGTCTCTGACCTCCTGTTTTTCACTGTGTGCTGCATTTCGTTTTTGCTAGTGTAGGACTCTGGGCACTTTACCATTGCTAACCAGTGCTAAAGTGCAATGGTCTCTGTCTAAAATGTAATTACAGTGGGTGCTCCATGATTGGCATATTTAATTTACTAGTAAGACCCTAGTACAGTGTACTGTGTGTGTCCAGTGCCTGTTAATCAAATGCTACTACTGTGTCTGCAGCACTGATTGTGCCAACCACACGAGTAGCCTTGCAACCATGTCTCGGACCTGTCACTGCAGTGTCTCTGTGTGCAGTTTTAAACTGCCATTTCGACCTGGCAAGTGCACCCACGTGCCAGGCCCAAACTTTCTCTTTTATTTCATTTAAGACACCCCTGAGGTAGAGCCAATGTAGGCCCCTGGGCAAGGTGCAGTGCATTTAAAAGGTAGGACATGTACTGTTGTGTTTTACCTGTCCTGGTAGTGAAATACTGCTAATTTCTTTTTACACTACAGCCAGGTCTATCTCTCTCATGGGTTACAATTGGAGCTGCCTTATAACATATTACAAGTGTATGCGCCATTTGGGAGCTGATATGAAATTTGAGTTTGGAGTCTCTGGACTCACAATTTAAAAAAAACATTGTTTAGTGAAGTTGTTTTTTAAATTGCAGTGCTGAAAAGGCCACTTTCAGAAATTTGGCATTTTCTCACGTTAACCATTCTGTGCCTCTGCCTGTCACTGAATACTTGTCTGGGCCAGGATGACAGCTGGGCTATTTGTGCATTCACTCTAGACAGTCACACAAAGAGGGCTGAGGTGTGCCCTGCATATCCTGATGGCCCATCATCAGGCTGATGGGCCTTCCTGAGCTAAAGTGGTGGGAAGAGTTGACACTGACCTCTGAATAGGGCTGTACCTGTCCTCACACAAACAAGTCTCCACCCCTGAAGTATGTCTGGGGCCATGTCAAGGAAAGGCAGGGTATTGTGCACTACAAAGATTTTTCTTTGAAGTTTGTCTACTTCAAAGGCTGAAAAGGGTATAAGTACTGGATCTGTGAAATCATGTACCCAGAACACTTCTGGACTGAGGACATTGTGCCAAGAAGAAGAGCTGGATGGCTATCAGGAAGGATTGCCACTTTGCTGTTTGTTTTGCTGTGTTGGCCTGCTGCTTGCTGCTGCTGTCCTGGGAGTGAAAGGACTGGAATTTGCTTTCTACATCCTGCTTCCAAGGTTCTCCAAGGGCTTGAGTTGAGCTTGCCTCTTGTTAAGACGTTTCAGGGCCATCAAAGATTTCACCTGCAATCATGTGGACTGTGCTGCTGTAAGTACTACTCTGCCAAGTGGTGCAAATTCAGTTCCTGGGCCCTTGGAAGAAAGTAAAGTTCTGGTGATACAAAGAAGAAAATCCATATATCGACTCCAAATATTGTTTGGAACCAACGAAGCACCATCAAAACTTTACGCATCACCGCTGCCTGTACTGTTGTGTGGTCCCCGCTTGATGCAACAACCGTGGCTTACAACGCAAGCCACAGCTTTTCATCGCAGTGCCTCCGAAGAACTGCTGCTGCTCATCACCGAAGTTCGATGCAGGGACTGCTTCAACGCTGTGGAGTTCACACAATATGACTTAGGTGTGTAACTCACTTACCCTGACTAGAGTCAAGGGTCCCTACTTGGACAGAGTGCAAACCACTCACAACTAAAGACCCAAATTCTAACAATCTAGGTATCAATACGAGAAGAGGATACTAGTCCTTCCCTGGTACCAGCCAATGATGCAAGAACTCTTATCACGTTATGCAGCCTCAACAAAGCGACTCCACCACTTGACACGAATGTGGAAGTTTCCGACACCCAAAGGGAACTACGTGAGATTGATGTTCCCCAAAAAGGTGCTGGTGAAAGTCCCTTCAAACCTAAAAGTAAATTTGTCCCTGTTATGCCAAAGGATGCGGTGGACATTTATCACGACTGTATTATTGAGGATTTAAAAAGACTCAATAAACAAATTCACTCCAAAAAAGACATGTCCAGTTTCCAAACCAAAGAGTACAATAACTTAGTGACCAAATTGTCCAAGAATCAAGAAATCATAGTGAGTCCCTCGGACAAAGAAGGGAATATTGTTTTGTGGCAAAAAGAACAATACATTGCGGAAGCCAAACGTCAATTGGACAATGCAAATTGTTACACACGCAGCAATGGCGTTCAGTATAAGCACGCGAAGGAGAGTATTAAGAAACTGCTGTTAGCTTAGAAAAGAGAAAACTTGATTACATCCACAGAATGTGCATTCTTATTGATTGAACATCCAGTTATTCCGCATATGTATCTAATCCCAAAGGTACATAAGAGGCAAAATCCAACACCTGGGAGGCCCATCATCTCCGCAATTAAAAGTATGGGCGAAAATATTTCACGATACATAGACTTCTATTTACAAGAGCATGTCCAAGCGTTACCGAGCTTTATTAAGGACACAGGTGACTTTTTGTCCAAATTGGAAACCATACCATGGCAAAAGGATTGGTGTATTATAACTTTGGACATTGAGTCTTTATACACCTGTATCGAACACCAGAAAGGAATAGAAGGAATAAGACATTTCTTGGGACGTAAGTCTTGTGTATATTACAGCCACAACAAAATGATCAGCAATTTGGTACAATGGTGTTTAAACAATAACTATTTTTTATTTGGAAAAGATATATATGGAAACAAATACGTGGTGTGGCCATGGGTTCCTGCTTCTCCCCCAGCTACGCGTGCTTGCACGTTGGGCTGTGGGAGGAGCAGGAGTTACCAGGCATTTCTGGATTTGAATGCGTCAAGTATTGGATGCGTTTTATTGATGACATTTTTTGTGTATGGGAGGGGGATATCATGAGTGCTCAGAATTTTGTAAATGCGCTCAACCAGAACCAATTTAACTTGTTCTTCACCTCCAGTATTAGTAACACTACGGCTGAGTTTCTTGATGTTTCCATTAATGTCGTAGACAACAAGATCATTACTGCCCTACACAGGAAGGCCACTGCTGGCAATAGTATTCTACATGCCAGCAGTGGCCACCCCAAACACGTCATCATGAGCATCCCTCTTGGCGAATTGTTGCGCCTCAAGCGAATATGCAATACTCAAGAAAAGTTTGATGAAGGGGCAACTGCAATGCTTGAAAGATTGGAGGCAAGGGGATATAGCAAATCCTGTCTTGCTACTGCACTGCAGAAGTGTAGTGAAAGATCTAGGGACTCTTTATTGTCATCTAAACCCCCCAACATGGACGCAACATCCAATACCAGCAGACTAATAACTACTTACAGTAGGCAGCATCGCAAGATTAAATCCATTGTTAATAAACACTGGGCAGTCTTAAAGACTGATGGAGTTTTACATGATTTAACTCCTGACAGACCAACAATCACATTCAGGCGTGCATACAGCATGCGCAGCAGGCTAGTACAATCCAGCCCTGAATTGCCTATGATTGCTCAATGGTTTGGTGGAAAGCGATTCCACAAATGTTCCTCATGTCGGGCGTGCAAGTTTGGACAAAATACTACCCATTACCGCACTCCGTTTTCTGAAACCGAATTTCCAATTCACTGTAATTACAACTGCCGTACGGAGTTTGCGGTTTATGTCCTAACCTGCACCTGCGGTCTACGCTATGCAGGCAGTACCGGTGCACAGGTGCATGTTAGAATACTGCAGCACCTTCGTGCCATAGTTAATCACGATGGGGCATACCCGGTGGCGCGGCACTTTAACAGCAGGCATGACAGGGATCTGTCTTGTCTCACTTATTATGTCATTGATGCTATCGCTCCTTTAAGGCGGGGTGGTGATCGTGATAAACTATTACGCCGATTAGAAACGCAGTACATCATCAAACTCGACAGCAAACAACCCAACGGGTTGAATGCGACAGAGGACATGCACAACTTTTTGTAGGAACATTGACTCAGTACACACATTCTGTATATAGTAGATCAACTGAATACAAACGTGAGAAAATACAAAGAATTGTATATAGTTTGTATATATATGAAATCTTGAATTTAAACACCTATTTTAGGTATCCTGTAGTCCTATCTTTTAAAACAGAGCTGTCTGCTTAGTTTTCTGAACAGTGCAGTTTTTTAACAAACACTTGGGGAATTTTTTTTGTTGGTGGTTCTTTTACACTGTACATTTACTCGAGCACTTTTTTCAAACACAATTGTCTTGTAAATAGTTCTTATAAATTTATGAAATTTAAAGAAAATAAGAAAAATATTCTCTTAAAAACAAAATACATAGGACTGAAACTTATATTTGTGTTTTTTACACGAAGGTGCTGTTTTTTGGTGTTACACATAAATTGTTTTTACACAAGGTTGTTCCTGGCCAGGGCAGCAGATTACACTGCACAGCTATGATTTGCATTTTTACTATTGATTTACAAGCTCTAGTTTAGTTAATAATCCAGAATTGTTTTTCTGATGTACTGTGAGATATATAATGCATTCATGCAGATCATTATGTTTCAGTTATTAACGTAAAATAACATTTGCGCATTCATGCGGCAATTTTGTAACTTACAAATTTGTTTTTCTGAGTGTATTTACGTTTACAGAAATCAATTTGGATCAACATTTATAAACCAGGAAGCATATATTATTGTTTCTGTTTCTGATGCAACAAAGTTACAAGAACATAGCGTTATTGTGCACTGTTTCTTTAATTTGTTTGTATCTGGCATTGGTAGTACCATGTGACTCACGTTTGGAAGGTGGGGCCAAGAAGGGTGGGTCTACACTGCATAGATAAAAGAATTTTCCATCTTGTGTAATGTGGTGTGTGAACAAGACTACGCTGGTAGTCGAAACGTTACATTTTGGGAGGCACAAGGAATAATAAATAACATCTTGCTTGGAGAACGTGGGGTCTGTCTCTTCTTTCGCCGCTGCATGTGGAGGTTTGAAGACTTTGCTGATATATATATATATATATATATATATATATATATATATATATATATATATATATATATATATATATATATATATATATATATATATATATATATATATATATATATATATATATATATATATATAAATATAAATATAAATATAAATAAAGGGATTTTAATAGGAGTGGTGGCATTTCCCCTAAAATGATCAATCCGAAATGGATACTGCCAACGGTGATTCCAAGCAACGTGGTGTCTCTGCTGGACCCAGAATTACTTGATCTGCAAATATCAAACCTGGTAATACCTGGCTCCCAAAAACTTTATCCAGTAATTCCGGGATGGAGCCACCATGGGGTATTAGAGATAAATGACTAAATGTCTAACTGTAGAACATTTACACATTGGCCACAATCCATACCAATTAATAAGTAGGAGACTGGTGGGACTCCATTACCCCCAATGGCCCAGGAGGGAGAATCATTGACAGCACACATAATGTGATGATATTGAAAATATTTACCTATACCTCAAACACTTGGAGAATAAGGATCAAATAATTACAATTGTACACAATTTTATTATGGTAATAGATACAAAAATGGGTAAATATTTAGAACATTAAGGGCCAGATGTAGGAGCCCTAATACCGGTCGGAAACGGCCGATTTTGGCCGTTTCCGACCGGTATTAGGGTTTTCAGATGTAGGTGGCTGAAAAATACAGAATCGGTATATTTACCGATTCGGTAAATTACCGAATCGGTAAATATACCGATTCTGTAATGACAAATGTAGGTGGCACAGTTTACAGTGCCACAGGCCCTTAAGAGTCGGTATTTTAGCACACAATCCTATTGTGTGGTAAAATACCGAATTCAGGTGTGCATGCACATCTGTGCATGCACATCTGTGCAATGTGACACACAGACATGCCCTTAGGGCATGTATGTGTGCCACATTGCACACAAGCCTGTACTTGGGGTGCTAGAGGGTGTCAAAGTGACACCCCCTGCACCCTTGCAGGATTCGGTATTTACCGATTCTGTAAATACAGAATCGGTATTTCCCATTGATTCCTATGGCTTCAAAGCCCATAGGAATCAATGGGAAATACCGATTCTGTATTTACAGAATCGGTAAACACCGAATTTTACAGATTCGGTCATTCAGATTTTAAAATTACCTACATCTGCACCCTTCCCATTTACAGACTCTTAAATACTGAATCGGTAAAACTCGGTATTTAAGAGTCGGTAAATGGGAATTACCTACATCTAGCCCTTAGGCACATAAACAATCATTAATGCGGTAGACATAAGCGATGATGTTTAATGAGTCCTGGGGCTGATCTTTATTGATGGCAATCAACATGATAACTCTGCACATTGCCATGCACTGACGCATTGGACATATGGATGAATACACAGTAATACAATCTATTGATGAGCCATCAAGCATGCAATGGAACACATACAGTGTAGTGTGGAGACCATAGGGCTTGCAGTCAGTTCAGATCAGGGGATCACCATGCATGGAACACACTGCATTTTACTGATTTATTCAACAATTAAAAAGAAGTATCTTTAGTTAAGGTATACCTGTATTTTGGATCCTTTTCAGATTCCTCCCCTAAACCTTGAAGAATATTCCAAGCTCAGACTAGATAAGTAGGAAAATTGTTTCAACTAGAATACATATAGAGTGAAATCATGATTTTTTATGAAGTGAGGGTGATAGTGGCCAGTGACCAGCCTTTGATAGCTCTGTGAAACCTACAGCAAGTGTTCTTTACCTAGATGCATTAGGCAATGTAATCAAACACTATGCGTTTTCCTCACAGTGACAGTGCCCATACCTGATTAAACTTTTCTCTCCACTATAAGCACACTGACTGACTCTGGGGAATTTGGTGAGTAGGAGGAATATACAGGGGTAAAATAAGTCTTGAGGATTGCCACAACGCTTCAGGTGCAGTGAATGGGCTGAAACATTGCCCAATACACATTACACATGAAGGCTCCTAATTATCTGATCATGTAGGTATTAATCTTGTGCTAGTACACATAATTGCAACTGTAATAAAAACCCCTGAAGGTCTCAAATATAATCAAAAAACGCTTTTGGTGAGCCCACTTAACTACGTCTTATTGCTGGCAAGAGCAACTCCTAAGACGAAGCATGCCATCAAGTGTGGGTGAGGGGTCTCCATTTGTTTTAATGAGTCACCCAGAATATAGGTTTCATAAGTAAACTATTGACAACAGACGGGACAGGACTGGCCGTGGCGGACACTTGGTGCTTCCCCAGCGGGCCGCTATTGTTGGGGCCGGTTTTTTGATGCCTGGGCGTCGTTTTTGCTACCAGGGCTGGGTTAGCCACATATCTGTAGTATCGCCCCCCTGTAATAAAAGCAGCAGTGGTGAGATGGAAGTGGTGCATCCAACTAGCACCCCCGGCTCCTGGGGACTTGACAAGCTGTTTGACAGGAAAGGTTTCGGTTCCCAGTCCGACTGTGACAACAGATGAAGGTTAAAGTAGGTAATCCCTCTGTGAAACAACGGCAGAGACAGCGGCAGGTTCTGTGGTCAGGAGTCATATCTGACCCCTGCAGCACCAGGGAGAGCATGAAACTTTCCCCCTAAACTGGCCCAGGCCTTCCCCTACCCCCAAAAGCCCTATCTGAACGGCAAATGCAGACGGGTGAGATAGGACCCATATCGTATATTTGATATGATCTATAATGGTGATACGAGCTTCAGTATCTACTAGGAGCATAATGGAAATACCATTAAACCAAACTTCAATTTCGGAATCAGTAATAGAAGAAATGTTGTCGTGTTTGATACATCTGTTTTTAACCAGAGTATCACAATTGCTGTCATTAGTAGCATGGTCATAATTTTCTACACAACGGACAGGATTAGCGGTATTAAACCTACCTCCAATGTTAAACCTACCACCTCTGCAAGCTTTGGAAAAATGACACACCTTCCCACATTTTTTGTGTTGTTGTCCAAGAGCAGGACAATATTTGAAGTTGGAAACATGGTTAGGTGAACCACACCTGAAACAAAAGATTTTGCAAGTTTGAGAAAATGGATGTGAAGTTTGGGATGTAGGTTTAAAAACAGTTTTGTTATTTTTTTATGTCACTTTTATCAGAATTTGATGAAAACGCATTGATGACAGCACCCGAAATGGTACTTTTGCTAAGTGAATCTTCCAAGAATTTCACGTCCTGACATGAGCCCTCAATACTTTTAGCTATATCAACAGCTTTATCTAAGGATGGGTTCTTACACGTAAGAAGATGTTCTTGGATTTTCTTGGAGTTGCATCTAACTACAAGTTGATCCCTTATTAACTGTGACGTAAAATCTTCAAACTCACAAGCTGACGCTTGTACTTTTAAGGCAGTAACATAAGAGGCAATGCTTTCTGTTGGTTTCTGTACTTGTGTAAAGATTATAAACCTATGAACAGCAAGATTTTTGGACTTTGCAATATATTTATCCAATTGGGCAGTAGCAAGTTGATACTCATCGAGATCAGTTTCATCTATATCAGGATAATCAGGTAAATGATCAAAAATATTTTGCCCTTCAACTCCTAAGTGATAATACATCGACACTTTTTTTCTATCTGGTTTGAATTTCCTGGCATCAATAGCTATTAAGTATGCATTAAATGAACGAATCTACAGTTTCCATTCTAGTATAGGTTCCCCTAGTTCTTGCAGGAAAGGTGCTGGAGGTGAAATGCTCTGCATATTCCTTGTGATAAAGTAAGCAAATCACTTAAGAAAAAGATTCAAAGCATGCAAATCGCTGTGAAGTTTGCATACACCTGAAGTGTGCAAATCACTAAAGAAATACATTTGCACTAAATGATAGATTTGTGTGCACATTACAGAAGAAAATGACAAAGTGCAAGTGAAGTGGATCCAGATATGCAAGGCTGATATGGTAAAGCATACATATTGCTGAGGCAATGATTCATATTTTTTGATGAAAGTGTGTGCATATCACAAAAGATGCACTGATGAAAATGAACTAGAAGCAGTACAACAGCTATGGAGTAATAAAGAAAAAATGCAGTGAGAGACCAATAGTGGCAGTATAGCAGGAAATACACTCCCGGGTCGCTATGATCTTCACACAGTCGAGAAAAAGAAGGTGCTGTGAGAGACCACTACGGGCAGTGTAGCAGGAAATACACTTCCGGGTCTCTATGAACTACACACACAGTCGAGGAAGGAAACTGAATGGGTTGAGCTGAATCCAGTGAACAAACAAGCATTAGGAATGCATTAGGGCTCGGCTTTGTTTGAGTTAGAGATAATGGCATTGTAAATGGCAATGTGTTTTAGGCATGTGCTTTGGAGTGGAAACATGTGGTGTGTGTTGGAGATATGTGTGTTGGATTGGAATGTTATCAATGGTGGCATGCTGCACTTTAACGCAATATCTTTAAAAGGTAAAGTGCAGCATAGTGCGATAGGTACAATATTAATTTGTGGATGCGTTATCAATTGGTGTGTGCATTGATGTGTGGTGGATGTGTGTGCCTGTAGGAATTGTGCATTGATGGCTGTTGGTGTGTGTGTTTGGTGGAAGCGTGTAGTGGTGGCTTGAGGTGTGTATGACTGGTGGTAGCGTGCAGTAAGAGCTGTTAGTGAGTGTGGCTGTCAAGCGTACAGAGCTCGATGGTAATGCGTGTGGTTGGTGAAAGGGTGCACTGACAGCTGTTGATGATTGTGCCAATTGAAAGAGTGGCTGGTGCACTGTCAGCTGTTCGTGTGTGTTTAGTGAAAGTTGCACTGACATTGTTTGTTGTGCGCGTGAGTATTTAGCGGCACTGATGCATGGTCGTGTTTGTTTTTGGTGAACGCGTACATTGATGGTTGTTGGTGTTTGTGCCTGGTGAAAGCATTCATTGACGGCTGGGGGGGTGTTGTTGTGTGTGTTGTTTTCTGTGTAGTGGTGAGTGTGTGGTGGTGAGTCTGTGGGGGTGAGCCTGGGGGGGGTGAGTGTGTGGTGGTGAGTGTGTTGTGGTGAGTGGTGATGAGTGTGTGGTGTTGAGAGAGTGAGGTGTGTGGTTTGTGTGTGTGTTCTGTGTGTGTGTTGTATGTGTGTGTGGTGTGTGTATGGTGTGTGTGTGTGATATGTGTGTGTGGTGTATGTGGTGTTTTCTGCACACTCACACACTGCCCCTACACATTCACACACTGCTCACCCGCACACTCCCAATGTCACCCTGCATAGTCACACACTGTTTATCCTGCACACTCATTCTGCACACTAACACAATGTGCACCCTGCAACCTTACACACTGTCTCTGCAGTCACTCTGCACTCACTGTCACTTTACACTCACTCTGCACTCAGTCACTCTGAATCTGCACTCTGAATCTGCACCCTGCACTCTGAACTCTGCACTCACAATCTGCACTCTGAATCTGCACTCTGCACTCACAAATGCACTCTTCACTCACACTCTGCACTCTGAATCTGCACTCTGCACTCACAAATGCACTCTTCACTCACACTCTGCACTCTGCACTCACACTCTGCACTCTCAATCTGCACTCTCAATCTGCACTCTGCACTCTCAATCTGCACTCTGCACTCTCAATCTGCACTCTCAATCTGCACTCTGCACTCACAATCTGCACTCTGCACTCACAATCTGCACTCTGCACTCACAATCTGCACTCTGAATCTGCACTCTGCACTCTGAATCTGCACTCTCAATCTGCACTCTGCACTACCAATCTGCACTCTGCACTCTCAATCTGCACTCTGCACTCTCAATCTGCACTCTGCACTCTCAATCTGCACACTCAATCTGCACTCTGCACTCACAATCTGTACTCTGCACTCACAATCTGCACTCTGCACTCACAATCTGCACTCTGCACTCTGAATCTGCACTCTCAATCTGCACTCTGCACTCTCAATCTGCACTCTGCACTCTCAATCTGCACTCTGCACTCTCAATCTGCACTCTGCACTCTCAATCTGCACTCTCAATCTGCACTCTGCACTCACAATCTGCGCTCTGCACTACCAACCTGCACTCTGAATCTGCACTCTGAATCTGCACTCTGAATCTGCACTCTGCATTCTCAATCTGCACTCTGCATTCTCAATCTGCACTCTGCACTCTTAATCTGCACTCTGCACTCTTAATCTGCACTCTGCACTCACAATCTGCACTCTGCACTACCAATCGGCACTCACAATCTGCACTCTGAATCTGCACTCTGAATCTGCACTCTGAATCTGCACTCTGCATTCTCAATCTGCATTCTCAATCTGCACTCCGCACTCTCAATCTGCACTCTGCACCCTCAATCTGCACTCTGCACTGTCAATCTGCACTCTCAATCTGCACTCTCAATCTGCACTCTGCACTCTCAATCTGCACTCTGCACTCTCAATCTGCACTCTGCACTCACAATCTGCACTCTGCACTCACAATCTGCACTCTGCACTCTTAATCTGCACTCTGCACTCTGAATCTGCACTCTCAATCTGCACTCTGCACTACCAATCTGCACTCTGCACTCTCAATCTGCACTCTGCACTCTCAATCTGCACTCTGCACTCTCAATCTGCACTCTCAATCTGCACTCTGCACTCACAATCTGCACTCTGCACTCACAATCTGCACTCTACACTCACAATCTGCACTCTGCACTCTGAATCTGCACTCTCAATCTGCACTCTGCACTCTCAATCTGCACTCTGCACTACCAATCTGCACTCTGCACTACCAATCTGCACTCTGCACTACCAATCTGCACTCTGCACTCTCAATCTGCACTCTCAATCTGCACTCTCAATCTGCACTCTGCACTCTCAATCTGCACTCTGCACTCTCAATCTGCACTCTCAATCTGCATTCTGCACTCACAATCTGCACTCTGAATCTGCACTCTGAATCTGCACTCTGCATTTTCAATCTGCACTCTGCATTCTCAATCTGCACTCTGCACTCTTAATCTGCACTCTGCACTCTTAATCTGCACTCTGCACTCACAATCTGCACTCTGCACTACCAATCGGCACTCACAATCTGCACTCTGAATCTGCACTCTGAATCTGCACTCTGAATCTGCACTCTGAATCTGCACTCTGCATTCTCAATCTGCATTCTCAATCTGCATTCTCAATCTGCACTCCGCACTCTCAATCTGCACTCTGCACCCTCAATCTGCACTCTGCACCCTCAATCTGCACTCTGCACTCTCAATCTGCACTATGCACTCACAATCTGCACTCACAATCTGCACTCTGCACTCTGAATCTGCACTCTGAATCTGCACTCTGAATCTGCATTTTGCATTCTCAATCTGCATTCTCAATCTGCATTCTCAATCTTCACTCCGCACTCTCAATCTGCACTCTGCACCCTCAATCTGCACTCTGCACTCTCAATCTGCAGTCTGCACTCACAATCTGCACTCTGCACCCTCAATCTGCACTCTGCACTCACAATCTGCACTCTGCACTCTGAATCTGCACTCTGCACTCTGAAACTGCACTCTGAATATGCACTCTCAATCTGCACTCTGCACTCTCAATCTGCACTCTTCACTCTGAATCTGCACTCTGCACTCTACACTCTGAATCTGCACTCTGAATCTGCACTCTGAATCTGCACTCTGAATCCGCACTCTGAATCCGCACTCTGAAACTGCACTCTGAATCTGCACTCTGAAACTGCACTCTGAAACTGCACTCTGAAACTGTACTCTGCACTCTCAATCTGCACTCTGCACTCTCAATCTGCACTCTGCACTCTCAATCTGCACTCTGCACTCACAATCTGCACTCTGCACTCACAATCTGCACTCACAATCTGCACTCCGCACTCTGAACTCTGCCCTCTCCACTCTGAACTCTGCACTCACATTCTCCGGATGATGCCATCATTGATATCATCAAGGATGTCACTTTATATGTCATTAGTGATGTCATTAAGGATGTCATTGACGGAGGGGGGGTTGGGGGCATCTTGTCACTAGGTGCAAGATGGCCACCACCTAGTGAGGCTCTGCTGGCTGGACGGATCATCCACCATAAATCAAACCAATTCCTATACACTGTTATGATGTATTTGGTATCTACAGTGCAGTATTGCTTGTGATTATATAAGGACCATGGGCACCAGTGGCTCACATATACGGTCGTCTCCAATCGAGGAGTGAAATGGGTCTATTAAGTACGCCTCTTCACAATAATGGTCATTGATGTGTGAGCATATCTATGTATATCAAAGCATGCTTTTAATATGAATTCCAGAGGTGGGGGCGGAAAGGACGAGCAGGCTGGGAGAGCCGATGTCAGAGGCTTCTGTGAGCTCCCAGCCTGTTGTTTCCAGTGGTGGGGGCTGCAGTGAGGAACAGGCGGCAATGTCAGAGGCCTCTGCGAGCCGGCACCTGGCTTCAATTACCACAGGCCCACAAGCTTTGGCAGGGAGTCAGCATGCGCGCACACACAGCTGAAAAAACAAGGAATGGATTCTTGCATCAGGCAAAACTCCCTGCAGAATGGTGAACTCGCCCCGACCATCTGGATTCCATTACCGCGGCACCCTGACAGCTCCTAATTGAAATTTATTGAGTCCCTTGCGCATAACCGCACAGAAAATGCAGGAAGTGCCGAACATAAAATATATATGGCCTATTGCGTCAAGGCTACTACAAACACGGCACCGCGAGGACCAATTACCATGCAAATGGCAAAAATAACTACTGAAAATCTCGCGCACTGAGGAAATTTTGCTACACTATTCTGAGCCTTTTAACAATACGGCTCGGAGCTCCGCCCCACTGCTGACGCAGTGGTGAGTGTTCAGCACAGCTATGCTTGTTAACAGCTTTGCCTTGTCTGTTAAGTGGTAAGATGCGATTTGCAGCAGCACAGTAGATCGGCCCAGCGTTATTGTAAATGTTTTTGTTGCAGGCTAACGAGCGTATATACACTGCTGTTGGATTTCCTCAAGAAATATGCTTGAGCACTTAGCCAACGCTGATCAGAAGCGAGAGAAAATTGAAGTAGACAGTACTCATGTGCCCGCTTATGTACCCGCTTGAGTTTTTCACTTGAAATGTGCCTGTGCGCTTTGTCAGAACCTATCAGGGGCAAGTTTAAAGTGAATATGAGTAGATACTAGACAGATAGACGAGGTACAAATAATAACAGCTGATATACGAGGCAGCGCTCGAGCACGTTTCAAGAAAACGAAGGTTGCTAGGTAACATTCACAATGTTGTTAAAGTCTAGGAAACAATGCACTTTCAGCAGAGTTTTCACTGAAAAACGAGATGAGGCGATGAAAAAAAAAAGTAGAGTCTCTCACCTTGATTGTTCACTTACTAGTGAATAGTGACGTCTTTAAATGGAATGAGGCAGTCAACTTTTGCTCTCCGGGCCCTTCTTTGATAAATTCAGCATCCAGTTTGTGTGAAGGGCATCCAAGTGATCCCATCCTTGTCGCCAGTCTAATAAAGATGACTCCAAGCAGTCTGCAATGGCTTTTATAAGTTTATTCAAGAAAGCACGTGAAAGCACTGGAGCAACTGCTTACAATTGGAATGCAGAGCTACAGTGACTTCATGACACATTCTAAGATCTAGACATTCTAAGCCAAAGGCTTACATTACCACAATGCCCCAACACCTGCATGACGGGAGCAGACTATGCTCTCTCCAAGCAGGCTATGGCGTTCTTGTCAACAGTAAAAGGCTAAAAGATGAAATGCAAACTTCCTAAAGTTGGCCCTATGAAGTATATTTCCAGCCCATCTGAAGAGTATAAAGAGTCAAACCATGCCACTGTTTCTGAGCTGTAATATCTGAAAATAAAGCACTAAATGAAAGGGTTAAATTAATTAGTTTTACACCCTGCAGGTGCATAAAACAAGCGTTCCGCTCTGAGCTGTGCCTGAAAAGCCTATCATGGTGCGGCACCTGGTTTACTCATTCAATTTAAGATATCCTAGTACATGGCACGGACAAGGAATCTGTTCACTCAAATCAACAACAATCAAAATAAGCTGCTAAAAAACAATGCTGACATCACAGTAACTTATTTAGGAACCATGGAGTGTGGGCTAAAGCCTGTTCAAGGTACATCACAAGTAATGAGAACAGCTTCAGGATTGGCCTGAGCGTCTGCAACTTGCGATCCTAGGCAGACTGGGAGCCTGGGCCTGCTCTCCAGCCCCAGCAATGCAGCTGAGGCTGGTGAGAGCTTCACTGCGCATGAGAGGTTTCACCACCCTTAGACGACCAGCCAAACACCTCATGCGCAGTGTAGGGCATGCCTACCACACCCCCACCAGCAGTGTCAATCCCTAGGACCCGCCCCCTAAACTAGTCAATGTCCTGCGGGCAGGTCCAGGGGATTAAAATAAAATGATAAAACGGGGCCAAACACCCTGTTATAATCCTTTTATGTACTGGTGGTGGCAGGGGGGGCAGAGCTCCGCCGCCATATTGGCGCATCTGCCACTGGCAGAATTAACACCTTTGGTGCTCATGATGGCTCCCGGCCATCATGAGTCACAGTAGACGTGTGCTCATGAAGGCCGGGAGCCGTCAGAACGTTGCTGCTCTGCCCACGCGCGGTTATTCCCCGCCTGTGCGGGAGAATTAATCAGTGGGTGGAGTTCTGACTCCCAGCCATCATGAGCACACGCCGACCGTGATTTATGATGGCCGGCAGCCATCATAAGAACCTGAGCGCCACGCTCCATCCCGCCCCCTCACACTGCAGTAAAATTTGCGCCGCGGCGAAGGGGTTAAACAATGCATACAGTGCATTAGGACCACAATCAGCCATCCCTAAAGGTATCTAAACCTACTCTTAGATGTTTCCCCATATTAAAAAATATCCTGCTTCCTAGGGCCAGATTAGGAGTTGCACATAACAGGAGGAGTGGTAAATGTGCACGCAAAATTTGAACCCTATGGAATAGGCAATTACTGTGTTGATTTACTGGTCATATCACCACATGGAATTCTGAGTTCCATGGGGTTTAACACATACATTTACCACCTGCTCTGAGCTGGGGGTAAATATTCCTATTTCATATGGTATTATCAGCGTCCTAATCTGGTATTATAACAACAGGTTGGACATCCGTGTTTTATAGGTTAAACGAAAGTCAGAACTGTGAATTATTATTATTAATATTATTATTATTAAATCGATTCTTTGTATAGCACATGCTACCTTAGGCGTCCCATCGCTGGTTTGCTACCAGAAGCAATTCCTGTTTTTACTGCAGTTTCTGGAAAAGCCACGTCTTTAGTTGTTTTCTGAAAGAGAGGAGGGGAGTAGTGGATCTGAGCTGTAGGGGGAGTGAGTTCCACAAAAATGGAGGCATTGTGTGAGAACATGCGTGGAACTATTGCATAAAAAGGTAAACACGTTATCATTTTAGAAAGATTAATTAGAACATTTTCATAACTGATAGTACAAAATATTTGCCATTTCTGTGATGCAATTGATTGTTTTAAATTCTAATAAAGCTGTATTGTTTAATAGCTTGATTTTTACCACACATGCAAACACCACGTGGAGGAGACCACACAGCTGCTAAGCAACACTGAGGACTACAAGTCATAACTATCTCCCCCACCCCAAAACTGCCAGGCAAAACTTGAGAAAAAAAAATCACTAATCCAAGGAAGTCACAGACAGAAGTAGACGGTTGCAGCCAAAGACACCACACAGGCAGACACATACACCTTAGCGACCATTCGTCACAATTCATCACTACAAGGAACAGATTGCAGGCCTAACATAAGCAAGCATTATGCCTACAAAAGTGACCATTTCCACAAATGAAGCTGCATGATACAGGCTAGGAATATGAAGATGAAATGTACACAAGAATATCACGTTATCTCATACAAAATGACCTAGGCACAGGAGCACTGCTCATGAATACATACATAAGAATGGAGGATGAAAACGTTGCAAAAGCTTAGTCAGCAACCTAAAATCCCCAACATGTGCATCTAAATCACACCTTTTGGATTACTGAAGAAAAAACATAACAACACAAGCAAAATAAGGTACATACAGACAAACAGCAACACTAAAGTAACATATTTGATGTTCAACAATAGTATAAAGAGAATGCAGGGACACAGATATGAATACTTGACAGAAGATTGCCAATTATATTAATCATGCACAGTACACTAGAGAGTGTAGCAATTATGTAAGCATTCAGAAATTCATCAAATCCAGATGATAGGCCTGTATTACCCATAACCACATCAACAATAGAACTGCCTGTATCAGAAACATCAACAGTCACTGAACAAAGCATGCACTCACTGGCAACACCACTCAGAAATTGTCACAGAATGAAGGTTCCATTAACCTTTCAGCCGGATACAACAGGAGCGATGCTAAGCTACCTCTACCCCTTCTATGGCAATCTCTGAGTTATACATGAACCACTCCAGGGATATACCACAGCCGGGGGAAGGGTAAAAAGGGATAAAGGAAACAATAAAGTTGTGGCAGAGAAATCAATGAAGATCATGAAGCAGAAGTTGGAACGTCACTTCTATACTTGCTCTCGGGTTCCTGTATACAAGACAAAATGAACATACAATGAGTGGAACCTACCCTGCCTTCCTCTCCTTTACTATCCCAAGACACAAGTATTCCCTACACTTACATCAGTACCCTGCCACCAACTCCTCAATCAAAAAATGGCACAAAAGGTAAAAATAAAATAAAGAAAGGAACCAGGATTTGTTGACTTCTAGTAAAGTCTGGGTTACTGCAAAGACTCTACCGTGTAATATATCCAACAGTACCGGTTTGTCAAAGAATAGTACTTAGCTGGCAGAAGAATTCAAGTTGCCTAGTAGAATCGGAGATAAAACCCTCCTATCCTTTCTGCAGCTCTGTGATGGCCGGTGAATGATCCGTAACGATGTTACATTCAGTTGTAAACATGCGCTGGCTCTCCCTGCTGGTAGCGCAGTCACAAGCAACAGACCTCCCACGCCGTCTACCGACAATAGCCCCCCTCGGACTTTGCCTTGATGATTTCAGTGATTCTCCCGTAGTGGAGTACAGCAGCGTTGCGTCCATTGGGGCGTAGGGTCGTAGCCCCTCTAAGCCTGGACGCACCTGCGGCTGCTGCAGCAGAGAGCTGTAAACACCTAATAAATAAAATACACACAGCGGCGCTTCAATTCAATTGACTCGAGTGTTCGAGTGTTCCGACCGGGACAGACCCGATACAATAGGGAGTGCGCATGGGGTGGGGCTGGTTTACAAGTCAACAACGTGAACGTGATGTCACAGTCTGTCTGACTCGACTGCGCATGAGGAATTCTGGAGGAAACTTGCCAGCGCATGCGCTTTAGCCAGGTTAGCGACCGTTAGCCGTCAAGGGGGGGGGGGGTGTCTTTGGCTGGGCCCCGTTGTGTAAGAATGCGCCAGGGCGAGTAGACTGCGTGACCCCCTAGCCAATCCTGGCGCTTATGCAGCGCCAGGATTGGCTGGGCCACCGCGCCGAAATACAGGCAATCATTAATTGGATGCCGGCACGTGGGGGGTAGACTGATTTGCCCTGGATTTGGGGTACGTGCGCCGGTGCGCGCCGTGACGTTTACGTTTCCACTAATTGCGCAGCTGACCGTTTGTATAATATAAGTTTCTTCAGGGCGGGGGCTCCCTCTCTGTCTCCTCGTGTGCGCAGGGCCAGCAGACCGTCGTCGTCACTCAGACTCACTGTCAGTGTCCGACCGCTCTTCTTCACTGGACTCGAGTCGTCTCTGATGTAAATGGACTTGGACATCGATCTATGTGAGTGAGAGAAAATCGTGTAAAATCATGGAATATGTGATTCATTGTGTGTTCAGCACGAATCATGCAGACGTCACGTGCCTGTTGTAGGGGGGGTATGGTGCATTCTCTCTAGGTTATAATTGTACATTATGTACGATGGGAAGTGGAAACCCAGCGAACATGTCACATGATATTTCCACTATTTTGCCTGGAAACCTGTGCCTGATGCGGCAGTGGCATGGCATACTCCTCAGAATGTTTGTGAATTGCAAACAAAATTGTAAACGCACCTTCAGACAGAGGTGTAAAATCCACATATACTTTTACACTTTTGTGTGAATTGGGCCTATAATGTGGTGTATTTTCTCTGAGTGTGTGGGGGTTCACCTTCTATTCTGTGTCATGCACGTGTGAGCGGATTGATGTGGATGGCACTGTGAAATGTGCTAGCGTTTGGGCCAGTACAGAAGCTGCAGAGATAAAGGAAATTGACCTTCCTGTTTGGGCATCATGGCCGTCAGAAGGGGGGCAGCAAAGGAGGCATTATTCCTTAGGCTCGGCACTTTTCAGGGCCCTCAGTTCCTGCTGCAAAATCTTTCTATTGATTTAAGCAAGCCCATCTTTTATTAATGTTGAGGTAGCTAACATAGCTGTATAGGTAAATAGCACCAGATGCAGAAGCTGCTGTATTTTGCCTTTCCTTTGAGGATATTTTTTAACCTAAAAACAAGTATTTCTGATCTGTTTGGTCCTGCATGACATTTTTAACCTGGGCCCTGCAAAAACTTGACATGCTTGTTTGGTATTATTACATCTATCCCTCTGTCTTGTATTTGAGAACATAAATTATCATTTTGAACCTCCAATTAAGGTCTGTCCTCAGAACACGGCATTGGCAATGTGATTGAAGGGAATTAGGTGCCGAAATCCATTGGCTTAAAACAAAATGTGTTCCAGTGCTAATCAGTATGTACTGACTGCGGTCCGTGCTTGTAATGCAGACAGGGGAGGTTTTCCACTGGGGGTTTCCTTCCCAATCGACATTTGGCATGGGGGCATGATTTAGGGGTGAGGCTTATATTCAAGGAGGTCCTCCATAGGGACCTTCCAACTTAATCTGTGTAAATGTGGAGCACCTAGTGGCTATCTGTGCTTGGTGGTTTGCAGGGGGTTCCGGTCTTAAGGCCCTCTGCCTACAAAATTTGAGCAGACGTTCACCTGATGAAAGTTAGATTCTGACGGACCTCTTGTGTTGACCGATGGACTCTTCTGATGACAGTGCGTGGCTAGATCAAGTGACTGTACTGATGCAATGGGATCGAGTCTAGGTTTATTGATGGGTGTTTTGACATGTTTACCACTTAACAGTTTTTTCTGTAAGAAAGATGAGTAGGGGCAGAAATTGCCTTATAACAACTTTACTGCAACTCCTTTTGGAGTATGTTAGTCATCTGTTATTGTTTGGCACTTTTATAGTTGTCCATGAGCAGCATTTTGTAGTCCGGAATTACTTTTCTGGGTGCTTCACTGTATGAAGGAGGGTATATGCAGACTGCCTGGAGAAACCATGCCTTTCTCTGTGGTCTGTATGTGGTTGGGAGTTTGTTTTTGCACCTATTTCTGTAGTGAGTTTAGTATTTGGTCCTCATTCTCACTGAGACAGGCCGTTTTCCGTATGGATGCTTCAGTGTGTGTGGAGGTGCATCAGTGTTGTTTATTTACTGTCAATTGTTATCCCTTGGGCTGTCTGCAGGTGTTCATGACCTTTAATTCTGTAATGCAGGGTCATCGGAGGTGAGCGAGATGGTGTACTCAGACTAAAGGAAGACATAATCCTTCCAGCTGTTTATGTACATGGCCTTCTGTTGTGACGTTGCCCTTCGGCGCACATCTGGCCAGCTACACACATTGTCTTTGAGGTTGTGAAAGTCGCTTTCTGTGTGCGTAGAAATGGTGTTATTACCATGTAACAGCGATAGCATGTAATCCTTAGTCCTTATGCTCTGCAACGGTGCTGTATGCTAATTAGTTTGCGCCCCACCACTTTAAAATCTCACCCACCGCTACTGGTGGAGTACAACATGGTTCAGTAAACTAAAAAAGAATGACACGCCGTAGTGCACAGCCGAATGCGTGTCAATCCAAATGGCAAAGGCAATCTAAAGTTTCCTGGTTAAACACGCGTCTCAGAATACGTAAACTTCCTTCTCACAGTCCCGAATCAAAATACTCAGGTGTGAAGGAGAGAGGAGCTTAGATAGTAAACTAGTGAAAGAGAGGTAGGACCAAAGCCGCAAGCATTCTGGGATATGCAGTCCCAACCTCAGTTCACATAAACTATTGCCTAGCTGTGACAGAAATTAGGCGGATGTATTACCTCACCCGCACCAAGGTGCGTCCTGTAGGTGCATGTGAACGGGCGGTTGGCATGCATGTTGGAGATGCTAATGAGCACAGTCCCACTGTCGGGTAAACACAGAACCCAGTGTTGATTCCACCACACAACAGATAATGTTTGTGCTGATATCACGAAAAGGAAGCCCGTGGGCACATCAGGCAGGGCAGTCAATCTGGCAGCCCGTCAAAGGGTGGCTGCCTGGAGCACAGTCATGGAGCGTTGCTTTTCTCTGCTGATTGTGGTCCGTGGCGGTCAGGAGCAGGTGTATTCAGAGCTAATGACTTACTGTACAAGAGACTGTGGCTCCGCCTCTACCATGTAAGTGCGGACAGCTGCATGCGTGTCACAGCACACCACAGGCCTTCCTTCTCACCTGGCAACCCCATGGCCCGCTCCACCAGGTCCGCTGGAGATGTAAAATAATGCACGGGGACAAGTGACGGGTCAATCGCAACATTGAATTGATGATGTATCCGTGTTGCGGTTGGATGACATTCATGATACAGGAGTTGGGGTTAGGATTGCTGTTTGAGGATAGAAGATGGGGAGATGCTTGAATGAGGTTGGGGACAGGATTGTATTCAGGGGATTGAGATTTGGGTTGAATGAGATTTATGATTTGAATTGGAAACCTTAAAAGAAGTGCAGCAGCATGTCTTCTCTAATGCCAGGTACAGGCTCACCATCTTGATTTGAGCATATGGTTCATCGTTAGGGTCAATATCACCGTGAGTGGACAGTAGTGGATGCTGCCGGTACCAAGGGGTTGCTACACGTGGCACAAGTACAATTGTCCTCACTTCCCAGGGGTGTACATTGAAGATCTCATGGCCAGGCATTGAAAGCCTGATTTTGAGGGACCGAGTGCCATTTATGTTGCTATAAGTAAGTAAGTAAGAGTTTATAAAGCGCTCGAATGCCATAGCGTCTTGTCGCTGAGAATCATAGAGAAAAATGTGGAGCCCGGAAAATCAGAACTTACTGAATAGGAAACAGCCAAGTTTTCAGTTGGCCCCTGAATTTCAACCGGACTAACTGGGATCCCATGTGCACAGGCAACTTGTTTCAAAGTTTGGGAGCTAGATATGAGAGGCATCTACCTCTCTACCTCTAGGAGTTTCTAAATAGGTAGTGCTCTAGCTGGCCACTGGTAATATCGTTTGTTGGGGGTGGGGAGGGGGTTGGGCAATGTGACTCTCCTAAACTGGAAATTATTGGTGCGACAACTACCACTCAAATATTTTTGCGGTAAAAACGTGCAGGTTCCAAAAAACTCTGTGAATTCTCCCTCCCCCCCCCACACATAAATACCAGCAGGCTTAACTTTAAACTGCAAATATTGATCACAAAACTCCAAATTATGATTGTGTGGTAACAGCATTTAATACACATCTCAATTGACCAGGCGCCTGTAACGAGGGCCTTAATCTCTCGCGCCTGAAAATGTAAATAAGGTGAAATGTGTAATTCACGGATGTAAATTCCCACGTCACAAGCATGAATTTATGTCTCCCAGACCTCAGCTTCACGTGAAGAGCTCTGTGTTCCTCAACCATCTTTGCGCTATGTAAATGCCAGTGCATATATAGGGGCAGATTTACAAGCCCCGTGCGCCACTTTTGCGTCCCTTTTTAATGTTAAAAGTGACGCAAAAGTGGCGCAAGGGGCTTGTAAAGCTGCCCCATAATGTACATAGGACCTCATTTATGAGAAATGACGCATTGCTGCGTGAAAGCAGCAATGCGTCACTTCTCAGTGCGCACTCCTTGCGACATATCTGATGCGTCATATTTAATGTATGACGCATCATGTCGCAAGGAGTTACAGATACTTCAGTATTTCTGACGTATCTATAAGCGCAAAAGTGACGCATTGCTGGAGTGTTTCACAAAAGTGACGCAACTCCAGCAATGCGTCCTTTCACTTGGGGCAAGCCCCATGTGAACTGGCCTGCGTCAGTCTTACGCCTGCTGTGAGGCAGGCACAAGATTTTGACGCAACAACGTCCTAGAAGTGACGCAGTGAAATCTTATAGATTTCACTGCGTCACTTCTACGAGGCTTATTGCGGGGGAACGCCCCTCTGCATACATTATACCTGACGCAGGTATAATGTA
Source organism: Lissotriton vulgaris (assembly GCF_964263255.1). Classification (NCBI taxonomy): domain Eukaryota; kingdom Metazoa; phylum Chordata; class Amphibia; order Caudata; family Salamandridae; genus Lissotriton; species Lissotriton vulgaris. The sequence goes on from NC_141693.1 coordinate 1,106,124,798, forward strand.
GCGCAGGGGTTTACAAAGTGACGCATCTGCTTAGATGCATCACTTTGTAAATAGTGCGCAACAGGAGGCCTGTTTTACGCCGCAGATGGTGACGCATCGGAAGCGCAAAACTGACGCAAGGCCTCATAAATGAGGCCCACAATGTATTGTTCATACCTTCACGTGTAGAGTTCTGTGTTCCCCAACCATCTTTGCGCTATATAAATGCCACTGTATATAGACGTGGGTCCCAGGCACTCCACACCACTTGGAGTCAAGCTAGCCGGGCTGATGAGAGGTGTTACCTCGAAACCGGTCCGGTCCTCGGATGCTTGATTCCGTTCTGGGAAGGACATGGCTTTTGTAGTTTGGACTGGACTGTTCCCATGGGGCAACAGGGTCAGAGCTGATTTGCATATCGCCATTGTCTAACCCAGGGTGGTGTGGAGTGCAAAAAAACGATGGATTTGGGCCCAGATCTTTTGACTGGGGGAGTGTGTGACATTGATCCACATTCAGTCCATCACTTGTTGTTTTTGCAACTGTATATATAGGGGCAGATTTACAAGCCCCTTGCACCACTTTTGCGTCACGTTTTCAATGTTAAAAGTGACACAAAAGTGGCGCTAGGGGCTTGTAAAGCTGCCCTATAATGTATTGTTCATACCGCACGCTATTCATTGGACTCGGTAATGCATGGCATTCAGAGACATCAATTCCTGCCCCACGCAGAGCAGAAAGGAGGCCTCACGTGCCTCTCTGCAAAGCCTGTTTTGATAACATATCTTGTGTTTACAGTACACCAGGAACAGAGGCAGACCTTACCGGAGTTTCTAACAAGATAAGCTCACTTTGCCTGCCTCAGCAGGTAGAATGTTGCTGAGTGCAACCAACTGATTACATTTTTGGGTACACTTTAATCCTGGAAAAAGGAGAATATGGAATAGAGTGAAGGTGGCAACGCAATGCGCTCATAAAATAATATTCTGAGGTCTAGAGAATATTTATGTGTTGTTCCGACTCTACAGAGCACAACACGTGCCAAACGAATACAGATTGTCTAAATATGGTGGCAACCATATCATTGTAAAAATGAAATTTCATTAGAAGAAATAAGGTTCCGTTTTGACATGACAATTATACCTTCAGCAGAGGGCAGTGGATGATGATGACGGAAGAACTAATATAAATAGCAAAAGTCATGACATGAACGTAAGGAGAATATCAGGCAAATGTGTAAAAAAAACGAATTCAATTCAGCAAAAACAATAGTGGCGACAACAAAGTGTGTTAATTGTCATGCAGAAGACAACAATACTGTGAAAAATGTTACACATTATGTAGTTTAAAATGCACATAAGCCACCCAGTAACAATTCAGCTAAAAGGACTGATTTAATTCCTTTCTGTGATGCATGTTGGCCGGGCGTGGTCAACAAAGGCATGCCTTCAGCCCTCTTCAAGGTCATGAAAGGTCACGTGATGATCCTCGGAGCAGGCCATGGCTTGAAATCTCTCTGCTGCCTCTAAACGCGAGACAGGGCGCTCTGCCCGCCACGTCTCTGTCTGGTCTTACTCAGGGCCAGCTCTGCCACCGGATGATGTAGATTTACTGCTGCTAATCTTTGGAAGAGGCATTATTGGGTGAGAGACCTTGATTTGTTCTTTAAGTCTGGCTAGGGACAGCTTTAGCTGTTCATCAGATGTCTGGAAGTAGAAAACTCGGTTTAAAAGTATAGCTAGAGGGGCATTGGGTCTGATCCTTTGTTAATCTTGTTTACATGTATTTGATCGACCAGCAGTGTGTTACCTGCCACTGCAGACTGGGAAGACAGTTGTCTCACTGCGAGTTCAACTTTACCAGTACAACTAATGGCAAAGCCACCAGTATGTGTAAGTCTACTCCAAGGAGCCCTAGAGCCAGGAGTTTATTTTGTTAAGCAAGGCACATAGGTTTATATATGGCGTAGCTGCAAAACCTCTAAAAGTTGTTTTGCTGAGGAAAGTTAGTAGCCCCATTGGCTAATACAGGGTTACCTGCTGGCATCCCAGCCTGGTTAACTTCTGAATGGGACTACTGCTGCAACCAGCACCTTCTGGTTGGCTGAAGGGCTACGCCCAGTCACGCAGAATCCACTGCTCCTGTCAAGGGTAGGTTATTACACAAACTGTACTACCCATGCTCACCCTCGGGTAGCTTGGCACTGAGCAGGCAGGATTATTACAGAGGCAATGTGTAAAGCAAAGGCATAGCACACCACCTTGATAAATACACAGCATATCACAAAAGAGAGCCATCACACCAAATATTGTTTTTAGTCAGCACACACATTAATCAATGCAACATGAATATCATGTATTTATGGGCATAAATCACACTTGCCAACATCATTAGCAGTACTAGGCCCAATTGTGTTGATAGGATTTCAATATATGCACACATGAGAAAAAGTTGTATTCTAAACCCCACACAGCACCCGTATCTGGTTCAACACGTTGTCAGTCTCAGGCCCACCCCCACAATCATATTACTGCATTATCACACAGTTTAAGAGTGCACCTTAGACTACACCCTAATACCAGGCATGTCAACGGATAACACACTGAAGACCCTATGGCTCCAAGTCTCCCACCACCCTCCCATTTAAACTCACTGTCCCCGACACCCTGGACGGAAGGTCACCAACCCCTCCCTCCAGATACGAGCCACACACAGTCATGGTCACACTTTGTCGGGGTCCCTGGAAAGCAGGAGGGGATAAGTAGTCTAAAGAAACAAGATGTAGACACAAACAAAGGGGTCTTGGCGACACTCAGGAAATTTACCAATAAGTTGTAAATCAGAACCAGGTTTGGAGAAATAATTGGTTAGAAACAGGGCTCCGCCTGGGCCTTCTGACACCAGCCCAGTTCTGAGAAGCACAAGGGGGTCACTCAGTGTCTTGACCTGCTTCCGAACCTCCTCAGAAGTGTTCCTTTAGCCTAGTCACTTACTCTCCCACCTAACAGGCACCAATACATCCCTGGGAGGGCCAGGTGGGAAAAGGGCAATTGGTCCACTTTGATGAGGTCTGTGATGGTGCCAGGAAGGTAGAAGAGATGAATGGGAAATAACACAGGGAAACCACTGGGTCTGAGGAGCACCCCTTCTGGTACACGTTGATCAGAGTCATGCCCAGGCAATCCAGGCACAGGTCTGGTGTGTGATACAATGAGATGCACCCGACACTTCAGGTCACACAACGAAGAGTTGCAAATTCTGTACCTCCCTGGAAATAAAGCACTCTTTCCGGCACACGTTGATGTAGGTTGCGCCTGTTGCACATTGCGTCCTCCATACATGCCGGAACACTGCTGTACAATGCGTCCACCATGCATTCCAGCACACTACTGCACAGAGCATCCTCCATGCACAGCATGAATCCAGACAGCACCAGAATGCCATGATAACCACCAGCCTTTCCTTCACTGAAAGCCATTCAGTGTAAAAATAAAAACAACACACAAAATGGCGTCATGATTGAAAAGTCTTCAGCCTCCATGACACTAATTGGGGTGGCATGGATTAAATGTAGACAGAGCCCCCCCTCCCCTGTGTCCCTGAACTGTTGTTGTACAGATCAAGATGCCCACTAGCGTGACTTCTGGTGGACACACATATGGTGTATTTGCATATGTGCTAATTCTGTACAGTTTTACTGCACTCAGTAACACTGCATGGAATTAGTACACATATAGGTACCACTACAAGGCAAAATTGTGGGTGTGGTGTACATACTTAGAGCATGGAAGTGGAGTTTGCAGATGCTGCCAGTTTTGCTCTCTAACAACAAAGAAGGCTGTAACAGATTTCTGCTTATTATATCATCTTCAGAGCCATTATACTGAAACTTCAGTGGCAGATTGTCTTATGCATTTACTTACCCATGAATTTATTCATATAACCCACAAGGTTACCATTAGAGGTAAGTACCGGAAAAAAAAATTGTTGCCCACGCTGCATCGCATTTGGCGATGCAGCGCGGGCAACGAAATTCGTTTTTTTTTTCGGCACTTAACTCTATTGGTCCATATCCCGCATTTTACAACCCCCCACCATGACCCTCCCCTGCCTGACGTCACCGCCCCAGTATAATGCCCGGCACGGGCCGTGCCTGCACACCAACACTATGTGATATCAAGTGGTCGAAGCAGAGGAAAAAAAGTAGGGGAACTGTGGGTGGAGAATAAGAGGGCAGGAATAACCCGTAGATTGGATCAGTGGGCGGAGTCAGAGGTGTGGCAGGATGAACAAAATATCTCAATTTTTTGTATTTGTTTCCCATTTCGCTGACCAGTTGCAGCTTATTGTCCGTTATTTATTTTAACCAATGGATACACATGTTTACTAAAGGTTTAATAGGAGTTATTGACATTAAAATACATTCACATAGTGGGATACGTTTCCAATCACAGAATGTCCCAAATATCCTTAAAAGTGGAATTCCAAGCCATTTGTCTCCCTGCCATGGAGTTTCTATCATCAGAAGTTCTCCTCACTTTTTCCACAAGAGCAATTAAAATATTAATGGCAAAATATCCTAGTTTGCAATTGTTTTCCACATAATTATGGCTCTGCCATATTCGACACATAATACATCATCTGCAAAATGTGATGATTTTTAACTAGTAAATTGTTTATAGCTCAAACGGATCAAAAGTTCCTAAAAATGTGACTTGTGCTGCTGTGAAGTGAAGGGCTCTTTGCAAAGGTTGACTGGTCACTTTTCTCACTGCTGCAGTTGTATGTTCCACTGGTACTAATAAGGAAACATCTCTGCAGAGACTGTTAGCAGGTGTAAAAATCAAAAAATAATAAAGTATCAGAACATTTACAGCACCACTTATACCAATGTCGGGTGTCAGAACATTTTACATCACACATATTACACAGAGACAATCAATCTTATGTGTGTAAATCACTGTATAGGAAATGTTACGTAAGACGAAGGACAACAAGGTGGAGGAGTCACATGACAACCATACTAGATGGCAGCATAGTTTAATAGTGATTGGTCTGGAGAAACACAAACTCAGAATTTAAAATGTAATGCCATGGTTGGTGGTTCTCTTTAGTAATCAGAATTGATTTCTACCGAAATCTACCCTTTTTCTGCAACTTTAAGATAATCAAAGACTGGGGAAAAAACCATAACGCTCCAATTTATACCTTGAAGTTTGCATGCAGCTCTCACACAACAATTAGGAGCTCACTGTTCGATGTTAGGATTTTAACTTAATAACTGCAAGTAACAATAGGGTCTCTCTGACAAAAGCAGTAACCCACTGACCTATTTACATTATGTGCACTTTGTGATATGCATGGTACATGTTCTTAGCAGTGGGCACATTAACCCTCTGCACTTTGTTTCCATGAGTCAAAACGTCCACTAGACAAAACACCATCTCTCTAATAAGAACATTAATCACTGGAGTTATCATGACATTTTTATTGTTGCCGAAAATTGTTGGAGGCCAGGAAGGAGGCAGCAAGTATTTTTAAAACCATTTTATGCTTGCAAACACAATACCCCCACCTAAAGCCAGCACCAGCCGGCGGTCCATGCAGGTAACAGCGGTGGGCCCGGGTGAGGGGGGATTTAGAGGGATGATGCAGAGGGAAAATTAATTCTTTATTTAATTTTCCCTCTGCATCATCCTTCGAAATCCCCCCTTACCTGGCCTCTCTGCCCCACCAACAGACCTGAACAGACCGCGGCTAGTCAGTGCCTGGTGCAGTCACACTGCCTTAGAGCCACCCTGCTCAAGGGTCCTGTGACCTCAGTGACAGAGTCACTGTCACTCTATGGTGTGCTGCTTCATAGGCCTGCCTGCAAGACTGGAGGTGTACTTCAGAATGAATTGCGGCGGACAGGCCTTCAAGGTTAACCTTCACTTGCCACTGCTAGGGTCCATCTGCTGGTGCTAAGACACCAAGGCTTTTAAGATCTTGTGGGGCCTTCTAAGGGTTAGCATGGGAAGGTGCTCCCTCAGGGGGAGTGATCTGGTGGACTGGTCATGAAGACAGAACCTGGTTCCCCAGTTCCAAATTCAGCAGCTCTGATCATAGTGCCACATCCTCTCCTCCACTGAACACCATACTGCCCCATTGAGAGAAACTTGCACTGCACTTACCCGCTAGAAACACCTGGATGCGACTCAATTCAAATTACACACTAAATAGGAGCAATATGCTGCCTAAAAAAAAAATAACAACATCCTAGAAAAAGCAAACACTCATAGAGAATGCAATATTAAGTAAAGCATGTGAAATGTAACTAGGAACAATATGGTTACCTTTTTCTTTTTACACTCATTATTCAGAAATTAGTGAGTGCTTTTGCCTGAAAAGTTAAGTCCATGACTACAAGGTCCAGAAGGGGCGGGTTTCAATGCCCATTGCTTATATCCTTCCAAAACGTAAGCAGTATGGTTTAAAAAGATCACGTTTGTGAGTACAGAGCCGCAGTATTCAGTTTGTTTTTCAATTCACCCATCAAGCAGGTATTTCAGTACCTCCAGGAATAGTGCACTTTCCCGCCCAGGAAAAACAATGTTGTTCAAAGAGCTAGGTAGTAGTGCTTCACTGGCAAACACGGTAAAGTGGCGCTTATTTGTTTAGGGGTGTTTTTAAAACCATTTTATGCTTGCAATGGTGTTTAGGGGTAGTACACTTTGTGTAATAACCTACCCTTGACAGAAGCGGTGGATTCTGCCTGGCTGGGGGTACCCCTTCGGCCAACCAGAAGGTGCTGGTTCCAGCAGTAGTCCCATTCAGAAGTTCACCAGGCTGGGATGCCAGCAGGTAACCCTGTGTTAGCCAATGGGGCTACTAACTTTCCTCAGCAAACCGACAACTTTTAGAGGTTTTGTAGCTACGCCATATATAAACCTATGTGCCTTGCTTAACAATATAAAGCTCCTGGCCCTAGGGCTCTATAGGCCTTCCTTAGAGTAGGCTTACATATACTGGTGGCTTTGCCATTAGTTGTACTGGTATAGTTGAACTTGCAGTGAGACAACTGTCTTTCCAGTCTGCAGTGGCAGGCAGGGAGCAGGGGTGTAACACAGGTCCCCGCAGGCCCTGCAGTGCGGTGGACTCCCAACCTCCAGGGGGCCCCCTCAGAACCGCACTTCTGCCGGAAAGCTCCAGATTGAGTCTGGAGGGGGACCTCACGCACCCTGCCGGGGGGGGGAGGGGGGGGGATTGGGGCTCAAGTTCTGTTGCGCCACTGGTGGCAACCACATGGAGAAGGGGTTTATGTTGTGAAGGGGTTTTACATCATGAACTCTCTGACAAATGCCATAGCAAGGTGTTTGGCATTCTGAACTACCAGACAAACAGATTTACATTTCTGACTACTGAAAAAAACTTCTTACACTGATCTCTAGTTCAAGAGGGGTTTGGGTTTGAAATGTATGTATTTAGTTGTGTGTGAAATAAAGCATTTTCTTCATTTTTTAAAGTAAAAGCACTGGCTGGACAGGTATTTAGTGAGTGGCTGTTAGACCTGGCATCCTTGGCGTGCTTTCCCTGACTTTTTGCATCTACCGCCTATATATTTTATGCTATGCTTGATTTTGTTTTTGCTGGTTTAGATGCTTTGGGCACTTTGACTCTGCTGATCAATGTCAAAGTGCAAGTGCTCCCTGTATAAAATTGTTATGGTGATTGGTTATCCATGATTGGCATATTTGTCTTACCAGTAGGTCCTTAGTAAAGTGCACTAAGTGTGCCAGGGCTGGTAAGTAAGTCAAATGGTACTAGTGGGCCTGCAGCACTGATTGTGCTACCCACATGAGTAGCCTCAAAGAGATGTCTCAGGCCTGCCACCGCAGTGCCTGTGCGCAGTTGCTAACTGCCATCTTGACCTGATAAGTGCACCTGCTTGCCAGGCCATACCTCTCCCTGTCTGTGCACATAGGACACCCCAAGGGGAACCCCCTGGGCAGGGTGAAGTGTATGTGAAAGGTAGGACATTGGAGTCTGGCATCCCTGAACTCAGAATTTAATAGCACATGTTTTAGTAAATATTTATTTTTTAACTCTGTGTTTGAAAATAGCACTTTTAGAAAGTGGGTATTTTCTTGTTCAACCTTTCTGTGTGCCTCTGCCTGGTTGTGGATTGACTGTCTGGTTTGAGAGTGACAGGGGCTGGGGTAGCTCCTGGAGGCTTGGAGAGTTAGCACTAGGCTGAACAGACCTATCTGCATTTGGAGTGGTGGGAGGAGTAGCACCTTGGGCCTGAATAGGGCTGTGCCTGCCTTCCACAATGCTGGCTCCGCCTCCTGCGGTACGTCTGAAGACCCTGGCCCACCTTCACAAAGGAAGAAGTTGGGCACTGGCAGAGTGCACCCAAAACTGGTTTGAACTGGGTCCAGAACCCCTAACACATAAAGAACAAAGACGTTTGGGGTATAAAAGTAAGAGCTAAAACCCCTGTAAAATTAGACTACTTCGTGATCAAGAGGAACTTCTGCCAAAGAAGAACAGGCTGAAGAAGACTGACGAGAAGTACTGTCCTAGCTGTGTGCTCTGGGGCTGGCCTGCAGGTTGCTGATCCAACTAAAGAGAGGACAAGAACTTTGCTGTGTTCTGTGTCCCCCCTGCTTGCTGAAGACTTTGCTGTGTGCTATGTCCAGAAGTCAAGAGTCTCCAAAGGCCTGAGGAGTGCTGGCCTCCTGTTACTGAAACACAGGGTTACAAAAGTTTCCAAGGATCTTGAGGGTTCACTTTTTATTACTGCCTCTAAAAACAACTGTGTGACCCAGGATTCCGCTGGTGCCCTTCATGAGACACACCGCGCCTGCACGTCTTTTGCCTGAAGCACCGTGTCCCAACTGCAGAATCCACTGCCGCCGGACCGTGAGCCTGAAAGTGCTGTGTGTGCCAGCTTCAGCTTGTTAGCTGTTTTAAGGAATATAAGAGGCATACAAGCTCCTTCAAATCACCCTTTATTTCCTAGCTCCTTATCCTCTTCAGGAAACCACACCACACAGTTAGTGCCCACACCCTCCCCAGATGGGTTTGCTGGCTGTGATCTGAAATGCGCATTTCCATTTCAGGTCAGGTGCTCATTCCACTTATGGAGCTATGGCCTCCAAGGCCCCCCTTCCTGGTAGCAGCTTAAATTAGGCTTTGAGTATGTCATATGATGACACCTCGTTATGCTTGCAATAAAATACGAATTTTCCTTGATTGCAACTCAGTAGTCTAATTTTGGACTCACTCAAAAAAACTGGTATATTGTTTTCATCTAATTACCAACTTTCGTCTGCAATGTTACATGAATACACTTGTGCAATGTAACTTATCTGGCAAAATGTGTACTTTCCCTCCTTAGATTACGGTTTTCATAACCTCTTTTCTTAATTGGGTTTCTTATTTCTTTCAGCGTAACAGTTCATCCTTACCCAGTAGTTTCAGGAGTATTACAAACATGCTTGTTTTTCTCTGCACCTTGTTGTTGACCGCCTGACTACTTCTGACTACTTCGATCCTGTGCCCTTATCCTGTTGCCTGAGTTTCAGAACACAGGACCTCATTACGATGGAGATCGGAGGAGCGTCTGACTTCCATCGCAACGGGATTGAGACCACCCTACAAGTACACCATGGTCCCACCGCCATATTAAGATCACTGTGTAAGCGGTCGGCAACTGCATTTTTCTACTGCTGCATGGATGTTTTGGGGGCACCACATGTGCAGCCCTGGCCACATAGCGGTGGGACTACATAAAAAGGCTGTGGGAAACAGACATCCTAATCCCTACAGCAAGGCCTGCGCAGGCACTGCCTCCATTGTAGGGATTAGTGTTCGACCACCCCCTCGACGCACTCCTTGAGCCTGTCAGAGGCGGAGGTGGCGGTGTGTGCCCCAGAAGGCTGTGGTCTGACCGTCGGCACCTGTCGGTAGCAGTCCCACCAACATCAAAAGGAGACCCATAGTCTTCCTTGAAGATGCATTTTCTCAGGCTGCTTGATTCATTGCACAATTAAAATAATAAGAGACTCCTGCTTTGAGATGCTGATGCATGTAGTGACATCACAATGTTTTTCTGCGAATGCATTTATTGATTCCTGCTGTCAGTAGCAATAAACAAGATAACGTCATATAATATTTCCAATCTTGTCTTTAATGCAAGTGAGATTTCCTTGTCACAAAGTTAGGAAAACTCTAAGAACTCTTCACCAAGAACCATTCAGTGACTTCACCCACTCCTGAAATTTGAACCTTGAGAGGGGGCCTAAAGGCATACACAAGTTTGTGTGCCGACGGTGACAGCAGTCACTGGTGCGGGGACCTTCTCCATTCCCCTGAAAAATCATGGGCTGGTTACCTGAAGACAACGTGAAATGGCAGCTGAACTAATGCTCTGTCAAAATGCACCCCACATGCTTTTGCACATGAGCAACAATGTTGCATTAGCGAATGCGTTGGAGACAGCCTTTCTTCAAGCATTTTTAACAATCATGAAGGCTTAAAAAGGGCTATGCACCCTTTTAAATAAAGTCTCTGATTTCTAATGCCAATTTCGACAAAGGACCAAGTACTTCTGTAATTTGGTGCAAATCACCAACAGCCACATGCATCAAGCGATTTTGGAGTGGCAAACGGTGCGAATCGCAAAATTCGGCCGTTTGCAATTCCAAAATCACTTTTTTGGATGCATTAAGCAATTTTTTAGAAATCGCAATTTTTTGCGATTTCTAAAAATGCGATTGCATTTAAGGAATCTCATTTTTGCGATTCCTTAAATGCAATGCATGAATGTTTTAAAAAATGCAAATTTGCAAATAGGTGGAGCAAATTAACACGAGGTTCCCATAGGAATCAATGGAAAGGTTTTCCTTAATTGCGATTCGCAAAATGTGAATCACAATTAAGGAAAATTAAGAAATCGCAAAAATATTTGCGAATTATTCATGCATTGCTGTTTGCGATTTCTTCATTTTCGCAATTTAGGAATCGGAAACGGGTGCAATGATGCATGTGGCCGTTAGTGACTCAATTTGCAAGTGTGTATAAAACAAATGCATCCTGCTTTGCTGCCCAGCCAGTAATGCATCAATTATGGTCCAAACCCCTCTGCCCATTACAACCTAGTTCCTGGAATCCGGATCCTGCATCCATCTCATTGGAACGCATTTCACGTTGGGTCTGCTCCTGCTACAATATCGTTCCCTGTCAGCGCTCGGCTGCCCAGATAGCGACAGCCAGCTGTTTCACAGTTTAGGCGCATTGAAGATGAGACGCATTCCTGAGAGAGAAATCATCACAAATAGATGCAGGTGTCTGGAGGTTCCCGCCTTTCATATCCATGTTTTTTTAACTCAGATTTTCATCTTTCATGTTGCTCTTTATAAATATTTCATTGCTGTAAATAGCGAGCACATGACATCAAAGCAGTCGGACTTGCAGTTATTTAATGGCACACAGCGCCTACCTTTAACTGCTCCAGCTGACAATGCTCTCTCCTTTTAGCTCTAGCCTGCGGACAGCTTTCGCTTTGTGAAAAACCCTCACGTTATCAATAAAAATATAACGGTGCATAGAGTACAGATAAAAAGTATACAAAAGAGTGGGATTTGGGGCCCTTCCCTTCAGCGTTTTTCTTGGTGCAATGATCCGCCCATCAAGCCCCTGACATTTCTTGGAAGGTACATTGTTCCTTTCATTGTGCTGTGCCCCCATTAGATGTTGGGGTGCTTGCCGTTGTTTCGAGGGGCTTTGCATCAAGCTTTCATGGACGTTTACAGTGTCCATTTTGTGTTTTTATTAGGCTTTGGTGATGGGCGGCATAAAATGGTCGTCTACTTTTGACGCAGCTGTAACATTCTCTTGCTGGCACCCCCTCCTCTCGCTGTCGAGCTCGTTATCAGTGTCTCCTTAGCATAACACCTCACCTCCCGGGCCCTCTCACTCAGTCCTCCTTTGAATGAATGAATGAATGTTGGATTTATAGAGCGCGTGGTTACCCTGGAGCGTCTCAGCGCTGTACCACTGGGGAACCCGTCCTGGCTTTCCCTGTGAGATGGTCCCTTTACTGGGCATCCCCAAGGTGCAGCCAGGCATCCCCGGCGGTGATGGGGCCGGAGTGGAGACTAAGCATGCTATTGCCCAGAGTTGCAGCATGGGACCCCATGGTTAGAGTGGCACCGAGGCGAGAATGATCGGGCCCGCTGACATTGGTACTGCACCCGGCCGTGTTAGGAATTGTACCCTGGTCCCGGGCCGGCCTCTGCCTCTGGGTCTGCTGCCTCTAACCGTTGAGCCACACTTCTCTACCTATCGTTACTAGCCTAACATACCCACCCTAACATTCCATATTCAAACTACGATACCTAACCTGTCATACCTAACCAGCCATAACTACCACACCCAACTTGCCTACAATTCTAATAACACTTAACCGACCATACCCTACTTAACCTTCCATGCTATCTAACCTATTGTTACTAGCCTAACATACCCACCCTAACATTCCATATTCAAACTACCATACCTGACCTGCCTGTTCAAATATGAAATACGTATAACTTTAAGCGTGTCCTAAAGTAATGATTTACAAAATAAAAAGTGCCAGTTTATGGCTTCAGGATCTCCATAAATGGCAAAGGTTTTGCAGCCATCACTTATGTCTAACTCGAGGGACACCTAATAACAGTGCAGTATACTGCATACTGCATTAGAAATGTACAGCTTGGCATTTTTGAAGGGGAAGGAAATAAGAATGCCATTTAAAAAAAAAAAAAAAACTTGTTTTGTTTTGTAATTTTAGCCTTCTCCACGTGTAAGGGTTTTGTATTTGCCCGGTGGGCAAATGCATATTCCAACAGCCTGTAAATGCAAACTTAATAGGCAACCCTAAACAAAAATACCAAATAAATAAATCCTGCCTCACAATGAGTTGGAAGGCTACACCTGGTTCCAAAAACACTACACGGACTGTTCCTGTAAAATGAGTTTGCAGTAAAGGGTGAACGGAAGCACCGTGGGATTCAGTCACTTAAAGTTGATCACAGCCAGCTTATGCTTGGCATGCAAGCCAGTACAAATGTATGCACTTGGTGAAACATATTATACCTGCTCCCAGCACATCGATACATACACTTATGCTTCTAGGGGTGTTTTACATAGTTGGTATCCTTCCAAAGGTTTGCCTGGTGGCATAATATCAGAAAAAATCATTTGCAGGGTGGAAATGACGTCATACATTCCGTGATCTTGGTGAAAACCAGAGAAGGAAATCCCTCTCCTTGCGTGTATCCTCAAAAGCATTTAATGAAAAGCAATGGAAATTCCTATAGGTTTCACCCTATTAGTATGCTATTTATTTAACGTAGCTTTAAACACTTGATTGACAGCTCAATGCCGGAACAGTTCCCTGATAACAGCGACAAACAACAAGTACAAAGGGCGCTGCTGGGGAGGCCAGGCTGTTGTTTTTACTGACTATAATCTTGGGCTTAAAGCTGCCCTGAGCGAAAGTGGTTGAATCGAATTCTTCCTCTCACGACTCAGTTTGCTTCAGCCTGAAGTCCCGTCCATCAGGGACGGCCGTCTGACTGCAGGGAACATTGGTCGTTTGCAACGGACCCGCACCTTGCTAGCAGTCAAGAGAAGTTTGGAAACCATGCCTGTCTGGCTTGGCAGACGAAGTTTTAATTTCACCAACTCCTTACTGTGACAAACTGTTGCTAGAAGATGAGTTTTCCGCGAGCCATTTATTAGTGGAGCCCCTGAAGCATTCATAAGATAGAGTCACAATAAACCTGCCACCAGCGTCGGTCTTTGAACCAATGTTAAAGGATGCTCATACATTTGTTTTACCAATAGTGTGCGGGGCAGATTTACAAGCCCCTTTCGCCGCCGTTGCATCACTTCTGTGATGAAGCAACCGCGTAAACCATGTGCCACGTTGTGCCCTATTTACACTTGACGCATCTAGGGAGATACATCATATTGTAAAGCCCTGCACCACATGAAACCTGCGTTAGGTTTCATGTGGGCGTTCCGGCGCTGGGGGTGCGTTCCGTCGCAGGAGCGCCTCGGAAATGTGCCTGAGTGAAATCTACTTGATTGAAGCAGGTGTAAGGCTTAACGCTCCATGTTGGACATAGGCAGGGTTGGAACAGTGCTGGAGTTGCGTCTCACCCGCGACGCAACTCCAGCACTGCGTCAACATTGCGGCAGCAGATGCGATCCGACATGCATCTGTTTATCCTTGCGCCATGGCATCTGTGGTGGTGCAAGGGTAAACTTGTGTGACACATCTGTGGAAGAGGTGTGGCGCAGTGGCCAGGGCGACTGACGCCGAACGCTGGGGATCACGGTTCGATCACCGGCGGCAGGGGTCTGCCCAGCACCATGCGACTCTGGGCAATAGCTCGCTTAATCTTCCCGACGGCCCCCAGCACCGGGAAACCTACTACGGGTAGCTGTGCGCTTTACAAATGCAGGATTATTATTTCTTGGTGCATCCCCGCTGATTTGCCGGGATGCGCCAGGAAACGTATATCTGCCCCTACATTTTGCTGGCAAATTCAATACATTATCGATTTTTCCTGAATTTGCTACTGAAATCCTGACCATGCCTGAGGAGCTAGGGTAGCAAGATTAGAGTATTTGCATATTACAGCTGTATGTCCACATGCAAGGTCGGATAGCTGTTTAGCACATTAGTATGTACAGATTAAGGCCCTCATTACGAGTTGCTTGGTGTCTAACTAACGATACGAGGGAGTTTGTTATTTATCTGGAGTAACAAATAGATCCTATCCCTAAAAAATGAAGTCCCATGAATACAAAGCCCTGTGCACCGTAGGACCAGCATACATCAGAAAACGCATTACCTTCCAGCAACCGACCAGACACCTACGATCTGCCTCCCTCTCACTTCCAGACACCCCTCCAGATCCGCTGAAGCAACAGTGGAGGACTCTCCTTCTCTCACCTGGCAGCCAAAACTTGGAATTACTTTTCCCTGTACCTCAGGATTGCCTCATCACTCCGGCAATTCAGGAAAGAACTCAAAACCTGGCTGTTCGATTGAACAGATCAACATGAAGCAGTTAGCAACTCCAGCCCTCACAGGGTATTTGCCAGGCTTTAAAAAATCCTTGATTGATTGATTGAAAAATGGAGCACAACATGTGGATTTTGGTGCTTATGCTCTGCGTATTCTAGTATTTTGCCAGCATTATTGACCTGTTGAAACTTATCGGTAAATGCAATTTTTACTTGAATTTGTCAGGCAACTTGTAATGAGGGCCATAATGTATTTTATTGAAGGCATTCAATTTTCTGTGAATTTACACCAGAATCAATATTACCTCGACTATTCTTAAAAATGAACCCTTCGATGCAAATACAATCACCTTTGCAAGACAACAGCACAACTCACCCATCGGCATTCACTGAAAGTTCTTTTGCAAGAGGATAGTGAGATATACATTTTAAAATTTGCCAGTGAAGTCAGGCAACTTTGCTTATCACGAAGGCGAGCTAAGTTTCACAACTTCATTCAGCTTTAGAAAAGCAGGACAAGAACAGGGCAGGACCTCATGTTGCTTTCCTTGCTACTGTTTAGGGATTTCTTGTGTCCCTGACGGGTGGTACTTTCAGCAAGCAGGGAATGCTGCTAGGCAGCTGTGCAGTGGGGAATAAAGGTTATCACTAGCGGGCCTTTTTGTGGAACATTCTTTTGGGTTTCTCATGACTGGATATTCCCAGCTTTATCCCACTTTTTCTCTAGACCCTTGTCACGAAGACCTTAGCTGGACTAGTCTGTTATAGAATAGCAAAGAGACAAAAGTACTCAGACGCGGTCTCTACGATGACTTTTACAGTACCCAAATGCTGTCTACAACTTTGCTATAAATACTGGGGCCAGAAAGTATGGTGGGTCTCAGCACCAGTGATGACTTAGAAAATATGTGTTCCATGATTTGGTTATTCACAGTCAACTCCATTTGTCAGGTTCAAGGCCAGAAGCCAGTGCACTTTGGTCACTACTGCCAGGAATGGCTGCTTGGACCCTTCTTTGAGGGGAGAGAAGACTGACTGCTCAGGCGGGGCATTGGAGGTGCCCTTGCAAGAGGGAGATATTGCCTGAATGGGAGGAGAAACAAAGGAGTTAAGGCAAGATGAGCCATTGGCATCTGCTACAGCATCAGGGGAGGTCTGGCACAACTCTGTGAGAGTGAGGCCATTGGTCCTGAATGCCCTGAGGGACCCTGCAGCGCGGGCAGAACTGTTTGCCTCCGTGATTGGAAGATACAAACCAACTTGAATCTATCCAAATTCTCTTGAGAACCTGAATGCCCTGAAGTGAGTAGGCACTAAAAGAAGCAGGACCTTAACTTGTGGTTCCACCAGAGGAAAAATTACAGTGGCAAAGGAAAACATGCATAAATGAAGAGCCAGGCACCAGGACTCAAATATTCACCGTTATGACGAGGAATGGGAACCTAATTAGCCGGGGTAGTGAATTTTTTGATTGGGTCAAGAAAAAATAAATTTTTAAACAAATGCTGAGATACAAGCACCACAACACCACAGCTTCATCGACTGGTGCTGGCACTGCCTCTGTTTTCTCTTCCACCATAAGAGCACTATATCTGCCGGTCACACAAAAGTCGCCTGGGCTGTGGCAAAGACAGTGCCCTCTACGGTCTGTGAATTGTGTGGAACATGCCAGGTGGAGCAGCTTTGCCCCAGTAAGTACCCAGGGAGTGCAGGCAGTGGCTGCACACCTCAACAATCGATCAACAACATTGGCAAACCCCAAAAGAGGAGAAGGTGAAATGAAGCCCATACTAAATGGGGAGGGAGTACAAAGCAAATGCCAGCCCCTGCCAGGTCAGACTTCCCAAAGACGTACCAGATCTCTAATGTCCCCTTCAGAAAGATCCAATGAAAATGTGCAGGATATGTGCATGCAAGGTAACAGAAGTCACAATATCTTTCTGTAGAAGTTGCTTAAAGTTGTTAGAATAGCCAATATCGTTTGATGCTTTTTCAAATGTTGTGTACACTATCATGTTGTTTTTAGTTGAGTAAAGTACTACTTCTTTTTCAAAGACAAAGCAGTAGCTGGAGATTGAGTTCTTGACTTTTACTGGTTGCCTTGCTGAGGTCTGATTCTCTATCCTCATATCGTACCAGCTCCCTGAGTAAGCCTTATACTAACCCTAGGCGGAACACTATGCTACGCTCGCAGAGTGTGCATAGTTTCTGCAACTACGCGCTACGCGAATTGCATGTAGCACAGTGCAAAAAAGCGAAGCGTAGCAGGCATTTTTTACTTGCTCGCGGTCCTCAACGTCAAGTTGACGACCGCGAGCGAGCAAAATCAACATTCCGGCGAGACTTTTTCCTCGTTCGTGATCGGCAACATAAAGTAGCCGAACGCAAGCATGGAAAATAAACCTCCAGGCGAGATTCTCAACGTATTCAATTTCTAGCACTTCCCCATGTTGCCCAAGAATATATCCAACCTTGTGCATGGTCAAGTATTGTGAGTATTCACTCCGTGTGGTGGTGTAAATCCACCCACAGCTCAATCAGTTGCTGGTGTGTAATCCAGGAGATGAATGGCCTAGAAGCAGCTCTGCATGCAGCATTCAATAGGGGTAATAGAGAACTATCCATCTGCAAGTCATGTATCAAGTGTGTGAATAAACTGGACGTGATTAGCATTGGGTGCATAGATACTTAGTAGTGTTGGTTCCATACCATCTGGAGTGCCCACCGTATAGACATGTCGCCCTTCACCAATGATTAATTTCTACTTTATCTGGTATGGCACCCTGGGGGCTATCAAAATCATGGACCCACATGCATATGCTCAATACACTATGCATACTATCTGATCTCTCCATTTCCTCCTCATCTTATCGATGTACTACCATTCCATTTTGCGAGTTGCAAATTGCAACATTTTGCGACTTGCAATTTGCAACTCGCAAAATGGAATGTACAACAGTGTGTGAGACAATGTTCGAGATTCTCAAATGGGTTGCAATGGGCCTGCCTCATTAATATTGATAAGGCAGCATACAATTTGGAACACATTGAGAATGGCCTGCAAACACAGGGATGGTGGCCTGCCGGGGACAGCAGACACCCTTGTCCGTGTTTGATTTTTCAACAAAGCAACATTTGTTTTTCAAATGCAGCCCGTTTTCTGGAAAATGGGATGCATTAAAAAATAAAAATATTTATTTTCATTTTTTAAGGGCAGGCAGTTGTCCCTGGGACTACTGTCTGGTCTTAAAAACTATTTTCAACCCATTCACAAATGGGAAGGGGTCCCCTGGGGACCTCTTCTCGTTTACGAGTGGCTTACCACCTACATGAAGTAGGCAGTAAACTGCGAGTGTTTTGTGACCGCAAATGCGGTTGCAAAACAATGGTACATACCGTTCTGACTTGCTTTTATGAAGGGATGCCCTTAGAACGCACCTTCCTAATAGCGACTTGCAAATAGTATTTTGTCACAAAATAGCATTTGTATATACCACCACCCTTTTCTGCAGTCTCAAAGGGGCGATTTCCCGTTTGCAACAGCAAAAACATACATCTGGCCTCCAGGTATGTTTCCTGTATACATGACAAGATTATGGACCTACGTTTCAAGTAGGAGATTACTACAGCCCATTTGGCAGATGTCCCTACCCTCCTGACCATAGAAGCTAAGAAGTTATTTCCAATCTACACGTATAAGATCTACTTAACAGAGCAGGGCACACTGGTAGCCCTGCACAGCTGTGATGTCCTTTGTGGATGTACTGGCTATACCTATCTTATCTGTAAGTGTTGTGGTTGGAGCTCCACTGTTATGTGGTTGTGTGTCCATGCTCCAAGCGTGTGTGATCTCTCCCTCTTGGCTGGAGCCTGTATAACTGCCCTCCAAGCCTCTCCCTCAACAACATTAACTAACATTTTTACCACTCGATCTGTTTGTAGTGCATGTGAGGTAGAAGGAATAACAGTAGTGAGTACAGCGATCCTGGGCCCCCTGGGATCAAATATTTGGATCACCTTTCAGTAGTCAATGTCTCTCTACCCCCACCCTGTTGTAGCTCTCATCTCTCACTCTCTCCCTCCCCCGGACAACATATAATTACCATAGCAGGATAGGCCCTCGGGAGGTACAATAGTTCCTTGATACAGTGACATTGACCAATATCCAGAGCATTCAAACTACCAGTTCTAGTGTCATTGGGGTGACTACACGGACATGCCCAAGCACTACCAGTGAGGAGGTGTGGTCTATGTTATTCTGAAACCCTTGCTCAGAGTCAGTCGTCAGACTGTCCTTGTCTCTGTGTGAGCACATCCCTTCTAAGCACAGCTTGCTATTTTGTCAATATACCATTCGATTGCGTTGATGTCTTCTGGTTCTTCCTTCTGCGGTTTTGTGTCTCCCTCAATGGCCTCATGTGGGTTGGTTTTGGGAAACCTATCAATTTCATTTATTCCCATGCTTCTGTTGGTTGAATATAAAAGAATGTCTTACCCCCGAAGTCATTCACAGTTTAGGGGGATACAGCAGTGCGTAGTGCACATCCCTTTCCCAAAGAGCATTTTTGACATCAAGGAAGGCTTACCACTGGCACTGAACATGGTAGTGTAGTCAGAGAAAATGTGTACATTTGTGTTCTTAATCGGTCATGGGCCACACTCCCTAGTCTGTTCCAAAATTGTGTCACAATCTCTGTAGTTTAGTAAATGGGCTATCATAGATTTTGTCAGTGCCGCAGGAATTGGTAGCGCCCCGGAACCTTATTAGCTTGTTCAATCGGAAAAACTGCAGTGCTATTCTTTTGAATATATCTGTCACCAACCATTGTTCCAACCACTATTCCAAGAATAGTTCAGGTGAAGAGACCTCTGATTGTTCTGGGATCCCTATCAGTCTCATATGTGAGCACTCTTCCTCATCTTCAGCACTATAAAGGAGCACTGCTATTTCCCCGAGACTAGCCCTGGGCGAAGAACTACGCTCCGTTCACGGAGTTTGCAGAGTTTCGGCAACTCCGCCCTCCGCGGAGAACGCGAAGTTGTCGAATACTCCGCAAACTGCTGCGTAGCGTAGTTCTCGCGCGCTCAATAGCATTTTCGCGTGCGTGAGGATGCTTGTCGGTAAGACCGAGTTGCCGAACACGCAGAAACTGCAATCTGGCACAGAATAACTCGCGAACACGTTAGTAGTGACCGGAAATAAGGGGACGCGAGCGGGCGGGACAAACCTCATGGGTAACTTCGCGCGCTACACATCCCAAGCATGCAGGCGATCAATCAATCAATCAATCAGGATATTTGTATAGCGCGCTACTCACCCAGAGGGTCTCAAGGCGCTTGGGGGAGAGGGGTCCGCTACTGCTTGAACAGCCATGTCTTGAGTTGCTTCCTGAAGCAGAGGTGGTCTTGGGTCAGGCGGAGGGGGATGGGGAGGGAGTTCTAGGTCTTGGCTGCCAGGTAGGAGAAGGATCTTCCTCCCATGGTGGATCTTCGGATGCGTGGCACGGCGGCGAGGGCGTGGCTGGTCGATCGTAGCTGGCGGGTGGGAGTGTAGAAGGTCAGGCGGTTGTTGAGGTACCTGGGGCCCAGGTCGTGGAGGGCCTTGTGTGCGTGGGTGAGGAGTTGGAACGTGATCCTCTTGCTGACGGGGAGCCAGTGAAGGTCTCTCAGGTGTCCGGAGATGTGGCTGTGTCGGGGGATGTCCAAGATGAGTCGTGCGGAGGCGTTCTGGATGTGTTAGAGTCTTTTCTGGAGTTTGGCTGTGGTTCCGGTATAGAGGGTGTTTCCGTAGTCCAGTCGGCTGGTGACGAGTGCCTGTGTGACCGTCTTCCTGGTTTCGGTGGCGAGCCATCGCAAGATCTTTCGGAGCATGCGTAGGATGTTGAAGCATGATGATGAGACGGCGTTGACTTGTCTGGTCATCGAGAGGGAGGAGTCCAGGATGAAGCCCAGGTTGCGTGCGTGGTCCGTTGGTTTGGGTGCGCTGCCAAGGCCAGGGGACCACCAGGAGTCGTCCCAGGCAGAGGGTGATTATCCAAGGATGAGGACTTCCGTCTTGTCTGAGTTCAGTTTCAGGCGGCTGTTCCTCATCCACTCAACTACGTCTTTCATCCCTTCATGTAGGTTGGCTCTGGCGGTTCCTGGGTCGTTGGTGAGGGAGAGGATCAGCTGGGTGTCGTCGGCGTAGGAGATGATGTTGAGGTTGTGTTGGCGTACGATGGCTGTGAGGGGGCTCATGTAGACGTTGAAGAGGGTGGGGCTGAGTGATGATCCTTGTGGTACGCCGCATATGACTTCGGTGGCCTTGGATCTGTACGGGGGGAGGCGGACTCTCTGGGTTCTTCCGGTGAGGATCCACTCCAGTGCCTTCTCTTGGATTCCGATGTTGTTGAGGCGCTGCACTAGGGTGCGGTGGCAGACCGTATCGAATGCTGCGGAGAGGTCCAGGAGGATGAGGGCCGCTGTTTCCCAGTTGTCGAGCAGGGCTCGGATGTCGTCAGTGGCTGCAATGAGGGCGTTCTCGGTGCTGTGGTTGGCGCGGAAGCCGGACTGCGAGTGGTCGAGGCTGGTTGGGCGAGCGCAATTGGTGATCCACTGTGTGAGGTTGTTGGCTGCTTGGTTGGGGTCCTTTGAGCTGGTGGTAGGGTTCTGGCTCAGTGAAGTGTTGAGCTGGTCGGTGGTGATCTTGTTCCAGTTCCTGCGGGGAACCTGTTGCTGGTGGTGGTGAGTCGTGGTCTTTCTGAAGCTGAAGTGGACGCAGCTGTGGTCTGTCCAGTGGAGTCCGGTGGAGTGGCTGAAGGAGATGTACTTGCTGGAGGAGAAGACTAGGTCAAGCGTGTGTCCGGCGTAGTGAGTGGGGGTGTTCACCAGTTGCATGAGTCCGAGGTTGGCGAGGTTGTCCAGCAGGGTGGTGGTGGTGTTGTCGTTGTTGTTCTCCAGGTGGAAGTTGAGGTCCCCTAGGAGGATGTAGTCAGCGGAGGCGAGGGCGTGCGGGCTGATGAAGTCTGCGATGTCTTCGCTGAATTGTGTGCGAGGTCCTGGGGGTCTGTAGATGAGGGTGCCTCTGAGTGTGGTCTTGGGGTCGGTGTGTATCTGGAAGTGAAGGTGTTCAGCGGCTGTGAGGGTGTCGTCTGAGTTGGTCGTGATGCGGATGGTGTTCTTGTGGACGATGGCGATGCCTCCTCCTGTCTGGTTGACGCGGTCTCTCTGGGTGATCTTGTATCCGTCCGGGATGGCGACGGCGATGTCGGGTGCTGAGGAGGCGTTCATCCATGTTTCCGTGAGGAAGGCGACGTCTGGAGATGTGGTGTCGAGCAGGTTCCAGAGATCCACGGCGCTCCCGAAGACGAAAAACGGCTCGCGAACGGGTCAAGCAAGCTACTACGCATGTTCGCGGAGTTATGCGTAGTTCGCGGAGTGCAAGTGCATCTTCGCGTAGCTCCACGGAGTGCGGCTATGCGAACTACGCCCAGGCTTACCCGAGACTTCCTTGATTCATGTTTGCATTTTTAACTGTCTATGAGCCATACACAAGAGGTTAACATCCGTCGCTATTATTAGTTTTCAAGCATTGCTTGTAGTATTAGAGTACCTTCGACCAATATCAATGTGCTCTCTGTTTCAGGATCTTCATCTGATTTCTCATTGGTGACTTTTGCTGAAGCTGGGCCACTACAATTCTTTTGGGGATACAATAGCTGCTGAAGTCTCAAACCTTGCCATGTGGGCCCTGCATATGTCCTATTCTGGGCAGCAGGTGACACCCACCAGGTCCCTAATATCTGTTCTCCAGCTGTAAATTTGATCTCCAACATTGCGGACACAGAAATTCTCATACTTCTGTCAGGGCACTCTTCTAGTAGCTTCCGAATGCACTCATTATCTTAGGACACAAGGGGGGGACAGGATTCACACCTTCATTGACCTAGTCCGGTTGTATAATGATCCGGCCTCAATGGAAAGAAACCTTCTTAGACATCAGTCATTACTTCCCTAAGCAAAAATGACCACCCAGAGCACCCTGCACTTATGTCCGAGGGCTGGATCGGCACTAATGGCAATCCCAAGCTCACCTATAGAGGACTTATTTTCTGGTGGCTTAGACCTTCCCTGCAATGCAGAACTCAGCAGTGGGGTAACCAGTTATGTCTGTTGAGATTATGCCCAGGCTGGTGGCCTCACACTTTTGTGCACCTCCTTGCATCATCAATTGCTTCCTCATACCCGGGGTTGCACACTTTTCAATGTGCCCACACAGGGGTGCTCAGTCCAGCCAGGTCCGCTCTCCAAGCTGGTCTATGTCAGCGCCAGCCATATCATTTCTCTGTGGCTGTATTAATCTCTGAGCTACCTGTGATTCTCAAAGCTTGTTCCTCTGGCAGCCTGGTCTGTGCTCTCTGGAGGTTCTCTCACAGAGAAACATCAGTTGTTCACCTATGCCCACAAGGAGGTGTGCACTCCAGCTGAATTGGCGCGCCATTACTTAGACAAGATGATACCCTGCGCCAAAAGTGTTGCCACGCGGGGCAGCTCCAGACCGTATGCAAGAATGCCCATCCTCCCTTTCGCATCAGAAGCATGTAGGGGACTAAATAACACCCATTTCCATTCTCTGGTCCGTGTGTAGTATGCGCGGTGTAAATATTTGAATTGAATAAGGCGGTATTGTGTGGAAACTGCAGCACCCCGAGGGCTGGCAATGGCCTCTGCCCAGTCATCATCAGTCAGGTCAGAGACAACCTCTTGCCATGCTTGTCTAGTCTTGTCAAGTGTCGTCCGTGTATGGGCCGTCAATGTTTGATAGATTTGTCTAATTTTGTGTAGGCCCAGATTGCCCATCAGAAGGCGACCATCAAGAGGGAGAAATTCCAGTAGGGTATCTAATGCATGAATCAGGGAGGTCAATGCATGGCGGAATTGAAGGTATTTATAAAACTGAGTCTTTTGTAGATGAAAATCTACTTGCAGTTGATAGAAAGATTTCAATGTAGTGCCTCGCATTACATAGATATACCAGGGTCGATATCCCCACCAAGTCCCACCCACGGAATCCACGTAAGGCCGCCACCGGATGGAGGTACGTACCATAGCACAAGGGAGTTGTTTGGGTCAGTGTCCCCACCTCCCCATCTGTCAGACCATACTCCGCCAGAGCTGAATCACCACACTACTTGCTGGGGGTAACAAATCTAGTTTCCTCAAACTATAGAGGAGCTGAAGAAGGGGCTCCCTGCCATTGCCGTGTATTCCAGTGCGAAATCCGGGTCAGTTGGGGAGTTGTACCACCATTCATTGATTATCAAAATATGGGAGGCTACATAGTAGGTATAGACATCTGCCGTTGCAATTCCCCTACAGTATGTGGACTGTGTGTAGGTATGTAACGCTACCCTGATCGCACCGCCATTCCAGAGAAATTTGTTTTGTAAAGCATTTACTTGTGTAAACCAGGACCGCGAAATCTTGTAAGGGAAGTTTTGTAATCTGTAGAGAATTCTGGGTAAAGAGACCATCTTAAAGATGGCAGACCGTCCATATAATGCTAGTGGAAGGGAGGACCATACTGTTGTATCGGCTCGTTAGCAGGGGGTTAATATTGTTGGCCCATGCGATCTTGAGGCAGGGCGACACGAAGATGCCCAGATATTTAAAACCTTCTGTTGCGTGCGACAGCTGTGTCACCTAGGTGCCCGTCCTTGTTTGCCGCATATGGGGAATAGCACAGATTTAGCAGGGTTGGTGTGTAGACCGGTAGTCTCGCCAAACACTCTAAGAAATTGTAGGATGTGGGGTCCTAAAAACCACATGTCTGTCATAAAGAAAAGGACGTCATCCGCGTACAGTGCGATGCGGTCTGAGTCTGACTGGGACCATTCAAATCTACGGTGCACCGGGTCACTCCAAACCCATACCGCCAAGGGTTCCACTGCGAAAGCAAACAACAGTGGGGATAGGGAACAGCCCTGTCTTGTATCCCTATGAATTTGGAAGGGGTCTGAGTGATGCCCGGCTATACGGACAGACGCTGTTAAGTTAGAGTAGAGTAAACAAACAGATGCTGTAAAGCGAGGGCCGAGATTTACCCCCTCAAGTAGTTGGAACAGATAGACCCAACTGAGCAAATCAAATGCTTTGTTTATCTAATGTTGGGGCCATCGCTATGGCATTGTGTACTCTCCGTATATTGTGGCGAGTAGCTCAATGAGGCATAAAGCCCAATTGGTCTGAGTGAATTAAGTCTGCCACACATGTCCGGAGACGATCAGCCAGGATCTTCCCTAATAATTTGGGCTCAAAATTAATTAGAGCGCTAGGGCAATATGATGAAGGGTCCTCCAGAGGGTGACCCAGTTTAAGAAATAAGACTATCTCCACATGTCTCCAATCCTGGGGTAATATACTGCTAGTAAGTGCGGGCCTAATACATGGATTTTCGGCCTCAGGAACTAATCCATTTGGTCTGGGGGCTTGCCCAGGGTGCAGAGCATGTAAGGCCCTGCTCAGCTCGTCTGTTGTGATAGGGACCTCAAGTTGGTCTCGCACGTGGTCTGCAAGCCTTCGAGGCAGTATATCTACAAGAAATTCAGCTATTTGGGCCTCCAACAGCTGTTTGCGATGCTCATACAGTTAGGAAAAGTACTGGGTGAATTCGTGAGCCACCTTGTCTGTTGATGAGCATAAGTTCCCTTTGGCATCTCGTACGGGAGGGACCACAGCGGGGGATTTGTCGACCTGGCATAACCTGTGGAGCATTTTACTTGACTTGTTTCTCCATTGATATATTCAATGTTGCGCTGCCTCCCAGATCGCTTTGGCTTCACCCATGAGATATTGTTGTATTGTTTGTTGCACTTGCAGCAAGTTGCGCTGGAGAGAGGAGCTGAGTGTCAGATTGAGTTGCGCCATCATTGACACCTGGTGCGCCTCTAGCTCTGCCAATTGCTCTCGCCGTGCACGTTTCTCTTTGGTACAATAACTAATTTCTACGAATGGTGGGCTTCAGGGCCTCCCAAAGGATGCACTTAGATGGGTAAGAGACGACTTTTGTGTCTCAATATTCAGTTATTGCTATATGTATAATGTCTTGGTAGCCTGGGTTTCGAAGATGCCACCGGGGACATCCGCCACCGAAAGGAGGGTTTACAAAAACAAGTATGTAGCTTAAGAGAAATTGGGGAGTGATCTGAGAGCCCTCTGGGGAGATGAGTGACTTGTGAAACCCTAAGTAAAAACATGAAAGGCATAAAAAAGTGATTTAGACTGGACTTTGAACCATGTATCGCGGACATGAATGTGTAGCCGTGTTCTGTGGGGTGGTAATCCCGCCAGATGTCCGCCCAGCCTAAGGTGGAGGCCAACATGTTCAGTTTAGAAGGACCCGCTGGCGGGTGATGGTCAGTGCTGCACTGTCTATCTGCTGGACCCATGGTGTCATTCCAATCACCACCAAGGAGGGTCAAACCCTCTGGCAGTTACCCCAATACCTTAAAATCCTGTCATCAAAGGTCACCCCTAATGGTGGAGGACCGTAAATACTGCCTATGGTGATGTGTTCACCGTACTATACAAATATACCCCCTGTATCCACCAAGTGGTGTGTGAGCTGGAAGGGGACTCTGAGATGTATAAGAATGGTCGTGCCAAGTAACCCGCTGGTGAATCCTGCATGGTATACCTGGTGGAACCCAAATCTAGCCAGACAAGGGGGTTTTGTACAAAGGAGATGGGTCTCTTGTAGGGGTAAGATGTCGTCCCCAAATCTTTTGGCCTGGTATAGGACCGTGCCCATTTAATTTTATTGAGAAGACCCCTGACATTCCATGAAATCACTGTGAGGTCCCCGAGAGGGGTCATATCCGGCTGTGCCATCATCCTGTGTCCCTGAAAGCGCTATAATGATAATGTCTGAATCGAGATAAGAAGTCTGCACGACCGATAACAATAAAACGAAAGTCCCTGAGATACCACCCAACGGACACTGAAAAAAACTAGGAGCATCTGTCGTGGTGTAGGGTACACCAGGCCCCCAACAGGGGGAACCCGGGCCCCCATGCCAACAATACCCAACCCTCCCACAAAACATTAATGAGGGGAGATAGAAATGTCCCCGAGGATCAGCAGCACCATGGCTGGGTGTCCACGCCCATTCAGAGGGCCATGTATGGTGGGATAGTCCTGGTGAAGAGAGATCCATGGCTAGTAGAATTTGCCAAACAACAAGAATTTGGCAATCAGGGCAGTCTTCAATATTATAAGTTGGACCGGTGTCAAGTGTTATACACCTCAACCAAAACTGTTTCATTAATTACGCAGTCTAATCCGGTCCTCTACGCACAAAATATTTTGTTTACTTCATAAGAAAAGGAAAAAGGAGAGAGGTGTGTCTCAGAACACTCATAACAACACATACCAATACCATTAAAATATGTGTCCCACCCAAAAATGTGTGTAGAAAAGAGAAAGTACCTCTTTGTGCACGACCAGAGGATCTACTGGCAGGTTCTCACTGGCTATCCCATGTACTTATCATCATTGGCAACTTTCTCATGTGAAGTGAAAACATTTATAGTGTCCAGTAAATAAAGTGTGAAGAGGTGTACTTAGTGAATAGAATCACTAATAAGAAAAAGAAGAAAAGACCCAGTGAAATGCAAAAGGCAAAATTTCTCAAACAAACATTAAAAATGAGCTAACAGTTACATACATAGTTTGACCCTTTAATCCAAAATAGTGAGCTTGCTCAATATTAAAAACACAGCATGTTGAAGGAGGAGCCACGCGCGAGACCAAGATGGCCGCGTGAGCCATCGGCTCCCGAGACCCCGGCCACCCTCGGCCCTATACTGGAAAATATCCTGTGCCCAGGTCACAAAATCGTAAGGCGTAAGAGAAACGGCGTCCGACGAGGTGTCTCTCGGCTGGCTCTGGTGTTGGGGCCCGAGCTAAGCCACCCATCAGCTTGTGGCCGGCTACTTTCCAAGCCGGGAACTGGAGTGCTTCCAGTCCGCCGGATGCAATTCTCACAACAACGGGGCCGGAAACCGGAAGTCACCGGCCCGGCCCCCAAAGCGTCTCCGCAAGTTGCCCGGCCTGGCTGGGACCCCGATTCTGCTGCTGTCCTGCCCGGCCACAGGCACTGCAGACATTTGGGGATCTTTATCCCGGAAGACCGGTGAGGCAGGCACACTGCTACGAGGTGGTTATTGAACAAGTGAGCAGCTGCGGACCCCCGCCGCGCCCGCTGGAAGGGAGGAACCGCGGTTGGCTCCGGGGGGCCGTAGTGTATCATGCAAGGCCCGGTGACCGAGCGGCTGACTTTCAAGTGGCAAGGCTGTGCAGGGACCCTGATGCTTTGCCAGTCGGGCACCGGGAGCTGGTAAATGCCACTGCAGGAGGTAAGATTACCCAGGACGGTTGCAGACATGCCTGGAAGCAGGGAAGTGGACGTGAGGGGCGCCCAGGTGGGGCTGCATGATGGCCAGTTTGATGCACCAAATAACTCTCTGAGTAAGGGACAGTCCCTAACAGTTTGCAGTGAGGGGTGTGTGTTTGTGAACACCAGTGTAGTGCTAATGAATGGGGAATATTACTCCTGTGCTCCAGGGGACGTGCACCAACTGGGGCAGCCTTGACACTGTATGTGGAAAGTGCTGCCCGGCGGAGGCCAAAGTTCAAGTCTCTCATCGAGTTGAGCATGGCTGTATACAACAGAAGTGAGGCGTGGCCATCAAGACACTAGACTTCACTGCAGGCACCTGATAGGGGACCCACCAGAAGCTCAAATACCAAGGGTGAAAGGCCTGTAGACTGTGGCACTGATAAGGGCAACAGGTTATTGCATACACTGAGCTTCAGCTGACCATTAGCATTTCCGGATCTGGTGGGATTGGTTAAGGCTGGCAACAAACCAAGTGGAAGTGGGACCGCGGCGATGGCGACAAAGCCGGATTCCGATAAGACTATGCCCAGGTCTTCGAATGGGGCGAAGCACGTCTAGTCCACAAAGTTAGATCGCTATACAATGCCCAAAGGGTCCCCAGTGGAGCCAAGGGAGAACCCTTCATCGGGGGTGACACACACGATGCCCTAGTGTTAAAGATTGCAGGGATTTGTTAGCATGAGCTGAAAGCCATTTTGTATTTGGCAGCCATTTTAGTTAGCCATGTGCTCGCCATGTGCTGTTTCCCTCTTCAGAGCCTTGCACATGCTCAGAAGGGACTAGCTAGTAGAATGCACCTGCTTCTCTTATACAACTGTCAGGCTAATTTTGCTGATGTATGGAGAAGTAACTCTCCTCCCACTTTGTTGAGCAAGCAGATTTTGCATTCCCACATTAGGCATTTTGCATGCTTACATGTGCCAGGACCTCCCCTTGGTCTTATGCTGACTATGTAACCCTAAGCATATATAAGGCCCCGGTTTTATGTACTCCTTAGACTGCCTCATTAATTTGTTAAAGCTTCTGTGTGACGTAGTCTCCCTCATCTGATGTGAATAAATGTATTCTTTTTATATTTCTGCTTCTGTGCCAATTTCTTCTTTGTTGGTTTAAAAGGACCAAGTATCAGTGAGACCCCTGAGAAGGTTTCTATTTTCTTCACTAGCGGAACCAACTCTAACTGATGTCATGGTTGCTATCAGCGGGGTCCAGTCTTCGCTGGGAGGAAAGATGGAATACTTGGACAATAAACTGGTCGCGGTCACGATTGAGGTCAACCTGATAAGATCAGATCTAACCAAGGCCAGTGAGAAGGTGAAGTTGCTCCACATTAAGACTGCTAGCCTAATGGAAGATGTGGCGGAGCTGCAGCAGGAAGTGTGTGTCCTAAAAACATCCCGAGATGCCACAGATAGGAAGCTTGATGAGTATGACTGTGAACTAAGTCTGGGCATAAGACATTGTTTTGTGGCTGGGGGGAAGGGCGGGGCTATGGCTGCCTCCTCGTTACTTCCTTTAGTTAATCGTTTAAGGGGATTTGGGTGACAGGCACACTGCGAGTTGGGGATGGGCATTAGCCATATGCAGGGGTGCAGGGTGGGGGGGATTATTGAGGGGTCGGTGAAGAGATTCGGTCTGGATATTCTATTGCACATGGTAATGTTTGCACTGTTTGTGTTTTTCTTTACTTTTTTCTTTTTATGCATCGGGGGGCAACGTGGCAGTGATCGTACCCATACTGGTCATATGTAAATGTAAATGTATGTGTCTTGTAAAGCGCACTGCTAGCCCTGAGGCGTCGTGGCGCTGTAGACCGCTGGGGAACCCGTCCTGGCTATCCCTGTGAGATGGTCCCTACTGGGTATCTCCAGGTGAAACCAGGCATCCCCGGCGAATGTGGGGGGCCATTGTAGAGATGAGGCAAGCTAATGCCCAGAGTTGCAGAGTGTGATCCCTGGTTAGAGTAGGCACCGAGGCAAGAATTATCGAGTCCGCTGAGCCTGGTCCACGACCCTGCCGCGTCGGGAAGTGAACCCTTGTCCCGGTCCGTTCTCTGCTTCCGGGTCTGCCGCCACTAACCAGTGAGCCACACCACTCCACAATATCGTATGTTAGCCACTCCATATGTCGTATGTTAGCCAGGGATCGGGGATAAAGGTGCTGAGCTGGAATGTGAATGGCTTGGGGACAGGATCAAGAGAGGAATTGTTAACCAATTGGTTAGGAGGCACGCTCCGGATGTAGTTTTATTGCAAGAGACACATCTCATTGGTAACTGCTGCATAGCTCTTCATAAGGGGGGATATAAACTGGTGGCTTATGCCGGGTTTACCACGGGGTCCAGGGGAGTTGGAAGTTTGATAAAGTACTCCTTTCCTTTGATGATACAGGCTACGTGGTCTGACCAAAGAGGCCGATATATTGTTGTTTTGGGTCGGGAGGGGGGGAACGGTCAACTTTTTCTTCATATATGTCCCCCGGGCCTTCAATCCGACACTTTCCGAGATCTGGGTGCTGGTTTTCTCACCCTGCGCCTGGGCCTTGGGGTATTAGGGGCCGACTTTAATGCAGTAATTGACGGGGAGGTTGACAGACACCCGGCAAAGATACTCAGACCAGCTCAAAGGTGGCTATCAGATTTCCTTGAAACTTTGGGGCTTGTAGATAGCTGGCTGGTCCGAAATCCGACACAGGTACACTTCACGCATGTCTCCGCCGCACACTGCAGCATGTCCAGACTAGACTACGTGTTGGTACCGGCGGCCCTGGAGGCTGTAGTCAGAGAGGCACACCACCTTGGCAGGGGTATCTCCTATCATTCGCCTATGTGGTTGAGGGTGGAGTTTGGGCAGCCAGCGGTTGGCAGAGTTACTCCTATTAGGACACTTAAAAGACCCTGCCACCAAGAGGGAAGTCACCATGATGTTGGAGCGTTACTTCCAGGAAAATGTTGGTACTGTTGACTCAGCTTAGACGTTGTGGGAAGCATTTAGGAGGGTAGTGCGAGGAGAGGTTCTATCTTTGGTGGCGGGGGAGAAAAAGAGACATCAGGCTGAGGTTGTGAGGGCGGAGGCAGAGGTGGTAAGGTTGGAAGGTAAGGTGGCTAGGTCGGCCACTTTGGAGGACCTGCATCTTTTGAAACTACGGCAGGATGAATATAAAGGCCTAGCTAGCGATAGGGCGGTAGCCCAGAATAATGTCACTCAGAGTCGAATATATGAACAAGGAGACAAGGCTGGTAAATTGATTGCTTGGCTTGAACATGAGGAGTGGGCGTCTAGGCTCATGCCTGAGCTGCAGGGAGCAGATTCAGTTATGGTTTCAGACCCACAGGCAGTGGCGGATGAATTCTCTGACTACTATAGGGGAGTATACACCTCGGCCGGTGGATACTCAGAGATTGAGAACAGTGATATGATAAGGGATGTCTGTATGCCTGAGCTTTCGGAGAAGGATAGGGGATATCTGGACTCCCTTTTTACTGACGACGGAGTGGCGCAGGCGTTTAGAGGGGTTAGATCCGGGAAGGCCACAGGCCCAAACCGAACTCCTATAGAATTATATAAATTGAACGCTAATAAACTTGCCCCATATATTCGATCTATGTTCGCAGAAAGTAGGGAAACAGGTAGACTCCCATTTGACCAGCGGGTGGCTAATATCGTGGTTATTTATAAGGCAGATAAGCCTAAGGCGCTTCGACCCTCATACAGACCTATTGCTTTGCTTAACGCTGAGCCTCAAATCCTGGCGAAACTACTTGCTACTAGATGGGTTAAGGTAATCAACACTTTGAAACATCCATATCAGTCTGTCTTCTTGCCGCGTCGAAACATAGCTCTTAACCTACCGAAGGTTGCATGGGATTTTGGGTGGCTCCCCGAAGATTCATGAGCCGACAGTACTTGTGTCCTTGGATGCCACAATGGCATTTGATAGGGTCGAGTGGTCCTATCTGTTTGCGGTACTGGCAAAGATGGGCTTTGGACCAGAGTTTATCGGTTGGGTGTGTCTGCTTTAAGCTAGTCACTTGGATAGAGTAGTTGTTAATAATTGCAAGTCGGCTGATTTTCCCCTTGATAGGGGCACGAGACAGGGGTGCCTTTTGTCCCCGCTTCTCTTCGCTCTTGCTCTGGAGCCCCTGTGGCTTGGATCAGATGGGACCGGTCAATACGCGGCCTGCGACGGACGCCGGAGTGGGAGGACAAAATCTCATCGTACGCTGATGAGATCTTACTTTATCTCACCAACCCCAGGGGATCTCTGATCGGTTTTCTGGACGTGCTTGCCATATTCGGAAGATATATTCTGGATTCGCAATTAATTGGTCGAAAACTGTGCTTTTCGTTCTCAAGGGCGAGCCGCCGGTGATCCCTCAGTCATGCCCTATACAAATTGAGCCAGTAGGGTTTAAATATCTAGGTATTTATGTGACACTTGATTCGAAGTTGCGATATACCAATAACCTGGACCCGAGCCGGTTTAAAAGAGACGTGGAGCACTGGAAGGCTCTCCCTGTTAGGTAGGTACTGTTTAAGGTGATGGCTCTTCCCTGATTATTGTATGTACTCCAGAATACAATGGACCCGGTGCCGGCATCCTATTTTAAAGGATTTAAAATCCTCCAGAGTAAGCTTCTCTGGGACAGAGATCCCCGCATTGCATTCACTAAGCTTACCCTCCCCTGGTACAGTGGGGGGATTGGACTGCCTGATCTGCGGAAATATTACTGGGCCTCGCATCTAACAGCGGTAAATCATATTGTGTACAGCCCCCCAGGGGATCCAGGGTATGCCATGGACGTGGACAGGCGCCGGGTGGGGATTTCACCAGGGCGCTTTATGCCAGGCCTAGGCGTTTTTTACTGGCAGGCCTAACGGTACTTGCAGTCCATGTGTGGCATGCAGCCAATAGATATCTTACCTGAGAAGGGAAGCTAACCTTGGCCACCCCCTATGGAATTCTGAGATACTTGGGAGTTTGTGGAAGTCTAAGGGATTTGACAAGTGGGATCTAATTGGAATCACTCAGATCAAAGACGTTTGGGGTGGAGACACAGTACACACATTTGACTCTCTCAAGCAGCAGTATAGTCTACAAGACAGTGAGTACTATCGCTACCTCCAGGTTAGACATGCACTCCTCACACACATACCTCGGGCACCACACTTCCAGAAGCCTCTCCTCTCGAAGATCGAGTACTAGATGGGTATATCCCTGAGAAGACTATCTCTGTAATATATAAAAAGCTTATTAACAATATGGAGGACCCGCTAGGCCATATCCGGACACAGTGGACTGCTGATGGGTTGGAACCAGACGACGAAGACTGGACAGAGGCGGTCTCATCCCCTAGGGTGGTTGCGATCCAGATGAGACTTAGACTGGTGTAACTAAAGATTTTGCATAGGTCATACATCACAGGGCCTTGCCTGGTACGAATGGGTCGCAGCAAGAGTGGAGAGTGCCGCAGGGGGTGTGGAGAGCTTGGCACATTTATGCACACTCTGTGGCATTGCACAGAAGTACGGGAATATTGGACAAAGGTCCATGATGAGATGCACGGTGCTCTGGGGGTGGAGATACTACCAGAGGCCCGGAGGTGTATATTAAATGTGTGGGAACCCACAGACTTGAATGTGTACTGGAAACAGTGGGTAAAACTGGCTTGTATGGCAGCGAAGCAAAATATTGCTCAGCTGTGGGGAGCCAGTCAGCCACCCCGGGTCACCAAATGGGCAGAGGACATGGACTGGTGTATGTTCCTGGAGAAGTCGGTATATGTTGCTAGGGGTTGTCCTGAGAAGTTGGGGAATATATGGGGGGCCTGGTATAGCCACCGTGGAGAGATTTGTGTGCTTCCAGTGCGGCAAGTTTTGGTGGAAGCGCAAGAATCCCCATGATTCAATACATATGTATTGTCATTATGATCCTGTATGAGCGACACCTTATTTTCTTGACTAATGAGTAACTGTTAACCCACCCGATGTTTTTCTTTTCTTTGTTAATCTGTTAATAAAAAGATTTTTAAAAAAAATACACAGCATGTTCTATACCCGTTATAAGTAGGTCAACATGTTTCTTTACCTGTATTTCCTTACGGAAAATTCGTGAGGGCTTCGAGGTCAAGAATCACCTCACTGGACCTCTGACTGCATAGGTCAAGTGACTGACAAACACACAAACAATTTCTTTGGTCAAGACCACCGTTTGCCACTTCCTTCAGAGCAGTTACTGACTAAAAAACACAGGAAGAGGCGTAGCCCCAAACACTGTATATCAAAAAGCGTCACAGTTTATATTTACCAAGTGGGAGCTGCGGGCCCGCGTATCAGCTCCCACGGTGTCAAAGGGTGTGTATCTCTTACACTATATCCCTTTTGAAAACAGCACCACTATTGCTTAAAAATTGTTTATCTGTGGAAACAAGCATATCCTTTACACATATAATTAACGGTGTTCAAACAGCGCACATTACTGCATTCCTCAGAAAAGTGAAATAAAGGTATGCCAACTATAACAAGTGTTAATCAGACGGGTAAACTGTAAACCCAGTCCTGCTAGGTGCGCTAACATATACTCTGTACGATATCATCATGACCAATCACACATGTGCTTGCCCTGGTATTTTTCAATCGGCAGGACAAGGCACGGTAACCATCCCACATTTGTATCCATACCTCACGCATTAATCAGTGCACCCCCTCTTACCCCAACCGCATGGTCGTCTTACGTTATCTCATCCCGGTGTGTGGATGCGGAAGAGGTGTCTCCGTTTAAAATCCTGAGGTGAGGCGTGTCACATGCAGCAACTCTGACTTCTGCCTGTACTGTGATAGCGACGAGCGTGAGTCGGCGCCATTTTAAAGTTACAAAAATTCAATACCGAACGCAGTCAATTTATATATAATCCACTGCCAATGCGTCCAAATTAAAGCAAACTACTGATCTACATGTGTGATTTCCATTTTCCCATTCTGAATAACAATTTAGTGTTCCAGGAACCCTGTTCCGATCAATATTTTACTTATCCAAGCACACACACTACTGGAGTTCTGGACTTTTTGGTTCCGTCCAGAGGTGTCAGGGAACAACACCCAAAGACCCCGGAGTTCCACCTGCCTTGGTGCGCAAATGAACAGAAACACGGGCTTCTCGATGGTGGCGTCAAAGACCAAAGGTTTATTACTGCAGGGACACAGAAGTCACAGAAACTACGCATGGGCAGTATCTAGGAGCCTGTTCAATTTGTACAAAGAGGGTTGCTCCTTATATACTAAATTTTGGCCTTCAGGCGAATTCTTCACATGTTGGTACATTCCCAAAACCTTTGTGTCATAAACAATAAATATCTGGCGTACACAGGAACCGTTGATAAAATCTGATACAAAACATCCACGAAGAGGGGTTCCCACTAGTTCATCACAATCCCTTGTCAATATTGTATTCAAGAGCCGGACCGCCTCATCGTAAATTTCGTTACCTCCCCCTAATAAAGATTCAGAAAGAAAGGAACGGAGCCAGGTGTGGAAGATAGAAAAGCGGGATAAGAGATGTTTGTGGGTTGTAAATGGGCAAGGCTACCGGCTTCGGCCGCCTAATCATGATCGGGACAATGGACACGAGAACCAGTTCAGTTGGGCTGGCCTCGGGCAGAGGTGGCAGCCTTTGTCGAGTCATGTAGCTACAGCGTGATCTGGTTTAAGGTGCACGTGTCATGAAAGAGGTGAATCTCCGGCTAAGGCTACGTGTCCTTAATCGAAATGAAGTGATCAGAGGTTATTGCGTATGTGAGGGCAAGAAACACAAAATGGCTGCCATGATCTAAGATGGATGCCGTGGGTAGATCAGAAATGTGTTCATAACAGGAGTACTCTTGCTCGTATCGTAGCGAAAACACCAGGATATGCTAAATGGATCATTTGCGGTTCGCCGATTATGTATTTCCGACAATATTGAAAACACGGATTCAAATTGTCACGGAACCTCAGACCCTCCTTTTGCCCTTACATAGGCAATTACTCAGTCTATGTCAGAATCTAATTCTATGCTCATCAGGTCAGTGACATGCTGTTGTATCATCATCCTTTCTCGTGCCTTTTCTCCAAACACAGGTGGTTTTCTAAAACAAGTTGCAGCACAAAGACTACACAGAGCAGGACCACACTGGATAATCAGGCAACATGAGAAGAGGAATACTACGATGACACCAATGACCATTAGAACCTTCCATCCCCACGCTGAGATCAGAGTCCAAAACCACTCCATGAAGGACCAGTTTCCCTTGTCTACGTGTATAGAGTCGGAAATCTTATGTAGCTTAGAGATCGCCTCGTAGACTGTTGGAGCATTATTAGGAATAAAGACACAGCAGCTCGATTGGATCATTCTGCATACCCCACCTCGATCTGCAAGTATAACATCTAGAACCATACGGTTCTGCAACGTCATGAGTCTATCCGCCTGAAGCTCAGCTGTCAAATTGCTAAGGGCACCAGCAGTTTCGGTAATAGTAGATTCAACTACCCGTGTTAGCTGACGTATGTTTCTACTATTGGCCATAGGCCCCCAGAACGGAAGGAAGCCTTTGAAGAAGTCTCCAGCTTCCTGACCAGCGGTATCTTCCTTGCTGAAGACACCTCTTGCTACTCTGGTTCTGTGGTAGTCAGATGAAGCAGTGTATGTTGGAGGCAACAATCGAGCAATATAACATGAACCTGAAAAGTCAGCAGGTATCAATGTATAAGCTCTGTCTCGACAGATGAAGTAGGTACCCCTAGCAGTAAGGAAGGCAGGGGAAGAGTTAGCCGGAAACACATAAGTCTCTACGCACTCACTCCTCCCTAGCTGAGCTCTCGGATTTCTCCCATTACCTTGCAAACAGACCTGACCTCGGTGAGGTACGACCCAGACTGGAGTTGAGCTTTTACGCTTGCTTTCTTCCAAACTAAGGCGATACTCTGAAGAATTCCAACTTAAATATACTCGCAATTCGTCTCTAGGGTAAGATGGAGTATTATTGACGTCCTTGATCATGTCAATAATTCCCTGGACTAAGGCTTTGTTGGCAGAGTTATATTTAGTAGAACGTGGTGGACGTGGTGGATAGGTTTCAAGGGCATAAGCAAAGATGGTTTGAAGGGCCTGAAATGATCCATTGTAGCTGAAAGGCAAAACCAGATAGGGAATGCCTTTATCCATAGTGTGGGGTATCAAGCCACACACCCAGCAGTCTGTAGTGTTAACTACCAGTTGGTGTTGGTGCAAGAGCTGTACAAAAGTGTTATTAATGAATTCTGAGCGTTGGGCTTGCTCATGTTCAGGAAACGAGTGAAAAGAGTGTATAGAGGAAACAGTAGAAGTAACAGGATCAAGGGGAGGTACTGTAGTAACTGGCACAAAAATCAAACTCATGCCGAAAACGATTCCACCCACCAACGTTATCAAAACAATTAAAAATGTAATGGCACATTGCATCAAAAAGCATTTGCTGTGAAGGATTCTGTAAAGTCTGTTTCTGCGAACATAAATCACATTTTCTCGTTGCAGCGCAGGAAGCTCCATCTTCTACAATCCGCTCGCGACCACTGATGATGTGTACGTAGATGAAAATGCCTCTATCAGCCCTGGGAGTTCCCAGAACTAACAGAAAGATCGACCTTGTGTCAGACCCCCGCAGATTCAACTAGGCACACAGCCACGACCCTACGGCTACCCAGACGGCAAGGCAATTTTAAAAACAATAAAACAATAGCAAACTTCCTGGCTGAAGGCAAAAGTTCAATATTTCAAAATATCACAATATGCAGTTGCCTGCTTTATTTGTCCATTTTACGGTTTCGTAAATTATATCTTTGCTTAGCAGGTACTGTTTGATCGGCAAATAGCGTATCACTGGTAGCTGTTGCAGTGTTCAAGTTCGCAGATGACAGAGTTTTTTCTGATGCAGGAGACAAATGTTCAGAGTTCAAAGGGGTCTTTTCAGGAGGAGAGTCAGAGTTTGGAGTGTCAGTAATCAATTCGGCATCGCTGAAAGGGATGAACTTTGGCGTGCTTTCAAATTCGGAGGCACCAATTCCCTTCTTCACCCAGTCGTCGTAAGGAAGTGGCAAAGGTACACGCTCAACATGGGATGTGTGCACCCAATGCTTGCGACCAGCTACACGAACTGCTGTTCTCGTTGCAAGCAGGACCTGGAAGGGGCCGACGAATCTCGGCTGAAGGTTCTTCGTCCTCGCGAAATTCCTGATAACCACTTGATCTCCGGGTTTCAGCTGATGCCCTGGACTCTCCGGAGGCTTTGGTAAAGCATCGAAAACCTGTTGGTGAATAAGACTCAATTTAGCAGTCAAGTCGTAAAGGTAGTCTATTAACATAGGATATTCTAGAGAACAAAACTCCTTAGGCCTCGGCACACCCCAAATATTTGCCGGGCGGCCAAACACTATCTCATAAGGGCTAAGCCCCACTCTAGAATGTACAGTTGCTCTCGTTGATAACAAAGCCAAAGGAAGTGCGTCTGGCCACGGTAAACCTGTGGATGCTTGTATTTTAGCTAGTTTCAGTTTGAGGGTGCCATTGTAACCCTCCACTAAACCAGCAGACTGGGGATGGTTCGCACTGTGGAACTTTTGTTTCAGACCTAGGCCGGCACACACACTCTGCATAACTTTCCCTATAAACTCACTTCCGTTATCTGACCATACAATCCGTGGCATACCGAATCTAGGGAAATATTCTTTGAGAAGAATTTTGGCAGTTGATAGGGCAGTGTTGTCCTTTAGTGGGTATGCTTCGATCCACCTGGAAAAAGCACAGACTACCACCAGGACATATTTCAAATTATTACAGCGATCCATGTGAATGAAGTCTAACTGAATCACTTCAAAGGGGCAGGAAGGAGGAGCGAAGTGACCAGCAGGAGTTGGAGTTCCCTTGCCGGGATTATGCATCAGGCATACCATACAATTTTTCACCACTCTCTCTGCACACTTATTGATCCCATCATTCTTCCAGACTGGAGCCAACATCTTACAGATTCCTTTAGAACTTATATGCGCTACTCCATGCGCCATCGTCACCACTGCAAGCACATACGCATCAGGCAACATCCAACGCTGCTGTTCTGTCAAATCAATCCAACGCCCATTCGAATCCAACTTGCCCGTACTTTCTTTCCATACACGTTTTTCCTCCTCAGTTGCTTCTTTCTGAATCTCTTTCACACTTTCCATTGTATCCTCACACATTCCAGATTCAGCAATCCACCTTGCAGACGTAGCAACATACATTCTACTCATCATGTCTCTAGCTGTCTGTTTAGCAGTTTCATCAGCAAAAGCATTCCCACGACCAACATTATCCGTGATTGCTTTATGAGCACTGCACTTCACAATCGCAACTTCAGTCGGCAAAGTTAGAGATTCCAACAAGTCGTTAACTAGCTGACCATGTTGAATCTTAGTCCCATGGGACGTAATGAAACCTCTTTCTCTCCACAACCGGCCAAAACTATGGGCCACGCCAAATGCGTACTGACTATCTGTAAAAACATTCACTCTCTTTCCCTTAGCTAAAACACACGCTCTTGTTAGAGCTATTAATTCTGCAGCTTGGGCAGAATTCTGACTCACTCTTGCAGTCTCCACAATCGTCTTCAAAGTCGTTACTGCGTAAGCAGCAGTCACATCACCATTCTCTAGTTTAAAACATAACCCATCCACATACAGCGTGCCATCTGGATCTGATAATGGAGTATCCTTTAAGTCAATTCGTCCTTTTGTCTCTTCCTCCGTTCTAAAGCAACAATCATGTGGCTCGGAATCACTCGACTCTTGATTAGCCGGCAACAACGTTGCTGGATTCAATACATTGCATCTTTTGATCTGAATATGACTCGCTAGTAATGTCAGCTCGTAACCAGATAGTCTCGCACTAGTAAGGTGTTATGTCTTCGTTCGGTTCATGAGTGTATCCACCGCATGAGGAACCATGACCACTAGCATGTTGTTCATCACCAAACCAGCAGATTGTCGAATGGAAGCCGCAGCTGCCGCTGTAGCTCTCAAACAACTAGGTAACGCTCTGGCTACCGGATCTAATGTCGATGAAAAATACGCACAAGGGCGTTGTTTATCACCAAATATCTGTGTCAGAACACTCAACGCGCAACCTTCTCTCTCGTGAACGTAGAGCGTGAATGGCTTACTGTAATCAGGTGTACCCAATACAGGAGCTGAACACAATGCTTTTCGTAATTCAGTAAAACTCTCCTGACATTCATCAGACCATGGCACTGGACTCGGAACACCTTTCCCAGTCAAAGCTACCAATGGTTTTGCTAAAAGAGAAAAATTTGGGATCCACTGCCTACAGTAAGAGGTAATACCTAAAAAGGCACGTACTTCTCTCTGTGTGCGTGGAACAGTCATCTGAGTAATTGCTTTTATTCTTTCTGGGGTCAACTTCCTTCCCTCCTTTGACAAGAGATGACCTAGGTAGGTCACTTCTTGGCAGCAGTATTGCATTTTTGAAGGTGATACCTTGTGATTCAAATTAGACAAGTGATGTAATAACGAAACTGTAGCTGCTTTGCAAGTTTCCTTATCATCGGCAGCCACTAGAAGATCATCTACATACTGCACTAGAGCAGAGCCTGGAGGAAGGACAAAGGAATCTAACTGACTTTTTAATGCTTGACTGTAAATAGATGGACTCTCACAGTAGCCCTGTGGAGCGCGTTTAAATCTGAAACTGCGACCTCCTAGACAGAAGCCGAAAATATCTCTGCTTTCCTCGGCTATCGGAATGCTGAAAAAGGCATTCTTCAAGTCGATAACTGAAAACCAAGTAGCTGTAGCAGGAATCAATGTTAACAAGGCAGTAATGTCTGGAACCACAGGAAACTGCGGGACCACAATCTTATTGACTTCTCTGAGGTCGATGACAAACCTATACACTGGAGGCTTTGTAGGATCGGTTCGTTTCAAAATCGGTAATACAGGACTATTACAAACATTTCCTCTAGTTTCTTCAACCACACCTTTCTTAATTAAATCCTGCACAATCAATAAAAGCGCACGCTCACCTTCACTAGATATTTTGTATTGAGGAATTCTTGGAAATTTCACATTTGCTTTCAAAGTTACTACATATGGTGGTATTTCTAAGAGGCCTACATCATTAGGACCAGTCGCCCAAAGAGAATCAGGGAGTGAACGCAGCTCTGGCGGGAGTGCATCCATTGACAAGTACATCGGAGAGGTGATATTTTTACCCAATGTAAGCTGTACCCCTTCCGGAGAACAGTACAATGTCGCATATAGTCGTTTTAACAAGTCTAAACCAAGCAGATTTTCATTACAACCTGTCGTCAAAATCAGAGGTGCTTTCAGTTGACACGGTCCAATAGAAATAGACAAAGGACCAGATATGGGGTTATAAACAGGGGCGCCTGAAAAACCTACAGAAACATTTGTTGAGTCGGACAAAGGTGCGCCAGGGAGTTTCGCATGAATGATAGAACTTTTTGCTGCACCAGTATCCAACAGAAACGGTTCGACTACACCTGATGTTGCTACTGCGACATAAGGCCCACTCTGATCCACTGGAACTGATACTACTCCCTCTCTCTGTCCATGGCTGTCCTAGTACCCATTTTGCTGAAATCCCTCATCCACTTCACAATAGTCTTCAACAAGATATTGTTGAGATCTATTTTGCTGGGCTGACTGTCCATTTCGTTGATCAAAGTGATTGGAAGGACGATCATTCGCCTGTGGAGGCATAGCACCTCGCCCTCGTCCTCTAGAATTCTGCACAAAACCACCACGACCTCTCTGAGCTGCTGCTGCATTATTTTGCGCTAAGATCGGACATTCATTCTTATAGTGACCCTCTTTCTTACAGTATGCACACTGGTTCCACTGATATTGAGGCCTCGTTGAACTATAATCTGTCCTTTGATACGAACCCTGTTGCGTATTAGTCTGGTTCATGCGAGGCGGATACGCCTGTTGCAAAAGAACTTTAGTTTTTAAATCTTTCGTTTTCTTGTCTGATTTCTCTTTTTCCTCTTTATCCCTATTTTCGTAATATTGTGCAGTTGCAAGTATTTGCGCAGTTGTAGAAACAGCCCACGCACTCTCTGAATCCTTTAATTTATTGCATAACTCAGGTAACAAATTATGCACAAATTTATCGACAAACAGTCTCTGTCCTCCTTCGGTGCTCATATCCTGACCACTATGATCTACAAAAGTCTCTTCGAACCTCGTGAAAAAGTCGGAGACACTTTCGTCTTTCTTCTGCCTGCATGCAGATAACTTGTCCCAATTAACACGCAATGCGGGCATCAGAGTCTTCATTAAGTCTATTATCCTACCTGGAAGATTAGCAATTAGGGGTTCGGGTTTGGCACCACCCGTTTGCTGACCATCCGCTGCAGTGATAGCTGCCCAATCACCACCTAAGGCAACTTGATG
Organism: Lissotriton vulgaris; assembly: GCF_964263255.1. Lineage (NCBI taxonomy): Eukaryota > Metazoa > Chordata > Amphibia > Caudata > Salamandridae > Lissotriton > Lissotriton vulgaris. The sequence goes on from NC_141693.1 coordinate 1,106,167,767, forward strand.
ATCCTCTCTACGAATTTTAGCCCACACTGGTTGCGGAACTACATTTCCAAATAACATATCAATGTCTGCTAAGTTCATTATACAAGCCTCAACTGTCTGTGTTAATTCCTTGTAATATCCAGCAGGATTCTTACGCGGATCTGGCAAGGCCTGTTTCACTGCTAGCACTTCGGCTCGCTTCCACGGAATGTGTATCCACACCCTTTGGAATTGTGCTGGAGCAGCTACAATACCATTAACATTGTCAGCTTGCACAGCTTCGCGCTAAATTGGAGGAACCTCCCTCATTGGATATTGGCGACTTAATTTCATCTTACCTTTCTCTAGATCTCTCGGTGAACGAAGAGATGGATCATTTCTAAAACTTAAGATCAGTTCCATCGCTTCTTCTATATTTTCACCTACTATCATACCTGCAGCAAACTCTTTCTGAACCTTAATTAAGTCTTCTAAACTAGATTCAACATCATCTTCTTCTATCTCCTCACGTAACAACGAGCACATCTCATCAAAGACATACCGTTGCGTTGGTTCCTTCCACTGCATAAATGTATCTAGCACATCTCTCGTACTATATCTCCTACTCTTCGAAATCCATCTGAGAGCCGTGGAATCTAAAATTCCCCGTTCCTCAGTGCTTGGATGCTGACTACGTCTTTGAACAGAGTCAGAAGTAGGAGTCTTGATTAAAGTTTTATAGAAAGGAGACAGCATATTAGACACAGAATCAGTGATTCTTCGACGAACAGAAAGTGGAGTCAACACACTCGCAGACGTAGAGAACACAGTAGAAGTAGGAACGGATAACGGAACAGTAGGAGTATCGAGAAAAATAGTTTGTGGAGCAGTAGGTGTAAGCGAGACAGATACAGGCATAGAAGTCGGCAACCCAGGAAGAGGAGGAGCCGTAGGAACATTCACATTAACCACAGGAGGTACAGGAACTTGATTCTGAGGGGCAGGAGCAGGAATACCAGGTTGTCCAGCAACCGGCAATTGAACATTCGGTAAAGGTGGAGCCGTAGCACCTTGTGCATACGGTGGAGGTGACCGTAACAAATAAGACAACAGAGGATCGTTTTCGGGGTCCTCTAGTATCTTAGCTGTTTTCGATGGCAAGGCAGGATAGCACTTGTCGATCGCCAAATTATGCTCTCTAATGGCCACCTCTATGGCCTTCTCACACTCGTTATCTTGCAACTGTTTAGTTGCTTGCTCTAGAGTCAACTCTTCTTGCTCTTTCTGTTCTTTCTTCAACCTTTTCATTTCTCTCTGTTTGGATTCTTTTCGCCAGTAACGGAAAGAATCAAACATTGCCGGCCGGGCTTTCTTCCTAAACAATTTCGCTTCTAAACTGTCAAGAATTTCGGGTTCAAAACTACCATGCAGTGGCCAACTAAGGACACCATCTTTCTCAGTGTAGCGGACCCACACCTCATTATAAGATATAGGACCCACACCATGTTTACAATATAAATCATATAGGGGAGTCCCAATCGGAGGAACCAGACATGAGTCCTCCAATCGTGAGTCACTGTTACAACCGAAACAAGACAACATACAGTTTCTCCGACTTACCATTTTTCAGTCCGGAACACAAAACAAACAAAACACTAAACAGATATGTGCACCTGAACCAAGAACTTTTAGGCCTACCAAAACGAACTGATGTATCGATACCCAAACTAAACCAAATAGATTATCGTAACCAGAACGATCAATGATAATCTTACGAAACCAAACCAAACCAGGAACCAAAAAGGATTTTAACAACCCTCACAAAGTAACCAACTAGCTAGCAACCACTAAATACTTAACTGAGGCACTGAAGACGTCACCAAAGAGAAACCCGTCACGTTTCGCTGTACTAAGGACTGCACCTCGGGTCCAAGACAGGGCGACGGTCAAGGCAACGGCCCACTGCAGCCGTCCTGAACGGGAACCCTCGTGGAAGAGAACTTCGGGCCACTTTTGCGATATGCCGGGATCGATGAAGTGGGGCGCCTCCCTCAGGAATCTTCACACGAAGCTTCTCGAACTCTTCAGGCTTTTGGACCGGTACCGAATGACGTCGCCCCACGTTGGGCGCCAATTGGAGTTCTGGACTTTTTGGTTCCGTCCAGAGGTGTCAGGGAACAACACCCAAAGACCCCGGAGTTCCACCTGCCTTGGTGCGCAAATGAACAGAAACACAGGCTTCTCGATGGTGGCGTCAAAGACCAAAGGTTTATTACTGCAGGGACACAGAAGTCACAGAAACTACGCATGGGCAGTATCTAGGAGCCTGTTCAATTTGTACAAAGAGGGTTGCTCCTTATATACTAAATTTTGGCCTTCAGGCGAATTCTTCACATGTTGGTACATTCCCAAAACCTTTGTGTCATAAACAATAAATATCTGGCGTACACAGGAACCGTTGATAAAATCTGATACAAAACATCCACGAAGAGGGGTTCCCACTAGTTCATCACAATCCCTTGTCAATATTGTATTCAATAGCCGGACCGCCTCATCGTAAATTTCGTTACCTCCCCCTAATAAAGATTCAGAAAGAAAGGAACGGAGCCAGGTGTGGAAGATAGGAAAGCGGGATAAGAGATGTTTGTGGGTTGTAAATGGGCAAGGCTACCGGCTTCGGCCGCCTAATCATGATCGGGACAATGGACACGAGAACCAGTTCAGTTGGGCTGGCCTCGGGCAGAGGTGGCAGCCTTTGTCGAGTCATGTAGCTACAGTGTGATCTGGTTTAAGGTGCACGTGTCATGAAAGAGGTGAATCTCCGGCTAAGGCTACGTGTCCTTAATCGAAATGAAGTGATCAGAGGTTATTGCGTATGTGAGGGCAAGAAACACAAAATGGCTGCCATGATCTAAGATGGATGCCGTGGGTAGATCAGAAATGTGTTCATAACAGGAGTACTCTTGCTCGTATCGTAGCGAAAACACCAGGATATGCTAAATGGATCATTTGCGGTTCGCCGATTATGTATTTCCGACAATATTTAAAACACGGGTTCAAATTGTCACGGAACCTCACTACAATGGCTGCATATCATCAGATAAAGGGTCCTGCGTGTAAAAATTCCCTATCATGGATTTTCTTTGTATGCTATAAGTGTAACCTAGCTGAATATTTAGAACACTAGAGTAGTAATATCAAGCAGGGTGACAGCCCTCCCACTTATGTCGTTCCATATCAAAGCTGCCATATTCGACCATCAATAGTTGTAAACCAAGGTATTGTGCAAACAGGCACTTTTTTAATGCACACCTTTATGCACCTGATTCTAAACAGAATATTATGTGGCCTAGCATAAACCAATATTGCTATTCTATATCAAATATATATATATATATATATTCACTGAAAAAACCATAGGTTATAGACCATATATAGTTAGGGATTAGCATTTACAAAACCTTATTTTACTCGCACAAAACCATTGAAATTCGCATATATAGTTAGTTGCACTAACTATATATCGCGCACCTGCAATCCACTGCTGATGATGTCACATATTACATTATTCATGACATAGTCAGTGACATCACCGATGACATCACTGATGACATCTCAAAGATGGTATATTCCATGGAAACGGCGGCCATCTTGTAGTGTAGTATTAAAAGTATTGTACCTTAGTTTAAAAGGCTCAGATAAAGTGCTCTAGTGCAAATTAAAATGGTTGACTACAACAAACATTACATTATTCTTATGCACACAGTAATCATGTATCCAATTATCTGTTCATATATGTACATTCCAAAATAGGATCCATTTGGGTTCACAAGGCTAGTTATGTAGGGGTGTATCCCCTAATCACAAAAGGGATATAACTATTTCAAGATTTTGCATTGATTATTTTGTCTCTTTGTAAGGCCCTGTATGGGCTTGAATCCAAAGTGTGTATGATACAGATATTTACATATTCGCAAGGCATTATCCAGGGATCCTGCAAGTATAGGGAAATACATTTTTCTTAAATATTTACATATTTACAAGACAATGTCCAGGAAGCATACAGGTATAGAGAAATACCTTTTTCTGAAACAGTATATACACCAAGAGTGATACCTCATCCTATTTCAAAGGTGAACCCACATTTCTGCATCATTATTAAGGCTCCACAGTGTCATCGTTTTGAGGTCCAAAATGTACCTTGACTTTGTGATGCGGAGTGCCTTTTCCCTGTCCCCACCACATTCTGATTTTGTTATTTGGTCAATGCAGTAATACCTGAGTAAATCCCTGTTGCTTTTGTGAAATTCAGCAAAATGTCGGGCTACCGGATAGGTCTTATCATTGTTCGCGATAGCTCTCATATGCTCCGGGATTCTCCGTTTAATAGGTTTGATGGTACTGCCTATGTAGCGTTTGTTACATGGGCACTCCAGGCAATATACTGTAAATTCTGAATTACAATTTAGATGTTTCATGATCATTCCGTTAGGTTTATCTTCTCCTGTTCTTCCTGGGTATTCTTTTACTTTTTTACTATACTTGCAGGCTTTACAGCGCAAGCACGGGAAAAAGCCTGTGATCTTATTGGTAACTGAGGTTACTTTGGGGGGGGGGGGGTAAAAAAATAAATAAATATATATATATATATATATTAGCATTTAAAAACCTTGAAAATTCACTAAAAAAGCATAGGTTTCAGGTCATATATAGTTAGGAATTAGTATTTAAAAAACCATTGAAATTGCTCCTATATAGTTAGTTATACCATCTATATTTCGGGCACCCGCAATCCACTGCTGATGATGTCACATATTACATCATTCATGACATGGTCAGTGACATCACTGATGACATCACTGATGACATCAAAATGGTTTTTTAAATGCTAATACCTAACTATATATGACCTGAAACCTATGTTTTTTTTGTGAATTTGCAAGGTTTTTAAATGCTAATATCTAACTATGTAAGGCTTGAAACCTATGGTTTTTTCAGTGATTATATATATTTAATATAATATATATATATAATTTTTATTTTCAAGTTTTTTTTTTATATGATTACAGGGTCCGCGCACCGTAAACGCTCTGAGCTCTTACCCCGAAAATTTTTTTAAATTTCAAAAACATAATATCTACGTTTTTAACGTAGATTTTAAAGGTAGACAAAATCTGCTTTAATGTAGAAAATGTTTTTTTTAAACTTTTAACAACAGTATATTACTTTTGAAGTAGTAACAAATCTCGCGAGGGTACGTCGCACATGCACGCAACGTAAGAGCTCCGTCCCCGCACCGTAAAAGCTTCGAGCTCTTATCCCCGAAAGTTTTATGAACTTTAAATCGTTATATCTACGTATTTATTGCACAATGTAAAGGTACACATTATCTGGGATAATAAAGAACATGTTAATTTAAACTTTTAAAGACCATATATAACTTTATTTAAGCAATTATAAATCTTGCGAGGGTTCGTACTACGTAAACGCATCGTAAGATGACGTTAGCGCTCCGTAAATAGAGCGTAAACACACCGTAAGCTTACGTAAGCGCTCGGTAAACGCTCCGTAAGCTTACGTCCAACCATGTGACCTTAAAATAAAAGATTTAATTGGTTTATAATACTTCCTACTCCAAATGTTGAAAGTCCCCTCCCATGTTCATCATTCTTCTTTGGCTTTCAGAGAAGCAACACCTTTTTTCTACAGCTCCTAGCTACAGAAAAATACTTCCAAATGGCTGAACATCCAGAGTCTGACCATTCTTCTAATGAAGACTTTGTTGACGAGGACCCTCGCCCAAGTAAGAAGAAGGAGTCCATAGTCTGGAAGTTTTTCAGCTTTCCAGAACATCAGAAGAAAGTAAATGCACCACTGGTCACCTGCAAGATCTGTGACACAGTGTTATCTAGAGGGAATCCTAATAAGAAATATTCATTCGGAACCCACAGCATGGAACGCCATGTAAAAAATATACACCCCAACAATTGGAGTAGAGCTGTGGTGCAAAGATCTCAGGAGCAGGACTCTTCTCCTAGTTCATCTACAGCAAGAACCGGAGTACCACCAATGCCATGTTCAATGGTGGCGAACATTCAGCCAGAACTGAAAAATGTAATGATGCAATGCATACATTGCAATAAATTAGTAGCCTTCAGACAACAGTCCATTGAAGTAATTTTGCAGAAGAACAGGAACCACAGATGCAGCAAATAATTTTTTTCTTTCAATTTCATAGTTTGTTCCTGTTGAACAATTGTTTTGTGTAAAAAGTTCATTTTTCTACGTTTTTCCAGCAAAACAAAAAACCCCCAAAAAAACAGTTATTTTTAGAACTACCTCTACTGGTTAAAGAAAGAACTAAATTTGTATGTTTGTATGTAAAAGCTTGTCATAGTGAATGTCAAAGTGCAAAACTATAAGGATGTGGTACAGCATAAACCTATAAGGTGTTTACCTATAGTATACTGTATTACTTCCAAAGCACTGAAATGTAACATATCTATATAAATATGTTACAACTCTATGGGCCAGATGTACGTAATCTCGATTTACCTACTCATAAATACCGAGGGCCCGATGTAGGTAATCCCAGATTACCTCTTCTTAAATACCGAATCATACCGATTCGATATTTAAGAACTGGCAATGGGGATGTTGGTATTTTTACCGAATTAATTACCGATTCGGTAAAATTCGGTAATTACCGAATCTGTATTTGCCATTGATTCCTATGGGCCTTCAAGTCCATAGGAATCAATGGCAAATACCGATTTGGTAATTACCAAATCGGTAAATACAGAATCCTGCCAGGGGGAACAGGGTGTCACTTTGACACCCTGTAGCACCCCTGTTTTTGGCTTGTGTGGAATGTGCCAAATGGCACAGGTGTACATGCACAGATGTGCATGTACACAGGAATTCCTTATTTACCACCCAATTGTATTGGGTAGTAAATAACGAATTCTTAGACACCTCTAGCACTGTCAACAGTGCAACCTACATTAGAATTTACATATTTGATATTTTTACAGAGTCTGTATTTACCGATTCGGTAATTTTACCGATTCGGTAAATACAGAATCGGTAAAAATACCAAATCTGTAAATAAAGGCCTAGTACATAGGAAAAGGCATTTACCGGTCGGTAACGGCCAAATTCGTCCGTTACCGACCGGCAAATGCCTACCTACATCGGGCCCCAAATCATACCACTTCAATATTTAAGAGTAGATAAATGGGATGTAGGTAATTTCTCTTTTGAAATGACTGAATCTGTATAATTCAGTCATTTTACCGAATCGGTATTTACCGATTCGATAATTGCCATTGATTCTCATGGGCCTTGAGGCCAATAGGAATCAATGGCAATTACCGAATCAGTAAATACCGATTCGGTAAAATTACCGAATTGTCAAGGGGGACAGGTTGTCACTTTGACAGCCTGTTGCACCCCTGATTCTGACTTGTGTGACATGTCACACGCATACATAGTTTTAGAGCATGTATGTGTGCCACATGGCACAATTGTACATGCACAGATGTGCATGTACACAGGAATTCATTATTTACCCCCGAAAGTTTTATCGTTATATCTACATATTCATTGTACAATATAAAAGTACACATTATCTGAGATAATATAGAATATGTTTATTTTAATTCTTAAACAACATATATAACTTTATTTAAGCAACTTTTAAACAACATATATAACTTTATCTAGGCAAATTTTAAACAACATATATAACTTCATTTAAGCAATTACAAATCTTGCAAGGGTGCATACCAAACAGTTCTTTTTACAGCTACCTCTACTGGTTAAAAAAAGAACTAAATTTCTATGTTTGTATGTAAAAGTTTGTCATACTGAATGTCAAAGTGCAATACTATAAGGATGTGGTACAGCATAAACCTATAAGGTGTTTACCTATAGTATACTGTACTACTTCCAAAGTACTGAAATGTAACATATGTATATAAATATGTTACAACTCAATAGGCCAGATGTACGTAATCTCGATTTACCTACTCATAAATACCAAATCGTACCACTTCAATATTTAAGAGTAGGTAATTCGGATGTAGGTAATTTCTCTTTTAAAATTACCGAATCTGTATAATTCAGTCATTTTACCGATTCGGTATTTACCGATTTGGTAATTGACATTGATTCCTATAAGTCTTAAAGCCAATAGGAATCAATGACAATTACCGAATCGGTAAAATTACCGAATTGTCAAGGGAGACAGGTTGTCACTTTGACACCCTGTTGCACCCTTAATTCTGATTTGTGTGCCATGTCACCCAAATACATGGTTTTAGAGCATGTATGTGTGCCACATGGCATAAAAGTACATGCACAGATATGCATGTACACAGGAATTCATTATTTACCTCTGAAAGTTTTATGAACTTTAAATCGTTATATCTACGTATTCATTGAACAATATAAAGGAACACATTACCTGGGATAATAAAGCACATGTTTATTTTAAACTTTTAAACAACATATATAACTTTATTTAAACAAATATAAATCTCACAAGGGTGCTAAATCATTATATCTACATATTCCTTGTACAATAAAAAGGAACATATTAACTGGGATAATAAAGAACATGTTTATTTTAAACTTTTAAACAACATATATAACTTTATTTAAAAACATTTAAATCTCACGAGGGTGCCTACCACGTAAGCACATCATAAGATGACGTAAGCGCTCCGTAAATAAAACGCAAACGCAAACGCAACATAAGCTTACATAAGCGCTCCGTAAATGCTCCGTAACCTCTCTGTAAGCTTACGTCCAACCATGTGACCTTAAAACAAAAGATTTAATTGGTTTATAATACTTCCTACTCCAATTGTTGAAAGACCCCTCCCATTTTCATCATTCTGCTTTGGCTTTCAGAGAAGCAACGCCTTTTTTCTACAGCTCCTAGCTACAGAAAATACTTCCAAATAGCTGAATATCCAGAGTCTGACCATTCTTCTAATGAAGACTTTGTTGAAGAGGTCCCTCGCCCAAGTAAGAAGAAGGAGTCCATAGTCTGGAAGTTTTCAGCTTTCCAGAACATCAGAAGAAAGTAAATGCACCACTGGTCACCTGCAAGATCTGTGACACAGTGCTATCTAGAGGAAATCCTAATAAGAAATATTCATTCGGAATCCACAGCATGGAACGCCATGTAAAAAATATACACTCCAACAATTGGAGTAGAGCTATGGTGCAAAGATCTCAGGAGCAGAACTCTACTCCTAGTACATCTACAGCAAGAACAGGAGTACCACCAATGCCATGTTCAATGGTGGCAAACATTCAGCCAGAACTGAAAAATGTAATGCTGCAATGCATACATTGCAATAAATTAATAGCCTTTGGACAACAGTCCATTGTAATTTTGCAGAAGAACAGGAACCCCAGATGCAACAAGTGTTTTGTGTAAAAAGTTCATTCTTCTACTTCATCTTCAGAAGAGTTTGTTCCTGAAACCCCTAGAACATAGAGAGAGTCCATAGTACGGAAATTAAAAAAAAAAATAGAGAAAAAAGTAAATGCGCCTTTTGTCACATGTAAAATCTGTCACACAGTACTTTCAAGAGGGAATCCACAGAAACAGTACAGCTTTGGAACTTATAGCATGGAATGCCATGGCCGGAATATACATCCAAACAATTGGAGTAAAGTTGTAATAAAAAGATCATCAGAGGAGCAGGGCTCTGCTCCCTGCACTTCTTCTGAAGCCACAGCACCACCAATGCAAGCATGAATGGTTGCAAATATCCAATTTGAACTTAAGAATTTGATGATGAAATGCATTTGTTGCCAGAAACTAATAACCTTTGCCCAAGAGTCCATTCAAGTTGTCCTGCAAAAAAACAGGAAGCACAGGTGCATTACCAGGAGCATTTTTTCTTTTCTCTGAAGATTGTCTTCTGGATGAATCTTCTAATTCAGTCCTCTTGATTGATAAAGCTTGCGTATAAACTCTTTGTTTGCGATTCTTGGTAGGAATAATCTATTATGACTTTGTAGATATTTATAATCTGTTGAAAAGAAAAATATGACATATTTTAGACCACTACTAACATAGCACATAGCAATTACATTAACTAAACAATATGAACACTAGTTCACATCTCTCTTTGTGTGTCTCATATCACTCTCTGCCTGCACCATCTCCCTTTTTGCATGCCTCATCTCACTCTCTCCTTCCACCATCTCTCTGTTTGTATGTGTGTGTCATCTCAATCTCTGCCTACACCATCTGTCTGTTTGTGTGTGTGTATCATCTCACTCTCTGTGTCTAAAACGATTTACCATTCTAAATGCTTTTTGGTTGAAATGTCTGGCTTCAAGTTTTTTGACAAGGAACACACTGAGTGTGTATGTGAATTAAGGCATTATATTTTCATATTTTTCCATAATGTTAGCTGTGTGTGCTCACAGTTTGTATCTTTTAGCTTACAGGGTACACTACTTTTTAAAGTGTTTCTCATGCTTGGATTCAATGCTGGTACAGAGATAATGCTAATAGTTAAATTTGGCTTGTAAATATGCTTCTTTTTTACAAGCTCCTTGCGCAACCTTTAACATGGGTGCAAGCAGTGAATATATGGAGAGGGAAAAGAATAGCAGATAGAAAACAATATGAAATGGTGTGGGAGATGCATAAAGGATTTCACTAAAGGCATCAATTGAGATGGAATATAAGATAAAGAGGGGCATATTTACAAACCCCTTGCACAATGTTTAACATGGGTACAAGCAGTAAATGCATGCAGAGTGATAGAATTGGCACACAGACAATAATATGAAATTCTGTGAGAGATGCGTAAAGGATTTTACTGATGGCATAAATTGAGATACAAAATACAAAAAAGAAAGGCATATTTACAAGCCCCTTGCGCAATGTTTGACATGGGTACAAGCAGAAAATGCATGCAGAGTAATAAAATTGGCACACAGACAAGAATATGAAATGCCTTGAGAGATGCGTAAAGGATTTTACTAATGGCATAAATTGAGATAGAATATACAAAAAGGAGAGGCATATTTACAAGCCCCTTGCGCAATGTTTGACATGGGTGCAACCAGAAAATGCATGCAGAGTAATAAAATTGGCACACAGACAAGAATATGAAATGCCTTGAGAGATGCGTAAAGGATTTTACTAATGGCATAAATTTAGATAGAATTTACAAAAAAGAGAAGCATATTTACAAGCCCCTTGCGCAATGTTTCACATGGGTGCAAGCAGAAAATGCATGCAGAGTAATGAAATTGGCACACAGACAAGAATATGAAATGCCTTGAGAGATGGGTAAAGGATTTTACTAATGGCATATATTGAGATAGAATATACAAAAAAGAGAGGCATATTTACAAGCCCCTTGCGCAATGTTTAACATTAATGCTGGTATAGAGATAGTGTAATGGTTTCATTAGCATATACATAACATAATACACAATCCAAATTAAAACAATACCCTATTAGCTAAGAGATGCAAACTGTCAGAAAATACAGTTAACATTGTGGAAAAAGGTGAAAATATAATTCCTTAATTCACACAGACACTCACTGTGATCCTTGTCAAAAATCTTTAAGCCACACATTTTATGAAAAAACATTTAGCATGGTAAATCATTTTACACACAGAGCACAACCCATTTAAATGAGCACTACACTACAATGCAGAAACCTGACTCATTTTCAAAATACAGCAGTAATGAAGCCCAATATGCTTGTTATGCTTCCCAATACTGCAAACAGCACTCTCTCTATATTACTCACCTTTAAAATCGCTTTTGAAAATGTAGAACAGTGTGAAACACACACCAGATTTTCTTAAGCAGAATCCCTGAACTGCAGCTCAGACACTGGAAACAGAAATGGCACAGTTTCTCACTCATTCTTCTCACTTATTTCTGCTCATAACCAATGAAATGTCTACCCACCCTATTTCAAAACTAAACTAACATTTCAATTGGTTCTACACTTCCACACTTTCAAACTCACATAATATTCACCCACCCCCCTACTGCTCATTCAACCAGTTACCATGGTAATTCCCACCTAAGGAAGAACAGAGTTTAAAAGTTCATCATACTATGTTGCAAATGAATTCAGCAAGGTTGTTAGAGCTTTCAATATAACAGCTAATCATGTGCAATGTTCCTTTCAATGACCTTTTCTGAACCATTAGAATTGCTTCTTTTAAAAACAAATCTATGCACCCTAATATGCTCTTTTGCATTTTCAGAAAGCACCAATCATTTCTTAAGCTTCAAGTGCAGTGAATGCCCTCCACTTTTTTTTCTAAACTACAAGCTTTCCAACTGCCATTTCATTTACAGCCCTCATCTGAGTACAACCAGATCTGCCTTGAACATGCTTTCAGTATGGTTTGTAGGACACAGCTTTGTATTCTGGTCTAAAAGGTATGCAACAAACAGAGGAATTTTAAACCTTGATTTACCAAATGTGGATATTTTATGGATTGGCCAGAGAGGATTGAGATGTCACCAATTGATACCATTGGTGAAATCCTTCATGCATCTCCCACACCCTGACCTCATAATTGTGCACTGTGGTGGAAATGACGTATGCACTTTGACTGGGGTTGGTCTGGAAATGCTATTGAAGGACATCTTTGGACAATTGATGTCACTTTTTCCTCAAACTGCCTTTGTCTATTCCAATATATACCAAAGGCAAAAATGGAATTGGTCCAATCAATCTTGTCCGCAGATTGAGAAAGCAAGGAAACATGTAAATAAATCTGTTTCTGCATACATGAGAGACTATGGAATGGGTTGTATATACCACAACAACTTGCGTTACAACATGCAAGGCATCTATAGGACAGATGGTGTACATTTCACTGATAAAGGGAGCAGAGTCTATCTCTGTAACATCAGACTCTGCATTGGTACTTACTTGTAGGTACCAAAAAAACACAATGAACACAACAGCTCTTTTTAGAGCCAACTAACATGTAAACACTCAAATATGATTTTTAACTTGATGTTTTTTATTAATTTTTACCGAGGTCCGCGCACCGAGCACTCACTGAGCACTCCCCGTGCGCGGACATATCGTGTTTTCTGTTATTTTTTTTTAAATAAACATTATTTTTAACCTTAGGAGTCCTCGAAGGACCCCCTGAGAAGGCCTAAGGGGTGAGGGACACTCTACCCTACCCCCTTCCCACGTTTTAAAGTTATATTATTCACTCTCTTCTGAAACCACAAAATGGCAGCGATAGGGTTCGCACACAGTGGATTTACCGAGCACTCACGGTGCGCTGACCTAATGGAATTTTTAAAAAAACAAAAAAAACTAAATGGAAATGGACACCGTCTCCTCTGTAGATACCTTGTATGTTGTAATGCAAGTTATTGTGGTATATTGAATCCATACTGTAGTCTTTCATGAAAGCAGAAACAGATTTGTTCACATTATTCCTTCCTTTCTCAATGTGTGCTCAGAATAGGCATAGGAGGTCATGAGTTCCTACTCTGGTGAAACACACTTGCTATTCTATATACTTACTTATGTTGTAAACTAGTGAATCAGAGACAGTCAGTGAAAGAAAGGATGCAGGACATGAAGAACACAAAATTGTATCACTTTGCTACTACCTCATAAATTACATTTAAATAAGCATAATTTTCAAAACAAATGTTTCATTAATAAATTAAAATTTATTTATCAGAATTTTCAAAATCAAAAAGAACTTGTAGCATTTCTTCATCAGGAATTTCATCCGTCAAAGTGTCTGAAAATGATTTGTCAAACTCAACAATGTCTACACACTCCATTAATTCCATGTCTAGTGTTTCATCCAAAAAATCTGCCATGGTATCTCCTTCATGTTCTTCATGATTTGTTTCATCTATAGGATCAATATCCACCACAGAATAAGTTGCCTCAATAAACGTTGCTGATATTTCAAAGAAGACGTTGGTAGGCTCCTCATTTTCAGTCATCATTTTATGTTAGTGTACTATTAAAAGAAAGAGAAACAGGGCTTAGGAAGAGTGAGATAGGGCAGAGAAAAACTATTAAATTCTATTAGAAGAGTCACTACTGTGTAAATCTCTCACCAGAAATTGAACACCAAAATTTCCTCACAAAACTACCTCAGACACTATAGTCACAAAATGTCCGTGTTTCCCTGGACAGTGTATAGTATCAAGCAAGAATTAGAAATATAAAGCACTGCATCTGATGTTGCCCTACTCAATCCATAAGTATAACATACAAACATTAACTAACAGAAAACATTTTTCCTATTATCTTAAAGTAAACAACAGAGTTCTCATTACAAATTAACAACTCACCTTCTAGAAAACTGTTGAACAGTAAATTCTGTCTCAATCTCACACTCAGAAGTATACCAGAAACACTAAAATCTCAAAATGGCTGTGTAACTTAAAGTGAACAACAGAGTTCTTACAAATTAACAACTCACCTTCTAGAAAACTGTTGAACAGTAAAGGCTGTCTCAATCTCACACCTCAGAAGTATACCTCAAAAACTAATATCTCAAAATGGCTGTGTTTCCCTCTCATTTCTCATAAATATTCAGATACCCAGCCAATCAAATTTTATCACACACAAAATCAAAACCAAAGTAACATTTTAATTGGTTCAAATTATAAACACTTTCAAAATCTTCAACCTACCCCCAATGTTCTCTACCAATTACCAAACTAACTCTCCACAAAACACCTACCTAAACCCAAAGGTGAAAGAGTAATCACTAAATGTTGCACTCAACCAACATCTAAACACTGAAACTTGTTATTTTAATGTATTTCTTTTTTGTCTTTTTGAGCTGAAGTCTGCGCACGGTGCACGGACCCCGCGATTTAAAAACAAAATGTGTTATTTTTTAAACCTTTGGGGTCCTTTACAGACACCATGACAAAAACTAGGGGGCTCAGGAATCTCTACCCTGCCTCCTTGTCAACTATTACACTTCTGTTTGCAACCACTATCATCTGCCACAAAAACAAGGTGGCGGGCAACACTTCCTCATTTCGACTGACTGGAATGTTGACAGACGTCCAACAGCCAATCAGAATTCCACGCGTGCACGCTAAGGTCCGCGCATGTGCAAGGACAGTGCAAGGACGGTGCAAGCCTGTGCGCGCACCGTGTCCCACCCATAGATATATAATTTGGGAAAATTCAATTTTCTCAACAACTACTGGTGCGATTTTCACCAAATAGGCACTTCTGCATACCAGTCCCTACCATTTTGCCAAGTTTGGTGTAATTCCATTCAGCCGTTCGGGCTGTAGACGTGTCTAAAGGTCCTATGGAAAATTGCATTGGGCTACAATTCACATTCAATTTTTTCAAAAACTACTGGAGGGATTTACACCAAACATACAAAAGGCACTGCTGCATACCAGTCCCTACCATTTTGCCAAATCTTGTGCAATTCCGTTCAGCCGTTCGAGCTGTAGCCTTGTCAGAATGTCCCTATGGAAATTAACACGGGGAAAACACGTTTTGGGACGCCCCTTTTTTCTCGGCCCCCGCTTGACGAATCCCCCCAAAACTTTCAGGAAAGGAGCAAATTTAAGGAAAATTACAGGCAGATCCCTCAATCAGCGCCAAAGTTATTCCCAATGGAATGTTCGGAATTTCCTATGGTAACTAGGTCCTAACTATATATACCTACTGGCTATCGCCAGTAGGTAATATATATATACCTACTGGCTATCGCCAGTAGGTAATATATATATATATATATATATATATATATATATATATATATATATATATATATATATATATATATATATATATATATATATATATATATATATATATGTATATATATACATATATATATATATATACATATATATATATATATATACATATATATATATATATATATATATATATATATATATATATATATATATATATATATATATATATATATATATATATATATATATATATTTTGCAGCTCCAACAACACCAGCCTGCAACACTCGCAAGCAGGTGCCCACTTGACAGGGGTGTACCCGTCACACACACTCAGCTCCAATCGTCCATCAGGATTGCGCCTGTACAGATGAGCTGCACTCACTGGGATGGTTTTTCCAAAAGTTTTATTTAAAAACCTCTAGCACATATATATATATATCTCAAGGGTGATGATCATATTAATGCCTGAGGCTCATTTTGATCTGAAACTCGTTTATACAGTATCACTGTAGCATAGGAAGCACGCCAGTCAATTATGAAGCCATACTTAGGAACAAAACTATCTACCTAGAGAATTATCTACTTATTTTGTTCCACTCAATTTGATCATTCAACCCTATCAGGTCTGCTTTTTCAGAAAAAATCCAGCAGGCTTCTTTCGTTGCCAGTACCTTGTCAAGACTGTTTGTCTCACCCACTACTCTTTCCAGCATGACCCATTTCAATGCTCTGTGGTGGTGTTTCTGTTCACGAAAATGTTGTACCAGACGTGTGGTGAGCGTTCCACTTTTGATGGTACTCAGATGATCCTGCACGTGTACTTTTATTTTATGTGAGGTCAGCCCAATATAGTGCAGCCCACATTGACACATCAATCTGTATATGACGTTTACAGAATTGCAGTTGCTAAAGTACCATATTTTTCCATTCAGCAACTGCACGCTATTACTTCTTTCACTCAAGTCACATACTGAGCACCCCCACAAGGGTAGTGCCCAGATGGAATAGAGGTATTTGTTGTGTGCTGCACAGGCGTGTGTACTAATTTGTCCTTCAAGTTCTGCACACGCTTGAATGCAAATCGGGGTGTTGACATCTTATACTCGGCTGTGGACAACAGTGACCAATGTTTCCTTATGGCCTGTCAGATTTTAGAAGAAAGAGGATCAAAGGTAAGGACAACCGGAAGGTAATTACTGGATTGTTTTACATTCCTTTCAAGGAGTGCCTCCTGAGGAGTATTGTGTGCCCTGTTGAGTGCTCTACTCACTATCCTTCTGGGATAAGCACGCTGTGTCAACTTATTGGCCAGATTTTCAGATTGCTGCAGATATTCAGTGGTGGTTGAGCAATTCCTCATATACTTTAAAAACTGCCCCACTGGGAGAATATGCTGCGGTGCTCTCGGATGGGACGATTGATAGTGCAGTAGCGAGTTCCTGTCCGTAGGTTTTTGATGTACACTGGTGCTTAGTTTATGATCCACTACTGTAATATCCGAGTCGAGATATACTGCATGTTGATTACTGATGGTTCAAGTGAACGTCAAACAATTGTCAAGGCCATTGAGCAAATCCAAGAACTCCAGGAGATGACTTTCGGAGCTGGACTATATGCATCAAACATTATCTATATACCTCTTCCAGAGGCAAATATTCCTCTGGAAGGGGTTTGACAGATGGTCAAGATGATGTTCCTCAAACTGGCCCACATAAATGCAGGCAAGACTGGGTGCAAATGTAGCGCCCATTGATGTACCGGACACTTGCAGGAACAGCTCATTCTTATAGCTGAAGTAATTACAAGTGAGAGCTAATTCGACGCACTGCAGTACAAAAGACTGGTGGGTGTCATAAAACCACTCCTGTGCCACCGGGGCAAGCGCTGCTGCAACCAGCATGGCCTCCTGGGGTATATACTAGTACACAACGATTCAATACCAATTGTAACTAGAAACTGCACTGAAGGATCAAAATCAAAATCTTTAAGAATGTTCAACACATCAGTCGTGTCCTGTACATAGGAGGGTTGTCTAAGTACTGACTCTCTCAAGAAGAAGTCAGCAAATTGTGACAAAGGTTCCAGGACAGATGAATTTTCCAAAACTATTGGGCAACCTGGTGGTGGGCGTTGGGCTTTATGGTAGTAGAATCTGCCACCAGGGGCACACCTGATATCTCAGGCAATGCATTCTGGACTGGAGGATCATTTATCTGATTCGGATCTGTGGCGTCGCTTCGATTTGGTCCTGCGAGATCTGTTCCGTTGGGAGCTCTGGGAGGAGTCCAATTCTCGACGGCGGAGGTGTATATGGTTTGAGGTGAGAGTATTCATCGCTCCATGCGAAGACTACTTCCAGTGTGTCAAAGAAGAATGACTTGAATAGGACTCACATCCTAGCAGAGTATATAAGTATATACTGCAAATTATGGTCATGCAACCTGCGCTTCGCTGCCACAAAGGACTGGTGTTGTTATTGCACCAGGCATGGGTAATCAAGAAAAATCATTATGGGCCTTGAGTCATATTGGAACTTCTCCTTATGTGTTCTGGCGAACTGCAGGCTAGCATCCCGATTGGCATAGTTCAACAATTTTGCAATCACTGGTCTAGGGTTCTCGCCCGGGGGTGATTTATTAGTCAGTGCCCGGTGGGCCCGCTCAACGACAAAGCATGTGGATAACAGTTCTGACAGCATAAGATCTGTGAGCCATTGGGTAATAAATTGGGTCATGGAGGATCCTTCACACCCCTCTGGCACGCTGACGAAGTGCAGGTTATTGTGCCATGAGCTGCTTTCTGCATCTTCTACCCCTGTGGCTAGTTCG
Source organism: Lissotriton vulgaris (assembly GCF_964263255.1). Classification (NCBI taxonomy): domain Eukaryota; kingdom Metazoa; phylum Chordata; class Amphibia; order Caudata; family Salamandridae; genus Lissotriton; species Lissotriton vulgaris. Next base: position 1,106,186,295 of record NC_141693.1, read on the forward strand.
TGCAAGACCACAGTCAGTTTATTGACCTTTTTCTGGAGGGCAGTCACCATATCTTCCACTGTTGAGACCCGTGCCTCTGCTTCCGTGATGCAGTCAGCGGTCTGTCTAAGATCCTGGCGCGAGACCCCACTGCACTAATTTTGGCATCTAGCTTATCCTTGGCATTGCTGATTTCTGCCAGGGTGTCCGCGTTGTCTGGCGATGTGCCCCCCCATCACTTACGGTGGCACCCCCGGCAGGAGTAGTGTAGTGATCCAGGGTGTCCTATTTGGGGCTAGATCCGCTGGGCTTGTCTCTGCCCATAGTGGTTTATACAAAGGAGTAGGAGCATAGGTATTTTGAGGGAGGAGGCGCCAAAGTTGTGTCCTCACTGTCACCTGGGGGTATAATTCCAACCAGAAAGAGCTGTCAAGCCCACAGCAAGGGAGTACCATCAGTGGGCCATCACGGATTCAGGTGTATCCTGGGCCACAAGCCTCACCAAGCCTAGCCCAGTCGCTTCTGCAGTCCTTGACCACCCGCCAAGGAGGTCCCGTAAGGGATCCAAACTCGCCGGACGGTCCGCCAACAGCTCTCCCTACAGGATGTCTTGCCTCTGGTCTCTAGTGGCGCCGCAGAGGCCCCTGGGGCCCCTGGGGGCCACATATATGTCTCCACCCCAAAGTGCTTCAAAAGTTAGAGGGGGGAAGGGGAGCCTTTGTATATCGAGCTGTATAATGCCTGTGTCTCCTCATCCCTCTGCCCACCCACATACCCTCTGTGGTGGAGGCAATTCTGTCCTCGGTTCCGGTCTGTTGACCCCTTCAGAGTGGTGTATCGGGGGAAGCGTGATGGATGTGATGAGGGTCTGGGCTCCTGTGCCTGCCGGTGTGCCTGTTGAGGCCGTGAACTATGGAGCCTGGGATACGTATGGAGTTGTCTGCTGGCAGTACTCATGGACGCAGAGGCCACTGGGCCTTACAGGAGGCCAAGCTCTACACTAGATAGGTACCCAGAGGCCTCACAGGGCAAGCAGCAGCACTCCAGAGGGAGGGGCAGCATGATGATCATGGAAAGGGTTATGGCACCCCTGCCTAAGTACACGTCAGTCGTGGCTGTAAAGTATGGGGTTCATCCCGGCCGGGAATGTGGATGAGGTTACCTACAGGCAGTACTCCTGGTCCCAGGAGCCATTGGGTCTTACATGCAACCAGGCCCCGCACCAGCTCAACGTCCTAAGGCCTCAGAAGGCAAGCGGTGGCACCCGGGGGGGAGGGGTGGCCTCTGTTGCAAACGGGCCCACCTTGGTCCCTGAATATTGGGCAGGGAATCGCCAGGGTCCCGGGGCATCCCCACACCCATCGGTCCGCTCACCTCAGGGGCCGCGACCAGGCCCCTGGCTCCTCTGCCGCACTGCACAAGGCGAGTCTGGGTCCTCAGTGGAAGACGCATGTCCAGGCCTCCGTTCGCACCTCCTCCACCGCGCTCAAGTGGCATGGAGCGCGCTTCTCGATTCCGCGCCGCCAAATTTCCAGGAATCCTCGCACCTCACACTGCCGGGGGTAGGATAATTACGAAATCGGCATCGCTGGGAAGGATAGAAGATGGATAATTGTTGGATTACGGCGTGGACACTCGAGCCTGATCAGGCTGCGTCCACCATGCTGGCTTTCCAAGCCACCGCATCCAAATTATTGCTTGTAGTGAAACATTTTCCTTATCGGTAAATACTGAATTGGCAGTCTGTTAATTATTTATTTGGTTAGTTCTTATTTTTAATATTTAAGTGTATTTTATTCATTTAAATGTGTACATTGAATTGTCTATAACTTATTTATTAATTTGTAATTTAGTAGTGGGTTGTTGAATTTGTAGGTAATTAAGGTGTGATCTTATTGAAAATAGTAAATATTTTTTATATTTGTGATACTTTTATAGGTTAACCAAAAAGGAGCTGATAAATGTAATTATCTAGTTATTTGTTATGTCGATTCATAGTATTTGAATTAATTGGTAGACCATTGAGAGTGTATTTAGCAAACTTTGAAAATCCATTTTATATGCATTATTGTTTAAATTTTCTAATTCCATTGGTTTACTATTTCATTTTATTAATGTTTTACTTACCATTTATTTTCCTTTTGTTTTGGGTTTTGGGGAGGGAAGTGAATTTACTCTAAAAGTGTTTTTTTGGTTTTATATTTTTTCTAGTTGTATGAAATATTATTTTCTATGGCATTTTATTTACATTATCATGCTAAAATAATAGTTTTTCACGTTTTGTATATTGTGTTGTGTATATATTGTGCGGTATTGAATTTTTTTTTTAATGATTACGGATTGGATTGGTAAATCTAACTCTCCCAAAGTCAAAGACTTTCCCTACTGTTGCTTAGACCAGAGTTGCAATAGTATATCTAACCCCTCTAAAGTCCAGCACTTTCCCAATAGTAAATCTGACTTGTTTGAAGTCCAACATTTTTCATAGTGTTTTTAAATTTTATTTTTTCATCATTATATTCTTTAATATTATATTATTTACGAAACAAATTGCAATTTTTATTGAAATCATATTTTTGTTTTCTTTATATTTTAATTTAGTGTGATATATGTTTTGATAATGTAAATATTTTTATGTAAAACATTTTTAAATATTGTTTTTATATTTTTAAATGTGGGTAGGGCAAGTAAATCTTTATTCCATATATACTATCATAAACTTAAAAGATAAAAACATAAGATCCACATGAATTCAAACAAAAACATTAAAAAATACATTCCATAATACGCTCAGATTGCAAATTCTATAAACGTTAGATATACATTTAGGGGAGGAGATGCGGTTTTCGTCCAGTTTTGTTACAAGGTAAGCACTCTCTGCCCTCAGCTAGATTTCATTCTCAGAGCAGGACTCAGACCTCTGTCCGTCTTACTCATTACATCCCGTCTTTATCTTTTTTCTGGTCCTAACAGGCTTGTATGTCTTAAATACCTTGTCTCCCTTGGAAAAAAGTGTACCCTTAATGCCATCATTTCTATGGTCCATCGAATCTGGCCGAGTTGACAATACATTATTTGATTCAATTTCCATAGGGATAAAAGTAGGTCAGCCTCTATGTATCTAGCTTTTCTTACTTTTCTGGTATATCTCTTATCATCTATCTGCTTATTCGTTTTATATTACCTTTGTGTCCTTCTCAGCATTATTAGAATTCAGCTGGAAATCGATTACTTTCCTTCTTACCTTCGTCTCCTCCCATGACCCAGATACCAACATTGGGTGTTATATGCATCTTGTGACTGCGGCTTACCACTGTTACTTGATACCCACTGGATACCCTTTCCGCAGTAGGTATTTTTGTACATCTAATTTTATACTCTGACAATACTCTTTACTTTCTGCCAAATAAAGGCATTAATAGCTTGCATTATGGTCTCTTTTGAATAGGGCTACAGCCTGATCTATACGGTGTGCATGTTACTCACCAGATAGAGATGGGTGTCACTCTTTGGTCCTTTTCTTTTGCTGATGGCTTGCGTCACATCCCACTTGTTCTGGGTGCTGACTCCTCCTCTTTTCATCATAGTTGCAATGAATATATCTAATTATTGTTGTTTGTTTTCAGACTAGGGATTGTGAAGATTGTGAGCCCTTCCCCTTTTTTAGTGCTCAGTTATATATGATCCTAAGTAATATGGATGGCCTCTTGCTACAGGAGTTATTTGCACAGACAGCGCCGTGATGAAGGTCGCTATCATTCACGGCCAACTACTGAAACGCTCGTCTGCATTTTTCTGTCAGTTTGTGTTAACATGCTATAATGCATTTATTTATTTATTTTATTTTTTTGTGACATTTATAAAGGTCACTGTTACCAGATGGTGTCCTGGCGCTGGCAACATCTACACAATTGAGTAGTTATTCCTTTGTATTGTGATTTGTCTCATTGTTTGTAATGTAAATATTGTTTTGTCCATTGCTTTACATTGTTTTTCTGATTATTGTGGTTGTTGTTATTAGTGCTTTGTGATTTACTATGTGTGTTTTTCCTTTGTTTGTGCAGTAATATATTTCTAACATGTATTGATCAACCGTACTTGTGGGTGCTCACAACTACATTACTGTATGTACCATGGTTTATATACAAAAAATTATTTATATTCAGTTCTTTTATAGAAAAAGGAAATTTATAAAAAATATATATATTTTTGTATGAGATGAATGAATTTGTAAAAAATACTAGTCTGATTGCTGACTCTTTGTATAATGTTGATGTACTGCATATGCTAGTTACAGGGTTTTGGAGAAGTTCTTGTTTTCTTTACCATGTTTAGTTTCCCTGCTTACTTCTCCAAACTAATTCACCTATTCAGGGACCCTCGTGTGTACTCGAAATTCTCTGCAGATGCAAATTGGAACTTTATTCCTCAGTTACGTGTTTCGGCAAAGAATTGCCTTGATCACATTATGAGTCAACAAATGTTCGTGCATATGTAAACAAAAACATGGACATGAGACTTTTTCATATACCAGTGGCCATGGTAGTGTTACAATGGTGGCCAATTGGAGTGCAGGCAGAAATATGTAGGTAGTACGACCCATATGGTCAAGAAGAGGGTCTTCGAACATCTTCGAGCTATTACTAACAAGGATGCACACTACCCCATTGCCAGATTAATCAATATATATTTTTCTATAATGGGTGTAGTCACAAACCTATGGTTCATTGTCTTCTTATCTTGTTCTCTTCACATGAGGGAAGGAAGGGATCCACCGCACAGGACGGACACTTCACGGGTTCCCTACCCCTTCCTTCCCGCGCTCAGCTTTGCACTATGGACAAGATAAGAAACTGTTTCATTCACTTAGGATTTATTACAAATATATTTCAAGTGTTTTTTCACATAAAATGTTTATCATGGTGCATGTGGAATGTCTTATGATTAGCCATTTGTCGAATGAAATAGTTGCTAGCCATTGATCAAATATATCGACTAGGCCATGGTGTTGTAAATATGTTTAAAATCTAGTCATGCCCAATACCAATATACATATAAGAGTACTAATGCCTGAGGTAATTATTTGTGAGGGTCATTACTCCCAAATCAATTCTTTAAACATACTGTGACAATTGCCACTTGGCGAATGAATGCATAAACATGTATCAATGTGGATATGTCTTTATACAGGTAATCTTTTTCTCTAATCATGGTGCTATTTTGATGTTTATTGCCAATACCCAGTTGATAATATAGAAAAAAATGGGCAATTTTTCATATTTTACATACTATTAATTATTTTCACGCATTTTGATTTTGAAATTTTCGAATCTAATGTGAGATACTCTAATATGTACAACCTAATATGATTACGTGAACCCAACATATATCATTGGTACATGAAGTATATTCCTTAATCAAAGATAATATCTTTGTAAGTGATTTATGCACTCCAATATGGCTGCCACTGTAACACTACCATGGCCACTGGTATGTTAAAAAAGACCTATGTCCATTTTTCGTTTACATATGCACGAAAATTTGTTGACTCAGCGTGTGATCAAGGCAATTCTTTGCCAAAATGTGTAATTGAGGAATAAAGTTCCAAACTTGCATCTGCAGAGGACTTCAAGTGTGCGCTTTATTAAACATTCTAAGCAAAATTACGTCCAGCTGGGGTTCCGCTGGCACCGCGCACCCCTGGCGACGGGCTCTGTCTCAGGAGGAACCTTTTCCCTGCTTACTTCTCCAAACCTATTGCATAAATCAGGGACCCTCTTGTGTTCTTTTGGGGAAAGGAAACCAACCTATAAGTCAAATCATTGTAAGTTATGCGCACAACATTTTATTCCATAGTAGTTATAGTTAGGACCTTGTTTTTATTCAAAAAGTGTTTTTTCTTTTCTCAATAACTTTGGCGCCAGTTGAAAAATCTTCGTGAAATTTTCAAAACTGATGGCCAGCTCCAGTCATCTCCTATCTTGAAAGTTTCGGGGTGATTTGGCAAGTGAGGGCTAAGAAACAAGGGGGTCCCAAAACGTGTTTTCTCCATGTTAATTCTCATAGGAAAATTTAGACATGGCTACAGCTTGAACTGCTGAACGGAATTACACCACATTTGGCATAAACGTAGCCCTTGTTTCAGAAAGAACTATTGTTCTTAAATGATGTAAATCCGTTCAGTACTTGCTGAGAAAATAAAAAAGTAAAAGTTTCGATATTTAAAGGCACAGTGGATCTGCGGACCCTCCTGACCCCAAGTTTTATTTTAATTGGCTGTCAACACTCCAAACCAGAAAGTGTTAGCAGCCATCTTGTGGGCTCCTGCGCTTTGTTAATATTTAGCCCCGGGGTGGGCCAGGTCCTAGGGGCCCTAATCCCCCCCACACTGACCCGGGGACTGCCACCTCCCTAAAGCAAGAAATTGAGTTGAGGGGGATATGCAACCCCCCCCCCCGCAGTCCGGGGGACAGGCACCCCCCGGGGATTCTTTTTTAATCTATGGGGGGACTCCAAGGCCCCCCCAAGCCCCAGGGACCGCCACCCGGGGCTGTTTTTATATATTTGCGGGGGCACATGTCCCGCCCCATAGCCCTGGGGACCACCGCCTCCCTTTGCTTCTATTTTTTTTTTACAAAAAAATAACCTGTGTGGGGAGGGCTCGAGCCCCACCACATACCCTGAGGACCACACTTCCCGGGGGCACTAATTATTCAAATACGAGGGTCCTTTATGGACCCCCGAGCCCTGGGGACCACCACCTCCCTGGGGCTTCACACACGTTGGGAGGGGGGCTGCGCTGCCCCTCTTCTGAAGCCAGTGATGCCCCTGGAGACCGCCACCCCCCTGGGCGGTCGGGGTGCCCAGCCGATTTCAATCCTGACTGGCTGAATCAAAATCAGGAGGTCGAAATTGAAACCGATGATGTCGGTCAGCCTATATGTACAGACTCTCACACATATATATTTCTTTATATATTTTATTTACATTACTAATGAAAACTTTTTAGTGAAAATATTTTGTATCTTAATATTTAAAATAAATGACATATAATGGTCTACATATGCATATTTCGGTATACTTACTTTTTTATTGATATTCTGATGTCATGAAATAATTTTTCTTGACATTCTGTCATACAAGCACTCAAACATATCACATCAGTGTATGAAATAAAAGGCTTCTCCATTGCTACATGTGCAGCAGCACTAACTGAATGAAAACACAGATTCAAATAGCCTATAGCAAATCCTGTAATCACAGATAAGTAACTATTAAAATAAAACAATCTGCACTGCGAACACTAAATATGGTTGTGGTATGTACAAACCCTATTTTGCGAGTCAGTAACCTATTACCTACTCGCAAAACAGGGTTTGCGAGGTGTCATTAGAAAGGGGAGTGCAAAGGGCGCTCCTTTCTAGCATTGAGTCACACTGGTATGTATAACTGTTTTACGACTGCAAATGCAGTTGCAAAACAATCACAGTTACCACCTACTTCAAGTAGGAGGTAAGCTAGTCACAAACGGGAAGGGGTTCACAGGTGACCCCTTCCTCTTTGTTTTGGGTAAGTACATTTTTTTTTAAGAGCAGGCAATGATCCCACGGACCACTGCCTACTCTCATCAAATTAACAGCAACTGTTAGATTTGGGGGTCTCTAGTTGACACAGGTAGGTACTTGTGACAAATAGGGACCCTCGCCTCTAGTCAGGATAAGGGGATTACAATTCTAAAATAACCCCTGCTCACCCCCTTGGTAGCTTGGCACGAGCATACAGGCTTTATCTCAGAGGCGTTGTGTTAAGCATTTGTGACCACATACGGTAACCCAGTGACAACACTACAAATGGACACCACACAGGTTTTATATAAAAAAATAGTATACTTTATATAGAGTTGCCACAAGACCATAAACGACAAAAATACACAATACTGTTACTTTAAGGAAGTAGATTAAGCTTAGTTCAGTTCAGTTCTTAGATGCGACACTTTGCGCCAATGTACCTTAGGTTGCGGTGCGCTCCCACGACAAGCAATGTTGCAGCGATGGGAATGCGGCAAAGTTCAGATACAAAGAAATAAAGACGTGAAGATCTTCTAGATCCAGCACGCTTCTCTGGGGATGCAAGAAGTTCTCAGTTCGATGCGTGGACTGCAGCGGCGACACCCTTGTTCCGTGATGCAACGACAGCAGCTCCAGCTGCGACACTCTTCTCCCATGATGCATGAAGCTTCCGCTTGATGTGACAACTACAGCGGCGACATCCGCGATACGACGGCAGCAGCTCCGATGGTGGCGTTTTTCTCAGGGATATGAGGTGCTCTTCTTCGATGCGGTGCAGTGCGACAGTTCCAGCGGTGACACCCTCCTTCAGAGTTGCGAGGGCAGTCACAGCGACGTGACACGCTCCGACCTCGTTGCGAGATTCTTCTCATGATGCGGTGCAATGCGACAGCTACTGAGGCGACACCCTCCTTCGGAGTTGCGACGGCAGCAGCAGCGACAGCGACGCACTTCCTCTTTGTTGCGGCACGCTTCTCTCCGATGCGGTGCAGTGCGACATTTCCACCGGCAACACCCTCCTTCGGAGGTGCGACGGCAGGCACAGCGATGGTGACACGCTTCTTCTCGTTGAGTCGGGCTTCCAGCTCCTTGCGACACGCAGTTCCTCAGAAGGCTCAAAACAGCAGCAGGCACTTCAAAAAGAACTCTAGGGAGCTGGTGGTTGAAGTCTGTTGTCCCTGAGACTTCAGCAGGAGGCAAGCTCTTTTCCAAGCCCTTGGAGATCCTTCACAAGTTGAAAGCAAAGTACACAAAGTTCCTTTCTCCTTCCTTTGGCAGTCAGGCAACCACTGCAGGCAAATCCTGCAAGCAGCACTTCAGCTTGGGAAAAGTCTCTCCTCCGTTTCCTCAGGTTCCTCTCCTCCGTAAAGGTTTCTTCTTATAGTCCAGAAGTGATCTAATTTCATAAGATCAGGGTCCCAATATTTATACCCCAAAATCCTTTCTTCTCTGAGTGGAGAGGGGCCTTTGCCCAGTCCAAACCAGTTCTGAAGCACTCTGTTTTCCAGACTTCTCCTTTCTTTTCACAGTGCAGGGCAGACACATCCTACGCCCCACAGGTGGTTGAAACCAGCATTGTGGAAGGCAAGTACAGTCGTGGAGCACTTTGTTTACAGGACTCCTTCTCTTCTTTCAGTGTGCAGGGCGGAAACATCAGCCGCTTCCCAGGAGGTGGAGCCAGCATTGTGAAAGGCAGGCACATCCCTATTCAAGGTTCAGGTGCAACTCCTCCCTCCCATCTAGATGCAGATCTCTCTATTCACCACTGGGTGATTCATCCTGTCTCTTGGAATCCCCTAGTCCTGTCACTCACAAAACCAGACAAAGGAATACACAACCTAGCAGAGGCAGGCTTGAAAGGTTAGGCAAGCAAATACCTACTTCCTAAAAGTGGTTTTTGCAAACGCAGAATGTTAAAACCAACTTCACTAAAAGATGTATTTTATCATTCTGAGTTCTGGCATACTAAACTCGAATTTCTACCATGTTCTCTGAGACAGTTAGGATTATAAAATGTAATAACAGCCCATTCTGGCCTATGGAGAACAGGTAGCCTTGCAATATTGAAAAACGAAAAAATGGCTGTAATTCACTATTAGGACATGCCACACACATCAGGGCTTGTCCTACCTTATACTTACAATGCACCCTGCCCTTGGGCCTACCATAGGGGTGAATGATATGAAGAAAAGGGAAGGTTTAGGGACTGGCAAGTGGGTTCACTTGCCCAGTCAGCATGACAGTACCAGACTGCACACAGGCTCTGCAATGGCAGAGCATAGACACATTTTACAAGGCTGCTTCTGTGGGTGGCACAACCAGTGCTGCAAGCCCACCAGCAGCATGTGGATTTACACACCCTGGGCACACTCAGTGCACTAGACTAGGGTCTGACCAGTAAACCAAATAGCCAAACATGGAATCACTGATTAATACATCAATTTACAATAGGGAGCACTTGCACTGTGGCACTGAATAGCAGTGGCACAGTGCCCAAAGCATCTAATGCCAGCAAAAACACATGAGGCAACAGCAAAAATGGGAGACCCAAGCCAATGGTGACAGGCCTAACAGTAAGGTTTCATTTTTCTTTTTTGAATACATCCTGTTTTCCTTTAAGGAAAATGGGTTGCATTTACAATTAAAACTGCTTTATTTTAAAAGCAATCACAGACATGGTGGTCTGCTGACTCCAGCAGGCTACCATGCCTAAAATATTACGATCTGCCTCATGAATATTGTGAAGGCAGGTTGTTTGCGACCCCATTGGGAATTGCCAAATGTGTATGAGACACATTAATACAGTCCGTTTTGCGAGGCGCAAAAAATCACAATGTGTGACGCACAAAACGGGATGGCCGTAAATCTGGCCCCTCCTGTTTAAAAGCTTAATATGGATATTTGATAGTGTGTTTGTAACCTTGATTACACAGAATGAAATATCCCAAACTGTAAGTGATAATATTTTAGGCTGCCTATTATGTACACAATAAAAAGACTTGTGCTCTGTGGGACGTCTCGTGGTTTTGATGCGCGCCACATTTCGCCCAGGCATTGTAGACTCATGTAACCCTTTCTCTGGAAACCAATTGCTGTGAGGAGCTCAATGTTTTTCAGGATTTGATCAGCTAGCATAGGAAAAGAGTGACTGATTCAATTCCATTTCAATAATCTTCTAATTTAAGTGGGCATGTCGGATTAGTTGTCAGTGAAAGAGAGCCATCTTCCTTTTGTCCCTCAAGCACAGAATAATTGAAGCTCAGAGCCAGTAGGTAGGTACTTGTAGTAAGTCATGAACACAATTCCAGGAAGAAATGCCACAGTTATTAGATGCCCAATAAAAAGCCTTTCTATTTGCTTTCTCATTGAAAAGGCCATATTAGTTTGTATGCTTCTGAGCAAGGGACATTTTTATTCTCAAAATCCTGTCAGAAAAGTATATTTAGTGGTCAATTATTTATGAATGTTTTCTTTCCTCTGTAATTCTGCTATGCACTTAGGAAATAATACTTTTTAGTTCAAGATAATTGCAATTCCGTGGTAGAGAGAGCTGTCAAAGTCTTGCATACACTTACTTCTACATGTGCTGTAAACAATTACTTTATGAGGGTGTTTTAGAAAGGTCGGGTTAGTAATAGGGTGAAGCGAAAAAGAGTTTCGATAAATGGGGCTTGAAAACAGAAATTCTCATATTTGGCGATAGGAAGTTTTAACATTTAACACACCAAAAGAAAACAGAAGATCTCTTGAAGGGAGAGAAAATAAACACAACAACACATGCAATATACAATCTACCAGGAGCACATTAACTACATAGCACTGGAGCAATTTTGCATGAATTATTGCACTGGAACCATTGCGCTATGTAGTGAGAAACGGTGGGTGCAAAACAAATGTGATAACCTTGTACTCTATGGTCACTGCCTTAAATTGAATAGTAATAAAACTGAAGTGCTGGTAATAGTCAAAGCGCCCTCGATCTGGTTGTCAATATGGTGACCTCAGACACTGGAACCGACCCCCTCCCCTTGTGATCAGGTTAGGAATCTAGGGATGTGGCTGGACACCAAGCTGTCCTTTGAGAACCACACCAGGCGAGTGGCTGAAACATATTTTGGAGTTTTGCGGGGACTCCGTAAGACTTTAGATGTACTGCCACTTACAGCAAGGAAAACCATGGTCCACGCTCTGGTGACATCACGCTTGGATTATGGGAACGCACTTTACAAGGGTGGTAATACCAAATGCATACAGAGACTCCAACGCATTCAGAATGCAGCAGCGTGCCTCGTTTTGATGCTACCCAAGAGTGCCCCTTCCAACAAGGCCCTAGCTTCCCTTCACTGGCTTCCGGTAAGGGAGCGAATTTTGTTTAAGACTCTTAGGGCCTGATGTAGGTAATTCTAAATTACCACTTCTAAAATACCGAATCATACCGATTCGGTATTTAAGAAGTGGTAAATTAGAAGGGGGGGAATGTAGGTATTTCAGAATCGGTAAATACCAAATCGTTAAGATTCGGTATTTACCGATTCTGTAAATACCGAATCGGTAAAGCCCATTGATTCCTATGGGCATTGCCGCCCATAGGAATCAATGGTCATTACCGAATCGGTATTTACCGATTCGGTAAATACCGATTTTTGCAAGGGTGCAGGGGGTGTCACTTTGACACCCTCTAGCACCCTGAATTCATGCATGTGTGCCATGTGGCACACAGACGTGCCCTAAGGGCATGTCTGTGTGTCACATGGCACTGGTGTGCATGCACACATGTGCATGCATACCTATATTCACCACCCAGTAGGATTGGATGGTAAAATACCGAATCTGACTGGCCTGTGGGACTCAGAAGAGTCCCACCTACATGTGGAAGTTACCGAATCAGTAAAAATACCGATTCGGTATTTTACCGATTCGGTAAATTTACCGATTCTGTAAATTTACCGAATCGGTAAAATAGGCCCCCTACATCAGGAATGACCATTTACCGGTCGTTAACGGCCGAAATCGGCCGTTACTGGTCGGTAAATGGACACCTACATCGGGCCCTATGTGTCAGCCATCGTATTCTACAAAGAAAGGGGCCCACCTGCGTGCACTACTTACTAACCCCTTATTACCCGACCCGTCAACTGAGATTAAGCGGGATGGGGCAGGTTAGCATTCCATCTATCAGGAAAGCAAGGATGGGTGGCCGCTCCTTTCGTTTTATAGCAGCCAAGCATTGGAATAAAGTCCCCCTGGGGATTCGGTTGGAGGCTTCGGAGACAATCTTCCGAAAAAAGTTAAAGACCTGGCTCTTTTCCTCTTTGAGCATTCCTGTCTAACTGTTTTTTGTTCTCTGTGCTCTGTCCGGTGCATGTTCTTTTTTGCACAAAATCGCGGGGACACACTAGTTAGTGTAGCCATGTGCTTTATACATTTGTTTATTATTATTATTTAAGTGAACATACAGGATTGTCGTATGTTGGTGATTACAACACCGTTTTTATGATTTTATACCCATGAAATATTTTTTGTAGTTCTCAAAAATGACATAATTTTTGTGAATTATGGATATTATTTCAGAGGAGGTCTAGTCTCAAGCTGATTTCCTTCCCACCACTGAAGGCATCCAACCATATCACTGAACTTCAATACTGAACTTTATTTAATTAGTATGTTCTACGGTAAACAAAACATGAATATTCTAATTTAAAAAAGGTTGCTATTGTTAGCAGAATTTCTAGGGTACTGAGGATTGAGACTTGGTGCAGAAGCAGCAAACATATTCTTCTTCGAAGATAAGCACATTGGTTGACACCTTGAGCAAGGCAGACAGCCTTATCCGCTTTTGATGGAGTGTCATAACTTCTGTAAGAGGAGGGAGAGATAGTAGCTCCTTCTGTGCGGAACAGCATCTTCATTGTTCCATTAATGTGATTGGGTAAGAAGAGTAGCTACCTAATACTTTATAATGGCTCCTTTCGGTGCTAAAGCAGTTAGAGGCAGGATGGGAGGGGTTTGTAGGACAAATACAGTGTCATGCTGAATTACTGTTATCATGTTGCCATTTTTCCTTTTATTTATCCTGATAGCTAATGTTGATGCCATTATCTTGTTTGTGTTAATAGTTACTCCTATTCTTGGGGGTGTGGCTTGGATGCCGAGGAGGTAGGCAGCGTGACCCTGGAGCTCCGCGCCCGATCCCAGATATCATCCTGATTATCCACGCGAATTCCAACGAAAATCGAAAAATCTGTGGTCTAAAGGTGTCACGGAGGCAACGGCGTTCGGAGTGGGCGACATGTGGCTGCTTCTCGTCCTGAAAATCGACCTCTAGCAAGTGCCTCGGGTGAGATAGACATTAATCCAAGATGGCGCCCTGAGGCCTGGACGAGTGTCGTGGAGAGCGGAGGTGGCTTGTAGCCCGGTTCTCCAGTTGACCCAGTACTAGCGGTGGTTGCCGGACCGGAGGGCCTCTCTCGACCCTGTAAGCAAGTACGGGTGGCCTCTTCCTCGCTTTGGTGGCGAGTTGACGGGGACACGAGGACACTGGGAAAGTCTCCAGGGAGGTCCCCAAAAGGGCGGCAGCTTTGTGAAGGCGACTCCAACTCTCCACGCATAGACCAGGGCCTCGAGACCCCGTCATCGCGTTGGCTTCCGAGAATTGGATTGACCTCACGGGTGAGATCCATACAGTGCTCAGTGCCCTGCGGGTGTCTTAGATCCCCGGTCCCATTGTTCGGGGTCTTATCCAGTGGCGAGGTCCTGCACTGCGGACTACTACGAGGAGATTGATTGGGATTCCGGGGGCCAGTAACTGCTGTAGCCGGGATGGTAAAACCAAAAGGAAAAGGGGACGGAGCGGCTGACTCGGAAACGCTGGATGGAGCGGACCGCGACCACCCTGCTCTCCAACGCATGCAAGACCGCATACTGGAGGCCATCACGACCACAAAAGACGCCCTGCAGCAGGACATCGCCCAGGTAGCGACGGGCCTGGGTCTCCTGAAAGCGGACCATGATAAGCTTAAGGACAGAGACAAGAATATGGAGATATCCATACAAGAACTGACCCCGGATCACGCAGCGGTGAAGGCCCAGATGGCGGATGCCCTGGACAGGTTGAAGGTGCTGGAGAGGAGAGCCGAGGACGCGGAAAATAGGAGTAGGCGCAACAACGTACGCCTGGTGGGCCTTCCGGAAAAAATCGAGGGAGACGACATGGTGGGCTACCTCGACAATTGGCTACGCACTGAAGTAGCGCCAGAGGGGCTCTCTCCTTTCTTTTCCCTGGAACGGGCCCACAGAGTTCCGGCCCAGCCACCAGCCCCGGGCCTGCCGCCTCGCCCGGTGGTGATTAAGCTGCTTCACTACAAAGATCGAGACTGGCTACTGCAGAGGGCGAGGGAAGCAGGGCCCTTCCAAGTTGACCATAACAGGGTCACCCTGTTCCCGGACTACACTTTTGAGACCCAGAGACTCAGAGCCAGTTTCCTGTCGCTCAAGCGTGAGCTCCGTGGAGAGGGCATCAAATACTCCCTTCTCTTCCCAGCGAAGCTAAGGGTGGTGGTGGACGACAAGTTGCTTTTCTTTACCTCCTCGGCGGACGCTTGGGCTTGGTGGGACACGTACAAGGCTGGAACGGACGGGGCCAGAGCCAGGGTGGAGGAGGCTCAAAAGAAACAGCCGATTAGGAAATCCCAACGCATTCACAAGAATCGGTGAAGGACTGGGAAACCATCGGTGTCGCAGACTGAGGCAGAGAGGAAGGCTGCCCTACAGGCGGTGGTGGATCTCTCTGGTAGGGCGCGGAGCCAGTCCGGGAAGGGCACGGACTCGGAGGAGCAGGGTACGGGATCGGAGACGGAACTCTCAGAATTCGGGGGCGCCAAGGGTCCCGTCCTCACGCCTCAAACGTCTGGAGAGATCGTCGAGGCCTGAGACACTTGATTTGGGGAACGGCCTGATGGTAAGACACTGGGGCGCTGTGCCCGTGTGCGCAGCTTTTCGTTCTTTGGGACTTCGTGAGTTTTTCATGGGGGGATCATGGGGCGGGATATGCGGGACTGAACTGATTTAACGAACTCCTTCGGTAGAGGTTCGCGCCCTACTGGCCCTTAAGGTCATCACAGTGGAGACTGCGAATTATAGTGCCTTTCTTTGAGGGGGTTATTCAGTTGCAACAGTTTGGATGGGTTCTCTTCCAATTGTGGGGGGTCCTGTCCTGGGGGGGTGGGAACCGAGAGTAGTTGGGGAAGCTCAGGTTGGGATCGGAGGGATGTGGGGCTCATTTGTTTGGAGAGGGTGGGGGGGTCAGTATTGTGTTGGCATGAGCGCATGGTCGAAGGATGTTATTGTTATGTCTAGGGATGCAGGGGAGTATGGCTAATACAGGGGCTCTGAAATGTGTGACCTGGAATGTGCGGGGTCTCCATACCATAGTGCGTAGACACAAGGTCCATGCGTATCTGAAACGTAGGGGAGTGCATATAGCTTTTCTTCAAGAGATGCACCTCACCAAACAGGAGGGAGTAGCGCTGCAGAGAAGGTGGAGGGGGCAACTGTTTAATACAACATATTCTGCCTTTGCAAGGGGCGCCTTGATTTGGATACGGGCTGGGGTTCCCTTCCAGGTCACCAAAAAAGTAGTAGATCCAGAGGGTAGGTTTGCGGCTGTGGAGGGGAGACTTAGGGGCCGAATAGTGTCACTTTGCAGTGTGTATGCTCCGAATGTGGATTTGCCCGCTTTCCTGACAGCGCTTTCGGGCAAACTGGCGAGTTACTTGGCGGGGCCGATGGTCATGGGAGGGGGTTTCAACTCGGTGGTGGATACCGTATTAGATAGGTCTCATCCCCCATTGCACCCCTCACCGATACATAGGGTAGCGAAACGAAGATTAGACTGGCAAGAGACTTGGGACCTGGGAGATGCCTGGAGGACACTACACCCTACTACGAGAGATTACTCCTTCCACTCTAGTATACACGACCTTCATGTTAGGTTAGATGTGTTTTTGTGCTCTTCACCTGTGCTTGCAGCGGTGGGAAGTGCGGAGTACTTGGCCCGCACGTTGTCGGACCATAACCCTTTGTTGTTGTCCCTGAACTGGATGGTAGAAGTCAATTGTGTCCCAACTTGGCGGCTACAGCCTGATACCCTAGATGATTTGCTATTCAGGGAGGCCTTGGAGGAGCGATTGACACGATATTTCGAAGAGAACAGTGGCTCCACTTCTACTAGGGCTGTGGAGTGGGATGCGTTTAAGGTAGTGGTCTGGGGGCACTGTATTGGTACCGTTGCAGGTGCTCGTAAAACATTGTTGGACGACCTTGATCGAGCGGAGCGGCAGTTGAGAGAGAAAGAACGAGAGCGCCCAACTCATCCTGAGCTTCAAGAGGGGGTTAGTAAAGCCAGAGAAGCAATGGCGGTGGAGTTGGAACAGTTGCGTAGTTTCGATCACAAGGTCTATCTGACGAGAGCGCATGCGGAGGGCGATAAGGCGGGGACAATGCTGGCTTGCCAATCCGCTTCGGCGGGGTGTTCCAATCATGTCTATTCGAGAGGAGGGAGGCGGGCTCTGCCACACCCAGGCCGGGATCCTAGATAGGTTCAGGGCGTATTATGAGGGTCTGTATGAGAGCGGACCGACGGGCGGGGCGGAGGAATTGGACACCTTCCTTGGAGGGCTGCAGTTGCCACAGCTAGAGAAATCAGAGGCAGAGGAGCTGGGTCGAGCTATAACGGTCGGAGAAATAGGGTGCGCAGTGAAGCAGATGGCTAGGAATAAAACCCTGGGGCTTGACGGCCTGCCGATTGAGTTCTATAGCAAATATATAGAGCACTTAGCCCCGCAACTGCAATTGGTCTACAACGAGGCACAGTCGCGAGGTAGACTGCCGCGGTCAATGCGTGAGGCCCTTATGATCCCATTGTTGAAACTTGGTAGAGCGAGTGACGCCCTCTCCTCTTACCGTCCATTGTCAATGCTCACGACGGATTACAAGATACTGAGCAAAATCCTGGCGAATAGATTGTTGACCCACATGACAGGCCTGATCCATAGTGATCAGTGCGGTTTCATCCCAACGCGAAACACCACCCACAACATCCGCAGACTGACTAGGCTGCTAGGAACTCGGTTGCCGGAGGGGTCTACTCCTTTAGTGTTTTCCATAGACATCGAGAAAGCTTTCGATAGCCTAGAGTGGGATTATTTATACGAAGTGATGAGGCGTCTCGGACTAGGGGAGGGCTATATCAACTGGACCAAAGTCCTATATACTGAAGCCACGGCTAGAGTTAGAGTGGGCTCGTTGATCTCGAGTCCATCTCCGGTACGACGTGGCACTAGGCAGGGGTGCTCACTTTCCCCCCTTTTGTTTGCGTTGGCAATGGAGCCTTTTGCAGTGGAAGCCAGATCTGGCCGCTATTATAAGGGACTGGTCTACAGGGCCAGGCCACACGTCATCTCGTTGTATGCGGACGACCTGTTGATGTTTTTGGCCGATGCGGAGGAGGAATTGATGGGAGCAAGACGTTTGCTAGAATTATTCGGGCGGTTATCGGGCCTGAAGGTCAATTGGACCAAGTCTTGCCTGTACCCGTTGAGACGGGGAGAGCCGTGCCCTCTCACCGCACAGGAACTCAGATGGGAGCCTCATTGCCTGCACTATCTGGGCGTTTATGTGTATCATACTCCTGCAGATATGTTGGACGGTAATATCACTCGTTGCATTAACGCCTTGAAGGGGTGTATGGACTTCTGGGCCACTCTCCCACTCTCGTTGGCAGGTCGTGTCTCCTTGCTGAAAATGGTGGCATTACCTAGGCTATTATATTATTTTAGAACCCTCCCGATATGGATACCCGGCTCAGTCTTTCGACGCCTGAGGTCACTGATTATAGCGTTCCTATGGGGCACAGGTCGGTGGCGAATAGCGCTGGACACCCTCTTGCGACCCAAGGATGAGAGAGGTATGGCGGTGCCTGATTTTGAGTGCTATTACCTAGCGGCTCAGCTGCAAACTTTTACCCAGGAGGTCGCGAGAGTGTATCGAGGCCCAGAACACAGTAGAGATGAGGGCACTCCGAGGCATGTGCTTGCGTATATTACTCTTCATCAGAAGCTGTTGATCAGAGACCTGACAGTGGAGGAACAGACGTTTCGGCTTTGCTGGAACCGAGCGCATAAATGGGCGGGAATCCGTCGCATGTATGCTCCTGAGATCCCGCTGGGAATGGTCACAGCCCTGCCTCATGGTGGGGATTGGTCGAGACTGTTGGGCTGGGAGGAAGCTGGGGTCCAGATGCTGGGCGACCTTTATGAAGACGGGGCCTTGCTCCCGTTCCAAGAGCTACAGGAGCGTTTCGACCTTCCAAGAGGTGATTATCTCCTACACGCGGCAGTGACGGGTGCCATGCAAGACCACTGCGGCGAAGGCCTGCAGGAACCCGCGACCTCTATGGTGTGCCAATGCGCGATGATGGCGGCGGGGACCTTTAAGGCGGTCACCAGTCTGTATTCTAGAATGTTGCGGGAGGCCTTGCAGCCGCTCACTGCCCTAATGGCTAAATGGGAATTGGACCTCCAAATGGAGATTCCTGATGCCACTTGGGGCCAACTATTACGGAGGGCGCGGAAGAGCACGAGGAACGCCAGATTCCAACTTATACATTTCTATATCATTCATAGGGCATACCTCACGCCAGGGAAACTGAAGCAGTACTTTGGAGTGGAACAAGCGGCCTGCCCTAGGTGTGGTACACTGGGGGCGGACTTGGGACACATGCTCTGGGATTGCCCTACACTGGGGAAAATTGGCAGGAGGTAGGGAGGGCTCTAAACAACGCCACGGATAGAGAGATGCAATACACCAAGGCAGTGGGGGTGCTGCACTGGTTTCCACACACGCCTAAAAATAAGACGACCAGTAGGTTCATAGACATGGGGTTGATATTGGCGAAGAGGGAAATAACCAGGAATTGGAAGTCAAGAGTGGGGCCCACATACAAACGCTGGTATGGTGAATGTTTGAGGTGGGCGGCATGTGAAAGCACTCTACGATATCAGATGGCTAGAAGGGCTGCTGATGAGAAAGCCATGGAGAGGGCAACAGCGTGGGAGATGATAGTGCAGGCACTCCGGGATGGTAATGAGGAGGAGGAAAGAGAGGACACGGACTCTGAAGTGGTTGACCCCACTAGCGCACCAGGAGCGCACCTTTAGCGGATGTTTGACTCTTTCTTGCACACACCAGACCTTACTTTTCTCCACGATTCTACTGCAGCGCTGCCACGGGGGGGGGAGGATGTTGGGGAGTTTGGGGGGGTGGTGGACAGGGGGAGGGGGTGGGGCAAAAACTTAAAAGCAGTCCGCGTCCTCTTGTGCTTCGGAAAAGGACATTGGAAGACGGAGCAGAGAATGGACTTATAGTAGTCGTTGCTCGGCTTTCTATCTGGAAGCCCGAGCGACATGTTAATGGTAGCGGACTGAATGTATGCCATACTGCTATATTGATATGTTATTCGTTACTGTAATATCTATGTAAACTTTTCTGGTACTGCAATAAAAACGATGTTACAAAAAAAAATAGTTACTCCTATGCTTATTTCCATGAATAGGACTTTGACCTTGTTACTTTATATTAGAGGTATAAAGATGCTTATACACATGGACCTCTGTTTCTGACCTGCCCACTAACCTAGCCCTCTATCTTTCCCTTCTTGTCTACACTTTTGCAAATATCTCAATATTGTGCAAATGTATGTACAATATGCACGGGCCTGTACCGCATTGTATTCTTTTCGATATCTTTGACAACCCTTGAATGTTTCTTTCTGTTTTTTTCTTGATATGCTCTCGTGGATATAATCTATCATAAATAAAGATTTTTTTTAAGTTATAAAGATATATATCTATTGTGTTTTTTCCTGAGTGTGTCTGTTCATAGTAAAAGAGGGGTCGGAGCCTACTAAGAAGCACTCCTGTGAGTTTCACAAGAAGGATCATTACCCAGAAGCATCATTTGACTAAGGCCCGAAAAAGTTATAAAGAGATATATCCTTTGTGTGTTTTCTTGAGTGTGTCTATTCAACGTGAAATAGGGTTTGGAGCCTACTAAGAATGATCGTAACCCAGAATCATCATTTGACTAAGGCCTGATAGCGAGTTTGGCAGTCTTGGAGTGGGTTGCCATGCCAGCACCCCGCTTCAAGATCACCAAACTCGACTGCCGGCCATCCGCCAGATTAGTAATCTTTTGGTCTGGGGGATGGTCCTATGGCATTCCCACGGCAGTGTGTATTACAAAGGCACAGCAATGGAAGCTTCAGAGCCTGTTCTTAGACGACATGGACTGTAAAGTCCATGCTGTGCAAGAAAGGGGAGAATGCTCACAGTTGTGCCCCCTGCTGTCATACCGTAGCACTGAGGCCACAGGGGGCCTCACCGTCATGGAAACTGTGGCGGTAAGGAAACTCCTAATATGCTCAGCGGTGCCGCAGTGGCACTGCAAGCATATTAAGGTCTCTCATTTCCGCACCACTGCCGCGGGATCCACGATCTCCAGCGGTTGCGGTGGTACAGTGGCGGCGGCACCGCAATGTTCTTAATCTGGCAGGTGAACCGCTCCACCACGGTGTCTTTGATCACAGTGGGTCTAGGGAATCCCCATCTCAGGACGTATTCTTGATAAATCCAGAAAGTGTATCGTTTGGGTGACCATAGTAGGGACCAATCTTTAAGTAACCTTGAATGCCACACACACTATTTTACCAATTACTAGCGGAGATATCTGTTGTAATATACGTTTCCTCCCTCAGGTCTCACAGGGGCACCCTCTATGATGTGGTTTTGACAGGCTCTTCACTAGTTACATTTTTTTTACCCCACTTTGATTTCAGTTCGAATCTAAGTTTTGAAATCTTGTTTATGATTGCACAACTTCATATTCTGATAGGATTTAATCACAGGGCACCATTAACAAAACATCTCCATGCTAGAGGTATACATATTAAAAGGGGTTGGGTAACTTTCATTGTAAATGCACATGCTGCATACCCCCTTGAACTATTTCACTCATAAATCCATAAGTAAAGTTTGAGCCTGCAGACCCAAATACTTGCAACTTTCATACATACAGAGCTGTTACAGTACCTAATAATTAAGAACCATATAATGACTTAGAAGTCCTGTTAGTTTATCAGAAGCACTAAGCATGGTGTGGTGGATAATGGCCTCATGTAGTTCAGAATGTCAGTTTATGTTCTTAAAGTATTAAAGGGGCTACCTGTCCCCTATTGTTTGTGTACACACCATATGCAGGGCAGCAAATCTAGCTGCTCCAGGTTTAACACATTTATGAAATCAGATAGAGGTCACCTAATAATAATAATAATAATACTGGAGTTTGTAAAGCGCAATAGCTACCTCAAACAGCGGTGTCCCGGTGCTGAAGCAGCAGGCATTGCACGCAGAAGGGCTACGGTACTGACAACCCATCCTAATCGGCCCTAAAGAGCCACGTCTTCAAGACCTTTCTGAAACAGGTTTTGGACTTAGCCATTCGAAGGTTCCCTGGTAGGGCATTCCACATTGTGGCCACTGTAACTGAGAGCACTCTACCACCCAGACGTGCTTTTATAAAGCGGGGTATACATCAAATTTTGAGAGTTCGACCTCAGCGCTCGATTTTGCTTGTAGGGACAGAGTCTTTTCTTCAGATAGCCAGGACATTTTCCATTGAGGGCCCGGTAGGCCAGAGTCATGGCCTTAAGTTTGATTCTTTTATCTTCTGGGCGCCAGTGGAGCTGATGGAGATGCGGAGAGACGTGGTGTCAAAACGGAATGCGTCTGACCAGTCTCGCAGCCGCATTCTGTAACATCTGTAGACGACAGATAGAGTATTTGGGGAGGCCAAGATATAAGACATTAGCGTAGCCTAGCCTCGATGTTACTGTGGCATGGACTACGGATTTGTGGCAGTCTTCCGGTAGAAAGTGTAGAGATTTCCAGAGATTTCTTAATTTACTAAAACATGTAGCAGAGACCTGCTGAATTTGGGCCGAAAAAGAGAGGTCCGCCTCGTATATCACACCTAGATTTCTGATATGTGGGGCAGGGGATGGCAGTGGGCCCATTTCTGATGGCCACCACAAATTTGGATCTGGCACTGGGCCCTTACCGAAGAGCAGCACTTCTGTCTCATACTGGTGAAGTTACCTACAGGCAACTTCACCAGTATATCCTGTAAACAGTGGTGACTGGAGCAATAGTTCTAGGCCAGGTACCACACGAGCACCCTACTGTCCAGATCATTAGTCGACAGACTAATTATGTGGTTATGTGCAAAGTGGCCATAAAGTGAGACAAGATTCTATTCTGAATTGTTCAAAAAATCAGTTAGAGGTGGTCTACCCTCATGCCACATCCAAAGAAAAGCAAAATATTATTAACTTCTGTGTTTTTCTTGCATTGTACCACCTGTAGAAGATTTTACTACATGGCGAACAACTTTTGTGGGTATCTGTACCACTATGCATGGCACACACAAATTGGAGTTCTTACCGGAGGAGTTAGAACAAAGACAGAAAGGGCATGGAGCTGCACCTGCGGTAGATTTAGATAGTAAATTAATAGATATATCTTCAATTGTTGTCAGTAACGTTCAAGGAAAAATGCAGGTTCTGGCATTGCACCAGCACTTGGCGGCTATTCATGTTCAAGATATTGAATGGGAGCTTCTTAAAATTATTTCAGAAACATATTCTCTGTGGGCTGGGAAACTTTAGATCCCCGAGCCACAAACCCACAACTCAAAATGAAACTCAAAATGAACAAGCATTTACAATGCAACGGTTTCGCCTTTGTAAAAGTTAGAGCTATTGGCATTGTAAATGACACATTTTGTATTTATGTGTTGGTTTTGAAAACAGATAAATAAATGACATTGTCATTTACAATGCCAATAGCTTAATCTCTCACAAATGAGACCTATTGCATTTGCACACACACACAGAGCACAAACACACACACAGAGCCACACACTGACAGAGCCACAAACACACACACACAGAGCCACCCACAGAGTCATTCATATAGAGCCACCCGCATACACAGAGCCACCTACACAGAGCCACCCTCACACACAGCCACCTACACAGAGCCACCCTCACATGGAACTGCACTAATCTGTCATCATCACTCAGGTGACCTCGGAATTGGATTACTGCAATTCTCTATACCTCATCATTAATGCCTCCTGCATTAATCAGCTTCAAATAGCCCAGATTGCAGCAGCCCGATTGGCCCTTAACACTTCTCGGTCAAGGATGGGATTTGTTCCCTTCACTGGCTCACCATAATAACAAGGTATGAAGCGCTATAAGAAGGCACGTTGCTGATCTTATTAATATGTGCTGAGAGAGCTCCACGCACAATATGGGAGAGTTTGCTTCACCTCTCGGGGACCATGTGTCCGAGTCATTGTCTTGTGTGTGCTCCACACTCAGCTGGGGGAATCTGACACAGTTCTGCTGGACACCCTCATACACGAGTGAGATCTGACACCACAGAGAGGAGGGCTGGGCACTGACCTGGCAGAAGTGTGGGTGGCACAATGTGCATGGGCATGCTTCGGGTTCGAGGTGCTGCATGCAACACTTTATGTTATTTACATGCATCGATATAGCACAATGTGGCATTCACTGTGTTAGTAAGTAGGGGTGGGACACAGGTCTGACTCTCCCTTATAAATTAACCTCAGGTGTAAATTGGCGCTGCATTGACTCCTATGCCCCTCCCTCTGTGACCCCTTTTCACAGCTGACACCTCTTGAAGGTTCTCTGAAGCGCGGATTTCACACACCAGTGAATTCTGATTGCAGGGAGGACGGGTGCTTTGGTGATGCCCACAGCTGCAGCCCTGTGGCTGTTTTTTCAGTTTTATGTAACTCGAACTTGCACCGAAGGTCTTGGAGGCTTTACATGAAGCACCAGTTACATTACACAAGGACTTTTTTTGTTACATAAAAAATGTCAACGTTTGTCAGAGCTACGCTGAAATACATGCTCTAGTCTACTCTGTTTTCCTTCAATGTCACAGTGCGGTCGATCTTTTTTTCCCCATTTTATCCCATGAAAGTTCAACAGTATTTTAAAAGTACAAGATAGTCTCATCAAATTAGAAATAATGTTACTTACGTTTGTCTTAAAAACCAGTCTCAAACGCAACAAGATTGCAAACCCCTTTCTTTTGTATTCCCTCCAGGGAACTGTCAAGTAAACACAGGCTACTCAGGTGAATTAAGGAATATTCCAACCCACAAAATTGCTCACGCAATAATAGCACATTGTTATTTACATAATGCGAAGATAATAATTGCACTTGCACATTACGTGCTATGACCACAACCAATAATTGTGCAATTCCGACCCTTAATCAAACGAAAAAAATACCCTCTTGTGATTTCTCTCCCCGTATCCTCAATCGGAACCTGCAGCTGCTTCCCATCAAATTTATTTAGTGTCAAATTGGATCCGTCAAGCGACACTGAATACCTAACGCAAGAACAAACCTTCACTAGCATCAATACGTGAACAATTAATGATATGTATAGCAAAAATAGTCGCCCGGATCCCTCAGTTCAATTTCCAGCGCTGGAAGAACAACGTTTTGAGATAGTATATTGTTGTGTTCTTGCATTGTTGCCACGACGGTCTGTCCCTTGTCTTTTAATCAGAGGAAAACACGAGATGGCAGAAAAGGGGGAGGGGTGGGAGGGTGACTCATCAATGTCATCCCCAAGACCGCGCTCTGTCCAAAGTCATGGAGATCCGACCCTTACAGCAGTCCCAGCGAAATGAAGAGAGGAGAACCATTGTTTGCAGCCCCGGCTCAGGTGACGTCATAATACGCCTTCTGGCTGGGCGCAAGGATCTCTTTGCTCTTCTTTAGGAAACGCCGATCCACACACGTACACTTTCAATATAATATTCTCTCACCCAGTTTTAAAAAGAACCATCAAATAAGACTGTGTAAAGTCCCATACCTGAATTTCTGTCGTACAACTAAGCACCTGATCGTTTTTTTATTCCCAGCTTGTTCGCAGACAAATGGGACTACTTCACTCCCAAACCCGACGCTGCTACCGCAAAGTGGGCGGAAGTTTACAGTCAAGGCACGACGCACGCGTCACAGAAAATGGCGGCTGAAAAATTGATGGTAATAGAGCGGCGGTGGCTGCGTTGTTGAAAGCAGAGAGCCTGTGCAAGAAGAGGCTCGGAGAGAAAACTCAGCCCCCCCCTCTCCAGTTGACGAAGTTACCCCCTCCTTACTCGGAGTGGCCATGGCTGACCCGGAGCCCCCAGACGGCCCGCGCCGCTCATAGAGTCAGGTAAAAAACAATAAAAGGACACAAACACGACATTAGCAAAAACAAACAAGCACCACGAGCACAGGGAGGGAGGGGGGCGGGAACTGGCACAGGACGGGAGGGGGGGGGGGGCGGGAACGGCGCACGGACTGCGGGGCCATTCATGCCTAAATAAACAAGTCAGGTCCCGGGCCGCGCTGTGATTGGCTGACGTCACGGGGGTGTCCCGGGCCGGCAGCCAATCACAGCGCGGCCCGGGAATGACGTCACGGGGGTGTCCCGGGCCGGCAGCCAATCGCAGCGCGGCCCGGGACATAGGGGCGGGCTTAAAAAAAGCACCAGAAACGCCCCCGAATCGCGTTTTCTGGAGAAAGCGCGATTGACAGCCTCTGCCTCCCAATGGCTATCCTCCATTTATGGAGCTAGCCAATGAGAGGCAGAGGCGGGGCCGACATCCATACTGAAGACAATAGTTTTCAAACTGGGAGGGGCACTTCGTGCCCCTCGCCAGGTTCGAAACCTAAAAATGAGTACGAGAGCTTCGGTAAAGAAATGACTTTCACGGAAGACTAAGAAAAAAGAGAAAGCTAAGTAGAAAACCAGGACTGGACTTCTCCACAGCAGAAATCCTGCATGGGTGGATAGAGTTTCCTGAACCATGATAACGTTAAGAAATCAGATCGATATCAATATTCTGATAGCTGTTCTTCCTAATCTTTTGCGGACTCTGGGGACATTAAAAGAACAAAAAGGAGTCGAATGGCTGAGTATTTCTGAAAGGACAAATGCGCGAAACTGCAAAGTGACAGTGTCAGCACGCAAATCCAAGATTAGCATGAAGAATGAAGAGAAAGGTTTGGAGTCAGTTCGTAAGCAATTGACATGTGGCTGGCCAATGGCTTCACGAGATGTTTAAAACCGACTCTCTCCAAACTACCACAAACGAGCCTAATGCAAAATGCTGAAGTGATTTGCTAGCTCCCTATGACTGATTTCCCAACTCTGGGCATATGGCTTTACCTATTATTACTACTGACTTTTACTGTGCACCATACCGTAATGTTGTTTATTAGCTACACACTAAATTATTAAGCTTAACTTTAGTGAGTTTAATCCAGTTTGAATTGTCCCTGCAGGTCTGTGGCATACTATTTTTAAATGTCATTTGTTAGTAAATTTCAACACCCCTTCTCTTTATCGCGCAGTTCATGAAATGCAGATGTGGTCTTTTGGAATGGCCTTATTTACTCTTCAGATTTTAGACTTCTTTCACATGAATGGTAAATGATAACTCTATTTGCTTTAGAAATGGTAGTAAGTTCACGGGATTCAGTCCATCTGAGGCTTTGTGTGCTGTACCTTATCGTGTTCGTATATAAATCTTTGGAATGCAGTCTAACCTTGCTGTCAATGGAGGGCGCATCCAGTGTCACTCACGGTCCATTTGAGATCTCTGAGTTTCAATTTGAATTCAGCCCATACTTTGATAGTTGCTAGAACCTTATTGCTTATTTATGCAGTAGCCCTGGAAAACAGTCGGACTTTGTCAGTATGTAGTACAATCCATACCTGTTACCCGGGCATGAGTATTTTCCCTTTGACATTTTTAAAACTTAAGTTCTATTTCTATGTATAGTCTTTCAGCCCCTTTATGTCACTCTTGCAGATTCCTGTTTTCTCTCTTCTTTGTGACTACTTTCCCTCCTTTTTCTCTCTCCTGCTTTCCTCTTTGTGCGTTTTCCCTTTCTTGGGAAATGTACAATGAGAAAAAATAAGTGCTGGTGACCCTTACCGGCAGTCACCGTCTCAAATTAAGCACCTTCTGCACAATCATAAAAAGTTGAAGTTATCCGTACCCATGTGTTTAGCTCAAAGAGCTAATCATTGCTAATGTAAATTTGCCACTAGGATATCTGGTCTCAAGATCAAGACATAAATGCAACTTTGACGGTTTGATTTTTTTTTTTTTTACTATTTTATTTTGTGTTAACAAAGAGATACAAGCCCAATCTAGAATGCAAAACAGTTTAGGATTAGCCCAGGGGTTCTGATCTCCACAGACACTCCAATTACATAATGGAAAATACCCAAGACCTTTCAAGAAGCAAAAGTTCTAAAGTTTTAAGGAAAGATAACTTACTTGATCAATATAAGCTTTCCTTTTACATGCTTCAGATCTTGAATGATCTGAATAGTAGTAATTCAATTATAATGTATATCCCCACAGTTAAACAAAACACATAGCTTTAATTTAATTAAATCTCCCAAGCATACCATGCACTTGATCTTTTTTATTTTTTCCGAAACTTGTGTCTACTGGGATTAAACAGCACTGATGACTTTAAAAGACAGGATATTATTTTTAAAATAAAATACTATACTTGGATATTGGCGCTGCTAGGCGCCTTGTGGCTTCTCTGTATATTTAATCAGCAAAACTGTACTACTTCTTATGTTTAAAAAAACGAATTTCGAAATACCTTTTCGCACATCTTCAAATTGTGCAAATGTATTTTTTTTATCCAGTTGCGTATGGAAAAAATAGGGGTGCTGTTAATTAGGGACTACTGTGCAGATGAGGTTAATGACCATGTTATTTTCCTTTAGAAAATGTACCCAATACATTTTAGCACATCGGAGCAGTGATGTGGTAGGTAGAACAATAACAATCCTCACCCAAAATGCTCATTTAAGTTAATTCAATAGGTTGTTGACGACATTGACACAGAGGTGAAGTAAATTAGCAGTGGCATTTCTGCAATTGAATTGACAAATAATGAAATTCCAGGACCCGAAAAGGTCACAGCACTAATTGAAAAACAGCAAAAAGGCGCCTTTGATGGTTATAAAGAATAGCTCACTGCCTTGAAAATGTCTAAACGTAAGACACATTATCACTGGATCAAATGTGTATCATTGGCGGATGGCACTAAAAGCACTCAATTGGGGTTCATCATTTTCAATGGCAGTTTGTGCATCCATTTTCTTTTTGATCCATGGTCATTCCGTCATTGTGTGCAAATCTGCTGTGTCGACATGAGTTTAAATCTCTTCCAAACACATTTTTAAACCAGCATTAGGAAAACCAGACGATCTGGGGGGCACATTCTCGAAGCGATATCTCTGCATTATTGGGCTTTTCTGCCGCTAAAGTGGCAATATTTTTATCGCCGTATTCTCAAGCTTTAGCGACAGCTTTCTGGCAATAGCAACCACTAATACCATCGCCAACGATATTATCGACAACTAACGCAAATCATATGAAATGTAAACGTTCCCGTGTTAAAACGCACGCTAACCCCACTTCGCGATATTCTCAACAATCGCCTGGACTGGCAATGCAATAAAAAAACACACGCTAAGGCCCGTTAGCTACTGGAACTTAAGACTATAAAAAAGGAGGCCTTAAAATGATGAGAAATAGCAGTATATAAGGGAGACTAGCCCAGAGCCTCATCTGAAGACCCACTGATGACATGGAGGTACTAATCATGCAGCTTGGAGCACCAAGAAGGCCACAACAACCACCGCCACTGTCACCTCCCCCAGGACCACCACTGAGGTTGCGCCGAATAAGACGGGTCCATCGCAGATGCCTCAGACGCACAGACTTAACGCTAGAGGGTGCCATTGCCCACTACAGGCTCAGAAGGACATCCATTCACCACATCCTGACCAGATAGCCCACAGGCTGACGGCACCAACACAGTGGATAACCAACATCCCTCTGCAAACTAAGCTGCTGGCTGTGCTGCATATGTTGGCCTCTGGTACTGTCCAACCAACAACTGCCAGAGTCGGAGGAGTCTCACAGCCTGCCCTATCAAAGATCCTCACAACTGTCTTGGATGGTATCATCAGCCTGATACCCCAGCACCTTCACTTTCCCAACACTGCGCAGGAACAGCTGGAGAACAAGCAAGGGTTCTACGCCATAGCTGGCTTCCCACATGAGTTGGGGGCAATTGACTGCACACATGTCCTACTTATGCAACCTGCCCACACTGCACACATATACCAAAACAGAAAGCACACACATTCCATCAATGCACAGGCAAAGTGGACCACCGGGGCCTGTTCACCAATGTCGTAGCCAAGTTCCCAGGCAGTGTGCATGCATACTTCTTCCACCAGTCCATCATCAACCAGTGCTTTCAGGATGGCACATATGGAAATGCACTGCTCGTTGGTAAGTACTAACTGAACACACCACACACCTCAACTCCAGAATCATGGAACTCACAATTGCGAGAATGCACCCATTCCAAACTCACATACAACATGCCAATCAACATGCCCACCTACCAGACACAACAATACAAGTAACTGTGGTAACTAGGGCCAGCCATGTAAACCATCCCTAAAGGCATAGCCCCTCTGCCATACAATTGCAAATGTGGTGAGAGGTGGGAATCATAAATGTGCGATGGAGGTACTTGATCTATGAAGACAGAATGTACACAATGCCGAGTGTTGCAGTGGTGTGCTGGACTGTCTTGAGTGTGCAGAGCACAGAAATGTTGAGGTGGGCATATAGTGCGTTTCTGTTGTCCAGCCTGATGGCAATGACAGCGTTGGTGACTGACCTTCCTGACGGGGGTGGGAACCATGTGAAGATAGCATGGAGGATGCAGAGTCTATCAAAGCTGCTGCAGGCCACTGCGTAGACATGTTTGTATGTGGAGAGGGAGAAGTCAAGTACAATGCCTGGGTACCTAGAGTTGTTGTGGGGGGGGGGGGGCTGCCGAAGGCGGTGGCCCAGCAGGTGTTGCCACATGCTGATGGGGTGATCAAGAGGATGAGGACTAATATCTCCTCTTCATAGAGCACTCCCATCTGTTGAATATCCATGTTGCAACTTGCTGCAATTCTCCCTGGGACCCCAGTCTGGTGTGTGTGGGCACCTTGTTGAGGGAGAGTATGAGCTAGGTGTACTTGTAGGTGGGGATTTCCAATTGATCCCTTCATGTAGCTCCAGTTCTACTCCAGGCGTCTGCAGATGCATCTATCATTTTGGATGGTGTTGGTGAGGGAGGTGGCATTTGTAGCACGCTGTATATTGGAGTTGCATATTGGGGCAAGTGTGTATGCACAGTTGGAGATACATGTGTGGAAATTCCAGACAGCGCCTTTGGCTTTGCCTGCAGCAGTGTGGGTGTTGCTGTTGATGGTGGAGTGTACCAGATAATCGGTGACTCTGCTCCAGTAACTCTGTTTGGCGCCGACTGTGGGTTTGGGTGTCATGGGGTTTCACGACGAGGAAGTGTACGATGTGCTGGTTATACTATTGGCGTTGAGTGGTGCTGATGAAGTGGACGCAGTTTCCTCATGTAGATGGGGTCAAAGGTGTGCCCTGCCTTGTGGCTCAGTGTTGAGAAGAGTTGACTCAGTTCGATGTTAGCAAGGATCTGCCAGAGGGTAATGGATTTGGAGTTGTTGTGGTATGTGAGGCGGAGGCTCCGCTCAAGGATGAGTACATAGTCGATGGAGTAGATGACATGGCGTGTGATGATATTGATGTTGATTGTGAAGCGTCCCCGCCCTCTGTGGGCCCTGCAGGTGAGGTTGCTGCAGACTG